>NC_090924.1:21230689-22461379 GCF_040938575.1 Ambystoma mexicanum
AAAATGGGCCGATTTAGTTTTGATTGACAGGGATCAGGCATAAATACACCAAGAAGAATGGGTGTGAGACTTTTTGGCTGCTGGCTGTCAGGCGAAGAGGGAGAAAGGGCAGAGGGAAGAGCCGAGCTGTCCAGGTCTTAGATGCAGCTGATGTCCTGGGCTGACCTTCAGGGGCGCGAAACCAGTACAGAGTTTGCAACACTTCTTTGCTGATAACCCACGGCAGAAAGGGAATTTTTCCTGAGGAAGCGCAGGAACGTCATAGTTCAATGTGAGCATCTGTAAATAAAAACAGACTATTGCATGTGCGGTTCCCATCAGATAGGACACAGGTTTATTTTTAACACAATGTTTGCTGTTTTTCTCTCACATGTTCAATGGTAAATGACAAATTCCGATGAAAGAAACATTTTACGTATATTGTGCTTCATATTTCTTCTCTTAGATTACCGTGTCAGTGTTGATGCATTGGTAAGAACAAACAAATGTGTTATTGTGAACTGAAATAAGGTTTTATTGCAACTATTATTATTTTAACATGTGCATAAAAATGGTAAAAAACTGAAATGGTGAGATTGTTTTATTGTGTATTTGGTGATTATTTATAAATCAGGGGTAACCAGTAGATGCCTTAGCGAATACGCTACAGTGGTAAAATATTTACCGCTGATGGCAGAGTAAAAAAATGAAAGTTAGAAAACCAGAAAAGCAAGCCAGAAAACTTGTGGCACATGTGTGAATGTGTTCGGCTGTGCATGCTGGAGGCTGAACAGAACCATTAAATACGGTAGGCTGCTGTCATATATAAGTCATCAGCACAACAAGTGGTAATATTTTATTCATACTAAATGTGTAAGGTCCGGTAAATTGTACTTACAGTCAACCCTAAAACAGAATACAAATACAAAAGGGGGTGAGTTTGTCTCATCATCTAGAGCAATACCATAAATATGCTCACCACTGTTATACCGCCATACTAAATTACCACACTGTACCATTATGTCTCAAATAGATGCCACATTTTCTGAACTGGTGAAATACCTGGAGGCAAAGTTATTTGTGCATGGGGTGTGGTCATCAGACATTGCCGTCCTTTGGTGTGACCGCATTTTTAGAGAAGTGCAGAAAGAACCATTAAATAATATTTTTGAAGAAGGCAGCCACAAATGCTGAAAAAGACTACTTAATAAGGCTCTGGGCAAATATCTGGTTTCTATTAAACCGGTCTTTAAGAATGCAGGAGAATGACACTGACACAATTAACAGATTACAGATTAACTTTGAGGAGGCAGGAAAAAAAGTTAAAATTGGAATTGGAGTCATGTAATAGAGGGATGCAATCTAAATGCAACGAATTAGACGGACAGCTGTCTCAGAGAAACATACAGTTTGAGAAGAGGGAGCAGGAGCTGAAACAACTAAAGGGGGTGGTAAGTGTCATCAGACACGATAAAGAGGACACAATTTTGGAGATGCAAACACTCCAAAAAGATAATGTGGAAAGGACAGAGGAGCTTACACATTTAGTATGAAGGAGTATTCATACTAAATGTGTAAGGTCCGGTAAATTGTACTTACAGTCAACCCTAAAACAGAATACAAATACAAAAGGGGGTGAGTTTGTCTCATCATCTAGAGCAATACCATAAATATGCTCACCACTGTTATACCGCCATACTAAATTACCACACTGTACCATTATGTCTCAAATAAATGCCACATTTTCTGAACTGGTGAAATACCTGGAGGCAAAGTTATTTGTGCATAGAGAAGTGCAGAAAGAACCATTAAATAATATTTTTGAAGAAGGTAGCCACAAATGCTGAAAAGGACTACTTAATAAGGCTCTGGCCAAATATCTGGTTTCTATTAAACGGTCTTTAAGAATGCAGGAGAATGACACTGACATAATTAACAGATTACAGATTAACTTTGAGGAGGCAGGAAAAAAAGTTAAAATTGGAATTGGAGTCATGTAATAGAGGGATGCAATCTAAATGCAATGAATTAGACGAACAGCTGTCTCAGAGAAACATACAGTTTGAGAAGAGGGAGCAGGAGCTGAAACAACTAAAGGGGGTGGTAAGTGTCATCAGACACGATAAAGAGGACACAATTTTGGAGATGCAAACACTCCAAAAAGATAATGTGGAAAGGACAGAGGAGTTTCAGGCCATTGAACAAGAAATTGACAAAATGCCGAGGGAAAATGACAAGAAGGACAGGGAATTTAAATAGTGTCAAATGCAGATAAATTAAATGCAGGATATGATTATTAAGATGGGTGATGAGAATTCGGACCTTTGTCAGGAAGCAGACCGACTTCATAAAAAGTGCAACGATTTGGAACAGCAGATATGTAGATTTAAATCTCAGGAAAAACAATGCACCACATTCAATGGGATTGAGGTTAGCCCCACCTCTCCACGAGGGAACAATGTACCAGTAGCTATACCGGTGGTTAGGCCTGAGTGTAGCACATTTGGGGGGTCTGACTCACCCGCCGATGTTTAACGCCAATCCTATCCACCTGAGAAAAGGAATGAACAACTGAATAATGCAACTCCAAATATAGCGCCAAGTAGTCCTATCAAAAATAATGAATTCAATCAAAACCTTGATTAAACCGTTCAAAAAGGGAGGCGATTGTTGCATAGAGGATCACTTGGAAACAGTGCATGATATATTTAAAGCTCTTCAAATACCTAGGGAACAGTATAGACCGTATTTTCACCTAGCTCTTGATTCTGCTACAGTTATCATTATCAGGGGCCTTAATGAGCTTGAAAATATGTCATGGTCAGAATTTGAAAAAGAGGTTAGACATCACTTCTCACCATACCAGTCTTTGCAGGATGCAAGAAAGGCAGTGTAAACCATGACAGCGAAGCCAAATATGTCACTTTGCCAGTTTCTCCAAGAATTAAAAAGCGCATTCTCCCGCTTTGATGTATCTTTTAGCCCTAACTCTGCTGAGTTTAAAACTGCCTATTTTTATGGCTTACAAAAAGACATTATATCACAGTTAATTCACAAATTTGACTGTGAGAAATTGCTAGAGTGGACTGTTGCACAAGGAACTAAACTATATGAGGTCATATATTGTCAGAGTGAAGAGGGCGCTAGAGTTAAAGAAGCAAAATCATAATCTTAAGGCTCCACACCAATGGTAATGGAAATAAGATCTGCAAAAATGCCACATGAATCAGCTCAAACACAGGTCAGGAATAATATGACATCTGATCAAAGAGGCACGCCACAGAGAATGCCATCCCAAACACCTATGTTCCAGTCACATGATCCGAGAAATAGAGAAAGTGACCTTAGACCTAAATATATGGGAGACAGACCTAGGGTAGGATACCGACCCGATATGTCAGGCATAAATAACAATCACAATCAAAATTGAAATCAAAGAAACAGTGGTCCATAACAGAAGCTGGGGGCACTAAGTAGATTTGACCCCAATACTATGGTATATGGCAATCAAGACAGACCACGATATGTGGCTTGGTTTGTTGAAAATGGAAATCAATAAAGATGACAGTTCCCACAAAATGAAAGACAACACATGAACTATACCCCGTACCACTATAATTAGTCACCACTGCCAGTGGATCACAACCAAAGAATGGTCACACCACGCTCTCCACCTCCCATGAATCAAGAATTCAGAAACAACTGAAATAGAAATAATTCTCCTGAGAAATACCAGAACAGGTCCAATCAGGGTGAAGGTAACAAGTACCAGCCTAAGCCACAAAGAGAAGATTCCATGGAAATTAACAGATTTCAATGCCTTGAATCCCAAGTTAAAATGTTGTCTAAGCAAATAGGAAAACACCCTGTGCAGTTCAAAAGCAGCCACAAAGTAAGGGTGCAGAATGTCAAAGGAGTGATTGTGTGCATTCTGACAATACGTGACTATGTAATAGCCCCTGCAATGATAAAAGTACAGAATCCCATGAACCAGATTTGTGTAAAGGTCCTGAATTTGTTGTTGATTGAAACATGAAAATACCCACACAAAAAGGGGGTGTGGATCAATTTAGAGTTGAACCAGAATATCAACGTGCACACAAATGAAAGACAGAAAGGAGAAAATAAACAAGAAAATTCAAAAGTTTTCAAAAATCCAGTTTTTCAGAGCTAATCCTCGCCGCAAGATGGCCGCCTGCAACGTCGAGCCTGCAGCGTCTACATTGGTTGCCTAGCAACCAACTTCACATCCGCATATCATACCATGCGGAAAACCGGAGGCGGAAGCTGGCCCAAGCCGCCTAAGGCCTGTGAGCCAAAGGCCCCTTCTTGTCTGCCCCTCATCCCACTATCTACCAGGGCCGGAGCCTTGCAACACCTACTTACCCACGCTCCTACTCTACATCGGGTGCCGGCGTCGCACCATGCTGCAGGCGCAGCTAGGCTTCTATCCTTCACAGGCCCGACCTGCATGCCTTTGATCCCGTGCTGCATCCTGCTTCAAAGGCCATATCTCACCTGTGCCTGCCAAGAGGGACACCAAGGCACCAAGGCCAAGCAACCTGGGCCCCAGTGCCATCTTGCATAATTGTGCCCACAAGTTTTCAAGAGCTAATCCTCGCCGCAAGATGGCTGCCCGCTATGCCTGCCTAGCAACCAACTTCACATCCGCATATCATACCGTGCAGAAAACCGGAGGCGGAAGCCGGACCAAGTCACTTAAGACCTGTGAGCCAAAGGCCCCTTCCTGTCTGCCCCTGTCCACACCTGTGCTACAGCGCAGGACACTGCTCCGCATGCCCGATACCCTGCGAACAAACCTCTGCACTATCCATATTCGTGGAGACTGCGACCTATCCACACGCCAGCTGACATCCAGATATGACCAACACTCTTGGATGGACACTCCCACTCGGACACTGCGCCTGCCAATGATTAAAATGCATATAACCCTGCCTGAAGTTACTGGCACTATTCCTGCTTCTTTTCGCATACTATACGCCTGAAGGTATGTTAGTCTTTAGTCTGTTGCCAATCTAATCATGCTTAAGTAACAAAGGTATCTGATGAACTCAACTCATTACTGATTTGCTTTTGTGCTTCTGCACTAGCGCCATGTCTTGTTTAGATGTGCTTAGATTTATCAATTTGTTTAGATGATCTATTGATTTGCCCTGCACTGCACTTCGAGTCATCTTCATGTCCTAATTTGCTAAGTTTCTTTTAGGCACACTCAACTGTATTTCAGCCACCTGGTCCTACCTTGTTTCCAGGTGCTGCCCATGCATATCCCTAATATCGCACACTAGCACAGCAATGCTAATGGGTGGTTAGTGCACCTATGTCTGCTGCCCTTCTGATATTGCGTCTGTATGCATCCCAAGCCACTAGAATATTGAGTTTGAACTTTACTCTGCCACTTATTCAACTGTGGTTAGTGCCTCCCCTGCCTCGCGTTACGCCTTCTGCGTTGCTACTGCCCAGCCCGAATCTGCTCACTACACAATTTGCCTGCTGCTCCTCGGCCAGCACCACTCATTTTATGAGGTCTGAGCCCTCTTTGTCCAGGGAGAGTCCAACTCTGCATCGGCCTAGGCCCGAGCACCTGTCCTAGCGCTAGGCTAACCACCCATATTTCTAATGCATTTGCTACAACTATTTAGCATGTGTCCCTTTATCACCAGCCTGTTCGCCTGCCTCCTGCTCTTCATAAATACCATAGCACTGCTTAGCATGTCACCTCACTCACCTATCACTATGTATTCGACTATGCTTAACATTAAGTCAACTAGTAATTCTCCTCCACATTTAAATAACGTACAGCCATTGCTACCTACCAGCTTCCCCGCTCTACCACTCACAAGAATTTAGGACTCAGAGCGAGATTAGCTAAAATGTATGAGCTCCTCACCCGTGCTATACCCACTACACAGAGACTAAGAACCACGACTGCCCGGCCTAGCCTAACTACCCTAAAACCTAACTCATCCCAGAACTCTAACCCCACACCTCCACATAGTCCCTCTAATAAGGGTAACCCTGAATGAATACAAGACTACCCCCCAACTACAATTACTAAAACCACTGCGAGCCCCCAAATCAAGGGAGCCCTGATCAACGCCAGATCGTTAGTAGCTCACGCAACAGAAATTGCAGACTTGATCCTCAAAAAAGACATCGACCACCTTGCTTTTATGGAGACTTGGCTATATCCGGCAGCAGGCCCAATGCTCATGCTTGCAGTCCTAGATAATTATTCCATTTTGAGACAAGACCGACACAACTCCAGAGGAGGGGGTGTTGCTATTATACACAAATGTAGTCTTACCATGAGATTAGCAACCACTATCAACGTCCTCTCTTGCAAACTACTCTCAGTTAAAGTCCCCCTTACCAATGCCCAAACTCTCAACATCCATATGATCTATCACCCTCCAGGCCTAATAGGCACTTTTGATGAGGACATTAACACCATATTATCAAGCAACCTTAAAAGTTCCACTCAAGTACTCACCCTTGGGGACTTCAATATGGGCTTCAATGACCCGGAAGACCAAATTGCCAGTACTACACTTAATACCATCTCAGAATTAGGATTTACCCAAAGAAGTATGGAACCTACACATGCTAAAGGCAGAATACTCGACTGGGTGGCTGACTACAACTGCCTAGCTAACATCACCAACATCTCACCATTAGCCTGGACTGACCACCATCTGGTATCATTTGTGCTCTCTACCATCCGACCCCCACCCTGCCGGTTATCAGGGCCCCACCCACACTCAAGAGAAACAAGAAGAGTATCACTGTGGAAAGAATCATCCCAAACTTACTCCCCACACTCAACACACTCCCTGACAACTTGGATCCAGAGCCATTGGTTGAAGAATACAATAAAATCATGTCCACCTCGCTGGATCTAATTGCCCCCCTCAAACTCAGACCAAGTAAGCCTAAAACGCATCTGAATAAATGGTACACACCATTCCTCAAAAAGGAAACTGTGAGGCCACCTGGAAAAAACTCCCCTCAGCAGCCAATAAACTCAAACTTACTAAACTAGCGGCCCTCTATAAAAAAGAAATCTACCATGCAAAACAAACCTCCTTCGACTCCCGTATATCCAAAGCAAAATCAAACATGAAGGAATTATTCTCCATCCTAAAAGAAGTAGAAACCCCTATAGCACCACCAGATACCTGCATCAAAGATAAACATTGGTGCTCAGAAATCCAAAATGCCTTAGCGAACAAGATTGCTACGCTACAAAACAAAATGTCCCACAAAAAAGCTTCCCTGAACAACCCTCTCATTTCCAAACTTCCTGAGAAGCTTATTCTAAGGGAAATTACCCACTTCAATTTCACCATACTCAAAGTAGAAAAAATCATCTTGTCACTGAAACCCTCCAACTGTCAGGGGGAACTGTGCCCTGCACAGCTCATTAAAGATGCTGCCTGTGACAGCTCCCCTTTCATCATGAAATGAATCAACGCTTCCTTCTCCACCAGTTCTATCCCCACCAACTTAAAACAATCCTGGGTACTTCCACTACTAAAAAAACCCACACTCGACCCAGCCACGCCTACAAACTATAAACCCATAATGACCGTACCATTACTGCTAAAAATCTTGGATAAGGTTGCATACGTACGAATACAGAAATACTTGGAAGAACATCACCTACTAGGAGCTAGACAATCAGGTTTCCATCCTCAACATGGGACCGAGACTGCTCTCATTGACCTTAAAGCACAGATTGATAAGCTTAGAGACAATGGGCTCTCTGCAGCATTCAACCTGGTCGATCATTCTGTCCTATGCACACACCTCCACACATCAGCTCACTTTTCCACTGAGGCCATCACTTGGATCAGATCATTCCTCAATGGCAGAACCATGAGGCTTTTTTCACCTACAGCCGCAGCAGACCCCATACCTATCACCTGTGGTGTGCCACAAGGCTCTTGTGTCTCCCCCACATTGTACAATATATTTACCCAGCCCCTTTTCGATAATTTGGATCATCTCAGTATCACCTACATGAACTATGCAGATGATACCCATATCCTCCTTCCGCTTTCTGGAGATTATGGGAAGGATTTGGCATTGGTGAATAGAGTGTATATCATCATCCAGGAATGGATGGCCACACATGGACTATGCCTGAATGATGATAAAACTGAACTTATTATCCTTGGCACTACTACCAGCTTAAAGAAATTAGGCCCTGCCTATTGTTCTTTCACGATCAATGGCAATAGTATCAAAGTAGGACAAGAGGTTAAAACGCTAGGCTTTTACTTGGACTCTAACTTCGCCTTTAACAGACAGGTGAACTCCCTAGCCTCATCAACAACTTACACGTGTAAACTGATCCGTGCAGCCAAACCCTTTCTGTCTGACACTAGCGGCTTGACCCCCGCCAGAGCCCTCATACTGTCCCGCCTGGACTACTGCAATGCTCCCTATCTTGGGTCTTCCAAAGCCACGACCAGCAAACTTCAAACTCTCCAGAAAAACGCTCTTAGAGCGGTATTGGGCATCTCCAGAAGAGAGCATATCACAGTACACAGTCTACAGAATAATTGGCTCTCTATCAAAGACAAAATTCTCCTAAAAACTGCGTCACTCACTCACAAATCGCTCAACAACGCTGCCCCAATCTATTTGATCAACAGATTTCATAGACAGACCTCCCTGAGACCCACAAGATTAGCCTAAAAAGACTGCCTTTCTGTCCCCAACTTCAAACGTGCCACTATATGGGGCAATAGCTTCCCTGTGAAAGCAGCTAAACTGTGGAACTCTCTACTGCCAACTCTCAGAATGGACTTGCCGTATCAGATCTTCCTATCTAAGGTTGTCTTATGGTTATAATAATAATAATGTGGCATTTATATAGCGCTACAAACCCTCAGGTATCTGAGCGCCGCTTATTATTACCCACGGTGTGTGGTGCTCATTTATCGACCTCGGAAGGATGAAAGGCTGAGTTTGGCCCCGCCAGGACTCGAACCTGCGTTAGCAGACTCTGCACCGGTGTCAAAGCGAGCGCTCTACTCGCTGTGCCACTTGACCGTTTGAAAACGTAGGCCTCCAATCACTTCCAGGCGCCAAGTCCTTCATACTCCTGTCATCTGTACATATTGTATTGCCTATTGCATGTACTTATTGTTGCCTATCTGTATATATGTATACAACCTTGCTATTACTTTAACTGTGTGTATGTATATATCTTTGTTGTTGTAACTAAGCTTTGCAATTTCATGTAAATGCTGCGCGCTGTTACCTGAAGGTATGCTCGCGCACTACAAATAAACAAACAAACAAACAAAAGAGCAGAGACAGATTCAAAAAAGACATCACACGCCTTGATAAAACACCTGATAAATAGGTAGGATTGATTGCTGAAACCTATTCCCTTGTGAGTCATGATACTGATGAAATGCAGACAGAAAAAGTGAGTGCTCAAAAGGAGGGTACAGGCCGGTCACAAGAAGAGCACACATATTCCAAGAGGCCAAGAAAACAGGGACCTTCCAAAATACACATAGGTTTTCTGAGCCAGAAAATGAGAAGCTACCACATGATCTTTGTGAGGATGTTCAGTCAAAAAACTGCAGAGGCGAACGCTGATGGTTCCCAATCAGAGGGGCGGACAGTGGCTACACTCCAGATGGCTTCTGAACATGGAAAAATAGATAAAAATTCCCAAATTGAAATGGGCAAAAAGGAGGGAAAGATATCCTTTAATTTGCCACTGTGCTTGGCAAAAAGTGAAAAGGGCCTGAGAAAAGTGAGTCCTGAAATCAGGGAAATTCAAACTTTTTGTGTGTTCTGGAAGACGTTGAGGACAGGTATTATGCTCCTATTACTGTGGAAGAGAAGTGTGATGCTTTTGCAATGATTGACACATGTGCGCAGGCCACGATTGTGTCCAGAGAACTGGTGAAAAGATTCAATAAAGGTGGATCCCCGCATAATCATATCATAGTGAGACAAAATGAAGGCCCAGTACACATTTTCAATGTTGAGGAGATACCTGTTGAGGAGATACCTATCGAAGGTGTCGCTGAGGTTGACATAAAGATAGGAAGACATAGGATGAGACAGGAAGTATTGATCACATCTCTCTGTGAAATTCCATGTTTGATGATAACAGATTGCCTACAGAGGTTGTTGCCCCTCATTGATGGTGTAAATGGAGTTATATGGTCCCTAGCCAAAAAACCATTGAGGCCTAAAAAGGTGAGGTCACAAAACAACAGTATAAAAGAATGCCATACTGTGGCTAAATCAGATGATGCAGTGGAGGTGTACATTCAAAATGGCTGTGTGCCTAGTGTCACTGTCATCTATTTGTCAGGGCGAAATGC
Source organism: Ambystoma mexicanum (assembly GCF_040938575.1). NCBI lineage: Eukaryota > Metazoa > Chordata > Amphibia > Caudata > Ambystomatidae > Ambystoma > Ambystoma mexicanum. Next base: position 21,241,048 of record NC_090924.1, read on the forward strand.
AAAGTGAAAAAGAGAAGCAATCCATGGAAATTTATTTGGATCCTATGAAAAAATGGCAAACAGAGATAGATGAAAATACATTACGCTTTTACTTAAAAGAAGAGAGTGCAAGCAGAATGTTATCCCTGAAGTAATCACAGAAAAGCATATTACAACACTTTCTGAAATACACATGGGAGATGGGCAGCCATGGATCCCTATTGGTGTAAATGGTCATTATGGAATGATAAAAGCTACCTTAGCACTTGAACAGGAAATAAGTTTCATTAATCAGAAAATACTCCAGCGAATAATTGAAAGGGAGGAAATCCCAAAATTCAGAATTAAAAACCAACACGTTTTCGGGTTAGATGAGCCAGACTCGGGGAATAGAGTTGTAGGAAGATGCATGCTAAAAATTACCATTGGCCCAAAAAGTATCTGTCACAATGTGGGGATAGTGAGTGGGACACACAATTATTTGTATTTGGGAAATGGCATTATGCACATAATGTGTATGGTGTTGGACTTCCTTAATCAAAAAGTGTGTTCCAGGTTAGGGGGACCTGCACCTGAGTTTGAAGACAAGAGACATGCTTATCATTGTGCGCAGTTGTTGCTATATGAAATTGAGCTACAGGTGACGAAGGATATTACCATTCCTGCATTCACCAGACAAGTCACTATAATCCTAAAACACAGAAACAGACAGCAGATGAAGGATTATAATGCATTTTTGTGCATACATGGATCCATGAAGTAACAAGGACTAGAATGTGAATATACACCACTGGTGGAGATTGGGGATAGGCCCCGTCAAAATCATGGTGGATAATAAAGAATGTCAAGATATTTATTTAGAAGAGAATTCAGTATTAGGTATAGCAATATAAAAATCACATTATACTACAAATTTCAGTAATACAGTGATTGGGAACATCCCTGAGAAATATGTGAATGCACAGGGTGAGTTGCCAAAGTCTATGGAGTCTCAACCTAAAGGGATATTCTGAATTCAGTCTGTGTACCCTTATGATTCCAGTGAGTCAGTGTGCTGTCACCAAGAGAATTGCATATTATTTGATTTAAATGAAAAAGAAACAGAAAAACAGCATATGGAAATAGAGACTGATATTCCAAAATATTTAAAGGTGGCAACTTTACAAAGAGATATAGCCACACACTTAGATGAGATTACAGAGGTTCCTCTATTGGCGGATTTCCCAAAATTTTCAAAAATGGCGGATGAACAGGGTCAGACTGCAGATGCATGCACGAATGAAGAGGAAAGAAATGAGTTGAGAAAAATATTCATGGATTTTAAAGAGGTTTTTGCCAAAGATGCATATGATTATGGCATAGCTGATTTGCATGTTGCCACATTACCAGAGGGACATGCTAGGGAACCGGTAGTTGTGCATCAATATCGGCTAACATTGGCATGTTTGGCGTCATTAGCTGAGATAATTAAAAATATAGAATCCAGAGGAATTGTCAGGTACATTCATAGTAGCTCAAACACTCCCATTTTGGGGGTGTTAAAACCAAATGGTCAATGGCATCTGTGTGCAGACTTGAGAGTACTAAACACAAAGGTACCAGTGTCTACATGGCCGCTCCCATTTATTGATCAAGTTCTTGCGCAGGTCCATGGGTCAGAGGTGTCTAGCACGTTAGATCTCACAACTTGGTACTGGTGCGTGCCACTGACTTTAGACATACAAAATGTGTTTGCATTTTCGTTTGATAAAACCCAATACACATGGTCTAGAACAACATTTGAGTATGTCAATAGTGGATGTGAATTCAGAATATTTTTGAGAAAAGCACTCCCAGATGCAGCACAAAGGGGGACAATAGTTTATGATGTCCTAATTAAAAATAAAAACTTGAAGAGTCATTTTAATGAGATTAGACATGTGCTTGGCCAGTTACAGAAGGCAGGAGCCAAAGTATCCTTGCAGAAGGCACAATGGTGCAAAAAGAAAGTACATTTCTTGGGCCATGAAGTGACTGAACATGGGTTGAATCCACAAAAGAAAAAGGTAGAAGCAAAACATAAATTGAAAAATCCTAATAATCTGAAAGGATTGAAAAGTTTATTAGGGATGACAGGATATAACAGGAGGTTTATTGAGAATTATGCCGCGATCACTCAACCCTTAACTAAATTACTGAAGCACAGTGTACCATGGAAATGGGAAAAGGAGCAATCTGAAGCAGTGGCTAAACTGAAAGAATGTCCCATGAAAGTGCCATGGTTGGCCTATCCCATACAGAACCAGGATTTCTTTGTGGAAATAGGATTCACAGATAAGTGTATGTCGGCTGTATTATCCCAAAGTCATGATCTAAATCACAAAACTATCGCCTATGCAAGCGTTATCTCAAGTTGAAACTAAATTTAGTGAATGTGAAAAAGCTCCTCTGACCACTGTGTGGGCTTTAAAGCATTTCCGTCCCTTCATTCAGGTAGAAAATGTGATTATTGAAACAAATCACCAACCTCTCCAATTTTTACAAAGTAAAAGAATTAGGTTGGGTAATTTGGCACAGTCCAGAATTACTTCCTGGACATTGGCATTGCAAGGATTCCCTGTAGAAGTAAAATATGGTCAAAATAAAAAGAGCCCAGTTTCTCGAGGGCTGGAAGATCTGCATGATTGCACAGCTAAATGCATGCCTGATGAAAAAGAAATAGAGACCAATTTGAATGCATTTGAACAATCCCCACACAAAGCATTCAATGAATAGGTGTGTGGAGGCTTGCCAATAGTGTATGTGAATGGATGCGCATATCATGTGGAAAATAATGAAGACAAGCAACTTGTGGCAAGGATAGGAAATATTTGGTTCAAATGTGACAATATTCCAAGAGATAGTTTTGGTGACTGATTTTGATTATTCACAAAATATTTTTGTAGAGTATTTACCTGGTTGGAAGGCGAAAGGGATGCTCACATATACTAACAAACGCCTTAAACATGGCAAGATGATTCAAGCCATAGACAAACTAGTATCAGAAAATGATTTAATAGTACACTGGGCCTCATTACGACCCTGGCGGAGTGGGTTTACGCCAGCGGTATTCGCGGCGGACCCTTCCGCCCTACTACGAGTTCCCATAGCGCCATGGAGCGTTTTCCGCCTGGTTTTTCCGGGCGGAGAAATCCATGGCGCTACGGGACCTTGTTGTTAATTACGCCACCGTATTTTACGGTGGCGTAATTAACGCCTTCCCCACTCCCATTATGCCCTATGGGGCAAAAATGGGAATGGGGAAGGGTAAAATGGGGAATGGGGATTTACCGCCCCGCCAAGGTCGGAATGGGGCGGTAAATCCGCCAACCCCCATGGCGGTATCGGCAGCTTTCCGCCGTGCTCCATGGTGCATATTGCACCACGATTTCCACCAGGGTCGTAATGAGGCCCACTGTCATGAACCATCGGACGCGTCCTTTCTGGACTTCCTGCTCCCTGACCCATAGGGGCTTGCACTCAGCAGTGCTCTAAACATGGCCGCCGAACGCGGAACACTGTTTACCAGTTTCCGTGCTGTACGCATTACGTTCTATAAAGCGGACAAGCCCCCGTGGCCCTGCGCGTCTCAACGCTACCGCTTGCCGTGGCTAGACGTGTGCTGCTGTAGTTTGCTTGTGCTTATCCTTTGATTCCTGGTTCCCAGTTCCCCTAAATTCCTCTTCCTTCATTCCCCTTCTTTTTGTCCTCTATTGCATCCCGTATCTCCGTGCACTCATCTTCCGTGTGCACTCTTCACTGTTTTCCTGGATTTCCTCGCACTTCCACGGACATCTGACGTTCCCAGGAGTCAGAACGCTGAACCCACGCTGGAACCTGAGGACCTACTCACAGGGTTATACAAGACCCGAACTGTGCGAAAGAAGACTCCATAGAAGAACTCCAACAAACAAGATAGACAGGTGAGAAGGGGAGAAACCTGTGACAGATTGAGACGCCAACAGCCTGAGACAGATATGGACATGGAGGCTAAAGTTCAAGACCTCATGCGCGGCTTGCAAGAGTTAACCACAGAAGTTCAGAATCTCAAAGCCGAGAATGCCGCATTAAAACAACTAGTCCTGTCACGTGATTCTGCGACCAAGGAAAGTGTATTGCTGGGCGGAGTATTGGATAAATATGATGGCTCCTCAAAGAACCTTTGTGGCTTCCTTGATTTGTGTACAGTGCACTTTACCTTTAAGCCTTACTTTTCCACCCCGAGGGCAAAGGTGGGCTTTATGATTTTGCATCTCTCCGGGAATGCATTAACCTGGGCTACGCCCTTAGTTAATTCTAGAGATGTCCTCCTGGATGATTATGATGAGTTCGTATGGGCTCTAAAGACCATGTTTGACCGCCCAAAACAGGTTTACAGTGCCCAAGAACATCTATTGGATTTCCAACAGGGGTCCCAGGATATGCTTAACTATGTAACACGCTTTAAGCAACTGGCCAAGGAAGCAGATTGGTCCTCAGAGGGCTGTTTTACCCTATTCCGGAGAGGACTAAACGAAGAGATAAAAGACGAGCTCGCCAGGGTAGCTCACCCAGGTGCCTTGCAGGCCCTTATGGACCTCTCTTTACAAATAGACTTTCGAATCCAGGAAAGGAAGGCGGAAAAGAAGAAAACAAAGATGCCTTAACAAAAGACCTCTATAGAATCTCCCTCTAAACCCGAGCCCACTCCTGCCCTGACCACAGACCCAGAACCCATGCAACTGGGGGCCTTCCGCGGACCCATATCCCCGCAAGAATGATTGCGATGGATTCACACGGGCTGTGTATGTACTGTGCCTCAGATAAACATCTTGTGAGAGAATGTCCTTTGGCCCCTCCACAGCATTCGGGAAACACCAGCTCCTGATCCTAGATGGAGCACAGCTTTGGGAGAGAGATGTTTGCTCCACATCTATTCCATCCTTGAACTCTCCTGGACAAAACAACCTTGTGATCTTGCAGGCCTTTCCATCGCTGTCCAATAAAGAAAGTAAATGAATCAGGGCCCTGTGTATTTTTTAGAAGTCCGCGGACAGTCCGCGAACATCTAAAATTTTGGGGTGCTGCCCTATCATAACCATTGCAGTTTTGTTTGAGAGGAAGTGATGGCTCTGAAAAGAGTCTTTTGGTGGTGTTTGTTTGTGTTTGAAAAATTTGAAATGCTCAACACCTACTACAAAATGGATGCTGTAATTCCAAAAAAGGTTGCAATGCATTTCGTACATTTCTCAGAAAAATCTGATTGCCAGCATAAGTAAGATGGACTCCATCTCTGCGAAAAATGTATGTGCTACGAAACATAATATTTTCATTGTAAAAAGAGGGCATGCCAAAATCTCTTAGAAAGGCACAAACAGCCTTATTGACATTGCGCCTTTCTTTCTCCATTTGTGGACCAAATGAAGAAGAACAAAGCCACATTTGTCTCTGCGCAATCTGTGAAAAAATGACTTGAGAATTTGGAAACATGTCCATGACCTTCCCAAGTCCTTCTTTCATTGCAAATTGCAAAGAAATTCCTGACACATGTCCTAAACTGTTCCCTCGGAAATGAATTACAATAATGTCTGGATGTTGTTCTGTCTCCAAAGTAGCACAGAGAGGTATCAAGTCCAACCACTTCATTCCACATACTCCATGCCAGTGCACTTCCACATGTGGGAATCCAAGATCCACAGCTACTCCACAGCTTTCTGCATGCACCTTCAACCAATGTATACACAAGTCTCCCAAAATCCAAACCATCTGTTTTCTGAAACACACAGCCATAGCTATCTGTTCTTCTCTCAGAAAAAAGAGTATCTCAGAAACTCTCTCCTGGCACAACACACCCACTAAACTTTACTGACCAATCCCTTGGTCTGCTCATTCTCATTTGCATGCCTCCCCACCCGAAAATCCCCGGATGTAACACCCGATGTCCGCGGACTACCACCATATCATAACATGGACAGTCCTTCTACCATTTTCATTTCACTTTCAGTGCTATTCCCTCATTGGATATAGCTAAGAAGTCACACAACCATCCACCAATCACATCCAAGACCTCTACATCTAACTGCATCATCATAGATCAGCACTTTAAATGTACTGTTAATCTCTCTGAGTACAAGTGTCATATCATTGGAAAGCACCTTCTACAAGAAATACTGTACAAGGCTCCAAGATTTCTACTTGCAGCTGCATGCATATCCATATGCATGAACACAAACTACAGGTTTGCATATTTTCTGTGAGTACATGTACAAATCTTATAGATTCATATAAACAGATTAACTGACTTTTAGCTTGGATGATCTATAAAATGAATTTACTGTCATTTTTCCATCTCCTATAATCAACTGTCACTTCCAAACCTATCTGCTATTTAATTTCTTTTTACACAAACATTTGTAAAACATGTTGAACTAACATATTTAAAGTACAATATAAAGAGTAAACATACAAAATTGCACGCACACAGTATGTTCAAATATCAAACAACAATACTTGTACAAAAACTTGAAAATGTATTTATTCATTTATATTTATATAGCGTGCAAGCAGCCCGTGGGCATTGAGGCGCTGTTACTTGCAAGAGCTTAGTTACGGGAATAGTGGCATTCAGTGGTACATTATGAATTCCACAAGGCATAAAACTGATATTTTGGTTGGTACAGTTAGTCATTACAATACAGCTTATGCATTAGGAACATATGATATGTATTCAACCGGTGCGACGCATCTTATGATAAGATAGTTTTCATGGTTTTGCGGAAGGCGCTGAGGGTCAATGACATTTCAAAAAATCAATGTCTAAATTAAAAACAGTGCTATATACAAACATAATTACTAATTTGTATCCTTTAGAATTGCAGTGAAGACCATTCTCCTGAAAAGAAGCAGCCGAATTTGAAGTACAAAGAACAACTAAGAAGAAACCTGCTCATTCCAGAAAAAAAGTAAGTTGAATACCACCATAATATTTGTACTATTACTCAAACACACTGTAAGGTTAATTCATGTAGTTTCTGCCCCTAAAAATAGAGATTGTGCACCATTCTGTCCACAAATCCCCATTTCTTAAACAGAGATTTACAAGCAGAATGGCACACAAATTCCTATTTTTCGGCACACAAATGACCCAACGCAGCCCCTAGAATTTTGATATTATAGAACAAACAACAGTTTTCATTGTATATCATTAGATTTACTATTTGTACTTCTCCACACCACTAGCTTACTTTCTGTCATCTGAACCCCAGTTTAGTAGCACATAAATTCAAGAATACACATCCCAACGAGTTGTAGTTGCCCAATGCATAATCACACACCATCACATACATCTTTATCATCTTACTCATACACTCATGCACACAGCACACATACATTGCAGAACACCCTAACCCATACCTTCTTTATTTTTTTCAACAGACCCTAAAGAATGCCTACCAAAAATCAAGTCCATAGAAAGCAACGCAGACGCAGAGCAAATGAAAATAGAATTGTCCAAAATAAGCATCCATATCTAGCAGAATTTGTTAAAAAAAAGAACAAACAAAACAGCTAATATGGTGATTTAGCGAAACAAAACAAGCTTCAAGTACAGAAACGTTGCCTCCTCTATCAAAATGTAAAACAAACAAGAAAACAATTAACAAAAATTCAGCTACCACTACAGATAAAACTGCTCGTATAAATCTAGATATAGTGCAAAGTTAGCATACCAAAAAAAGTATTTTAGCAAAAATGTTCTGTCACAGAGTCCTTCAAAATCTTATAAAAACAGGAGAGAAATCCGGCACAACCCTTAAAACCTATCGTAGGAAAATAATCTTAGAAGTGTTGATAGACAGTGCAATCCTTCTCAAAAGAAAATTATTTATTTTAGTGTTAAACAAAATGAAACCACTAACAAAACTAATGACTAAATTACAAAAAAAACTTCTCAATAAACAAAATGTCAACAGAAATAACTTCTTAAGTATCTGTGGAGGTGACTGGAGTCACACTACAAGCACAGAACCATATTTTAATGAAGAAGCATACAAACAAATGCAAACAAATACAATTGCCATACATAGCAGTGGTCAAGGTTATGAAAAAGTTAATAATACCATAATGGAACAAGAAATACTGCTTACAAAAATATCCCCAGAAAACCTAGAATTACCTCTCCATTCAACTGAATCAGAACGTCTAGAATACAAATGGCCATGCACGTCAATGTGTAACATTCCCAAAAAATCTTTCAAGTCTTTATGCCAATTCCTCAATCAATATGTGAAAGGCAAAGACAAAATCAAAATTAAACTACAGCAAAATATGGATACCTGTCCAGTGCTAAAGTACACAGGACTACAAGGACATTCATTGGCCTGCATTTCAGGACCTACTTGCAAAACCACCTTCCATTATAACAAAATGATATCAACACATCATTCAACTATAAAAACCTAGTCTATAAACTGTATTATGCTAAAAGTCCTGCTTTAGCACTAGCCAACTTAAATAACATTCTTCTACATGGTACAGCAAAAGACCTATTTGAAGAAATCGACTATATCCAGAAAAAAATTTTGGAAGTGAAAGCCACTTACAGAATGAAATAGCTTTAAAGCACATTAGCAACAATTCTATGCATGGCAACCTTCTACTACACACATACAAAAAAGAAATACTGAAATTTAAAAGTACATCTGCTGAAGTACTAAACCATGTGTGTGTATGTTGCCGTAGAACTTTTTATAAAAGTAACGCAAAAACTGTAGACCTAACATACAAAATAGAAGACAATGAAGATTCTAAATGGTTTGAATTAGCTCTCTAACTTATAGCAGAAAACAAAAATGAAATAACTGACCCCTTAATACTTGGCAGTTACTGCACTGCACAACAACCAAACTCCTTCACGTGCTATCACAAATAATTTGGAATTATTTCCACTACCAAAACCCCTACAACAACTCAATTTATATGAGAGCATCATAATTCAAACAGTGCACCCCTTTCAAGCAATAATACGCCTTCAACCAAAAACAGAAAAAAAATACCTCCTTCTGAATTAGTGAAAGGTATTCGTGGATAAGTAGTGTATTTACCATTAGATCTAAAACAAAATGTGCACACTCTAGGAGTGCAACGTCCCATGGAACAATTTTTAATTATCTTAGTAAATGGCGTACCTATAAAAGACAAACAAATTTGGCAACAACTGGTAGATTTACATAAAGTTAGACAAGCCTTGCAATATCTAAAAGACAATAATGAATACTACAAAGAAATTAATATTGAAGAAAACTTGAAGGATACCACTGAAATAATTCAAGAGACACAAGAAGCTGGTCGATTTGAGCTCCTATATCCTGCTACAAAATCCAATACTTTATACCATTATACAATCCATCCATTGCACTCTAATGACACTGTAGAAGATGCACTAGAAACGTACCAAATGCGTCAAACAAAAGGATCACCAATCAGCATATGGGAAAAAAGTGTAGAAGCACGTGCTTTTCCTCTACTCTTTCCTACTGGCAAAGGAGGAAGGTACGATGATAGAACTATTCAAATAACAGCATCAGAATACCGCTGGTTACGGATGTATTCTGAAGATCCCAGATTTAGACAAAACGTGCAATACATATTCCACCTACTCTTTGAAAGTGAACTAGCAACGTTATGTTATGGAGTTGCACACACATTAAAATTCAGGATCACACTTTCAAAATATGTCAGCTACACAATTATTACAAAAAGTGCAACAAAAAGATGAGGTTTTACAATCAAATATTACAAATCTATTAGCAAACATGCATAGTACAAAAGAGTACTGGTTTCGACGTCATGGAGATGTACATTGTATGATAAGAAACCTTGGCCCATCCACTTGGTTTGTTACATTAAGTTGTGCAGAATATGCATGGGAAGATTTACATGATTTCCTACGCATATCAAACAAAAACAAAACAAACATAGATATACTAACACCTAGAGAACATTGTTCTCTAGATCCTGTTAATGTTTCAAGATATTTTCACCATCGCTTCATTGCTATGCTACACTTTATTTGTAATAAAACTGCTCCTCCCCTCGGGGAAGTGCAACATTTCTTTTGGAGAAAAGAATACAAAGCCAGAGGAGCACCACATATCCACATGCTTTTATGGATTAAAGATGCTCCTAAATTTGGTCAAGACAATGACGCCACTGTGTTACAGTTTATTGAAAAATATGTCACTTGTGAAATTCCATCAGAAGCAACAAATAGTGATCTTCATGCACAAATTTTACAATTTCAAAGACACAAATGAGGCAAATATTGTCGTCGCAAATACAAAAACAAAGGGAAATACTACACCAAATGCCGCTTTGGTTTCCCTAGACCGGTTACAAAAACAGGTCAAGTGAACAACTTCATGTCTTCAGTTAGACATAGGGCCTCATTACGAATCAAGCGTTAAGGGGTTAACGGCGCCGTAAACAGCGCCGACCCTCAACGCCTGATTCCGAGGTCCCTTTGCGCCATGGTGAGTTTAACGCCTGCTTTTTGCAGGCGTTAAAATCCATGGCGCTAAGGGACCATGATGCTAATTACGCCACCGTAATTTACGGTGGCGTAATTAGCGCCTTCCCCACTCCCATTATGCCCTATGGGGCAAAAATGGGAATGGGGAAGGGTAAAATGGGAAATGGGGATTTACCGTCCCACTCACCTTGGAATGGGGCGGTAAATCCGCCATCCACCATGGTGTAAACGTAGTTTATACCATGGTGGTAAGGGTACGACCCAGGTGGTAACTTACCGCCTGGGTCGTAATGAGGCCCATAGTGTTAAAGGTAAATCACCTAAAAATACATATTACTAAAAAGAACAGAAGAAGAAAAATATATCAATGATTACAATGCAATCATTGCCCACTTATGGAATGCAAACATAGATGTGCAGTACATTGTAGACAATTCCACTGCAGTTGCACAATATGTTACAGCATACTTAACCAAAGCTGAAAAAACAGAGCTCCAAGACCTCTGGAATGACCTGTCATCAGACAAAACACTGTCTCAGAAATTATACAGCTTGGGCATAAAAATGCTCTCCCATAGAGAATGTGGCTCCTATGAAGCAGCAGATCATTTAAATGGTACTGCTTTGTATGGGAAATCTGAAAATATACTATGGCTAAGTCGTGGTCCTGCTAAATCTAAAAAAAGAGTTCGAAAATCATACGAAGATATAGAAACAATAGCCAAAAATGATCCCAACAGCCAAGAAATTTCAAAAAACAATTTACTGGACTCATACTACCCAAACAGAAGTACCACTTTGGAAACCATGTGTCTATGCCACATAGCCCAAAACTTCACATACAAAAATAATTTAAAGCTAGATGAAAAAAAAGGTAAATACAGAGTGACAAACTGTGAAGGTAGCTCAGTAAAACTCACCAAACCAAATTGAATTAATCATATCAAATTGTCATTAAAGACTCCTCAACATAAGGAACTATATTATATGTCCCTGCTACAACTCTTTAAACCATGGAGAAAAGAAGAAGAAATACTAGATAACTATGACTCCTATGAAGACGCTTTCAAAGCAAATGAAAGTACCATAACTGATGTAAACTTTACACAGTACAAAACAATGTTGCACAATGAACAGCAACACAATGAAGAACTCCAGGCCCAACTAGATAAGTACACTTCAGATAGTAGTCAACCTTCTGTAACAGGAAGCCAAGAACCACTGGGAGAGCCACTAATAACAAATGAGGCAGAATTAGCTATGACAGAAGTAGAAAACACAATGTGTCAGTATGAAGATAAAGAAGACTTAACTATACTACAATCAAAACTAAACAATGAGCAACGTAGCATTTTTAGAGAAGTAACAAAATAAATTGCACATGGTGTACAACATGAAACAAAGAATGCACCTGCCAAAATTACAAACCTATACTACTGTACGTCAGTGGTGAAGATGGTTCTGGCAAAACATTCTTAATCAAAATCATCAGTAAATTCCTTCAACAATTGACAAACAACAAACGGTCAGCTTTTGTCACTGTCCCCACAGGTTCAGCTGCCTAAACATAGGCGGTGTCACTTTTCACCGATTACTACTCCTGCCAGTAGAACACCAAAACAAATTAGACAATTACAAACTTTCTACAGAAGCTGCAATGGAACTACGCAGAGTATTATAACAAATGAAAATGCTACTAATAGATGAAGTGAGCACGGTCTCCATCCTAATGTTGGCCTTGATTCACCTCAGATTACAAGAAGTACTCAAAACAAACTATGATGAGCTCTTTGGAGGAAAACTCATCATTGTTTTCGGAGATCTTCTTCAAATGACACCAGTGAAAGGTGAGCCTATTTTTAAAACCTTAGGACATAAACTCTGCCATAAAATTGTTGGCAGCATTGGAAATGTCAACTTTTGGCAAAATTTCAAATACAGAGAATTAACAGAAAACATGCGTCAATCTGCAGATCTCACTTATGCCAACCTCTTAAAAAGTATTAGAGTTGGTATATTATCTCAAGAAGCACAAGCAGTATTGAAACTCGGCACATTCATGCACTTTATGGCGATAATGCATGTGCTACGGATGTTATAGAACAATTAGCCCACAAAAATTTCAATTGCATGGCCTTAATGCCAACTCTTGCAAGCTGTTTCAAATTCAATGAAACAATGTTAAAAAAAGAAATGCAACCAATAACTGATATTAGCGCCACAGACAAACTAGACATACATGGTATGACACTACCCATGTGTGAACAAGCCACAACAAGACTAAATAGTTTAGAAAATTCAATCTCCAACACAGCTGGATTGGAAAAAAATATTAAAATGATCCTTAAATTGCAGAGTAATGCTTAAACGTAACCTTGACGTGGATCAAGGACTAGTTAATGGAGCACTGGGTACAGTTGTTGGCTTTCAAACATACCCACATGACAACAACATTCAGTTTGTCAATATTCTCTTTGACAAACTTTCAGAAGTGAAAAGGATAGGACGCTCAACAACTCGATTCCTTCTCTTCAAAGACATGAATGTACGCAGAGAACAATTTTCTCTAACTCTTGCATACGCAGTCACCACTCATAAATCACAAGGTCTTACCCTAGACAAAGCATTGATAGAAATTGGTAACACAGTCTTTACAGAAGGCATGAGCTACGTAGCACTATCACGCTTACGTACAGTTGACAGTCTATTTCTAATCAACTTTGATGCAAGTAAAGTAAACGCTGATATTCCTTGCATTTCAGAATACAATAGACTTTGTTCACTATAGACCCCCCATCTAAAAACATATCCTATTCCACAAAAAGTAAAATGTTCTAAAAGAAATCTAAATCAAACAGAAATGCAACAGGATGTCACTGCAAATCCTCCAAAGAGATTAAAAGAAACTAATACTTCATCAAGTACCACAATCAAAAAGGAACCTATTAGGGAAAGTAAACCAGGTACTTCTTCAAAGAAGGAAGACAAACTCCAAAAAAAGCACTCAGATACAGAACTACCTGGTCCATTTAAACTCTCAAATATAGTTGGAGTAAGTTGCTATGCAAATGTAGCAATGAATATTCTATTTCAATTACCACCAATGCTTGTCAACATTTACTTATACAGTACAGACCAATTGTGTTTGCAAATGTTATTACTTCACAGAAATGCAACAAACAATCCTGATAACACGTATAGTGTTTATGGAATAAGACAAAAATTGGACTACTGTGCTGGAATGGTGAAATTCACTATAAACTCACAGGAAGATCCACAAGAATTTCTAATGTACTTACTACAAGAACTGGAAAATAAAAACATACCTATAAATGAAATCTTCCAGATTTCATACATGTGGAAACATACATGCACTCTCTGCAACAATGTGACACAAGAACAAATCCCCATTGAACGCTTCATATATATATCATTACTTAATTGTGAATCCATTTTATTTCAGCATCTTGTACAAAATGCAAACCATGGTAGATTATGTACTACCTGCAATTCGGATAATCGCTCCACCTTACTAATACAAACACATATTAAATATGTAATACTAAAAATTCTACGTTACAATGCAGATGGTACCAAAAACAACTGCAATGACTGGATTCACACATGGTCAAGTATCACTTGGTAAGAAAACCTTCACAACAATAAGTATAATCTACCATGCAGGAGCCACAACCAATTCAGGTCAATACACTACATATATAAAAAAAGAAATGTGGATGGTTTGAATGTAATGATAGTACCATTACTCTAAAGCAGAGATTACCAGCAAAAAACGTATTAACTAAACTGTACTTAAACCTTAAGTAAACTTGTAGTAAAAAAATATAAACTGTTAGAATATTCCAAAAGATATCTAACTGCCCAAAGATTCTACAACAACTAATCAGATAAATGAATACCACTAAATTAGAGCAAAAAATAGATAGTTAGAATACACCAACTGGTATCTAACTAACCCAAAATTTTACAATATCCAAACTGATTGTCACCCGCAGGCGTTCCGACTGGCGGTTTCTTCCGTGCTGGGTTTTGGGACATAGGTACGGGAGGTACTAGTCCCTCCTTTGTGTCCGTTACTTTTTCCTCCTTGTAGCGCGGGGCCGCTGGGAGTATATCTACTCTCCCGGCCCAGCGGTCCCTGCGTTGCAACTTTCCTTTGGAAGCTCTCGCTCTTCCGGGTTTCTTCGCTCCTGCCTCGCTCTGTCCAGGCTCCAGTCACTCGCGCCCTACAGCGAGTATTCTTCTACTTTCTCTTCCCTCCAGTTTTCTCTGCTGCCGCCGTGCCTCGGCGGTTTCTGTTTTCTCTTTTCTTGCGGCCCCATCCCTGCGGATAGGCGCCGCCCCTTTTCCCTGCGCTTTTCTTTTCTTTTCTCTCTCCGCTACTTGCCTGGCACTTTTCTCCTTTGCTTACCTCTCCTCCGGTCCTGGCCCCCCTTGCAGGCCTTGGCTGGTGGGAGTTCTGGCTCCCACAACAGGATTCCCCCTGTTCCACTGCAGTGTTACCTTCAGTTACACATACGGATCCAGTCTACTATCTACCTCCTACCCATCTGAAAGTCTACTTTTCTGCTGGAACTACGTCTTCCGGGCTACAGACCAGAGGAGTCCAAGGGTTTTTCCCCATTCGGGGTTTTTTCCCCTATTTCGGCTTGGTTCCGGAAGGGAGGTCCTCGGACAGCTGTTCTCTTCAGCGGTCACGGTGGCCTCCCTCCGTGACAAGCAAGCTCATCGGAAAAAGGAGAAGGATTATCTACTCCGATGGCGTCTGCAGGACCCCGACAGCGATTCCGGCGGTTCAGGTGAGGAGAGTTCGACAGAAGTGGGAGAAAAGGGAGACCAGGCACTTAAACTGTCACAGATTGCAACGCCAAAGAAAGACACCATGTCAGCCGAAGGGCAAGTGCAAGAACTTTGGAAGGCAATTCAAGCTATGTCTCAGGAACTTCAGGGAGTCAATGCTGAGAACGCCCTCCTTAGACAAATGGTATCCGCCCGGGAACCTCCTCCTCCAGAATTACCGCCTACAACACTATCCTCGGGAAAATTTGATGGTGCCCCCAAGAAAGTGAAGGAATTCTTAGAGGCGTGTACCGTCTACTTTACTTTCCGACCCCGCACTTTCTCTACAGACCAAGCGAAGGTCGGCTTCCTAATCTTGAACATGACAGGCAACGCTCTGACATGGGCCACTCCCCTAGTCACAAGCAACAATGCCATTCTCCAAGATTACGCAGCGTTCCAAAGTTCTCTGAGACAGACTTTCCAACGCCCAGAGTTGTCATTTACTGCTTCTGAAGAGTTGTTGGATGTAAAGCAAAGTTCTTTGGACGTCCTGTCGTATATCTCTGCTTTCAAAACAGCAGCCTCTGGCGCAGGCTGGCCAGAACCGGCACAGTATGCCATTTTCAGGAGGGGTCTAAAAGAGGAGATTAAGGATGAGTTAGCCAGATCTACTCGCTCACCTACTTTCTCGGACCTGCTAACTGCGGCACTACATATTGAGTATCGCCTACAGGAAAGGAAGATGGAAAGACGCAAATAACGAGGCTCAGGATTCCTCCCGGATTCTCGGACATACTCTCCCCCAGTCATTCTCCTGCTGCCGCTTCAGAGGAACCGATGCAGATTGGCTTCACAAGAGCACCTCTGACTGCTGCCGAAAGACGGCGAAGAAGAGAAAAAGGACTTTGCGCTTACTTTGGGTCCGATCAACACCTTCTAAAGGACTGCACAGAACTGCCTAACAAGAGGCAGGGAAACGATCACCCTCGGCATCAATAGGGACTAGTGTCCGGGGGTTTCCAGTTCTGTCTACTCGTCCCTATGTTTCTCTAACTGTTTCTTCTTCCAACTCCAAGGAAGATTCCAGACTCATGGTAGTTTCAGCTATCATCATGGTAGAAGGCGAGAAGGTGGAGACTCTCGCGTTATTGGACTGCCGAGCAGCAGGAAACTTCGTTGATACCCTATGGGCCGATAAGGTCGGTCTACGCAGGATACCCCGGAAGGAAGGTCAGAAGATAGAAGGAGTTGACGGCTCTACACTATCATCCGGACTCATCACCCATACCACTGAAGAGCTATCCTTAATAGTTTTTCAGCACTCGGAAGTGATAAGGTTCGACATCATCCGGGCTGCACATTTTCCAATTATTTTGGGGATCACATGGCTTCGCAGACACAATCCTCAAATCGATTGGACTAATAACCAGCTGAGTTTCTGTTCTACATACTGCACCGAACACTGTCTTCCACCGAAGAGTCAGAAGGCCCCTCAATCTATTACCGCTCACACCTCCAACTGTGTGGGGGTTTTTGCACTACCCAGTTTTTGTTTGAAATACTCCGAAGTATTCCAAGAAAGCCTTCACTCCAAACTGCCACCCCACCGGCCCGAGGACTGTACCGTAGATCTGGTACCCAATGCACTAGTTCCCTTCGGCAGAATGTTCTCTCTAACACTTACGGAGAAGCTTGTGTTACGTAACTATTTGGACACGAATATGGCGAATGGGCTGATTCAGCCTTCGAAATCCCCTGCAGGGGCTCCCTTATTTTTCATCAAGAAAAGGGATTCCACTGAACTTAGACCCTGTATAGACTACAGAGGCCTAAATAAGGTGACTATCCGAGATCGTTATCCCATGCCATTGATCTCCGATATCATCGAGGCTGTACAAGGAGCCAGAATTTTTACCAAACTCGACCTCAGAAACGCATACCATCTGCTCAGAATCTCCAAGGGTGACGAATGGAAGACGGCATTCCGCACTCCATTCGGCCTGTACGAGTATAAGGTGATGCCATTTGGACTGGTTAACGCTCCTGCAGTGTTCCAAAGATTTATGGACAGAATGTTTTCCGACATGCTTTCCACTTCTGTCATCATCTATTTGGATGATATCTTGGTCTACTCCTCAAACTTACAGGAACACATCATTCATGTCACTCAAGTTCTTGAACGTCTACAGAAGAACGAGCTATTGGTTAATGCCGAGAAGTGCAAATTTGCGGTACCTTCTGTGCAGTATCTGGGTTACAAGTTATCAGAAGAGGGAATAGACATGGATCAAAGGAAGGTGCAGGCCATTCTTGAATGGCCCGCCCCCACTTCTGTCCGAGAGGTGCAGAGGTTCCTGGGACTCTCCAACTATTACCGAAGGTTCATCCCCAACTTCTCGGAAGTGGTGTACCCCATCACTCGCCTACTCAAGAAAGAGGCCTTGCCGTTCCGCTGGTCAACCGATACCGAGAACAGTTTCAAGTTGCTCAAACATCTCTTCTGCTCAGCTCCGATACTCCGACACCCGGACCAAACTCAGCCCTTCATCCTGGAGACCGATGCCTCTGCAATTGCCATCGGAGCGGTAATACTTCAGGCTGTCGGTGGAGTGGAACATCCGGTAGCTTACTTATCTAAGACACTCTCACCCAGTCAATTGAATTATTCTGTCCTAGAAAAGGAGCTGTTGGCAATGAAATTGGCTTGCGACGAATGGCGCCATCTGCTCATGGGGGCCCGACATCCCTTCCTTATCAGGACTGACCACAAGAACCTGAAAGCCCTCCAGGAAATGGAGTGTTCTAATTCCAGGCAAGCACGTTGGGCCTATCTTTTCTCGCAATATGATTACCAGATTTCTTACATTCCTGGGTCACTAATCCGTCTGGCAGACGCCCTATCCCGCAAGGACTCCAGCTAGGAAAGGGCTTTGTTATCCGCTGAACCTATGTTTCCTCGCAACCTGATATTGGCCCTCGTTAGCTCTTTCCTACAAGAGGTTAAAGCCGCTGTGGTTCAGGAACTTCCCCAATTACCGCTACACTCCGACTCTCATTACCAGGAGAAGGACGGCTGGCTGTTCTTCAAGAAACGACTGTATGTTCCGGAAGGCATGCTGCGAAAGAAGATTCTGGATTGTTGTCACACTTCTCGCCTTGCAGGTCACCGTGGGGGAATCAACACCCTGGAGCTCATCTCGAGGAATTTTTCCTGGCCCACTGTGAGAAGAGATACCCTGAACTTTGTGAAGACCTGTCCTACTTGTGCTCAGTCTAAATATCCTACAGGGAAACCGTTGGGATTACTCACCCAAGTTGAGATGCCTACTCGCCCCTGGGGGTTGGTTTCTACGGATTTCATTGTAGACCTACCGGTATCCGAATCCTGTACCTGCATCATGGTCACGGTGGATGCGTTCTCCAGGATGGCACATTTCTCTCCTCTTTCTGGTGTTCCTACAGCCACCAGGATGGCTGAGGTGTTTGCACGAGATATTTTCAGACTTCACGGTTTACCTGACAAGATCATCTCTGATCGGGGTAGTCAGTACACCTCGAGATTCTGGACAGCCCTGTGTACCCGATTGGGGATTGAGAGAGCACTCTCTTCGGGATTCCATCCCCAATCCAACGGGATGACGGAACGTCTGAACGCTACTCTCGAACTATATCTGAGATGTTACGTCACTCAGCATCAAGACAATTGGGTTTCTCTACTGCCTACTGCAGAATTCTCGTATAACAATACCAGGCACGCTGCCATTGGTCTCTCGCCATTCTTTTGTACTTATGGGGTCCAGCCTAAGTCCATTCTTCCTGAGGTTCCCAATTTCACCAACTCCCCAGCGGCCGAAGAGGTATTGGTTCAGATCAAAGATGCCCATGCCACGGCATTGGAGAGCTTAGAGAACAGCAGGAGACGATCGAAGATCGGAGCAGATAAACACTGCAAAGAATGTCCAGACTGGAAGCCAGGCGACAAGGTGTGGTTGTCCACTCGGTTTTTACCCAGATGGACAAGGCCCTCTAAACTCTCCCCTCGCTTTCTGGGTCCCTTTCCCATTCTTCTCAGGATCAATCCTGTGGCTTACCGTCTTCGGCTGCCTCCTTCTCTAAATCGCATTCACCCTGTATTTCATTCATCTCTCTTAAAACCTTTCTATTCCGATTCTCATCACAGACCAGTGCCCAGACACATTCCCTCACAGACACCCAATCAAGCAGAATTTGAGGTCTCCAACATTAGAGACTCTAGGTTCTACCGAGGAAGGTTGGAAGACCTTTTGTCCTGGAAGGGTTATCCGGAGTCGGAGGACTCTTGGGAACCTGCTTCTCAAGTGCATGCTCCTCGCTTGCTTGCCAGGTTCCACCGCCTGCACCCGGGGAAACCTGGTGTGGTGCGGACTGGAAGGGGGCATACTGTCACTCGCAGGTGTTCCGACTGGCGGTTTCTTCCGCGCTGGGTTTTGGGACATAGGTACGGGAGGTACTAGTCCCTCCTTTGTGTCCGTTACTTTTTCCTCCTTGTAGCGCGGGGCCGCTGGGAGTATATCTACTCTCCCGGCCCAGCGGTCCCTGCGTTGCAACTTTCCTTTGGAAGCTCTCGCTCTTCCGGGTTTCTTCGCTCCTGCCTCGCTCTGTCCAGGCTCCAGTCACTCGCGCCCTACAGAGAGTATTCTTCTACTTTCTCTTCCCTCCAGTTTTCTCTGCTGCCGCCGTGCCTCGGCGGTTTCTGTTTTCTCTTTTCTTGCGGCCCCATCCCCGCGGATAGGCGCCGCCCCTTTTCCCTGCGCTTTTCTTTTCTTTTCTCTCTCTGCTACTTGCCTGGCGCTTTTCTCCTTTGCTTACCTCTCCTCCGGTCCTGGCCCCCCTTGCAGGCCTTGGCGGGTGGGAGTTCCGGCTCCCACGACAGGATTCCCCCTGTTCCACTGCAGTGTTACCTTCAGTTACACATACGGATCCAGTCTACTATCTACCTCCTACCCATCTGAAAGTCTACTTTTCTGCTGGAACTACGTCTTCCGGGCTACAGACCAGAGGAGTCCAAGGGTTTTTCCCCATTCGGGGTTTTTTCCCCTATTTCGGCTTGGTTCCGGAAGGGAGGTCCTCGGACAGCTGTTCTCTTCAGCGGTCACGGTGGCCTCCCTCCGTGACAAGCAAGCTCATCGGAAAAAGGAGAAGGATTATCTACTCCGACGGCGTCTGCAGGACCCCGACAGCTATTCCGGCGGTTCAGGTGAGGAGAGTTCGACAGAAGGGGGAGAAAAGGGAGACCAGGCACTTAAACTGTCACACTGATACATCAATATCACTAAATTATATCAATAAATATACAGTTAGAATACGCCAATTGGTATCTAACTATCCCAAAATTTAACAATATCCAAACAGATAAATCAATACCACTAAAATATATCAAAAAATAGACAGTTAGAATACACCTACTGGTATCTAACTGCTCCAAAATTTTACAATATCCAAACAAATAAATGATATGTTACTGCTCCAAAAAACGGCAACAAGACAATATATAGAGCATTAGCCAGAAACAACAAGTGAACACTGAAAACAAACAAACAAATAAACTGTAGCATAACAGAAAAAGTTTTTTTTTTAATCCAACATGGATTATTTTTCTCCCACAGACCCAATGATTTTAGCAACAAACACAGAAACTGAGCAAATTGCACAGTACTCTGGTTTGTAATCTACTAAATATGAGGGTGAACAAAACATGTTGATAATTCAATGTAACAAGTCATTACAAAATACCAATACTAACATGATCTTTTCTTTTATCACAGAAATAAACAAGAAATACATGTACTCCAGTTACTAAACAACAGTAAGTATATTATAATAAGTACAACCATCGCAGCATATCACACTCATAGAGTCAAACATTTTAACTATGAGTTATGGGAACTTTTAATGACCGCCGACATAATGAGTGTTCTTAGAACACTTTAAACTTGTTAGCAAACAATACGGACAGCGTCCTCAGGACACCACCATGTTGTTTATCTACAAACATTTCAGGACACCGCGAGTGTTCTTAGAACACTTTCAACTTGCCAGCGAACAATACGGACGGCGTCCTCAGGACACCCCCATTTTGTTTATTTACGAACATTTCAGGACACCACGAGTGTTCTTAGAACACTTTCAACTTGCCAGCGAACAATACGGACACCGTCCTCAGGACAACCCCATTTTGTTTATTTACGAACATTTTAGGACACGGCGAGTGTTCTTAGAACACATTCAACTTGCCAGCGAACAATACGGACAGCTTCCTCAGGACAACCCCATTTTGTTTATTTGAGACCCATAAAGCGCATGTCAGTTGAGGCTTTCACTACCACCTTCTCGCCCCCTCCTCCCCCTTCGTCTGACTCTCACCCTGACACAGCCCTCTCCACTCTCTACTCTGCTATACTTGATACCCTTGATATCCTTGCCCTTGTCATGAGGATCCGCCTGAAGCCCAAAGCCAAATGTAACTCCTGGTATGACTCAGATCTCGTCACCCTTAAACGCAAGTGCAGAGGAAATGGAGTGCTTCATGTTCATCCTCTGACAAACTGGCCTGCCGCCTGCTCCAAAGGCAATACCGGCTCTCCGTTCTCACTAAGAAGAGAGCCCTTATCCAAGCTTGCATCTCTGTTGCATCTAACAAGTTGGCCGAACTCTTTAAAATCTGCAAGGAGCTGGCCAACCCTGCTGCAGTCTCCACCTCTCCTGCCCCCTCTCAGGCCCTCTGCACAGCTCTGGCCTCTCACTTCATTTCAAAAACTCAGGACATCCTGTCCTCACTCTCCTCCTATCACCTCCCCCCTCTATTCCCTGCTCTCCCTCTGGCCCTTCTGCAGCCATCCCTCCTCCCTCCTTCTCTGCCTTTCCCCTTTTTTCTGCTGACGAGGTTTCGAGACAAGTCCGATCTATGAAAGTCTCGTCAAAACAGGTCCACCCCTGTTCCTCCAAAACTATCAAGGACCACATCGACTCCCTGGCTCCTGCCCTGGCTGACTTCTGCAATCACTCCTTCGCCTCGGGAGTCTTCCCTTCCCCCCTCAAGCACTCCCTTGTGCACCCCCTTCTTAAGAAACCCTCTACTCCGGGCGTTTGGATCCTCCACATAGTCTCAAATTGCTCCTCTGATGTCCTTTTCTGTAACCAGGGTCGTCCTCTGCCCCAGGTATTCGAATGTCAGGGAGAATTGGTACCCCCACCGGTAGCATAAACCCCTTTGTCTCAGACACTGGGTCAGGGGGTGACATAGTCTCCATTTGGCTGGTGTGTATGCGGAGAGGTCCTGGAAGATTGATATCTTTGCGGTGTTCTACGTAATGTCCCGATCCTTCCTGGCCTCTTCCAGCACCTTTGTTTTTTCCATGTAATATTGAAAGCAGACCAGAATGGACCGGGGCCCTCCAGCCATGCCCCCGCCCTGTGCGCCCTGTCTATTGTGGGTTCTGTAGTTGCTTCATTCATGGAGAGGAGGCTGATCACTTCTCTCACCCCTCTGCTGATGTCCCTTTCTGTCTCCCCTTCCGCCTCTGGAACCCCAAAGAAGTGGAGGTTGTTCCTCCTCTCCCTACTCTCAAAATCATCCATTTGCCTGGCCCTCTCCTCATCTCTCTTCTCCAGTGCCACTAGTCTCAACTCAGTTTGCACTTCCTGGGCCGTAGACGACGATTGATTAGTCTCTACCAGTAGCAGACTGTCCTCGACTTTGTCCACCCTTTGCTCAATTTTTGCCAGTTTTTGGGCTATGTCAGACCTCATTTCTCTTATCTCTTGCAGCACTGAGGCAAAGCCTCTTTCCACTGCGGAGGCTTCCTTCAGCGTGGCCTCGGTCAGGGCCATCTCTCCCTCCTGGTCCAGGCTGTTTTGGCTGCTTCCTGCCTCGTGAAAACGATACCCTTGGAGGGCTTCCTTCCAGCTCATGGGGTCTCCCCGTCTGCCTTGTTAGAGCATAGGCCTCGGTCCGGGTGCATCCGGCAAGCCCCTCTTAGACTCAGTGCTGGGATCCATAGAATTGTTCTACTGTGTGACCCCAGGGGTGTTAGTGTTGGGTTATCACCCCTTTGTTACTGTGCTGTATAGGTGATCCCTGCTGGGGTTCCTACAGGGTGGGTACATGCCCCAGAGACGTCCCTGGGGCGCCCTCACCCCGTCTGCGTTCCTGGTGATGCCTCCCCAGACAAGCACTTGCCCTTGTCGTCGTCTCTCCAGTTTTATTTTTGTGGGGAGGGGAGGAATGTTTCAGGCCAGCTTTTCCTTCAAGGGAGGTGCCCCGTCCTTTGGTGATCCCACTGATTGGCTTGTCAATCTATGGCAGGTACATGCCCCAGGTTAGTTCACGGGGGCCACCACCAATCTGGGACGCAGGTTCAGGGGTCACTGCCCTCGATGTATTGACAGGCTCCTGTATTTCCCTGGCCCGAGTCTCAGGGGGACCTCTTTATTCCTGACAGCTTGTCCGTTCAAGTGCGCTTGTGATTTTTCCTGCCTCTGGGTAGGGGTTATTCTTGGGGTGGTGTGCACTCCTTCCAGCCCTCATCCCTTGTCAGTGGATCTGGGCACTAGGTGCATTATCTTCCTGCTCTGCATGCAGGGGGGTCTGTGGGGTCACGGTGCTGTTGGTGTACCTCAGTATTTGCTCTGTGGGGGAGCATCCCAACTATGTGGGCCTACCCACTCTCAGGTGGGAGCCCAGGTCCGTCTGGGACCAGTGGGCCCTATGTCTCTCTGGAGCTCTAGATCTAGAGCCACCCGTATCAGCTGGCTGCAGTGGATTCTCCGGATGGGGGGATTTTCCCCGTTGTAAATGACTTGAGTCTTGCTGCCCCCACTGTAAGAGTTATGTAGTAACAACCTGGTTTTTCTCCCCTTCACTGTTTTCTCTGTTCCGGCCCACTGGTTTTCCCAGCCTGGGCTGGGCTGATCTGGTTGAGGGTTGCCTCCACTGCCCCACTGACCTGTGCCTTCCACCGTGGCTATCGCCACTCTCGTTGGTGGCCCCTGTGTGGACCTTTGAGCTGGTGCTTATGCGGTGCGTTCCAAAATGTTGCCCCCCGCGTTCGGGGGATTTCCAGGTGTCCACCTCCCTCATGCCTTTAATGCGCCTTCTGTGCTGTAATTGGGGGCAGGGGTGGCTGTCTTTTACTCCCCCTCCAATTGGGGCTTGATGCCATCCATGTGCCCAGTCTCCTCTCAATTCCCACTACGGGGCCCGGTGCACCCACTTGGGGCTTCTGCTCTCCTCATCCTCTGGTTGCCCACGGTTCAACGGGATTCCCTTCCTCCTCGCTCTATGCTCGCCCGGTCTCCACGTTGGGGCCCGCCTGTGTTCCAGGTAACCCCCAGCTGTCTTCATGCTCCCCTGGTTGCTGAGCCACGGCTCGCCTAGGATGCAGGCAATCTTCAGTTCCTTGAGGCCTCCCAGCTCCTCCTCACCTCTCCCCCAGGACCGCCAGCTCCCCGCCGCAGAAGCCTTTCTGCTGCCTGCACCCTTGTCAGAAGGGGTTGTGTACCGCTCCTTGCTGGACTTGGGTCCGGTGGGGTCCCGGAGCGGCGGTCTCACTTCCCAGGATTGCCTGCCCAGCCTCAGAACGGGGCCCAGGCTGGAGGGTGTTTGGTATCACTCTTCCTGGGATCCTGCAGCATCAGGATTTTTGCTGGTGCCGCCTTGGGTATTCCCCTCACAGGTCCCGTGCCACAATGCTCCTGAGAGGTAATCAGGGGGGGGCTTGAGTCCCTTTACTGCCCTGCCACTGCGGAGCTCGGCACTCAGGCTGCCATTGCCTGTGCGCCCCCTGGTGGCCACACAAGCAGGTATTTTAACATTGTGCCAAAGAATCCAAAAACTGAGCGGCATCAGTTTGTCCGTACCCAGTACAGAGAGAGGGAGATTTTCCTTTAATAAGCTGATGTCCAAGGTATTATTTATAAAAGCAATCAAAGTATACTGAAAGGTGGTACTGTAGATGTTTGATACACGGATTGTTAATTTGCCAGAACATACCTGTGTCTCCCATGAAGTATCAAGGCACATGAAGACAGCTGAACATGTTTCATAAATAGTAGGATCTACATTTTGGACAGTGAAGAGAAATAACAATACCGTTCAGGCAATTAATCAATGTCAGGCCCAACAGGGTTTTAAGACACACATAGGGGTTATACATCCACTTACCTTGAGGTCTGTTGGATCGTTTGTTTTTGGGGCTGTTACATGATTTAGCGATATTTTAGTATTG
Source organism: Ambystoma mexicanum (assembly GCF_040938575.1). Lineage (NCBI taxonomy): Eukaryota > Metazoa > Chordata > Amphibia > Caudata > Ambystomatidae > Ambystoma > Ambystoma mexicanum. The sequence continues at coordinate 21,266,620 of NC_090924.1, forward strand.
TTGTATTTTGGTGGTAAATTGGCCTTACTTAATTTCAGGTGGTAGTTTATTATTGCCCTATTCTGGTAGTAGTTTAGTATTATCCTATTTGGCGGTAATTTAGTGTTAGCTTACTTTGGTGGTAATTTTGTTGGTATCTTGTTTTGTGGTAATTTTAATGGTGAGCATACCTTCATTAATACAGCCTATGATAAAAAAAAACCTGCCATCTTTATACATATGATACCCTTCGGGCTGATGGTGGAATAACGCCAGACTTAGCACATTTTCAGAGATCCCAACAATACCATAAACAATGTTATTTTTGCACATAGCTCATGTCAGTGGTTTATTTACACCAAAGACCTAAGTCACATGAAGGACACTGGATCCCTTTTTTGCATGCAAGGTGCGGCACATCCACACACACATTCTGTCTTGCCTATATATCTCTGCTATTCTCTTACATCACTTAATGTGGTATTTTTACCACTGTGGTATGAACACTAGAGCCTCCTAGATATCTTTCCACACTAAAACAAGAAACCTTTGAGACATAAAAGAAAACTCCTTACACCAAACGAATCCAAAATGTGTATGATTCTGTTATGCATTATGTGATTTACAATAACAATGTATTCCCATCAAGAATAACACTTTCCCCACAAATCTTACCCACATTAGTTCTGTTGAAGCTCCTAAGAGAAAATACAAAACAGATATTGCATAGCATTGATATCATTTGTTAACCTGTCAAAATCATCATTTAGGACTTGCAAAATGAAACCACCAACTTTTGTTTTAAAAAAAATAAATAACCTGTGCTGACTGAAACGAAATGTACACATCCCACATTTTCCTCAATTGTCAACAGCACTTACAATGATCTGCAAAGATCCTGTATTTCACCTGGTTTATCTCTTCCTGCCGTGGCTATCTACATGGGAGAAGCACAGCCTTTGCACTGCCCCGGGAATGCTTCAAAGCCAGGCATCACCTCCCCCAGCACTATCTTCGGATGGCAGCCCAGGAGCGTGGCACCCAGTGCCTGACTGAGGCACCAGCAGGAAGCAGGATCCCAGAATGAACTCTACACCCCTCAGCTCAGCTGCCTATATTTTCTCTGTCCTTCCATCAAAGTTAGCTCTGCCTTACTTTTGATGTGCCCACCACCTCCCAAGCTTCTACCTATCACATTACAAGGGCCTTCATGTAACTTTTTACTTCTTTCGGGAACAAAAGGAGTTTTCAGACTGCACAATAAGACAGCTCAATTCTTTTACATTTCACTTCCATGAAGAAATACCAAGGCAATATATCCATGCGAGTTTGCTGAAATTGCATTTCACTGTTAATCAGGAAAAATAATTAGTTAAGGTTTTGTTAATAGGGAAGTTAGCGTTGTTATATATGATATTTTCCAAATGCAATTCTTCACAGACTCTTCACAGATAAGAATGTCCCCGATGGGAACGCTCCTAATTTTGTCTATGTGCACTGCACACCAAATCCACTGTTTTCTTTCTGCATTCTGTTTTTCCATGAAATGCCTGAATCACTGTCCGTCCCACAGTTCTAATAACCCAATGTGGCATTTCCTTTGGGTTAATCCCATTACCATGCTGAATTTCACCCCTAATAAGCACCCACTTTTAAATGGCTGCATGTTTCATTTAGTGTTTAAAAGTGAAAACATTTTGCTGAGTGCTTTTAAAAATGGGCACTCATTTGCTGGCTGCTACTGAAAACACTGTCATTAGTACACCTCTACACCCATTATATTTCTTCCATCGAAACGTTATCATATGTTTCTACATGTTTGAAGTACACATACTGCAATTACACAGGCCCCCTGCAGAAAGAAACAACTGATTGGACAGAGGGGAGCCAGTTCCCTCGGGAGAAGAAAGACCCCACTTGACCATGGGGTCTCCAAAGACAACATGATAGCAAACTACCTGGTTTACAAGAAAAGTGTCAAGGCACCATCCTGTCCTGCAGCTGTCAAGTTAATTATCATCTTAATATGATATACAGGGACAGGAAACAGAAAGGGGTGAGGGAGAGATAGGCAAACGATTAAAGCGAGAATATCCTCTGCATTATTAAGTTACGTGTGATATTATTATTTTCAAAACATTGTGTTGTAGAAATGTCATGTTTGTGCCCTGATAAAGATAATTGCATATTTAAAAATATTGCTCCAAAAACATAGTCGGATATCATCCATGTGCCCGAAATGGTGAAATCAAATATTGGTTATTTTTTGAAGCCCTTAAGTGAAAAGAACAAAGAAATGTCATATAGCAGTTGAAAACTGTGTGGAAACATGTAACTGCTTACACAACAGAAATAAGAATCGGAGCACTTCATCCTGAGATTTATGATCACAGAAGCCCACTACTTTACAGCCACATTTCCAAAGGTAAGAAGTGGTTAGCTTACATGAAATGCAGTCAGTCAATCTATGTTTATTCAGCATATACCATTGACATCCATTATAAAACAATACACATTATAAAATAACACTAATAAAACAGACCCATCAAGTTTGCATCTACCCCCCATAGATTCATAGATTCCTTCTCATATGATTCAATATCAAATATAACATTGTCATCTGTCAATTGCATTATTAAAATCATAGCCTCTGCACAATGTTTAACATTATTCCTTAGGAAATACGGTCTTCACCACTTTCTTCTTGGTTTGATATTAGCTTTACAAACCAGTGAGAAATGTAAAAGGTTCCTGGGCATTCCCATTCCACATGCACATTTCATCTCCACACCTAGTCATGGGGTTGTGGTACGCAGTGGTAAAATATTTAACCTGATCATTAAAATAACTCTCCTGCACTTATTAGAGTTTACTTTTATAATAACATTTTGGGGGTCTTTACAGCGCAGCTCTCCCTATACACTTTCATTGTCGGAGCCTTCACATATGTCTCTAAGTAGGACCCTCATTCCTTTTTATTATAAAATCAGGCTTCCCCTTTGCCCTTTTGACAGTATGCTTAAAAGCTCTGTATTACACAACACCCATTGTTCCAGCAGAACCACCCCCTCAGAGAGCCTTTGATATTTGCCCTTTACTGTGCAATTTAACATTTCCATCAAGGTGTTCCTTATATTGGGGTTCATAGAGGCATCAAAATGTACTTTCAGGAAAAACTGGGCAAATTGGCTACTGGCCAGTTGTCCTATACTAGGAACCACCAGCCCGAGTCGCAGCACATCTCCCAGGGTTGCTAGTGGAAGCCCTATCAGCTTTCTCGGAAAGACATTTGGAACCACGCCCAGTATTGCACAGGAGGAATAACCCCACAATTCACTTCCATACAGAGTAGCCATTATTGTAGGTTCAGAACTTCTAAACATGTATCCAGCTTTTCCCTGCATACAGATAGTAAAACCTTTGAAGCCCCCTTAGGCTAACATCCATCTGCTTAGCTGCCTGATTTACATGGATGGACCATCATTCCTCCGTCGCAAAGACCATCCCACGGTATCTGTACAATGGCAACACTTCTATTCTTTCTTGGTTGATGCACCACTTACCCCACGATTTGCCTTTACTGAACACTACAATCTTTGATTCTTTAAAAATGTGTCTGTATACTACAGACTCTGCTACAGTCCCCCTTCTGTCAGGTCAATCGGTGCTGTATCATCACCATAGAGCAAGGCTCTGTAATAGACCCCATTTAATTTTGCTGACATAACTTTAGCAAAAGAGTCATGTGGCTTGTGGGATGTATTTACCCATGCATCCGAGCCCTACCTCAAAACTGTGCAGTACTGACATGAAAACATCATGATGGCCAGAGCTTTCCAGAAAATGCACAGGGAAATGCAGGAAGAATAGGCTGCCACCCATTTTTGCCGATGTTATGGGCACAGAAGGACACTGCCTAAAACCACCATTGGACTACCCGCACAGTAGTCTGAAACCATTGGGAATGGCAATGCTGATTGCCAAATGCAACCTAGAATTGTGGGGAATTCATTCTTATATCCCAAAAATGGGTGCAGTACCAGTACTCACCACTATCCAAAAGCCGGCAGTTTAAAACCACCCTGTGTTCCTCTGAAGGCAAGCCAAAGTGTCTATTTTAAACATTGCAACATGTGCAAAATATTCACTGAACACCAGCAGACATTTGGCAGAATGAGGTTTTGTGTGCTTACAAAATCTGGGAAATGAAGAGCCCAAAACAATGCTTATAACAAAACTGCTATGGAGTCAGCAGTTTAAGTTGCACTGGATTTAAAGACACTAAAATCGAAAATGTTTAGATTAAATGAGTGACCTATGTTTGGTGTCACATGCCTTTGCAATTGTTTAAATGTTATAGTTTAAACTTAGAATCAGCATTCTAGCTGCATGTGTAAAATTGCAAGTTAATTTAAAAAGCAACAAAAAAAAACATGACAGTTAGCTGAAAGTCTGGCTTAAGGAACTGAATTCTGCCTGGCAACTACCCCCATCAGGAGTGAAACTTGAGTCACAGCTGTGTTCCCAGGCCTAGCTGCCCTTTTGCTGCTCACACTAAGGATATGCCATCTATCTGATAATTGAATTACCTGTGCTCTGCAGGAAAGTGAACAAAGCCCTGTCCTGGCTCAGGCAAAGGTTTTATTGGCAGGAGTCGTAAATGGTCGTAAAAAGTGGCTTCCTCCTGAGGAAAGGGGAGGAGCACTGCCTGTGAGAGCAAGCTGGCTTGGCAGAACTGGATAAACCAGTATTTCTACCTTGTGCTGAGAGGAAACCACACCCCTTTGGAGCCAGAACATAACTTTAAAAAGATGAATAACTCATAGAGCGGACATGTGAAAATTTTATAAATGATACCATAATTCTTGTGATTTTTCTGCCCACAGTTTAAGAGGTTTTTAGAACCGGTGGTATGTTCAGGGGGGTGTCAGCGGAAAAGTGGATATAACTCTAAATGTATGCATGTTAAAAATCTGAAACTTCATCAGTTAATGTCCATACTCCCTGCGCACATGTATGTAAAGTTGGGTCAATGTCAGAAATTGAAAAATCAATTAAAAAGTGAAATATGTGCCATTTCTGAATGCAAGCTCCCAGGAAGAGCAGAGTTTGAACAGGGGATACCTCCTGTAATGCATGATGGGTGCATATGATTTTAAAACAATATGTACCTCTGCAAATATGTATTTGTTTCAAATCTAGATTTGTGTGTAAGTTGACAGGAGGAGTGGACTTTCTGCAGGCTGTAAAATGACATCACTCTGACCCAACCTAGCTCCCCCAATCAAATGATAAATGGAAGTTTGACCAATTAGAAGCTGAGAGAGAGGTAGGGTCAGTGATGCTAGAACACACCCACATTCTAAACACATAAAAGCAGACAGACAGGACAGATAGGGACCTTCAATTCCATCTGCAGCGGGACGCTCTGCCGGAAAAATCCATACTTACCTCCATCAACCTCCAGAAAGCCAAACTAGAGACTTCAATCTATCCAGAACTAAGAGACCAGACCAGAGAGAAAGCAGTGCTGTACCCAGAGAGACCCAGACCAGCAGAGAGAGCTGACCCAGATCACTGTGAAGTGCAGAGGCCAGACCAGACCAGACCAGAGTCCAGTTTAAAACCCTGACCAGATCCGTGACGAGGCCCATTTAATTCAAGAATATAGTGTGAGTACCCAGCAGAACTGTGTAGAACCAATCTCTTAGTTTAAATTCATCTAATTCAATCTATTTAACCTAAGTAGAACTGCCTGATAGATCCAAATCTGACACCTGTCATTCTAGCTGCAAAATTTGTCACTTGTCATTTTGAGCTTTTAAAATTTGCAAAACCAAAAACGACCTCTATTAAATCGGTCATAACTCTGTAACCGTTTGGGCTAGAGACTTGCAGTAACTTTTATCTGAAAGCTTAGAATCGTGGCTTTCCTATGAACCTAGAAACGCATTCCTACCCCTTATAGTTTTACCGAAATCGCGGAACACGCATTCGCGAATTTTACCGCGATTTGCAAATTTCTTCACATGTAAAAACTGCTGCTGCTTGCCTTCCATTGCCAGAAATTCGTTTAACCTGCTAACTATCCCTGCATCATTGCTAGTGTGAGCCTGGACTAATATTAACTAGATACCACTCACCCTGAACCTCTGAAAGGGAATTAAAAGCATTTCCAGCATATTTCTCATCCATTGCTAGCACATATCAAAGCATTTTACCTGTGTTTTCAAACTTCTGTAGTCTAAGCTTGCTGGGGTGAACTGAATCACATTTGATTGCATTTCTGAGAACTGTGTGTTTTCCTTCCATTTCCTTGCCTTGCATCAAGGGGGGGAGGGGATTGCCAGAGAAAAGTGATTACATTGTTTGGTTGAAATCATATTGAGTATTTTCTGTACTGCATTCATTGAATATTGCATCCACCTGAGCTTACATAAAGCATTCTGTACCACCTTCTTCTTTTGTTCCTATTCACCTGTGTGCTATCTTATCCATTTCATCTCAACTCATTAGTGATTATAAAGAAGCGTGCTAGTGCCAGATTCTCCGTTGTTAATATTTATCATATCAGATTAAGCGTGATATTCTATTATTAATTTATTATAAAGTGTGATATATATCTATTGTTTAAATTATCAAATAAACCTTTTAACTTGCAAAATAGAAATACTTCTTGGCTCAGTGGGGTCAGGGGGATTCCAAGAGAGGGGTGTTATATAGGGGTAGTCATCCAGAACGCATGAACTGGACATAAAGATATATCAATAAGGGTTTTCATTCAGTATTCTAGACTAGGCGTTAACTTGGCTGTAGTGCTGAATTGAATCCTCTTACAAATTGGGGGCTCGAGCCGGACGTTTGGGTTAGAATACCACTTGTGCAGCTTAATACAGTGTGCTAACTGACGGGATACATACATCCAGTCGGATCACCACGCTGCATTACGCTGTGAAGCATTCCTCAAAAGGGACACTCCAAGAAAAGTTCTGTTCTGCAAAAATAAAATACTAACTTCTGTAAGTCAGGACAGAGACCAATCTCTAGAATGACGACCTTGGTACATATGAAAATAGCCAGAGAGCACCTCTTGCATAAGCTATTTGTGAGAGGTGAATGGACTGAACAGGGCCAGGATGCCTGGTTGCAGGCCATCACGCAACAGGTCACTGAAACAGGGTCAGATATATATAGAGATCAGGGTCCCTTACATGTGGCCCTGAGTGAACTATATATGGCTCCTAAAGCCAAAGAGGAACACAATAAGATTGCCAGGATAGCAGCATACCTGTACCTATATATGGGAGACATGCAGGATAGATGTGCTGAAAGCCAAAATCTGGCAAATAGGCAACAGATGGTGTTAGAGAAGGCCCAATCTGACCTGGTCTCTTCTGAGCAGAGGCTGCAGAGGAGCCAGGAGTCAGAAGATGATAGTAGGCAGCACATCATTAAAATAAAGAAGGATTTGGATGTGCTGCAACAGGAAAAGGTAGAACAGGATACTAGATTTCTGGCCCTGCAGAAGGAGCACCAAGACAGTTTGGACTCCTTACTGCAGAGCCAGAAAAAGCTGGAGCAACAATTAGACTTTAACAGGGCATGCACGGAGCAGGTAGCCACCCTGCAAAGTCATCTAGATAGAGTGAAGGTAGAGAGCAACAAGCTGATCTTGAAAGACCTGGATACCCAGGCAGAGTTTGATGAGGAGCGCCAAAAAGCTGGTGCCCTTCAACGGCAAAGGGACGACCTGGCGGCACAAATGCAGGCTCTTAGTCAGGAAAGAGACGCCATAGGCCAGGAAGTCTGCCACTTAAAAAAGGAAATTGAAGAAAATCACCTGGCCCTCCAGGGGCTGGGTGATCTCCAAAAAGAAAACCAGAACTTGGTAGAGCACACCAGAAGGGTGGAAGATGCTCTAGCAAGAAAGGAGCAGGCCAATAGGGACATTGCGCAGGAGGTAAACCTCCTGCAGCAAAGACTGGCCCAGTTCTCCAGGACCAACCAGGAAGCACAGAGGGAGAATGAGGCCCTCTGTCAACACAATGATAGGCTCCAGCAACAGGTAGCGATGCAGGAGAAACTGATAGAGTCGAGTAAGGCCTTAACAGAGGAACTGAAGGCACAAATGCAGGCTCTTGCATTGCAACAGGGAGCAGGGGCGGATAGAGATGAGGTTCGCTGGGAAATGGAAACTCCGGAGCATAACCTCAGGAGCCCTAGTACCAGAGGCCCTCATACCTCTCAGTCCCTGGACTCTGCCACCCCCATGTCCCCTGGTGCACATGAGCACAGGGCCACAGGGATGGCAGATTACTATCCAGCTAAAAGTATGGGGCTCATAGGCCAGTACCACTCAGGAATGGAGGGGTGGGCATCCGGGTATGGGCACCCAAGTACAGTACAGTTCAGTGGGGAACCCCAGGAGAGTAGGCCCATTAAGTGCATCCTGAAAACCTCTGCCCAGTTAGGTCAGTGGAGGGGGTACCCATCAAATCCTGGCAGCAAGGAGGAATCTGAAGACTCCTCTGAACTGCGCAGGACACAGGAGACCAGGTCCCCACATTCTGCCAGCCATTCCCAGGCTCGCAGAATCCGGGAAAACCTGGAAGATCAGACGGGAACCTCTGGGAGCAGTGCCTCTGAGTCCGAGGATGAATGGACAAGGGTTACCCGAACCAAAAAGGCCAATAAGGCAAAAAGGGCCTTGCTTAAGGACCCCTTAAAGCAGATTAAGGCGATCAGGAGCGTCATCACGCCTTACCATAAGAACGCTAAGTATTCTGTTTGGGAGCACTTAGAGTTGTTTGAACAAATGATGGAGACTTTCCATTTGAAGGACAGCCAAAGCTGTATTCAATATGTAAAGTGGACCTTCTCCCCGGAATACTCCAGTTTCTTTGCGGGGCTGGAGGACCAAAATCATTTAAGATGGTCCACCTATAAGGCGGCCATCTTGAAACATTTTTCTGTTCACAGAAATCCTCAAGAGGCTCGCAAGGCAGCCTACAATTTGCAATGTGGGGAGGATCAGGCCCCACAAGAATTTGTGCAGGAGTTAAAGCGTGCTTTTGCACAGACCACAAGAAGGGTGCGCACGGATAGCAGAGAATTTATTAATACGTTTTTCCATGCCTTGCCCAAATATATCATGACCCAGCTCGTGAGGGATTTTCACGAGAAAAGATCTTTAGACTGGGTCATTGAACAGGCTACCAGGATCTATGAGGTTCAGAAACCAGTAGATAGCAAAAGTAATGCCCAGAAAAACCCCAAAGCCAACAGCACCCCTGCTGCTGCCAAGGTGGCAGAGGTAAAGGTCACCCCCGTTTTGGATTTGGAGATGGGGGGGCCTAAAAACCTACCTGCACCTAATAATGCTAGGCCCAGAAGGTCCTCGGGCCAGTCACAGACAGGGAGCCAGGGAGGCAGCCCCACAAATGGGGTCCCTCGCTCTCCTGATTATGTAAGTCCCCGTTACAAGGGAAATCGACCCATCCTGGGTTATGTGTGGACTCCTCCAGCCCAAGGGGGGGGATCCAGCCAAGCACCTAACCCAGGGAACTTCCCTCCAAACTTCCCACAGGAGGGCAGGAATTTACCAAACCCTGGGCAGAACTTTTTCCCCAGATATCCACCCGACTTTCAGCCCCAAAACCATCCATCCTTCTTTCCCCAATTCCCTGAGCCCAGACCACTGAATCCGGGAGAGGGGAGGCCAAGGGTGGAGGGGTACCCAAATCTTCCCAACCCGGGGTATTACCAGAGGAGGGACAGCTACCCTTCCCGGGATCAGCCCAGGGGAGAAAACAGGGCCCCGTATCAGCCTGAGCGGGTTTCCCAGTTAGAGCGCCAGGTTCAAAACATGGCGCGGGATCTGGGTCACATACTGAGGGCTCAGCAGAACCCTCAGATGGGCGTGCCGGCGCAGAACGCACCCAACTCTGGACCTGGTGCTCCAGAACAATGACGGGGGCAGCACCCCGATAACTCACCGGTTCCCAGGGAGGAGGCACAAAGGGAAGGGGGGTGTAAAGCCTTGGAGGAAGCTTCCTTCCTCACTTGTAAACAGCCCCTGGAAACCCAGGAACCGGAAACAAAATCTCTTGCCCCTGAAAGTCTGCCTCCTAAGGAGCAGAGGGGGGGGTAGGAGAAACAAAAGACACAAACAGACTAAGTTTGAGGAGGAGGTACAGGTCTTCCAATTTGAGGGAGAGGGATCCTCAGAGGATCCTGGGAAAAGGATCTTCTCCTTCAGAGAGGGGGGAACTCCCCCCAAAGAAAAATGGGTCCCTAGGGATGCAAATCCAGACTGGGGAGATGTGGAGACTGAGCTACCGCCGCCCACCATCTCATCCCAGAACCAACAGCAAGAAAATCCCCTGGTTCAAACCCATCCTGGGGACTGCCTCCAAAAAGGGGGGGGCAGCCCAGAACCGGAACCAGGGGAACCCACAATGGCTCTGATCTCCAGTTGCCAACTTTTTCTTTCAGATTCCCAAGACTCTCCACAGAATTCTGCCCAAATCTCTTCGCTATCGATGTCCAAAACCAGAAAGTTAGCCCACCAGTTGTCCAAAAATGTGCATTATCTGTGCCCCCTTGAGGAGAATGAGGGAAGATATTATGCCCCGGTACAAGTACAGGGGCAGGGTACAATCTCGGCACTGGTGGACACGGGATCTCAAGCTACCCTTCTGTCCAGAAGGGCCTTTGACGAACTGAATGCAGGAAGGGGAGAGAATTACCAAATTCCTCTCACCTCTCTTCCTGGACAACTACAGAACTTTGACGGGAAGGAAATTCCCGTCGAGGGGACGGCAGATTTGGACATTAAAATTGGGCGACATAAGTTGAAACACCCGGTCATAGTTGTGACCCCAGAGGGCACCCCTTGTTTACTAGGGAATGACCTTCTGAGAAGGTTGTCACCCCTAATAGATTGCGTAAACAAGGTCCTCTGGACCCAGACTAGCCGACCGATAAAATTAAAACAGAGTGTCAACCATGTTAGTTTAAACGGCACCTGCCACATGGTTGAACAAAAATCTGACCAAGTAGAATTTCACTTCCAGAACAACCAAATTCCAGACGTGACAGTCATAGCAGTAGGACAACAGACTGGTGATGGGGGGTCCTCTCTATTTCTGAAAATCAACCTTCCTTCCAGTCTAAAGTGGTATTCCACGCTGGAAGGAAACACTTTGAAATTCTATACCAATCCACAATCTGAAACTCCCACTCCTATAGTCCAGAAAGATGTGAAATCAGCTCAAAGCCTGGCTGATATTCAGCAAATTGGAGAGCAGTTGTTCATCCCTGTTCAGTTAAATGATGGGAAGGACTCTGTTCTCGCTCGAGTGTGTGTGAACAACGGTAAGAGCTTCATCAGCGAAGCCATGTTTCGCCAACTTCCAAAAGATCCAGCCATTCCCACCTTCAAACTGATAGACAAATGGGAAATGGACCTGGAAGCACCCAATTCCAAACATCTCCTGCCAAGCAGGTGTATGCACAAAATCTCCATTGGCAACAAGAGCATAGTCCACAATTGTTGGGTCGTGCGAGACGTCCCTGCCGCCTTTTACTTAGGCAGTGACATTCTCAATCGCTTTGCCATTAGTTTGGACCTAATAAACTTCAAAGCTTGGTCCCGATTAGCGGATAATCCCATGGGCTTTGATGATCCAGAAAAAGCATTTAGGTCAGCTCAATTGCTACCTTATGCAGTTGAAATTCAGGTTAAAGAGGAAGTCACCATCCCAGAAAGGACCCGACAATTCTCCCTGGAAGTGAAAGTTAAAAGGGGACAAGAGTTGAAAAACCCTGATGCTTACATACATCTAAATGCTTCTTTCCAACAGCAAGGGTTGGGGGTAAACCCAACTCCATTAGTCAACATAGAACATGACACCATTCTAATAGAGGTGGATAACAGCGACTTAAAGAGTATTACTCTAGCCGCAGGCACCATTATTGGAATGGCGGTTGATGACCGACATTTCTCCATTGATCTTGTAAATGAACTGTTAGGACCGATCCCCAAGGACTGTGTTGACAGTGACAGTGAGGACAATACAACACCAGACAGGATTTTCACCCGGCATGGGGGGAACTTCCTGGTGTACACTTCCTGCCCCTATGGTAAGGAAGATGTGACGTGTGACTTCAGGAGGGATGAGGTGATTTTCCAGGTACATGAGGGCTGCCTTTCCCACCTGAAGCCTCCGGTCCAAATCAGCACTCTGACCAGGGACTTCTCCACCCAGCTGGAGGAGGCCGCGGAAATAGCCAAACCAGAAGTCTTTCCAGGCTTCAGGCAGATGGTGGAAGAGAGAGTCAACCTAGCTGATGCCTGTGTGACTCTGGAACAAAAGCAAAAGTTGAAACAAGTTTTCTTGGATTTCCAAGATCTCTTTGCGGTAGACTCATATGACTGTGGTTGCACTGACATCCACACAACAACAATCCCCACGGACCCTGGCATGACTCCTGTGTTTGTGAAGCAATATCGCTTGCCTCTCGCATCAATGGAGTCCCTTACTGAAATAATTAAGAACCTTGAGTCCCGGGGAATAATCCGTCCAGTCCACAGCACCTTCAATAATCCGGTGCTGGGAATATTGAAGCCAAACGGCCAGTGGAGACTCTGTGCCGACCTCAGGGAGCTCAACAAACGGGTCCATACTTCCCGATGGCCTCTGCCCTACATTGACCAAGGGCTGGCCCAGATCCAGGGGTCACAGGTATTCACTGCAATAGACCTGACCAATGGATACTGGACTGTGCCTGTCAGTAGGGAGGACCAATACAAGCTGGCTTTTACCTTTGGGGGCCAGCAGTACACCTGGACCCGGACTCCCTTCGGATACCTCAACTCCGGCAATGAATTCAACATTTTTCTACACAAGGCCATGCCTGACTTGGGTGCAAGGGGTAACCTGGCTTATGTAGATGATGTCCTCATCAAAAGTTCATCTGTGGAGGAACACATAGCGGGGATCCGTTATGTTCTGACACAGTTGAGGGCTGCCGGAGCAAAACTTTCCTTTCAGAAAGCACAGTGGTGTAGAACCCGTGTTAATTTCTTGGGGCATGAGATTACTCCTCAGGGTCTCTGTCCCCAGGAAAAGAAAGTGGAAGCACTTCAGAAACTGAAAGACCCCACAACTCTGCGGGAACTAAGGAGCCTCCTTGGACTGACTAATTACAGCAGAAAGTTCATTGAGGGCTACGCAGAGATCACCAGACCCCTGATTCATCTCCTGAAGGGGGGGGTCAAGTGGGAATGGGGTCCAGAACAAGCCGAGGCGGTAAAACAACTCAAAAGAAGCCTCTCACAAGCGCCTTGCCTAGCTTACCCTGTCAGAAACAAGGAGTTCTTCCTGGAGACGGGGTTCTCTGATACGTGCTTGACGGCAGTATTATACCAAAAGCATGACAAGGTCAATAAAGTAATCTCCTATGCGAGCAAAACTTTATCCTCTGTGGAGGAAAAATTCAACGATTGTGAGAAGGCACTCCTGGCAACGGTGTGGGCATTGAAGAATTACCGCCCGTTTATCCAGGGGGAACACATCATAGTGGAGACTCCACACCAGCCTCTGCAATATCTCCAAAGTGACAGAATCCGGGCCGGAAATGTGAGTAATTCCCGAATTACTTCCTGGATTCTGTCAATGCAAGGCTTTCCTGTGGAGGTCAGATATGGCCAAAACAAGAAGAGTCCCCTCGCGCAAGGTCTGGCTGACTTGCATGATTGTGCCAGAGAAAACTGTCTCGAGGACGAAAGTCTGAAAATCAAGGACAACATGGAGGCATACCTTAATTCCCCACACAAAGTCTTTGAAGAAGACAAGTGTGAGGGAATGCCCACTGTATATGTGGATGGATGCTCTTACCATGTTGACAACAACGGGGAGAAAGAACTGGTGGCCGGCGTAGGGAATGCATGGGTGAATGAGTCCCCAGAACCCTCCGCTGGATACAAAATTGGTCCCCGAAGTAGTCAGGTGGCAGAATTGATGGCTGTGCATCAGGCCATCCTCACTGCTGTCCAGCATCAACTCCGCGAACTGGTCATAATCACAGATTCGGATTATGTACGGAACGGGTTTGTGGAGCACCTGGTTAATTGGAAAACCAGAGGCATGTTGTGTGCTAACAACAAACCCTTGAAACATGGGAAGTTGATCCAAAACATTGATGATCTGGTCACCTCGAATGAGATGACCATCTATTGGAAAAAGATCAAGGGTCATTCCAAAGTAGAGGGACCAGACAAAACTGGAAATGACTTAGCTGATCAGCTGGCCAAAACCGGGGCCATCCAAGGGGATCTAATTGAGATTGAGTCCCTGTTGGGGGAAATCCAGGTCACTGCTATCACTAGGTCCCAGACAAATGCTCACAACAACCTTTCAATTGCACAATGGAGTAAGGAGACCCCTGATGCTGATTTGATTACTGCTCAGAAGGGGGATCCAATAATTGGTAAATTTTACCAGCACCTTGAGGACCCTGAGAACTTTCCCCTGACGGATACCGATTACATTGGGAAAGAGGACCTAAGAGTGTTGATGAAATGTCCAAAAATGTTCCGAATCCAAGACGGTTTGCTGGTAAGGAAATCCAAAGCTGGCCACGATCAGTGGGTGGTTCCTACCTCATTCCGAAGCCTGATGTTAAGTCACGCCCATGATGCGGCCACTGCCGGTCATAGGGGGTTTCACACAACATTGGAAATCTTAAGAGAGGTTGCATACTGGCCACACATGGGGCAGGACCTCGACCAATACTTGAAGGGGTGTCTTGTGTGTGCACAATTTCAGCCATCATCCCTCACGCACCGCGCGCCTCTCCAAAAGAGGGGAATGACACTGCCATGGTCAGATTTACAAATCGACTTTGTAGGCCCTGTGATTCGCTCGGCTAGGGGGAATAAGTACATGTTGACTGTGACATGCTTGTTTACCAAGTGGGTGGAATGTCTCCCAGCCCCAAATTGCAAGGCAGAAACTGCAGCTGCCTTGATGATTAACCACATCTTTTCCCGTTTTGGTCTACCTCAAAGGATTGAGTCAGACAGAGGTAGCCACTTCACCAGTGAAGTAATGACAAAGATGTGGGAGATACTGGGGGTCAAGAGAAAGCTGCATATTGCTTATAGACCAGCTTCTTCTGGGGCAGTAGAGAGATATAACCGGACAATTGTGAGCATATTAAAGAAGTTTGTGGCAGATTCTGGGCCAAGTTGGGATATCCGATTACCTCTGGTCCTAATGGCCATCAGATCTACCCCTTCATCTGCAACCAAAATGTCACCATTTGAGTTGATGACTGGGCGCAAGATGGTGCTTCCGCAGCATTTGCTCTACAGGACCCAAGAGCAGACACTGATAAATGCCTCCACTACTCATGAGTATGTGGAGAATTTAAGGAAACACCTTCAACATGCTTTTGCTTATGCTCAGCGGAATCTAGAAAGATCAGCTGATAGCATGAAGACCCACTATGACCTGAAAACTTCCAGGAAGGAATATCAGGTGGGAGACCGGGTCTATCTATACAACTTCCAAAGGAACCAGGCCAAGCAGCACAAATTTTTGCCTACATGGAAGGGACCCTTTGAGATCATGGACAAGATTTCCCCTGTGGCCTACAAAATCCACATCCCCAAAGGTCCTTTGGCAGCGGGGGAAGACAAGTGGGTCCACATAAACCAGTTGAAATGTTGCCATCCCAGGCACACTCTGCAACAACTGGAGGAATCCTCTGGAATCCTAGCGGGTACTGTCTCAGACTAATTCTGTTCCAATCATAAAACATACCACATCTAGTCTCTAAAATATTGTGATTTGCATGAAACTGTCTCTTAGTTATACTGGTTTTTTTTTTCAAAATAAGAATGTAATGTTTCGTGATGATGAAATGCATATGCTGCCCCACTATCTCAACGGTGGTGGAAAAACGTCTATGAATAGGTATTGCCGCTCTTCCTTTGTCGTCCTAGGAGAAAGAAAACCTTGAGACGGGCCAAGGAGGACGATCCGGAGACCGGGAGCTGAGACGCAACGGGCTCGGGGTACCGCCCAATATTCCCATCAGGACCGGCGAGGAGAACCGATCGATCCGACCGGATGGAGGAAAAGATGCTGAACTGTGCCATCTATTGGAAGAAGATGAGGAAACATCCCAGATCTTGCGAGTCCCATCAGTGAAACCGAATGGCCATCGCAAGAGGGGGGCTTGTGGGATGTATTTACCCATGCATCCGAGCCCTACCTCAAAACTGTGCAGTACTGACATGAAAACATCATGATGGCCAGAGCTTTCCAGAAAATGCACAGGGAAATGCAGGAAGAATAGGCTGCCACCCATTTTTGCCGATGTTATGGGCACAGAAGGACACTGCCTAAAACCACCATTGGACTACCCGCACAGTAGTCTGAAACCATTGGGAATGGCAATGCTGATTGCCAAATGCAACCTAGAATTGTGGGGAATTCATTCTTATATCCCAAAAATGGGTGCAGTACCAGTACTCACCACTATCCAAAAGCCGGCAGTTTAAAACCACCCTGTGTTCCTCTGAAGGCAAGCCAAAGTGTCTATTTTAAACATTGCAACATGTGCAAAATATTCACTGAACACCAGCAGACATTTGGCAGAATGAGGTTTTGTGTGCTTACAAAATCTGGGAAATGAAGAGCCCAAAACAATGCTTATAACAAAACTGCTATGGAGTCAGCAGTTTAAGTTGCACTGGATTTAAAGACACTAAAATCGAAAATGTTTAGATTAAATGAGTGACCTATGTTTGGTGTCACATGCCTTTGCAATTGTTTAAATGTTATAGTTTAAACTTAGAATCAGCATTCTAGCTGCATGTGTAAAATTGCAAGTTAATTTAAAAAGCAACAAAAAAACATGACAGTTAGCTGAAAGTCTGGCTTAAGGAACTGAATTCTGCCTGGCAACTACCCCCATCAGGAGTGAAACTTGAGTCACAGCTGTGTTCCCAGGCCTAGCTGCCCTTTTGCTGCTCACACTAAGGATATGCCATCTATCTGATAATTGAATTACCTGTGCTCTGCAGGAAAGTGAACAAAGCCCTGTCCTGGCTCAGGCAAAGGTTTTATTGGCAGGAGTCGTAAATGATCGTAAAAAGTGGCTTCCTCCTGAGGAAAGGGGAGGAGCACTGCCTGTGAGAGCAAGCTGGCTTGGCAGAACTGGATAAACCAGTATTTCTACCTTGTGCTGAGAGGAAACCACACCCTTTTGGAGCCAGAACATAACTTTAAAAAGATGAATAACTCATAGAGCGGACATGTGAAAATTTTATAAATGATACCATAATTCTTGTGATTTTTCTGCCCACAGTTTAAGAGGTTTTTAGAACCGGTGGTATGTTCAGGGGGGTGTCAGCGGAAAAGTGGATATAACTCTAAATGTATGCATGTTAAAAATCTGAAACTTCATCAGTTAATGTCCATACTCCCTGCGCACATGTATGTAAAGTTGGGTCAATGTCAGAAATTGAAAAATCAATTAAAAAGTGAAATATGTGCCATTTCTGAATGCAAGCTCCCAGGAAGAGCAGAGTTTGAACAGGGGATACCTCCTGTAATGCATGATGGGTGCATATGATTTTAAAACAATATGTACCTCTGCAAATATGTATTTGTTTCAAATCTAGATTTGTGTGTAAGTTGACAGGAGGAGTGGACTTTCTGCAGGCTGTAAAATGACATCACTCTGACCCAACCTAGCTCCCCCAATCAAATGATAAATGGAAGTTTGACCAATTAGAAGCTGAGAGAGAGGTAGGGTCAGTGATGCTAGAACACACCCACATTCTAAACACATAAAAGCAGACAGACAGGACAGATAGGGACCTTCAATTCCATCTGCAGCGGGACGCTCTGCCGGAAAAATCCATACTTACCTCCATCAACCTCCAGAAAGCCAAACTAGAGACTTCAATCTATCCAGAACTAAGAGACCAGACCAGAGAGAAAGCAGTGCTGTACCCAGAGAGACCCAGACCAGCAGAGAGAGCTGACCCAGATCACTGTGAAGTGCAGAGGCCAGACCAGACCAGACCAGAGTCCAGTTTAAAACCCTGACCAGATCCGTGACGAGGCCCATTTAATTCAAGAATATAGTGTGAGTACCCAGCAGAACTGTGTAGAACCAATCTCTTAGTTTAAATTCATCTAATTCAATCTATTTAACCTAAGTAGAACTGCCTGATAGATCCAAATCTGACACCTGTCATTCTAGCTGCAAAATTTGTCACTTGTCATTTTGAGCTTTTAAAATTTGCAAAACCAAAAACGACCTCTATTAAATCGGTCATAACTCTGTAACCGTTTGGGCTAGAGACTTGCAGTAACTTTTATCTGAAAGCTTAGAATCGTGGCTTTTGTATGGACCTAGAACCGCATTCCTACCCCTTATAGTTTTACCGGAATCGCGGAACACGCATTCGCGAATTTTACCACGATTTGCAAATTTCTTCACATGTAAAAACTGCTGCTGCTTGCCTTCCATTGCCAGAAATTCGTTTAACCTGCTAACTATCCCTGCATCATTGCTAGTGTGAGCCTGGACTAATATTAACTAGATACCACTCACCCTGAACCTCTGAAAGGGAATTAAAAGCATTTCCAGCATATTTCTCATCCATTGCTAGCACATATCAAAGCATTTTGCCTGTGTTTTCAAACTTCTGTAGTCTAAGCTTGCTGGGGTGAACTGAATCACATTTGATTGCATTTCTGAGAACTGTGTGTTTTCCTTCCATTTCCTTGCCTTGCATCAAGGGGGGGAGGGGATTGCCAGAGAAAAGTGATTACATTGTTTGGTTGAAATCATATTGAGTATTTTCTGTACTGCATTCATTGAATATTGCATCCACCTGAGCTTACATAAAGCATTCTGTACCACCTTCTTCTTTTGTTCCTATTCACCTGTGTGCTATCTTATCCATTTCATCTCAACTCATTAGTGATTATAAAGAAGCGTGCTAGTGCCAGATTCTCCGTTGTTAATATTTATCATATCAGATTAAGTGTGATATAAAATTATTAATTTATTATAAAGTGTGATATATATCTATTGTTTAAATTATCAAATAAACCTTTTAACTTGCAAAACAGAACTACTTCTTGGCTCAGTGGGGTCAGGGGGATTCCAAGAGAGGGGTGTTATATAGGGGTAGTCATCCAGAACGCATGAACTGGACATAAAGATATATCAATAAGGGTTTTCATTCAGTATTCTAGACTAGGCGTTAACTTGGCTGTAGTGCTGAATTGAATCCTCTTGCAGGATTGAAACCAAAAAGAAAAGAGAGAATAAAAGTGAGGCGAAAGGACATCCCTGTCTGACACATCGGTTTGTAATAATATCCTTTGAGTACTTATTCCACCCCGCACACCGTATCGTGACTGAGGTATCGCCGTATACCAGCTGTATCTTCTATAACAGTCCCGCCAGTACCCCTAGTTAGCTTTCCCCACAAAAGATTCCTGTTGACTGAATCAAACCCTTTTGCTAAATCAAGGAATGCAACGTACACCTTTCCCCCCTAACCTTTGAATATTTTTCAATGATGGTTTGTAAAACAAAGCATTGGTACAGTGCATAATTTACCTTTCTCTGTTGACCACATCAAGAACCATGCCGCCAGACAGCCTATGAATATTGTACTTGATATGTCAAGAAGTGAGATTGTCCAATAGCAGTGGGGATCTGTTATTTTATTATTTGGAAAATCGGTACTAGTAAGCTCCTGTTCCACGAGTTTGGGCATTTCCGTGTGGCCACTATTGCATTGAAGACCTGTGTCATGACAGGCACCCACCATTCTGCACTCCATAAAAATATTTCTTGTCTTAGCTCATCCGGACCTGACGCTTTACTTATTTTTATTTGAGCAATATACACTGTGTTTTCCTCTTGGGTAAAAGTTAGTTTTTCTACAATTGTCTGGATATGATATGATAGGTTATATATAATGCGCTTAATACCCAGAGGTTTCTAAGCACGGACCCGGGGATTGAACCTGTGTTGCTCCATGTTGTCTTGCTTCCAAGGCGAGCATGTTGCCCCTGCGCTATCCTCCCAAGTCCTATCTTTTACTGAATTTGTCATTCTTTGAGTTATTTTACATTCCTTCAAAGTGTATGATCCAACTATAGGGAGGGATAACACTGATGTCCCCTCTTTCGTTTTCCCCAAACGCCTGATCAACCACTCTCCAGAATGTTTAACATAATTTTCTTGGACAACCCAATGTAAGTGGTCCCACTGTTTTTTTCTGCAAACTGGTATTTCTTTTATTTTAACAGAAGCAGAGTTTCAGGCAACTGAATTAAAGTGTGCAGCATTGCACTTTGAACTGTGAAGTAATTCTTTAACATTGTTTATTGATTTCATGACATTAGAAACAGAATGGAATACATACATTAACATAAAGGAAGGAATGCAGTTTGTCTACTAACCCTTTCAGGGGGGCACCCTCTGAACAACACCCTCCTTAGTCCTCCCCCTATACCTCCTAGCCATGATATTCTTTTTAAACAGAATGTAGAACAACATTATGTGTCACTATTATTAAATTCCTGAATTTTTTTTTGTCTTTGTTTCTTAGAGCATTTTTTTGGAGAACAATTATATCACTGGCTACTCATTATTAATGTCCACAATTAGATGCTTACAATTCTTACCCTTTCCTCTGCTCATGAAGAGCAACAGAGGGGAATACAAGCCCAGCAGTAGACCTTCAACCCCTTCACAAACACCTTCTCACCTTTACAGACAGATATTTCACAGGCAAGCTTTGAATGAGAGGACATACAGGTAGGTCACATTACCAGATCCCCCACTGGACAGTCAGATGCGCATCTTAATCAATCTCTGAACTCGAAGAGCTAACGTTCCCTCTTCATGCTTCCCTTCATGCTCCCCAATCTCTCTGCAGATGGCACCACCAGACCTCTACTATTCTCCCTGAACACCACAGCAAAGTTACCACTGCCACCTCAACACTTGACCTTCTTGCTCTTGCAGGGTGCAGCATCCATTGAGAGCCCAGAAGGGAGTCATGATCTTCATGACCTGTTTCCAAGTATTGGCCTCTAACAGTGATGCCCATGGCATTTAGAGTTTCAGAATCATCTCCAGCATGCGCCCTCCATGATTGATGTGCAAATCATCATGGACACTGTACACCATGAATGGCATATCGTTCACATATCCAGTTGTAGCTTCTCTTAGTCCAACCCAGGAGGAAGGACATTTTAGTGAGCCATTATCCACCTTGGAGATACAATGCGTTTTTTCCATAGGCCACAGCGATTGCACATGAGGCACTTAGTCACAACTCTCAGGTACCCAGTGGGCAGAGGCTTGCAATATGCCCACATATGAATCAGTGATCCCACAGAGTGTACATTTGGTAGCTTAAGTCACGGTTGAGGTGCATAGATCATTATGGGGGAATGATAATATATGACCCACTGAGCCTCTGTGACATTATTGTTGCATGTTGTGTGTTACATACACTTTCACTAAGGCATGCCCTGAAAATGGAGCTTTGTCATGAACTGCACCCAGGGCCGTTCATCTCATATGCGACATAGATGGACTGAGGGACATGGCAGCAGCCACAAGTGATTGCTTGGTTCAGGGATATGTTGCCTAATCAGGTATGGGTGCTACCTAGGCCCTGTGTTTGTGTAAACTTTGCATGCATGATGAGAACTTACATGCGAATAATGACCATCCATTTCTCTGTCATTGTATTACACATATTATGTATGTGCCTCATAACCTGTTCCGTAATGAAGTAGTCCAATTACCCAGTGGCAAAGTGTTAAGGAGAATTCTCCAGAATGGCTAATTTCCCTTACCTACTGAGTCCCTCAGCAGCTTTGGTGGATCTCTAGGATTTATTTTTTTTCACTTGGGCCATGTTTCCAACTCTTACATGTGTTTTGCTGTGTGTGTTAAACATTTTGCTGTGGAGCCTCACCTACTCCACGGGCATCATCTTTTTACTGTGTGTTACACAGCACATTCAGTGCAGTGACTCAGGGTTGTCTTTTAGACTTCTAGACTTCCCAACTCAGACTCCATTTTCTGGGACTGACTACTATCTCCCAGAACATATAAAGTTGCCATTAACTTTATTAGCCTCTGTAAAACCACAGAACCAGTACACCCTATCTTACATAGAGTACTGGAAAGGGTTAATATCTATCCCTTTTTGTCTGTTTCTCTTGGAGCATTGATTTGCTCCCTTTTCATCAAGACTTGGCTGGTGGCAGTGGTAACTACCCTATTGTTCCTACCGCGGTTATCTTAAATAAACTTGGTATTGTTTTAGGCTATCTTGGTAGCCTCAAACTTAAGCCCATTAGACCATATATGTTTTATTTTGGTTCCGGCTGTTTTTTTTGCCATTTCTTGTTGAAAATGTCTTTCTCATGTTTTACTCTGCGTGCCAAACCAGTTTTGGTTTCTTTGTTCACCATCTTTTTGGTGGCTTCTACGCAGAAGACCTCCTTAGGCACCTGTATGTCTGGGGGGACAGGATGTGAGGGAGGGGTTTAGGACTCCCTGCACAGGTTCTCCTTGGAGACTCATGTCGCACTCTGAACTGATTGGTTGTGGTGACTCTCCCAGCGGGACAGCCGCCGTGCTGTGTGATTGACAGCCAGGCTGTGTGAATGGGGGAAAACTGCATAAAAAGCAGGTCTCTGGGTCTGGAAAGCCAGAGTCACCACTGGAATGAAAGAAACGACGAGGAGCTGACGGAAGAGGACCCCTATCATAAAGGAACTGCCCGGTGAAGCCCTGCTGCAGGTCCGAACTCCAATGACAGAGAAGATCCTCCAGGAATCTTCTTCTCCTGAGCTGGTGGGACCAACCAGTTCGCCCAAACTGCAAGCCAGGACTCCCTCCTCTGGTTCCATTCACTGTACAGAGCTGCAGTGGGCCGGATAGCCAGGAAGGTTGGACCCTGCTTGGGTTTTAAGCAGCTTTTATTTGTTGCTTTGCTTTGCTGCTGGTTTCTTCTCTGGGCAGTGTGGGACCCTCCAGTCTTCCTACTTCGTGTCAGTCCGACAGTCGCTTCAGGAACCGTGAGCCTGCAGGAACTGCCAGGAACGTCCACCTCAGATACAGCTTCTTCTCCATTTAAAGGTACTGTGCAAATCTGGTTGTTCGTTTCGTTCAGCCGTGGTGAAAGTGTGTGAAGTCTTTCTCCAATCTGAGGGCTTGTCCTTCTCTACTCTTTAAACTAACTTTTCTGCCGACCAACTTCGTCCGGAACTCTTGGCAAAGACTTAACCGCAAACTACCCTGAGCTGTGTGATCTTGAGCGAAAGACTTTTGTCCTATTGACTTTGGCCCTAAGTCTTTGTGATTTGATTCCACCACTGTAGTCCCTCTTTCTAGATTGCCCTGCTTATTTACCGGTGCTGGTCAATTTCTGCCTAACTTTGTCTTTCCCTCCCTTTTAAATTTCTGGAGTGCCATTTTGCTCCCACTTCATTTGTGAGCGTAACTTGTCTGGAACATTTTGGGAGTGGTGTGGTGTATTAAGAGTGTGATTTTTGAACTGCTTTACTTTAGTGAAATGTTATACAACTGCCGTGTAAATAAATGTATATTCTTTTACTCAGAAACCTTGAGTCAGTGATTGTTTGAATCATAGTAATTGCTGTCCTTTGTGTAACTATTGATACTGCTCACTTGCTCTTGAGATAAGTCTGGCTGCTCAGCCATCGCTACCACTTCACTGTGTAGTACAGGCTTGTCCCAAAGGTGAATTTGTACTGTCACTTGTAGTCTTAATTCTGTGTGGTGTTCCCAAAGGGTACTGCATATAATTATGCCTAACACAATGAGATGCAATCATCCCTTCAATTATACACATTTCATCACACATTAACCGCTTTAACAAAGACACCCTCATTAACATAGCTACATGATTTGCATTTTTGGTGGGCACCATTTCTCAAACACAACATTACATTACAACACCCCGGTCCCTTTTCTGGATCATGCATAATTTTAATTAAACAAATGACACTGTACAACAGATGTTTTCATTTGTCTTGACGTAAAAAATACAGTGTCAAATGTAATCATATTCACCATAAACCCAACAGTAAACAATACCCTTTGTGACTGCCAACTATGTAGAATGTACCTTGGAATTGCTCATAGTATGCATATCACTTGCAGTGTGATCCTGCTTTGGTGGGCATTGCCAGTGCATTCAACCATTCTGACACAACAATGGATGTTGAGCACAACATAAAATCAAAACTATTGCAACCATATAAATCTGCACAGCCCCAACATGTGTTCAGTGGCAGCACTATTGTCAGAGTGCTGGCACAGTATGATCTTCACCTGCCAAAAAAAGAGATGATGGGTGGAAGGTATACGATTCATCTTAATCTCCGGCATTGCTCCG
Source organism: Ambystoma mexicanum (assembly GCF_040938575.1). NCBI lineage: Eukaryota > Metazoa > Chordata > Amphibia > Caudata > Ambystomatidae > Ambystoma > Ambystoma mexicanum. The sequence continues at coordinate 21,291,095 of NC_090924.1, forward strand.
GGTAACCACTCAGACCATAATTCTTCAGTGACCTTGTGCAGAAGGGATGTGACCAAGCAGTTTGTGCTGCACTGAACCTTTTGAAGTGGAACCAAGCCTGATCTGCACATGGTTCTTCGCCTTTCAGTAATAGCTTGGCAGGCTAAATAACAATGCTCTGGCGGGTTGACCAGATCAATTTCCGGAGTTTTAAGATTATTCTAAACATTCCAGCCTTTAACACTTTTGTCCTGCCTGATCTGAATCTGCCTCCAGACAGTACACAGATATGCTTTCATTAGTACCACAGCTCTGCAACAACTGAATGTAACGCCTCCATGACCTCACTCACCATGGCCTACCTAGTAGTGCTCACCTCATTACAGCCCTTTAATCTCTCACAAAATGTTGCACTTTTGATATGTGGCTAGTATGCATCTTGATGCAATCAGTCTATCCATTTCTTACGGTTGCATGACATTTTCTACTGGATGGGCAGTAAAAGATATCATGCCACTGTAGGAAACGGCTACACTTACTACACCAAAATGTCAGCCTACACACGCAAGAACACTTGTGATGCTTGCTTGATAAGTGTTATTACATGGCTAGAGCAGCATTTTGATGCAATCAATCTAGCCATGTTTTAGTGCGGCATGACTTTTGGTATTGGGCTTCTATGTTACATTATCATAGATGGCTAGTATAAAATGCCCTACCACAGTAAGAAATGATTGGAGTTACTACACCAAAATTCCAGTATATTCACGTACTAATACTTATTGTACTTGCTTTAAAAGCATGATAAAGCAAGCATGCTAATTGTTATTATGTGGCTAAAATGCATTTTGGTGAAATCAGTCTTGCCATTGCATACTGCTGTATGAAATTTTTACTGGGTGTAGATGGCCATTAAAACATATCATGCCACAGTAAGAAATTGCTGGTCTTAGTAAACCAAAATGCCAGTCTAGCATTTTCAGCATGTTAACATTTATCGTGCTTGCTCTAAAGGCATTATAAAGCAAGGATGGGAAATGTTGTTACGTGGCTACACAGGCATCTTGATGCAATCAGTCTTGCCATTTCTTATTGTGGCGTGACATTGTTTACTGGGCATCTATGATAAAGCAGATATGACAAGCATTATTACATGACTAGACCAACATTTTGGTGCTGTCAGTCTAGCTATAATATCTTACTATGGCATAGCAACTTTTTACTGAGCAACCGATTATTAAACACATGTTGAACTCGGCGGGCCATCATATATTGGCTCAGGCTTCGTTGCTATATTTGGACGCTCTTGCAAATTTGTGACAAATATGTACGTACTACCAATCAAAATATTTACCAGCCACCACTGGTAGTGTGAAAACAAACAGAAAGTGGGATCTTAGAACTCCCATTATTTTTGGAAATCACGCTGTGAAGTTTGGCTTTCGCCAATGTGCCATATTTGCAAAGACAAGACTGAAGAGTAGTAATTGTATGTACAAGCCAGAGAGATTGGATGCTCCAGATGAAGAGCTACTTGTTTAGAGTCATTTTTTTCTGAGGTCTATCATTTTGTGCAAAAATACTTTTGAAGTTACTGTGGACTTGAATTTCCCATGTCATAACAAATAATTAGTATTATATAATATTTGTATGTATAGCACTTCATGTCTGACTCATGATCTCTGCTGTAAAAATAGGAGTTAATAGTAGAAAATGTAATAGTGCTTGGTGTATCAACCTTAGAAGGATGAAAGACTGAATCAGCCCTGCTGAAATATGAACGTGGAAAATGCAGGCTGGCGTTTGTCAGAGATTAACCTTTAACTTACTGAGCTAGCCAATTGCGACAAATACTTCTGTTTAATCAATTGTGCAGTTCAACACATTTGTCAGGATATCTACCCATCACCCTGTACTGCCCCCCACTCCTTTTTAAAAGAAAATATGTCACTACTATTATCAAGTTTCCTAGTGGGCTGTGACATCATTACAGTACCTAGAAGCAGTAGGACTATAAGTGTTATATTAATAAGACATGTAATCACCAGAGCCAATGCATAGCCAAATGCTTTGGTATTCACATTTAAGAAGGTATAGCTGGTAAGCCAGCTCAGTGGGTTAACTGCTCACTGTTGGCATGTATGTGTGTTCTGTAGGTCACAGGTGTGAATCATAAAAAGATTTGCTCAACCTTATATATCACTCACCATATAGCTCAGGAATGTATGGTCAGCAGCATTTATGTCTAAACAAAGGCCCCAAGTGGACCATTTAGAATTCTGATTTGGTAGAGGTTGTTAACCGCATACGGGTAAAGGACAACAAATTGACATTATGATGAAAATCTTTCTGTGTCAAAAAGAAGAATTAAAGAGTTCATTGTTGTTTATTACAATGTTTGGTGTGTTGCTTCAGTTGTCTTTCCTCTGACTTTATCTCATACCAGGTATGCTTCATCTCATACCAGGTATGGGGCATTAACCCACATTGGGTGGCATTACTGGACATTTTAGGATGCACTTGGCATATTAAAGAAGCAACTGAATACTGAAAGCTGTAACTTACATATTTTGATCATACCTAGGTTGTAAGGCTATAACATACATGAGATGGCTGTATCCTCCGAGGTTACATTAGCCACTCTGCATTATGGAAGCACATATGATTGCTAGACCTGACATGTGCAGCAATAATTGGCATACCATTGTCAGTAAATGGTTATATGAGGCTAAAGTGGGATATGTATTGCAGTGCCACTGACCTATGTTGGTTCTAATTGTCCTACCTCTGTCATAACATGACTCCCTCAGGGGCAAACGTGAGCAGAGGATACATGTTATGTTTATTTGAATGGATAAAAGGAAAGCACAGAAAATAAACCTGATGACCGTACAGCATGCCGACGTCTAAAAGCACCTTTGCATAAGAACAATGTCTCGCACGTTTGAAAAGTGGCTTTAAGAGTATTTCACTCTTTTACAGCTGACCCAATTACAACTTTCGCCAGTTAAAATATCCTTGCATGAAGTTGGTTTGAGGATTGACTATCTGTTTGAGATAACACTAACATACTGAGCCAAGTACATTTTCTATTTTACTCACCTGTTTACATTAGCAGAGTGAAAGAGATGTACTTTATTATCTGTATTTTCATTGTGTTCTGCTCTGGTGTATTTAGGATAGATACATATTGCTTATGTGTGTTACATCCCTAAGCATGTTTTGCCAGTTGCCCCACAAATAAGAGCAAAATCTATTAGTAATATATACTTAAGTGATATGGTATTTTTTCCATATTTTGTTTTTTATACTGTTATCTATGTCACCTGCAAAATTTGGAGTACAGAGTTATGCCATCAGAACATTATGTAGCACTTTATTAAATGGTTCCACGTGGTAACAGTATCCTCTTCTTAGTATTTATTGGTCTTGACCAATTCTAATGAGTTATGTAGTTTATATTTTATGATGTGCAGAAAATTGATACTTCATAAATTATCGAATGATACTGGTTTTGGTCAATGTGTTGTGGTCTTTTTGATTTTGTGGACTTTACAACTTTTAATTACTTATTGGATTAAATATGTATTTATTCGAATGAATAATGTATTAATTGTATATTACTTTTTCCTGTGCTTTATCTGGTAACTGTGTGAGTATATTGTTTTTTCTGATTTTATGGAGTTTAAATATGCTTAAATAAAGCTTAACCTTAACATGGACAATTTATATTTATTTTTAGATTTTGTAAAAGTGTGATCATGATAAAATAATGACTATTGTTATACTGTATCATAAATCACAAGGGAAATTGTCTCTAGGTGCAGAAATGAGTATGCCTTGTAGACTGAGGGCGCGGTGACTAATATGATGTAATGACCCACCTTCCAGTTACTTCCACAGTTAGAGATGTCATTATCCAAATTAACAATGACCCTACTGGAGGTTTACAAGGATATTAGCACAGGCAGTTCTGCGACTAAAAAGGGAAATATTTGTACTGTTCAGAAAATTGGAACACAATATTAATTTAATAAACATGGAACTATGAACAATAAACATAACACATTTTATTTTTCATTGCTATGTTTTTAATTTAATGTTTTAAATTAAGGAATTGAATTGCACAAGGTCTTCTCTACCTTTACATAGCTGTAGACTATTGTTTATGTTTTGTCTGGCTGCTGCCCCAGTCAGAATGTCCAGAATGAGGACTGTACCAAAGTTTAGAGACAGCTTTCAAAGCATTATGATTGTCTGTGAGATGGTCTATAATACAATCCATGTTCTATACACCAAGTCTGAGGGCCGTATAAGGCCCTTAAAACCAAGTTGAAGGTATGGATGCACCAAGGCCGTTTAACAAGGTTTGTGATTCCATAATTCCTGGTACTGCCTCTGGGGTGCTGTCTTCAAAGCTAATATATTACTTGTATGGTGTTAAGGATAAAGTATAGAGAAGTTTAGTTCATGAATCTGCTGTCTGGTTGCAGGGATTTGGCTGCCTGATCCACCTGGGAAATATTGGTTACAGGTATGCTCTGCACTGCTGATATCCTTAGAACGTACCGCTGTGAACAATCTGCAGTTACACGGACCATTTACATTCTATATTGGTTTTCATTGCCTCCATATTGTCCAATGAGATGGGTAAGTGAAAATTCTATCTCTAAGTATAATACTGGTAGTTAATGGCCCTGAAAACCGAGTTACAGGCCTGAGCTCAGTGAGGGAGTTTATTGGGCTCATGCTCCCTGATACGACATGAGGGTGTGGTCTATAGGCTATTATGTTATATTGATTTATGTTGATTTATGCCGTGAACCGCTACCACCCAGAGGCATTCTCTAGGTGCTCACGTGGCTCTGCAAGAAAGGGGACATGGTTGGTTAGTGGGGGTAGAGTGATAGGATAGATCCAGAACCAGGGGAAACTGCCGTCTGTGAGTGTTGGCTTGCAGATGGTTGGTTGCGTGCACTGGCTTATTGAATCTGTTGGGTATGTGTCTAATGCCTGCTTGTTTTCTATGTGAATTCATGTAGGTTGGGTTGTGTATGTGTGTTTTATTTTTATATTGCCTGGCATTTAAGGTTGTGGTTGTGCACACTGGGTTATTGTATTCATGTGGTTAAGGCCAAATGCCTGCGTTGTTCCCTATGTGAATGCTTGTTATATTGGGTTGTGTTTGTATGTTTCTGTGTGTAGATTGGCTGGCATTTAAAGTTGTGATGTTGTGCATTGGCCTGTTCAATCTGTATGGGTATGGCCCATTGTCAGGGGCTGTTTGTTTTGTGTTAGTCTTACTTCTTTTGGGTGTGTGCATGTTTATAATTTGGCTAGCCCAGTGTACATGTACAGTGTTTGGGTGGTGTGTTGGAGGGGAGTGGTTAGTGCATTGGCTACTTTTCAAGTTCTTCTAGGTGACTAATGTACACAATTCTATCTAATGTGATGCATGGTTAATCTTCACTATCCTATCTAATGATATGCATGGTTCATTTCACCATCTATCGAACTGTGACTTGAAGCTGATCTTCACAGAATCTATCTAAATGTGATGCATGGTTAATGTTACAAATCTAAGTATGACACATGGTTAATCTTCACAATTCTAAGTGTGATGCGTGGCTAGTCTTCACAAGTCTATGGGCCTCATTCCTAATATGGCTGTAAGGGATAGCGGCCACCGGTAACGAGACCGGTGGCGGTGATCCCTTCCCGCCATACTCCGAGTTCCCTTTGCGCCCTCGCCCTTAACGCCTGCTTTGAGCAGGTGTTAAAGTCGAGGGCGCAAAGGGGCCTCCAAGCCAATAACGGTGACCGTAATGAACGGTCACCGTTATTTGCATCTTCCCCATTCCCATTGAGCCCTATGGGGGCTCATTTGGGAATGGGGAAGAGCCTTGGTGAATGGGGAATTACCGCCCCGCCAACCTTGGAATGGGGCAGTAATTCCGCCATCCACCAAGGCGCTGCCGGTCCGGGTACGGCGTCAACCAAGGCGTTAATAGCGCCATTGGTTAGCGCCGTACTCGGAATGAGGCCCTATCTGTTTGTGATGCATGGCTAGTCTTCACAATTCTAAGTGTGATGCATGGCTACTTCTTGTAATTGCTAAGTGCAGATATTGCCATTTTACATAATTAGGCATGGTGCAGAATATGGTTATCTTACTCAGTTAGGTTAAATGCAACATATGGCTGACTAGCACCAATGGGCTAAATGCGTAATATGGCTATCTTACTCAGCTTGGTTGAAAGTGACATATGGCTGACTAACACCAATGGGCTAAATGCAAAATGTGGCTATGTTACTCAGCTCAGTTAATGCGACATATGGCTGACTAACACCAATGGGTCAAATGCAAAATATGGCTACCTTAAACAGTTTGGCCAAATGAGACATGTGGCTGACTAACACCAACGAGCTAAATGCAAAATATGGCTTGTTAGGAAAGATTTCGTAATTGTAGGTAATTTTCCTTCCATGTGGCAACCCCTAAACTTTTTGCTGTTGTTTTTCACCTTGTTCTTGACTTTGCCAGAGAAGTGCAGTCTTCTGCCGCACTCCTCTGGGCTTTCGCTCCTTTCTTATGGGGAAACTGACATGCCCTTAAAACAGTCAGTACCGGGGAACGCTGTTTCCCGTAGTTTCTTTTACCATGTTGCGGCTTTAGTGCAACATGACACAAGAGGGCACTGTAAGCTAAGTTACAGCTCTCTTGGGTCTCTAGCCTTCTACAGGCCCTAGATACTCGTTTAGGATTGTATTTGATCGGTGCAAGTGATTCAGGGACGGGAATGGTGGCAGCGATCGTTTCTTTGTATTTTGAGCTCCTTTTGGCGTTCTAAGCACGTTTTCTGCGCTTAACCCAAAATGGTGGCCTGGCTCCCAAAATGGCCAGACCACGAGGCTCCTTTGTCCTGTCCGCTGACCGTCTTGCTCCCTTCACCTTCCCCAGGTCGAGCCGACCCGGGACCTTCCTTACATTTGGCATGTGCTTTCCCGCGAAACACGGATGCTTTCGCGGGCTTCTACATGTCTTTTGTGTGCCTCCAGGGTGTGGGCTGGGATGTCTGGTCCCAATACACATCCTGGGTGCCAGAGAGTCTAGGGTGGTGTGAATGCCTGGGACCACCGTGGTCCGTGATTGGTCCACGAATGGTGTGTGTGTTGATGAGCGGATCTCCCATTGGCTCCCCTCCGTTTTGGCGCGAAGGGAACTGTGGATAAGAGGGGGCTGGAAACACCACTACCATGTCGATCTCCTGAGTTCTCATGAACGAAGGAATACAGGAGCCAAGTATCCTGCAACCAAGAGGCTGGACCGAGGAATCGCTGGTGACCCGCTGAAGGACTTCTGCTCTGCACTGCTGTCGCCTTGTGAAACCCTTTTCACCTTTGATCGAACCAGAAGGCCTGTACTGGTACTTCGACCTTTGGAATAGCGGGAACAGCTATTCTCGGCATCTTCATCATCTCCTGCCAGTAAGCCTTCGGAAGCGTCTCTGGGCCATCCAGTTGACTGACCATCTTACACGGGAGTCCTGCTCTGTAACCGCTGCCAGGTTGTGTTGTATTTCGAGTCCTTGTCACTCTCACACGCTTCGTACACTTGGCGTTCCCAGGTCGGAAGTGAGCAGTGTACATTTGGCTCAGATACACACGGCCACTCCGTTGCCCTGCTGTGGTGACAAAACTGTGCAGGTTTCTTCGATTGGGACGTCTTTTTACTCAACACGACGACGAGGCGTTCCCTGCTCTTCTAAACCTGCCAGCTGCTGAAACTGACGCGGAGAAGCCTGGGTCTGCTTGCATCGGGGACCGGTGAGTAGTTTAGCTAGGATCTGGTCGCCCTCCTGCAGGAGCCCATTGCTTTTCCCCGCTGTGTAAAACAGCACCCTTTTGCCGTACTCGCGCTCTGCTTCTGCCCACAGTGGAGGCTGCGCTTGAGTCGCGGAACTTGTTCTCCTTCATTTGTGCACTGAACTGAACTACCTGATTTCCTTAGAAGAGACTCTCCTTTTGCCCGTTGGCACCAGTGTGTGCAGGTACTTTTGAGCACAAGGCTCCACTCTTCGCAGGGCTCGGACTTCCATCTAGTTAGGTGCCTCTGAAGGCGAACTGAGTCTAAAACATTGTATCGCACTGCCTGTTTTCCTTCCCTTGCAGGTGGACTACACATTTCGTGCATATAACGCTTGCGACTGTCGTATTTGTATATATATTGTATTGGTATGGTATGTGTTGGCTTAATATTGTGATATTGTGATTTTCTCGCTACGGTCATTGTTTTAAAGGCCTTAAAATAAATGTGTATATATTTTTGATATAACAACTGTTTGGAGTAGTTTGTAAGTGATCTTGCTTTGTGTGCTCATTGCGGGCTTTCAGTCACCCTCACCCCTCTTGAGACCTAGTCTTGACCGCCGCGATCGCTACCTTGATTGGTCTGGCTCGTCCAGAGGTTACCCTGTTCCAAGTAATTAGGTTGGCCTTCTGAACTTCTGCGCCACCAGGACAGAGTTCAGAAATCCGTCTTAACAAATTGGTGTACAGCGGTGGGATACGACTGAAGGTATCCAGTGTTGCGCACGAACTAAGGCATTTCAGGTTATTCCAACCAGGACACGTAGTGAATTGTTGTAGTATAACTTTAAAAAGGCCATAGTCCTATCTAACAGTATGGAAACAAATACCTTGTTAACTTTAAATGCTTCCAAATCAGAAACATTGAAAAAGATGTGTGCGGAGAGAGGTGTTTCCTCTCAAGGCACGAAATTGGAAATTATACAAAGAATCGTGGCGTGGCAAGAAGCACAGCTTGACGCTATAACTTCTGAGGACAGTGCGGAAGGTGGTGGGGCTGCTCTCACTGGTAGAACCGACGGTTCTGCCGCTGCACTGATCCATCGCGACCACGAGGACAGGGAGGATGAGATGTCTAATGTTTCCTCTGCCAGTGCTGATGGGGAGGCTATGCTTGAATTCAAGAAGCAAGAGCTGCGGTTTAGGCAGCAGGAGCTTGAATTCAGCATAGCCAAACTAAAAATCGAACAGGCAGAAAAACAAAAAGACAGGGATCACCAGTTGGAACTGGCCAAGCTTCAGGTTGCAAATGGGTCCAAGGGTCCTGGACATGGGTCTGGGGCCTCCTCTCATCCACGGTTTCCGAAAGATCTGCTCAGTGTGTATGAAGAAAGGAATGACATTATGGACTGGCTGAATGCGTTTGAGTATGCATGCGAAGTTCAACAAGTTGACAATGCTGATAAGATTGCCTGGTTACTCAGCAGACTGCCCCATTCTGGCTGTAGTGCCATTATGGAAATGTCGAAGGCTGAGCGAGCTGATTTCGCAATGTTAAAGCAAACTCTCATTTTAAAGTTTGGGAAGACTCCGGCCCAATATTTGAAACGTTTCAGAGAGTATAAGAAAAAGGAAGGTGGTACTTGGGTATCTTATGTCACTGAATCCTTGAAAAACTTAACTGGCTGGGTCGAAGGTTATAAGGTTTCTACCTTCGAAGGCATGATAAATCATGTCATGCTGGAACACATTTTTGCTTCTTCTTCCCCGGAGCTTAAGCAGCATTTGGCCGATTCGAAGGAGATAGATCCTAAGAAGCTGGCCATTGCAGCAGACTTATGGGTGTCACATCGAGTGTCCCATAAGGACAAAACTCATCCTGGTAAGCAGGAGGAAGGGAAAAAGTCTAAAGATATGGAGGGTGGAGAATCTGCTAAATCTTCTTCCCATAAGGGCCACAAAAAGAAAAATAAGGGTAGGACACAAGAGAACTCACAGGGTAGTGGAGGTCAGCCTCCGAAACAAAACTCTGGTTACAATAAGCCTCCCTATGTAAACAGACCCAATGGATCTTCATTTGCTTGTGGAGCAACTGACCACGTGAAGGGGGATCCCCGTTGTAAGGTTAGACCTTTGGGGGTCCACTCCGCTAATCTGGCCTTCTCCTCCTACGAGGAAGAAGAGATTACAGGAGCATCCTTCTCCTCAGACTCATTTCCCAGCGGGATAGAGACTGAGGTAGTTTTAGTGTCCCTGAGTTCCTGGGAGCCTAAAGTCGCAGAGGCTTATGCTAGGATTCCGGATAATACCAAGCACTACTTTAAAGACAGTGTGCTGATCAATGGAGTGGATACTCCAGCTCTTAGGGATAGTGGGTGCAGTCACACTGTAGTGGATTCTACCTTGGTAGACTCAGAGGAAGTTGCCAGAGCTACTCTGATGCCCACTAAGTTGGCTGACGGCCCCCTCCGTATGTTTCCCGTAATACCTGTAAATCTTACTTTAAATGGTACAGCAGTCAGGATTCCAGTGAGCATTCAGAGAAACGTCCTGGGAAAGGTCTTGTTAGGTAATGATCTCAGAGCTTTAGGGCTCATAGGAGACACTGCCGAAAGACCCTACACACGGTCTCAAGCACGGGCAGCATTGGCCAAGACCAATACGCCGCCCCAGCCGAAGGGGAAACCCAAGGCGAAAGGAGTCGACAAGTCACGACGAGGGAAAGAGAATATTCCCCCGAGCTCGCCTACCACTGCGGTGGAGGAAGTTGGTCAATCGCCCGGGCCTGACGAGGAGGTGGCGATGCCTGAAGTATTCGACCCCAACGATCATCCTGAACTAAAAGACTTGTTAGTTGAAGGAAGTTCTGATAGGGACAAATTCAGTAAAGGCCAACCTGAGTGCCCATCTCTGGAAGGCCTAAGGAGACAGGCCTGCTCCCAGCTTGAGGGTGAACCTCCTGAGACGCATAGGATTTATTGGGAAGGTGGACTCCTGTATAGTGAGCCCACAGAGTCTACAGAAGGAGACCATAGGAGGTTGGTGGTTCCCCTTGCTGTTAGGCCCTTCCTCCTGCAGTTGGCGCATGAAGTTCCCCTTGCTGGTCACCTTGGTATGAAGAGGACCAAGCAAAGGTTATCCCTGCACTTCTACTGGCCCAAGATGGGGGTGCAAGTAGAAAGTCACTGCAGGAGTTGTGCCTCCTGCCAGTTGTCTGGTAAGGTTGGCGCGACAATCCAAGCTCCGTTGGTACCGCTCCCAGTTGTGGGGGTACCATTTGAAAGGGTAGGGATCGACATCGTTGGTCCCCTTGACCCGCAAACATCCTCGGGCAATAGGTTTATCCTGGTGCTGGTCGACCATGCAACCAGATATCCTGAGGCTATCCCATTGAAAACTGTAACTGCCAAGTCAGTTGCAAAAGCTTTACTTGGCATATTTACTAGGGTTGGCTTCCCTAAAGAAGTTGTGTCAGATCGTGGCAGCAATTTAAGTCGAAGTATATGCAGGCTATGTGGAAAGAATGTGGGGTCACCTACAAGTTCTCTTCTGCATACCACCCCCAGACCAATGGTCTGGTGGAACGTTTCAACAGAACGTTAAAGAGCATGATTGGGGCTCTGGAGGAGCCTCAGAGAAGAAAATGGGATCTTCTTTTACCATGCTTACTGTTTGCCTACCGAGAGGTACCACAGGAGGGTGTTGGCTTCAGCCCCTTCGAACTTCTGTTCGGTCATCCCGTACGGGGACCCTTAGCCATCGTCAAAGAGGGATGGGAGATGCCCACTCCCCCTGTTACTACCAACGTAGTTGATTATGTGCTAGGGCTCAGAAAACGGATGGTACTTCTGATGGGCTTGGCTAGTGATAAATTGAAGGCAGGACAAGCGCTGGTGAAACATTGGTACGACCAGAAAGCTTCCCTCATCAACTTTACACCTGGTCAGCAAGTCCTGATCATGAATCCCATAAGGCCTCGAGCTTTACAGGACAAATGGTCAGGCCCTTACACAGTGGTGGAGCCCCTTTGTGAGGTTAACTATTTAGTGGACCTTGGAAGGCCTGGACAGGCTCCAAAAGTGTTTCACGTGAATAGGCTGAAGGCTTTCGTCCCAAGAGTCGAAATCGCAGCACTGCTACTGGCTTCAGATGTTGAGGAAGAGGAGTCTGAACCTCTCCCCGACCTGTTCCAAAGCGGTCCTTCAGATAGCTCCTTTGAGGGTGTCCAAGTGGCCCCTCACCTGACTTCTGATCAGCAGGCTGAGGTGAAAAGTTTGCTTAGGCAGTTTTCCCCCCTGTTTTCACAGTCGCCTGGTTTGACACCTGGGTGCAAACATAACATTGACACAGGAGACAGTGTACCTACCAAAAGTAGGGGATACAGGATGTCAGACAAAGTACGGTCTTACATTAAGACCGAGGTCAACAAGATGTTAGACCTTGGGGTGATTGAACCCTCTAGTAGTCCTTGGTCCAGCCCTGTGGTTTTGGTTCCAAAGGCAGGCACTTCTGAATTGAGGTTCTGCGTGGATTACAGGGCTCTGAATGCTGTCACCAAGACAGATGCACACCCCTTGCCTCGAACAGATGAGCTGGTGGATACTTTGGGTGCCTCCAAGTACCTCAGCACGTTTGACCTCACTGCTGGCTATTGGCAAATAGCGTTAGCAGAACAGGCCAAGGAGAAGACAGCATTTTCTACTCCAGACGGCCTTTATCAATTCCGGGTAATGCCGTTCGGGTTGAAGAATGCACCTGCCACTTTCCAGAGGCTTGTGAATCATGTGTTGAATGGGTTGGACGAATTCTGTCTTGCATATCTGGACGATATAGCAGTTTTCAGTGCCACCTGGGAAGACCATGTGAAACACCTCGGGATTGTGCTCCAGGCTCTTCAGAAAGCACACCTGACCATAAAGGCTAGTAAATGCCAGATTGGACAAGGCTCAGTGGTTTACCTTGGACATGAAGTAGGTGGAGGGAGGATACAGCCTCTACCTAGTAAAGTACAAGCAGTACAAGACTGGCCTACCCCCACTACGCAAACCCAAGTGAGAGCCTTCTTAGGACTCACGGGGTATTACCGCAATTTTGTGGCAGACTATGGCACCATAGCTGCCCCTCTGACTGCCCTCACAACTCCGAAGAAACCCAAGAAGGTAACTTGGACCGACGAGTGTGAGAAGGCCTTCAATGGCTTAAAAGACTCCTTGTGCCAGGCCCCTGTCCTCAGGGCCCCTGATTATCAAAGACCTTTTATCGTGCAGACGGACGCCTCTGACACTGGGATAGGAGCTGTACTATCACAAGTAGATGAGAAGGGTAAGGAACACCCTATCGGTTTTATTAGTCGCCAGCTTAAGGACAGAGAGCTCAGATGGTCCACGGTAGAGAAAGAATGTTTCTCTGTTGTGTGGGCCCTAAGGAAGCTGAGGCCCTACCTCTATGGGACCCACTTCACTGTGCAAACTGACCATAAGCCGTTAAAGTGGCTAATGAATATGAAGGGGGAGAATCCAAAGTTGCTTAGGTGGTCCATAAGTCTACAAGGCTTTGACTTCATTATTGAGCATAGGCCAGGTGTCCAACATAGCAATGCTGATGAGTTGTCCAGAATGTTTAACCGACCTGAACAAGAGACTCATCCAGGGGTGGATTAGTTCCCCCTGTCCATAGTCTGGGAGGGGCGAGTGTTAGGAAAGATTTCGTAATTGTAGGTAATTTTCCTTCCATGTGGCAACCCCTAAACTTTTTGCTGTTGTTTTTCACCTTGTTCTTGACTTTGCCAGAGAAGTGCAGCCTTCTGCCGCACTCCTCTGGGCTTTCGCTCCTTTCTTATGGGGAAACTGACATGCCCTTAAGACAGTCAGTACCGGGGAACGCTGTTTCCCGTAGTTTCTTTTATCATGTTGCGGCTTTAGTGCAACATGACACAAGAGGGCACTGTAAGCTAAGTTACAGCTCTCTTGGGTCTCTAGCCTTCTACAGGCCCTAGATACTTGTTTAGGATTGTATTTGATCGGTGCAAGTGATTCAGGGACGGGAATGGTGGCAGCGATCGTTTCTTTGTATTTTGAGCTCCTTTTGGCGTTCTAAGCACGTTTTCTGCGCTTAACCCAAAATGGTGGCCTGGCTCCCAAAATGGCCAGACCACGAGGCTCCTTTGTCCTGTCCGCTGACCGTCTTGCTCCCTTCACCTTCCCCAGGTCGAGCCGACCTGGGGCCTTCCTTATTTGGGCATGTGCTTTCCCGCGAAACACGGATGCTTTCGCAGGCTTCTACATGTCTTTTCTGTGCCTCCAGGGTGTGGGCTGGGATGTCTGGTCCCAATACAGATCCTGGGTGCCAGAGAGTCTAGGGTGGTGTGAATGCCTGGGACCACCGTGGTCCGTGATTGGTCCACGAATGGTGTGTGTGTTGATGAGCGGATCTCCCATTGGCTCCCCTCCGTTTTGGCGCGAAGGGAACCGTGGATAAGAGGGGGCTGGAAACACCACTACCATGTCGATCTCCTGAGTTCTCACGAACGAAGGAATACAGGAGCCAAGTATCCTGCAACCAAGAGGCTGGACCGAGGAATCGCTGGTGACCCGCTGAAGGACTTCTGCTCTGCACTGCTGTCGCCTTGTGAAACCCTTTTCACCTTTGATCGAACCAGAAGGCCTGTACTGGTACTTCGACCTTTGGAATAGCGGGAACAGCTATTCTCGGCATCTTCATCATCTCCTGCCAGTAAGCCTTCGGAAGCGTCTCTGGGCCATCCAGTTGACTGACCAGCTTACACGGGAGTCCTGCTCTGTAACCGCCGCCAGGTTGTGTTGTATTTCGAGTCCTTGTCACTCTCACACGCTTCGTACACTTGGCGTTCCCAGGTCGGAAGTGAGCAGTGTACATTTGGCTCAGATACACACGGCCGCTCCGTTGCCCTGCTGTGGTGACAAAACTGTGCAGGTTTCTTCGATTGGGACGTCTTTATACTCAACACGACGACGAGGCGTTCCCTGCTCTTCTGAACCTGCCAGCTGCTGAAACTGACGCGGAGAAGCCTGGGTCTGCTTGCATCGGGGACCGGTGAGTAGTTTAGCTAGGATCTGGTCGCCCTCCTGCAGGAGCCCATTGCTTTTCCCCGCTGTGTAAAACAGCACCCTTTTGCCGTACTCGCGCTCTGCTTCTGCCCACAGTGGAGGCTGCGCTTGAGTCGCGGAACTTGTTCTCCTTCATTTGTGCACTGAACTGAACTACCTGATTTCCTTAGAAGAGACTCTCCTTTTGCCCGTTGGCACCAGCGTGTGCAGGTACTTTTGAGCACAAGGCTCCACTCTTCGCAGGGCTTGGACTTCCATCTAGTTAGGTGCCTCTGAAGGCGAACTGAGTCTAAAGCATTGTATCGCACTGCCTGTTTTCCTTCCCTTGCAGGTGGACTACACATTTCGTGCATATAACGCTTGCGACTGTCGTATTTGTATATATATTGTATTGGTATGGTATGTGTTGGCTTAATATTGTGATATTGTGATTTTCTCGCTACGGTCATTGTTTTAAAGGCCTTAAAATAAATGTGTATATATTTTTGATATAACCACTGTTTGGAGTAGTTTGTAAGTGATCTTGCTTTGTGTGCTCATTGCGGGCTTTCAGTCACCCTCACCCCTCTTGAGACCTAGTCTTGACCGCCGCGATCGCTACCTTGATTGGACTGGCTCGTCCAGAGGTTACCCTGTTCCAAGTAATTAGGTTGGCCTTCTGAACTTCTGCGCCACCAGGACAGAGTTCAGAAATCCGTCTTAACATGGCTATCTTACTGAAGTATGTTAAATGCGACACATGGCTGACTAACACCAATGTGGCAAATGCAAAATATGGCTACCTTACACAGTTTGGCTAAATTTGGCATACAGCTGACTAACACCAATGTGCTGAATGCAAAATATGGCTATCTTACACTCTTTGGCTAAATGCGACATATGGCTGACTAATGCAAATGGGCTTTACTATAATAGGTAATAAAAGTGGTGGGATTTTTAATGGAGTACAGTAATGGCTGTACTCCCCACCCACACCACACTTGCCTTAGTAACTTCTGGTTAACTGCGGCAGGCATCACAGCCAAACACAAGCAAACACAAAGTACAGCTGCTTCTTTGGGAGCTGCCCTTTGTGTTGTGGCCCTTCTCTGGTGGCTGCCCGGGCAGGACCGCTCTAGCTCAATGACTGAATAAGGCTTCCTGCTGGAGGCACCAATCACAGGGATGGAGAGTAGGAGGAGGGTGGGGTGTGGACCCCGGAAGTGCCACAAGCAGGGGCTGCAAATAAATCCCAGAAAATGGCTAAGGGGTCAAAAGAATTCAAAGCTGGTCACTGGGCTTTACCTCAGACAGCGGCATCAGCAGTAGCTGTTCCCATACTGCATGGAAGCTAAGGCAGTCATGGGACAGAGGTGAGCCTGCTACTCAGAGCTTCCTGGTCAATGGACAATCACAGGGAGGAAGGGCAGGAAGAGGGCAGAGTGTGGAGCCCGGGAATGCCATGAGCAGCGGCTGCAAACAAAGCCCAGAAAATCATTAAAGGGCTTAAAAAAGCTCAAAGCAGGACGCTTGGCCTTACCTCAGACAGCAGCAGAAGCTGCACTGCACCGCATGGCAGCTAAGCCAGTCATGACAGAGAGGTGAGCCTCCTACACAGGGCTTTCTGGTGGAGGGACCAATCACAGGGAGGGAGGGTGGTAGGAGGGCAGTGTGTGGAGACCAGGAATGTTGCAAGCAAGGGCTGCAAACAAAGCCCGGAAAAAGGCTATGGGGCTGAAAAAGCTCAAAGCAGGTCACTGGGCCTAACCTCAGATAGTAGCAGCAGCAGTAGCTGCACCCACACCACGTGCAAGCTAAAGGCGGTTGTGGGAGAGAGGTGGACCTGCTACACCAGGCTTCCTGGTGGAGGGACCAATCACAAGGAGGGAGGGCAGGAGGAGATTGGGGTTTGAAGTCTTGCAATGCCACGAGGAGGGGCTGCAAACAAAGCCCAGAAAATCATTAAAAAGCTCAAAGCAGGTCGCTTGGCCTTACCTTGGAGAGCAGCAGGAGCTGCACTGCACTGCATGGCAGCTGGGCCAGTCATGAGAGAGAGGTGAGCCTCCTACACAGGGCTTTCTGGTGGAGGGACCAATCACAGGGAGGGAGGGTGTGGAGCACAGGAAAGCCACAAGCGGGGGCTGCAAACAAAGCCCACAAAATATATAAGGAGCTGAAAAAGCACAAAACAGGTCACATGATATTACCTCAGACAGCGCCAGCAGCAGTAGCTGCAACCACACTGCATGGAAGCTAAAGGCGGTTGTGGGAGAGAGGTGAACCTGCTACACCGGCTTCCTGGTGGAGGGACAAATCACAGAGAGGGAGGGTGGGATGTTGAGCCCAGAGACACCGCAGGCAGGGGCTGCAAACAAAGCACAGATAATGGCTAAACTGCCGAAAAAAGCTCAAAGCTGGTCAATGGCCCTTACGTCAGACAGCAGCAGTAGCTGCACCCACACTGCATGGAAGCTAATGTAGTCCTGGGAGAGTGATGAGCCTGCTACACAGGGCTTCCTGGTGGAGGGACCAATCACAGGGAGGGAGGGCAGGAGGAGAGTGGGGTTTGGAGTCCTGCAACATCACAAGCAGGAGCAGCAAAAAAAAACAGAAAATGGCTAAGTGGCCGAAAAAAGCTCAAAGCAGGTCGCTGGGCCTTACCTCAGACAGCAGCAGCAGCAGTAGCTGCAACCCCACTGCATGGAAGCTAAAGGCGTTTGTGGAAGAGAGGTGAACCTGCTATACCAGGCTTCCTGGTACAGGGATAAATCCGCGGGAAGGAGGGTGGGGAGTTAAGCCCGGGAAAACCACAAGCAGGGGCTGCAAACAAAGCCCAGAAAATGGCTAACGTGCCGAAGAAAACTCAAAGCAGTTAACTGGCCCTTACCTCAGACAGCGGCAGTAGCTGCACCCACACCGCATGGAAGCTAAGGTGGTCCTGGGAGATTGGTGAGCCTGCTACACTGGGCTTCTTGGTGGGGTAACAATCACAGGGAGGGAGGGCAGGAGGAGGGTGGGGTTTGGAGTCCTGCAACGCCGCAAGCAAGAGCTTCAGAAAAAGCCCAGAAAATGGCTAAAGGGATGAAAAAAACTCAAATCAGGTCACCAGACCTTACCTCAGACAGCAGCAGCAGTAGCTGCACCCATACTGCGTGGAAGCTAAAGGTGTTCATGAGAGAAACGCAAGCCTACTGCACAGGGCTTCCTGGCTGAGGGACAAATCACTGGGAGGGACGGTGGGGTGTTGATCCTGGGAACGCCACAAGCAGGGGCTGCACAGAAAGCCCCGAAAATGGGTAAGGTGGCAAAAAAAGCTCAAAGCAGGTCAATGAGCCTTACCTCAGACAGTGGCAGCAGCAGTAGCTGCACCCACACCCCATAGACGCTAAGGTGATCATGGGAGAGACGTGAGCTGCAACACAGGGTTTCCTGATGGAGGGACCAATCACAGTGGGGGGGGGGGGGGTGGTAGGAGGGTGAGGTGTGGAGTCGTGGAACGTCACAAGCAGGAGCTGCAAACAAATCCCAGAAACTGGCTTAGGGGCCCAAAAAGCATTAAAGCAGGTCATGGGCCTTACCTCAGATAGCGTCAGCAGTAGCTGCACCCCCACCACATGCAAACTCAAGGAGGTCATGGGGGTGAGGTAAGCCTGCTACACTGGGATTCCTGGTGGAGGGACCAATCACAGGAAGGGAGGGTGGGAGGAGGTCATTGTTTGGAGCCTGGGAATGCTGCAAGAAAGGGCTGCAAAAAAATTCCAGAAAATGGCTAACAGGCCCAAAAAAGCTCACAGCAGATCACTGGGCCTTACCTCATACAGCGGCAGGGCAGTAGCTGCACCCACACAACATGGAAGCTAAGGCTGTCGTCGCAGGGGAGAAGTGAGCCTGCTACAGAAGGCTTCCTAGTGGAGGGACCAATAACAGGGAAGGAGGGTGGGAGGAGAGCAGGCTGAGGAGTCCTGAAAAGCGTATAAACGGATGTTTAAATGTACTTATGTAGATATTTATATATGCACTTGAGGAGTGTCCATAAGTGCACCCGTATGAATTAATGGAATGTAAATGTGAATGGTGCACATGGGTTCCAGTGTGTGCTATTCAGAATGCTGTGTAAATGTTATGGTTCCTTGTGTGAAAGAAAGAGAAAGTGTAGGAGTATGTGACTGGTGGTTGAATGTGTATGACTTGGTGTGTGTGTGTGTGCAGAGTAGTTTATAGGGCCTAGAATAACGGGCAGCTCACAGGCTCGAAGTTGGGAGTGGGGCGCTGAAGAGGCAGCCAGCAGGTGTGAATCAGTACCACACATCTGTTAGATGACAACTGATTTTATTTTTCCTCTGCTCCTCTCCCAATGGCCATGTTTCCCCATGTGTCTCTCTTCCTAGGCATCACCGCAGACCGCCTGACAGAGGTGCATTGCATGTGTTTGGTTGGAGTCCCTACACCTTGATGCACTTTACGATTCAGGCGTTATTATTTAAATCACCCACCAAATGTGGAATTCAAACCCAAATATCGTGACTGCAAAGCTGTCACTTAACCTTTGTGCCACTGCTCTTTTTAGATAGAGAATACCTGATACTGCGGCTAATTGATGGAAAAGCCTTAGGTCCCCATTGATGGAATTGTTTGCACGGTTCAAAGTGACTTTGCACTGCCGACACACATGTTGATTCATGGACCCGTGCACAGTGTATGTTTGCAGTACGAAGTCAGTACATATTCATTTTTGTAGTACAAAATGACTTTGCACATACTTTGCACTACAACAAATACACTTTGTGCAGTTTCATGAATCAGGGTTTGTGTCGGCTTTGCAAAGTCACTTTGAACCATGAAAACAAATCCATGAATCTGTTCCTTAGGCTTATACGAATGTTTATTACTTTAGGCCCCTCCCCCTGCACAAACATGAGCTGCAGTGGCTCTTCCTTTCCAGTCCTTAACCTATGTTCGAATGTTACACCTTACGACTCAGATATTTAGAAACGTATTTTTGTGAATATAATAACAATGAAACTACTATAAAATGTCTATATAATTTTGTTACAGAGAATCCCTCGTTTGAGCAGCAAACAGAACTGTCATAGATGTGATTGAGAGCAATTGAATCTCATTTTGGAGAAATAAGATTCAAGAGAACATACAAAATAAAAACGTAATAAAAGCACAGTGTAGTCTGAGAAGGCACACGGCTACGTGCTGTCCTAATGAGCTAATGCATCTGGATGAAATATCCACCTTTTAACTTGGTGGGGAATTATCATGAATTACAAATGATGTGCCATTGCAGAGAAGGGCCTGGTGGGATGCAGGAATTTGAATGAGTGAGATGTTTGATTTGGCTTCGAACCAAGTTACAAAACATGCCATTTCGCACATCTGAACGGGACATTAAGCCATTCTGCAATCGCTGCAAAATTAAAAAGTCCATTTTAGAAAGTACGCCATAATGCCTCTCAGCACTCTCTATGAAGCACAGCCAATGTCGGTCTCCCTGCGGAATACACTTACTTGTGGATAGTAATGCCAAGCACACTCAGGAATTATGCGTGGCGTAACTGAAAAATGGCTCCCCAGACACTCTCTGCTTTCATTCAATCAAGTTATTTGCATAGCAATCCATGCCAAGACAGCACGCACGGCTGATTGCCAACCCCTTCCAGTCGGCACGCATGACAGGTGGGGCAATGAACTTTTGAATTCTTTTGAACTTGTTATTCTTTATCCCTGTAACGGCCCCCCAATCCCTCCCCCGCGCGACCCGCCCCTCCACCGACCCCCGCTTCTGTCTTGCTGTGCCTTGAAACACCATTTGCTGTTAGGCGCATTATAAATACCCAATAAAATAAATAAATAAATCATGTCGATTTATGAATCCAAGGACATTGGACCTTATCGTTGTAACTGCTCCATGTCTTTATTGAATGTTTCTTTGTACATTGAGCCTAGAGACAAGCTGGCTTGTAAATGCCACCAATGAAAATCCATCCAAGGACTTCCAAAGGGAATTATTTGCATATGTTCTGTTGTTCTGAAGACCAGGCTAGTTTTCTTATTAGATGGGTAGACAGGTCCAGCCCAATTTGAAAGAGGACATGTCTGACTAAACACTCATGTATTGGCAAAATTCTACCCCCTAATCCAGTTAGTTTTATTTTGCTTTTGCTTATTAAGACCATTACTAAAAATGGCATATTTGTGTTTCCCCAACAACGTTGAGGGTTTAAAATTAGGTATATCTCCTCATGTTGCACCTTTCTAAAATTAAGTCTCCTTATTGCTACATTTCTCCTGAAATAGACAAACATAATCTGGTAGATTGGTCACAATTCGCAAGTCATGTGTGGTTCAAACTTTCTTCAGCATGTTGTGAGCCACGTTTATCTGTTTATTGTTATATCACAAAAGTATATATAAGTGAGCACATCTGTTCCATATAGGTATTGCTGTGCACCTTTACAGCACGTTTTCCCAGCATGGTCTCCACCATGGAGGCACTGTGGAAAACCCATGTACCTAAACAATTGGTGAACATTTCATTGCTGCATGATACACACACTTTCATTTATGATATGAATTAACGGTACACTAATACCAGACCGGACTCAAAGTTTCAAACCAAGGCACATTTTGCACCAGTGCATATGAGCAGTAACTGAGGCACACACACTGGTTCGGACCTGAAACAATGAAAACACTACCTGACACTACAGTCAGCACATTGTTTACACGCAGTAGCATTTCAGCCACAAACTTCACACATAAGCAGCCGCACTTGTGCATAAACATTCTATGTTAGAACAATTGTCAAGGTGCAACAAGTAGCTCTAATGCATTGAGCAGCCTGAAAAGTTAGGCCCTTGATTTGTGATGTCATCTTTGATGTCATGGGTGTTAGTCCTTGCAGTGCACAGGAGTAGCGCGAGTTATGGTTGCTTAGCTTACCATAACTGGCAAATTTCTGGGTTTTTTCAGTTTTACCTGTATCCATAACATCCCTGTAACAACGTTTGTCCATTGAATTGCATAGGCTTTTACAAGTGCAACTTAACAATAACGTCCCTTTAACAAAGTTTTTTGTCAGTGAATTTCATTGGTTTTTAGCAGGATACCCTTAGTTTGTAAAGAGGAACTCTGCAACATAGTGCCAGTGCTGCCACCATGTTAATGCGGACAGCAGTCTCGGACTATGCGTCGGTTTACGGAGAGATCGTGTGGCATCCAACCTGCTGAGAAAGGCACGTGCTCGCTTACATAGTGGTACCAATCACCAAACGCAAAGAACATAGACAAACAGCACCATTTGCAAGAATTGCCAGGGAAAATAGAGTAATTTTGAAAATTGTGCACTTATGAAGCAAACAGGACAAAGGCATAGGGAGTACACCATAACTGAATGCATCAACAACAGAAGTGACGTCTGCCTTCACCAATCTTACCGCACTGCTACTGTAAAGGGGAATAAAGAGCGAACAGAGTAACGACTGGAAAGCGCTAAGGCCTGAACATCACTACAATGTAGGAAGGACCCTAAACTTGGTCTAATAATTGCACAGGTGCTGCAGTATGCAATAGTACGGAAGCATAACGTGTCTTGTTGTAATGCAGCAATGGCAAGCACCTTAGAGTGGCAGGAAGAAAATATCCCTCATGATGCAATTACTTTCTATAGTAACCCCATTGGTATGCACAGTGCTGTGAACAGTGAATGATGTAATGTATGTTGCTACATGTACAGCAAACACATTCTCTTTTCAGCAAGAGAACATATTGGAAAGGAAAAAAAGGCAGTACAAGCGGCAACCCTTCCACAACAGCATACGGGCATAGGAAAGAAAAGAAACATATGGAAATGGACAGTATTGAAGCCAAAGTGGAGAAACTGGTGAACAATTGTGCCGCTTTAAAGGTTGCGTACAAAGATATGTTTTGGACAAAATGACACAGCACTGGAACACCTGCATGTGTACTCCTTCCCCATGTCGGAGCCCGCCATTCCCTCAAAAACTGTTTCATGGGAGACGTTACAGTAATACATCAATCTGTTCCTCCCCTCACAACCAAGTTGTGCAAATCCCCACTTCCCCACAATAAGTACTTCTGCTACCCCTTCCTTTCCAAATGGAGTGTATGCATGTGTACAAGGAAACAGTAATAACGAGAATGTTGCTGAGTGTTTGTGTTGTATTCTTTTTTATCTGAAATGGGGTTCCAACACTGCAGCTGTCAGGCCTATCCACAATGACAATGGAGGCATCCGTATGCCACCTGAAGGCTCAGCATGTCTGCAAGTTGTCCACCACTTATGAATGTGCGTGGGAGCAGACGTTTTTTTCTTAGTGCAAGTACCCGCATGTGTATCTGGTCCTCTGTGTCCTTGAAACATTGCCACTGTGCAGTATATGCTAAGGAACATTAATTAGGTCGGGGGTCCAACCACGTCCTGCAGGTAGCTATACAGATAAACATCCCACCTGCTGTACCCTATAAATAGCCAGAGTCTCCCTAAATGGTTGGCGCATGTCTGGTGCACTTTTAGTCAGTAGAGAAGAGGCAATGGTGTGCATAGGACACCCATGCACGTGTGCATAATGAAGTCTGCCCAAAACACGTCCAGCGGACAGATGCCCCAAAGGAGAACAGTGGCAATGTCACCATGCAACCGCACCCACGCTGCACGTGAGCCCTTATTTCAGGGACAGGAGCAGGACCCAAGGAACAGCGGCAAAGTACAGGGTTGAGCAATGTACAGAGGGTTTTTCGGAAAGTACACGCTTACAAACACACCACAATGTGCCGTTGCACATGTATGTAAGTTTTGGAACAATGTAGGCCTGCATTCCGGGTGAAAGTTGTCCACAGCAACCCTAAAAAACGGCACACCCAAGAGATGGTGTGAAATCTCTTTGCAGCTTTTCAGAACAGAGTAGCAGGCCACATAGGTTTGCCCTGTAAGTAATGGTGCACCAAATCTGCTGTGCTACAGTGCGTCTGCAACTAATAGCAACCACGTCAGTCCGGCTGAGTATGCACAGTAATGGAGAAAATTATGAGTGGGCCTTGCTGTGACCCACATCCACAGCTGCGATAGTCCCCATTGTCCCAATCTCATGGGTAGCGAGCAACAAAGGTGAGTATGTGCACATGTGTTTCCCCAAGGACAGCAAGGGCCGTGTCCCAATGAAGCAGAAACATTCCTTATTCCCTTTCCAGTTTCTTCTTTGCTGCAAGCCGTCATTGCATACTGTTAAAAAGTTCCACACGCTGCCACCAATGACATTGAAGAGCTTTCCATCTATCAGTATCAGTTCTGTACAACAGTCCTCTGCATACACACCACGGCCAGAAACTTTGTTGCGCAATCCCTGTGGTTCCACAGTCCCATTTTCATGGGTGCCATCCTGAAAATCCCCAGATGTGGCTTTCGTGCTGCGTGCGAGCGTGGAGGAATAACGTGCAACCAGGGTAGGGGGGTTCGTTGTAAGGGACAGCTCTTAAAATAGTTGCTTTTATTTTTTAGATGCTTCTAGAGGAACACATTTTTTCACTTTTTATTTGATTAACTCTTCAGCGCATCTTGTAGATGGGCAAACAAATCAGCATTACCAATGGGCGACAAAGAAATGCCATTCACATGGAAAAATTCTGCATTTCCACAACTAATGAGGTAATTGTTGCAGAAGAACATCCCAGCAGTGGACAAAAAAGTATACATGCTTCTGCTGATGAGACACCTTCCTCACTCTGGCTCGGAACAACTTCCAGGACCAATGTCCCATGCAAGCCTAAACAAGACATGTAACCCATATGCATGCCGCCGTAGTGGATGACGATAACATCGGCTCTAGAAAAAGTGGTGAGGTCTTTGCAAAGTGCATCCATGTTGGCGTAACTGCGCTCGTAGACACCGTTCCACAATGCAACCACTCCTTCCAACCCGAAATTGGCATCAAAGTTTCTTTCTAGGGCATACTTGTGCAGACCTAGTAGAAAGGCATTACCTATGGGCAACACAATGGGTTTTGCCATGTCAGCCAACCTCACTACGCAGAGTATAATGTACAGCAGTTTGACCACCCCTTCCTGTGAACCACACCCACAGTACCTGATTGGATAATCCCGAAAGTCCCATGTCCATTGGACAGCAACGTAAGAAGCGCAGATTGTGGCACATGCAGTGCCCAACGTACCATGAGGGCCGCACCACAGTATAGCAGGAGCAGTCCTTCTTCCCTTTCCACTACCTTTTGTCCAGCATGACCTCATTGGGTACGGGTGAATGGGCACACACTATTCCACCAATGCCATCCAAGATGTTACCATCTAACACTGTCAGTTCTGCACAACACTTCATAGGTACCGTTACAAATTGAGCCTGCTAGTGTACTGTCACTGGACAGCATGTCCAGTAGAAAGTTCAGTAAAAGATTGCAAGATTTGTGCATTCACATTCATCCACTTGCAAACCCATCACCACAAAATGGAGGTACAGAAACTTTTTCTGCACTATTTGTATGACTGTGTTATAAGTGCCTCTGCGCCCAGTAACTGCCACTGAGCGGCCATTATGTTCATCAAAAGCATACTCGTTTTATTCACATCCCATACCATGAAGTGGCACTTCAGTGATATGTGCTTGCAACGTTTTCATTTACCCATAACATACAATGTAATATTGACACAGGAACTGCATGCCCCTTACCTTGCAAACTTCCACCATAGCCTTCTGCACTTCTTTGTGCAAAGAGACCTTCTGGCACAGTGCTTGCGTACACACCAGGCTCACCAACCTTATAGAACAATGTCTTTCGCTCCACAGTTTCCTTTCCATGGCTCCCAACCAGAAAATGGCTGGATGTGGCATGTGGAAGCATGGAAGTATAGCATATTCCGCTGAGTTTTTGTGTGTAAAACAGGATAGGGGTTTGGTTCTGTAGTACTGTCTCAGAAAACTAAAGGTTTTTTTTGCCCTGTTTTTGTTATGTACGTGTTTGCATAAACATTTTCTTTATCACTTTAGATGAGTTTCTGTTTGCTTCTTCTCCTGACAATTGTACGGACTGAACGTCAATGCTTCTTACAGTTCAACAGGATTGTATGTAACGCTGCGTGCAGAGTGGCCAACAAAACAGCATTGCCAATGGAGGTAAAAAAATGCCATTGCCTTGGAACCACTGCAAATCTTGCTCGTTAATGCTGTCATAGGCGGTGCAGACCATCCCAACACTGCACATAAAGTCACACATGCTTCTGTTTATGAAACACCTCCCAAACTCTGGCTGTAGGCAAATTACACCAACATGGTCCCATGTACTGCTTGGTGGTATGGAGGAGAAAATCACCTTGGCAGTGGGAAAAATCTGCATCACTTCTGTCATCAACTTCTTGAGGTGACGGAGCACATGTGAGCATGACATCTACCCCAAATGTGATGCTCCATAATGCACGACAACAACATCCACACTACCGACAGAGGCCACACATGTACAAAGGAGAATCATGGCTCCAAAACCCCACTCATACACTGTGCCCCAAAAAGCCTCCACTCCTGCCAACTGAAACTCAGTATCAAAGACTCTTTCCACGGCATACATGTGCAGATCTTGCACAAAGGTATCACCCACAATGAGCACTCTGTGTCTGTCCAGCTCTGTGAACCTCACTGCATCAAGGTTTGAGGAAATATATCACTGCCCCTTCCTGTATAGCACACCCTCAACAACTGATTGGATACTCCCCACAGTTCCATTTGCAAAAGCACCATGCTCAGAAGGGCAGATTGTAGCATGTGTGCCTTCCCAGCTACAGCGAGGGCCACACCCCAGTAAAGCACAGGCACTCCTTATTTCATTTCCACTATTATATATGCAACACTCACGCATTAGGTAGTATTCAATAGTCTCACACAAATGTACCGTTCTCATCCAAAACCTCTGCATCGAACGCTATCATTTCTGCACTGCACTGCAGACGTACCTTTACACACTCAGAGTACAAGTCTTGTGTCATGTGAAAGTATCTCCAAGTAACCGCTCTCCAGACCAATGCATGCTTTCAGCATCCACATTCACCCAGAGCGGCACCCAGCACAACTGCAGGTAGCCATAGTTTTTTTCCTCCCAGCACTCCACCATCTCCAATGTGTGAAATCTTGCAAATCCTTGATCGCTAAACTACCAATCTCTGGATTCAAAACCCTCACCATCAACCTATTTTACAGACCCCCAGGTCCCATTGGGTCGTTGAGGAGGACCTAACTACAATCCTTTGCAATAACCTAAAAAGTACTTCACAAGTCCTTCTGTTAGGTGATTTCAACCTGGGGTTTAAAGACCCTAAAGTCCAGCAAGCAGAACTAATCTCTGGCACTCTCACTGAACTAGGCTTTAGTCAAAGAGCAACTCTTCCCACCCACAACAAAGGAAGAACTCTTGATTGGGTGGCAGACTATAACTGTAGTTCCTCCATCGTGTCCATCACCCCACAGTCATGGACAGACCACAACCTCCTAGCATTCTCATTAGAAGCCATAACACTGCCCACCAAAAATAACTAATTGACCCCCTCTATACCCACCAGGAATAAAAAAACATTACAGTCGAGAAATGTGTGCCTCTAATACTACTGACATTGCACAACCTACCGGAGTCCACCAATCCCTCCATCCTAGTCGAGGAATACAACATAATAATGTTGGAAGCCCTAGACTCCATTGACCCACTAAAACCCAGAAAGAGCAAACCCAAAATACACCTGAATACCTGGTTCTCTCCATACCTGAAATCACTAAGACTCGAAAAAAGAAAAAGTGAAGCTATATGGAGACAACTACCATCGGACGAGAATAGGTCCAACCGTAGCAACATATCTTCCCACTACAAGAAGTAAATACTTCTAGCCAAACAAGACCCTTGTAACAAGAGAATTACGCAGAATTACGCAACTCTAGCATAAAAGAACTTTTCCTAATCCTTAAACTCCAATCCCTGTGCCAGATAACTGTGTGAAGGTCACAAACTGGTGCACTAGCATTCAAACCGCTCTATCTACCAAAGTAGCAACCACATCTCACTCCCACAACCTAGCAAGTCCACACCCACACACAAACCCACACACTGATTCAGCTTTACCAAAGTATCTATCCTAGAGGTTTAAAAAGTCTTCCTCACTCTTAAAACTTCTAACTGCCAAGGAGACCCGTGCCCAGCCCAAATTGTTAAAGAGGCTGCCAGAGACCTTTCACCCTTCATCTCAAAGCTAATTAACACATCATTTCCACTGGCACTATCCCCAGCAACCTCAAGGAGTCCTGGGTACTCCCACTTTCCAAAAAACATTCACTAGACCCCACCATACCCACAAACTACAGACCCATCACCACAGTTCCATTCCTGCTTAAAATATTAGATAGTGTAGCATACCTCCAAATACAGAAATATCTAGAACAAAAACATCTCTTAGGAGTCCATCAGTCAGGCTTCAGGCCCCAACACAGGACCGAAAAAGCTCTGATAGACCTTAAGGCAAAAATTGATGCACTTAGGGACAATGGAAAAACTGCCTTGTTACTCTTACTTGACCTATCAGCAGTGTTCGATTTGGTAGACCACAAAATCCTCTGTAACCATTTGGATAGAGTCACAAACTTTTCACAAGAAGCAATAGGCTGGATACAATCCTTCCTGAATAAGAGGACCATGCGTGTCTTTTCACCATCAGCATCTGCCGACCCGATTCCCATCACCCGCGGGGTTCATCAAGGTTAATGTGTCTCATCTACCGTGTACAACATATTCAGCAAGCCCCATTTTGATAAAGTTGATGGTCTGGGTATCACCTACACTAACTATGCAGATGATACCCAGATCCTCATACCACTGACGGAAGATTATGAAAAGGATTTGGCCTTAGTGAATAGGGTTTACCTCATCATCCAGGCATGGATGGCCACTCATGGTCTATGCCTGAATGATGGCAAAACTGAGCTCATCATCCTCGGCACCACCGCCAATAATAATAAACTTTGCCACAAATACGCCAGCTTCAACTTTGATGGCAACACCGTCAAAGTTGCCAAAGAAGTTAAAACATTAGGCTTCTATTTAGACACAACCCTCCCCTTAACCAAACAGGTCAATTCCATGGCCTCCACCACTGCTTATACCTGTAAGCTAATTAGAGCTGCCAAGCCCTTCCTCTCCATGTACTGCTGCATTACCTGGCCAGAGCCCTAATTCTATCAAAACTGGACTACTGCAATGCCCTATATCTGGGAGCCAACAAGTATATCATTAATAAAATCCAGATTCTACAAAACAACGCCCTTAGCGCAGCGCTGGGTATAGCAAAAGAAGTTAACATTTCAGAGACAAGGAGAATGAATAATTGGCTCTCCACCAATGACAAAATCTCGCTAAAAACTGCCTCACTTACACCTAAGTGCCTAAACAACGCCGCACCACATTACCTTATAGAAAGATTTAAGAGGCAATCTTCAAACCGTCCAACAAGAATGGCCAACACTAACTCCCTGATGATACCCAGGTTTAAACTCTCCAAAACTGGAGGGTGTAGCTTCCCAGTTAAAGCTGCCTAGCTGTGGAACTCCCTACCCCCTGCTTTAAGGGTAGATCAAACATACCCACACTTCAGACACAATATCATCAACTGGATCAAAGCAAATGACCGCTAAAACACAGGGCGCCTCCCGCTGGCTCCACTCTATTATCCTATACTGTATATAATGTCGCTTCCTCGCAACATACTGCCTGATAGCTTATCTCTATCTCTACCTGTATATTTTACCTAAGGTCTGCTGCAACACCCTGCCACTTGTGTCGGCTGTATCTTCTGTTTGTACATAATATCTAAATGTTTTTAACCCCCTGACTGTTCTGAATTTGTTGACTTTTATCTTTGTTGTATACACCTACTGACTGTATCCTGTATATACTTGTACAGCACTGTAACCAAGCTGGAAATATCCTTGTCTCTTTCTGCGCCCTGATACCCTCGGGTCTGGCAGGCATTATAAATAATAAAACAAACAAACAAACAAACACACAGTAATAAAATATGAAGTGCAGTACAGTAGTTAGTAACCTGCATAATGCACACTACTCAAGCACATACACTATGCAGTTGAACCCTATGCACCGGTACACACACACTTTCTCAACACAGCACTCAGTGGGCACACTGCAGAACTGTTCACTCCATAAGCTCCTGCCATGAACTGGAAAATGTACCATGTGCGAACTATGGAATCAACAATGCATGCACAACTCACAAACCACACACAAAACGCAACAATCTGAGGAGTAGTTGCATGCAACCCACATAGCTGTTCGAGTAAGGCTTCCAGCCATGCATCCAAGACACTAGGCCCTCAACACACACAGCACACCATAGTGAACCCCAAGTTGTACTCTTCATGCCATGTGTAATGCATTCCCCATCTGCATTAGCAAATGCCACCTTTCACCCTGGCCACATCTTTGCAGGCATGGCTCCATGATATTGCGTTGGCTGTGCTGAACGGTATGTGAGTGGCTCTGTACATTGTCCATATTGCAACTTTCCGATGCTGCTGACTTCCGTTCATGGTGCAAAATATTAAAACACTTCCACAAGCAAGGGTTTTGTAAAGGCCATCCCATAGCAAACGGAAATGCCAACATATGGCCCCCTAATGTGCAACACGTGCAATGACCTACACATGTCCTTGTGAACGTATAGCACCTCACTTTGGTTGTTCCACCAAGTGTAAAATCCTCTCTGCACCCATTATTTAAAGGTCACCATCCTCTGAGAGATGCAGAGCCAACTCTGCATGGCTGCAGTATGTTGTGCTGGCTGTCGTCAAGGGATAGGCTCTTGGGTGCATGACCAACGGCCTACGGCCTTGGCCATGCACCCAATAGTGTAGGCCTTACCTACACCCAGCACAACATAATGGCCTCATGAAGGGGAACATTTGCCACATACCACGATCCACAAACACAACATATGATGGGTGGTGCAAAGGGCAACTCATGCCAAATGCAAATAGCACCATGTGCCTCCCTAATGTCCAAGGTGATGGCATAATGTACAACATATTGTACCAGATGCATATCAGGTCACTTGTGCTATTCTACCATGTCAACAATGTCTTGCAGAACAATTTTTTGAACATCACCACCATCAGAGACATGCACCCAAACTGCATGACTGCGTTATGGTGGCGTGCTACGGTGCAGGCTTAGGCTCTTTGCTGCCTGGCCTACGGGCTGCAGCCTTTTGACATACACCCAGCACTGTAAGCCTTGGCCACAACCAGCACAACCTAACAGAGTCATGCAGGTGAACAAGTAGCCAGGTGCATACAGGTCATGCCTAGCCACTTCTAAGCATCCACTACTTCACCACTACACCCACAGGACACACTAGAGGAGTCATCACTCCATCAGGTCCAGGCATGTACTACACAGTGCAAGAATTGCAACCAATCCCCCCAACCATGAAAGCAACATTTTATGCAATGATCACAAACCGCACACCGAAGTCAACATTGTAAAACCTACTTCAACCCAGGGCACATATTTGGTGGTGCAAGGTGGCCACCCATTCATCGAAGGGACTACGGGCTTACCACACGCATCACACTGTACTGCAGTGTACGTTTCAAGTTGGTCTTCATTGTACTCCCCTTCTGCCATTGATCTACCATCGCTAGGGCCTCACCACACACAGCAAACCCATAGTACCCATAGTTTTAATTCTCATGTCATGTGTAAAGCACTCCCCATTGGCAATTGTGCCTGCCAACTTCACTGGCCACGTGTTTACATGCATGGCTCCATGACGTTGTGTTGCCTGTGTTGAACTGTATGTGAGTGGCTGTGCACATTGTCCACATTCCAACTTTCTGATGCTGATGACTTCCTTTCATGGCAAATGTGTTCAAACACGCAAGGGTCTTATAAGGGCATAACAAGAGCAAATGCAAATGGTGACATGTGACTCCCTATTGTGCAACAGGGTCAACACCATATGCGAATGTACGCATAGCAGCTCACTTCTGCTGTTCCACCAAGTGCACAATGTCCTCCGCAACCATTCTGTGCTGCTCACCAACTTCAAATGCATGCAGAGGGACAACTGCATCATTGCATTCTATTGTGGTGGCTGTGATGAAGGCCTAGGCTTTTGTTAGATGTGCTGGTAACCTATGTTTTGGAGTAACAGAGGTGTTGTTTCATTTAAACCACTTCTTTTGTTGACATATGCAGTATAGTGGTCTGAAGTGGTTGTAGCACCTGTAGATTATACCCACTGCTGTGAGGGTTTTCTTGCCAAGAGTGTTGTTTTTGGTACCATATGAATTGTACTTTAGAAGCATTAGTATCAAATATTGGCCATTTGAGTTTATTTGTATGTTGGAACAAATTGTCTGAATTACAAAAGGGCATAAAAAAGGGCATAATATGCTCAGATTTACATTCTGCAGAAGCTGGTGAAATGGAATGGATTCACAATTTGGTATGGATACATACACAAATAGATCATTAGCAATGTGCTCTTGTGAAACATGGTTGCAGAGAGTGCATGTATGTTTCCACATGTAGGAAATCTTAAAGATTTAATTTGGAGGGATGTTTTTGGTTTCCAGTACTTTTAGTAACTAGATTAGGAATTCTTCTGGATCTTACTGTGTGTTTATGGTGAATTGTACCATTCCTGTACAGTGCTCCAATTCTTGCCTTATACCTGGGCACTGTAAGTGCTGTCAGGATTGTTTGTGTCATTTCTATGAAGGACGTGCACTTGCAAATACAACTTGTTGTCAAGTGGAAGAAAAGATTGATTGCTACATTTGTATAGCAATTTACTCCAGTTGTGTTGCTGAATTTAAATGTACCAGAGAGTTGTGCCTCTGTATCCTTTGATGGTCCTGCAGTTGTTTTTTTGACCAGACAGTTTTGTGGTTGTATTATTTGATGGAGAAGCAGTTGTTCTTTGTTTCTTTAACGATATTGTTGGGAGATCTGCTATAGGTTGTGTTTGTCAGGTTTCTTTTTAAAGGTTTTATTTTTTGAGGTACAGGGTACATATCTACATGGGGATGTACAGTGCAGATAGCCTCTTGGATTCTACGATGCAAGAAATGTCAGTGTTGACTTTGTTTGCATCAAAGTTAACTAGGAATAGAGCATTGAGTGTACGCAGACCTGAAAGTGCTACATAACTCATACCTGCTTTAAAGACTTCGCTACCAATGTAAAATCTATGCGTGATCTAGAGTTAGACCATGCGATTTGTGAATAGTAACACCATATGCAAAAGATAGTGAGAATTCTTCTCTGCGTACATACATGTCTTTGAAAAGAAGGAAACATGCTTTTGTGTGTGTTTAGATACAGAGTTAATACTTTTTCTATTCCAGCTGTGTTGGGGCTTCATATTTCAAAGCTATTTACTTATTCTGTTGCTTGTTGACACATAGGGAGTGTCATGCCGTGCACTTCTAGTTTGTCTGTGGAGCTGATATGCAGTATGGTTTGTGTTTTTTTTGTCAACATTGTATCATTGAATTTAATACAGCTTGCAAGGGTTGGCATTAAGGATATGGATTTTAGATTTTGTTCAGTTAACTGTTCCAGGATATCAGCAGCAAATGTCTTTTACCCATATAGCTCAAGGATTAGTCTAGTACTTAAGAAGGATTTTGCATTTTTAGTAAGCAGACCAGTTCTAATGCTTTTTAAAATGTTAGTATAGGTGAGATCTGCAAACTGACGCATGTTTAGAGTTAGTTCT
Source organism: Ambystoma mexicanum (assembly GCF_040938575.1). Lineage (NCBI taxonomy): Eukaryota > Metazoa > Chordata > Amphibia > Caudata > Ambystomatidae > Ambystoma > Ambystoma mexicanum. The sequence goes on from NC_090924.1 coordinate 21,324,754, forward strand.
CTGTAGCGAAAATGTTGATAGAGATTTACATTTCCAATGCTGCCGAGTGTGTTATGGCATGGCTTGTGTCCTAATGTTTTGAAAAATAGGTTGACTGGTGTTAACATTAGGAGGTCTCTGAAAACAATAACCTGTTTTCCTCCAAACAGTTCTTCATAGTCGATTTTTAGGTCTTCTTGCATTCTGAGATGAATCAAAGTCAACATGAGGTTGGAAACCATGCATACTACATCTACCAGGAGCACATTCATTTGTTTTAGAATTCTACATACTTCAGTAGTATTTGTGAATTTGTGGTATTCTAATTTGTTTTACTGTTCTACAGAGAGATGCAGTAGTCGGTGTAAGGTTACACCTACTATGTTGTAGGCAGCTAAACCTGTGGGGGCTGTTCCTTCAGCCAAAAGGTTGTTGTTTGTGAAATTTTGTAGAAATGTGCTGATTATTTTATTTAGGAACATTTTACCAGAAGCAGCTTCACAACTTACAAACAGGAGCAGAGGTTTATAATTTACACAGCTACAGGTTTTAGTTTCCTGTATAAAACCATGTACAATTTTTTGAGTTACTTCTTGATAAATGGTGAGTTGTTCATATTTTAGCTGTGGTTCTAGCACTGACAAGTCTTCCTCAGATTGCTTAAATTGATACATGGTATTTTCTACCTCAGTTATCGTCATTTCTGCTTCATTTAGAATGTGTGGTTCTCCAAGTGGTTATTGGCTCCCTGTAAGGGAAGGTTGACTGCCCTCAGCAGTGTGTTTGTCTAGCTGAGCTTCAATGTCTTCCTCTTCCCCTTGTTGGCATTCATCGTTGAACATTTATTTGTATTGTTTGGAATTGTCATTTGTTATACTGCTTTCATTTGCTTTGAATACATCCTCAAATGAGTCATAGTGACCTAATCATTTGTTTTCTTTTCTGCGAGGTTTAAAAAGTTGGAGTAGGACCATGTAATAAAGTTCTCTATGTTGTGGAGATTTAAATGATAACTTTATATGATTAATTAGACTGGGTTTGATGAGTTTCACTTGGCTTGCTTCACAAGTAGAGACTAAATATTTGCTAGTTGTGTCATTTGGTGTGACATTGTTTTTGTAGGTGTAGTTTTGGGCAATGTCGTACAGACACATGTTTTCCAAAGCAGTACTTCTGTCTGGGTAGTATGTGTCTATTAAATTGTTTTTTTTTAAAATGTCCTGGCTGTTGGGATCATTTGTGGCTATGTTTTCTATCTCTTGGTAGGCTTTTAGTAAACTTTTCGGGATGAAGCTGGTCCAAGGATAAGCCAGACAATGGCCCTTGTTCCGAGGTACTGTCCCCGGTTTGGTGCAATGGGGTATTACCGGTCTAGTCGGACCTTGGTGGGACCGCTAACTCCCCATTCACAAAATCATTCACGCAAATAATGGACCGGCGTATGCCAAGCCCGTTATTTGCGCTCAGGTCCCTTAACGGTACCCATCCTTAACACCTGGTCAGACCAGGCGCTAAGGGACTTTGTAGTAGGGCAGTAAGGGATTACCGGCACCGATCTCTTTACCGTTGCCCGGTATCCCTTACCGCCCTACTTGGAATGAGGGCCAATGTGTTCAGATTTGAGAAAAAAGAGACAGATGTTAGTTAGCCTTCAGTGTGGTCCATACACCTATTAACCACAAAGGGTTTATTCACTTTCTAAGTAAGAAGTCAGTCAAAAAGATCTTAATTAGGTGAGGGAAAAAATAGAATGAGTAACAAATACAAGAATAGGCCTATGCATTTTGGATGATGAGTCCTTTGCTGGGGCTTTAACTTTTGCTTGATGCAAGTTGTCCCTAAATTGTCCACATTGAGAAAAAAAACACAATATTCAGTAAATACAATCATAAATGTTTGCATAAAAAAAATGTGTCCACAAAACATGATATGATATGATACATCATATTTTATTTATATTGCGGACAAGCAAAGGGAGGAGAACTGGGGAGAACAATAATACCAATCTTACTAGGCCCGGTGACATTAAGAATGTGCAAGTGCATCGAAAAGGGAAAAGGGGGAACGTGCGTGGAAGGAGGAGAAGTGGAAAGTGCAGAACAGAAGAGAGAACAGAATAAATAATAAGTGAAATAAATAAATGCATTGAAAAAGGTAGTGCAGCCAGCAAGAGGCAAGTGCATGATTAGTCAGATAGGGTATATCTGATAAGTGCAGAAGAAGAGTGGGGCACTTTATGGGTACAGATTCAGATCCAGTGCCAGGGGTTGCTCGGACAAAGTGCAGGAGGTAGGCAGGGTGAGCAGGTACCTGGGCCTGAGCAAACACTGGGTGGCCAGGTTCACATTGCTGCGAGAGAGAATCATATCAGTAGGGGAGAAGAGGGGCAACGGCAGAAGCAAAGAGGAAGGTCTTGAGGTGCTTCCGGAATCGGAGATGGGTCTCCTCAAGTTTCAAAGTCATTGGATGGCTGTTCCAAAGGGAGGCCCCAGCCAAAGACAGAGATCTGCCCCCCGCCCGTTTCTTTGAAGAATAACCAACCCTGAGGGAGTTAGAAGTAGAGGAGTGAAGGGCTCAGGAGCAGAGGTATTTACAGAGGGATAGTCGAAGGTACTTTGGACCCAGACACCAGAAAGCCTTGTGGACAGCGTAGATGGTTTTAAATGTAATCCTTGCATCCACTGGGAGCCAATGAAGGGATTTCAGAGCTGGAGAGATATGATCCCAGGTCTTGAGGCCAAGGACAAGTCTTGCAGTCCTGTTCTGGATGAGTTGTAGAGGGCAGAGAGTGGAGGCAGGTAGATTTAGAAAGAGGCTGTTCCAGTAGCCCAACCTAGAGAGAACCAGAGCTTGGGAGACAGTGAGATTCTGAGGGAAGGAGAGGAAAGGCAGAGTACCTCTAAGGAGGTGCAGTAAGAAGTTTGACTTTTTAGAGACAACAGAGATGTGTGCCGAGAAGGAAAGCATGGAGTCAAAGATTACCCCAACATTCTTAGCCTCGCTAAGTGGCGCTGGGGTTATAAAACTCCATCATTAAAGCTGTCTGATCTTTTGTGTCACTCTGATAGGGCCAAGGGAGGCTAGCTAGAGAGTGAGGGGAAAGATGGTGAAGGTCTACCAATAAGGAGGATCTCAATCTTGTTGGCATTTAGACAAAGATCGTTGGCAGCAGACCAATTTTGAATGATTAGGCAGTCCGAGATGAGGGAAGGAGAGGAGGTGCCTGAGGGAAGCCTGAAAATGAGTTGGGTGTCATTAGCATAGCACTGGAAGTCTGAGCAGAAATTGGAAATGCAGTAGGAGAGGGTTGCCAAGTATTGGTTGAAAAGCCAGGGCAAGAGGTTAGACCCCTGGGAAAACCACAGGTAGAGAGGGAGATAGAGGATATGAAGGAACCAAGTGTTACCTGGGAGGGTCGATCAGAAAGGAAAGAGGTCAGCCAGGCCAGGGCCTGATCGGTGATAACCAAGTTGTCATGGAGACGATTGAGCAGGATGGTATAGTTGACCGTGTCGAAAGCAGCGCATATCACATTCAAATAGCACACGAGACACACATAAACATAAAATATATATATGAGAAGAGACATGAGAGAAAAACAGCATATATGCATGTTTGCTGTTAATTATCGCATACGTAGAATCTTCATCACATTGTTAGCTAATCCGACTTTTCCATTTTGCTTTTCACACATTTCCAACGTTGTGTTAATATGTGCTTCTTCACAACACAGGTGTGCACACTATGGCGGATACAATGCTGTGGCTGTGCTGGGCTAAGTGATGCAAAATGTCCTGCTGTGTTTAAGCATGCTCCTGTATATGGACGTGCAAGATATATCTAAGGTGCCATTGAGTATGAGTGGTTATAATATTGCACATGAACCCTTCTCCATGTCTCTCTCAAACAAATGTGCACGCTATGTGAAGAAGTTGGTGGGGACATAATTTGGTAATTGAAAGGACTGACCTGCTGTCAAGTAATTAGTGGTGCTGGCGGTGCACTGTTGTCTGCATTCCGATCTGAAGTGTAATATTTATATTGTAAAACAGCACACAGTGATGTGACAACTTCAAACAATATTGGGCCTCGTTCCGAGTATGGTGGTAGGGGGTTAACGGCACCATTAAGGATGTTGGTGCCATTAAACCCCTACCACCACATTCCGAGGTCCCTTAGGCTGACCAGCCATTCTTAGTGGGACCCGTTAAGGGACCTTGGAGCTAAAAACAGCCCGCAATTTGCGGGCCCATTATTAGCTTCTTCCCCATTCCCATTGGGCCCTATGGAGGCTAAATGGGAATGGGGAATGGTTTTCTGAATGGGGACTTACCGGGTCCTCCAAGGTTAGAATGACCTGGTAAGTCCCCATTCAGAGACACCAGACCCGGGTTTGGAGGTAGCCATGGTGCTAATAGCTAATAGCACCATGGCTACCTCCAAACTCGTAATGACCCCCATTGTCTTTCCTGTGTCTGCGATCGGTGAGGCTAACGGGCGCAAAAGCGGCAGAAACCAAAACTGTCAGGCATGCCCAATATGAGAAACTACGTTGTCATGGTGAACTCTAACTCTGAACTGCCTAACAAGATGGGCGTATAATGGAGACATTGGCGGCCATCTTAGTTGGGTAATCGCTTGAAGAGCATGGTGCGCGATCATCTCAAATGTGATGTGTGCAAATATTATCTTCATGACATGCTCAAAATAGAGTTGCTCAAGGTTGATATATCATGATATAAAATTAAAGAAAGAAAAAAATATGTGATCAATAATGTGCTCTGGATGGTCATCCCACCTGCATTTGTGTATGTGTATATGTTGTGGTGCTATACTGATGGCGCTGGGGTTATAAAACTCCATCATTAAAGCTGTCTTATCTTTTGTGTCACTCTGGTATTATGTTATTCAGAACATGTTTGGGGAAGGAGTCTAAACATCAGTAGTCTGATCGCTTAATACCTTAGCTCAAAATGAGAGTATGTCAGATGTTGGTGTCCTTATCCTATGTATCACTATGCTCTTTTGTCATACAGAAAATGCTTTGGAAAATGGTCTAAACATCAGCAGTCTAATCTCTTAATACCATGGCTTGAGGTGAGAGTGTATCTGATGTAGGTGTCCTAGCTATACATTAATAAAATGTCTCAGGTTTATATGCAAAAATGCTCATGGTGCACAACAATGCTCTGTCCGAAAACATGACACGACCGCTCGGGGTCTTGATGATCCATTGTCACTATTAACCATTATACCATTAGGTCAAGCGAAGAATACTTAATGCTACGATATGGATATCAGTTGATCATAAAATCATTATCTACAGATAGCATATCTCTATGGGAAACAGTTCAAGTACTACTCCTCGTTCATGCCGTTTGGTACCATTGTGTTCAGTCGGTCTATCCAGTATTCCTCACTCTGTTGCCTCATTTGTGTATTTATTTGTATTTATTGTGTTTATATAGCGCTTTAATCCAAAGCACTTTACATTATAACAACAAGATACATAAAAGTTTATAACAGTAGATGCAATTTACAAACATGAATCAAACCGATACAAAACAGTAAGTAGAGCAATTAAACTGTTAGGGTAAGAGGGAAAGGGGGTGAGCAGAAGTGCAGAGAGAGAAAGGAGGGAAAGGCGGGAAAGGAGAGAGAAATGGGAGAAGGTATGATATGATATGATATGATATGGTATTTGTAACGCGCCTATACACAGGTGTTTCAAGGCGCGACGAGGCAGGGAGGGGAGGAACAAGGGGAGACAAAACAAACGATCCTACTAGGCCAGGTGTCATTCAGATCGCACAAGTGCAGGGGTGGGGGAGGGGGGAAAAAGTGCAAGGGGAAGGGGAGGGGGGGAAGTGCAGTAAAGGTAAGTGGCGTAAGTAATAAATAAAAAAGGGCCAGCTAGTGGCAAGTGCAAGGTAAGTGCAGTACAAGTGCTGGGGAAGGGGGGGGGCTGTAGGGATACAGAGACAGTCCCGTAGTGCAGAGGGGTTCCAGGGGATCAGTGACTGGGACCAGGACCGAAGGCAGTTTAGAGTGGTCCAGTTGCAGGATCAGTGCAGTTTAGTGAAGAATTAATTAGCTGTTCAGCAGGGGAGAGGGAGAGAGAAAGCAGAAGCAAAGAGGAAGGTTTTAAGGTGCTTCCGGAACCGGAGGTGGTTCTCCTCAAGTTTCAGGGAGGCAGGAAGGCTGTTCCAGAGGGAGGCCCCTGCCGCGGAGAGAGATCTACCCCCAGCTCGTTGCTTCGAGAAGCGGCTGACCATGAGGGAGTTGGAGGCGGATGAGCGAAGGGCTCGGGGAGGAAGATATTTGGGAAGAGAGTTGAAGGTATTTAGGACCCAGGCCCCAGAAGGCCTTGTGGACAATGCAGAGGGTTTTGAACTTTATCCTCGCAGCCACTGGGAGCCAGTGTAGAGATTTCAGTCCTGGAGAGATACGGTCCCTGGGCTTGAGGCCAAGGACAAGTCTCGCAGTTCTGTTCTGGATGAGTTGCAGAGGGCGGAGAGTGGAGGCAGGCAGATTAAGATAGAGGCTGTTACAGTAATCCAGCTTCGAGAGAACCAGGGCTCGGGAGACAGTGAGCTTCTGGGGGAAGGAGAGGAAGAGAAGAATACCTCTGAGGAGGTGCAGCTGGTAGTGTGACCTCTTGGCGACGTCAGAAATATGAGGAGAGAAGGAGAGTGTGGAGTCGAAGATGACCCCAAGGTTTTTTGCCTTGCAGGTAGGAGCAGGGAGGGGGCCAAGGGAGGCAGGCCAGAGAGCTGCAGGGAAGGAGGGAGTGGGAGTACCGATGAGTAGAATCTCAGTCTTATTGGCATTAAGGCAGAGGTCATTGGCGGCACACCATTCTTGGATAGCAGACAGACAGTCAGAGATGAGGGAAGGAGAGGGGGAGGCTGAGGGTAGCCTGAAAATGAGCTGGGTATCGTCCGCATAGCACTGGAAATTAGGGCAGAGAGCGGCGATGCGGTGGGCAAGGAGAGCCAGATACTGGTTGAACAGCCAGGGAGAGAGATTAGATCCCTGGGGGACACCACAGGTGGAGAAAAAGATGTCGGAGAGGAAGGACCCCAGTTGGACCTGGGAGGGTCGATTTGAAAGGAAAGAGGTCAGCCACGCCAGAGCCTGACCAGTGATACCCAGGTTTTCCCGGAGACGGTTGAGCAGGATGGCATGGTTGACAGTGTCAAAGGCAGAGGAGAGATCGAGCAGAATGAGAACACACGGCGTGTTGGAATCGAGGTTCAGGAGCAGGTCTTCACGGATGTTCAGAAGAGCAGTTTCCATTCTTCTGGCAGCTCTGAAGCCAGATTGATGGTCATGAAGACTACCAACAGATTCAGCATGGAGGTTAAGCTGGGAGATGGCCAGTTTCTCCAGGAGCTTGCCCAGGAAGGGAGTGATGGAGATAGGGCGATAGTTAGCCTGGCAGGAAGGGTCGGAAGAGGGTTTCTTGAAAAGAGGGTGCAAAAGGGAGTGCTTGAGGTGGGAAGGGAAGACTCCAGAGGCGAAGGAGTGGTTGCAAAAGTCAGCCAGGGCAGGAGCCAGGGAGTCGATGTGGTCCTTGATAGTTTTGGAGGAACAGGGGTGAACCTGTTTAGACGAGACTTTCATTGATCGGACTTGTCTGGAAACCTCGTCAGCAGAGAAGGGTGGAAAGGCAGAGAAAGAGGGAGGAGGGTTGACCGCAGAAGGGCCAGAGGAAGAGCCGGGTAGGGAGGGAGGGAGGTGAGAGGAGGAGAGCGAGGACAGGATGTCCTGAGTTTTAGAGATGAAGTGAGAGGCCAGTGCAGTGCAGAGGGCCTGGGAGGGGACAGGAGAGGTAGAGACTGCAACAGGGTTGGCCAGCTCCTTGCAGATTTTAAAGAGTTCGGCGGAGTTGTTTGATGCCGCAGAGATGCGGTCTTGGATAAGGGCTCTCTTCTTGGTGAGAACGGAGAGCCGGTAATGCCTTTGAAGCAGGCGGCAGGCCAGTTTGTCAGAGGATGAACATGAAGCACGCCATTTCCTCTCAGCAACCCTGCACTTGCGTTTTAGGGTGACGATATCCGAGTCATACCAGGAGTTACATTTGGCTTTGGGCTTCAGGCGGATTCTCATGACGGGGGCAAGGATATCAAGAGTAGCAGATATAGCAGAGTGGAGCATGGAGAGGGCTGTGTCAGGGTGGGAGTCAGCCGAAGGGGCAGGGGGGGGAGAGAAGGTAGCAGCAAAAGCCTCAACTGACACACGCTTCATGGGTCGGATGACCGAGAAGGTGGGTGGCAGTGAAGAGGGTGGCTTTGCCTGAGGGGTAGGGAGGGTGAGGTGGGAGGATAGGAGAAAGTGATCGCTCCAGGAGAGAGATACGGTCCCTGGGGGACACCACAGGTGGAGAAAAAGATGTCGGAGAGGAAGGACCCCAGTTGGACCTGGGAGGGTCGATTTGAAAGGAAAGAGGTCAGCCACGCCAGAGCCTGACCAGTGATACCCAGGTTTTCCCGGAGACGGTTGAGCAGGATGGCATGGTTGACAGTGTCAAAGGCAGAGGAGAGATCGAGCAGAATGAGAACACACGGAGTGTTGGAATCGAGGTTGAGGAGCAGGTCTTCACGGATGTTCAGAAGAGCAGTTTCCATTCTTCTGGCAGCTCTGAAGCCAGATTGATGGTCATGAAGACTACCAACAGATTCAGCATGGAGGTTAAGCTGGGAGATGGCCAGTTTCTCCAGGAGCTTGCCCAGGAAGGGAGTGATGGAGATAGGGCGATAGTTAGCCTGGCAGGAAGGGTCGGAAGAGGGTTTCTTGAAAAGAGGGTGCAAAAGGGAGTGCTTGAGGTGGGAAGGGAAGACTCCAGAGGCGAAGGAGTGGTTGCAAAAGTCAGCCAGGGCAGGAGCCAGGGAGTCGATGTGGTCCTTGATAGTTTTGGAGGAACAGGGGTGAACCTGTTTAGACGAGACTTTCATTGATCGGACTTGTCTGGAAACCTCGTCAGCAGAGAAGGGTGGAAAGGCAGAGAAAGAGGGAGGAGGGTTGACCGCAGAAGGGCCAGAGGAAGAGCCGGGTAGGGAGGGAGGGAGGTGAGAGGAGGAGAGCGAGGACAGGATGTCCTGAGTTTTAGAGATGAAGTGAGAGGCCAGTGCAGTGCAGAGGGCCTGGGAGGGGACAGGAGAGGTAGAGACTGCAACAGGGTTGGCCAGCTCCTTGCAGATTTTAAAGAGTTCGGCGGAGTTGTTTGATGCCGCAGAGATGCGGTCTTGGATAAGGGCTCTCTTCTTGGTGAGAACGGAGAGCCGGTAATGCCTTTGAAGCAGGCGGCAGGCCAGTTTGTCAGAGGATGAACATGAAGCACGCCATTTCCTCTCAGCAACCCTGCACTTGCGTTTTAGGGTGACGATATCCGAGTCATACCAGGAGTTACATTTGGCTTTGGGCTTCAGGCGGATTCTCATGACGGGGGCAAGGATATCAAGAGTAGCAGATATAGCAGAGTGGAGCATGGAGAGGGCTGTGTCAGGGTGGGAGTCAGCCGAAGGGGCAGGGGGGGAGAGAAGGTAGCAGCAAAAGCCTCAACTGACACACGCTTCATGGGTCGGATGACCGAGAAGGTGGGTGGCAGTGAAGAGGGTGGCTTTGCCTGAGGGGTAGGGAGGGTGAGGTGGGAGGATAGGAGAAAGTGATCGCTCCAGGAGAGAGGAGTGGAGAGAGGGACGGAGAGGGGAAGGTCAGAAGAGATCAGAGCATCAAGAGTGTGCCCAGCAAAGTGAGTAGGCCCAGACGGGAGAATAGAGAGTGAGAGAGAGTCGCAGAGGTCACGAAAGAGACAAGTGGGGGGACTGGAGGCATCAAGGTGGATGTTGAAGTCGCCAAGAAGGAGGAGTTGAGTGGTTGAGGACAGGAGTGAGGAGGAGAGGTCAGCCCACTCAGAGAGGAAGGAGGAAATTTGACCAGGTGGCCGATAGATAGTAGCCACGGTAAGGGAATGGCTAGGAGAGAGAGAGAGTCGGCAGACAAGACATTCAAAAGAGGAGTAGGTCTGAGTGGGAGTGACAGTGGCAGGAATCCACTCAGGGAAGATAAGGGCAACACCACCACCTGCACGGTTAGGCCTGGGCATGGAGAGGATCTTGTAACCGTCAGGTAGGAGTGTGTCAAAGCTGGTGGCAGAGTAGGCTGTGAACCAAGTCTCAGTGAGACAGAGGACGTCGAGGTCCAGTTCCTCAAGAAGGTGACAGATATCGGAGGAGTGCTTGATGGCAGAGCGAGTGTTTAGAGTGGCAATGTGGAGAAGGCTGCCATCCTTGAAGAACTTCGGGGAGGGGTACAGATCAGAGGTACGCCCTGCGGAGGTATTGAGGAAGGAGGTGAAGAAGGAGCACGAGAGGGGGCAGGGAGGGAGGATAGAGGCAAGGTAGCCAAGGGTAGAGGTGGGGGGACAGCAGGAGAGGGGAGGAAGTTGATGAGGTGTGGGAAGCGTCTATCGAAGAGGTGAAGGTTGGCCTGGGGGACTTGGACCAAGATGGTCCCATTAGGGTAGACATTAATGATGGCCTTAGAGGAGCGGAAGGGGGCCAATAGGACATCCCAACGGGTGCCACCATTAATGGGAGAGGAGGAGAAAGGAGAGAGCACAGAGACCATATGAAGGGTCCATAGGTTGGGCGAAGGCACGAAAAAGAGGATGTCAGTGAGAGTTTCCTTAGAGCAGGCATTAGTGTAGGTGTCAGCGATAGGGAGGCCTGGGTTGGAGACCAGGATGTCCTTTTTAAACTTTTTCCTACCAGATTTAGTGAGGAGAGAAGGATAGTCGATGGAGAAGCAGTTAGAGAAGATAGGTGAGACAGAGAGCACCATGGAGTAGGAGGGAGGGGGGGGAGACAGACGAAACGAGAGCACGCAGACAGGAAGTGAGCGGCAAGCACACGTTACCACAATTAGAGCAAACAAACAGTAAAGCGTATTAGGTACCGGGCCACCTAAATTTGAGAATCCTGCGAGGGGAGAAAAAGCACCCTAGTATGCCACAGTTCAGAGCAAACAGTAAAGCGTATTAGGTACCGGGCCACCTAAATTTGAGAATCCTGCGAGGGGAGAAAAAACACCCTAGTATGCCACAGTTCAGAGCAAACAGTAAAGCGTATTAGGTACCGGGCCACCTAAATTTGAGAATCCTGCGAGGGGAGAAAAAGCACCCTAGTATGCCACATACTAGGTAAGGATATCAGGGTGGGGGATGGAGAAGGAGAGATTTCAGGGAAGTACAGAAGGAGGAAAAGGTAGGTATTGAGCGGATAGAGAGAGGTAGGGAGTTCCAGTGCATGGCGGCTAGGAGCTGAAAAGAGCAGAAACAGGAGGAGGCACATGGGGAAGGGGGAACGGTGAGAAGGAAAAGATCAGCAGAACGAAGTGAACGGGAGAGGGTGTAGAAAGAGAGGAGAGATAACAGGGAGCAATATCATGGAGAGATATAAAGACAAGACAGATGAAATTAAATTTAAGTTGGGAGTAAGGGAAGCCACCCGAGGTAGGAAAGCAAAGAGGAAATTGAGTCATGAGGGGCAAGGAGACAGAGGGTACAGACAGCTGAGTGATAGAGGGATTTGAGGGGGGTGAGATGAGATGCAGGCAGTCCAAAGAGTAAAGAGGAACAATAGAAGAGGTGAGGGAAGATAAGGGAGGAGATAAACAGGCCGATTCATGGAATAATTAGCGCGGCGCAAGTGGGCAAAAACGTGCGAATCGCAGTGGAATAGCGAAAATCGCAGTGAACGTGCGAAAATCGCACGAAAAGCAGCGCACGTCGATTCATGGAAGGCCGTGCGCGAGAAAACCAGCGGATGTGCGATAAAAAGTGCGCGGCGCACGTTAGCGCACAGGCCATCTAACAGCGTGCGCCAGGTCACTGCGAAAATCGCACAGGCCACAGCGAAAATCGCACATAGCGCGGCGCACGCAACAAAAGTAGGCGGAACACGGGCGTAACACTCGGAATGGGGAACAACTTGCCAAAACGTGGGCGTCACGGGGGAAGTACAGGGCACAAGTGCGCGGAACGCCCACACGCTCGCCTACAACACGTATTCATGGAATAGAATAGGGGAAAAAAGCGCACGCTCAAACCAGCGCACAGGCAGGCACAAACACAACCGCCACAAGAAAGCAGGCGGTAGCGTCTCTGCGGCTGTAAGAAATGTGCGCCAAAAGGTGCGCCAACTAATCGCACCTATATACTGCCATGATGAATGTCCCATACTGTGGCCCTCCAGGAACAAAGACGTGCAAAGGGGTACCCACAAACACGGACACCCGCTGACAAAAAATACGTGTGCGTGTATACCGGGGTGCGCGGGAAGTCTAACACGCGATTTCAGCAGGGTACGTGCATCACAGGGGTTCGCGTGAAGTTTCACACGCGATCGGGTCTGGGGGAGCGGGCTACGTGTATTTCTGGGGTGCGCGGGAAGTTCCACACGCGAATAGGCTGGGCGCGTGTATTCCAGGGGTGCGCGGGAAGTTCCACACGCGAATAGCCTGGGCGCGTGTATTCCAGGGGTGCGCGGGAAGTTCCACACGCGAACAGACTGGGCGCGTGTATTTCAGGGGTGCGCGGGAATTTCCACACGCGAACAGCCTGGGCGCGTGTATTTCAGGGGTGCGGGGGAAGTTCCACACGCGAACAGCCTGGGCGCGTGTATTTCTGGGGTGCGCGGGAAGTTCCACACGCGAATAGCCTAGGCGCGTGTATTTCAGGGGTGCGCGGCAATTTCCACACGCGAACAGCCTGGGCGCGTGTATTTCAGGGGTGCGGGGGAAGTTCCACACGCGAACAGCCTGGGCGCGTGTATTGCAGGGGTGCGCGGGAAGTTCCACACGCGAATAGCCTAGGCGCGTGTATTTCAGGGGTGCGCGGGAATTTCCACACGCGAACAGCCTGGCCGCGTGTATTTCAGGGGTGCGGGGGAAGTTCCACACGCGAACAGCCTGGGCGCGTGTATTTCAGGGGTGCGCGGGAATTTCCACACGCGAACAGCCTGGGCGCGTGTATTTCAGGGGTGCGGGGGAAGTTCCACACGCGAACAGCCTGGGCGCGTGTATTTCAGGGGTGCGGGGGAAGTTCCACACGCGAACAGCCTGGGCGCGTGTATTTCAGGGGTGCGCGGGAAGTTCCACACGCGAATAGCCTGGCCGCGTGTATTCCAGGGGTGCGCGGGAAGTACCACACGCGAATAGCCTGGGCGCGTGTATTTCAGGGGTGCGCGGGAAGTTCCACACGCGAATAGCCTGGGCCCGTGTATTCCAGGGGTGCGCGGGAAGTTCCACACGCGAATAGCCTGGGCGCGTGTATTTCAGGGGTGCGCGGGAAGTTCCACACGCGAATAGCCTGGGCGCGTGTATTCCAGGGGTGCGCGGGAAGTTCCACACGCGAACAGACTGGGCGCGTGTATTTCAGGGGTGCGCGGGAATTTCAAAACACGCGAACAGCCTGGGCGCGTGTATTTCAGGGGTGCGGGGGAAGTTCCACACGCGAACAGCTGGGAAGTTCCACACGCGAATAGCCTAGGCGCGTGTATTTCAGGGGTGCGCGGGAATTTCCACACGCGAACAGCCTGGGCGCGTGTATTTCAGGGGTGCGGGGGAAGTTCCACACGCGAACAGACTGGGCGCGTGTATTTCAGGGGTGCGTGGGAATTTCCACACGCGAACAGCCTGGGCGCGTGTATTTCAGGGGTGCGCGGGAAGTTCCACACGCGAATAGCCTGGGCCCGTGTATTCCAGGGGTGCGCGGGAAGTTCCACACGCAAATAGCCTGGGCGCGTGTATTTCAGGGGTGCGCGGGAAGTTCCACACGCGAATAGCCTGGGCGCGTGTATTCCAGGGGTGCGCGGGAAGTTCCACACGCGAACAGACTGGGCGCGTGTATTTCAGGGGTGCGGGGGAAGTTCCACACGCGAACAGCTGGGAAGTTCCACACGCGAATAGCCTAGGCGCGTGTATTTCAGGGGTGCGCGGGAATTTCCACACGCGAACAGCCTGGGCGCGTGTATTTCAGGGGTGCGGGGGAAGTTCCACACGCGAACAGCCTGGGCGCGTGTATTTCAGGGGTGCGCGGGAAGTTCCACACGCGAATAGCCTGGCCGCGTGTATTCCAGGGGTGCGCGGGAAGTACCACACGCGAATAGCCTGGGCGCGTGTATTTCAGGGGTGCGCGGGAAGTACCACACGCGAATAGCCTGGGCGCGTGTATTTCAGGGGTGCGGGGGAAGTTCCACACGCGAACAGCTGGGAAGTTCCACACGCGAATAGCCTAGGCGCGTGTATTTCAGGGGTGCGTGGGAATTTCCACACGCGAACAGCCTGGGCGCGTGTATTTCAGGGGTGCGGGGGAAGTTCCACACGCGAACAGACTGGGCGCGTGTATTTCAGGGGTGCGCGGGAATTTCCACACGCGAACAGCCTGGGCGCGTGTATTTCAGGGGTGCGGGGGAAGTTCCACACGCGAACAGCCTGGGCGCGTGTATTGCAGGGGTGCGCGGGAAGTTCCACACGCGAATAGCCTAGGCGCGTGTATTTCAGGGGTGCGCGGGAATTTCCACATGTGATTTCACAGTGTGGGTCCTCCCAGGTGTACCCTGTACACCCTCCACGGCCCCTGCAGGCAGCCCACACCACAGGGGACTACCCTGCATCCCTGGTCATGTCCCGCAGGCAGCCCACCCACCATGGGCATGCCCCCCAGCAAAGGCACATGTCTCCTTGAACTAATGAACACCAACTCATGTCCCCTTGCACCCCCACCCCCCAGCACTGTGGGGCACCTGCCAGCAGGCCCCCACCCATGTCCAACTCATGTCTCCCACCCCCCCCACACCCCAGCACTGTGGGGCACCTGCCAGCAGGCCCCCACCCATGTCCAACTCATGTCTCCCACCACCCCCACCCCCCAGCACTGTGGGGCACCTGCCAGCAGGCCCCCACCCATGTCCAACTCATGTCTCCCACCACCCCCACCCCCCAGCACTGTGGGGCACCTGCCAGCAGGCCCCCACCCATGTCCAACTCATGTCTCCCAGCACCCCCACCCCCCAGCACTGTGGGGCACCTGCCAGCAGGCCCCCACCCATGTCCAACTCATGTCTCCCACCCCCCCCACACCCCAGCCACCAGGGGCACCCTCCACCAGGCCCCCACTCATGTCACCCACCACCCCACCCCCCAGCAGTGCAGGGTCACCCTCCACCAGGCCCCCACCCATGTCCAACTCATGTCTCCCACCCCCCCCCACACCCCAGCCACCAGTGGCACCCTCCACCAGGCCCCCACTCATGTCACCCACCACCCCACCCCCCAGCAGTGCAGGGTCACCCTCCACCAGGCCCCCACCCATGTCCAACTCCTGTCTCCCACCACCCCCACCCCCCAGCACTGTGGGGCACCTGCCAGCAGGCCCCCACCCATGTCCAACTCATGTCTCCCACCACCCCCACCCCCCAGCACTGTGGGGCACCTGCCAGCAGGCCCCCACCCATGTCCAATCCATGCCCCCCTGCACTTGGGTCCCAACATTCCCCAATCATGTCCGTAATGCCCATCCTGCCCTGCCAAAAGGCCCAACCAACTATCACACCCACCCACATATCAAAGGCAATTACATGTTACACCCCCAATGTAAATAATGCAATTTAACACATGTCTGTCACACACAATGGCTGCAAGTGAATGACAAAACACCCAACATGACATGCCTGAAAGCAATGAGATGATAGGACACATTGAAGAATAAAAAAATAATATGTATTGAACAGCAAACAAGAAAAAACACAAAGCAAATCAAACTAAACAAGAAGAATGTCCAAGAAAAAATTCTGAATTATTAAAATAAGGAAATTAAGAAGATCATCCTGGGTCCATGAGCCCTACCAAATTAAACCTAACTGACTACTAACTAAAAAGTGAACTATATACAAAAAAGTGGTGCATTGTCCAATCGCAACCAAAAAAAATTCAAAAAAACAAAGGAAACCTAACCCTAACTATACAACTATATACAAAGGCAGCGGGCTATTCGGACGGCTCACTGGTTGTTGTCATGGGCCAGGGCATCATCGAACTCCTGGTCAATGGCTTGGAGGCGGGCATGTTCCCTGGCCCCGAGGTCCCGCAGGGATAACGCAGTGTCCAGCTCTAACTCCCTGCGAAGACCCTCGAGGCACTCAGCCCGCCTCAGCGCCCTCCGCATGGAGTCCTCCGCCCTGACCATCGTGAGCCGTTCCTCCTCTGCCCGCTGCCGCTCCGCACCTATCCGCTGGCACAACCTCTCCCACACGGAAGCCACTCCCATTCCAGGGTTCTCCTGCCCTCCGGCCGATGCCTGCACCCCCGATGTTGATGGCCCCGAGCCATGATGCCTCCCACGTTGAGCCTGCTGCTGCCTCCGACGCAACTGCCTGTGCCAGCACGACGGCATCCAGGCTGATGGAAACCACCGATGCCGTCGTGCACGTGCCCTGCCCGATGATGCCGTCACATCCTCCATCTGCTGGGGTCCAGTTGCTCTGGTGTCCACCCCTGCTGGATCTCTGACTCCCGACTGTGGCAGGGATGGGATCCCCACCGAGCTGGCTGCATTGGTCGGGGCAGGTCCACAGGGGGCCCTGGTGGCATCTGGGCTGGAAGACGGCAAGGAGAACGACTGGTGGATAGCCTGCACAGAGGAGGAGAGGGCCGCCACATTGGCCAACACATGCAGGAAACCCCCGAACATGGCCGATCCCAATTGGGCCACGTCGGCACGGTGCACTTCGTGATGACATGCGTGCTCCTCCCGGGAAGCACGCACGGCATCACGAATCACAGCCGTGCGCATCGCGACCCCTATCAGGACCTTCTCCGCACGGCAAGGGGTTCCCACGTCCACAGGTGGAGGGGAGTCAGGTGACAGGGACATCCACACTACCTGCGGACGGGCCTGGGACGGGGCATCCCTGCTGGTGCATGGTGGTGCACTCACAGGGTCAGGGACAGCGACATGCACAGGCCCCTCCACAGTGACCTGTGCTGCCTCCTGCCCCTGGCCCTGGACTGCACCACTTGCACCAGCAGGGATGCCCCCACCAGGCCCCATGTGTGCCCCAGTGGCGGCCTCCTCCTCCTCTGTGCAAACCACCAACCTGGATGGCTCCTCACCGTCTCCCACCGTAGCAGGCCCCTGTGGGGGCTCACCCACCCCTTCCGCTGCAGCCGTGGGGGCATCCCCGCCGCCTTGCTCCACAGCGCCGTCTCCGCCCTCTTCTTCACTAGCCGCTGCGTAGAGGGAGACAAAGAACACAAGCATCAGGGCACTGTACAATGGTCCCCTAGACAGGAAGCAATAGCAGATGAGCACCACTGTCAAAGTACACTTCCATCATGTCCCTCCACAACACATGGGTCAGTCCAGGCAAAACACACACAGTAACAGGCATGGTGCATGCCATGGACATTTCCATGGATGTCCAATTGACTCTTGAAACATTCAATGATATGTAACTCACATGCATCATGCCTCATGCCCATCACATGCACACACTTCACCTCAGTCACATCCATCTGGCCCCAAACACACCAAACACAGCGGTTACAAGGGTAATTTGGCTGCTTTACTGAATCTCTGCATTGTCACACACATGTGTCATGCATCCATGGCATGCACAAGTCACAGACACGCAGGTCAGGCACACAGACAAGGCTACCATATATGTACCTGGCATCAGCACCCATCCCTCACCCCCACCCATGTCCACGTACAGGGACTGGCATGCTCTCATGTTCTAAATCTGAATAGGGCTCCCCATGCGGCATTTCAACACATGCAACAACCATGTGCATCACACATCACTGGTCGCACATGCATTACCATGATGTCCCTGCACACATACATGCATACATGGCCTATGGCACACATACAGGCAAGTATCATAGAACCAGCACACCGCAACATGCCCTGTCTCACACAGTAATGCATGGACACTTACCGCTCAACTCCAGACGGGCCTCCCTCTCAAGGATCTGGGCGTGGAGCGCTGGGCGTACGCGTTCCAGGACCCTCATCTGGATGGAACTCATGCGGCCCCGGCCCCCCTCCACGAGGCGCCGGGCCTTCACAAGGGTCCTGAACCTCAAGTCCTCCCAGCGCTTCTTGATCTTCAGGACGTCGCGGGTTGCCACCCCCTCCGCGTTGATGGCAACCACACAGTCGGCCCAGATCCTCTGCCGTCCTTCCTTGCTGGCGCGGGACGATCCAAAGAGGGCATCATACTGCCCCAGGACATGCTCCACCAGGACACCAACTTCGGTGACAGTGAAGCTGGTGCCCCTCTGCCCCTCTGGCCTGGGGTTGCCACTGGTGCCAGATGTTGAAGTGCCCGACATGGCAACCCCAGAGGCAGGTGTGGGTGGGCAACTGGGTCCTGGGGCTGGGCTGTGGAGCGATGTAATACCAGTCGGGAGTCTTCTGTTCCAGCAGGGGTGGACACAGCAACTGGACCCCTGCAGATGGCTGATGTGCAGGCACCAAATGGCAGGGCACGGTGGCAGCAGGCAGGCAGGCAGGCAGGCAGCAGCAGATGGCACGTGGGAGGCTGCTCGGGGCACTGGGGGGCAGTAACTCGGCCTTCTGGGCAGGAGCGTGGGCTTCCGTGTGTTTTCGCGTGGCCAGCTTGATACGGAGTGATTTGGCACGTGAAAATCCTGCACGTCAGCGTGAAATCCGAGGAAAGGCCCTTAGCGCGTAAGCGCGTCAGCACGCATACGCGATTCTATTGGACCAGAGTCCCTCAGCGCGTAAGCGCGTCTGTGACGTGACCCGCACGGGTGTTCCCCACTCAGCACGTGATGACGGGGCACACGTGGAGATACTGCACGTCAGAGTGTCATCGCGTGTAATTGGACAAAAGTGCGCGTACACGCGATTGGCCTATGTACGTGTATTTAATGGGTGCGCGGCCACTTACACACGCAAGTACGTCAGCGAACCTGTATCACGTGGTGCGTGTGAATTTCCGCACGCTATTGGACTGGGAACTGGTTTCCAGGGGTGCGCGGGTCACACGCTGTATCCCGTGGTGCATGTGAATTTCCACACGCTATTGGACTGGGAACTGGTTTCCAGGGGTGCGCGGGTCACACGCTGTATCCCGTGGTGCGTGTGAATTTCCACACGCTATTGGACTGGGAACTGTTTTCCAGGGGTGCGCGGGTCACACGCTGTATCCCGTGGTGCGTGTGAATTTTGACACGCTATTGGACTGGGAACTGGTTTCCAGGGGTGCGCGGGTCACACGCTGTGTCCCGTGGTGCGTGTGAATTTCCACACGCTATTGGACTGGGAACTGGTTTCCAGGGGTGCGCGGGTCACACGCTGTATCCCGTGGTGCGTGTGAATTTCCACACGCTATTGGACTGGGAACTGGATTCCAGGGGTGCGCGGGTCACACGCTCGCCTAGAACACGCGCTAAGCATAAATTGCGGACTTTAACAATAACAAGCTCAGACGCCAGGATGAACATACCGTTCCTAGCAGCAGTGGCAGTGGGCTACCAAAGGAGGAGGAGGAGGATAGTCAGGGCCAGAATATTCACACCCAGAACCAGCCTTTTCGGGATGCCTGATGACCAGGTGTATGGGAGGTACAGGTTTCCACCACACATCATACTGGACCTGGTGAGTGAGTGGGAGGATGACCTCACATCACCCACCCTGTGCTCCCAAGCACTCAGCCCCCTGGAGAAGGTCCTCAATGTACTGCACTTCTTAGCCACTGGATCATTTCAGCGGACAAGTGCCATAGTGGGTGGGGTGTCACAGGCCACCCAGTCACGCTGCCTACACCAGGTCTTGAACATCATGACTGCACGCCCATCAGTCCGCAGGCACATATACCTGCCCAGAACACCTGCAGAAAGGCATGCTGCCGCCCTGGATTTTTACGCAGTGGCACGATTCCCCAAAGTGCTAGGTGCCATCGACTGCACCCATGTGGCTCTACGTCCCCCCAGGGCATCTGAGCACATCTATAGGAACCGCAAGCACTGGCATTCCATCAACGTGCAGGTAGCATGTAATGCCAAGGGAATCATCACCTCAGTATATGCCAACTATCCCGGCTCCACCCACGACAGCTTCATTTACCGAATGTCCACCCTAAGCCGGGACCTAGAAGCTGGGCGGCATGGCGATACATGGCTGCTTGGTGAGTATGTATGCCACTGCACATGCATGCATGTTGGATACTGAGCAAGGTCACAACCTCACCAATGATACCAATCCCCACCTCCACAGGGGACAGTGCCTACCCTCTCAGCCCCCACATGATGACGCCAATTCGGAACCCCACCACGCCACCCCAGGTAAGATTTAACACAGCCCACATTACAACCAGGGGCATAGTGGAGCGCACATTCGGAGTGCTGAAGTCACGCTTTCGCTCCCTTGACCGCTCTGGCGGGCAGCTGTTATACGCTCCCCCAGTAGTGTGCAGGATCATAGTGGCAGCATGTGTCCTGCACAACGTTGCAACACGCCGGGGCCTGGCCGTGGACATGGTGGTGGCCCCACATCCCCAACCACATGCACAGCCGCTGCGCATGGGAGGGGAAAGGGCACGGGGGGAGGCAGCCCGTACACAGCTAGTGGCTAATTACTTCACATAGAAATCACACCCCTGTGGCGTGCACACTGCCCTGGCACATTCCATCTGACAATCAATGATGACTCAACCTGACACTGATCCTGAATGTGTGGAGAATGAACCGGGAATTCCATGTCAGCCTGAGATTGTTCACCTGGAAGTGTCACAATGTGTGCATCCCTACCCACACAGACACCACCAATGCAGTTTTGTGAAGTTACACATTGAAGCAGCTAAAATGAATACCCACTTGCAAAATGCAACATGAGGACAGTGCCATGTCAGCCAACCCAACCCCAGCACTGCCACACGACACACCGTGCCATGTCATGCTAATTGCAGGTAAACAAAGTAATCCCCACAACATGACATCACTCTCACTATGTACAGTGGCACTATTAGAAACCTGCAACACCTGAAATGCTCACAGTAATGCCGGACCAACAACATACTTGAGCACGTAGTACCATAAACATGACATCAAAAATGTTACATATTAGTAGTCTCACCACCTGGAAATGCCTGCACTCCCACCACTACCAACTGTGCAGTGTTGGCGCCATGTAGAGTTGTAGGTGCACTGCTGCCAACATGGTCCCCATCGCCAGACTTGAGGTCCTTGTGTGGACTTGAGGAAGGGACCTGCAAATTGGGAGGTAGACACAGAAGAAGAGTTACACATCAATGCAACATGCAGTGTACAACACAACAGCAATATGCACTATGAATGTATACACAGTATTGACTACAGACTGGCCACACAGCTCATGGGAGTCCAACGTCACTGTGTAATTCACTGTCACTTGGGCACACCCTTTGCAAGCCCATGGAAACGGGAAGCAGGAGGGGTGTGTGTGACTCAAACCCAAGCATCTGAACCAAATACATTACAAGCCTGCATGTGCCCAGCCACAATGCAGCATATGCCCACAGGAACCACGGAAGCCAACAGATCGGAGCCAACAGATCGGAGCCAACAGATCGGAGCCAACAGATCGGAGCCAACAGATCGGAGCCAACAGATCGGAGCCAACAGATCGGAGCCAACAGATCCTCCCAAAAAAATTGGGAATAAAAGAAATCAAAATAAAAATAAAAATAAGAAACAATCAAAAATGGCCATTGATGGGCCCGGGGGGGTTGGGGAGGCCACCCAGGAGGTCCGAGGACAGGATGCACACCAGAACCCACCTGCGTGGATCCTGGGAAAATAAAACACCTCCATGGGCTCATGGCCCACACGGCTACCCTATTGTGGGAGTGTCACTGCTGTCGCTATTATCACCCTGTGCAGCTGCATCCGGAGGTGGTTGCACTATGGGAGGCAGCCCACGCAAGGCCCTAGTCTGCTCCTCCATGGCTGCAAGCATGCGGGTGTGGTAGGTCTGGTTCTGGAGGATGAGTGTGCGGAGGTCCCCATGCAACAACTCGCGGGATGCCCGGACCTCCGCCCTCGTTGCCTGCATCTCAGCTGAGAGCGTACGGGTGAGACGCTCCAGCTGCTGTTCTGTCCTTTGGTGTGTTGAAGCCTCAAGCTCAACAAGAGTCGTCCTGAGGTGTAGGAGCTCCTGCCTCAGGGCTTCCCTGTGGCCCTGGGACTCAATGGAGATGGCCTCCTGCAGAGTCGCCAGTGCCGCCCGCCTGTCCCTGTTGGACCCCAACATGTCCTCCCTGTGTGACTGGCAGATGGAGTCAGTTGCCTGCTCTAGTCGCTCCATCAGCCTTTCTGGGGGGACAATGGAAGTGGCCACCCTATCCATGGCCTGAGCCATCATCTCGGATGATGCAGCCTGTTGGGTAGCCATACCGTAAATGGATTGCTCCCATGCGGTATTGCCAGGTGGCGTACGGCCACCACGTCGGCGGGCACCACACCTGTCTGGGGCAAGGCGAACTGCGCCTTGCTGTGCCGGCACTGCCTGAGGCTGCAGGACTGCATTCCCCCTCTGATCTGCTGGCCCAGGAACAGGATCAGATGTCGCGGAGTGTGACCCTGCATCCGTAACCACCGAAGGCGTAGCTGCCAACACTGACATCCCCATGGAGGGTACTGACCCTGGTGCAGGTGGGTGAGACAGAACAGAATCCCTCCCTGGAACACTCACCAGCGACGGCACGTAGGTCTCATCCGAATCAACACCTGAGTACAG
Organism: Ambystoma mexicanum; assembly: GCF_040938575.1. Classification (NCBI taxonomy): domain Eukaryota; kingdom Metazoa; phylum Chordata; class Amphibia; order Caudata; family Ambystomatidae; genus Ambystoma; species Ambystoma mexicanum. Next base: position 21,347,540 of record NC_090924.1, read on the forward strand.
CTCGGGGGAGGTGCAGCCAGAGACACCCCTTGAGAGCACGACCTGCAGCACTTGTGGGTTCTCCCCCACCACCACACCACGTCCCTCACTGGTGGTTGGTCGGCCCTGGGACACCTCCTGGGTCTGCACCATCTCCACAACCCCAGCAGTATCAGGTCCGTCTTCCCCTGCAAAGACATGAAAACAAAGTAATGGAAACAGGCATTAGCACCATGGCACACATTGAGGGCTGAGAAGCAAGAGAACCAGTACTTGATTGACATGTCCCACATGACTAAAACCCTCCCATGCATGCACCCTCACTGCGTATGAAGTGCAGGCAAACGGCACACACTGATGACACCAAGATGGAAGATGAACAAATTTTCTGCATGCTGCCTGGCAGTGGCATCACACATTGGCCTGTGATTGGCAGGTGAAACACACATGCCATCACACAGATGGCATGTACCATTGCTATTGAGTGAAGATGGAGAGGAGGGCAGCACCTATTCATTCAGTCCAGTTCCCGCATGTAATAGCTTTTCTGATTCTAACAGGTCAGATTTTTCACATGGAGCTGCCAGTCTGTAATGGTCAAATTGCACAGGGACATGTGTGTACAAATGATATCCAGGTAACAAAGTCACTCCCCTTTACCATACCCATGTCAGACATGTGACTAGTGGACAGCGACATGCCTAGTGAAAGTGGTGGAATGCAAACAAACTGACTGAATGAACAGTGAAAAATAAGCAAATCTGTTGTGTCAAGGTGACACTTAAAGGGCAACTGGCGTGCAGTTGTGCTAGATGTCTACTGTTGGCAGAAGGGATACTGCTATGGCCAAATGCAGCTGCGCAGGAAGTATTGCATGAAGCACATGGCTGACCCATACGACTGAGGCGCACACACTCTCACCTGGCACCCAAACAGAAGCCCTCACACACACACCATGCACATGTATGACACACACATGCATGTGCACTCACCGGACAATGCCTCGTAATCAGCCAGATCTCCCACGCCTTGGATCTGTTCCTCCGTGACGTAGGTCCCAGCGACTGACTCATGTGGAGTGAGTTCCATGTCTACTACTGGAGACCCACCTCCAGTCACTAGAGTTGCGGCATGACTTGAGGCCAGCTTACTCTTTGCCCTGCGCTTTAGGTCATTCCAGCGCTTATAGCAATCATTGGCTGTGCGCCTCACGATTCCAAGGGCACTTACGATGTCCGCAACGGTCTGCCAGTGTGCCTGGCGTTGTGCAGGTGTGGTCTTGGATCCTGCAACAATGACCATCTCGTTGTCATGTCCGGACACATACTCGACAAGTGCATTCAGTTCGTCATCCGTGAAGCTGGGCTTCCTGGACGGGCCGGACTGTGTAGCCGTGTCTGGGGCATCAGCCTGTGCCGGACAGGCACTCTTCCTCTTCCGCTTGGAAGGTGGTGGTGATCCTGAGTGTTCTGCGCCGCTCTGGACACTAGGGGCAGGAGCCCTGGTGGACTCTGTATCAGGAGTGTGGGATTGCACACTCAGCATGGGAGTTGGTGCAGGCATTGGCTCGAGTGTGATGGTGTCAGGGGGAATGTCAGCAGCATGGACTAGGACCGACACTGTCCTGGCTGGGTGTGTGAGGGCTGGGGTGGATGGAGCCGCAGCTGCCCCTGCAGCCACTCCGCCCTGCCTCCTTGGTGCAGCGGATGACCTTGCTGCCCCAGATCCACGTGGCATGATGGCATCAACGTGCACCAGCGCACGTGTCGTAGCCCTGCTGACCTGGAAGTCAGCCATGGAGTCAGCCAGGTCTGGTGCCACAATGGGCTGGTCCAACAAGGGCTGAGCATGGATGGTGTCAGCCACTTCAGCCTCAACGGGAGGGGGGGAGGGGGGGAGGGGGGGGGGGATGATGGGTGCCCTTGACTGGTCCTCCACACATGGGGGGACAGGCTCACCCTGCAAGTTACGACCACGTCCCCTACCGGATCCACCACGGCCACCACTTGTGGCTCTTCCACCTTTGCCACCCTTACGGAATCCTCGCCTCCCAGCCATGGCACTGATATTAATGTGCGTATGGGAGTGGCTGTAGACAATTGTCCTGGGCAATTGGGGGTCAAAGGGGTTGGGTACCAGATGGTAATTGTACCCTAGTGCTCTAGCACGGCTGATTGTAACCCCTGGGGAAAGATGACGGGTCACGCAACGCACAGGAGGCCCAAAAAAGGGAGATGACGTGCACGCAACCCCTCCTAGACCACGTGTGCAGAAAGAAAAACCTGCACTACGCTGTGGCACCCAGTAACACAAGAATGAACGTATGCGTGTCACACGCAGCCTAGAATGACCTCTGAAGGGGTAGGCAACACACGGGGCAAGCACAGAAGTTGGATACGTGCGTGACTCACCGTCTGCCAGGTAAAAGAGCGTGAAGAATGAGCGCGTTTGGCTGGCTAAACCCCCGCCAAAAGAAGATGTGTACGCTGTCTGAGAAGACAGGACAACAGTAGAAGGGGACACTGTTTGAGGGAACAGGCCCAGGTAAACCAGTAAAAGAGAAAAAAGAGAAAAAGCTGTCAGAGGTAACAGGGAATACGAACTGGAAACGCTGTGAAGTAAATCGCGTGTGAAACGACAAGAAGTACAGATTTCACCCACTCGCTCTCCACGAAAAGCACGTACAAGGAAATGGTGTTCTACATGTACCTTATATACAGGCCCACACGTACAGCGTCACTTACGCGGCGTGTACGTTCACCAATCACACGCTTTGTCACTCCTGCGTGTAGATCCATTTTCACCAATCACACGCTTTGTCACTTCTACGTGTACATCCATTTTCACCAATCACACGCTTTGACACTGGGACGTGTCACGCAACAATTTCCTGCACGTGCAGGTGACTATAGGCGCGCATATGCTGTTGACGGGTTTACGCGCTAAGGGCCTTTGCTGACGTGTGGGATTTCACTACCTATCAGGCTGTCCACGCGTTCACACACGAGAGACCACGCTCCTGGCCAGGAGGCGAAATTACTGCCCCCCAGAGCCCTGAGCACGCTCCCACCTGCCATCTGCTGCTGCCTGACTGCCTGCTGGCCACGTGCCCCACAGTGCTGGTGGGTGGGGGTGTTGGGAGACATGGGTGGGGGCCTGGTGGAGGGTGCCCCTGCACTGGTGGGGGTGGTGGGAGACATGGGTGGGGGCTTGGTGGAGAGTGCCCCTGGTGGCGGGGGGTGGGGGTGGTGGGAGACATGGGTGGGGGCCTGGTGGAGGCTGCCCCTGGTGGCGGGAGGGTGGGGGTGGTGGGAGACATGAGTGGGGGCCTGGTGGAGGCTGCCCCTGCACTGCTGGGGGGGTGGGGGTGCAGGGGGACATGAGCAGGTGTGCAGGGTAGTCCCCTGTTTTGTAGGCTGCCTGCAGGGGCCGTGGAGGGTGTACAGGGAACACCTGTGAGGACCCACCCAGCCTAATCGCGTGTGATGATTCCCACGCACCCCTGTAATACACGTACCCTGGCTAATCGCGTGTATAACTTCACGCGTAGCCCTGTAATACACGTACCCTGGCCAATCGCGTGTTAAACTTCCCGCGTACCCCTGTAATACACGTACCCTAGCCAATCGCGTGTTAAACTTCCCGCGTACCCCTGTAATACACGTACCCTGGCCAATCGCGTGTTAAACTTCCCGCGTACCCCTGTAATACACGTACCCTAGCCAATCGCGTGTTAAACTTCCCGCGTACCCCTGTAATACACGTACCCTGGCCAATCGCGTGTTAAACTTCCCGCGTACCCCTGTAATACACGTACCCTGGCCAATCGCGTGTTGAACTTCCCGCGTACCCCTGTAATACACGTACCCTGGCTAATCGCGTGTATGACTTCACGTGTACCCCTGTAATACACGTACCCTGGCCAATCGCGTGTTAAACTTCCCGCGTAGCCCTGTAATACACGTACCCTGGCTAATCGCGTGTTGAACTTCCCGCGTACCCCTGTAATACACTTACCCTGGCTAATCGCGTGTTTAACTTCCCGCGTACCCCTTTAATACACTTACCCTGGCTAATCGCGTGTTAAACTTCCCGCGTACCCCTGTAATACACGTACCCTAGCCAATCGCGTGTTAAACTTCCCGCGTACCCCTGTAATACACGTACCCTGGCCAATCGCGTGTTAAACTTCCCGCGTACCCCTGTGATACTCGTACCCTGGCTAATCGCGTGTATGACTTCACGTGTACCCCTGTAATTCACTTACCCTGGCTAATCGCGTGTTAAACTTCCCGCGTACCCCTGTAATACACGTACCCTGGCCAATCGCGTGTTAAACTTCCCGCGTACCCCTGTAATACACGTACCCTGGCTAATCGCGTGTTGAACTTCCCGCGTACCCCTGTAATACACTTACCCTGGCTAATCGCGTGTATGACTTCACGTGTACCCCTGTAATACACGTACCCTGGCCAATCGCGTGTTAAACTTCCCGCGTACCCCTGTAATACACGTACCCTGGCTAATCGCGTGTTGTACTTCCCGCGTACCCCTGTAATACACTTACCCTGGCTAATCGCGTGTTAAACTTCCCGCGTACCCCTGTAATACACTTACCCTGGCTAATCGCGTGTTAAACTTCCCGCGTACCCCTGTAATACACGTACCCTGGCTAATCGCGTGTTAAACTTCCCGCGTACCCCTGTAATACACGTACCCTGGCTAATCGCGTGTATGACTTCACGTGTACCCCTGATATGCACGTTACCCGCTTTGCGTTCCTTGTTTGGCTGCCCTGTAAACTGGTCCAGGGTTAGCGCAGCCCTTTGCGATGATTTAGCGATTTTGCAGGCTTTTCCTTGCGCGAGGGCGTTCTTGGGGGCGTTACTGGCGCTGCTGCAGGGTCGCTGCGATACTCTGCGCCACGGCTGGTTTGGGAGCATGAAATCCATGAATACGCTGTGCGCGGAAATCGGTTTTATCGCACGTGCCTGGCGCAGTCAATCGCACGCGGACACTCTGCGCCAGCCGCTTGCGACACTTTTCTGCGAAATTCTATGAATTACCCTGAAAATGTTTAGTGGCATGGAAGGTGAGAGAGGAGCGTACTTTGAGAATGTTGCAAAAAGTGGTAGCGACAGGCGCGAGAGGTAAGAGAAATATGGTGGTAATAGGAGAGGGAGGAATCAAAGTGAATGCCTAGATTGCAAGCGTGGGCAGAAATGGAAAGATATCTTGGCGGTGAGCTGGTTTCTTGATTACTTGTGGCACCTGAAATTTCAGCTGTGCTGCGGTATGATGTTTTTCGGTGAAGTTTGTTGCCACTGACAATGCCATGTTGTTATTTCTAATGCATGATTTATGCTCATTCATGCAGATTCCGACCTTTATTCCAGTCTCCAACATTGAATATTCCACATGGCCATTTAATACAGTACACTGTGTTCTCGGTATTGCATGTGGCAAAATGTCACAGTTTTATTTTTTCTCCTGTACATGGGTGCGAGACTGTGGTTCCATTAAATATGTTGTAGTAGTTCCCACAATTTAGACAAGGGAAAGTTCCTTGTCTGTTGCTCCTTGCAGCAGGGTTTTTTCTTCTCTCATGTTCACCAGTAAATCCCATAGTTTGCTGCTTCTTTGGTAAGCGAAGACGGGTTGTGATGCAAATAATTATTTTGTTCTATTATCACTTGTCAATATTCTCCAATGTCTGTTAATGCATTTTTTGATTTGTGCACTTTGGGTGGAGACACATAAACTACTGTAGGTTCTGCTGGTCTTGTTGTGGTCTGTAAAAGGTTCTCTCATGATTGAGTGGACACTTTCTCAGGCACTTTCTCTAAGTCTTCCTCCATGTATTCTCTCTCCTGAAGTTTCTTATGTAGTTTTTCTGATTCTACAGTGCCCTCTCCTGGATCACTGATGATCCTTTTCAATCTCAGTATTTGTCCATGAGGCAAGTTACGAAGGGTGGAAGCTCATTCTGTGCAATAGGTTTTTTTCAATCTGTTGGATTGGTAAATAGTGATGTTGTAATCTGTAGATTGTTGACATTGACCCTAATGTCAAGATAGTGGATTCCTGAGTCTCCTATCTCTGCCGTGAACTGAATCCTTTGATCTATGGTGTTGGTGCATGTTAGAAATTGTTTCAGCGTTTCTTTATTTCCATCCCTAATGCCAAAAATACCATCGATATATCTAACCCATGTCCTGATGTTGTCTTTCCAAGTAGGATTCTCAAGAATGTGTGTCTTCTCAAATTGATGCATAAAGCAGTTAGGATATGATGGTGCCATAGTCGCTCTCATAGCTGTGCCTGATGTTTGTAGGTAGAACACGTTGTTGTACCGGAAGTAAGAGTTAACTGAGATAAATGCTAGTAGTGTGAGAATAAACTCTTTTGCAGCTCCAATGTCACCTTCTTGAAATAACAGCAATTCAACAGCTTCCTGTCCTAAATCACGCGGTATACTCGTGTACAGATAACTTACATCAATTCTGAATAAGATGTCGTCGCTGGTCAGAGTAATGGTTCAAGCATATTGAGGAAGTGAGTGTCCTTGACATAAGTATTTGTCCTCTGAATGAGTGGCTGTAGACGGTAATCAATGTATGTCCCAAGTGGCTGCTGGATGCCTCCTGTTGCTGCTACAATTAGTCATCCAGGTGGATCTATTAAACTTTTAAGTATTTTGAGGAGAAGAATACAATGTGGGATTGCTTTCGTTTGGTTTGCTCTAGTTTTCTGCGTGATGAAACCCATTTCCTCTGCTTTTGCTAGTAATTCATCAACATTGTTTTAGAGATCGCTATGACAACATAGTTTCTCATAATGGGCATGCCCAACAGTTTTGGTGTCTGCCCTTGTCACGCCCATTAGCCTCACCGATTGCACACAAAGTTAAGAACCTTTCTCTAAGACAATATTGTTTGAAGTTGTCATATTTCTGCCTGCAGTTTTGCCATATAAATATTACACTTTGGATCAGAACGCAGACAACAGTGTGCTGCCAGCACCACTAATTACTTGACAGCAGGTCAGTGATTTCAATTACCGAATTACGTCCCCAACGGCATCTTCACATACAGTCCACATTTGGGTGAGAGAAACTTTGAGAATGGTTCACACGCACTATTGTAACCACTCATACACAATGGCATTCTAGATATATCTGGCACATCCATATACGGGATCATGTTTTAACACAGCAGGACATATTTAGCATCACTAAGCCCAGCACAGCCAGTACAGCCAGCACAGCATTGTATCTGCCATAGTGTACACACTGTGTAGTGAAGAAGCACATATTAAGACAACGTTGAAAATATGTGAAAAGCTCAATGGAAAAGTGGGATAAGCTAACAATGTGATGAAGATTCTACGTATGCGATAATAAACAGTGAACATATATATATATATGCTGTTCTTTTCTCATATCTCTTCTCATACATATTTTACATTTACGTGTGTCTCATGTGTTCTTGTGGGCACCCTTTTAGAATTGTAAACTGGTTATTTGAATTTGATATGCACATGTTTTGCAGACAAAATGGTTTTTGATATGTACCTTTATGATTGTATATACTGAATATAGTGTTTTTTCTCAATTTGGACAATTTAGGGATAACTTGCTTCAAGCAAGAGTTAAAGGCCCCGACGAAGGACTCATCGTCCGAAATGCATAGGTCTATTCTTGTATTTGCGACTAATTTATTTTTTTTCCTCACCTAATTAGATTATTTTTTTCACTCACCATTGGACGGACAAATTGTTTAATGATTTATAAATATTGCAGAAGATATTGACTGACTACTTTCTCAGAAAGTGAACAAACCATTTGTGGGTAAGAGGGTGTTTGACCCACACCGAAGGCTAGCCTTGGTCTCTTTTTTCTCATGTCCCTTACAGTGTCTGACACAGTGGCACTTATTAGTGGGAAATACATAGGCCTATTCTTGTATTTGCGACTAATTGTATTTTGTTCCTCAGCTAATTAGATTATTTTTTTCACCACCATTGGACGGACACATTGTTTAATGATTTATAAACATTGCAAAAGATATTGACTGACTACTTACTCATAAAGTGACCAAACTGTTTGTGAGTAATAGGTTGTGCGGCCCAGACCGAAGGCTAGTCTTGGTCTCTTTTTTCTCATGTCCCTTACAGTGTCTGACACAGTGGCACTTATTAGTGGGCTGCACCCCATACACACTCCAGAAAGAAGTATCACCATCAGGAATATCATGGACAAATATAAAAACTGTACTATTCTTTGTTAGATGCAGATCGTGTTGAATATGGAAATATAAAACTTGGACAGTTGCACAGTAGTTTTTGATGCAGATGCCTTTCATTAACAGGAGATAAGTACTCTGGGAGTTCAAGTGTACATCTGAAGTGTTAAAGTGAGATGACAGGGTTAGGTGGAGAGGTTTTGGATGTGATTGGTGGGCGGATGTGTGACACTTTGAAAGCAGACAACGAGGGAATGTTGAGAACATGAAAGTGGAAAGGGTACAAGGGCTGCCTATGTGTTAAGAGGTCCGCGGACACTGCGGTAGTCGTGGATGGCACATGCCACATGCAGGCCTTTTTTGGATGATTGGTATGAAAAGGGTACTATAGGGATTAGCCAATCAGGTTTGCTGGGTGTGGTGTACAGGAAGAGAGGGTAGCAGCAGTTTTGTTGGCAGGAGTTGTGAGAACACAGACAATGATTATGGCAATGTGTTTGAGAAGGCAGACTGTGTGGATTCTGGGGGACTCTTCAATTCAGTCATTGAAGGTGTATCTGAAAATCATGGCATCCTTAGAAATATTGGATTGGCAGAAGTGGTGGTTTTGTGGCATGCAAAGGCAGAAGTTGAGGTTTTGTGGCATGTACTTTGTGGCTTAAACTGGGTAAGCTTATTTTCATTCTGTGAGATTATGGCTCACTTTGAATGTCCAGACATTGTGATTGTGATTGTGATTGTGCATTGTGTTGGGTACAGTTTGGGGTACAGTTTGGGGTTTGTGACTCGAGTGTCTTTGCAGGTTGCCCTGAAGGATTTCTTTAAAAGCATTCTTGGTACTAATAGAAATAAATTAGAGGCAAACATGGAGATGTCCAAAAAATTCTTTCAGTCCACAAATTGAAGAATCAATGCAGCTTGTCAATAAAGTTGTATCTGCTTTTTTATATCCTTCAGTGTTTTTGTCTTGATTGAGTTCACTTCACTGATGTCAGAAAGGAAATCTTCCTTTACAATGTTAGGAATGCGTTGAAAATGTTCCTGTAAGAAAATTGTAAAGGAACATGTAGAGTGTATTACTGTATATAAAAGCAAACAAAGGGAAAAACAGTGTTTGTTAAGAAACCCCCCAAAACAATGTTCTTTTCAGAGCCAACCCTAAAGATTAAATAAGTAAAATTGTGTTACATGTTCCCACCCATCCCTTTCAGTGGCCATAACGTCTGTGTACACCGGACGGCAGTGCCACATATGGGTCTTTTAAGGTTGCCTGGCATGGAAAGGGGACTGTGGAGACCGTAGAGAGTTGTGGTGTCTGCTGAAATGAGAGGATCAGCCAATCAGGTTTCCTGGTTGTGGTGTACAAGAAGAGAGGGTAGCAGGACTTTTGTTAGCAGGTGTGGTTAATGGAATGAAAATGGCCATAGAAATGTCTTTCAGCAGGCAGAGTGTTTGGATTTTGGGGGACTCTCTGGCTCATTGGTTTAAGGTATATGCTGAGCATTGTGGAATAGCCAAAAATGTTGGATTCCCCAAATTGGAAGTGTTCTGGTAAGGAGTGCGAGTCATGAAGTGGGTGGACTTGCTCCCATTTTGTGCAAATATGGTTGAATTGAAACATTCAGACATTATTGTTGTTTATTGTGGAGGGAACAGTTTGGGGAACATGACTGGAATTTCATTGCAGTTTGCAATGAAGGATACATTGGGAAAGTTGAAGGAAATATTCCCTAATTTGAAAATTATTTTCAGATGTGGATGCGTCACAGAATATTTGGTCTGCAAATGGAAAAAGCGAGGTGCAACGTCAACAAAGGTGTGTTTGCTTGTGTTTAAGATGTTGGCATGGCATTCAGTGAAATTTTTTCTTAGTTCAGTTTGTAAAAGCAAAAATAAGAAAACGATTTCAAGTGTCCCGTCCCACGACTGGAATTTTGTGCAGTTTGCAGACTATGTAGGCTGGACAGGGGCTTGTGACTTTTGTCCTCACTTCTATTTCCATCACTTCTATTTTTTAACTGTGAAAGTTGGCGCCTAAGGGACCATTTTTGTGTTTTTTGGATATTGTATTTTTTCGGGGCTTTTTTTCAGGACAGGCAAGGTAAGGGGGGGAAGGGATGGATGGGGCACCAACTAGAGGGATGGATGAAGGGGCAAGTGGAGAGAGGAAGATGTTGGACAGGCCTTAATCAGGCAGGTGACAGTGTTTCTCATTATTCTTGGACCACAGCATTGAAAGCACTCTGAAACTGATAACCCCTACAGATAGGTGCATCACAGTACATACACAGCATTCTGTATGGGCTGTGAAGCCGCCGCTTGGATTATCTGCTCCAAAGGAGTATCCTTTGTAGTGACAGGAGCCGATGAAGATGATGGGGAAGTCAACCTGCTCTTACCTGAGAAAGGTAGCACCTTTCTCAGAGCAGTTGCGTGAGTTGATTTGGTGTGTGTCGCCTCATGAAAGTAGTCCAGTAGGAATACAAGCCAAGTTTCCTGCAGCTGAGTACAACTTTGCACTCAGTGCCTCGAACCTTGCATGCACAAGTCTTTGGGACATTTCCAATGGCCATGAAATATTGCCACACCCCATATTCACTCCAAGTACTGGTGACAGGAACTTCCTCCACTTCATCCTCTTCTTCCTCCTGAACGTCCTCTTCTGTTTCACAGCACTTGTTCCCCTCTCCAGGCCCTCCATATGATGATGGGGGTGGCTGGGAAGAAGCAATGGTCATAAGAGATGCCATCGACTAAAGAACAAGTTCTGCAAATGAAATTTCGACAGGTGCTCTCTCCTTGATAGCCAGATTGAGAAGGAGGAAAAGTAATATGTGGGTCCCTTCTGAGAAACCGTGCACAGACTGTCATACTGGCTGCAGACTAGAGTCCAAAATAGGCCTTAAAAAGTTGTACAACATTGCCAGATCAATGTAGAATGGGTCTGGGAGCTGTGCAAGGGCAATGTTTGTTCTTGAAACCCCCTAGATTGGCTGGAAAAGCATTTTAAACTGTCTCCAGCCACAGACAATGTTCGCAGACACCGCTGTCATGCTGCACGGGCGCAGTCACATGATGACAAATGTTCAGAATTTAATAGGGACAAGTGCAAGAGGGATAGTGATAGGGAACATTTTTAATGACATGAATTTGACATACTGTAAAGGTTCCTTAAAATCATTAGTCATTTTATCATATATTTTAGACAAGTTCATTATTTGGTTATTTACATTTGGGGATAGGATTTCTGTTTGTGATTCTTGGGATTATGTGTAATGAAACTGGTGCCTGGATTCTTCATGAAAACTATGTACTGTTGAAAAATAGAAATTATTATTTTAGTAAGGTGTGTACAAAATACATTATTGTTTACATTAAAATTTGTATTGTATACCATTTCTTCTTTTGGGAAGTTCTCCTCTAACCACTCAAGTGTGCTTGCCATTTCTGTGAGAATAAAATTGATTCTGTCTTATAACATGCTTATATAATAAAAGCTAGTAACAGAGACATAAATACAATGCACTTACTGTTTAGTAAGAATGTGTTGTTCAATAAGCACCTGGTGTTGCTCAATCTGCATGTACAGCTTGCAGTGAGATAATATGAAGTGTACAGTTTTGGTTTGTGATTGGTGCATCCCATTGTAATGTGTACTAAATAAATAAAGTAATTCATATTTTTTAAAGTAAGTGTGTGTACACAAAGGTATATTTGCATGTTCGAAAGATTAGTCATGATGTTATCTATATCTGTTAGTTGGTTGATGGGTACATCCCTTTGGGTCTCCACTATGATTCTGAGCCTTGTAAATGCTGCCTGACGTCTGCCGACTATTGTGCTGTCCGCAGACTGCATAGCTGCCATATTGGAGGCGGGGGAGTATAATATAAGGGACTTGTAGCAGAATAAATGTGCACTAGTAAAAACCCATGAAATTCACTGAAAACAAGTTGTTAAAAGGTCGTTATGGTTAAGTAAGGAAAAATCTTTGTTAAAGGGACGTTCTGGTTAAGTTGTACTAACAAAAACCCATGAAATTCACTGAAAAAACGTTGTAAAGGAACATTATGGTTAAGTTACACTAACAAAAACCCATGAAATTCACTGACATTTTTTTGTTAAAGGGACGTTATGGTTTATTTATTTATGTATTTATTTATTTATATAGCGCTAAAGCCTGCAGGTATCAGAGCGCATTCCAAAAAGACAGGACAGTGATTACAAAAACGGGACAAGACTAGACACACAGAAGATCATATCATGGGGAGCTGAGAGAGATCGCTAATCCAATTTATTTAAAGAGTAGGGTCTTTAAATTCTTTCTGAAGAGTATGTAGTTGGTTTCTAATTTCAAGGATACGTGCAGTTCATTCCATTTATGGATGCTTCTGTTTGGAAAGGCCTGGCCCAGGTCGTTTTGCTTTTTAGCTGGGGTTGTCTGGACCTTTGTTGGAGGATCTTAAATTTCTAGATGGTTCATGCCACTTGAAGTGTTTTTTCAAGTACGCTGGGGCTTTGCCATACAAGCATCGGTGAACCATTGTGAGGGATTTAAAAGTAATTCTCTCCTCCATGGCCAGCCAGTGTAGATCTTTCTTATCTCCTGTGATGTGTTCCTTCCTTGGCCTACCCGTGGTTGTCCTAACGGCATTATTCTGAATTACCTGGCATTGCTTCAGACATTTCATATTAGCTCCCAGAAGCAAGGAGTTGCCGTAGTCCAGTCTTGACAGTATAGTTGCTCTGGCTATGGTAATGCTGTTTTTTTGGTTAAGCAAGGGTCTAATTTTTCTCAGGAGTTTTTGATGGTATTGACAGTTCCTTTTTGAGTATACTGTATGGGCCTCTGCTCCTAGTGAGGCTTGTAAGTAGACTCCCAGTGTCTTTACTTTCTCGGATATAGGAATTTGGGCATTGTTTGTACTGAATGCGGAGTATGAAGGAGTTCGTTTTTTCCTGGCGTGTGTGGATCCAAAGATCATTAGTTCCGTTTTGGTCCCATTCAAACACATCCAGTTGTTTTTCATCCAGCCCTCGACGATGTTGTATATAGTCGTACGTTTTTCACTGTCTTGATTATAGTCTCCACTAAGCTCGAAGACCAATTGAGTATCGTCAGCGAAATTAGTGAAGAATATTCCCAGTTGAGTTAGCATGGTACATAGGCATTGCATATACAGGTTAAACAGTAGGGGGGAGAAACTAGCTCCCTGCGGGACTCCACAGTCCACCGGTTTGGTTCCGGGGGCCTTGTTTCCCCAGACAATCCTGGATTGTCTGCCTTGTAGAAATGATGATATCCATTCTGTTGCCTCTAGTGAGCAGTTTCCTGAGAGTTCTAGGGCCTCTCGTAGCCTCTTGTGATCGAGCAGATCAAAGGCTGCCGAGAGGTCCAGTAATAACAGGAGACCTGATTTGCCCTTGTCCAATATACCTAGCATCTTGGTCTGCAGATCTAGTAAGGCTGATTCGGTGCTGTGGCCTGTCCTAAAGCCCGACTGTTGGGGGTGCAGTAGGTTGTTCTCGTCCACATAGTTCTGGAGCTGTTCAGTGGCTACTTTATCTAATATTTTCAACAGGAAATTGCAATTTGTAATAGGTCTTAGATTTTCAGGGTCTTGTTGGTCTAGTTCAGGTTTCTTTGGCAATGGGGTAACCGTGACTGTTTTAATTATAGCAGGTACTGATTGATCCCGGAAAGATGCATTTACCATTTTTCTAAGGAAGGGAGCGAAAATGTCTGGGTTTTCTAATATTAGTTTAGGTGACAGTACATTTTCTGAGCATGTAGTGCTTCTGATGTTAGAGAGTGTTTTCTTCATCTCTTCGATAGTTATAGGTCTAAACTGAAATTTAGTAGTTTCAGTTTCGGCCTTGCTTTCATTAAGTTTGTCTTGGGTCGGTGGGCTATGACTCTGGCAGTTAAGTATATTCTCTCTGGCCTTAATGATTTTGTTTTGGAAGGCCGTTTGAACCTTCTCACAATCTAATTCTGTCAGCTGAAAGGGCGCGGTGAGTGCCTCAGGTTTATCAATGGATTTGAGGATTTGGAAGAGATTGCCAGTGGAGTTGGAGGCGATGTCAATAAGTTCATTGTAGTGATTTTTCTTGAGGTCTATGAGTTTTGTCTTGTATCTGTGATCAGCATTCTTCCATTTCATTTTATTTGTTTCTGCTGGTTCTTTTAACCATTTCCTTTCTAGGTTCCGTTTTTCTTTTTTGAGTTCAATAGCTTCGTTGTTGAACCATTTTTGGTGATTTATATTTGACCTGACCTGTTTATTTTTCAATGGGTGTTGGTGTTCGAGTAATTCTTTCATGCCTCGATTATATATCAATATGATATTTTCGCATGAATCATCATCTTTGATTTCAGTCATGATTTTGTCCATTTCTTCTGCTAGCAATGTACTGGTGATTTTTTTCAGATTCCTGTTGAGTACTATTTTGGGTGAGTTGTCTATTTTCACCGTTTTTCGTTTTAGAGTGAGGAGGATTTATGGTTGAGTTGCAGTAATAAAATTCCCTGAAATTCAGAGAAAAAACTTTGTTAAAGGGATGTTATGGTTACAAGTAAAACCGAAAAACACTTTAAATTCGCCAGTTATGGCATGTGGCCAATGACAATGGCCAGATTGGCTTGACCCAGACAATCTGGCAACTGGCCATGACCACGAGGGACCTGCAATGGGGTTCAAGTGGGCATGGCTTCCAGGGACCTTCTATTTGGTAAAGTTTTTCGAAATTGGCATAGGTTTGAAAGGGAAAAAAATGTGCTTGTGGTTACAGGTTGAAGTGCTAGATGGGAATGCAGCAAATATGCACGAGGAGGGTCAGGAAGAAATGGAAAGAATGGTTTTGTAAATATGTGCTGTGTTATTTTGTTTTTAATTGTAAAATGTAGGTACACAACAAAATGATGTAACGTTGGTGTCTTGGCAATGGGCCTGGCTGTCAGCAAGGAGAAATGTGTAATGTAATTTGCTTATTGGGGCATGCGGAATTGCCGAAGCGGTAGATTGTAATGGGAAAAAAATATTCTGCTTGTGGTTACAGCCTGTAGTGGTAGACTAAATTACAACAAACTTGCACGATGAGCATTAGCAAGGACCTGAACGAGTACCATAATGTAGGTAGAAAAAATAGTGATATAACATTGGTGACTGAGGTATAGCCTGTGGCTATGGGCAGTGGGCAGATTGTCTGGCCCAGACAATTTGGCTACTGGCCATGACTACGAGGGACCAGCAATGGGGTTAAAGTGGGCATAGCCACCTTGGACCAGATATGTGGTAACATTTTTTGAAATTGGTATAGGTTTGAAAGGGATAACATATTTGCTAGTATGTACAGGTTGAAGTGCTGGATAGGATTGCAGCAAATATGGACGATGAGGCTCAGCAAGCACTGGAAAGCATGGTTTGCAAATATATGTGTGTTTTTTTTTTGTAAGTGTAATTTGTAAGTAAGTTCACAACACAGTGATATAACATTGGTGTTTGGGCAATGGTCCTGGCCACGAGCAAGGAGATATGTGTACTGTAATTTGCTTATTGGAGCATGCAGCCTGGCCAAAGAGGTAGGTTTGAAGGGGAAAATGTATTCTGCTTGTGTTTACAGCCTGAAGTGGTGGACTTGATCACATCAAACTTGCGCTATGAACATTAGCAAGGACCTGAAAGCATGTTTTTGGAAATATGGCTTGTGTTTTATTTTTTGAAAGTATAAGAATGTAAGTAGAAAAACTAGTGACATACATTTGGTGTCTGGGTAGTGGGCATGGCCCTCGTCAAATGCAAACGTGTATCTGACTTGCCCATTAGGGAATGTGGCATGGCCGAAGCCTATGCCCCATGGATTTGCAGACTGGCCATGGTTGCAAGTCATAAGTACTGGCCATTGGTTAAATTATTAGGGTATAGTGGACACTGAGCTAGGATGCAGGGTAGGTGCAGTGAATAATAGGGGTGATTTTGTTCACCTGGGGTCATGGAGGAGCCTTATGCCGTAGGCAATTGAACAATGACTTCCATCCCCTGCATGCGCTGCTGAGAATGAAAGACATAAGTATGTATTGCAAAAAATATGTCTCTTAAAGGAGGTTTATAGTTCTTTCATATACATGAAAAGAGGAATTATTAAGACATTGTATGTAGTGATGTAACACCATGAAACCTTTTCACTTATAAAAATGTAGTAAATTGACGGAAACATTTTGTTAAAGGGATGTTATGGTTAAGATGTATCCCACCCTTGGGACTCCTCTGTTCCAGTCGTTCCCCAAGGTGTCCCACCTTGGCATACATTGGCATTTCCCTCCTAGGTTCTCATGAGTGCTTGTCCATCCCCATTGCCCCTTCTATTTATGCATTTCTCTCACTGCACCATGCGTATGTGCATTTATAGAAGCATTGTGTCAAGGAAAATGCAGATTCAAAAGATGTGTAACAGATTGTTAAGTGGCAGTTGGTGTGTGGAAGCTTAATATGGTAATGCGGTTATATGTAAGGTTTTTGGAAGTGATTGTTGGATGGATGTGGGACTGTTTGAAAGCAGACATAGACATTGAGGGAGTGTTACACATATAAAATTAAAAAGGGTAAACTGGCTACCCTGTGCAATGGTGTGCTTGTGCCATCTGAGTGTTTTAATAATCCATGGCATGGAATAGGGACGGTGAAGACTGTGGATAATTAAATGTAATTGCAATTTTAATAGTTTTTTTATACATCACATATACACAAGTGGAGTGCTTCAAAGCACTTCAAAGCAGGAAGGGAAAAAGGGAAAACAGCAATCATTCATAGACCTTGAAGTTTCCTAATGATCTAAATAGAAAAACTAGCATACGAGGCCTGGCAGCAGCTCTCCTAATACAAATGCATGACGTGTTACAGTTTTGACCCAGCTGGGCTGGGGGGGTCAGAAAAGGTGGGGGCGGGGGTATAGGCAAAACAACTTACCAGTCTTATTACATTTGGATAATGCATTCATACAAATGGAGGTGCGAGGAGTAGGGGGTGGGTGGAACAAACATTTCCAGTCCAACAAAGGCCCTGGGTTTACTGAAGAGAAGTTGTCTCGCTCATAGAGCATAAGCAGAAAGTGCAGTAATGCTGAACATAGTGCAGTGGCCCAGAGGCAAGTTAAAAAACGGGGGGGTAGGGGCTGGCACCTGTAAGGCTCTGGAGGTGAACCAGGCAACTTGTCAGCAGAAACAGAGTGGAGTTATGGTGGAGAAGGAGGAAGGAGGGTGGCGAAAATAATGGAGGTTAGCAGGGAAGAGGGAGAGAGAAGGAGGAAGAGAAGAGGGAGGTCTTGAGTAGTTTCTGGAACTTAATGTACTCTGCCTCTTGACAGAGAGAGGTAGGGAGTCTGTTCCAGAGGGAGGCACCTGCAGAGGATAAAGATCTACCCCCAAATCTCTGTTTGTCAAAGCGGTCCACCCACAGAGAGTTGGAGGAGGATAAGCAGAGGGAGAGTATTTAAGAAGAGAGTTTATTAGATAGTGTTGGCCCCAGCCCCACAACGCTTTGTGGATTATGCAGAGGGTTTTCAACTTGATCCTTGCAGCCACCGAAGAGATGCGGTCCCTGGGCTTGAGGCCAAGGATAAGTCTTGCAGTTCTATTTTGGATGAGTTGTAGAGGACGGAGAGTAGAAGCAGGAAGGATGAGAAAGAGGTCATTGCAATAGCCCAACCTAGAGAGTACCAGGGTTCTCAAGGTGGGAAAGTGAGAAAAGGTAGAATACCTATGAGGGGTGAAGTTGGTAGTGGGACTTTTTGGAGATGTCTGAGATGTACGAAGAGAAGGAGAGAGTAGAGTCGAAGATGACTCCTATATTTTTTGCCTCATTGGTAGGTGAGGTCGCAGTGCCAAAGAAGTCCGGCCAGTGTGAAAGTGGGAAAGCGGGAGGAAGGGTCCCAATGAGGACAATCAATGTCTTACTGGTGTTCAGGCAGAGATTGTTAGCAGCACACCAGGACTGAATTGCAGATAGACAGTCAGGGATATGCGAGGAGGAGGAGGCTGACGGTAGCCTGAAACAGAGCTGTGTGTCATCAGCATAACAGTGAAAGTTAGAGGTAAAGGTTGAGATCCAGATATTGAAAAACCAGGGGGACAAGTTAGATCCCTGGGGGACACCACAAATAGAGAGAGTGAAAGAGGAAAAAAATACGCAAGATCCACCTGAGAGGGCCAGTCATAGTGGAAGGTGGCAAGCCACGCCATGGCCAGATCTGTGATGCCCAGGGTATAATGGAGATGGGTGATCAGGATGTTGTGGTTTACCGTATCGAAAGCAGAAGAGATGTTAAGTAGAATAAGGACAGAGGTAGAGTTAGAGTCAAGATTTGAGAGCAGGTCTTCACGGGTGTTCAGAAGAGCAGTTTCCATTCTATGGTGGTCTAAAGCCAGACTGATCATCATGAAGACAAGCAACAGATTCAGGGTGGAGGGTAAGTTTGTTAACAGCCAGCTTCTCCAGGAGTTTCGCCAGGAAAAGGGTGATGGAGATCGGGTGATCGTTTGCCGGAATAGATGGATCAGCAGAGCGTTTTTTGAGCAGAGGGTGCACGAGAGTCCTTGAGAGGAGAGGGGACAACTCCAGTGGCAAAATAGAGGTTGCAGAGGTCAGCCAAGGCTGGAGCAAGTGTGTCAATATTGTCCATGGTGGTTTTGGCAGGGGTCCACCTGGTTGGAAGAGGCTTTCATAGACCGGAATAGTCTAGAAACCTCATCAGGTGTGACAGGGGAGAGGGTGGAGAGAATAGGGGGTGGGGGCAGCCGAAGGGGTCCCAAGAGATGTTGGTGCAGGAGGGGGAGTGGAAGAGAGATAGGACAGCATGTCATGCCTTTTGATGGTGAAATGTGCAGCCCGGGCTGAGCAGTAGAGGATACGACTGCATAAGGATTGGCCAGCTCCTTGCAGACTTTAATTAGTTTGGCCATGTTCTTAGATGATGCAGAGATGCAGGCTTGAATGTAAACTCTTTTCATGGAGAGGATGCAGAGTCTATATTGCCTTTGAAGAAGGGGGCAGGCCAGTTTGTCTGAGGGTGCGCCTGAAGATCCCCATTTCCGTTCTGTTGCTCTGCACTTGCATTTAAGGGCAGCCAGACCAGAGTCATGCCAAGAATTGCACATTTGGCAGGCTTCAGTCAGACCATCATGACAGGGGCAATAAAGTCAAGAGTGTTGGATATGAAACAGTGAAAATTAGAGAGGGATGGGCGGGAGACAGCTGCAGAAGGAGGAGAGTAGGGAGAGGCAAAGGCAGCCACTGACACTCTTTTCATGGGTTAGATTACCTTGAGGGCAGGAGGTGGTTGTAGGGTGTGCCAGTGCTAAAGGAGAAGAGAGCTTCAAGTGAGAAGAGAGAAGAGAGTGATCAGTCAATGAGAGTGAGGTAGTAGGAGGAATGGAGAGTGGGATGTTTGTGGAGATGAGAGCATCCAGGGTGTGGCCAGACATGTGCGTTGGACCAGAGGTGTGAATGGAGAGAGCAAGGTAGTCACATAGGTTGTGAAAATGTCCTGAGGAGTCCGCAAAGACAACATGGATGTTAAGATGCCCAAATAGGAGGAGTTGGGAAGAGGAGGAGAGGGTGGACTGGCCTGGTGGCCAATAGAAGGTGGCCAGAGTAAGAGAGAGGCAACAGGGGACAGAGAAAGTCTGCAAACAAGGCTTTCAAATGAGGAGTATACCTGAGTGGGAATAATGGAAACAGGGATGCACTTGGGAAAGATCAAGGCTACTCCACCTACTGGCCTGTTGGACCTGGGCACAGAGAGGATTGTGTAGCCTTCAGGGAAAAATGTGTCAAAACTCATGACAGAGCTGTCCCTAAACCATGACTCAGTAAGAGCAAGAACATCAAGGTCCAGGAGTTCAAGGAGGTGGCAGATGTCAGAGGAGTGCTTGACAGAAGACCAAGAGTTTAGTGTGGCAATGTGGAGCAGGTTGCCACTTTTGAAAGACTTACAGGGGGATGCAGGGGACAGAGGCTGGAAAATTGCAAGAGAGCAGTGATGTGCTGTTGGCGGCATCAGCCTGGTAACTCCATTGGCTGGGCTTGGGGTGATTTCCTGCCGGTAGTCGTTGTGTGCTGTTGTGTGAGTCTATGTGTGGTGTTTTGTTGCTGCAGTGTAGTGACGTTTGTGTGGATTGCTGTGTTGTAGGCTTGTGGTTGTGTTTGGTTGGAGTTTGAGAGGTGTATGCAAAGGGGTGAAATTGTTAGTGGGTTGGTTATTTGGCATTGCTGTCTGGAAGCGAGGCACTAAACTTCCGTATTCTCTCCAGGTGGGGTGAGCGAGTATCTCTGCGTCTCTGTCCTGTTCTGGGATCATCCGGCAGTCACAGTTCCTTTCACACATGGCGTCCACTCACATTCATAATCTTGCCCAAGTTTGGCCCCGGAGACCTACGTCAAACCTGTCTGTATGTGGGGCAGGCAAGCGTCAGTGCGTCCCTTCAAGTCGGTCCAGAGACCATTCCTATTCCATCATTGCACGCCATTAGTCAACCAAGGCTACTCCATCAATATGTGGCAGAGGTTGGCATTCATCGTCTTGTGCAGTTGCTCATGCAGGCTACCGTTCCCAGCCCCTTCTAAGCGTGGCACATGCCAACACTTGCAATTACGTCCAGGGGCGGCACCTGCCATTATTCACAACTCCATCCGGTCTAGGCCTCTGCCAATGTCCACAAGTTAGTTCAAGTGTGGCAAGTGCTAACATTCACACAACTCTATTCAAGTATGATTCCTGGAAGCAATTATGGGAAGGGATGGCAAGGGAGCCAGTGGGGGAGGGGCTGCAGAAGGCAAGAGGGCTCCAGATGCGGCGGCAGTGGGTAGACAGGGCAGCAAGGTGGAAGAGGCTGATGAGGTTGGTGTGTAGTGAGAGAAGACTAGGGAACATGTACAGTTTAAAGTGACAAGGGGGGAGTTGTGAGGGGGGATGAGCACAGTAGATGGCAAGGAAGCCAAGGTGGGCATAGTTAACAGGGGAGCATATGCGGCCATAGAAGTAGGTGGCAAGGGAGCCAGTGAGGAGGAAAGTGGAAAGTTGATAAGGCAAGGACGGAGCCTATCAAAAAGTAAGAGGTTGGGTTGAGGCCCTTGTACAAGGATGGTACCATTCCGATAGACATTTATGATGGCCCTGGAGGTGGAAAAGGAGGCCAGAAGGGCCTCCCAGTGGGTGCCACCATTTATGTGTGAGGAAGAGTAAGGAGAGAGCAAAGTGTCCATATGGAAGGTCCATAGGTAGGGAGAAGGAACGACAAAGAGGATGTCGTGAGAGTCTCTTTGGCGGAAGCTCTGATGTAGGTGTCAGCGATAGGAAGGCCTGGGTTAGAGGCCAGTATGTTCTTCTTGAGTTTCCTCCTGCGAGAGTTAGTGAGAGGTGAAGTATAGGAGATGGAGAAGCAGTTAGATTAGATGGCGAAGATAGAAAGTGCCATTGTGAGGGCACAGAGAATGGTACACTTAACCAGGCAGAGCAGTTGAGGTAGCAGTGCTTAATTTGTGATGGTGTTTGCCGGTGGGCAACACAGGCACTCTTTTTTGGGCACCAGCGTAGATGCGCATGATGTTTGGTATGTAATCTATCTGTTTTATCTTTGAGCATTAACCAACAGAAATTAGTCAACAAACAAAGCTTTTGTTTGTTGACTTATTTGTGTTGGATAATTTATCTTGTGCTCAGCGCTCGTCTGCTTGCAGGCCCCGGCCCAGCCCCTGCGCCTGCCTGTCTACAGCAACGTAGTAAAAGAGAACAGAACAACCAATGAAAACAAACATTCTGTATTACTATGCAGTATTGATACATTCTGTATAGTAACACATAATGTACACTTTTCATTGGCTGTTTGCCAGCCAATCAAATGGTCACGTGTGGTGTGGGGGTTGGCACAGCGCCACCTTCACATCAGAGTTGTAAGGGCATGATGGAGGTGGACTTGTTGTAGATCGTGACTGAGCCTCAGCCTGCTGCCTGACTGAGCTAGGCCCATGGCCCAGTTGCTTGCCTTGCTGCCGAGCCCTCAGCACTTGGGGGGTTGTTTGTTTTTTGTTTCATGTGTGGCACTGGCCTCCACGACCCCCCAGACCTGCAGAGACACCACGCCGGCACCGACTCCTGTCTCCAAAGGCAGCCGAAGCTTCAATCAACACTGGCAAGTAAGTGTGTGACGTAAGGGATGATCAATGTGAACTGCATACATACTCATGTAACTTGTCCTTGGCACACAAGCACAACCTCTGAGTCTCATCTGATCTCGTAATTAATCAGTGCCTTTTAGTTTATGGTCCGATAACACCCACCACCCAGCCTTTACTCCACTGAACTAGGCGCCAGTCAGGATGAATGTTCTGTGAACAAGTGGAAAGCAGTTTAGGGGTTGAGGGGGTCCTCCATGGCACGAAAAATTACCTCCCAAAAACTGCAACCACAAGGCCACGAATTTTTTTAAGGATTTCAGAGCGATAGACGATACTTGCTACTAAACTAAAATGTTAAGATTGCTCAAATGGTTCCATGGAACAAAGTCACTACTTTTCCATACTGGTGGTCCTATTACTGTTGCATTGTTATAGAAACTAAAGGACTGGAAAAGTGAAATATGCCCCCTTACAATCGCGTGATGGATGCCCAGTCCTGTTTTTCTTTGCATTCCATGACTTGTCGTCCTGGATTTCCCCATTTTTGGATCAGGACTTATTTCCCACAATGCAAAGAATGAATTACAACTGGGCATGCATCTCCAGAATGTAATAGGGGTGGATGTGTATGGGACAGCCGTATGGCACAAGGCAGTCTAACTATATGGGTAAGAGGCACCATTGCACATGTGCCCTCTTCACACAAGTGTGGCTTATTAGGCTCTGTTGTTTTGCATGCTCAAACTTTAAGGCTCCCGCTTATTATGCAGAGTGAGTAGGCAACAAACTACACGTTCCATAATGTAAAGTGCTGTTGAACGAGAAGGCAGGGCTGACCCAAGATGTCCCGCATGGTCCCATTGTACAGATGACAAGAATCTGCAAATGAATGGATGTATGAACAGAATTTGGCATTAGACAGAGACTAGTGATCACAGGGCTTTGTTAAGCTTCCAATTTGTTTATATCATGTGTGACAGAATCTGTGGATACAGTCATGGGGGTGCTGTCATTGTGCCAGCAGGTGTGACCAAGAAATAGGCATGGCAGTGGGCAGGGTATTAAGAAGAGCAAGATATGATATATGGTTGTGACTGTGGGTATAACCGTCAAGTCACTGGAGAAGAAGACAGTTTAAGGTACACTTGCACTGCTCTGTGAGGGTGCTGGGGTTTAAGACATGAATAATTCCTCCACAGGTTCTTGCAGGATGATGCAATAGAGGTAACAAAAGTTGTACATGTGAGCAGCCCCTGTGATTTGCCGAGCTGCTTTATCTGGACTGCTTGGTCCCCATGCCGCTTTTCCTCAATGTCTTCTAAGATATGCATGAGTTGCTTAGTAGGTGCAAGTGCTGCTTTTAGCTACACATATTTTTGAAATCTGCTCTATCCATCAGTAGGGAGCTCTTTTGCCGACCCCTAAAAGTATTCCTCCTACACTGGTAACCCTTTTGTGACCAACTGCTTTCAACCTCTGCATCCTCCTGCACCACTGTTTCAACATGCCATTCATCTGCAGGATGTGCCGGGACTTGTTAATTATCTTGCTCGATTTTGTCACCCGGTGGCTTAGTGTTTAATGCCTCCTTCTAAGGTATTTTCAGATACCAGGCCTATGACTGAACCGGCCCGGGCCGCCTGCCGGCCACAGTGCAGGCATTATAGGGCCAGGATTCTTTGGCCCCTGGCACTTATTTATTTACAAATTAAGCAATGGGTACATGGGAGGAGGTAGGGAAGGAGGGAGCACGCGCACAAGGGACACAAACAAGATAAGGATAGAAACAATGGGAAATGACAAGGGTAAGTGAACAGATAACAGACCAGACAGAGGGCAGATGGGGTAACCAGTCAGCACATTCCCATGAAAAGCAGGGTGTGAACACACCTAAAAACGATGTTTTAGAAACAGCAGCAAAACCAATGCAGGGTGTGAGCACGGGTAAATTCAATTCTTTTAACAGCAGCAAAACAATCAGGATGTGAGCAAAGCTAAACACGATTTTAAACAGCAGCAAAACAATCAGGATGTGCACACAGCTAGAAGCAATTTGAAACAGTTGCAGAAAAATCAGGATGTGAGCACCGCTACATTCAAATCTTTAAACTGCAGCATAAAAATAAGGATGTGAGCAAAGGGAAACCTGATTTTGAACAGCAGCAACACAATGCAGGATGTGCACATAGCTAGAAGCAATTTTAAATTGCAGCAAAACAATCAGGATGTGCACACAGCTAGAAATGATTTTAAATGGCAGCAAAACAATCAGGATGTGAACACAGCTAAATATATATATATATATATATATATATATATATATATATATATATATATATATATATATATATATATATATATATATATATATATATTTTTTTTTTTTATTTTTTGGTCAACAGGTATAGCAGCACAACCGTACAGGGGTGTAGGCAGTGAAGGGAAAGTTCAAGAAGGAGGTAAGTGTTATGGTCTGATGCTTGGAAAGAAAAGAGAAGAGAAGAGGTATCTTCTGAGATAGTGTATAGAGATTGTTATGAGAGGCACAGGCACAAAGTTTGTAAGATGATGTAGACAAGTATAGCAATCGGGCACACTTCCGTGATAGCTGAGGGGGAGATCACATAGCCAAAGAGAGCATGGATGAGGTACCAAGCCTCCAGGTGCATAATGATGGGATGCGATCAATAGTGGGGCCTACAGCACCCAGCCAGGCCCAGACAGGCTCATACAGGGCCATAGATAGTTGGGCTTTGATTGGGTGCTGGCTTCAAGTCTGCCGGCACCCGATTGGCTGGAAGTGGTTAGGGAGAGCCAATCAGATGTGAATCGTCCTGGTTGCCATGGCTGCCCTCTGAGGTACCATGGTGTTGAGCAAGAGGGAAGCCATCTTCAAAAAGAACTGGCACATGGCGTGCAAGCCCCTGAGTGCACACAAAGGGCAGAAATGAGCACCAGATGGTGGAACAGTCATTGCATGAAGAGTAGAAGGTAGACAAAGCACATTGACAGAGTTTGCATTAAAAAGCTAGCGGACCGCTGGTGCTGTAGAATGGGTGTGCAGGTCCTCCCTCATGTTGCTCCTGTCCCCGGCTGCAGCAGCGTTGGTGTGGAAAGGGTAGACAGAGGAGGAGGAGGAGGTTGTTTATATATATATATAAAATTGTTTTTATGTTTCTCCAATATACAATTGTACATTAGTACTCTGGGTGGGGAGCGAGCCAATGAGGTGGCTAGGAACGTGGGCTTGAACCATCGGTACAAGTCCGCGTTCCAAGCTGCCTGACGGATGGCTCTCCCCACCACCATCTTCCTCCCAATGCTCTGTCCCATTTTTTTTCACCACCACACTCCCTACTTACCTTATTTTGGCATTGGCCAGTGCCGCGCAATTCGCTTCTTCTCTTCTCCTCCCACAGGCTGCCATGGAAAGTGACTAGGGGCTCCGTATGGAGCCCCACCTTCCCTTTCCATGGTGGCCACCTTGGAAAATTATTTTCCTTCCTACAGCGGGAATCCGCGGGCGTCCCCCTGTAGGATGGAAAATCTTTTTCTTAAGCACCCTGGGTTATTGCTTGGGCAACCCCAGGTGCTAACGGCCTTCATCCCTCATTGCAGGGGCTGGAACGGGGGCTAACGGTCTGGAGTCCTCGTTATCTGCCCTCGCTTCGCTTGGGCCGATAGTTTGAGCTGCCACAGTATTCCCAAATTATACCCATTAGCATAACACCAAATGCCAATGGAAATGTTGGAAATCTTGTTGAATCTATCTTTTTTAATGAGAAATGTAAAGTAGATGAAGACTATAAGATTTTTTTTAGTTCTTTTTTTTAACTGTGAAAGGTGGTTCCTCGAGGAACCTCTTTTATGTTGTTTTTTTTTCTTTCTTTTTTTGCAGGAGCAGTCAGAAAGTAAGGTGGGGAGGGAAATGAGGGAAAAGGCACCAAGCACTAACATGGAGGGGCAGATGGACAACGAAGATGTTGCGCGTGTGTTATATCTAAGTTAGGGGGCAGTGTTTCTCATGCTCCTTCATTACTGTTTCAAAAGTACTTGGAAATTGTTCTCACTGCAGAGTGGCGTGTTGCAGTATATACAGAGTGCTGTTGTCTTCGAAAGATATGGATCAACAGCCTCTTTTATCGCTTGCAAGGTAGCAGGTGGGATTTTGTGTCCCACAGAAGTAGGCTGTGTTTTTACAGTATTGGTTCAGGAAGATGAGGTGGAGGATGACAGCCTACTACTTGCTAAGAAAGGAAAAACCTTTTTGAGAGCATTGCAGTGCTTGATTTGGTGTGACAGCTCATGGAGGTGATCCCATAGGAGTACTGTCCAGGTAGTCTGCGATTGAGTACAACATTGCACTGAGTGCATTTCTGATCCCATTCTAAGATAAATAGCGGTTTTGCTAATATTCTTCCAAGTATGTGTTCAGTGCTAGATTAATAATGGATAATGAGTAAAAATAGGTGTAGGAGCTGTCCAAGGGTAAATTTTGAGTTTGAAAGTTCCTAGATCAGCAGAAAATGTGTATCCAAACTGTCCACGAAACACAGACCCGTTTGCTAAGGGCAGACGCATTTGCAAAAACAGTGGAAAAAGTTGCAAAAAGTGTATTGAAGTGTTAAAAATGATGCTAGAAGGTGGGAAATGGCAGTGTTTTAATGTGAAATTTTACAAATTGGACAAAAGTGTTGCTATATTGGGGTAAGTATGATATTACTAAGTAGCGGGAAATTCGCGTGCAATGGTAAAAAAACATGAAATTCACTGAAAAAACTTTGTTAAATGGACATTATGGTAAAGTTGTACTAATAAAAACCTATGGAAATTCAATGAAAAACATTGTTAAAGGGAGGTTATGGTTACAAGTAAAACCGTAAACCCCAAGAAATTCACCAGTTATGTTAAGCTAAGCAACCATAACTCACACCACCACTGTGCACTGCTAAGACTAACACGGAGGACATCAAAGATGACATCACAAATGTAATTGATGACATCACATATGAAATTAATTTTGATGAAAAGTCCCTACAAGGGGTTGTGTTTATAATGTCTGATAACTTTGAGAACAATGAGAACCACTCTGAGATGGAAAGAGTTGCAATACATAATGGAGGTCTAGAAAAAAGACCTATAATGGGAGGAGGGGAAAGAGAAGAAAAATAGGATGAAAAGGGAGCAGAGGGAGAGCGAATAGAGCCAACATGTGTGTGTTAAGACGGATTTCTGAACTCTGTCCTGGTGGCGCAGAAGTTCAGAAGGCCAACCTAATTACTTGGAACTTCTCTGGCAAAGTCGAGAACAAGGTGAAAAACAACAGCAAAAAGCTTAGGGGTTGCCACATGGAAGGAACATTACCTACAATTACAAAATCTTTCCTAACACTCGCCCCTCCCAGACTATGGACAGGGGGAACTAATCCACCCCTGGATGAGTCTCTTGTTCAGGTCGGTTAAACATTCTGGACAACCCATCAGCATTGCTATGTTGGACACCTGGCCTATGCTCAATAGTGAAGTCGAAGCCTTGTAGACTTATGGACCACCTAAGCAACTTTGGATTCTCCCCCTTCATGTTCATTAGCCACTTTAAGGGCTTATGGTCAGTTTGCACAGTGAAGTGAGTCCCATAGAGGTAGGGCCTCAGCTTCCTTAGGGCCCACACAACAGAGAAACATTCTTTCTCTACCGTGGACCATCTGAGCTCTCTGTCCTTAAGCTGGCGGCTAATAAAATCAATAGGGTGTTCCTTACCCTTCTCATCTACTTGTTATAGTACAGCTCCAATCCCAGTGTCAGAGGCGTCCGTCTGCACGATGAAAGGTCTTTGATAATCAGGGGCCCTGAGGACAGGGGCCTGGCACAAGGAGTCTTTTAAGCCATTGAAAGCCTTCTCACACTCGTCGGTCCAAGTTACCTTCTTGGGTTTCCTCGGAGTTGTGAGGGCAGTCAGAGGGGCAGCTATGGTGCCATAGTCTGCCACAAAATTGCGGTAATACCCCGTGAGTCCTAAGAAGGCTCTCACTTGGGTTTGTGTAGTGGGGGTAGGCCAGTCTTGTACTGCTTGTACTTTACTGGGAAGAGGCTGTATCCTCCCTCCACCTGCTTCATGTCCAAGGTAAACCACTGAGCCTTGTCCAATCTGGCATTTACTAGCCTTTATGGTCAAGTGTGCTTTCTGAAGAGCCTGGAGCACAATCCCGAGGTGTTTCACATGGTCTTCCCAGGTGGCACTGAAAACTGCTATATCGTCCAGATATGCAAGACAGAATACGTCCAACCCATTCAAAACATGATTCACAAGCCTCTGGAAAGTGGCAGGTGCATTCTTCAACCCGAATGGCATTACCCGGAATTGGTATAGGCCGTCTGGAGTAGAAAACGCTGTCTTCTCCTTGGCATGTTCTGCTAAAGCTATTTGCCAATAGCCAGCAGTGAGGTCAAACGTGCTGAGGTACTTGGAGGCACCCAAAGTATCCACCAGCTCATCTGTTCGAGGCAAGGGGTGTGCATCTGACTTGGTGACAGCATTCAGAGCCCTGCAATCCGCGCAGAACCTCAATTCAGAAGTGCCTGCCTTTGGAACCAAAACTACAGGGCTGGACCAAGGACTACTAGAGGGTTCAATCACCCCAAGGTCTAACATTTTGTTGACCTCGGTCTTAATATAAGACCGTACTTTATCTGACATCCTGTATCCCCTACTTTTGGTAGGTACACTGTCTCCTGTGTCTATGTTATGTTTGCACCAAGGTGTCAAACCAGGCGACTGTGAAAACAGGGGGGAAAACTGCCTAAGCAAACTTTTCACCTCAGCCTGCTGATCAGAAGTCAGGTGAGGGGCCACTCGGACACCCTCAAAGGAGCTATCTGAAGGACCGCTCTGGAACAGGTCGGGGAGAGTTTCAGACTCCTCTTCCTCAACGTCTGAAGCCAGTAGCAGTGCTGCGATTTTGACTCTTGGGACGAAAGCCTTCAGCCGATTCACGTGAAACACTTTTGAAGCCTGTCCAGGCCTTCCAAGGTCCACTAAATAGTTAACCTCACCCAGGGGCTCCACCACTGTGTAGGGGCCTGACCATTTGTCCTGTAAAGCTCGAGGCCTTAGGGGATTCATGATCAGGACTTGCTGACCAGGTATAAAGTTGATGAGGGAAGCTTTCTGGTCGTACCAATGTTTCACCAGTGCTTGTCCTGCCTTCAATTTATCACTAGCCAAGCCCATCAGAAGTACCATCCGTTTTCTGAGCCCTAGCACATAATCAACTACATTGGTAGTAACAGGGGGAGTGGGCATCTCCCATCCCTCTTTGACGATGGCTAAGGTCCCCGTACAGGATGACCGAACTGAAGTTCGAAGGGGCTGAAGCCAACACCCTCCTGTGGTACCTCTCGGTAGGCAAACAGTAAGCATGGTAAAAGAAGATCCCATTTTCTTCTCTGAGGTTCCTCCAGAGCCCCAATCATGCTTTTTAACGTTCTGTTGAAACGTTCCACCAGACCATTGGTCTGGGGGTGGTATGCAGAAGAGAACTTGTAGGTGACCCCACATTCTTTCCACATAGCCTGCATATACTTCGACATAAAGTTGCTGCCACGATCCGACACAACTTCTTTAGGGAAGCCAACCCTAGTAAATATGCCAAGTAAAGCTTTTGCAACTGACTTGGCAGTTACAGTTTTCAATGTGATGGCCTCAGGATATCTGGTTGCATGGTCGACCAGCACAGGATAAACCTATTGCCCGAGGATGTTTGCGGGTCAAGGGGACCAACGATGTCGATCCCTACCCTTTCAAATGGTACCCCCACAACTGGGAGCAGTACCAACGGAGCTTGGATTGTCGCGCCAACCTAACCAGACAACTGGCAGGAGGCACAACTCCTGCAGTGACTTTCTACTTGCACCCTCATCTTGGGCCAATAGAAGTGCATGGATAACCTTTGCTTGGTCCTCTTAATACCGAGGTGACCAGCAAGGGGCACTTCATGCGCCAACTGCAGGAGGAAGGGCCTAACAGCAAGGGGAACCACCAACCTCCTATGGTCTCCTTCTGGAGACTCTGTGGGCTCACTATACAGGAGTCCACCTTCCCAATAAATCCTATGCGTCCCAGGAGGTTCACCCTTAAGCTGGGAGCAGTCCTGTCTCCTTAGGCCTTCCAGAGATGGGCACTCACGTTGGCCTTTACTGAATTCGTCCCTATCAGGACCTCCTTCAACTAACAAGTCTTTTAGTTCAGGATGATCGTTGGGGTCAAATACTTCAGGCATCGCCACCTCCTCGTCAGGCTCGGGCGATTGACCAACTTCCTCCACCGCAGTGGTAGGCGAGCTCGGGGGAATATTCTCTTTCCCTCGTCTTGACTTGTCGACTCCTTTCGCCTTGGGTTTCCCCTTCGGCTGGGGCGGCGTATTGGTCTTGGCCAATGCTGCCCGTGCTTGAGACCGTGTGTAGGGTCTTTCGGCAGTGTCTCTTACGAGCCCTAAATCTCTGAGATCATTACCTAACAAGACCTTTCCCGGGACGTTTCTCTGAATGCTCACTGGAATCCTGACTGCTGTACCATTTAAAGTAAGATTTACAGGTATTACTGGGAACATACGGAGTGGGCCGTCATCCAACTTAGTGGGCATCAGAGTAGCTCTGGAAACTTCCTCTGAGTCTACCAAGGTAGAATCCACTACAATGCGACTGCACCCACTATCCCTAAGAGCTGGAGTATCTACTCCATTGATCAGCACACTGTCTTTAAAGTAGTGCTTGGTATTATCCGGAATCCTAGCATAAGCCTCTGCGACTTTAGGCTTCCAGGAACCCAGGGAAACTAAAACTACCTCAGCCTCTATCCCACTGGGAAATGAGTCTGAGGAGAAGGATGCTCCTGTAATCTCTTCTTCCTCGTAGGAGGAGAAGGCCAGATTAGCGGAGTGGACCCCCACAGGTCTAACCTTACACCGGGGATCTCCCTTCACGTGGTCAGTTGCTCCACAAGCAAAACAAGATCCATTGGGTCTGTTTACATAGGGAGGCTTATTGTAACCAGAGTTCTGTTTCGGAGGCTGACCTCCACTACCCTGTGAGTTCTCTTGTGTCTTACCCTTATTTTTCTTTTTGTGGCCCTTTTGAGAAGAAGATTTATCAGATTCTCCACCCTCCTTATCTTTGGACTTTTTCCCTTCCGCCTGCTTACCAGGATGAGTTTTGTCCTTATGGGACACTCGATGTGACACCCATAAGTCTGCTGCAATCGCCAGCTTCTTAGGATCTATCTCCTTCGAATCGGCCAAATGCTGCTTAAGCTCCGGGGAAGAAGATGCAAAAATGTGTTCCAGCATGACAAGATTTATCATGCCTTCGAAGGTAGAAACTTTATAACCTTCGACCCAGCCAGTTAAGTTTTTCAAGGATTCAGTGACATAAGATACCCAAGTACCACCTTCCTTTTTCTTATACTCTCTGAAACGTTTCAAATATTGGGCCGGAGTCTTCCCAAACTTTAAAATGAGAGTTTGCTTTAACATTGCGAAATCAGCTCGCTCAGCCTTCGACATTTCCATAATGGCACTACAGCCAGAATGGGGCAGTCTGCTGAGTAACCAGGCAATCTTATCAGCATTGTCAACTTGTTGAACTTCGCATGCATACTCAAACGCATTCAGCCAGTCCATAATGTCATTCCTTTCCTCATACACACTGAGCAGATCTTTTGGAAACCGTGGATGAGAGGAAGCCCCAGACCCATGTCCAGGACCCTTGGACCCATTTGCAACATGAAGCTTGGCCAGTTCCAACTGGTGATCCCTGTCTTTCTGTTTTTCTGCCTGTTCGATTTTTAGTTTGGCTATGCTGAATTCAAGCTCCTTCTGCCTAAACCGCAGCTCTTGCTTCTTGAATTCAAGCATAGCCTCCCCATCAGCACTGGCAGAGGAAACATTAGACATCTCATCCGCCCTGTCCTTATGGTCGCGGTGGATCAGTGCAGCGGCAGAACCGTCGGTTCTACCAGTGAGAGCAGCCCCACCTCCTTCCGCACTGTCCTCAGAAGTTATAGCGTCAAGCTGCGCTTCTTGCCAGGCCACGATTCTTTGGATCATATCCAATTTCGTGCCTTGAGAGGAAACACCTCTCTCCGCACACACCTTTTTCAATGTTTCTGATTTGGAAGCATTTAAAGTTAACAAGCTATTTGTTTCCATACTGTTGGATAGGACTATGGCCTTTTTAAAGTTATACTATAACAATTCACTACGTGTCCTGTTAGGAATAACTTGAAATGCCTTAGTTCGTGCGCAACACTGGATACCTTCAGTCGTATCCCACTGCTGTACACCAATTTGTTAAGACGGATTTCTGAACTCTGTCCTGGTGGCGCAGAAGTTCAGAAGGCCAACCTAATTACTTGGAACAGGGTAACCTCTGGACGAGCCAGACCAATCAAGGTAGCGATCGCGGTGGTCAAGAGTAGGTCTCAAGAGGGGTGAGGGTGACTGAAAGCCCGCAATGAGCACACAAAGCAAGGACACTTACAAACTACTCCAAACATGTGTTATATTAAAAATATATACACATTTATTCCAAGGCCTTTAAAACAATGACCGTAGCGAGAAAATCACAATATAACGATAGTAAACCAACACATACCATACCAATACAATATATATACAAATACTACAAGTCTCAAGCGTTAGATGCACAAAATGTGTAGTCCACCTAAAAGGGAAGGAAAACAGGCAGTGCGAAATAATGCTTAGACCCAGTCCGCCTTCAGAGTCACCTAATTAAAAGGAAGTCCCAGCCCTACGAAGAGTGGAGCCTTGTGCTCAAAAGTACCTGCACACGCTGGTGCCAACGGGCAGAAGGGGAAGCTCTTCGAGGTAGATCAGGCAGTTCAGTTTAGTGCACAAAAGAAGAAGAACAAGTTCCGCGACTCAAGCGCAGCCTCCACTGTGGGCAGAAGCAGAGCGCGAGTATGGAAAAGGGTGCTGTTTTGACACAGCGGGGAAAAGCTATGGGCTCCTGCAGGAGGGCGACCAGTTCCTAGCTATGCTACTCACCGGTCCCCGATGCAAGCAGACCCAGGCTTCTCCGCGTCCGTTTCAGTCGCTGGCAGGTTCAGAAGCGCAGGGAATGTCTCGTCGTCGTGTTGAGTAAAAGACGTCCCAATCGAAGAAACCCGCACAGTTTGTTACCACAGCAGGGCAACGGAGCGGCCGTGTGTATCTGAGCCAAATGTACACTACTCACTTCAGACCTGGGAACGCCAAGTGTACGAAGCGTGTGAGAGTGACAAGGACTCGAAATACTACACAACCTGGCGGCGGTTACAGAGCAAGACTCCCGTGTAAGCTGGTCAGTCAGCTGGATGGCCCAGAGACGCTTCCGAAGGCTTACTGGCAGGAGATGGTGAAGATGCCGGGAATAGCTGTTCCCGCTATTCCAAGGGTCGAAGTACCAGTACAGGCCTTCTGGTTCGATCAAAGGTAAAAAGGGTTTCACAAGGCGACAGCAGTGCAGAGGGGAAGTCCTTCAGCGGGTCACCAGCGATTCCTCGGTTCAGCCTCTTGGTTGCAGGATACTTGGCTCCTGTATTCCTTTGTTCGTGAGAACTCAGGAGATCGACATGGTAGTGGTGTTTCCAGCCCCCTCTTATCCACGGTTCCCTTCGCGCCAAAACGGAGGGGACCCAATGGGAGATCCGCTCATCAACACTCACACCATTCGTGGACGGACCACGGTGGTCCCAGGCATTTACATCACCCTAGACTCTCTGGCACCCAGGATGTGTATTGGGACCAGCCATCCCAGCCCACATCCTGGAGGCACACACCAGACATGTAGAAGCCCGCGAAAGCATCCGTGTTTCGCGGGAAAGTACATGCCCAAATAAGGAAGGCCCCGGGTTGGCTTGACCTGGGGAAGGTGAAGGGAGCAAGACGGTCAGCGGACAGGACCAAGGAGCCTCGTGGTCTGGCCATTTTGGGAGCCAGGCCACCATTTTGGGTTAAGCGCGAGAAACGCGCTTAGAACGCCAAAAGGAGCTCAAAACACAAGAAACAATTGCTGCCACCATTCCCGTCTGTGAATCACTTGCACCGATCAGTTACAATCCTAAAAGAGTATCTAGGGCCTGTAGAAGGCTAGAGACCCAAGAGAGCTGTAACTTAGCTTACAGTGCCCTCTTGTGTCATGTTGCACGAAAGCCGCAACATGATAAAAGAAACTACGGAAAACAGCGTTTCCCGGTACTGACTGTTTTAAGGGCATGTCAGTTTCCCCGTAAGAAAGGAGCGAAAGCCCAGAGGAGTGCGGCAGAAGGCTGCACTTCTCTGGCAAAGTCGAGAACAAGGTGAAAAACAACAGCAAAAAGTTTAGGGGTTGCCACATGGAAGGAAAATTACCTACAATTACGAAATCTTTCCTAACAGTGTGTGATAGAGGAAGAGAGACAAAAACACCAAAAAGCAAGAGACAGAACAAGAGAGAGGGAGAGGGAGAGGGGAGGGGTAGAAAGAGAGAGAGAGAGGGAGAGACAGATGAAATATAAGAGAACACAGGAGCAACATTGACAAATGGTCCCTTTACAAGGCATGATTAGCTCCACCAGTCCTTCTTTTTCTATGCATTATAGATGTAAAACCTCAGTATTTATAATGCAAACTCAGCTTGATTCAACCTGAGAGATGTTGTAAAATGAAAAGGGAAAGAAAGAGTGGGTGAAAATGGTGGCCAGAACTGGAGGGAGGGGAGGGTAGAGACACAACGGGGTAGAGAGTCAGAATAGATAGAGGAGAGAAAGAACAGAAGGGCCACAGAGAAGAAACAGAACAGCAAGGAGAAGAGAGAAAAGTGGCATCCATTGCGGGAGGAGGAACGGAACAACTAGAAGAGAGTCAGAGACCGAAGACATAACACTGAATAAAGAGATGAACAAATATATGAAACGTCGAGAGGAGATAAAATGGTGCTTGGAAATATAAGACATGACAGACAGGAAGGTGGAGAAGTGGAAGAAATACACAAACAGAGGGAGAAGTGAAGGTGATTCAAGGGGGGTATAGTAATGATAGAACAGGAGCAGATCTAGAAGACAAAACGGGAGAAGCGACAGAAATAAAGTGTGCCAATGAATAAAACATACAGTTGATAGTAACAGAAACGTGTGTCCCTTAATGTATGTAATCAAATGTTCCCCAGTTTATCTTTGGAAAACAATTTCTGAGAAAGCACAATCCATTAAGCAAAAGCAAGGCCAAGCGCATGACATTATTCTAACAGACTGCTCCCCGGTGTATCCCAATAGAATCTAGTAAAAAGGGCAGCTACAATGGCATGGACATCATTTAGGGGTTGCCTGGGATCGCAAATGCGACCGCTGAGGTTTCCCTTGCTACCCCTGTTGTCTCCCTTGCTACCTCTAAAAGCAAGATCCAAAAGAAAACATTTTTTTAAGAAAAATTGAGGCTCTTTCTTTCTGGAGTGGCTGGTTTTCTGATGGCTATAGCCGGTAAGATAGCTCAGTGGGTTGAGCGCAGGCTGCTGCAATGTGTTTGTGATCTGCAGGTTGCAGGTTCGAGTCCCAGTAAGGTTAACTTAACCATTCTTCCAGCTGAGGTTGATAAATGAGTACCAACACAGGTTGGGTGATATTGTATGTATATTTGTTCTATTTGAAGCGCTTAAGCGTAAGTTCTATGTAATAACACATCATTATCATTTGGCCTTGGACGTCTGCTTGCATTCACAGTGATTTGGTAATATGGGCCTATACGGACTGATAATAACAATACATATGGCGATCCATTCTTGTATGAAATGTATATCACTTTACAGTGATATCGTAACCATATGTTTCGTAGTGTACTCAGAAACAGTGCTATGTGATGCCACTTCCTGTTTTGTTGTGGGATGAAAGGTTGTGATGTGCCTTCGGGGTGAGGTCAAATTACATTACATCCTGTGATGTCATCGGAGGTCAAGGGTCGTGTGATATCACTTCCGCAACTGCTGGCATTTTGGTGAAATGATGTCCCTGTACAATGCAACAGTGTCATTGATTTTTTTTTAGAGACCTCTGCTACCTGAAAACACCTGAAATCCATGTTATACACAAGTTGAGTTGAATAAATAAAAACAGACAATAAAAAGGAATGTCAGTACAGTTACCATGAACCATCCATGACACAAAGCTGTCCTCGGAACTATGCATGTTCTATGAAGAGGCTCAACGTTATCTTGAGACAATAGTATACATTGGCACTGATAAAATGGCTTGGTCAGTTAAAAAAACTAGCTTGTGTCGTGCACTGAAGGTTCAGATCCCTTTCTCCCAGCTTGGACTGACATCCGAGGTTGAGAACACGTGTACTTGTGATTTGACTAATAAAAGTGCTAGATAGGTAAACAAGTATTTGAACAGTAAGTAAGTTTTAGCTCATATGTGTCAAGTGCAGCCACTAATCATTAAAATGCTACACAAAAAGAAAAAAGAGGCCCACACATCACACAAAATAAGTAGCAAAACACCTTACATCGTCAAGCATTGGGCATCTGGAACCACCTTCCAATGAATTGACAGGGCCACCAACTAATTACAGAGAAGACTGATAGTCCCACTTTCAGCAAATCACAAACCAGAAACATACACAAGGTGGAAACAATGACCTTCATGCATACCATGTTTTGTATTAATGGTGTGTATTCTATTTTCCAGATAGTGAGAATCGGTGTATACAATATAGCGTATTTCTATTGCTCTTTAAGTAGGACTAATATCAAAAAGATTGACCAGGAAATTCTAAAACCAATGCAATGCTGGGCTTTTTTCAGTTTGTGAAATGGGCTGTCGATATAAGTGATGGAAATGTGTTGAACAACACTAACATACATACACAACATAGCTCAGAAATGTTGTTTCAGCTTTGCCTATATGGAGCGGCTGATATTACCTTGCCCTATAAAACTGAGGCATTCACTTATTCGCTGCGAGCGCGTGCTTGTGTGTGCGTGAGTGCACGTGCGTGCGTGTGTGTAATCTGCCATTTGAAAAATCGCGGCCTTTGATGCCCGTGTTATGCTCTCTTATAGTGCTCATTACTCCATAGGAACATAGCTTTCCCTCCACTGTGGTAAATGCAGTTATTGTTTGTATTGATTCGATTGGAGAAGCAATATTTCTCTAAATAATCTAGCCACCTGCAGTATAACCTCATCAAAAGTAAGTTAATGTATCGTTCAGTAGTTTTTAAAGTAAGTGGTATTGCACTGAAAGATACATTTGGCTCTCCAATCAGTTCTCATTGTTTGTTGTTAAAATGATCAACTATGACATATCGAATATTAAATAAAATGTTACAGGGAGATGAAAAGATATTGAAAGAAACGAGAACGTGCAGTCTTCAAAAGCGAGGCTAATTGAATATATATGTTGTGGGCACACTCGTAATATATCAACACACTGATGCGCTCCTTTATGTTGGGAGATTTAAAAACGCCATTTATTTTAACGAACGAGCACTGCGATAAACTTATCAGGTTACTGAGAGAACAAATACAATTAAGCAGTGAAAATGAAATAGAAGAATAACGAAGCAAAGTGGAAGGACGATCTGAAATATCTAAGCTGAATGGAAATAGCACTACGCTGCGTGGGAGGCACCAATCTGATTGCTGAGATCGCAGGCTCTATCAACCATCGGCACCCTGGGCGGGTCAGCCAATCAGGTGGCTAGGAATGCAGGCCGACACTATCAGTGAAAGCCTGCGTTCTATGCCGCCTGATGGCCTGCTCGACCATCCACCATCTTTCCCAGACCCGACCCCGCTTTAAAAAAAATACCTCTTCCCAATCCCACTTACCTTCTTGCTGCTGCTGCCGTTCCTGCTCTGGCCACCATGGAAATGGACAAGGGGCAGCCATGATGGTAGAGTACTTTCTCTCCGTGAACAGAATACCACAAGGCTTCCCATGCACCCAAAGAAAATACTTTCCATTTAAAAAAAAAACAGTCCCTACGTAGCATGCAACACAGGTGCTAATGGCAATATGCCCATTGTTGGCTGGGCCCACCCTGTGGTAAATGGCCCGCGGGCCCTCATTAAGGGACCCTCGCTTCACTTGGTGCCTTTACTTGGGTGGCGGGCCATTACCCACAGGGTGGGCCCAAAACTTGGGGTCA
This sequence comes from Ambystoma mexicanum, assembly GCF_040938575.1. Classification (NCBI taxonomy): domain Eukaryota; kingdom Metazoa; phylum Chordata; class Amphibia; order Caudata; family Ambystomatidae; genus Ambystoma; species Ambystoma mexicanum. The sequence continues at coordinate 21,386,116 of NC_090924.1, forward strand.
TATCGCCTCAGTGTTATCCAACATTCTAAACAAGCTTTTGCTTATGCATGCCCTATCCCCACTCCACCCTTTCCACTTACTCTCCTTGCACTCAACAGTACCCCACATCAAACTCCCACCTCACTCAACAATGTCATTGCAGCCTCTAAGGTACCCTCCACTCCACTCCCGCATACCACTCCTCTGTTCCTCTATTTACGATAATGCATAGAAGGTTTTGGCGCTGTCTGGATCCCCAACTCCCAATTCTCTTTCAGCAATCGTTTTCATAGTTTTTGACATTTTTGACCAAAACAGGTCAGAAGAATTTGCCTGTGGACCATTGTTTCCCACACAATTGTGACCTTTATCACTCTGGGTTGTTAATGGGAATAAAACCCTTGGCGGAAGGCTACACCAGCCAGTATAGTGGTATACAGTGTTTACATCACATTTTTTATATTGAATGCCCATATATCACATTTATTATATTGAAAATGTTTATAGTGAATGCATTTAGGGGTGCAGTAAAGGGTTAAATAGTTTTGGGAAATGGCCAGGGTGGTTGGTTAGGGGTTTGCAAAAGGGGTTTGCGGGGGAACCCCCCAAAAAAAAAAGAAAAATGTGCATTCACTATACAAGTTTGCAATATAAAATATTCGAGATATGTGCATTCAATGTTAAATATTTTGATATAAAGACATGTAACCCAGTATAGCTCACTATATGAGGCTTAATGGCCTAACTAGAACCCAGGTGGGTGCCTAAGCCAATGAGTTTGCTTGAAACTTGGGATGAATCTCACAATCTTTACCAATATTCAAAGTGAGATGAGTGCTCATCCACCAACACCTCCATTCCCCACTGCTACCCTTCAAAATCTACCCCACTTTCCCTGAAATAGACCCTTAATTCCACCTTCCCCTTACCTTCAACCGCCAACTGCACACACTTTACGTCCTCTATCGCTCACACTGCCGCTTTGCTACCCATATCATGGCAGTCAGGAAAATGGAGAAGGGACGACTGGTAGCTTCCTTCCCCTTTTTTTCACCTGCGTCCATTTTCTTTTGTGGCTCACTTCTTTTTACACATTAATCAGCCACTACACCCTTGCACAAGTTAAAAACAAAAAGCTAGTACGAGTTTGGGGGCACTAGAAAGTTGCAACTACTGCGCCTGATTGGTACTTTAGAGTGTATCCTGCTGCATCCGATGGTGCTTCTAAGGACAGTGCCCTACAGTCATGGAATGAGAAGGAAGGAAGAAGGATGGAGGCCCTGCATAGTTGCGCTAGATATTGTACAATAGATGAGTGTAGAGTCTCTCTATTTATAAGTCCGACACTATTCTCATAGCAGTGTAACAAGTGTTTTTATTCAAGTACCTGACACGTGTTTCGACCCTCAGGGGTCATTTTCAAGGCTGTTTGTGTCGAGTCACCTGGCGGCACAAGAAGCCATTAGCACCCTGGGACTTGGACTCGGTGTACTAAATGCAAGTGGTAACAGTGCCAGAACTTGGCGTTGTGCCTTGGGCACTGATACGTCACCGGTCAGTGAAGCATTTGGAAGAGATATTATTGTTTAATTAGCATATTGGAATATGTGGTATGTCGCTTTCTGAATGAATCTAATTTCATTTTCTCAAGCCCTGTAACACCTTCTTCCTTGCTAAAATCACTGCCTTGTGTGTCAAAGGGTGCTTTCCCTGAAGAGTCACGGATTGAGATCATGCTAAGCACCTCCCCAGGCACCTGTAACTCCAATTGTAACTCTCATGTATTTGGTAAATTAGGTGGGAGTGCCAATAGGGCAAACCCCCCTCTTCCCCTTGCCAACACAGTGGCCATTGTATTTGAGTTTGGAACGGGATGAGGTGGTGGCAAAGGAATGTTGCAGACCATGTTCCGTCTGCAACAACTGTTGTACCAGAATATGAGTATAATCAAGGCTAATCGTCGTTCACTTAGAATGAATGCTGCAAGTGGAGTATAGGAGAAGCCGACAGGTTCTCCAGGATAACCAGCATCCCCAGGGTTGTTTTACAACCTCTGAGCTTCTTTTAATTGGAACATGCTCTAATCATTTAAAATTCTTCTGAATTCGGTTGTACTGGAATAAAAGGCGAATGGCTATTGTTTTTGCCTTTATTGTATGCCTAGCACAATAACGTTGGTGCAGGCCTTGATAGATGCCATAGCGCCAACATTAAAATATTTGAAAATATCGTGCGCTTGATTTATTTTTATTGTAGTTCTTCTTGATTTAGGGACAGCAAATGTGATGCTCAACCGCTCATAGATGGGCCAGTCGGTTTGCCAGTCGAGGTAAAGACCAAGGGCCAATAACAATGTCTGAGGGCTAAAACGGGCTTGAGAAGCCTACCCCTAATGAATGTGTCAGCATGTGTGCCTCCTTGAGCAATGACTGGGTTGTTGTACGTCGTTTTAAGGGGAACATTGTCAGGATTAGTAAACAAGTAGTGATTTCCTTCAAACTTAAATAAATACATGAAGGAAGGGCATCATAGAAGTGGTGGAAGAGGTCTCCATGAGGAGACCCTCTACTATTGCTATCATGGCCAAGGTGGAAGCAGATGGGGTGTGGAAGGAGGGTGTGTAGAGCATCACTCTCAAAATATGGTAAGTGTAAGATTACTTAAAGAAGGAACACGAAAATGAGAAGAGGGTGCAAGCAGGCTTAAACTGGTAGGTAAAACTGGCAATCTGAGCAATTTCACTGGCTGCTCATCCTAAGAGCGGCTGTGTTCCATCAGTGCACATAAACATACGCAGATTATGCGATATTGTATTATATTTCGGGTTTATGGTTTTCAGTGTTTATGTTTTGTCAAATTCAGCAGTGTTTTTCCAGTGTTTTTGCAAAGTGTAAAACACTATTTATATCAGTTTTTAAATATTTTTACAGGAAATAATGGAGCACAACAGTGTTTGCCCAGTGTCTATGAAAAACATGCAATTATTGAAATACATACTTTTGGGCTAGAAATTAATGGGATATACAATGCTGCTAATGGAGAGGCTATAGAGCGAACAGTCTCTCAAAAGTAGTAGCCAAGATGCTCCTACTGAAAAAGCCAGAAACAGATGTCAGTGAGCCACTGCCTGTGGAAAGGATGTAGGCAATTTTGTGTACAGAATGATACCCTTACTATCCACAGCGGGTACCATAACGTATGCATGACAAAGGACAAGCCGGGGGTATGGGGGCCTTCATTTTCATATGTATTGGAATGGGGGCCTTCATTTTCATATGTATTGACATCAGTGTGAAATCACTGAAGTGTCTGCTACGGGAAGTAACATGAGGCTTTGATGCTTGATGGTATCATCGAAATCCACAAAGACAGCCTGGGGACACAAATATACATATGCAGCAAACTCTATTTTACATACTTGTTTCGTTGAAAACAAGTATCTGTCGCTAGTTGAGACCTATTTTGAGGAATTTGGCAAAATGTGAGATATGTTTATTTTTTGGGTTGCGAAGATTCACAGTGACATAAAAGGCTCACAAGTAGCTACATGTTCACCAAGGAGCTTCTCTCCACCGACACATACTTTCTTTGAATAAAAAACAATCTAACACAATGTTTTTGGTGCCTGTGCATGTCTTATTCAAACCCTACAGTTGCGGGAAAGGGAAACAAGAGGGCCTGGGGGCACAAATATGTCTACAATTCCTCAAAATAAAACCTGACCACTGTAAAAAAAAATAACTATTACATGGCCACATTAGTGGCCATGTAGTTATGGTTAAGTTGGTGTTTCCATAGGAAGAGCACTTTTTGGGCGGCTTATATCTTCGCTCTCCCTGGATGGATCCTCACCAAACTTTGCAAAGAAAAGTATTTGGGTCACTCTGAATTCTTTTACAAAGTTTGGTGAAGATTCGTCCGGGGGGGCAAAGTTATAGGGGGGGCCCCAAAAACTTTTTTTTCCCATAGACTGAATGGGAAAAAAGATTTGCTCGCGTCTACAGCCCAAACCGCTGGACGGATTTTCACCAAATTTGGACCAGGAGCAGCGGCTTGGTCCCGAAAGCGTGCTTTTGCAAATTTGGTGAAAATCCGTCAAGTAGTTTTTTTTTTAAATGACCAAAAAGTAGGTAAAAAAAATTAGTGATATCTGTGTTCAGTCCGTGGACACACTTCCCTGTTTGCTCCGTGGACAGTGTCCTGATTGGCCAATCGGCTTGCTTGATGTTCGCGGACATGCAAGGTGTTCGCTGATTGGATGGCGTGGAGCGTGAAGCGCGTCAGATTTTCGGTAGTGCTCGCCATCTTGGATTCGCGGTCGTCCGCGGACAGCGCGGTGAAACTTTGTTCAAAATTTGTATTTAGTAGAGTGTGTTGGTGTGTAGGAGTGTTTGGGGAGGGTGGGAGTGTATGAGATAGGATGAAAGTTGTGTTTTTTATGTGTTAGACTTTCTTTTTGTGTTCGATTTGTCTACGGACATCACGGGTGTTCTGAAATGTTCTGAATAAACTGAATGGGGGGTGTTCTGAGGACTCAATTTGTGTCTGTTTTGTTTGCAAGCAAACTGAAACTGTTCTAAGAACACTCGCAGTGTCCTGAAATGTTCGCAAATAAACAAAATGGGGGTGTCCTGAGGACGCTGTCCGTATTGTTCGTTGTCAAGTTGAATATGTTCTAAGAACACTCGTGGTGTCCTGAAATGTTCGCAAATAAACAAGATGGTGGTGTTCTGAAGATGCTTCTAAGAACACTCGCGGTGTCCGGGGAATGTTCGTAGGGGGTGTCCTGAGGACGCTATCCGTATTGTTCTCTGTCAAGTTAAATGTGTTCTAAGAACACTTGCGGTGTCCTGAAATGTTCGCAAATAAACAAAATGGGGGTGTTCTGAAGACGTTTCTAAGAACACTCGCGGTGTCCTGGAATGTTCGTAGGGGGTGTCCTGAAGGCGTAGTCTGTATTGTTCGCTGGAAAGTTGAATGTGTTCTAAGAACACTCACAGTGTCCTGAAATGTTCGCAAATAAACAAAATGGGGGTGTCCTGAGGACGCTGTCCGTATTGTTCGTTGTCAAGTTGAAAGTGTTCTAAGAACTATCGCGTTGTTCTGAAATGTTCGTAGGGGGTGTCCTGAAAACGCTGTCCGTATTGTTCGCTGGCAAGTTGAAAGTGTTCTAAGAACACCCATCATGTCCGCGGACATTAAAAGTTTCCATAGACCATAGTTGAAATGTTTGACTCTATGGATGTGATATGCTGCGGCGGTTGTTGCGGCGGTTGTTGCCAGGGCATAGAGTCTTGGGTGCATGGCCATTTGGCCATGCACCCAAGACTCTATGCCCTGGCAACAACCACCGCAGCATATCACATTCATATTTGCTTATAACTTTGGGTGAAAAACAAATGTATAAGGAACAAACGTATTAGATACTATGGATGTGATATGCTGCTATGGTTCTCCTTATTATTGTATACTTACTGTTTAGTCTAGTAACGGGAGTCCATGTTTTTCTTGTTAATTTCTGTGATAAAAGAAAATAGCATGCTAGTATTAGTATTTTGTGATGACTTATTACATTGTATAATCAATATACTTTTTTTTTTTTGGACCCTCATATTTAGTAGATTACAAATCAGAGTACTGTGCAATTTGCTCAGTTTCTGTATTTGTTGCTAAAATCATTGGGTCTGTGGGAGAAAAAAAAAACTTTTTCTGTTATGCTACAGTTTATTTGTCTGTTTGTTTTCAATGTTCACTTGTTGTTTCTGGCTAATGCTTTATACTTTGGCTTGTTGTATTTTTTTGGAGCAGTAACATATTATTTATTTCTTTTGATATTATAAAATTTTGAAGCAGTTAGATACCAATTGGCGTATTCTAATTGTCTATTTTTTTGATATATTTTAGTGGTATTGATTTATCTATTTGGATATAGTTCAATTTTGGGGCAGTTGGATACCAATTGGCGTACTCTAACTGTGTATTATTTGGTCTAATTTAGTGGTATTCATTTATCTGATTAGTTGTTGTAGAATCTTTGAGCAGTTAGATATCTTTAGGAGTATTCTAACAGTTTATATTTTTTTAACACAAGTTTACTTTAAATACAGGTTTAAATGCAGTTTAGTTATCAAATTTTGGTTTTAAGAACATCAAATAAGCGTCTGTAAGATGTCCTGGTAATCTCTGATTTAGAGTAATGGTACTATCATTACATTCAAACCATCCACATTTCTTTTTTATATATGCAGTGTAGTGCCCTGAATTGGTTGTGGCTCCTGCGTGGTAGATTATACCTATTGTTGTGCAGGTTTTCTTACCAAGTGATATTTGACCATGTGTGAATCCAGTCAGCTTGCAGTTGTTTTTGGTACCATCTGCATTGTAACGGAGAAGCACTAGTATTATGTATTTACTATGTGTTTGTATTACTAATGTGGAGCGATTATCTGAATTGCAGGTAGAGCATAATCTACCATGGTTTGCATTTTGTACAAGTCGCTGAGATGAAATTGATTCACAATTTGGTATTGATATATATATGAAGCGTTCATTGGGAATTTCTTCTTGTGTCACATTGTTGCAGAGAGTGCATGTATGTTTCCACATGTATGAAATCTGAAAGATTTCATTTATAGGTATGTTTTTGTTTTCCAGTACTTGTAGTAAGTGCATTAGAAATTATTGTGGATCTTCCTGTGACTTTATAGTGAACTTCACCATTCCAGCACAGTAGTCCAATTGTTGTCTTATTCCAAAAACACTATACGTGTTGTCAGGATTGTTTGCTGCATTTCTGTGAAGTACTAACATTTGCAAACACAATGGGTCTGTACTGTGTAAGTAAATGTTGTCAACAATTGGTGGTAATTGAAATAGAATATTCATTGCTACATTTCCGTAGCAACTTACACCAACTATATTTGAGAATTTAAATGGTCCAGGTAGTTCTGTATCTAACTGCTTTTTGTGGAGTTTGTCTTCCTTCTTTAAAGAAGTACTTGGATTACTTTCCCTAATTGATTCTTTTTTGCTTGTGGTACTTGCTGAAGTATTAGTTTCTTTTACTCTCTTTGGAGGATTTGCAGTGACATCCTGTTGCATTTCTGTTTGATTTATTTTTCTTTTATAACGTTTTACTTTTTGTGGAACAGAATATGTGTTTAGGTGGGGGGTGTATAGTGAGCGAAGTCTATTGTATTCTAAAATGCAAGGAATATCAGCGTTTATTTTACTTGCATCAAAGTTGATTAGAAATAGACCGTCAAGTGTACGTAAGCGTGATAGTGCTACATAGCTCATGCCTTCTTTAAAGACTGTGTTACCAATATCTATCATTGCTTTGTCTAGGGTAAGACCTTGTGATTTATGAATCGTGACTGCATATGCAAGAGTTAGAGAAAATTGTTCTCTGCGTACATACATATCTTTGAAGAGAAGGAATCTAGCTGTTGAGCATCCTATCCTTTTTACTTCTGAAAGTTTGTCAAAGAGTATATTGACAAACTGAATTTTGTTGTCGCGTGGGTATGTTTGAAAGCCAACAACTGCACCCAGTGCTCCATTAACTAGTCCTTGGTCCACGTCAAGGTTATGTTTAAGCATTACTCTGCAATTTAAGGATAATTTTAATATCTTTTCTAAGCCTGCTGTGTTTGAGGTTGATTTTTCTAAACTATTTAGTCTTGTTGTGGCTTGGTCACACATGGGTAGTGTCATACCATGTACATCTAGTTTGTCTGTGGCGCTAATTTCCATGATTGGTTGCATTTCTTTACTTAGCATGATGTCATTGAATTTGAAACAGCTTGCAAGAGTTGGCATTAAAGCCATACAATTGACATTTTTGTGGGCTAATTGTTCCATAACATCTGTAGCACATGCATTATCGCCATAAAGTGCATTAATGTGCCGGGTATTCAATATTGCTTCTACTTCTTTAGAAAGTATACCAACTCTGATACTTTTTAAAATGTTGGCATAAGTGAGAACTTCAGATTGTCGCATGTTTTCTGTTAATTCTCTGTATTGGAAATGTTGCCAAAGGTTGACATTTCCAATGCTGCCAATAGTTTTACGGCAGAGTTTGTGTCCTAATGTTTTAAAAATAGGCTCACATTTTACTGGTGTTAATTGAAGCAGATCTCCAAAAACAATAATGTGTTTTCCTGCAAAGAGCTCTTCATAGTCTGTTTTGAGTACTTCTTATAATCTGAGGTGAATCAAAGCTAACATCAGGTTGGAGACCATGCTCACTTCATCTATTAGTAGCATTTTCATTTGTTTCAATTCTCTGCGTAATTCCATTGCAGCTTCTGCAGAAAGTTTGTAATAGTCTAATTTGTTCTGGTGTTCTACTGGTAATAGTAGTAATCGGTGTAATGTAACACCACCTATGTTGTAGCCACCTAAACCTGTGGGGGCAGTGACAACAGGTGACAGTTTGTTGTTTGTCAATTGTTGAAGGAACTTACTAATGATTTTGATTAGGAATGTTTTGCCAGAACCAGCTTCACCACTGATGTACAGTAGTATAGGTTTATAATACTGGCAGGAACATTCTTTTTTTTCATGTTTTAAACCATGTGCAATTTTTTTTGTTACTTCTTGAAAAATGCTACTTTGCTCATTGTTTAGTTTTGATTGTAGTATAGTTAAGTCTTCCTTATCTTCATACTGACACATGGTGTTTTCTACTTCAATCATAGCTAATTCTGCCTCATTTATTATTAGTGGTTCTCCGAGTGGTTCTTGGCTTGCTGTTACAGAATGTTGACTACTGTCAGGAGTGTCCTTATCTAGTTGGGCTTGGAGTTCTTCTTCGTGTTGCTGTTCATTGTGCAACATTGATTTGTACTGTGTAAAGTTTACATCAGTTATAGTGCTTTCATTTCTTTGAAAGCATCCTCATATGAGTCATAGTTATCTAATAATTGTTCTTCTTTTCTCCATGGTTTGAAGAGTTGTAGCAGGGACATGTAATATACTTCTTTATGTTGAGGAGTCTTTAATGACAATTTGATATGATTAATTAAATTTGGTTTAGTGAGTTTAACTAAGCTGCCTTCTCAGTTTGTCACTCTATATTTACCTTTTTTTTCATCAGGTTTCATATTATTTTTGTATGTGTAGTTTTGGGCTATGTGGTATAGACACATGTTTTCCAAAGTATTACTTCTGTTTGGGTAGTATGTGTCCAATAAATTGTTTTTTAAAATGTCCTGGCTGTTGGGATCATGTTTGGCTATTGTTTCTATATCTTCATATGATTTTAGAACTCTTTTTGTAGATTTAGCTGGACCAAGACTTAGCCATGCTATATTTTCAGATTTACCATTCAATGCAGTACCAGTTAAACGATCAGCTGCTTCATATGATCCACATTCTCTATGGGTGAGCATTTTTATGCCCAAGCTGTATAATTTCTGAGATACTGTTTTATCTGATGACAGGTCATTCCAGAGGTCTTGGAGCTCTGTCTTTTCTGCTTTAGTTAAGTATGCTGTGACATATCGTGCAACTGCAGTAGAATTGTCTGCAATGTACTGCACATCTATGTTTGCATTTCATAAGTGGGCAATGATTGCATTATAATCATTGATATATTTTTCTTCTTCTTTTCTTTGTATGTAATATGTATTTTTAGGTGACTTAGCTTTAACACTATGTGCAACTGAAGGCATGAGGTTGTTCACTTGACCTGTATTTGTAACTGGTCTAGGGAAACCAAATCGGCATTTGGTGTAGTATTTCCCTTTGTTTTTGTAATTGCAACGACAATATTTTCCACATTTGTGTCTTTGAAATTGTAAAATTTGTGCATGAAGATCACTATTTGTGGCTTCTGATGGAATTTCACAAGTGACATATTTTTCAATAAACTGTAAAACAGTGGCATCACTGTCTTGACCAAATTTAGGAGCATCTTTAATCCATAAAAGCATGTGGATATGTGGTGCTCCTCTGGCTTGGTATTCTTTTCTCCAAAAGAAGTGTTGCACTTCTCCAAGGGGAGGAACAGTTTCATTACAAATAAAATGTAGCATAGCAATGAAGCGATGGTGAAAATATCTTGAAACGTTAACAGGATCCAAAGAACAAAGTTCTCCAGGTGTTAGTATATCTATGTTTGTTTTGTTTTTATTTGATATGCGTAGGAAATCATGTAAATCTTCCCATGCATATTCTGCACAACTTAATGTAACAAACCAAGTGGGTGGGCCAAGGTTTCTGATCATACAACGTACATCTCCATGACGTCGAAACCAGTACTCTTTAGTACCACGCATATTTGCTAATAGATTTGTAATATTTGATTGTAAAACCTCATCCTTTTGTTGCACTTTTTCTAATAATTGTGTAGCTGTCATATTTTGAAAGTGTGATCCTGATTTTAATATGTGTGCAACTCCGTAACATAAAGTTGCTAGTTCACTTTCAAAGAGTAGGTGGAATATGTATTCCTCATTTTGTCTAAATCTGGGATCTTCAGATTACATCCGTAATGAGCGGTATTCTGAAGCTGATATTTGAATAGGTCTGTCATCATACCTTCCTCCTTTGCCAGTAGGAAAGAGTAGAGGAAAAGCACGTGCTTCTATACTTTTTTCCCCATATGCTGATTGGTGATCCTTTTGTTTGACGCATTTGGTAGGTTTCCAGCACATCTTCTACGGTGTCATTACAGTGCAAAGGATGAATTGTATAATGGTCTAACATATTTGATATTGTAGCAGGATCTAGTAGCTCAAATTTAACAGCTCCTTGTGTTTCTTGAATTATTTCAGTTGTATCTTTCAAGTTTTCTTCAATATTAATTTCTTTGTAATATTCATTATTCTCTTTAAGATATTGGAAGGCTTGTCTAACTTTATATAAATCTACCAGCTGTTGCCATATTTTTTTGTCTTTTGTAGGTACTCCATTTACTAAGATAATTAAAGATTGCTGCATTGGACGTTGCACTCCTAGAGTATGCACATTTTCTTTTAGATCTAATGGTAAATAAACTACTTTGCTGGTTTTGGTTGAAGGCGTATTATTGCTTGAAATGGGTGTACTGTTTGAATTATGATGCACTCATATAAATTAAGTTGTTGTAGGGGTTTTGGTACTGGGTATAATTCCAAATTATTTGTGATAGCACGTGAAGGAGTTTGGTTGTTGTCAAGTTTTGTAGTGCAGTAACTGCAAAGCATTAAGGGCTCAGTTATTTCGTATTTGTTTTCTGCTACAAGGTAGAGAGCTAATTCAAACCATTTAGAATCTTCATTGTCTACTATTTTGTATGATAGGTCTACAGTTTTTGTGTTACTTTTATAAAAGGTTCTACGGCAACATACACATACATGGTTTGGTACTTCAGCTGATGTACTTTTAGATTTTAGTATTTCTTTTTTGTATGTGTTTAGCAAAAGGTTGCCATATGTAGAATTGTTGCTTAATTGGTTTAAAGCTATTTCATTCTGTAAAAGGCTTTCACTTCCAAAATATTTTTTCTGGATATAGTGAATTTCTTCAAGTAGGTCTTTTGCTGTACCATGTAGAAGGATGTTATTTAATTTGCTAGTGCTAAAGCAGGACTTTTAGCATAGTACAGTTTATAGACTAGATTTCTTATAGTTGAATGATGTGTTGATATCCTTTTGATATCATGGAAAGTGGTTTACAAGTAGGTCCTGTAATGCAGGCCAATGAATGTCCTTGTAGTCCTGTGTACTTGCACACTGGACAGGTATCCATATTTTGCAGTAATTTAATTTTAATTTTGTCTTTGCTTTTTACATATTTATTGAGGAATTGGCGTAAAGATTTGAAACATTGTTTGGGAATGTTACACATTGACGTGCATGTATATTTGTACACTAGACATTCTGATTCAGTTGAATGGAGGGGTAATTCTAAGTTTTCAGGGCATATTTTTGTAAGGAGTACTTCTTGTTCCATTATGGTATTATTCACTTTTTCATAACCTCGACCACTGCTATGTATGGCAATTGTATTTGTTTGCTTTTGTGTGTACGCTTCTTCATTAAAATATGGTTCTGTGCTCGTAGTGTGATTCCATTCACCTCCACAGATACTTAAGAAGTTCTTTCTGTTGACATTTCGCTTATTGAGAAGTCTTTTTTATAATTTAGTTATTAGTTTTGTTAGTGGTTTCATTTTGTTTAACAGTAAAATAAATAACTATCTTTTCAGAAGAATTGCACTGTCCATCAACGCTTCTAAGATTTATTTCCTACGATAGGTTTTAAGCATTGAACCTGATTTCTCTCCTGTTTTTATAAGATTTTGCAGGACTTTGTGGCGGTACATTTTGGCTAAAATACTTTTCTTGGTATGCTTACTGTGCACTATATTAAAATTTGAAGAAGTAGTTTTATCTGTAGCGATAGCTGATTTTCTGTTAATTGTTTTTTGGTTTGTTTTACATTTTGATAGAGGAGGCAAAGTTTTTGTACTTGAAACTTCTTGTGTTTCACTAAATGACTGTATTAGCTGTTTTGTTTCAACTTTTTTTACAAATTCTGCTAGAGATGGATGCTTATGTTGGACACTTTTATTTTCATTTGCTCTACTTTTGCGTTGCTTTCTATGGACTTGAATTTTGGTAGGCATTCTTTAGGGTCTGTTGAAAAAAATAAAGAAGTTATGGGTTGGGGTATTCTGGAATGTATGTGTGCTGTGTGCATGAGTGTTTGAGTAAGATGATAAAGATGTATGTAATGGTGTGTGATTGTGCATTGGGAACTACAACTAGTAGGGATAGGTATTCTTGAATTTATGTGTTACTAAACTGGGGTTCAGATGACAAAAAAAAGTAAGCTAGTGGTGTGGAAAAGTACAAATAGTAAATCTAATGTATACAATTAAAACAGTTGTTTGTTCTATAATATGAAAATTGTAGAGGTTCAGTTGGGTAATTTGTGTGTCCAAAAATAGGAATTTGTGGGCCATTCTGGCTGTAAATCGCTGTTTAAGACATGGAGATTTTTGGACAAAATGGTATACAATCTCTATTTTTAGGCACCAAAATAGTATGTTTGATTAATAATACAAATATTATGGTGATATTCTACTTACTTTTTTTCTTAAATTAACAGGTAACTTCTTAGTTCTTCTTTGTTCTTCGAATTTGGCTGCTTCTTTTCAGGAGACTGGTCTTCACTGCAATTGTAAAAGCTTCAAATTAGTAACTTTGTTTGTATATAACGCTGTTTTTAATTTAGATATTGATTTTTTTAATTGAAATTTTCATTGCCTTCTTTAAAACCATTAAACTAATTTATTTACATAAGATACATTGCATCAGTTCAGTACATATGATATGTTCTTAATGAACAAATTGTATTGAATGACTAATTGTAGCAAAAAAAATATCTTTACTGTGTCTTGTGAAATTTATAATATACCAGTGAATACCACTATTTCTGTAAGTAAGCTGTTCTAGGTAATAGTGCCTCAATGTCATGTCTAAATTAAAGTAATTAAGTAAATAAATAAATAAAAACAAAAAAATATGAAATTGTATAAGTATTTTTTTAAAGATCTAAACATAGATTGTGCTTACATGCAATTTTGTTTGAATATATATAGTCTTTATATTTCATTTAAAAAATGTTAGTTTAACATGATTTTAGTGTGTGTGTATAAAGAAAGTAAATAGTATAAAGGTTTATAAGTGATAGTTGATTTTAGGAAATTGAAAAAAATACAGTAAATTCATTTTACAGATTACACAAGCTAAAAGTCTGTTTGAAAATGTGTTCATCTACTGTACAGAAAATATGCATACCTGAAGTTTGTGTTCATGCATATGGATATGCATGGAGCTGCAAGTAGAAATCTTGGAGACTTGTACAGTATTTCTGGTAGATGGTGCTTGCCAATGATATGACACTTGTACTCAGAGAGATTCACAGTACATTTGCAGAGCTGATCTATGATGATGCAGTTAGATCTAGAGGTATTGAATGTGATTGGTGCATGGGCATGTGATTTTTTAGCTACATCCAATGAGGGAATGGCAGAGAGAGTAAAGTGGAAATGGTAGAAGGGCTGTTCATATTATGATATGTCCGCGGACATGGCGGTAGTTCGCGGACATCGGGAATTATATCCAGGGATTTTTGGGTTCAGAAGTCATGCAAATGAGAATAAGCACTGAAAGGGATTGGTCAGGAAAGTTTAGTGGGTGTGTTGCGCCAGGAGAGAGTTTCTCAGATACTCTTTTTGCCGAGAGAACAAAAGATAGCTATGGCTGTGTGTTTCAGTAAACAGATTATTTGGATTTTGGGAGATTCGTGGATACATTGGTTGAAGGTGCATGCAGAAAGCTGTGGAGTAGCTGTAGATCTTGGATTCCCACATGTGGAATTACACTGGCATGGAGTACGTGGAATGAAGTGGTTGGACTTGCAACCTCTCTGTGCTACTTTGGAGACAGAGCAACATCCAGACATAATTGTAATTCATTGTGGAGGGAACAGTTTAGGACATGTGACTGGAATTTTTTTGCAATTTGCTATGAAAGAAGGAATTGGTAAGGTTATGGACATGTTTCCTAATACTGAAGTGATATTTTCACAGATTGCGCAGAGACAAATGTGGCTTAGTTCTTCTTCATTTGGTCCACAAATGGAAAAAGCAAGGCGCAATGTTAATAAGGCTGTTTGTGCCTTTCTAAGAGATTTTGGCATGTCCTCTTTTCACAATGAAAATATTATGTTTCGTAGTACATACATTTTTCGCAGAGATGGAGTCCATCTTACTTATGCTGGCAATCAGATTTTTCTGAGAAATGTACAAAATGCATTGCGACCTTTTTTGGAATTACAACAACCATTTTGAAGTAGGTGTTAAGGCATTTATAATTTTTGACTTACAAACACCACCCAAAGGCTCTTTTCAGAGCCACCACTTCTTCCCAGAGAAAATTGCAACTCCATTTTTTAAATGTTCGCGAACTGTCCGCAGACTTCTAAAAAATACAAAGGGCCCTGTTTCATTTATTTTCACTTCTATTTTTTAACTGTGAAAGGCGGCTCTGAAAAGAGCCTTATTTTTTTTTTGATTTTTGATATTTTGTATTTTTTTTGGTTTTTTTATACACAACACAATAGGAGAGGAGGGGAAAGGAAGGTAAAGGGGGGGACCCCAACCACAGGGATAAGAAAGGGGGAGCTGAGAGAGGAAGATGTAGAGTGGGTTTTATTTGGCTAGTGAGCAGATCTTCTCAAGCTCTGAGACGATAGTCTCAAAAGAACTACAAAGTCGCTCCCCCCTGCAGAGTACTGTGTCACAGTACATACATACAACTGTGACCCTCGAAAGGTAAGGGTCATCAACATTCTGTATGGCCTGTGAGGCAGCTTGAGGAAGACGCTGTCCCACAGAGGTGGTCCTTGTGGTGACAGGATGAGAAACAGAGGATGAAGTAGAAGAAATCAACCTGCTACGTTCTTCAAGGTACAACCCTGCGAATAGCCCCAGAGTGAAATGACCTCAGGTGTCGCTTCATAGTAGTGGTCCCAAAGCTGTACTAACAGTGCTTCCCGCGAATGAGTATCATTTTGCACTCATTGCAGGTAACACGGTTCGCATGAGCCTTAGGAACATTACCATGAATGGTAAATAACCGCCACACCCAAGACTCACGCCTAGTGCGGGTAGTAGGGTTTTCCTCTACCTCATTCTCATCATCCTCTTCTTCCTCCTCTCCATCCTAACTCCTGTTCCCCTCTTCAGGCCCTTGGGGAGGTGGTGGTGGTGGAGGGGGTGGGGGTGGTGCTGAAGCAGGTGCAGCACCAGGTGGCAGTTCTGCAGGCAGGGATGCCATATCGATGGTGTAATCAGCAAGTTGCTGGAGAAATAGATGTGCTCTGAAGAATAGCCAGAAACACAATGAGAATAAGCTCTAGGGCGTGGTCTTTGTTAGGCGGAAACCTGTGCAGTTCCCTCTGGGACCACTGCAAAAGATTTAGGACTACAGGCGTTTGGCGGTGAACCCACTTGGTAGCATCTGTACCACACAGATTCACTTGGTAGCTGTGGCTAAGCAGTCAGACTTCTCTCAAGAAAAGTTGAGCAGTATGTGGAGTATACAAAATAGGGCAATTCTTCACAGCAAGACAAGCAAACACGCAACGAGGCTTAGTGTAAAGATATTAAGGCATTTATTTATAACAGAACATCTATGAAAAACACTACGGCAAATCACGGCAAACAAATCAATCACAATTACTCTACGAAGTAGAAAACGATCAATCCCCCTAGCAATATCCACAACTCTAGGTTCTACTGGTACCACTTATTTTCAGACAGAGGTATATACCTCAACCTAGATGACACTCGAACATTAGTTAGGACGGGAGAGAAAAAGATAGGCAGGTCATGAAATCAACACAGTTCAATCCTTCGCGGATAAATTGCAAGGCAGGAAGGCAAGAATCACAATAGATCATAAAGTTCAGAGGCCAGGCCCACTCTGAGAGAGGCAAGGCGCGATGCTCCAAAAAGTCTCTAGTGGAGATGCATTCAAGTCTGTATAGCAAATTGTTATCGGCAGGTTGAACCAGTTCAGAACAAAGGATGAGAAAAGCTTGGAGGCGACCCAACGGAACGGAGAGGATTAAGACACCTCACTCGCACCGATCAAAAGGGAAGCCAGGCGGACACGGTACCTTGTTGTGGACGGCAGCTCCGGCGGGGGCAGTTGTTCCTGGTGGTGGATGCACGTCGGGTCTTTGCCAAGAGTAGAGATGATCTCGTCATCGAAGAAAATGAAGTCTGGTGCACCACCAGGGAAGAGACCAGCCGCGGAGTGCTCCGTCACAAGGCACCACCTTTTGGTCGCGGTACAGGGGGCGTGGCTATCCTGTTGCCGAGGTGTTCTGCACGGGCAATTCGACCACTGCGTCCTGAGGCGAATAAAAAGCAAAGGGGACTGGTTGTTCCCACCAGTCTGGGGAAGAGATTCTCCGGCAGGGAGATCTCCTCTGTCGTCGGGAAGTGGTGAGTCGGTTCTGCAGGGCTCCACCAGAGGTGTCGTCGTGCAGGACGGCTCAGCGTTACCCTCGTCGGATTCTTAGGTCCTGTGGCGACTTCTGAAGATCCAGTCCCAAAAGCCCTGCTTTTATGCAGAAAACCCCCATTCATTCAGCCTAGCTGTCAATCAACACATGCTAAGTGGTGAGCGGGAACGCTCACCACTTGGGCCAATCACTCCAGAGTGCGACCTGAGTTGGCAAGGCAACTCGGTCCAGGGTGCCTAAACCCCCTCCCACACCCCTGAAGTAACCCAGACAGAATGGCACCACTTTGGAGGGTCTCTGTACAGAGGCCCGCCAAAAGTGGAACAAAGGGCTCAACCTTTGGTTTAGGAGTCACAGAGACGAACACAGACGCCATTTTACAAACCGAGTTCTGGCAGAAAATACGATCCGATAAACTTATTTAAGATAAGTAGATCGGTGGTACGTTAGAGATTAACGAGAAAAAGTATCAATCCCCAACAATGGGACGAATCCCATAGGGTTATGCTCGGGGTCGAACATAACAAGTAGTTTCCACTGCCACCAGCCAAAACTCGACGAGGGGGGACGGGACAGTGCCCCCTAGAGTAACAGGTCTAGGAGTAATCGAATTACCCCTACTAGTACGTCCACAATAAGAGGGTTTGTACCAGTCCTGTTAGTAAATTTAGGCCTAGTAAAGCCAATGGTGACTTTACATGCCCGGGGAGACAGTAGTCAGTCCCCGGGTATGGAGTCTATGGTGGGGGTCCGCTAGGACGCCCCGGTGTTACGGCACGTAGGGTGCGGTGTAACACACATAGAAAAACATATGAGACCCTATGGAGTAAAAGACCCCATAGCCCATCGAACACATTGACATCTCAAAGGAATTACACACACATACATGTCCAAGAGTGGGAGAAAAGAGTCTCACTCTTGGCAGGATGGAAAAAACAAACTCCAGAAATCCAGCAAAGCTGCTGGGGGACTCACTAGGTTAGGAAATTCAGCCTAAACAGAGAATTCTCCCTAACAGTCTTTTATAGGGGTGCTTGTGTGCGGACGAACCGCGCTTCAAAAGGTATGTAGAAACTCAGGATTACTATGTGGGACTTGTGCCATGGTGAGATTTTATTGAAAAATATTATGGATGAATTGAAAATGTACTTTTAATTTGTTCGGGGACCCGAACACTGTTCTTATTCAGAACACGCGATCAGCGTGGGTGTGGTCATATGATCCGTTCGCAAACAAGTCTGCGAAGGAAGCGCATGTCCGCAGGACACCAAATTCACGGAGATTGGCTAGCACATGCGCGTTGATGTTCTACGGACACTGTTCGGGTCCTGAACTAATTAAAATTGCGTCACATGTGAAACGAACATTTCAGGACACTGTGTGTGTTCTTAGAACAGTTTAAATTTGCTAGCGAACAATAAGCACAGATATAGTGTTCTTCAGGACACGTTCAATTTCGTTTATGTACGAACATTTCAGGACACCAATTGTGTTCATTTTCAACTTGCTAGCGAACAGTACGGACAGGTATAGTGTTCTTTAAGACACCTCCATTTTCGTTTAATTACGAACAATTCAGGACACCACGTGTGTTCTTAGAACAGTTTGAACTTGCTAGCGAACACTACGGATAGATATAGTGTTCTTTAGGACACTTTCATTTTTTTTTTTTACGAACATTTCAGGACACCGCGTGTGTTCTTAGAATAGTTTCATCTTGCTAGCGAACAGTACAAACAGGTATAGTGTTCTTCAGGACACCTCCATTTTCGTTTATTTACGAACATTTCAGAACACCTGCACTGTCCGCGGACACCTAGATTGTTTAAAAAAAAAAACGAAACTATTTACAACACAATATAAAAATTAAACTTTATTTAACATATATTAATAATTTATGACAGAGAAGGTGAGGCAGAAACAGAAACAAAAACAGGAGAATTAGGGGTTTCATCATGATTGTTATTAGGTGAAGAAAGGATGGAAGTCTCATCAAAACGTTTTGGGTTATGGAGAGGGTTTGGGGATAATTGACTGGGATATGGTGAGGAGGGACAAGTACATGTGGGGCAATGGTACGAGGTTTTTGGTTTAAAATCTTCCACAAAAGTTTTCAAATTATTAAAATTAGTCAACAATAAATCATTTTTTTCTTCTATACTGTGAAAAGTGTTATCCATAACAGGTTTTTCTGAAGTATTTTCTATTTTGGTATGCTCTGTACAAAAAAAAATATATATATGTTAAATGTATACAAAATAGTAATAATTAAATGGTTTATATTATAAAGTGTTTACCATTAGTTTCACTATCTTGTGACATTTCTTCATGTGGGAAATGTTCCTCTAGCCATTCCAGAGTACTAGACATTTCTGTGAGAGAAAAGAAAAGATAAAATATTTTTTTATCTAATACAGAAAGTTTATAAATATATGAATAAAATTAAGTACACTTACTATTTCAGGTAAGATATGTCCTATGTACTCAGTGGGTCTGCTCTTGTTCTCAGTTCTGTTGTGTTTGTGAGGTAATTATGTTGGAAGCCAATTTATGTTCTTGTTGTATATTCCATTTTAGAACATAGTGCATTTAAATGAATGGTTAGTGTGTTGTATATATGGGTTACATTTCTTATGTAATATAATGTGTTTGTGTGTTTTTTTTTTAATTTGTTAAATGTTCCTATGCTATGATATAACAATCAAACATACCCCCCCAGAGTTTTTTAGGTAGTGGTACTGTTCTTCGAACATGTCCGTGAACATTAAATGAGTTCGCGGACATCAAGTACAGTAGAAGAGATTCAGTCAGTCACATATGATATGTATATAAAGTGAAAGTCATTATTGTTAAGTTGCACTACTAAAAACCTATGAAATTCAATGAAAAAACTTTTTTAAAGGGACGTTATGGTTAAGTTGCGCTACTAAAAACCTATGAAATTCAGTGAAAAAACTTTGTTAAAGGGACATTATGGTTCCAAGTAAAACCGAAAAACCCTTGAAATTCATCAGTTATGGTAAGCTAAGCAACCATAACTCGTGCCGCCACCGTGCACTGCTAAGACTAACACCCAGGACATCAAAGATGACATCACAAATGTCATTGATGACATCACTGATGACATCACATGTCTGGCTCACTCTTTTTTCTTTTGCTGACATATCTAGGCCACATGGTTTTCTTCAGTAACAGTCAGAAACTAAACATTTTATTTTATTTGTAGATGTATCCTTCCAGTAGGTTCTTACAGTAATTCCCTTAGAGTCCAGTCACATCATATGAAAAATATACATACGGAAAGACACAAGCTTGAAAGACAGCTATCCTTTTTGTGCGTAAAGATACTCACTGGACTTATGAGTACTTTCTGATAGTTCTATTTTTTTTTTTTGGGCTGTACTTTCCCTGTATATGGTCATATTTGTATACATTGTACTCACACTACTTTCCTTAGGGTCCAATCACATCAAGTGATACATATACATAGGGTAAATAGCAGCTTTGAAACAGAGCAATCATTTATTTGCATGAAAATAATCAGTTAAGTTATGAATTGTTTCTGCTACTACTTTTGCTTTTTTGCTAACTTCACTATCCCTGTACATACCCATATTGGTATGTGTTCTTGTGTCTTTGTGTTCTGTCTATAGTAATACAATTATGTAATACTTGTGTTTTATTAGCTACATATTACATATTTCACAGTACACACAAATCTATTAAGAAAACAATTATCATTTCATTATTCAACATATTAACATTACAAATATTATACCTTCATCTTGTACGCTGCACACAATGTTATGTTTCTGTATGAGTAGCTTAGTATACTCGATAGAACCCCATAATAGAATGCTATTTATATCAATGCATCGTTCAATGCACTAATTAGGGTATGATATTTATTGCAATGATCCTTGACACATTTTTCGCAACATTATAATAAGAATCCCTTGTACACATATTTCATGAAAACTACATACACATGTGATGTCATCAGTGATGTCATCAATGACATTAGTGATGTCATCTTTGATGTCCTGGGTGTTAGTCTTAGCAGTGCACGGTGGTGGCGCGAGTTATGGTTGCTTAGCTTACCATAACTGGTGAATTTCAAGGGTTTTTCAGTTTTACTTGGAACCATAATGTCCCTTTAACAAATTTTTTTCACTGAATTTCATAGGTTTTTAGTAGCGCAACTTAACCATAACGTCCCTTTAACAAAGTTTTTTCACTGAATTTCATAGGTTTTTAGTAGCGCAACTTAACCATAAAGTCCCTTTAACAAAGTTTTTTCACTGAATTTCATAGGTTTTTAGTTGCGCAACTTAACCATAACGGCCCTTTAACAAAGTTTTTTCATTGTTTCTGCTACTACTTGTGCTTTTTTAAAGGGACGTCATGGTTCCAAGTAAAACTGAAAAACCCCTGAAATTCGCCAGTTATGGTAACCTAAGCAACCATAACTCGTGTCACCACCGTGCATGGCTAAGACTAACACTTCTCTATATAAACCAATTAATAACCATCACTTTATGTGTACTTAACACATTTTTTAACAGACCATACAGAGATTAAAAATAATACAGAAACAGAGACCTTAGAAAATCATTTGCAGCAAATGGAGCAAACATGTGATCTATTAATGTCAAATTTCATTCTTTTTAAAAACTTTGGGGAGGACCATATAAAAGAAAGTATTAAATATCACTGTCCCACATGTACCTGTACCCCTTCTCCATGTCCCAGCCAAGCATCCCCAAAAACTCCCCAGCAAGAAAAACGTTATGATGAGACTTCAATCCCTTCCTCCCCTACCATCCATCATGTAAAAACCCCTAATTCACCTGTATTTGTATCAGTTTCTGCTTTCCCCTCTCTTTTATAATTTTTATACTTGTATGCAATAATAAAATATTAAGTGTGTTGTTACTATATACCTATGTGTCTTATTTTTTTTTAAAAAAGGCAGTTAGGGTGTCCGCGGACAGCAAGTGTTTCTGGGATGTCTGTAAATAACCAGAATGGGGCTGTCCTAAGGACACTATACCTGTTCATGCTGTCCACAATCAAAATGGAGGTGCACTTAGGACACACAAGTTGGCCCCTATGAACATTGTGCCTGTCTGCAACTGTCCGCCGCATGTGTGTTGCACTTTTAATTAGGTCGGAACTGGAACACTGTCCGTAGAAGACCTGCATGCATGCGTAGACCCAAACCCGAGCATTTGGTGTCCTACGGACAGCTGTCCCATTCGTGAACATGTCTGCGACGTCATCATGTGACGGCAACCACGCGAAGTGTAACAAACACTGTCCAGGCCCCTGGACACATAAAAAGTGTTTTATTGAG
This sequence comes from Ambystoma mexicanum, assembly GCF_040938575.1. Classification (NCBI taxonomy): domain Eukaryota; kingdom Metazoa; phylum Chordata; class Amphibia; order Caudata; family Ambystomatidae; genus Ambystoma; species Ambystoma mexicanum. The sequence continues at coordinate 21,408,484 of NC_090924.1, forward strand.
CAATCCAAGGTATTTTCCTGGGAAAGTTCACCCGTGCACATGTCCCAGACATGTCCCAGACCATGTCCCCGGAGATCTTCATACTTTTTGGAACTTTTTGAGACCTTTCTTGGTGTTTGAAGTGTTCACAGACAGCACGGGGGTGTCCGTGAAGCGCGCCCCAGCACCCATATAAAAGGCCACGCCCCGGAGCTGCTCCTTATTCTGTTTGAGGACTTCCAGGGCAGAGACTGCTCCTTGTTACATTGGATTGCTCTTGCTCTTTGAAACAGCTGTCCTGATGGCATCCATGGCTGCTGCAGGTGCTTCTGCTCTCTCAACACCACCCCCATCCCCTCCACCTCTGAACACCTCCCCAAGAGCCTGCAGAGTGGAACAGGCATGAGGATACAGAGGAGAGTGATGAAGAGGATGAAGAGGATGAGGTAGTGGTCCCTACTACTAGTTCTCACCATGAATCTTGGGTGTGGAGGTTATTTACCACTCTTGATGGAGTACTAAAAGCACATACAAACAAGGTGACCTGCAATCAGTGTAAGGTGGTGCTGAGTCGTGGGAAACCGGGTTTGTACAGCTATGGTACTACCTCAATCAAGCAACACCTAAGGTCATTCCATGGTGGGGCTATTCGTAAAGTTGTACCTTGCGATAAATGTAGTAGTTTGAGTTCCCCTGCAGCATCCTCTGTTTCCACTCCTGCCACAACAAGAGACACTCCTGTGGGTCAGCGCATCCCTCCAGCTGCCTCGCAGGCCATACATGATGCTGTTGATCCCTACCTTTCAATGGTCACAGTATTGTGCATGTACTGCGACGCAGTACTCTGCAGGGGGGAGAACCTTCGAAGTGCTTTTGAGACTGTGGTCAAGGAGCATGAGAAGGACTGCTACCTAACTGAATAAGGTCCACCCTACATCTTCCTCTCTCCACCTGCCCTTTATTATCCCCATGGTTGGTGTCCCTTCCTTACCCTCCTTTCCCTCTCTTTTCCTGTGTGTCATGTTTAAAAAACCAAAATAAAATATAAAACAACAAAAAAACCTAAAAAAGGACCTTTTCAGAGCCGCCTTTCACAGATCAAAAATAGAAGTGTCAATGAAATGCTGCAGGGCCCTGTGCATTTTTAGAAGTATGCGGACAGTCTTCGAACCTCTAACATTTTTGCAGTGCTTCCCTGTCAGAACCATTGCACTTTTCTGTGGGGGGAAGTGGTGGCTCTGAAAAGAGACTTTTTGTGGTGTTTTTTTGTGTTTCGAAAACTTCAAATGGTCAAAACCTAAGCAAACTGGATTGCTGTAATTCCAAAAAAGGTTGCAATGCATTTTGTATATTTTGCAGAAAAATCTGATTGCGAGTATAAGTAAGATGTACTCCATCTCTGCGAAAAATGTGTGTACTACGAAACATAATCGTTTCATTGTGAAAAAAGGACATACCAACATCTCTCAAAACGGCACACAGTCTTGTTTACATTGCGCTTTGCTTACTCCATTTGTGGACCAAATGAAGAAGAACGCAGCCACATTTGTCTATGCGCAATACAGGAAAAAATTACACTGGCGTTTGGATACATGTCCATGACTTTCCCAAGTCTTTCTTTCATTGTAAATTGCAAAGAGATTCCAGTCCTAAACTGTTCCCTCCACAATGAATAATAATAATGTCTGGATGACACTGTGTCACCAAAGCACAAAGAGGTACCAAATCCAGCCACTTCATTCCACCTACTCCATGCCAGTGCACTTCCCCATGAGGGAATCTAAGATGTACAGTGTTAGGCAGAATCACCTGCAGTAACCTTTGGGAAACTACAGGAACTTAGGACTATAAGTGTAAGCACAATGTCACTTTTGGTGACATTGCCTCAACAGTTTAAGTGAGCAGTAGAGCAAATTACACAAAGGACCAAAGAATACAGTGATTCAAGTAAACACTTACTCAAGGTTTCTTAGTAAAAGAAAACAGGTAATATGGCATTTTTGAACCAACAATACAAAAATGTGATATTTCACAGTAGTACTATAGTACTATAGCCGTACAACATAAATCTACCATCAATCTACATATACATTGTCCACATTCTAAGTGCCTAAAAATGATTCCAGCTAAGCAATTCACTGACATGCTCCCTTTACGTTGTTTGTGTTTTGTAAATAGATATGAGATATTATATATATCAATCTTTTTAGAAGTTTGATGTTGTTGAAGGTTGAAGAATTAAAAAGAACCGATTCTCTAAATAAATTGAATATTTGTATACTGGGTCTTTTGAAATACATATTGCTCATTGAATGTGTTGCTGAAAATTGTATGAAATAATCACTTCAAACTAGAAAAAGAATGTAAGATTTTGTTTGTGCGAATACAAGCCCCTAGGGGCCAAAGTTTACTTGTGCAGCAACGAATTAACATTGGAACTTAGGTTCCATTAGGAGTGCATTTTGGCTTACTGTGCAGCAATACACAGTTCAGGTTTTGTATAAGGCCAGCCCAACCACATGCCCTCGCTTCGTGTTACTCTGATTAGCAGCGTGACACTTACCGCTGTTCTTCACCTTGAATCTGATACTCCATCCTCTGAAGATCATCTCACCTACCTGATCCCAGCTGCTCCATCGCTGAGGCGCACCTACCTGATCCTAGCTGCTCCATTACTGAAGGCGCACCTATCTGATCCCAGCCGCTCCATCGCTGAAGGCGCACCTACCTGATTCCAGTCGCTCCATCGCTTAAGACGCACCTACCTGATTCCAGCCACTCCATCGGCGGAAGGCGTGCTTACCTGATTCCAGCTGCTCCATTACTGAAGGTGCGCTTACCTGATTCCAGCCACTCCATTGCTGTGCACGCACCCTACCTGCATTCCATCGGAGTCGGGGCCTTGTCTCACTTGATTCGGACTTCCAGCGATGCAGGAGTCTTCACTTCTTCTCCGCTTCAACGCGGTATCTTCATCCGTAGCCGCTGAACTGTCTTCAAGCATCCGGACTCTGCTCCATGTCATCAGACTGCTCCTACAAGGGGAAAGGAACACAACAGGTTAGAACATCATAATAATGCACTCTTGGCCGCATCGTACCTGAGTCTTAACTTCCATTATAATGGCCAGTTACCTGTTGTCCTTGAGAGTCCATCATCCTTAGTGGAATCCCAGGTTCCGCTCCACGCTTCCAATATATCATCGTCACTCCTAGAGAAGAGCAGAGACATTACAAGACATCATTATTTACTTACCATCAAGTCAAGACTCATTGTTAAAGACATTATTGAAAAATGAACAATAACTATAACCAAAGACTTATCCTCCAAATGGATTGGTCACAACCGGTCTGGATCACCACTTTGCGGACCAGTGAAGCAACTATTCCCATTCAACACACCCATCCTGAAGGAAGCAGGATGGAGAGCCAAGCATTACAAAATAAAAGGGGCGACACCAGCATCCCGAGCAACATACTCCGCAGCAGCTGGGAAGACAGCAGATACAGGCGAGCCAAGTCGAGGAAGGGCTCCAACCATGCCCCAACACCCCCACAGAGACCAAGTGAGCGTAACAAACAAAGCATACAATTATTTATTCTATCTCCTAACATCCAATAACACCGCCTTAAGAAGCCAAACGTGCTCTGTGTGCTTACTATTGTAGTCATTTCTAAAGCACATTCAACTAACAGATTCTAAATGAAATATACAGAATGCACATAGGCACAGAAAAGTACATGTAAATGCTATGCACGGTTATCAGAAAGCACTACTACTGCGAATACATATAAATCCATGTCTACATTAACAACAGTGCTATTAACACACATATTTACTAACTTCTTTCTTTCACAATTGCTGTGAAGACCACTCCCCTGAAAAGCAGCAGCGTTTGAAGTATGAACGAGAACTCAGAAGAAGCCTACTCTTTCCATCCAAAAAAGTAAGTGCAATACTGCCATAACGTTCTAACTGTTACTCACACACTGCACTATTCTAGTAATCTAGAACAAACAATTGCATTAACCCTGCAACATTAGATTCAGAGTTAGTACTTCCCCTCACCAGCTCCATACTTTGTATTGTAATCTGAACACCAGAATAGTAACACACAAATACAAGAATAGCCTTCCCAACCTGATCTAGCAGCCCATTGCACAATCACATAATCTACATACATCCTTACCATCATACTCAGACACTCATGCTCAAAGCACACATACACTGCACAAGATCCAACCCACACTTTCTTTTTTCTCCAACAGACCCCAAATAATGCCTACCAAAAACTACTCCGTAGAAAGCAACGCAAAAGTAAACAATATCAAACTAAAAGTCTCCAAAATAAGCATCCACCTCTAGCAGAATTGTTACAAAAAGTTCAAACAAAACAGCTAATACTGTCATTAAGCGAAACAAAACAAGCTTCCAGTACAGAAACTTTGTCTCCTCTTTCAAAATGTTAAATGAAACAGAAAGTGAAATCTTTACACCAGTTCCTCAATCAGTATGTGAAAGGCAAAGGCAAATTCAAAATTAAACTATTACAAAATATGGACTCCTGTCCAGTGCGCAAATACACAGGACTACAATGACATTCATTAGCCTGCATTTCTGGACCCATTTTCAAATGCACCTTCCATCATATCAAAATGATATCAACACATCATTCAACTATAAGAAATGTGGTCCATAAACTGTACTATGCCAAAAGTCCTGCTTTAGCACTAGCCAAATTAAATAACAATCTTCTACATGGTACAGCCAAACAACTACTCGAAGAAATAGAGCATATCCAGAGAAAATATTTTGGAACTGAAAGCCACTTACAGAATGCAATAGATTTACAACAGACTAGCAACAACTGTACAGATAGCAACCTTGTATTACACACATACAAAAAAGAAATACTAAAGTTTAAAAGTAAATCTACTGAAGTACCAAACCATTTGTGTGTGTGTGTGTGTTGCCGCAGTACTTTTTATAAAAACAGCACAAAAACTGTAGCCATAATGCACAAAATAGAAGACAATGAAGATTCCAAATGGTTCCAATTATCTCTCTATCTTATAGCATAAAACAAATACGAAATTACTGACCCATTAATACTTTGCAGTTACTGCACTGCAAAACTTGACAACAACCAAACACCTTCACGTGCTATCACAAATAACCTGGAATTATTCCCATTACCAAAACCCCTGCAACAAATCAACTTATATGAGAGCATCATAATTCAAACAGTGCACCCATTTCAAGCAATAATACGCCTTCAACCAAAAACAGCAAAACTACCTGCCTCTGAATTAGTGAAAGGCATTTGTGGCAAAGTAGTTATTTTGCCATTAGATTTAAAAGAAAATGTACACAACCTGGGCGTGCAACGTCCAATACATCAATCTTTAATTATTTTAGTAAATGGCATACCTACAAAACACAAAATAATCGGCAACAACTCGTGGACTTACATAAAGTTAGACAAGCCCTGCAATATGTAAAAGACTACAATGAATACTACATAGAAATTAATATTGAAGAAAACCTGAGGGAAACACTGAAATAATTCAAGAGTCATCAGAAACGGGTAAATTTCAATTTCTAGATCCTGCTGCAGAATCCAATATTTTAGACCATTATACAATTCATCCATTGCACTCTATAGACACCATAGATGATGCACTGGAAATGTACCAAATGCGACAAGCCAAAGGATCTCCAATCAGCATATGGGAAAAAACTATAGAAGCACGTGCCTTTCCTATACTCTTTCCAACTGAAAAAGGAGGAAGGTACGATGATAGACCCACACAAATAACAGCATCAGAATACCACTCTTTATGATTGTATTCTGAAGACCCCAGATTCAGACAAAACATGGAATACATATTCCACCTTCTCTTTGAAGGTGAACTAGCAACCCTATGCTATGAAGTTGCACACACATTGAAATCAGGTACCCATTTTCAAAATATGTCAGCTACGGAATTACTACAAAAAATGCAAGAAACATATGAGATTTTACAGTCAAGCATTACAAATCTTTTAGCAAACATGTGTGGTACAAAGAAATACTGGTTCCGATGTCACAGAGATGTACGCTGCATTTTAAGAAACGTTGGCCCACCCAATTGGTTTGTGACATTACGTTATGCAGAATATGCATGGGAAGATTTACACGATTTCCTATGCATAGCAAACAAAAACAAACAAACATAGATCTAAAAACACCAGGCAAACTCTGCTCTCTAGATCTGTAAATGTATCAGGATACTTCCAGCATTGCTTCATTGCTAAGCTACACATCATTTGTAATAAAACTGTTCCTCCCCTCGGAGAAGTGCAACACTTCTTTTGGAGAAAAGAATACCAAGCCAAAGAAGCACCACACATCCACTTGTTTTTGTGGATTAAAGATGCTCCTAAATTTGGTGAGGACAGTGATGCCACTCTTTTGCAGTTCATCCAAAAATATGTCACTTGTGAAATCCCTTCAGAAACAACACATAGCCACCTTCATGCACACATTTTACAATTTCAAAGACACAAAATAAAGAAATATTGTTGTCGCAAATATAAAAACTAAGGGAAATACTACATAACATGCTGCTTTGATTTCCCTAGACAAGATTCAACAACAGGTCAAGTAAAAAACTTCATGTCTTAAGTTAGACATAGTGTCAAAGGTAAATCACCTAAGAACACATATTACATAAAAAGAACAGAAGAATCAAAATACATCAATGATTACAATGCAATCATTGCCCTCCTATGAAATTCAAACATAGATGCACAGTACACTGCAGACAATTCCATTGCAGTTGCACGATATGTCACAGCCTACTTAACTGAAGCAGGGATGACATATCATCTGACTATCATAGAAATTGTACAGCTTAGGCATAAAAATGCTATCACATAGAGAATGTGACTGCTATGAAGCTACAGACCGTTTAACCAGTACTGCCTTGAATTGAAAATCAGAAAAAATAGTATGGCTAAGTCTTGGTCCTGCTAAATCTAGAGAAAGAGTTCTCAAATCATATCAGGACATAGAAACAATAGTGAAAAATGATCCCAACAGCCAAGACATTTTGAAAAACAATTTACTAGACACATACTACCCAAACGGGAGTACCACTTCGGAAACCACGTGTCTATACCACGTAGCCATAACTTCACATACAAAAATAATATTAAACCAGATGAAAAGAAAGGTAGATATAGAATAGCAAATTGTGAAGGCAGCTTAGTGAAACTTACCAAACCAAGCTTAATTAATCATATCAAATTGTCATTAAAAACTCATCAACATAAATCACTGTATTACATGTCCCTGCTACAACTGTTTAAACCATGGAGAAAAGAAGAAGAGTTACTAGATACCTAGAACTCCTGTGAAGATGCTTTCAAAGCAAATGAAAGCACTATAACAGACGTAAACTTTACACATTACCAAACAATGTTGCACAATGAACAGCAAAATGAAGTAGAACTCCAGGGCCAACTAGATGTGGACACTCCTGACAGTAGTAAACCTTCTGTGACAGGAAGCCAAGAACCACTTGGACAGCCACTAATAGCAAATGAGGCAGTATTAGCCATGACAGAAGTAGAAAACACCATGTGTCAGTATGAGCAATCTACAGAAGACTTTGCTGCACTGAAATCACAACTAAACAATGAGCAGCGTAGTATTTTCCAAGAAGTAACAAAACAAATTGAACATGGTGTGCAAAATGAAAATAAAAACTGTACCTGCCAAAACTACAAACCTGTACTGCTATAAGTGAGTGGTCAAGCTGGTTTAGGCAAAACATTCATAATCAAAATCATCAGCAAGTTCCTCCAACAAATGACAAAGAACAAACTGTCAGCTGTTGTAACTGCCCCCACAGGTTTAGCTGCCTACAACATAGGCGGTGTCACTTTACACTGATTACTACTCCTTCCAGTAGAACACCAAAACAAATTAGACTATTACAAACTTTCTACAGAAGATGAAATGGAACTACGCAGAGTTTTCAAACAAATGAAAATGCTGCTAGTAGATGAGGTGAGCATGGTCTCCAACCTAATGTTGGCTTTGATTCACCTCAGACTACAAGAGGTCCTCAAAACAGACTACGAAGAGCTATTTGGAGGAAAACACATTATAGTTTTCGGATATCTTCAATTAACACCAGTGAAAGGTGAACATATTTTTAAAACCTTAGGGCACAAACTGTGCCGTAAAATTCTTGGCAGCATAAGAAATGTCAACCTTTGGCAACATTTTTGATACAGAGAATTAAGTGAACGTATGCGTCAGTCTGCAGACCTCAGATAGGCCAACATTTTAAAAAGTATTAGAGTTGGTGTACTATCTCAAGAAACACAATCTATATAAAAAAACAGGCGCATCCATGCACTCTATGGCCATAACTCATGTGCTACTGATGTCATTGAACAATTAGCACACAAAAATGTCAATTGTATGTCCTTCATGCCAACTCTTGCAAGCTGTTCAAAATTTAATGAAACAACGTTAAAAAAAGAAATGCAACCAATAGTTCAAATTGGCTCCACAGACAAACTACACTACATGGTATGACACTACCCATGGGTCAACATGCCATAACAAGGCTAAACACCTGTCACGGAATTTCCCCTTTCTCACCTGAGAGCAGTCCTTGCAGGATTTCTTGGGCAGTGTCTTCTTACGCACGGACCTGGTCTTGTATAAGCCCACGCAAGCTTCTTCTGGCTCCAGCGTGCGTTCAGAGTTCCGGGATTCAGATAGTCCGGGGATCCAGGAAACGAAGAAGGTGGACAAGCACGGCACACGGGTCCAGGAAGCAAGGAAAAAGGAAGAGGGGAAAGGGAAGAGAATTAGAAATTCCAGGAACCAGGATAACAGTTCAGCGAACTACGGAGCACACGTCTAGTTGCTACTTTCAATAGCATTGTGTCGCGAGGGGCCGCAGGGGTGCGGTCTATTTGTAGATTACTCTACGTCTGAAGTGAAGACCGAGGAGGGCGTTTCACGTTAGATGGCCATGTTGGAAGTACCAAGGTGTGCAAGCCCCGTTGTGATAAGGACCATGAAGTCCAAACGGGGCACGTTCTGTGGGTCACGACAGCATGCTTCCTCCAAAAACCTGTTCCACTAGGTTTGCTTGGGTGTATGAGATAGTATCTTCTGAGCAATCAAGGGGTATTCAGATTAGAAATTGGTTCCCAGGTTCTTTCACTAGGAGGATATCCTTTCCATTCAACCAAGTACTGAAGCTGAACCTGTTTATACCTGGAGTTGCATATTCGGGACACTTCATATTCCAGTTGGTCGTCCACCACCACAGGAGTGGGTCTGCAGGATTTCTGATATCTGGGAGGATCGGATGTAGGGTTTTAATAAAGAATTGTGAAAAACTGGGTGAATTTTCTTCCAGGAGTCTGATAGGTTGAGCCGGTATGAGACTGGATTTATGATTTCCTTGATGGAAAATGGACCATAGTACCGGGGGGCCAATTTGTTTGGCCGTAAATGTCAGGGTAGTAGTTTCAAGGACAACCAGACTTGATCACCAACTTCATAAGAAGGCCCTGGTCTTCTTTTGGTGTCCGCATATCACTTAGTATGTATTCTGGCCTTCTCTAAGTGTTCTTTGGCTTCCTTGTGTGTGTTGATGAGTGTTTCAATCCAGGAGTCGATGGTAGGTACTGGTGTGGGATGTGGAAGAACAGAGGGTAAAACTGATGGATGGAATCCTTGACTGCAATAAAAGGGGCTGGTCTTAACTGCTGAGTTTTCAGAATTGTTGTAGGCGAATTCAGCCACGGGTATTAGGAGCGACCAGTCATCCTGCACCTTGGTGGCGAAACAACAAAGGTATTGTTCCAGGGTCTGGTTTACTCGTTCCGTAGCTCCGTTGGTTTGTGGATGATAACCTGATGAGAGAGCGCGTTGGATTCCTAGAATGCGACAGAGATGTTTCCAGAATTGTGAGACGTATTGGGGTCCTCGGTCTGATATGATCCATGAAGGCGGAGAATGTGTTCCAGGAAGATTCCAGCGAGTTCTGATGAGGATGGTAGTTTATACAGGGGTGTAAAATGAGCCATATGAGTGAACAAGTCAATGGTGACCATGATAGTCGTGTATCCCTTGGAAGGTGGCACCTCCACAATGAAGTCTGTAGCGATGAATTCCCATGGCCTTGTTGGTAGTGTAGGTTGCAGTAGGAGACCTGCAGGTCTCTTGTTATCGTGTTTGTTTTAACTACAGATAGAACAGGCTTGGATGTACAGTTGTACGTCAGTCTTCATTCTAGGCCACCAAAATTGTCTTTGTATAAGACGGAGGGTGTTGGTGATGCCACGATGTTTGGAGTGAAGGGTATTGTGGCAGATGTTTATTATCCTTTGTTGTAATTTTTGTGTGGGGATGACTAGAGCATTATCATTGAACAAATATCTGTCCTTGGATCTCAGATTCCATTGATTCTTCCTTGAAATATCCTTCCAGAGCTCAGAGGATTGGGTTTGCATCCAAACTTCTTCCAGAAGACTGACTGCTTGAGCTACAAAAATCGTGTGGGGAAACATCTTAGGATAGGCCCGATCTTCAATAGTTTCATAGTCAGGACGTCAAGACAAGGCGTCAGCAATTATGTTTTGTGATCCAGGGACATGACTGATGTGGAACTGGTACTGGGCAAAGAAGAAGGCCCAACGGGCCTGACGACTATTCCTACAGTCCAAGGATTGTAGAACTTGAAGATTTCGATGGTCCGTGCGGACCTGGACTGGATGTCTAGCTCCCAGGAGAAGATGCCACCATTCTGTGAAGGCTTAGCGGATGGCTAACATTTCCTTTTCCAAGACAGAATAATGTGTCTCACTGGGAGTCAGAGTTTGTGAAAGGTAAGCAATGGGGTGTTCCAATTTGTCCTCAAATTCTTGCTTCAACACTGCTCCTATTGCGTAGTTAGAAGCATCCGTCTCCACTAGGAATGGCCAATTAATGTCGGGTTGGGCCAGGATGGGGGCTTGAGTAAACTTTGTCTTTAAACGTTGGAATGCCTTGTCTTGAGGTGCAGACCAGAGAAAGGGAGTGTCTTTCTTCAATAGAGCAACGATCGGTTGAACAATCTCAGAAAGGTGGGTATGAACTTCTGGTAGAAATTGGCAAGCCCCAGGAAGGATTGAACTTGTTTCACGGAAGTTGGAGCCGGCCAAGATAGTATGGCCTTTACCTTCAAATGATCCATACCAATTCCTTCTGGGCTAAGGACAAATCCTAGGTAATGAACAGAAGTAATGTGAAACAAGCATTTCTCGGGTTTGGCTAGGAGTCTGTGTTCACGTAGTTGTTGTAAGACTGCCTTTACATGCTCTTCATGCTTTAGAAGGTCCTTGGAGTAGATCAAGATATCGTCCAGGTAGACAATGAAGAAGAGGACCAGCATGTCAGAGAACACCCTATCCATGAAACGTTGAAAGACTGCCGGGGCATTAGCAAGTCCAAAGGGCATGACCAGATATTCGAAGTGTCCAAAAGGTGTTCTAAAGGCTGTTTTCCATTCGTCTCCTTCCCTGATACGAATTAGATGATAGGCACCCCTGAGATCCAGTTTCGTGAAGATTACAGCTCCTCTCACCGCTTCCAGGATATTCGAGATCAAGGGTAATGGGTAACGGTCCGTGAGGGTGCATTGATTTAATCCACGTTAATCGAGGCAAGGTCGAAGTTCCTTGGTGTCCTTCTTGGGAACAAAGAACAACAAGGCTCCAGCTGGGGATTTCGATGGTCTTATGGTGCCATTTTCAAGGATGGTATCCAAGTATTCTCAGAGGGCCTTTTTTCAGGTTTGGATAGGATGAACATCCTCCCAAAGGGAATCACTGCTGAAGGCTATGTGTCTATGGCGCAGGCTTCAGTTCTGTGAGGGGGTAGAGCCTGAACTATGGCAGTGAAAACTCATTAGCATAACCCTGATAGGCCTTTGGGACCTGTATGATATTGGAAACCGTGAGTGGTACTTGCTGATCTATTGATGGTTCTTTGGAAGGTGTCAAGGAGGAATCCAGGAATAGACAGTGAGACATACAAAACTCAACGCCGGGAAACAAGGATCCTGCTGCCCAGTTGATGTAAGGATTATGTTTCTGTAACCAGGGCATTCCCAGTAGCATGGGGTAATGAGCCGACTTAATGATGTCAAATCTGATTACCTCTTGGTGATGGTTTATTGAAAGCTGGATCTCTTTAGTCTGCAGGCTTATGGGTCCTGAAGTGAGGGGTCTTCCATCGATCGCTTCGACCGGTTGCATGATACTTCGTGTCTCGTATGGAATGTGGTGACTAAAAACCCAATCTTGATCAATGAATACTCCCATAGCTCCGCAGTCTACCAGGGCCAAAATGGAGTAGGTCTTATTCTTGGATGGCGATAGGAAGGCCTGTAGAATCACTAGGCTGTTTTGTCCAGGAGAATTCAAGGATGGAATAGACGTGGTGCAAACATCTCTCTCCCGAAGCCTTGCTCCATCTAGGATCGGGAGCTGGCGTTTCCCTAACGCTGAGGAGGGGCTAGAGGACATTCTCTAACCAGGTGTTTATCCGCGGCACAATACATGCACAACCCTGTATGAATCCTTCTCATCCTCTCTTGCGGGGATATGGGTCCATGGAAGGCTCCTATCTGCATAGGTTCTGGTTCAATAACTGACCCTGGGTTTGTGTTAGTTTTGGAGGTAATCTCAAAGGACACCTTCGGGGGGGTTACTTTGGATTTTTCTTCTCGGCCTTCCTTTCCTGGATACGAAAATCTATTTGCATGGCAGGGTCCATAAGAGCCTGGAATGAGCTTTGGCGAGCCACTCTGGCCAACTCATCTTTGATCTCCTCATTCAGTCCTCTTCTGAAATGAGTAAAACTTGCTTCAGGAGACCAGTCAGCTTCCTTAGCCAATTGCTTGAATCGGGTTACAAACGTATGCATATCCTGGGATCCCTGGTGAAAGTCTAGCAGGCGTTCCTGGGCACTATAGACCTGCTCTGGGCAGTCAAACATGGTTTTAAGGGCCTGTATGAAACCGTCGTAGTCATCCAGGAGGGCATCTCCAGAATTGATTAAGGGCGTAGCCCAGGTTAGAACATTTCCGGAAAGGTGTGAAATTATGAAGCCCACCTAAGCCCTGGGAGTTGAAAAGTAGTAGGGCTTACAAGTAAAGTGAACCAAACAAGAATCAAGGAATCCTTGAAGGGTTTTTGCCGACCCATCGTATTTGTCAACAATGCTGCCCAGCAATACACTTTCCTTTGTGGCAGAATCACGGGATAGAACTAATTGTTTGAAAGCTGCATTTTCCGCTTTTAAATTCTGTACCTCGGTTGTTAGTTCTTGCATGCCACGCATGAGATCCTGAACGGCCGCTTCCATGTCGACTTTGACTTCGGTCTTTTGGCGTCTCAAACTGTCACGGAATTCCTACTTTCTCACCTGAGAGTGGTCCTTGCAGGATTTCTTGGGCGGTGTCTTCTTATGCATGGACCTGGTCTTGTATAAGCCCTTGTGAGCCTCTCTGGCTCCAGCGTGCGTCAAGAGTTCCGGGATTCAGATACTCCGGGGATCCAGGAAACAAAGAAGGTGCGCAAGCACGGCACACAGGTCCAGTAAGCAAGGAAGAAGAGGGGAAAGGGAATAGAATTAGAAGGTCCAGGAACCAAGATAACAGTTCAGCGAACTACGGAGCACACGTCTAGTCGCTACTTGCAATAGCATTGAGATGCGCGGGGCCGCAGGGGCGCGGTCTATTTGTAGATTATGCTACGTCCGACGTGAAGACCGAGGAGGGCATTTCACGTTAGACGGCCATGTTGGAAGTACCAAGGAGTGCAAGCCCCGTTGTGATAAGGACCATGAAGTCCAAAAGGGGCGCATTCTGTGCGTCAGGACAACACCTTGGAAAACTCTATCTCTAACACAGCTGGTTTGGAGAAAATATTAAAATTATCTTTAAACTGTAGAGTAATGCTTAAAAGTAACCTTGACATGGACCAAGGACTAGTTAATGGAGCACTCAGTACAGTTGTTGGCTTTCAAACATACGCACGTGACAACAAAATTCAATTTGTCAATATTCTCTTTGACAAACTATCCGAAGTTAAAAGGATAGGACGCTCAACAGCCAAATTCCTTATTTTCAAAGACATGTATGTAAGCAGAGAACAATTTTCTCTAACTCTAGCATCCGCAGTCACCATTCACAAATAACAAGGCCTTACCCTAGATAAAGCATTGATAGATATTGGTAGAACTGTCTTTAAAGAAGTCATGAGCTATGTAGCACTATCACGCTTACATACACTTCAGACTCAAACTATGCAAGATCTCACAGCAATTCCTCCAAAGAAAGTAAGGGAAGCTAATACTTCATCAAGGACCACAACCAAAGAAGAGTCTACTGCTCAAAGTTACTTAACTCCCTCTTCAAAGAAGCAAATCACACGCCGAACAAATGACTTGGACACAGAAATGTCAGGTACATTCAAATTTTCAAATACAACTGGTTTAAATTGCTACGCAAGTGTAGCAATCAGTATTCTATTCCAATTGCCACCAATTATTGACAACATTTACAGACCAATTGTGTTTGCAAATGTTAGTCCTTCATAGAAATGCAACCAACAATCCTGACAACACTTACAGTGTTTCTCCAATAAGGCAGGAATTGAACTACTGTGCTGGAATGGTCAAATTCACTATAAACTCTAACGAAGATCCACAGGAATTTATTATATACTTACTACAAGTACCAGAAAACAAAAACATACATATAAATGAAATCTTCCAGATTTCATACAAGTGGAAACATACATGCAGTCTTTGCATGCATGTAGTACAAGAAGAAGTTCCTAATGAACGCTTTGTGTATGTATCCATACCTTACTGTGAATCCATTCCATTTCAGCAACTTGTACAAAATGCAAACCATGGCAGATTATGTACTACCTGCAATTCCTATAATCGGTCCACCTTACAAATACAGACACATAGTAAATACGTAATAATAATGATTTTATGTTATAATGCAGATGGTACCAAAAACAACTGCAAGCTAACACAAATGTCAAGTGTCACCTGGTAAGAAAACCTTCACAATAATCGGTATAATCTACCACGCAGGAGCCACAACCAATGCAGGTCAGAACACTGCATATATAAAAAAGAATTGTGGATGGTTCCAATGTACTCATACTAACATTACTCTAAAAAAGAGATTACAAGCAAATCTTGTAAACGCTTCCTTAATATTCTTGAAACCAAAATTTAATAACTAATCTGTGTATGAAAATAAACAAAACGTAAACTCCACAACCATGACCAGTTACAATACGCCAACAGGTATCTAACTGCCCCAAGAATCTGTAACAAGCGAACAGATAAATGAATACCATTAAAATGAAACAAGAAATTAACAGTTAGAATACGCCAACAGGTATCTGACTGCCCAAAAAATCTGCAACAAGCCAACAGATAGATCAATACCACTAAAATGGAAAAAGAAATAAATACATAGAATACACCTACTGCTATCTAATTGCAACAATAATACCACCACTTCCAAATCAAAAACCATACACATATTCAATTCCTCCTACTGAACTCAATAAAAGAAACATATTGTACCACAACGTAGAAAGTTTTTTTTTTAATCCAGCATGGATTTTTTTTTCTCATAGACCCAATGATTTAATCAACAAACACAGGAACTGAGCAAACTCCACAGTACACTAGTTTGAACCTTAGTACTTCTAAAGTACTAACTATGAGGGTCGACAAAATACAGAAATGTTGACTATGTAATGCAATACTCATTATAAACTACAAACACTAACATGTGATTTCACTACCCCTGCCATGAAAAAACTGCATACAACCACAAAAAGTCAAACAGTCTGGCCAACACTCTTCATACACTCTTCATACAGCCTCAACAAAAGAAACAGTAACTTTATAATAATTAAACTCAAAAACACCGCAACATAACACAGCCATGCATATGAACACCTCACCAATAAATACAACCCAAAATGCCTTGAGTCTTCAATACCAACATTGTGAACACAATCCAACAAACAAACTAACACACATCATCTCACTATCCTATAAAGACTATTATACTACTACCAATCAGTACACACATTTTTGAAAAGATATCCCCTAAGCAGCCCACATACCACAGTCCAAATCTTTAGTAGCATGGGTGTGTTATGCTGCGGTGGTTATGGCCAGGGCCTAGAGTCTTGGGTTGCATGTCCAAAGGCCTACGACACTTCGGCCATTCGCTGAAGACTCTAGGCCCTGGCCACAACCACCACAGCATAACACACCCATAGAAACAAACTCCTACGAAATGACCAAACCCAAAAACATAATACATCCACCTCAAAACCTATCCACTTCAATTAACACACTCCCCAAAATTGGATTTATGCTCACTTCCATGCCGCGCTGTCCATGGATGTCCGCGGATCCAATATGTCGGGCACATCAAAACAATGTGACGCACCTCACGCCTCATCCCAGTCAATCAAAGAACATGTTGCGTGTCCACGAACATGACACAAGCCGATTATCCAATTGGTGTCCTGTCTGCGGATATAGATATCACACATTTTTTTAGACCTACTTTTTGGTTGTTTTAAAAAAAATGACTTTATGGATTTACACCAAATTTATAAAAGCATGCTTTTGGGACCAATCCACCACTCCTGCCACAAATTTGTGAAAATCCATCCAGCAGTTTGGGCTGTAGGCATGACAGAAATGTTTTCTCCATTCAGTCTATGGGAAAAAAATAAATTTTGGGACCTCCCTATAACTTTGCCCCCCCTGGACCAAACCTCACCACCCCAAACTTTGCAAAACAATTCAGAGTGGGCCATATACTTTTTTTGCAAAGTTTGGTGAAGATTCATCCACGGGCAGCGGAGTTATAAGCCTCCCAAAAAGTGCTCTTCCTATGGGTTTAGAAACTTAATCATAACTACATGGCCTCTACCGCAGGACTTCAAAGATGACATCACACATGTCATTGATGACATCACTGATGATATCACATATCTGGGCCACTTGTTTTTGTTCACTGACATATCTAGGTCAGGTGGTTTGTTCACTGACAGTCAGAATATTAAAATTCAAAATGTGCTATATATCTAGACGCTAACCCTGTCATATGTTCTTAAAGTAATTCGTTATGGTTTGGTCTCTGTTTATGGTGCACATGCATGGGGCAACAAGCAGGCCTCAAACACACAATTCATTTGTATACATGGAGATACATTTTAATGTTATTAACATTTTCTGATGATGCTGTTTATTTCTTGCTTACTTTAGTTTCCCTGTATGTGCCTCTGATTTGTATGCATTGTGGGTCTTCATATGCATTGTTTGTACTAGCACAATTGTGTAGTAAGTCTTGATTTCCTAACTAGTTATTACATGTTTATCATTACTCAAAACTCTGATAAGGTAGCATTCATTATTTTACTATCCAAAATTACAAGATTATTAATACTGTACTTGTATGGTGCATGCTGCAGCCATTGCCTATGCTTATGAATGATTAGGTTCCTGTGTTAACAACAAGACTCCAATCCAATGATGTTTAGATGTGTACATTCATTAATAGATAGGTCTTCCGATCACCCCTGACATCTCGTTACCAACATTATAAACACAACCCCTTGTAGGGACTTTTCATCAAAATTAATTTCACATTTGTGATGTCATCTATGATGTCCTGGGAGTTAGTATTAGCAGTGCATGGTGGTGGCGTGAGCTATGGTTGCTTAGCTTACCATAACTGGTGAATTTCTGAGGTTTTTCGGTTTTACTTGTAAGTATAATGTCCCTTTTACAACGTGTGTTCATTGAATTTCATAGGTTTTGATTAGTGCAACCTAACCATAACGTCCCTTTAAACAAGTTTTCTCAGTGAATTTCATAGGTTATTAGTGCAACCTAACCATGATGTCCCTTTAACAAAGTTTTCTCAGTGAATTTCATAGGTTTTTATTAGTGCAACTTAACAATAAAGTCCTTTTAACAGCATTTGTTCAGTGAATTTCATGGATTTTTACAAGTGCATCCTAATTTCCTATAATTTACTAATATCATACTTACCCCAACATAGCAACATTTTTGTCCAACTTAGAAAGTTTCACCTCAAAACGTTGCCAGTCTCTACCTTCTAGCATAATTTTAAACACTCCCATACACTTTTTGGTACTTTTTCTACTGATTTTGTGTTCATCGAGATTTGCGGACGTCTGACGTCATAGCAGACTTTCTGGACAGTGTCACTTACCCACACGTGAGGCATGATGATGTGTTTGCAAATGTGTCTGCACTTCGCAATCCGGTCCGTGCTTTGCGAACAGTTCGGAACTGCATTTTCACCTGATCCAGGAACTTTGAAGCTCAAAATGTACCCTTGCACTGCTCCTAAACCAATTCGTACTCATTATCCATTAACAATCTAGCACACAGCACATACTTTGAAGAATATTAGCAAAACTGCTATTTATCTTAAAAATCGCATCAGCTATTGCCATCCCTCCTCACCAGGAGCCACAGCCACCACCAGCTGGAGGACCTACACAATGAAAGAAGCGCAATTCTTCAAAAGACAGTGAAGTGGACCAGGAAGATGAGATAAAGGAAGTGCCTACCTGTAGCACCCAGAAAAAATCTTGGGTGTGGCAGTTATTTACCACTGTTGGGAATGTACCAGAGGCTAAAGCTACCAAAGTGAAATGCACTGAGTGAGTTGCGGACTACCTGGGCAGTACTCCTTTGGGACAACTCTGTGCGCCACCACACCAAATCCAACCAACGCAATGCTCTCAGAAAGGTTTTTCCTTTCCTAGGAAGTAGTAGGATGTCTTCCTCTACCTCACATTCCTCAACCAATACTGTAACAACACAGCCTACTTCTGTTGAACACAAAATCCCACCAGCTACATTGCAAGCGATAAAAGAGGCTGTTGATCCACATCGTTTGGAGACAACAGTACTCTGCATATACTGAAACACACCACTCTGCACTGGGGAGCAATTTCAAAGTGCTTTTGAAGCTGTAATATGGGAGCATGAGAAACACTGCCCCTTCCATAGATGTAAAACATGTGCAACGTATTCCCCTGTCCACCTACCCCTCCATATTCGTGGTTGGTGCCTCTTCCCTCATTACCCTCTCCATTTTACTTTCTAGCATCTCCTGCAAAAGAACAAAGAAAAATCAAAAAACTCCCTTTCACAGTTATACAATAGAACTTAAACAATAAGCTTATAGACTCCATCTACTTTACATTTTTCAGTGATGTTTTTATATTCAATAAGATTCTTCAACATTTCCATTGGCATTTTGTGTTATGGTAATAAGAATAATAGACACTTGTATACTAGAGAAAAATATAAAAGGGCAGAAACAATGTTCTGTATCAAATACTTTTCTCTAGCATACAATAAGGACCATAAAACCTTAAGGACCTTTAAAACTATCTGCGGTCTCCACAGTCCCCTTTCCAGGCCACGGATCATTAAAAGAACCTGATGGCACATGCACACCATTGGACAGGGCAGCCTGTCTACCATTTTATGTTTGTAACACTCCCTCAATGCCTGCTTTCAAACATTCACACATCCATCTACCAATCACTTCCAAAAACTGTACATATAACCCTATGACCATATTAGGCTTCCACCCAGCAACTGCCACTTAACAATCTCCTACAAATCTTTTGCATCTGCATTTCACTTACTTATACAAAACAATTGTACACAGTGCTCCTATAAATGCACATATGCATTGTGCAGTGAGTGAAGTGCATACATAGAAGGGGAAGTACGGATGGGTAAGTGCTCATGAAAACCTAGGAGGGAAATGCCAAGAGACGCCAAGGTGTGACGCCATTGACTAACTACTGGAGCAGAGGAGTCCCAAGGGTGTGATGCCAATTTAATAGGTTTTTATAAGTGGAAATGCTTCATGGTGTTACATCACTGTATATAAGTTATTAATAATTCCTCTTTTCATATATATATGAAAGAACTATAAACCTCCTTTATGAAACATATTCTTTGCAACACATACGTATGTCTGTTGTTATCAGCAGTGCATGCTGGGGATGCAAATCATTGTTCAATTGCCTATTCACTGCACCTACCCTGCATCCTAGCTCAGTGTCCACTATACCCTAATAATTTAACCAATGTCCAGTGCTCATAGCTTGCAGCCATGGCCAGTCTCCAAATCCATTGGGTCTGGGCTTCGGCCATGCTTCATTCCCCAATAAGCAAAATAGAGTACACATTTGTATTTGCAGAGGGCCAGGCCCACTACCCAGACACCAAATGTATATCACTACTTTTTCTACTAATATTCTTACACTTTGGAAAAATAAAACACAAGACATGTTTCCAAAGACATGCTTTCAAGCTCTTGCTAATACTCGTTGCACAAGTTTGTTTCAATCTGGTCCATCACTTCAGGCTGTAACCACAAGCAGAATATCTTTTCCCATTCAAACCTACTGCTTCGACCATCCTGCATGCCCCAATAAACAAATTACAGTACACATTCCTCCTTGCTGATGGCCAGGCCCATTGCCCAGACACCGATGTTATGTCACTGTGTTGTGTACTTACATTTTCACACTGTCAAAAAAATAAAAAACAGGACATATTTGCAAAACCATGCTTTGCAGTTCTTGCTGACCCTCCTCGTGCAAATTTGCTGCAATCCCATCCAGCACTTCAACCTGTACCCACATGCACATAGCCGGTCCCTGGTGGCCATGTCCATTTTGACCCCATTGCTGGCCCCTCGTACTCAAGGCCAGTACCCTTTGGCCATGACCCAGACAATCTGGCCACTGCCCATGGCCAGAGGCTATACCTCAGTGACCAAAGGTATATCACCATTTTTTGTACCTACATTATGGCACATTTTAAAAAATAAAACCCAGAAACATTTGCAAAACCATGCATTCAGGTCCTTGCCAATGATCCTTGCCAATGTAAATGATGCAATATTTTCATTTTCGCAGTAATGCTGTGTGCAGCAATGGAGTGATGCCTGTTTACATTATTCACAAACAAATACCATTTTCTAGGGAGAAGAGTTCAGATGCTATAGTGAGATTTGCAGTAATGCGAACACACATTTTTGTTTGTTCAGCACAATGATCTACCAAGGAGTAAGCCACCCAATGCCTTCGCCACAACAGATAATCCTCCCGGATTTTGCCTGATAAGCCTTCAGTGTAAGAAGAACTTCACCTTCACCAAAATTGACTGTGAAAGGTAATAAAAGTCCATTACTTTAATTTCAGATAACTGATGTTTTTGCCACAAGTGAGATCCAGTTGCTCTTTTCATGAAATCTACGGCCCAGTAGTTGAGTGCTTTCTCTCTTTTTAACTTTACATTGCCGAAAAGAATAGGTGGTTCACCTTCTATGTCTGTCATAGACCATAAAAACCGAGTTCACTTTCATTTTCCTCAACTTCATGAGTTGTCTAAAGATTGAAGGCGTTTTGGCGCGCACCATTTAGAACTGCGAGGTCTGCATGCACTAGACATGGGGTTTTGCAACGAGCAAAAGAGGGAATATCAACGTTCAATTTAAGAGATACTTTTCTAAACCATCAACAAAAAGATTAAACAGTATGGGGCCATGATGTATCCCTGGCTGACCCCTCTTGTGATTGTATACATAGTCTTCTCCCCTCTCAGCCCACATGTTATAAAAACAGCAGTATCACAATAAAGCTTATAAATGATGTCCAAAAGACCACCATCAATTCTCAAACCATAGAGAATTTACCAAATCAGTGACCTATTTACCATACCAAAGACCATTGAGAGCTCCATAAGGGCCACATACAAAGCACCCCTTTAACCTCATGGTATTTGTCTATGGTGAGGGATAGATTTAGGGTGTGTTCTAGGGTTTCCAAAGTCGTGTGAACAGATAACTGCGAGCTGGATAACATTCTTTTTCTCTTCCAACCAATCATGCTGTATATCGTCCAGAATCCTGCCTCGTAATTACAGTACAATGTCAGTAAAATGTTGCTCTGAGCAATGGGCCAGAAGAAACTAGGATCTGCTTGGTTTCCCTTTTTAAATAATCAACAATAACTATGTTGGGGAAACCTCCTCGCAAAAACAAACAATCAGAATTAATGTAAACATCTGGTGAAAATGTTTGCAGATCGCCGAATACTTCATCAGGAAAATGTGCTTTAAAAGAAAATAGGCTTTTAATTACATTCCAGACCTCTGCTAGGGAAAGGCTGTCTGCTAGTGGTCTAAGAGGGAAAGAAGACGAATATGATGGATCCAGTGCATCATCAGTAAACTAATCATAAATACATGCATAATTAGTAAGCTGTTATGAGCCTGTACGGTGTCCTGCCAGGTTCTCCATACTTGACAGCTCAGCATATTTAGGCCAAGAGCTACTAGCGTCGAACAATGTCTCGTATCTTTTGAGGAACAAGCTTCCCACATGCAGTCCCGGGACTCTTGTGCATGTAGTCATTTTGCAACTAGCATGGCACGCACGTTTCCCTCCAGCAGTCGTTCTGGCATCTAGATTCTTCAGTGCCTTTAATATAAATTGTTTTGCATCTCTACACCTCGCATGGAACAAGGTACCCTGTCGCCTAACCAAACTCACCTTTGTTTGGGAAAATATTCCATTAAGAGAAAGAAAAGGAAACACCATTCTCCATCATCAAATGTAGCCATAAAACAATTTTCTTTTAATACAAAACCTTGCTTAAAAAGATTGTTTGCTTAACATGAGGGCAGGATTTAAAGATTCCCATGTGAGAATCCTCCGAGAGTTTGTAACCTCACTAGAAGCAATGATCAACCTTTTAGTTGTCATTGGCTGACTTAAAACATGCAATGTTAAAATGACTGGTTAGTGATCACTTTCCACGCACGTCACAACCAATAAGTGAATTATATGCCACCAGTCCCTATTATGAATGATAAAGTCATCAATCTTTCTTGGATATTTCAAATATACTTTTTGCAGAGGTATCGAAAATAGTGCACACATTCCCAATAAAAAAAAATATTAAAAAGGACTTGCTTCAAAATATGTCCTTCCAGTTAGTACATTTCGCTGTAGACGTCTTCTCAGGGATACAGAAACAAATACCACTTCATAACTTTTTCGGATATGCAAGATCCTCCCCAGGAACAGGAGCATAACATACCCTCAAATGCAAATCTTCAACACTTAACACAAGTGCAAATGCAAATGCTGTTTGGCTGGTGGTCAGACTGGTTCCAGATAGCACAGTGGTACGACTTTCCTGCACAGAAAATTAGGTCTGTCATAAGGGTAAGCAGCTTTATTCATTAACTGCTTCTAATTCAAAGAGCTTTCCCCTCGTGGCTTTTTCATCTAGACACATCGAAATGCCTGCCTAGTTTGGCTGGCAATAGACAATATAACAACAGTGTGGGCTCTAAGAAAAACAATGGTCACAAGAGAACGGGTGCAATTAAGCTCCCGGAAGCTCTAGATAGAAATAAGCTGACAGACCGTGCTGATGTGGATAAAGGCAAGATTACTGGGTTCTTCTCACTGCTTCTATTTATTAGGGGGATTTATCATGTGTATTCTTCATCCCCTCTCCTAGTGAGAGCCCCTGCACTTTTTGCTGGACTTCTGGACTTTTTTTCTTTAATCCTGAAAGAGTGAACCCCTTTTCCACTCCTTCACTCTTATGGGCTCTGTCTTTGGCAACTGTATTCTTTGTATTCTGCCTGACCTATGTAGTCTATTTTTCCTCCATAACTCTTAAAAGCATCTGTATTTTACAATTGCAGTGCACAGCTCCTCAAGTGTTGCTGGGGACCCTTAAGGTCCTCTTTTGGGATTATTTGTATTTATCCTAGAGTAAGTACAGTTCTTAAGGATAGAGAGATACTAAGTATCTCTGCAAAAACATTATAGTGTGAGGGATTGGCACACACCACCTTATGTGGAATGCCAGAGGGATACCTAGTATCCCCCTTCTCTCTGCTCCTAGTTATAGCTAGTGGTAGTGGACGTGTTCTACCAACTATTGTGTGATTTTTCTACCGCAGACTATGTCCATAGCCGCAATAGTGCACAATAGGGGCACCCAAGTTTTTTTCCATTACTAGCATGGTTGTTCTTTTTCAGCCCTTCTTCTACAATTCTGGGAAGGGGAGGCCTATGTGTGTGTTTTGCCTTTGGCAGGAACCCTTGGGTGTCCCCGCCTAGGCTCCAAAGTGTCTGGGCAGGCAGGCAGTGGGAGTGAAGGTTTCCATCCTCCTGTCCCTTGTCTGCCAGAGAGCGTGAATGGGACCTGCTCCCACTGAGGGTCTGGCCAACCTTATTGGGCAGCCAAAAGCCCCTTACTGTAGATTGCTAAGAGAGATTGCAGAGCAATGTGTGCTGGAACTGTATAAAAGGTGAGGTTCCTGGATGGAAAAACAAGTTGACCACAGTAGGATGACATAACCGAAGAAGAAGATGACCAGAGATGTCTACAGACCCTTTGCAACCCTGTGAAGTGACCACTGCTGTACTGACCCCGTTTCCTGTGCAACAGAAGAACTATGAAAAGGATGACTCCTTCCCTTTGACTGGAGAGAATAACCAGTCCCAAGACGAACTTTGATTTGAGCCATCTTCCGAGGTCCTATGTGTTTCCAGAGCTTGAAAATCACAATAAGGGGAGACCTGCTGCCCATTTCAAGTGCATCATCGTGGAAAGGCTGAATCCATCCAAGTCTTTGCTAAGCCCTAAAGGACACCCCAGAAACCCAATCCAACACAACCAGCCCTCATCAGTGTGTGGGACTGCAGGAAACCTACGAAGACTGACCAAGCGGTTTGCGTCCTTTGTTGAGTGACATACAACGTAGATGTAAGCCGTGCCAGAGCCACTGCTTGTGTCTCTTTAGCAAGTCCTTTAACAGGTTCTCAAATGCTGGTAAAGTCTTCTTGTATCTTCTTTCCTAGAGATGAGAAAGAATCCACAGGAATTTTTACTTCTGCGGCTTTTCATGAATTTAAGCCTCTCTGAACTGCCTTTTAGCTAGAGTTGTGTTTTGGACTTTAGAAGACTTGCTGTGCAGGGAAAGTGCCTCTAAAACCAGAAGCTCTGCTAGGATAACACTTCCCCAAAATCAGTATCTTATATGTATATGATGACTAAATGAAATGACCATATTACTTTGTGAATGCAGGTTATTACCGATAATACGGTAGACCTGTCAAACTCCTGTAACAATTGTGCGCATTCAGTAACTACCAACTAAGGAATGGCCTTTTGAAAGTATTGTAAAGTATACCTATGTGTGTTGGTTTAATGTGCTAAGTATTTAACAGTGACATGTGTGTAAATATAATACATCTATTTTAATATACATGTATGTGTCAGTGTTTCTTTGATGTGAATTACTGACTGGGTTCGGTGTACTTACATACAGCTCACATCTTACTCTTAAGATAAGACTTACTACTCTGTCACTCTACCAAGGTCTGTGAGTAGTACATACTTATATTAAGAATTGGGGATCTACAAACCACTGGGATAGCTTACTAAAGTCTTAACTCCAAGTGGGACTTTAGGAAAACTACCCTAACAATATTAAAGGGACTTTAGTATAATTTATAGTGCTTCGAAGTATGGCGCTTCACTGAATGTGATAGCATTCTATTGCCAGCAATAATTCAGCACACATATAGTCATCCCTATGTTGCTAGCATAACATATGGGTATGCAGATAGAGACAGGCTGCAGGTTTAAAAGTGCACCAGAATATTTGTTTTTCTTTTCTTTCCTTGAACTGCTTCATACACAGGAGACTACATTATTTATCTAATTGACTGACTTAATTAACAATTACTGATCACTAGAGCTAACTCATTAACATTACAATGTAATCTCCATGTGGAAAATGAGGTAGAAATACATGTTCTGAAATTCGTTTTTCAAATGTGCACTTGGATTTTTTTTTCTTCTCTCTTTGTTCCCTGTGTTTGCAGAAAGCAGAATCTGCATGCCAGGAAATGATTTTAGCTACAGTTTCTTACTGTACAAATGAGCTATTGTGGAAGGAAGGCTGATACGGTCTTTTTAATTTGATTGGTGCAAAGTATCTGCAGTGGCTCCACGTAAGCAATGTGGGACGGTGCAGAGTTTTGCTGGAAAAGTCTGACAGAAAAAAGTTAAGATTGCTTTTGGCTGAGCTGCTGAGACGGACCATTTGAGACTGGGCTGTGAGGCAGGCATGCCCAGTCTGATTTAGCACTTGCTTGAGAACTGCAGATAACTGCATGTTCTCGCTGTGCACTCCAAACCTTCGAGATTACAAAGGCAAACCTGGGCCCATTATTCGGAGGCGAGCGAGGAAAGGTTGCGTGTGGGAGAACTACAGATAGCTGGTAAATATCCAAGTGAATTGAGGTTATTGTGTGCTGTACGAATGACCTTCTATAAATATCAGGCAGGGAGAGTAGCCAAAGGGAATCCCCTGTGTTTAATTGACAAAGTGAATTGTGTTATGTCGCTATTTTTTTCTCTTCTTCTTGTTACAGGTAATGCAAAGTGAATGTCATTTTGTTGCTGTATATTTTTCTCTTCTGTTTGTTACAGATAATGCGGTAATACAAAAAGGTAAGATGTTATTTTGAAATGCAACTGTGTATAATACAAATGATATATACACACATTGTGTAGAGTGTTTTTGTTTTTGTATATACTTGGTGCATTTGGAAGAATGCTGTAGGAAATGGGGAAGATTCTTAAGTAATACATGTGTCATGTTTCCCTGCAGATGGAATAATAGAATTAGCAGTGATAAATAGAGGTATGTGTGTGTTCATCCAGTGCATGGTGTCTGGATGAAATCTTATACAATAGACATTGCTGGGGTTCCATGAACCAGCAAGGAGGCCTATGGAAGCATAGTTCCCTGATGTATATAAATCAGTGATAATATCACAGGTTATTGAGAATGCTATATGTGAAATTGTGGTGTTCCTGAATGTAGGTCCAAGGCTTCTATAGATCACAAGAACATTATAAGAATAAGGAGGGTTTTGTGTATGTTGGGGGCACAAATAAAACAGAAAAATCATGCTCACCACTAAACTACCGACACTAGTGTATACTAATAAATTATGTAATGTAATAAGGTATGGTCACTGAAAGAAAATAAGGCCAAACCCAATCTAAATGCAAGGGGTAGTCATCACCGAATTACCAAATTATTTTTGGTAAGAAGATACCGCCAGACCCCAGATCTACACAAAATATCCTACACGACAGAACCTATTTTGGAGAATGGGGGGGTTGTTGCAACTTCCCAAACAGATATTTCATCTCTACCCCCTATTGGTAACAATTCTCTTCTCAACATGTGCTATAGCCTTCATACAGAATCCTTGGGCTATCCAGTACTTAGTTCTACTATCCAAGTTGTGGACCTTTCTGCAAATATGATTGAGTTTGATGTGTCAAAATCACCTAATTTAGTGAAAGTAGAAGAAAGTATGTATGCCTCCTCTTATGCAAGTGAGAACACTTTTAGTTCAACATCAACTGAATCTGAGATTATGGAACCAGAACTTCTTACTATCGTTAAAGCTTTATTTTCACTTTACACTAATATTCATCAATAGCAACAATGTATTAAAGATGGGACCTACTGCTACCTCTAATGGTACATGTAAGCATGGCAGAAGGAGGTAGAATTGGAGCAAACAAGGAAACCAAGGTTTAATACATAAATAAAAAGAAAAGGATAGAAGGAAAAACAAGGAATCGCTTGCTATTAGCTATACTTCTGACATTATTTGCGGCACATTGTCTAATAGTTTTGAATTATTGGCAGCAATAATTGGCAGCAAAATCACCAGAAGTTAATGTAAAAAGTGCTGCATCTAAATTTCAGACTGGATCTTTAGGCCCTTCAGCCTTAGAAATCCTAGCCTTCAGCTCTTCCATGCCTCTTCCATGCAATGTTTTTAATCCTCCAAAGACACAGGCATGTGACACCTTAAACATTGTAGTTGGTAAAGTACTGCTTGAGCTTAATGATAGAGGCTCATCCTCTCATACTCTAGTCGAAGGAATGTGCACCCCTAAGCATGAAGGAAAAGCCGTGATGCCATCGCAAGCTTTGTGCCATAATGTAGAAAATTGTGGTACTATTTGCAACATTACATTCCCTTTTCTGAATCGTAGCACTGTATTACAACACTTTAATTGTCTGCCGGAGTTATGCTCTATAACAGTGGTCATTGGTACATTTCATATCTTCCATACTTGCTGATCTACTAATGTCTTTTACACAATAATTTCACAAAATGGTTTATGAAATAATATTATTTCCTGATAAGAATGTGTCTAACGCTACTACTGCTATGAGGAGACAGGACACGCTTGTGAGCCCTAAAATATCTACTGATGAAGTAAAATCTATTGTTCAAAAGGTTGTACAAGCCTTGGGACGCCCATTGTTAAATAGAAGCACCATGAAGCTATTCTGAAAAGGATTTGGATAGTGTGGCTTGACCTCTTACTAATTTTGAGAAAATGTTTACAATTATTTTGTTGAACACCACAGGTTTTAATTCTTTCATTACAAAGCCAAAGGACTGGATGTCAGTCGCTTTGCTGTACAAGAAACGTGCCTTACACAGCCTCCTGAGGTTTATGGGCTTTGCGTAGTACAGGGATTTGAAAGGTAGACATCCACTGGGGGTCTTATTATTGGAGCCAGGAATAATTTGTACTTAACTGTTCTTACCCCGTTTGGTTATTGACTTTGTTTTAGTGGCTGTCTTATCTACATGTAATGAATGTCCCTTCTGTTCTATTTTAATAGTTAATGTCTTTGACCCCCCAGGTGGGTTACATACTCATAGTATTTCTGATTGTGTTGAATCGATTCCTATCGAATGGTTATACAAATATCCTCACCTCCATTATATAATCCTTCGATCTTCTACACATAGATGTTAGCAAATGTATTGCTCTTGATGCTGGCTTTTTGTTTGCTTAATAATGATTCTGAGATGTCTTACTATACCTGGACAAATGGTAGCTCTTCTCTTGGATCTACTATTTCTTACTATATAATACTCTTTTCAAATATGTGGTTGATTTTAAGATGCTCCCTAAAGATCTTAGTGCCCATGTTATTTTTTAAAAAATACTTTTAAATTGCAACTTTCTACCCAAACAAATTGCATACCGGGTACCTTTAGTTCTAGTTTATGTGGAAACAGAGTTGTATGGATTGAGAAAAAATATTGATAAATGTAACCTTATAATGGTTAGGAAACTGGAATTCAATTCAGTTAAGAGCATTTTCAAATTTTGCTGATTTTTATGATGAGATTGAAAAGTCATATAATACTCTATCTAATTCGCAAAAACGTATTCCTTGCTTCAATCAGAAGCATGCTCCTATTTATGATGCATTGATAGCGACTAAGAAAAAGGAACTTAAAACGATTTTAAGTATCATTAAAAAGCAATCATCTACTCTAGTGGAGGCTGACATTTTAAGTGCAAATTTAATAACACATTACAAAAATTGACTAAAATTGACAGTGCAATGGCAGATTATTTGTAATGCTTTGCATTCACAGGACAATCAAACATGTTGGGCTTTTTAGAAGCTTGCCTTAATTTTACGATCGAGGATACAGTCAGTCGTATTGTGCCCCTGGTCCTGATGGAACAGGTATCCAATATTGTTATCAAGAAAGCTTCCTATTTTTGAGCTGAGGAGATATACAGAATTATTTCACACGTCATGGACACTGGCAGGGTTCCTGACAATTGGAAGAAATCAATCCATATTCCAATTTCCAAGAAAGGCTCACATGACATTCAATATAATTATAATCTCCTAGCAATAGTTGACACATTTTCAAAAATCTTTTCTTATTTAATATTTGGAAAAATCAACCTTTTGGATCGATTTCCAGAACCTGATTAAGATTCAACAAACAGGTTTTCGCAAACAGGTTAGCACAATGACTAATCTCTTATTTCATTTAACTCAATCTACTTTGAATCCGAAAGGTCTAAGACTTCACATTTGTTTTATTGATTATGCAGGAGCTTTCAATATGGTAAGTCATAACACATTATGTCAAAAGCTTGAAGATTGGGATTTGGATCTGCCAATTTGAAATCTGATTAAGACCTTATATTCTGATTCTCCATTGCGATTAAGACATAATCGAGAAGGTTTGTTGTCTACTCCAATTTATACAAATAATGACCTCAAAGAGGGGTGTGTCTTTTATGTCTCCAATCTAAATGCCACACTTCAAAAATGTAATAATTTTCCTCCCACGCATCTGACAACAACCCATCCCCTCTTATGC
Source organism: Ambystoma mexicanum (assembly GCF_040938575.1). NCBI lineage: Eukaryota > Metazoa > Chordata > Amphibia > Caudata > Ambystomatidae > Ambystoma > Ambystoma mexicanum. Next base: position 21,438,927 of record NC_090924.1, read on the forward strand.
TGATGACATTGTCATCATGGAACCAACTCCGATTGTCTTTGAACACAGTTTACATGCCTTGCACAAATACTGTTTAAAGAAAAAATTATGAATTATTTGAAAAACTAAGATTATGGTTATCAAGCCTAATTGGTAAAAGATTTCGAATTTGATGTGGAATATTGATGAAAACTCCCTTAGAGGTTGTCAATAAAACTTTTTTTTTCCCATAGACTGAATGGGAAAAAAATTTTGCGCACGGCTGCAGCCCGAACCGCTGGACGGATTTACACCAAATTTGCGGCAGGAGCGACGGCCTGGTCCCGAAAGCGTGCTTTTGCAAATTTGGTGTAAATCCGTCCAGTAGTTTTTTTTAAAAATGACCAAAATGTAAGGCAAAAAAATGAGTGATATCTGTGTTCGCTTCGCGGACGGACTTCCCTGTTCGCTCCGCGGACAGCACCCCGATTGGCCCATGACCTTGCGTCATGTCCGCGGACATGTGACATGTTCGCTGATTGGACGGCGAGGGGCGTGGAGCGCGTCAGATTTTCTGTGGCGCCCGCCATCTTGTATTCGCCGTCGACCGCGTACAGCGCAGTGAAACGTGGATAAAAAATTTTATTTAGTGCCCTGTGTTGGTGTGTAAGAGTGTTTGGGGAGGGTGGGTGAGTATGAGATAGGTTCAATGTTTTGTTTTTTTATGTGCTAGATGTTTTTGTTGCGTTCGATTTGTCCGCGGAGAACACGGATGTTCTGACATTTTGTAAATAAACTAAATGGTGGGGTGTTTAGAGGACGGAGTATGTGTCATTTCTGTTCGCAAGGAAGGTACAAATGAGCTATGAACACTCGCGGTGTACTTAATTGTTCGTAAATACACAAACTGGGGGTGTCCTCAGGACGCTGTCCGTATTGTAATTTCTCTAGTTGAATGTGTTCTAAGAACACTCGCGGTGTCCCGAAATGGTTGCAATTACACAAAATGGGGGTGTTCTGAGAACGTTGTTTGTATTGTTCGTTGTCAGGGTGAAAGTGTTTCAAGACCACTCCTTTTGTCCGCTAATAATACAATTTCCTATGGGCGTCAACCGACTTTCTGTCCACTAAAGAAACAATAAATCCGGCTGGTGTGCGCCGACATTATGTGATAATCCTATGACTAGCGCTATTGACCTGGCTGACTTGCTTTTGCGACACTAAATCATATCTCCCGCCCCTAAGCCTGATATTATCAAAGCATTCATATTCCCCCCTCTCTCCGTGACGTTACAGTGTGCGTCATCAAACGCGCCCAGTCCTCTCCAGTCCTAAGTGACTTTACATAGAACCCAGAAGACAACACATATTATGTCACAACACAGCGCGCCACAATTCGGAATATGAAACAGTGATTTAAAAGCAAACAGCAAGATTGTACATTTTGTAAAGTACATTTATTTGACATCAAATGTTTAGAGAATATTCAGCAATTTGCATTTGTCTTTGTTGTCGATCCGCAAAAGTTCATGTTGAGGCACGCAATGTTCCTTTGCGGTACAGAGGGTGTTAGATCAGCTTACAACTCAGTGCGCCACAATTCGGAATATGAAACTGTGGTTTAAAAGTAAACAGCAGGATTGTACATTTGGTAAAGTACATTTATTTCACATGAAATGTTTAGTGAATATTCAGCGATTTGCTATTGTCTCTGCTGTCGATCAGCAAAAGTTTATTTGGAGCCACGCGTTGTTCCTTTGCGGTAGATAGGCTGTTGGTTTATGATAAAAGCAGTAAATGGTCGCTCTGATAATTGGAAGGTTGCTCCAAAAACGAGCCATTAGACCACCCTATTGGTTGGTATGTTGTTTGTAGCCGCTAGTACTGCGTAAGGGCATATTGGTCCTTGGCGATTGTCCCATAAAATGGTGAGGGTCATGAAGTTGCATATTTGGACCTGCACCTGGCAGTTGAAGACCCCATCCGCTGGAGTCTGTAAATCGTGACATAGGCAAAATGGGGCCACATATCTGTTTTAAAAAACATAAATTAGTCTCACCAGCCGATCTTCATTAAAAATCATCATTTTATTTATTAGGGCGTGAAACTATTTGCTATCGAAGATAGTGCAACGGAGTATGTTAATAATAAAATAATAATATTTTCCCATTCATATAGCGCTAAGAACCGTGAGGTATCTAAGCAGTGCTTATTATTAACCAGGGTGTGTAGTGCTCATTTATCGACCACGGAAGGATGAAAGGCTGAGTTTGGCCTTGCCGGGATTCGAACTTGCGTTACCAAGCTGTGCACAGATGTCAAAGCGAGCGTTGTACTCGCTGTGCTGTTTGACAGGCTACAGTGAAGTGGCACAGCGAGTAGAGCGCTTGACCGCCTATAGACCGGTTACATTATTTGTATTAACCCACCCTGTGTTGTCTGTCTTTTTCAGAGCCCTCTAAACAACAGGGGATCAATTCTGCGGTGATAGTGCGCAGTAGAAAACATTATGCCACTTTCAACGAACAAGTTCAACTTGAGCGGTCTTTAATGCTACGCTATTGTAATTATATTTGATATAAAATAATCTAAAGGGTTACTTACAGTATAATTGCAATTTCCATTGTCTACGAGCGGTGCAGTCCCAAAATTCGACTCTGCGTGTGCCAACGATCTTTCGCATAGTGATATAATATATAAAAGTGGTTTTGTTTCATAAATTTCATCATTATCTTCTCTTACATTTTAGTAACACTTCTTCAAGAGAAGTCTTTCATCACAATCTCTGTCTGTCAAGGTCAAAACACAATACAACCTTATAGTCCACTTCGTGAGCCTCTCTGGGGCCCGAGAAAAAAATGGAAGCAGCTGACCTTCACTGTGAACGAGCATAAATTCTTACTTTGTAACATTCTGTGTAAAGCCATATGTAGAAGTTGGTTTTTGCACGCCATGTTTTTATATTTTTTGCGTGATATTAAAAAAAGTTTGTTTAAAGGACGTTATGGTTTTAAGTACAGCTGAAAGACCCCTGAAAATTGCAAGTTATGGTAAGCTATGAAAAATAACTTGCGCCACCACCGTGCACTGCTAAAACTAACACCCAGGACATCAAAGATGACATCACAAATGTCATTGATGAAATCACTGATGACAGCGCATATGTATGTAATTTTCATGGAATTTGTGTACTAGGGATTTTTATTATAATGTTGCGAAAAAAGTGTCAAGGATATTGCAATAAATATCATACCGTTATTAGTGCTTTGAACGATGCATTGATATAAATAGCATTGTATTATGGGTTCTTATCTAGTATACTGAGCTACTAGTGGAGAAACATAGCATTGTGTGCAGAGTACAAGATGAAAGTATAATATTTGTAATGCTAATATGTTGAATAATGAAATGATAATTGTCCTGAAATGTTTGAAAATTCACAAAATGGGGGTGTTCTGAGGACGTTATTCGTATTGTGTGATTGCTTAGTTGTATGCAATGAGGGAATGGCACAGAGAGTAAAGTGGAAGCCGTCCGCGGACACCGCGGCTGTTCGTGGACAGGGCATGCTACATCCGGGTTTTTCCAGGAAATCCAACATGGAAAGAAGACTGTACGGATCAGCCAATCAGGTGTCGAGGTTGTGGATTTGTGTTGAAAGAGACTGTGTGTGGTGAAGATGGCAGAAGTGGAGAAAGTCAGGGTGTTGGTGCTTGGAGATATGTTTGTGCATGGTTTACAGCAGTACGCTGAATGCAGGCATGTTGCAAAGAACTTTGATGTGAAAGGAGTGGAGGTGGTGTGGAGCACTGTGCCTGATTGCAATGTACAGGGAATTGTACAAGTTTGTAAGGATATGGCCACGATGAACAGTCCGCATGTGGTAGTTTTGCACTATGGTGCTTTCCATTTGGGCAACGTCAGTGCCCCTACTTTGTTGGCTGATTTGGAATGCTTGGTTCAAGCCGTAATGAAGATCCTTCCAAATGCGAAAGTAATTTTTTCTGGATTACTACCTAGGGCAATATGGGACAATAGTTCAGTTTGTTGTCCTCAGCAAAACATTGCTAGGTGTGTCATCAACCGAGGCATGTGTGCCTTCATGCTTAGAGCTGGTATGTTCTTCTGTAACAATGAGAATATTGATGCCAGTAATGCTGTTAATTTTAAAGAAGATGGCATCTCTTTATCTTTTACGGGAAATGCCTTTCTATTTTGGAATCTAAGGGTTGCTTTGGAGAAGGTTATGTGAAGATTTTAGGAGTAAAGAAAAAAAAACAAGAAAAAAAATACAAAATAACAGGTGTCTGTCAAGCATCTGTAAAACAAACAAAAAAAACGGCTCTTTTCAGAGCCAACTTCAAAGGAGAAATGGGCACACTATTTAAATTTACATTCACCACGCTCCGATTTTCGATATGTCCGCGGACATGGCGGTAGTCCGCATGACATGAAAATCACTACGAGGGGGTTAATATGTTCTATGTTACATGTATATGAAGTCAGGGATATTATGGTTAAGTTGTGCTACTAAAAACCTATGAAATTCAGTGAAAAAACTTTGTTAAAGGGACGTTATGGTTAATTTGCGCTACTAAAAACCTATGAAATTCAGTAAAAAAAACTTTGTTAAAGGGAGTTATGGTTAAGTTGCGCTACTAAAAACCTATGAAATTCAGTGAAAAAACTTTGTTAAAGGGACGTTATGGTTCAAAGTAAAACCGAAAACCCCCTGAAATTCGGCAGTCATGGTAAGATAAGCAACCATAACTCGCACCGCCACCGTGCACTGCTAACACTAACACCCAGGACATCAAAGATGATATCACAAATTTCATTGATGACATCACTGATGACATCACATGTGCATTTACCTTTCATGAAAAGTCTGTACAAGGGATTCTTAGTGTAATGTTAATAAAAAAGTGTCAACGATTATTGGAATAAATATCAAGTGCTAATCAGTGCATTAAGCTATGCATTAATATAAATAGCATTCTATTATTAACTTCAATCCAGTATACTAAGGTACTCATGTAGAAACATAGGCATTCTGTGCAGCATACATGATGGAGGTGCAATATTCATAAGCTTGCCATGTTGAATATTGAAATGATAACTGTTTTCATATTAGAGTTTTGCGTACAGTGAAACTTGTGATAAGTAGGTAATAAAACCCACTTACTACATAATTGCATTATTATACACAAATCACAAAGAGACAACACCACATACAAATATGAATATATACAAGGGAATTGAAGTAGGAAAAAGAAACAGCAATAGTAGCAGAAAGTGTTCATAACCTAACTGATTACCTTTATGGAGAGAAATGATTGCTCTGTATCAAAGCTGTTACTTACCCTATCTATATATATCACATGATGTGTCTGGACCCTAAGGAAAATAGTGTGAGTGCAACATATAAAAATATGAGCATATACAGGGAAAGTACAGTAATAAAAAAACATCAAAAGTATCAGAAAGTGCTGATAAATCTACTGATAATTTTAATGCACAAAAAGGATTGCTGTCTTTCAAGGTTGTGACTTCTCCTATGTATATGTTTCATATGATATGACTGGACCATAAGGGAATTATTCTAAGAACATACTTGAAGGATAAGTCTACGAATATAGTATTTTACAATTTTTAGTTCCTGACTGTTACTGAAGAAAATCATGTGGCCTAGATATGTCAGGAAAGGAAAAAAAGGGAGAGCCAGCCACGTGATGTCATCAGTGATGTCATCAATGGCATTTGTGATGTCATCTTTGATGTCCTGGGTGTTAGTGTTAGCAGTGCACGGTGGCCACGCGAGTTATGGTTGCTTATTTTACCATAACTGCCGAATTTCAGTGGTTTTCGGTTTTACTTTGAACCATAACGTCCCTTTAACAACATTTTTTCACTGAATTTCATAGGTTTTTAGTAGTGCAACTTAACCATAACGTCCCTTTAACAAAGTTTTTTTTACTGAATATATATATATATAAATATATGTATATATATATAGACAACTTCTAAAGGAGTTTTTATATATACATATATATATATATATATTATATATACACACACACACACACATATCAAGCTGTCCATATTTATGCTTTCTTGAAGATTTCCTCTCTTTAAAATGACATTGGCACTACAGTCCTACAAAAATGTAGAGCTATTCAAAAAGTTTGATCTAAAACTGGGGATTACTTGATGGAGGGTTTACTGAAGATGTATAGATCCAGTATTGTCCCTAGTGCCTTATAAGGGTTAAAAACTTTCTTGGAAAAAGAGATCCAGTGGCTTAGGGGTTTGGTAGATAAACTCTGGTGCTCGGCTTTGGGGATATCTTGATCCACTACTATTAGTATTGAGGCCATATGCTGCAAACTGGGTTTAGCTTCTCCAACTACATGCTGGAGAATTGCCTGGTGCTCACTTTTCCTAAAACTGTTGGCTGAAAAGAATAATCAAAAAAATATCATTATGGAGATGTTGTTTGGGAATTACCCATTGCCAATTTTTTGAGATTTTCTGGCAGAAATAAAAATCTTTTGTGAACTTGGGTTTTATGCTTACTGAGCTTAAGAAGAAGACCATCACTTTGGATAGGATGAATTACATACAGAAATTGGCAGAGAAATCCAAAAAAGCAACCTTCAGGAATATACCCTACAGAGTTTTCCCATGGGTAGTATTGCAGCTACATTTGCATGATTAGAAATTCTAAAGTTAGACACTTTATTAAGAGACTTCGACTTAATCAATTGCCTTGGTGCATGGTGTAAAATACTGTATGAACAGAGAAAGTGTTGCCTTTGCTTGTTCTTTGAAGGTAGACATTTCTCCACACTTAGTAACATCTTTCTCTATTTTAAAAAATATGTATAGGAAATTATATGGTAAAATTGTAAGCAATATTTTGAGTATTCAAACTGATCAATTCTGGGCTTTTTTGGAGGATATGATATGATATTTTATTTATATTGCGCTCATACACAAGTGTTTCAGAGTACAACCAGACAAAGGGAGGGGAAACAGGGAGAACAAAAACAACAATCTTACTAGGCCCAGTGACATTAAGAGCAATCGAGTGCATGGGAGAAGGAAAAGGGCAAAAGTGCATGGAAAGGGGGAGAGGTGGAAAGTCCGGAACAGAGGAGAAACAGAAAAAAATGATAAATAAGTAGAATAAATAAATAAAGGCGATAAACAATGGTAGGGCAGCCAGCAAAGTGGCTAGTGCTATGTTAAGCAGATGGGGTATATCTGATAAGTGCAGAGGATAAGTGGGTAGGGGACCTAGATATGTCTGGGTACAGATACAGACCCCATTGCAAGGGGTGGCCCGGAGTCAGTGCAGGAGGGTGGCAGGGGAGAGGTACCTGGGCAAGAAGGACAGAGGGTTGCCAGGTGCACGATGCCGAGAGAGAAAACAGATCAGCGGAGAAGAAGAGGGGCAAAGGCAGAAGCGAAGAGGAAGGTCTTGAGGTACTTCCGGAACCAGAGATGGTTCTCCTCAAGTTTCATGGTGGCATGGAGGCTTTTCCAAAGAGAAGCCCCAGCCGAAGATAGAGATCTATCCCCAGCTCGTTCCTTTGATAAACAACTGACCCTGAGGGAGTTAGAAGTAGAGGAGGTATTTATGGAGGGATAGTTGAAGGTTTTTTGGACCCAGGCCCCAGAAAGCCTTGTGGATAATGCAGAGGGTTCTAAATTTGATCCTTGCATCCATGGGGAGCCAATGAAGGGATTTCAGAGCTGGAGAGATACGGCCAAGGACAAGTCTTGCAGTCCTGTTCTTGATTAGTTGTAATGGGCAGAGGCAGGTACATTTAGAAAGAGGCTCTTACAGTAGTTTAACCTAGAGAGAACCAGAGCTTGGGAGACAGTAAGCTTTTGAGGGAAGGAGAGGAAAGGCAAAGCACCTCTGAGGAGAATGTATCAATTAAGTCTTTTGCAGAATTTTATATGTGGCCTGTACTGGAAGAAATATTTATTCTAAAGTGTTTATAATTAGTATTGTTCATTAGGTTTGAATAACTATTGCATTATATATGTATTTGATATGCTTTTTGTTACTGTATATGGTGTAAAACATCTTCGTTGTAACCAAATCAACACAAACTTATCTCGGTTGGAGTACTAGTAAAATTATGCAAAGACCTGAGAGAACAGCAAAGGTACATAGGCATGACTGCAGTAATTACATACAGATTTATACTCTGAAGGTTCCTTTTACTGTTTCTAACTTTTAAGATCTGGATGTTTGTCATTGACATAGAATACAGAGTTGTCAATGTCCAATGAAGTGAAGTACCGTATTATAAGGCCACCTTTTGACCTATCCTGTGGTGGTGACATTGCTTTTATACTTTAAAAGCCATGCATGAAGAATGAAACTAGGTCCCTTGTTTTTTGGCAACAATATAAAATCAATATAATATGGAAACACCACTCTGGATCACTCAACGTAGTAGCAGAATTGGCAATCTTCTAAGAAACAATTCTCAAGTGGCTATGGACACAGGTCCCCATGCCCAGGGAGCATCTGTCCAATGATGGATGCTTCCTAATGCCCTCATAAAACGTGTGTATGCAATTCACCAAAGTCAGCTGACTATTTGCTTCAACCAAACTCATGTGATTTATGACCTTTGTTTCTGGGTGCATAATAGCATGCAAAGTATTGAGGGTAGTCGTCCATTCGGGTTCCCACAAACTGCCAATTAAGCTCCACAAAAATGTATCCAAATTTCCTGTGCTTCTGTTTGGTTGCCACTGCATAAGAAACTTATAGATAAGCACATATACACTATTGCAGACATTGACCCTCATTACGACCCTGGCGGAAAGTGACTGACCGGACCGCCACAGCGTAAATAGCGTTTCCGCCATTGCACGACGGAGCAAAGTGCGGCTAATTCCGACCCATCGGGCACGAGCACTACTCCATGGCGGAAGTGCAATGTCCGCGATGGCGGAAATGTCCCCAAAACGCCCCCCACCGCCGTCGTACGGCGCCCTAGGTGCAATTCCGCCACCCATCTTAGCGGTCACCATAATGAGCGGCAATCGGAAAGTACGGTGACCGTAAATATACGGAAACGGAAGTAAAAACATGGTCCCGGAACGGGAAACAGCACGCCGTACACCTATAAAATCAGAATTCCCACACAACCATTAAAAATACTACCCTGAGACACATCACAACCCGTCATCCACCCTAGTGAAAACAATAACAATGGGAAAAGTAGCAAAAAAAGCGTGCGACCGCAAGCGGCAGGTCCACTTCTCCCGTGAGGAACTCACCGTGCTCACAGAGACCCTCCAGGTGAATGCTGCCGTCGTCTTCTCGACGCAAATGACCAGGACGGCACTTGCGAACAAGAAGGCCATATGGGCCCTGGTGGCACAGCGGGTAAGTGCGGTGGGGACCGCACCCCGCAACCCACAGCAATGCAGAAAGCGATGGGACGACCTGCGGATACGCGTCCGGAGCATACTTTCTGCCAACCGAAACATTGCCACAGCCACCGGGGAAGGATCGGAATCACCCATCAAGTTGACCCCCTGGGAAGAAATCTGTGCCTCCACCATTGGAATTGAGAGTATAGAGGGAGTCGGAGGGATGGAGAAAGGAGTGCAGACATCCGAAGAATCAGGTAGGTGGGCCAAATAAAACAATGCTAAAACCACAATGTCCAATCATGTGAAGTACCATGTGTCCACATAGTGCAACAGTAACACATGTCCATGAGAACGTCCACATACATTGGCCTGATAGCGCACTTTAAAACGCACAATAAATACATAAATAATTAAAAACCCTAAAAACACCCTCTACACGTGCAGCATGCACACCCTAACTGCAGGCTGCAAAACAACTGCATCCTCAATCCACACAAAAATGAAACCACCTCCAAGGCCCCGACCCAAATCACCCTCAGGTACCACCCCAATGCATGTGATACATTGCCATTCCAATTTCAACAGACCCATTAATAACGCTCGCCCTCCTTTACTCCACCACAGGGTCCGATTCAAACGACGAGCTCCAGGACACCCCTACCAGCACACCTGCAAAGAGGGCCAAGACCAACGGCCAAAGACCCTCCACCTCAGCTCCACGCATCAAGACACGGCAGCAGCACAAATCAAGTGACAGCACACAGGAGGGAACTTCAACAGGCACCCCAGCAGCCAGCATGCCCACAACAGCACCACCACAGGTCCCCCCAATGGATGCCACAGAAGGCACTTCTTCTGGTGGCAGCAGCACCATAGGTGACACTGCATTAATGGCAGCATGCTCCGACACAGAAAACGGGGATGTCGAAGTAAGATCCATCCATGACCTGGCTCAATCCCCCTGTTTGTTCCATCCCGTACACCATGAGGATACCACGCAGGGGCACCCACAAGACGACGACTGGCCATCCCCCACAAGCCCTGTGGCAAGGCAACATGAGGTGACCAGCCCCTCTGTGACACCACAGCAAATGGCCATGGCCCAGCAGAGGCAACAGTCCCTCGACCAGGTGATCGTGCAACAGCAGCAACTGGCCACGCTCCTCAAGGACCATGCTGATGAATGTGGGGGTACTAAGTCAGCCATAGAAACATCTACTGAGACACTTAGGGCAGAAATGGAGAGAAGTACAGAGACACTTAGGGCAGAAATGGAGAGAAGTACAGAGACACTAAGGGCACAAATGGAGAGAAGCACCAAGAGCCTGAGGGGGGAACTGCATGCGACGTCCAAAGACGTATGTGCTGAACTTGCCGCTGTGCGCCGTGTGCTCACTGAGCTCTCACAAACCCTCAGGGACATGCATGGACGTGAGCAGGCAGAGACATCATCCGTTGCAAGTTCCGTCCAGGGCAGCCCCCAACGTAGATCTGGGAGGAACCTGCGCTCCACAGGCAGGGTTGCCCCTGATACCCGGAGAGGGGGCTTGCAATAGCGTCTGCCCACTGACAATGAGCACCTTTGGACACTGGTGTTCGGGGGGGAGGTAGGAGGGTGGAGGGGGTATGTTGGGCTCACTTGGGTGGCGGGTAGATGGGGTGTGTAACATAATTTCACATATGCGATAAACATTTCACTATCATCCAATGAGATGTGTGGACATTGATCTTTGTGTACGAGGCCATTATAGGCGTACAGTCCATATTGTGCATGTTCCAGACACACACAGTGCCACAAGTCCCGTGTCCATGTATCAGCCACCAGGCGTGAGTGCTAGAAGCATGAATCTATGAGAATCTGACGAATGTCTCGGCCCTCCTGTGCCTCGCGGACTCCTTGAGGTGCTGCCACATCCCCACCCTCATCATGACCATCTACAGGTGCTTGCAGTTCTGCGTCAGGGGGCATGGGCACATTTCTACGTACGCACATGTTGTGTAGCATGACACATGCCATGACCATCTTTGCCACCTTCACATGGCGGTACAGGAGTGCCCCGCCAGACCTGCTGAGGCAGCGGAAACGAGTCTTCAGTAGGCCGAATGCCTGCTCTATGACTACACGGGTACGTGAGTGGGCATGGTTGTAGTCCTCCTCAGGCTGGTTCTGTGGGTTCCGGAGTGGTGTAAGGAACCATCTCTTCAGTGGATACCCGGCATCACCTGTATGTGGACAATAAAGGATGTTTGTGGAATGACATTGCTACGTACGGCCCCCCCCCTTCCTGCCAGGTCATTGCCGCATCACATACCCCACATTATCATGCATGAAATGAGACTCACCGAGTAGCCAGGATCTGTTCCCTGCGTGTCGCTCCATGTAGCGTGGTATTGTAGAGTTCCTCAAAACCATAGAATCATGGGTTGATCCAGGAAATCGGGCACAACAATGGGTAATGATCCTGTTGGAGTCACACACCATTTGTACATTCAGAGAATGAAATTGTTTTCGGTTGCGGTACTGGGCCTCCATGGCATGCGGGACGACCAATTCCACATGGGTGCAATCGATGGCACCAATGCAACCCGGTATGCCGCCAAGTGCATGGAATCCCACTTTTGTGTTCGTAATTTCCTGCTCCGAGCGTGGTAGAGAGATGTAGTCGTCTGCGTGCTTCAGGAGGGCATCGAGCACTTGCAATAGTGTCCGTGAGAACACTGGCTGTGAAATGCCATGCAACTGTCCGACTGTGTGCTGGTAGGTGCCTGTGGCCAGGAAGTGGAGTACAGACACCACCTTCAGTAGGGGTGGAATGGCGGTTGGGCTATCTATCATGCTGACAAGGTCAGCCTGTGTCATATCCACAATGGCGGTTATGGTGTCCCGGTCCAAACGGTAGAGGGTGTGGATCTGCTCATCCGTGAGGTTGAACGGATGTGCTCGGAGGCGTGGGATTGCGGGCTGCCTGCGTGGTGGTAGTGGCTGTGCTGGCGGGCCTTGCTGGCCCTGCCTTGCCCTCCTCCTCCTCCTGCGTCTCCTCTGTGCGGCCGGTTGTTGTAGTAGTTGCTGTTCGTCTTCTTCTTGAAGTTGGAGTACTTGCAGTGCAATCAGGTCCCCCAGGGCCAACATCGCTAGTCCTGCCGGTAGCATTTTGGTGTGGGTGTGGGAGGGGGTTGGGTGTGCAATTTATGTGTTTTCAAGCTCTATTGCCTCCACCTGTGGTGATTCATTCCACCTGTGCAAGCTGCAATCCCCTTTGGGCGTGCACGTCCCGCACACAATGCTGCAATTCGATGCATGGCATCTTGCTATTACAATCATGTATATGATCCCGATGGCAGTGAAATATTGGTTCATATGTTCATTCCGCTATGGTTCCATTGTTTCACATACTATCTTTGCAGTCGCGAACAAACTTGTGAAGGGTCAGTGGAATGTAGTGCTCGATTAACGGTGGACCCTCATGCAGCACTGTACCGCGGTTCACCGACGAGCGGGGCGTCCCACTTGTGAGTGAAGCCAGTTTGCATTTACACACAATGCCGCACTACATGGATGAATTTGTGATTTCGAGCGGTCACAGATGCCTTTCCGACGTGATGTTGCAAATGAGGTATTCGAAGGACGGCGCTTTCGGTCTTCAGCTAGCGGCGAGGAGACGCCCACAGGTCTGACTGCAAATATAACGTTCTATTGTTTAGTGTCCTTGGGACAGGGGCCATGGCGAGAATGCAATGATTGATATGAATAGTATGGGATGCGCAATAGCGTAGTGGACGATAAGGCAGGACGTTCCCAAATACATCTTACTTCACAACACTGGAATCCCGGCCTGAAGCACAGTGGATTTTGCAGACTGCATTACGCACAGACTCAATGGAAATTTCACATGTGATGTGAGTAAATAATCAGGCGTTTTCATACAGGGATGAGGAAATGATGTATGGATGCATGGACAGATGATTTAATGGAGAGTTTGCCATGTACAGGGCTTTTTGGAATCTATCCACCTCCCCTGCGCTATGTGATGCAGAGCTGCCATACTGGGACCATCGTCTATCTGCCCTTGTTGTACCCTCCCTGTCTCGACGCGCCTTCATACACTTGTGTCTATGCACGTTACTAATCCCATCGAATGGATTCTGTTTAGACAGACGCATGCACACAAGCACTCGTGTGTAATAGTGTTTCCAGCTCGATTTTCATAGTTATGATTCGCAAGTGATTTTTGGGTGGGAATAATCCTTTGGAGTGGGCTAGCATGCATATGGCTGTAGATTTAGTGTGATCATTGAAGTGAGTAATACGAATCAAGTTCTGATGGCCTACTATTCTTTTTCATTTCATTTGGGTGACAGGTATCTCCTCCCCTTTTGCCGCTGCCATCTGTATGCCACTCCTGCAGATGGCTTTTACTCCCGGCACCTACTGCTTCGAGTTAATCAGTGGAGCACCATTACGATCTTATGGGACGATCGCCAATGGGCCACATGCCCTTACGCAGTACTAGTGGCTAGGAGCAACATTTCGAGCTTTCAGCTGGACTAGTGCCTACCTAATGGGACGGCCCTGCCGTTCTAGGCGCTTCCATGTTGCCTTTTTGAACGTGAATGTAGCCCCTGTGTACCATGAAGGAACAGGGCGTCACACAAGAAGAAGCTGGTCATTTATTGCGGATGCAGCCCACAATGATGAAATGTATTTTGGGGTTCATGTCCTAAAGGCTGTATGGGCTTGGTGATTTTGTGGTGCATTAAATGTCTATTCTGATTTTAACCGTGTAGCGTTCTTCTTTGCAAGTAATGTAGCATATTCCTATTTGTGGTGCGATGTTTTGTGAGAAGATCTGCATTGGGTTCTGGCTTCTGAGTACAGTTGCGTGGTACTGTACTGGCCGCGTTTGCCTACGAAGCCCAGTGTGGTCAGGGATAGGGGCTACCATTGTGACTGTTTTAATGATGTCCTGCTCATGGGCGGGGGATTTGCTTTTGTGTAACAGATGCCGGTCAGCCAGGTGGATTGGTGGAATGATGTGATTATCAGAATATGGCTGGTCACAGGTGCCTGTGTTTGCGTGCGTTTCTTGGAGGGAGACTGAGGTCATGTCCATTGGAATGGCTTCTGTATTCGTGCCATCTGTGCCCTGCAGCTCCCATTGGCCCCTCTTGAGATGTGCCTGGCTGCTCAGTCACTCTGCCATCTTGTGTGGTCCATGCTTATGCTGATGGTTGGTTGGTTTACTGGCAGGAGTACAGGGCTGGTGCAGTCTCCCTCAGGATACTGCTTTGTATGTTGCCTTACACTGGTGTCAGTCGATGGGGGGGCCTGTTTTTGTTTGTCTCATTTTTCTGCTCATGTTGCTGTACTTGAACCTTCACATGCCTGTGCTGCATCAGTGCGGCAATGGTGCCATGGCATGAATGGATGGCCACTCACAAGGCACTTGGAGCCCCTAGATTCATTTGTTCGTTGGCATGCATGGGTGGCTTGTACATTTCACTGGTTGCATTTGTGTCTTCATTGCACCTACGAGGAGTTGTGCAATGTGGCCAGGGAGTGGTGTACAGGCACTCAGTAGGGCCGTTTACGGTTGATTTGCGAAGCCGTACTTCTCACCATGGCGGAATGGTACATTCCGCCATGCTTGATGGCGTTAGGTACATGTCCGCTTGGATCGGAATTCGCGTACCATTACGCCATGGTGGTAATTACGGTTTGGCATGGCGCGCGTGCGCGTACTTGGTGCAGTTAGCGTTGGCGTTCACTACGGTGTCGCTAATGGCATCGTACTTTACGGTGACGGGTCATAATCGCACCGAGCGCTATTCGATGGCGGTATTGCATTTCCGCCATCGTTTTTCGATTTCCGCCAGGGTCGTAATGAGGGCCATTGTAAATAACACACAGGACTGTTGAATTGCACTAACACATCTATAAAAAAGCAAGAGAGTCAGTGACTGACATCATTGGAGGCATGGGATACATATTATAATGAATACCATCTTAGAGGGTGAAATAGCCTAAACGTTTTTAGATTTGTATTATTAAAATGATGCCTGCAATTCAGTTAATGAAAGTGAGATCAGCTAATTATATCTCACTTTCATAATTCTTAATGCAAAAAAGCAGAATTAAACTTTCACCTTGCTGGTACCATATGTGATTCAAGCGAAAAGGTGAACCAGTGGATCAGGATGACACAAATTATTCAATAAGTACACATTTTAATCAATAAACATATAGCATATCATTGTATCTATTGTTTAAAATCATGAATTCAATCCATCAACATATCTTTCAAATTACAGGCATCCATTCTCAGTCCCACACTATCTCATTCACACATTCTTATATAAAACCAATTTGGCATTTTATACATTGTGTATTGATATACTACTACAGACGTTTCCAAAGGTTAAAACAATTGTTTACGGCCCAGTCCTTATTTTCAGGTGTCGTATCTTATCTGTTTTTTTAATTTCCCAGATTGTTCAAATAATCGTTGACACGTGTTTCGGGCCACATATAACAGAACTGACTGTCTTTGTTTCTTTGAAGAACTTCTTCAGGACGTAGGGCAAAGTCTAGTTGGTCTGCCCTTTTTGGAATTGTATAAGCCAATTTCAGATCTAAAAAAACATACATAAGAACCCATCAGGATCTGGTGTCATCCATATTACTTGTTATCGGTGACTAATGTTGTCACATGTGTATTTTTTATCAATAAACACATAAACACCTACTTAGCCCAATGTTTCAACTCTAGGGATAGCAAGTAGATTGTTGGAATCAATCCTCCACTGGCATCTCTAACTTTGTTAAGATCCTGTGGACCAACAGAGAACATTCTAAGTTCTCTGTATTTACTTATCTAGGTCAATTTCACATTCATATTTTTGAACAAAACAATCTGAACTTACAATTTCCACTTATTTCTGGGTAAAGTGCTGTCTTTCAATGATATTAGACGTTACCAAACAGCCTCCGGCTTCAGACACCTACAAGAACCAAACATTCTAATGTGTCTTTTCTGTATACCATTTCAAGTTTACATGAATCTTTAGTAGTAAACATGCAAATGCACTATATGTAGACTCACCACCACTCCAGTCCCACTATGTGGCCTGGATAGATGCTGGTTAATGTCCTCCAAACCAAGTCGAATACGCCCATCAACAATGATTCATAAATTAAGAAATGCCTGTGAGAATGTAAAAGGTTGCCTTACTAGTAAATTCATCACTATTCCATAACATGTATACTAGATTTCTCGCCTCTGTTTTTTATTCATTCACCAATTTTTCAGGGTCTTCTAGGTATTGAAACACTATTTGTTTATAAGGTTTCAATTTCAAATAGCCTTTCCGGCGTATCGTTTTATCATTATCATCACACAAACTTAGGGCCTCATTACACGCTGTGTCGGGTAAAATCCGCAAATTACCGGCATGGCGCCCTTAACGTGTCCGCCCTCATAGGAGTGCGCTAATAGTGTTCCATTACGAGTACGCGGACACGAGCTTTGCGCCATGCCGGTAATGCCCCTCCAGCCTTGCCGCTAATCTCCCCCAGAAGTCACTTACCGCCTTCCACGACAGTGCAGATAGCGACTCCGCCTTGACACATCGTGCAAATAGCCGCCACCGCTAATAGCGGTGACCGTTAAATACCGGAACCGGAAATGGCATCATCGCACAGGAACAGGAAAGAGCACGGCGGCCATCTTTATAAACACAATCCATTGCCATCCTCTGCCCCCTGGACCTGTTCGTGTTACCTTGCTGCCTGAGACCCATTGCTACACTGCCACCATGCCCAAGGCATTAAAAAAAACAACAGACCGCCAGTGAAAGGAGAAGTTCTCCACCGAGGAGTTAGTGATGCTGACTCAAACCTTAGCGGACAATGCAGAAGTGGTCTTCGCAAATGACATGCGGCGGGAGACCCTCCTAAAGAAGAAATCAATCTGGGCTGAAGTGGCAAGAAAAGTGAGTGTTGTAGGCACCAGCATGCGCACTGTACGCGAGTGCAGAAAACGATGGGACGACCTGAGACTCCGGGTCAGGATGATCCTGTCCGAGAACCACAAGACTGCCACCGCTGGAGGATCAGGTTCACCGATCAAGCTGAAGGAGTGGGAGGAAACATGTGCAAACCTCATCGGACACTTCTGATGGAGGTAAGTGCACTGATGCAAGCATGCAATGTGAATGTACAAGTCCCCACAAATGGCAGCCCTGGATCACTACATGGATGGCCCGGCATCCACACATGCATCCCACCCTGCGCATGTCAGCGCCAGACCCCAACACACACACATGCATACATCAACAGAGCCAAGTGCCACACACAACACTGCATGGATGAGGCACTGAAATGACACCTCACCTGCTTCATCCACAATGAAGTTCAAACGGCCCCAAATTAATTCATGATGTAGCCTGCATTGAGTACATGCGACCATAACCAATGACATCCCCCTTCTTGTCCCCGACAGGGTCACATACAGACAGCGAGGGAGCACCCCAGGCACCCCCTGTGCAAAAGAAGAAAAGGCCACAGCCCAGCGAGGACGCACCAACAACATCAGGTGGAAAAAGGCCAAGGCCCCTATTGCAGCGCCCAAAACAACTCTTGCGTGCCACTGCCAGTACCACGCAAAACCCTACTGCCCCGCCTCTGGAGGTCCACTCCCCCCCCAAATCACCACCACCGAGGGTCCACCCTCAGCTGCTGCCAGTTCGGCAGGTGAGGCAGCAGCCATTGCCCCATTGTCCGACGTGGATGAGCCCACGGAAATCGATCTGCCGATGCACACCCCAAGCCCTGCTGTAACCCCCGAGCAATCACCCCTACACACACCTTGCTCGCATGTCACCATTCACAAGTCTATGGAGGCCTTCAGTAGCCCCACAGAGGCGGCATCTGCACACCAGCCAGCATCAGGATGCGCAGCAGACACACCACCACAGGCCGCCACTTCCCCTGACCTGGCCAGCATCATCCAGCGCCAGCAGGCTCTCACAGACCTCGTAGGTCAACATGTGGAGGAGGTTGCCCGTCTCAGGGCTGACCTCGGGGAGACATCCAGGCACTCCAGGGAGGGAATGGAGTCGTGCACAGACAGGCTGTGTGGGGAGCTGATACGCGTCCGGGAGGTGCTAACACGCATCGCAGATGCTATGGAGCGCCATTTTCCACCAGGACAGTCTGCCACCTTTTCGACCACCAGTTTGCGGCAGACAAGCCCAATTAGACGCTCTACACGCACCACCAGGCGCACCTCCAGCCAGCCCCCAAATGCTGACCCTGGCAATGAACAATAGGGCGTGAATGTCCATTGGCCTCTGTGCATGCCTGGACACATACATTGTTGGAGACTCATGAGGGACAGTTGGGGGGGAAGGGTGTGATGGGACAGTTGTGGGGGGTGGGGGGAAGGGTGTGATGGGACAGTTGTGGGGGGTGGGGGTGGGGGGAAGGGTGTGATGGGACAGTTGTGGGGGGGAAGGGTGGCGGGATGGTTGGGGCCTTGCACATTTTCCTTTTTCTGTTCATTAATACACTGTTGTTTGAGCAAAACACAGGCCTTTGATCCTTCATTGTGTGTGATCAATTTATTGACGGCAAGGTCCATTGTGAGCTAACAAACAGACACCAGTGCATCACCAGCCATATACAGGTGACAGTATGACTACATGTCACTCAGAATATTTGGTTAAACAAATGCTGCCTCACAGCACGTCCCTCCTGGCCAGCCCCTCTTGCATGACCTGCATCCCCTTCACCTCCATCCTCATCCCGTCATCATCCTCATCAGGTGCCTCTATTTCAGTGGCACATTCCGTCTCATACACATATTGTGCAGCATGACACATGCCGTGGTCATCTTTGCAACCTTCTCATGGCCATACAGGAGGGCGCCACCAGACCTGCTAATGCACCTAAACCGTGACTTCAGCAGTCCGAAAGTCTGCTCGATGACGAGGCGGGTACGGGTATGTGCATGATTGTATTCTTCTTCGTGCCTGTTCTGTGGGTTCCGTACAGGTGTGAGGAGCCACCTCTTCCGGGGATAGCCGGCATCACCTACATGGGGGGAGGAATGGGTTCCTGTTACTTTTTGACACATGTGTGGCCTGTTCATGTCACATACTTTGGCCTATCATTTTGATTCATGTACACATTCAACTGCATCAATGAATATGGTCTGTGTGACTGCTTTGTGCAAAGGTGAGCACAAGCATGCAAGTAGACATGCCTCATGGATGCCTCCAACAGTGACTGCCATGTCCTGGGTGAGGCCAGGTAATTGGTGTCCCTGTGGGCAGGCACATTTGGTACCACACTGGTGGTGTACTGTCCTTCTGACATTGCTGTTGCATGCTGAGAGGCAACGCTTCAGTGGTGCCATGGGTTTGTGGTGCATTGCCATAGCTAGGGGGTATACCTTTGCATGCATCCAAGGGCACAAGGCATTGTTGATGTTGTGCTGTAGGAATGCTGCATGACTATGTTGGCGGCATGGATGACATTTGTGCATTTCGTGGCGTGGAGTGTCGTGCTATGTGGATGAGGATTGATGTTTGATGTCACCAGATTTGGGTTGTCAGCTCTGTCGTGTGGCATATACTTGCATGTCCGTTCATCCCAAGTACGTTGCTGCCCTCACAGATGCCCATTGGCGTACATCTGTACAGGCATTTGGGCAACGGACTACAGGCTACACCCAGTTGGAGTATCTATCTATCCCCCCCCAATGCACACCCAGTTGGAGTATCTATCTATCCCCCAATGCACACCCAGTTGGAGTATCTATCTATCCCCCCAATGCACACCCATTTGGAGTATCTATCTATCCCCCCCAATACACACCCAGTTGGAGTATCTATCTATCCCCCCCCAATGCACACCCAGTTGGAGTATCTATCTATCCCCCCCAATGCACACCCATTTGGAGTATCTATCTACCCCCCCCAATGCACACCCAGTTGGAGTATCTATCTATCCCCCCCAATGCACACCCAGTTGGAGCATCTATCTATCCCCCCCCCCAATCACACTGCCATGTGCTTAGCATGGAACTCACCAAGTAGCCACGAACGTTGTCCCATTTGTCGCTCCATGTAGCGGGGGATAGTTGAGTTCCACAGGACCATGGAATCATGGGTAGATCCTGGAAATCGGGCACAGCAATGTGTGATTATCTTGTTTGCGTCACATACCATTTGGACATTGATGGAGTGGAATTGCTTCCTGTTTCGGTAGACTACTTCATTGTGATGTGGGACGACCAATTCCACATGTGTACAGTCGATGGCCCCAATGCAACTTGGGATGCCTGCCAGTGAATAGAAGCCAACTTTGGTGTTTGCAATCTCCTGGGCAGTCCGTGGCATGGATATGTGTTCGGGTGCATGCTTCAGGAGGGCATCGAGTACCTGGTTCAGTATGCGTGAGAATACTGGTTGGGAGATGCCATGCATCTGCCCCACTGTATGCTGGTAGGTTCCTGTGGCCAGGAAGTGGGGCACTGTCACCACCTTGAGTAGAGGGTGGATGGCAGTTCGGATATCTATGAGGCTCACAATGTTGTTGTGTATCATGTCCACGATGCTGGCGATGGTGTCCCAGTCCAGACGGTACATGGTGTGTATCTGCTCAGGTGTTAGGTTAAATGGACTGGCTCTGATCCGGGGAATTGGTGGGTGCCTCTGTGGTATGATTAGGTGGTGTGGTGGTACTTGCTGTGCCTGTCTGGCCCTCCTGCCTCTCCTCTGTGCAGCCTGTTGTTGTAGCAGCAGCGCTGCAATCAGGTCCTCCAGGCCATGTAATGTTGCCAGTATTGGAACCATCTTGGTGTGGGAAGGGGTGTGGGGAGGGGTGTGGTGTGCTTCTTTTGAGCAGCCACAGTCTCCATTGCCTCCACCTGTGCTGATTTTGACCACCTGTGGCAGGTGTTGACACTGCTTAGTTCTTTTAACGGGTGGTTCGCAATGGCAGTATTGCCACCATGCCGGTAAGGGGTTTTGGGGTATTTACCATGGCGCTATTGCCATGTGCACTGGCCTTGTGATGGTGTGCTATTAGCGGCATGTCGTTATTTATGGGTTGGCGGGTCGCGCGCATGTGGACTGACCGCTATTAGTGGCACCGTAATTAGCGGTGCCGCTAATGGCGGTGAGCCGGGTCGTAATCCTCATGGGGATTTAATGTTACCGGTATTCCATTACCGGTAACGTTAAATACCTACCGCCATTCGTGTAATGAGGCCCTTAGTACAGGTGTTTCACAGCATTTTACTGCCGCAGAGTGAGCAAGTCCCCACATACTCGGTATGTTTAATTAACTGCAGCGTTGCCTTAAATCTTATGCTAGACAATGTTAAAGAGCTGTGTCGATAGCCCCTCTTGGTAAATTGCTTTTGTTTGCCGACTGATTTTTAAAAGTTTGTTTTAAACTGCCATTAGCATTCTGTTTGGTGCTGCATAGATTCGGCGCTGGAATATGAAGTTTACCAGTATTTGTTCTTCTCGTCACAGCACATCGCAGAACATCTTGCCAGCACGCTAGTTCTTCCAGAGTAACAAGATAAACAATGGACTTTGTTTATATGGTTCTCCAGTCCCTAATCAACACAAAGGATGGACTTCATTTTGTGTGAAAGGTTCGTAATGAACACCCGAATCAGACAAACACCAGACCATTATATGTATATATTTTCTGCGATCAAATCTTCTTTATATATCGCTAAACAGTGTTTTGTATCATTATATAGCACCGCGGGACTATAATAGGCACACTATTTCTTCCGTGTTAATAAACGAAGAATTCTGTTTTTATTTTCCTACCACCCCCAATCAACAGGAAGGAAGGACTATATTCCTTTCAGTGATGGATTCAGAATGAACCCCCAGAGTGGACACCACATAGAACATGTGAAATATTTAAATAAAATATCTTTGCCATGAGCAAAAGCACACCATTCACTTTGTAATTTTTCAGCGAATTCCATAATAATGGCCTAAGGTTTGTTTATATGCTTGTGTGTCTATGATGAGATCACAATGCAAACATTATTTCAGTGCATTTTAGTTTCAAAAAAGGACATACAAATAGGGACTGGATTCAGACTTACTTATCCCACACCTCACATGGCACACTATGGACCGCAGGGTCTTTGAGGTGCTGCTAGATAACATGTATATATTCTAGGACACTTTGATCTCCTGGTTTCTTCAATGGATAATGGAAGCGGACTCAAATCTCAATACAATATATAAGTAGGCTATTTCACTTATTTACACATCTTCACAGTTTATATATTGCATCCCAGTGGTACATAATGGTGTATCAAAACACAATTGAAAATATTTAATATAATGGTTGTAGATATTACAAGTACCGATAGGTGATAATTGGACTAGTTAACTAGTTTATTTGGTTTGCATGACAATATATAAAGCTATATATATATGTGTTCAATTTTTTGTAATGAGTGCGTTCCATTCAACTGAAACATTTAGCCCATTCCGGACCATGTCCAGAGGGTGGATTCATCGTTGTTCAAAACGATGCAGTACTGTTCCTATGTCGTCACCTCTCATATTGATTTCAACATCTTGGAGGACAAACCACCTTAGGTCAGTGTCCTTATGTTTTAATTAAAAAAAATGTTCTACAAGGGGCTTGTCTGCCACATTGTTTCTAATACAGCTCCTGTGTTCGGATATGCGCTGTCTCACCTCTCTTGTAGTTTTTCCAATGTAAAGGAGTTGGTGATTCATTTTCCATAATGGAACTCACGTTTGTTCTCAGTTAGTGGACATGCCATGCATTTTCCACACTTGTAGTGCCCAAGAATCCGTGGTAACCCCCACTGAGTAGTAATGGATTGTTCCTTTGTGAGTGTGTCACAGGCCACGCAGTCACGCTGCCTACACCAGGTGTTGCCATCATGACTACATGCCCCTCAGTCCGCATGCACATATACATGCCCAGAACACCTGCAGAAAGGCAGGCCATAGTCCAGGACTTTTACGGGGTGGCCCACTTCCCCAAAGTGCTAGGTGCCATTGATTGCACCCAAGTGGCTCTACGTCCTCCCAGGGCCACTGAACACATATATCGAAACCACAAACACTGGAATTCAATCAACGTGCAGGTTGTATGTGATGCCAAGGGAATAATCACTTCAGTATATGCCAACTATCCAGGGTCAAGCCATGATAGTTTCATTTTCAGAATGTCACCCCTAAACCGGGACCTGGAAGCTGGGAGGCATGGCGACACATGGCTAATTGGTGAGTATAAATGCCTCTGCACATGCATGCATATCAGAAACTGAGAAAAGGGAAAACCCCACTAATGAGAACCATTATCACCTCCCCAGGGGACAGTGCCTACCCTCTGAGCACCTACATGATGACGCCATTTCGGAATCCCACCACACCACTCGAGGTAAGATACACCACAGCCCATATTGCAACCCGGGGCATAGTGGAGCGCACATTCGGAGTGCTCAAGTCACGCTTTTGCTCCCTTGACCGCTCTGGTGGGCAGCTGCTATACGCGCCCCTAGTAGTGTGCAGGATCATAGTGGCAGCATGTGTCCTGCACAACGTTGCAACACGCCGGGGCGTGCCGGTGGACATGGTGGTGCCCCCACATCCCCAACCACATGCACAGCCGCTGCACATGTGAGGTGAAAGGGCACGTGGTGAGGCAGCCCGTACCCAGCTTGTGGCAAATTACTTCACCTAAAATTACACCCCTGCGGAGTGCACACAGCCCTGGCACATACCAGGTGACAATCAATGATGATGGCAAAAGGGACAGACAACTGTCACAACCATACCAGCCTGAGATTGCTCACCTGGAAGTGTTACATTGGTACATCCCTACCTACTCAAAGACACCCAATGCTGTGTCACAAAAAGACAAACATTCATGCAGCAGGCACGATTATCCCCTTGCAAAATACCACATCAAAATACTGCCATGTCACCCAGCCCCTCCCCATCTCAGCTACCCAACACACCATGGCATGGCATGCAATGTGAAAGCAACTAAATGAATGCACAACACATGACACAAGTGTCACAAAGTGCATTGTTCCAAATGTAAACAGTCCAAATATGCTCTCAGTAATCAATAATAAACACCACAACATGAACAAATACTTACCAGCAACACAAAACATCAGTACAGGAAGAAAGTGTGGCAATATAAAACATGAAAAATTCAAAGTAGTACAAGTATCACAACCTGACCAAGGCAGCACATTGACCCCTTCCAACTTCAGAGTGTTGCTGTCAGGCAAATGTTCCAGTGTACTGCATACAACATGAACTGCATCTGCAAAGGAGTAGGCCTTGTAAAGACATTAAGAACCTACATGTAAATAAGGAGAAAGACATGGATGCACAAGCACATATCAATACACCATGCATTGTAGAATCCAACAGCAATCCCCACTAGGGATGTACACACAGTTTTGACAGACTGCCCACACAACTCATGGGAGCCCAATGTCACTTTGTAAGTTACTTTCACTTGGTCACACCCTTTGCAAGCCCATGGAAAGGGGAAGCAGGAAGGGTGTGTGTGTCAGAAAACCAAGCATCTAACCCAAAGACAGGACAAGCCTGCATGTGCCCAGCTGGAATACACAGTGGATGCCCACGGGAGCCACACAAAGCAACACACTGTAAAAAAAAATCAAAAATAAAAGAAATAAAAATCAAAAATGGCCATGTGTGGACCGGGGGGGGGGGCACCCAGGAGGCACAAGGTACATGGTGCATCCCAACACCCACATGCATGGATGTTGGAAAAAAAAAATACCTCCATGGACTCATGGCCTGCACGCTTATGCTACAGTGGGAGAGCTGCCGTCGCTCTCTTCACCCTCTGCTGCTACATCAGGAGGTGGCGTGATATGGGAGGCAGCCCACGCAAAGCCCTGGTATGGTCCTCCATGGCAGCAAGCATGCGGGTCTGGAAGGTTTGGTTCTGCAGGATAATGGTACGGAGATCCCCATGCAGCACCTCATGGGTTGCCTGCATTTCTGCATGTATGGCCTCGCTTGATGCCCGGATCTCTGCACGGGTTGCCTGGAGCTCAGCTGAGAGTGAATGTGTGAGCTGCTCCAGCTGCTGTTCTGACCTAAAATTCCAGGAAGCCTCAAGTTCACCCAGAGTATCTCTGAGGAACCTGTGTTCTAACCTCAGGGCTTCCCTGTGGGCCTGTGACTTTACAGATATGGCTTCACGCAGAGCCTCCAGTCCAGCCCGTCGGTCCCTGTTGGACGCCAACATGTCCTCCCTGTGTGAGTGGCAAATGGAGTCTGTTGCCTGCTGCTGGAGCTCCACCTGCCACTCAGGAGGGAGAATGGAAGTGGCCACCCTATCCACTGGCTGAGCCATCATTTCACACAATGCTCCCTGTTGTGCTGCACTACTGTAGATGGAGTTCTCCCACACTGTATTGCCTGGTGGTGCACGGCCACCGCGTTAACGGGCACCACACCTGTTTGGGGCAAGGCGATCTGCACCTTGCTGTGATGGAACTGCCTGAGGCTGTAGGACTGAATTCCTCCTTTGATCTGCTGGGCCAGGAAGAGGAGCAAACATTGTGGAGTGTGACCCTGCATCCGTAACTGCCACAGGCAGACTTTGCAACACTGACATCCCCATAGAGGGGTCTACCCCTGGTGCAGGTGGGTTGGACAGAACAGCATCCCTGCCAGAAACACTCACCTTCAATGGCACATATGTCTCACTGTCCGATTCAGCACCTGAATCATAGAGGTCTGCAGACACCCGTGGATAGTATGGTCTGCAGGAGGAATGGGTTTTCACCCACCACCACCCCACATCCTCCACTGGTGCCCGGTTGTGGCTGTGATCCCTCCTGGGTCTGTACCATCCCCTCCTCCCCAACAGCATCAAGTGCCTCATCACCTGAAAAAAACAGGACAGACAAATGGAAACAGGCATGAGCACCATAGCACACACATAGGCCTGGCGAGACAGAGATCCAGTACATACATTGCACATGTCCCACATGAATATAACTCTGGCATGCATGCATTGTCAATGAATTGGAAGGGGAGGCAAAAAGCACATGCTGAGGACTCCAAGATGGAAAAGCAACACATGTGCAGCATGCTGGATCGCACTGGCAGCACAAATTAGCCTGTGAGTGGCATGTCCAATACACATACATGACACATGCCATCACACAGATGTCACGTAGGATAGCCATAGTACATTTGACAACTACATCCATATGTCAGTGAATGAGTACTGTCACCCATCCATGTGATATGGACATGATGAGATGAAACATGCAAAATCGTGTGACAAAAAACGCATGTGTCACACACTGCAACACATCCAGTGTTCAATTATACAGTGATGGCAGGCAGATGGATACATGAATGGTTGGTCACTTCAACATGACAGAAGACAACAGTCATGTTCTACATTCAAACAGGGCCCAAAAATTATTGTGAACAGGCCATTACTCAATCAGCCTGAATGGTTAAATCATTCCCATAACAAGGTAAGAAATGTGGGCCATTGTGGGTTGTAATCTATGACAGAAGCATGTCACATATGTGGCAGTAGGGCAGAAAAATGCATCGTACAAATGACAAGGATTGAAACAATCAGGCTGAATTAACTGGAAAACATTATGAACAATGTTGTTGCAAGATGACAGTTGAAGGGCAACTGCAGTAATATGGTGCAAATTGGCTACTGTGGTCAGAAGGGATACTGTCATACCCAAACCCAAGGCCGGGGAATGGTTTGGAGGAAGCACATGGGTGACCCATACTAGTCATGACTACACACACTCACATGGCACTCAATCAGAGCACATCACCCAAGCAACATACACATGGATTACACACACATGACTCACCGGACAATGCTTCAAGATCTGGTAGGTCTCCCACACCTCGGATCTATTCCTCTGTGACAAAGGTTCCAGCGACAGACTCATGTTCAGTGAGTGGGTCGTCCTCTGGTGGAGACCCACCGCCAGTCACCAGAGTAGAGGCATGATTGGAAGCCAGCTTGTTCTTTGCTCTGCGTTTCAGGTCATTCCACCGGTTGTAGCAATCATCAGTTGTGTGCCTCACAAATCCAAGGGCACTAATGTGGTCCGCGATGGTCTGCCAGTGAGCCCTACGTTGAGCAGGCGTAGTCTTGCACCTTGCAGTCACCACCATTTTGCGGCTATGTGCCAACACATAGGCCACAAGTGCATCTAGTTCAGCGTCATTGAAGCTAGGCTTCCTTGATGTGCCAGAGTGTGTAGCCGTGTCTGGGGTCCCAGCCTGTAGTGCAAGAGCAACCTTCTTCTTCTTGGAAGGTGGTGCAGATCCTGAGTGGCTTACGCCGCTCTGGTTGGTAGGGGCAGAAGTGCAGGTCGACTGGGTACTTGAAGTTTGCAAAGGCACAATGACCAAAGGTCTCGGTGCAGACATTGGCTGCAGGGTTAGCCTACGCGCTAAGGGCCTTTCCTCCAATCACACGCAGTGACACCCAGACGTGCACTTTTTTCACGTGTACAATAAACATGCACCCGTGTTGTGGGAAACACCTGCGCGCGTAACGTCACAGATGCATTTACGCGCTTAGGTCCTTTCCTCGATTTACACGCTAACGTGCACTTTTTTCACATGCCAAATCACTCCGTATCAAGCTGGCCACGCGACAACACACGGAAGACCACGCTCCTGCCTATAAGGCCATTTTCCTGCCCCCCAGAGCCCAGAGCACGCTTCCACCTGCCATCTGCTGCTGCCTGCCTGCTGCCCACGTGCTCTGCTATTTGGTGCCTGCACGTCAGCCATCTGCAGGGGTGCAGTTGCTGTGACCACCCCTGCTGGAACAGAAGACTCCCGACTGGGATACCATTGCTTCACAGCCCAGCCCCAGGACCCAGTTGCCCACCCACATCTGCCTCGGGGTTGACATGTCGGACACAACACCATCTGGCACCATCTGGCACCACTAGTAACCCCCAGCCAGAGAGGCAGAGGGCTACTAGCTTCAGTGCCAGTGAAGTTGGTTTCCCGGTGGAGCAAGTCCTGGGGCAGTATGATGCCCTCTTTGGAAGTTTGCGCGCCGACAATGAAGGACGGAACAGGATCTGGATGGACATCATGACTGCCATCCATGAGGAGTGGGTGGCAGTCCGCGACATTCTACACGTCCGGAAGAGCTGGGAGGACTTCAGGTCCGGGACCCTCAACAAGGCCCAGCGCCTCTTGAAGGCTTCGGATGCCAAGGGGTGCCGGGTCCACCTAACCGACAACCAAATGAGGGTCCTGGAACGTATACGCCCAGCACTCCACGTCCAGGTCCTTGAGAGACAGACCCGTCTGGAGTCGAGCGGTAAGTGTACATGGGTACTGATTTGACGCTGTGCGTGTTGTGGTGTGCCAGGAGTGTTCAGGTTGCACATATGTCTTTGTAGGGCCATGTATGAATGCATATGTACTGGGATGTGTACCTGCCACATATGATTCCTCTCATGTTTGAGACACATCAATGGTGTATGTTTTGGCAAGCATGATGGGCAAATGCATGTGTGGGTGCACACATGTAAAAGTTATTTGTATGTACTATGGCATGGTTGTGGTGTCACGCATGGATGCTGGTTACTGCTGCATGTATCTGCACTATGTACATGTGCATTTGTGTGTATTTGACAAGTGTGCAACTGTGATGCAACATGGATGCATGTGACACTGACATGTAGAAGGCTAAATGCCAGATGTGACATGGATGGCGATGTCATCACTGCGACAGGTGGTGGAGATGTACAGATGCATGTAAGTCTGGTGACGTGTGTGCATGTGTTCTGCACTCCCCGTAATGTGGCGTCAGGCTCACCTTCGGCTGCTCGTGCTGTTGTTTGTGTATGGATGGTGCTGCCTGGTGCAATATTCCTGTTGATTTGCGTATGTGTGTGAGTTGAAATGACATGTGTGTTGGGGAGTGTGATGCCATGTCTGAAGTTTGACACTGCCACTCATGTACAACTGTCATGTGTGTATCAGTCCATTGTACAGTGCCCTGATGCCTGTGTTCTATCTCTCCGTGTCTGCAACGTCAACTGATGAAGAGGGCGGAGAGGGTGCTGTGGAGCAAAGCGGCAGTGATCGCACCGCCAGCCAGAGACGCAAGGCCCAGCTCCCCTCCCATGTTGTCATCTCATCGGGGAGTGAGGAGTCTGGTGCCGCGTCCCAGGCAGCAGCTGCAGAGGGTCGGTCCAAGAGGCAGCAGTCGTAGGTGGACTCCTCGGCAGCCGAAGGGGCAGTTGAGACGCCACAGGGTCCGACTGAGGAAGATGGCACAGAGTCATCCAGGTTGGTGGGGGGATTGGTGGAGGGGACACACACAGGGTCTGGAGGTGGGGATTCCAATGGTGCTAGTAGTGCAGTGCAGGGGCAGGGACAGGAGGCAGCACAGGCCGCCACAGAGGTGCCTGTGTGTAATCCTGTCCCTGATCCTGTGACTGCATCATCAAGTACAAGCAGGGATGCCTACGTCCAGACCAGTTTTCAGGGAGGGGATGAGTTTAAATCTTAGGGCACCTGGCTAAGTCCCGATTTACCCAGGTGGGTATACGTTTTATAAACACAATAATCAGGATGAGGAGATCCAGAACAGGGACACAGACGTGCTACGTATGAGTATTTATTATGTACTCACACAGGAAGTAGTAGATAACTCCACAATTTATTATACATTTCTTCCGATAAGCACGGGAGATGGTTAAAAAACACGAACAAGGTTGATTATGCAGTGGTAACACAGATCAGTGTAGGCCTCTAAAGTATAGAGGTCAGCACTACATTTGGATACATGTTTCCTCATATATTGAGGGGGTATAAAAACCCGCTGTTACATAAAACAGAAAAAAGCGCACACAACAATCATTGAGTTTTGACAGGTACAGGGTAGTAATGCAGTTGTGACATGTAATTCGACACAGGAAGTGACACAGGGTGTGTTTCGGCCAAAGAGAGTGGCTTGGTTGTAGCCGTCTTTGTGCTGGCCTTCGTCAGGAAAAAGGCACCAATAGTGGTGCTGTCCGTGATATCTGTGTATAAAATGGAATGGAACTGTTTAGGATCTCGGACAGTTATTCTTTAAGTACTAAATGTAATTAATACGGGCCAAACTAGTGCCCAAGCGATACACCATGTGGAGTATCTAAAAAACAGCTTACCTGCTGCTCAAAAGACAGGTGGGTGCTGTCGGGAAATCCACGAAGAGTACGGGATAACCAGTGCTAAATTAGCACTTGGTGGGAAGGCTGTAATTTATTCAGGGCCAACGTGGTGCAAAGACTCACGATGCCGGAGTGGGACGTAAATGAACCCAGATCTGGAATGAAAAAATAAAAGGTTTGGTAACCTGTGTAGTTCGAATGTGCCTAGATAACATAAACGGCACAATACGAAAAATACAAAGCTGTGAAGGCTCTAAGAAACCTAAAAGCCGAAGTCGACACGGCAATAGTGTCTAGGGCAAGTGTTGGCCATAATGACTCAAAAGTGACGCTGGGTAGTGCCTTAGTGGTCGATGGTGCCTAGCGTAGAGATCGAAACCGCTACACACCCTGAAAGGGGGGGAGGAGGAAGAAAAAAGCAGCGGTGCCCAAACGGAGAAACCGTGTAATGTCGGCTGTTGATAGCCAGACACAGAACCTCGTGAGCTAGTGGGTATGTGCCTCCAGTGAGGATAATTACTCGGCGGAACACAGACGAGCATGTTGGTGCAATTATCCAGAGAATGCTATTCCGCATGCGAATCCCGGGAACTTACTCTAGTAGTGGTAGTATGCTGCCGTGCTGGACGTGGACTGCTGGGAGCCGGATAAGTCGGACACCATCGAGGTCCTATGAGACTGTATATGACAAGGCCAATGGTTGAAAAACAAGCCAATAGAATGGCAGCAGCCTGTGGGAGCCAATCAGATAGCTCTACGTCATGTACCAATAAGAAAGCGGTACGCCGTGAGTGATGTTGGATAATGTAGTCCAATAGGGTATGGGATGATCATTTACTATTGGTCAACATGTAAGATCAAGTGCCAGATTCGTTGGACACTGTGGCACCCGTGTAAGGCTGTTCAATAACCGGCCGATGACAAACGAACGGTAACCAGCGGGAGCCGATCAGAAGGCTGTGCTCAATGGGCACAGCAGCGGGACTGCTGGGGGCCGGCTAAATCGGACACCATCAGGGCCGTATGGGACTGTATATTACATGGCCAGTAATGAAAAACATGCCAATAAAATAACGCGTTAGTACGGCGGCAGCCTGTGGGAGCCAAACGGATGGTTGTGCACCATGTAGCAAAGAGGGAACGGTGTACCGTGTGGAGGGTTGGGTAACGTAGTCCGGTAAGCTGTGGAACGACCATGTAAATTGGTCTACATGTACTATTCAGAGCCAGATATTTTGGCCGCCGTAACCCCATATAGGACTCTTAAATACACGGACAAAGGATAAGCGACAAGGATCCCACGTGTTCAAGGAGGCAACCTACGGGGGCCAAATAGAAGGCTGTGTGCAATCTACACAGCAGCGGTGCTACGTGTGTGATGTTGGATAATGTAGTCCGGTGGGGTGACATAGGGCTATTGTTGTTGGATGAGCCATATGGTTGTAATCCTAGGTACTACCCAAGTGAAACATTTTTTAGGGGAACACTAAAGTAAAACAAAGTGTACTTTACATGTATAATGGTGTTCACAAGATGGAAAAACATAAATGTCCAATGTACACAGAACAAGAAAAAAACACATCATAGACACTAATCTAATGCCAGAGGGATATACCAGTGGCTGGTTGTACTCTAGAAGTGTTTCCATTCGATGGTTACATTTAGACCGTCATTCACAGAGTTCAATTTGTGGACCCATTTTTGCTCGAGTTTGGTGAGGGCAATGTTGATATCGCCTCCTCGTCTTTGCGGTAAAAGTTGTTGCACTACGGTCCATGTAAATTGTTCATGGGTATGTTTTTTCTTTATAAAGTGTTCAACCAAAGGTTTGTCCTCAATTTGGTTTTTAATACATGATCTGTGTTCATTGATTCTTTGTTTGACAGGTCTAATAGTCTTGCCAATGTAGATTAAGTCACAGGGACACTTGATCGCATAAACCACATATTTACTCTCGCAATTAGTGTGGCTGTTCTGTTTCCATACTAGATCCTTGTGAGTAAAAGTTTTGCTGTTGGTAGTGAAACGGCAGGCAACACATTGTCCGCAACTAAAATGGCCGACTACCGGCGGAAGATTCCATAGCGTAGTAGCTGGTTTTGTGGGTTCTAAGAAGGTATGAACCAAGGAGTCTCTTAGATTTCTGTTCTTCTTGAACGCGAACAATGGTTTTTTCGCAAGAGTGCCTTCATTTTTGACCAAATGCCAGTGTTTGTTGATAGTGTTTTTAATAAGGTTACTGACGGGATTGTACGTAGTTACGCACACAGTTCTATTGTTAGGGTCTTTTTCTTTGGTAGTTAGGCAGAGGGAGCGGTCGGTGTTGGCTGCTCTTTTTTTGGCTGTCTTGATGGATTTTTTAGGATAGCCTCTTTCTCCAAGGCGTATTTGCAGTTGTTGTGCATGGTGATTGAATTTCTCTTTGTCAGAGCAGTTTCTCCGAATGCGCAGAAATTGGCCGTAGGGGAGATTGTATTTTAAACCTTGCGGATGGTAACTAGTGAAATGGAGTAAGGTGTTCCTATCGGTGGGTTTCCTAAAGAGTTCCGTCTTCAGCGTCGCTCCGGACCGATAGATGTGCAAGTCGAGAAAATTGATATCATGGTAGTCCCATTCAATGGTGAACTTGATGTATTCATTCCGAACATTCAGCCATTGGTGAAAAGCTAGTATCGGCCGGTTATTGAACAGCCTTACACGGGTGCCACAGTGTCCAACGAATCTGGCACTTGATCTTACATGTTGACCAATAGTAAATGATCATCCCATACCCTATTGGACTACATTATCCAACATCATTCACGGCGTACCGCTTTCTTATTGGTACATGACGTAGAGCTATCTGATTGGCTCCCACAGGCTGCTGCCATTCTATTGGCTTGTTTTTCAACCATTGGCCTTGTCATATACAGTCTCATAGGACCTCGATGGTGTCCGACTTATCCGGCTCCCAGCAGTCCACGTCCAGCACGGCAGCATACTACCACTACTAGAGTAAGTTCCCGGGATTCGCATGCGGAATAGCATTCTCTGGATAATTGCACCAACATGCTCGTCTGTGTTCCGCCGAGTAATTATCCTCACTGGAGGCACATACCCACTAGCTCACGAGGTTCTGTGTCTGGCTATCAACAGCCGACATTACACGGTTTCTCCGTTTGGGCACCGCTGCTTTTTTCTTCCTCCTCCCCCCCTTTCAGGGTGTGTAGCGGTTTCGATCTCTACGCTAGGCACCATCGACCACTAAGGCACTACTCAGCGTCACTTTCGAGTCATTATGGCAAACACTTGCCCTAGACACTATTGCCGTGTCGACTTCGGCTTTTAGGTTTCTTAGAGCCTTCACAGCTTTGTATTTTTCGTATTGTGCCGTTTATGTTATCTAGGCACATTCGAACTACACAGGTTACCAAACCTTTTATTTTTTCATTCCAGATCTGGGTTCATTTACGTCCCACTCCGGCATCGTGAGTCTTTGCACCACGTTGGCCCTGAATAAATTACAGCCTTCCCACCAAGTGCTAATTTAGCACTGGTTATCCCGTACTCTTCGTGGATTTCCCGACAGCACCCACCTGTCTTTTGAGCAGCAGGTAAGCTGTTTTTTAGATACTCCACATGGTGTATCGCTTGGGCACTAGTTTGGCCCGTATTAATTACATTTAGTACTTAAAGAATAACTGTCCGAGATCCTAAACAGTTCCATTCCATTTTATACACAGATATCACGGACAGCACCACTATTGGTGCCTTTTTCCTGACGAAGGCCAGCACAAAGACGGCTATAACCAAGCCACTCTCTTTGGCCGAAACACACCCTGTGTCACTTCCTGTGTCGAATTACGTGTCACAACTGCATTACTACCCTGTACCTGTCAAAACTCAATGATTGTTGTGTGCGCTTTTTTATGTTTTATGTAACAGCGGGTTTTTATACCCCCTCAATATATGAGGAAACATGTATCCAAATGTAGTGCTGACCTCTATACTTTAGAGGCCTACACTGATCTGTGTTACCACTGCATAATCAACCTTGTTTGTGTTTTTTAACCATCTCCCGTGCTTATCGGAAGAAATGTATAATAAATTGTGGAGTTATCTACTACTTCCTGTGTGAGTACATAATAAATACTCATACGTAGCACGTCTGTGTCCCTGTTCTGGATCTCCTCATCCTGATTATTGTGTTTATAAAAGGGAGGGGATGAGTACACAACAACTGGCCTTCCTCTCCCTGCAGATGTGGCAGTCCGGGACCGGGTTGAGCCTGTCCTGGCTGGGATAGCGTTGCATCAACGGGGCATGCAAGGTGACCTGCAGTGTTTTTGTGAAGACACTGCACGTCATCTCGGATGCCTCTTTGACCGCGTTGACCATCTGGGACGGGTCACCAGTGTTGGATTCCTCCATGTGCTGGACCTTCTTCCGACCCCCTCCTCACCTGAACCCCCTATGTGCCAGTCGTCCTCCATGCCATCTTCCCACCCATGTATCAACTGGGTACCCAGTGGAGCTACCTCTGACCCAGTGGCCAGGCTGGTGGAGGACACATCCCTGCCACAGTCGGGAGTCCGACATCCGGCAGGGGTGGCCACCACAACAACTGCACCCCAGCCGGACGAGGACGTGCAGGCAGCAAGAGCCAGGGTACAGGCACAGCAGCAGCAGCAACAAGGTGGGAGCGATGATGGCTCGAGGCCATCAACACCCGAGGGGCAGGAATCGCCCAGAGAGCAGAAGGACCCAGGATTGGGAGTGTCTTCCGTGTGGCAGCAGGTGGGTGAGGCCATAGGTGCGGAGCGGCGGCGGGCGGAATAGGCACAGCTCACATTGGTCAGGGCGGAGAAGAGAGGTCGAGGCTGAAGCGGGTCGAGTGCTTCGAGGCAATTCGCAGGGAGTTGGAGTTGAACATGGCATCGTCCCTGCGAACCCTCGGGCCATGGAAGAGGACCACATCCAGGACATAGAACAGGAGTTCGATGATGCCCTGGCCAGGGAAATCGGAAAGTGAGCCGTCGGACTAACCCGCTGCCATTGTATATTGTTTTTAGTGTTAGGTTTCATTTTCGTTTTGCTTTATTTTAGGGTGATTGGACTATGCCCCACACTTTTGTATATAGTTATTTGTTAGGTAGTTTCTTTGATAGGTTTCATTTCTTTCGTTGGGCTCATGGACCCTTTGGATATTCATTGTACATAGTTGAACATTGGATTTTTGAGAACTTTTTTTTTGGAAATCACCATGGATCAATGGATTTTATATTTTACGTTTCCTTTGGATTTTCTTTGGTGGACGGAGAGTTTGGACGATTTTTCTTTTGGATTTCTTTGAATTGGTTCTACATTTCATTTTATTATGTTTTGGACATGCATTTCATTTCATGTTTGCCATTTTTTTATGCTTTCATTTCATTACATTTATTTTGTTCATAATACATTTTGATTCTTTACTTCCATGTGTGGGATTCACTCATTGGGTTCATGCATGTCAAAATGTGGGTTTACACAATCAATGGCACCCAGTGTGTGTGTGTGATAGACATGTGTTGATGTACATAGTTCACTTTTGGTTTGTGTCTTGAGATAGGCATGTCAGTGTGGGGTGGATTGGGAAATTCATTGCGTCTCAAGACTGGGGTGGCGTGCTGTGGGATTTTGGTGGACATGAGGCCCATGATTGGGCATCTTCATGTCGTGTTGGGGGGGCATGAGTCGGGGTATGACCGTCAATGCTGGGGGGGTGGGGGTTCAGGGGGACATGAGTCGGGGCCTGCTGGCAGGTGCCCCTCAATGCTGGAGGGGTGGGGGTGCAGGGTGACATGAGTCGGGCCTGCTGGCAGGTGCCCCTCAATGCTGGGGGGTGGGGCTGCAGGGGGACATGAGTCGGGGCCTGCTGGCAGGTGCCCCCAATGCTGGAGGGGTGAGGGTGCAGGGGGACATGAGTCGGGGCCTGCTGGCAGGTGTCAGTCAATGCTGGGGGGGTGGAGGTGCAGAGGGACATGAGTTGGTGATCACTAGTGCAAGGTGACATGTGGCCTGGCTGGGGGCATGCCCATGGTGGATGGGCTGCCTGCGGGACATGACCAGGGGTGCAGAGTAGTCCCCTGTGGTGTGTGCTGCCTGCAGGGGCTGTGGAGGGGGTAGAGGGCACACCTGGGAGGACCCACACTGCCAATTCACGTCTTAAACACCCCACCCACCCCGCTGAATTCACGTACCCCGCTCTGCAAACAAAATCATGTGTGAAAGTACCCACGCACCCCACTGGATACATGTACCCCGCTCTGCAAGCGAAATCGCATTTGTGATACTCTCTGCGCACCCCATACATTCACGTACCCCGCTCGCTCAAGGCCTATCGCATATGAGACTCCCTGCGCACCCCACTGGATACATGTACCCCGCTCCACAAGCAAAATCGCATGTGAAAGTACCCGCGCACCCCTCAGAATACACATACCCTGCTCGTCCAAGGCCTATCGCGTGTCAGAGTCCCCGCGCACCCCACTGGATACACATGCCCCGCTCTGCAAGTGAAATCGCATGTGAAAGTGCCCGTGCACCCCTCAGAATACACGAACCCCACTCTGCAAGCGGAATCGCGTGTGAAACTCCCTGCACACCCTAGAAATATACATACCCCGCTCACCAAAGGCCTATCACGTGTGAGATTCCCCGCGCACCCCAGGAATACTCGTTCCCTGCTCGCGCGATTGCAGTGTAGCGGCCCTGTTAGCTGGTCCAGGGTTAGCACGGCCCTTTGCCCTGCATTGGGGATTTGAATGGTTTTTCCTTGCGCAAGGGACGTTCTTGGGGGCGTAACTGGCGCTGCAGGATGTTCTCTGTGCCCACGCTCAAAATGGCTTGCCAATTCCATGAATACGCGGTGCGCCACAATGCTGTTTAGCACACACGGCTGGCGCACGCTGGCGCACGCTCCCTCTCTGCGCTGCTTGCGTGCACTGCCTCTGCGCTGAAATCTATGAATTACCCCGCAGGACACTGACCTAAGGTGGTTTGTCCTCCAACATGTTAAAATCAATATGAGAGGTGGCGACATAGGAACAGTACTGCATCGTATTGAACAACAATGTATCCACACTCTGGACACGGTCCGGAGTGGGCTAAATGTTTCAGTTGAATGGAGCACTCTCATTACAAAAAATTGAATGCATATATAGGTAGCTTTATGTATTGACATCCAAACCAAATAGACTAGTTAACTAGTCCAATTATCACCTATCGGTTCTAGTAATATCTACGACCATTATATTAAATATTTTCAATGCTGTTTTGACACACCATTATGTACCACCGGGACGCAATATATAAACTGTGAAGATGTGTAAATAAGTGAAATAGGGTCCTTATATATTGTGTCGAGAGTTGAGTCTGCTTCTATTATCCATTGAAGAAACTGTGAGATCAAAGTGTACTAGAATATATTCAAGTTATCTAGCAGCGCCTCAAAGACCCTGCGGTCCATAGTGTGCCATGTGAGGTGTGGGATAAGTAAGTCTGAATCCAGTTCCTATTTGTATGTCCTTTTTTGGAACTGAAATGCACTGAAATAATTTTTGCATTGTGATCTCATCATAGAAACACAACTATATAAACAAACCTTATGCCATTATTATGTAATTCAGTGGAAAATTACGAAGTGAATGGTGTGCCTTTGCTCTTGGCAAAGAAATTTTATTTAAATATTTCACATTTACAATGTTGTGTCCACTATGAGGGTTCATTCTGAATCCATCACATAAAGGAATATAGTACTCCCTTTGTATTGATTGTGGGCGGTAGGAAAATAAAAACAGAATTCTTTGTTTATTAACACGGAAGAAATAGTGTCCCGCAGTGCTCTATAATGATACAAACACTTTTTGGTGCTTTATAAACAAGATCTGATCGTGGAAAATATATACATATAATGGTCTGGTGTTTGTCTGATTTGGGTGTTCATTACGAACCCTTCACACAAAATGAAGTCCATCCTTTGTGTTGATTAGGGACTGGAGAGCAATATAAACAAAGTCCTTTGTTTATCTTGTTGCTCCGGAAGAACTAGCGTGCTGGCGAGATGTTCCGTGGTGTGCTGTGACGAGAAGTGACCTAAACAAATACTGGTAAGCCTCATATTCC
Source organism: Ambystoma mexicanum (assembly GCF_040938575.1). Classification (NCBI taxonomy): domain Eukaryota; kingdom Metazoa; phylum Chordata; class Amphibia; order Caudata; family Ambystomatidae; genus Ambystoma; species Ambystoma mexicanum. The sequence continues at coordinate 21,477,695 of NC_090924.1, forward strand.
ATCGCCGAATCTATGCAGCACCAAACAGAATGCTAAAGGCAGTTTAAAATGAACTTTTAAAACGCAGTAGGCAAACAAAAGCAATTTACCGAGAGGGGCTATACAACAGCTCTCTAACATTGTGTAGCATAAGATTTAAGGCAACGCTGCAGTTAATTAAACATACCGAGTATGTGGGGACTTCCTCACTCTGCGGCAGTAAAATGCTGTGTAACACCGGTACTAAGTTTGTGTGATGATAAAGATGAAACGATACGCTAGATAGGCTATTTGAAATTGAAACCTTATAAACAAAAAGTGTTTCAATACCTGGAACACCCTGAAAAATGGGTGAATGAATAATAAACAGAGCCGCGAAATCTTGTATACATGTTATGGAATAGTGATGAATTTACTAGTAAAGCAACCTTTTACATTCTCGCAGGCATTTCTTAATTTATGAATCATTGTTGATGGGTGTATTCGACTTGGTTTGGAGGACATTAACCAGCATCTATCCAGGCCACACAGTGGGACCTGGAGTGGTGGTGAGTCTACATATAGTGCATTTGCATGTGTACTACCTAAAAGTCATGTACATTTGAAATGGTATATAGAAAAGACACATTAGAATGTTTGGTTCTTGTAGGTGTGTGAAGCCGTAGGCTCTTTGGTGACATCTAAGAATATTGAAAGACAACACTTTTCAAAGAAATAAGTGGAAATTGTAAGTTTAGATTGTTTTGCTAAAAAAAAAGAATGTGAAATTGACCTAGATAAGTAAATACAGAGAACTTAGAATGTTCTATTCGTCCACAGGATCTTAACAAAGTTAGATATGACAGTGGAGGATTGATTCCAACAATCTACTTGCTATCCCTAGAGTTGAAACATGGGGGTGAGTAGGTGTTTATGTGTTTATTGATAAAAAATACACGTGACAACATAGGTCACCAATAACAAATAATATGGATGACACCAGATCATGATGGTTTCTTATGTATGTTTTTTTAGATCTGAAATTGGCTTATACAATTCCAAAAAGGGCAGACCAAACAGACTTTGCCCTGCGTCCTGAAGAAGGTCTTAAAAGAAACAAAGACAGTCAGTTCTGTTACATGTGGACCGAAACACGTGTTGACAAGTATGTTAACACTCTGGGAAATTAAAAAAACAGATAAGATACGACACCTGAAAATAAGGACTGGGCCGTAAACAATTGTTATAATCTTTGGAAACGTCTGTATTAGTATATCAATACACAATGTATAAAATGCCAAATTGGTTTTATATAAGAATGTGTGAATGAGATAGTGTGGGATTGAGAATTGATGCCTGCAATTTGAAAGATATGTTGATGGATTGAATTAATGATTTTAAACAATACATACAATTATGTGCTATATGTTTATTGATTAAAATGTGTACTTATTGAATAATCTGTGTCATCCTGATCCACTGGGTCACCTTTTCGCTTTAATCTCATATACTTTACCTGAAGGACCAGGGATATATTTGCAGGTACACCCCTTTGTTTAGAATCTGGTACTATATGCGGATATCCCCAGTAACTGCCCTACAATGGCAGCAGGACAGGTTCTAGATCACATGGGCATTCCCAAGCACAGCTTCTGAAACACAAAGTTCTAACACACGGTGTTCTTTTATCCGTATGCACTCCTTGCTCAAAATATCATAATTGTTTAACACAGACAGCTTGTGGCTGTTATTAAAAAGTTAAAAAAAGCCATGTCTGTTTTTTGACATGGTGGCTACTCAGAATACACAATTATGCAGCCTTCGTTGATCCCCCTGGGAGGAATCAACACCTATCTCCATGGAACATGACCCTTCACAAGGACGTCCCCTGGGGAATGGTGCTTCATAGGCAGTCCTGCAATAACAGTGGCCCACTCACCTGAGGTTGCTCTTCACTGCAATCTTTTTTAGTTAGGCACACAGCGGAAGTGGGCAAAGTAGCCCAGAGGAGGGGCACACATACCACATAATGGTCTCAACATCTTGTATTTGCTATAGCTCCCCAAACTTTCTGCCCCCTCCCTACTTCCCACAGACAAGTCCCTCTGAGTATGATATCGCAGGCAAAGAGCACTTCTTAAAGAAGCCTGCATTGGACCACTGGGAGCAAGCTTGCTTTGGACCAATAAGCTGTGGAATTGTGCAGTAGAAGTAGGGGGAAATCCCCCCTTAGTTGTGTGGAATAGTGCATATCTGAATTAGCAAGTGAATAATTAAATGAATAGATCAAGTGGCAAAAAAAGTCAAGGGAGGGTTGAGGGTGTTTTATTTTCATTAAAAGAATATCTTGTCCTCCAAGCGGCATCATCCTGTGCCCTCAATCCCTTGTGGTAATACATTTTTCATCTTGCTGACTTTGATTAGGTGAAAATGCCTTTCCCCTACTGGCGCTGAATAAAACCTGTTTACCATGAAATGAACTGCACATTTGCACCAAAACCACTGACTGCCTAGAGGAAGTTGGTCAAGACTATTGAATTCAGGCCAATGGATTACACCGGCACAAGCCATTGAAGACAATTTACCCTTCATTGAGTCTGTAAATCATCAGAGTGGTGAGTCCCTGCCCCCTCTCATGAGGAGGACGGGCCAGAAGTGTGCAGGGTTGGCCATAACTACCAGGAAGGACATCATTAAGTGGTATGGTTCTACATCAACACTGTCAACAGACTATGCATCAAAATGAATATGTTTCTTTGTTCTAGCAGGGAGGTGGGAATAGCATGCTCGATGACCTGGTGTAAGGGCTCTGGAATATTCAGAGTTCATGTTACTGGTATGTTATAAAAATGAAAGGTCTGGCGGATTAGTCAAAAGGAAAGGGTTTAACAGCTACTATGCTGTCAGTTTCTTGTGTAAGCAAACTAATACATTTCTTTTTTTTAACCATCACCACTGCATTTATTTAGTTGAAATATTTTTTGACTTCAAGACAAGTTCAATTCAGAAGACAGAATCTTCTAAGAAAGATGAAAGCTCTTGTCCCTAGAAATCCCAATGGTCCTATTTGGGATGCACAGCTGGCTTGACAAGGCCTACTGCAAATTAAACACTTGTCCACATGGCCCTACTCCCTGGAGGTAACAGAATCCTGCAAATGTTCTCTAAAAACCTTCCTGTTTGGGAAGGGCAGAAGAAAGAACCTTGCTTCTTGAGACTGTGGTTTCTTAGCAACAACAGAACCAAGAAAATTACCCATAGCTCTCCCTGTATCTCTGAACCACCTAATTGCTGGTTTGGGAACCTTGAACACTGTCCCAACTGTTGCAAAGGAATTACTGGAGTCATCTCTGACTTTGACTAATCTTTGCGTTTCACTTGATGGCAAAGCTCTTCTGTCTCTGCATTGAGACCTACCAAGTCTTTCAAGCGTTCCCAACTCAATACTGCCACCTGGTCACCGGATTCTTTAAGATCCAAGCTTGCACTGCAGCAGTACCCCAATGACCTGTTAAGGCTGATCGCCATCTAAGACAAGTCTTCCCTTCTCTGCACCATCAATGATTATTCCATCACCGCCAAACCAACATCACCTGCCCTTCCTAGCAATTTCACCAGTAAACCGTTGCTACTGATGAACAAGCACTGCATGCTGTGAAGCAATTTCCATCACCCCCAACTCGACCATATCTCAGCGCCATAAGCACCGATACTCCTGGTTTGATCCTGAAAAGCATGACTCGATGCTGTTAAACACCAAACTCAAGAGCATAAGGTATTTAATGAGGCCCTGTTCCCCTGATACACCTTAAAGGAACCATGTGAATTTGAACCCTTCCATCATTTCATTTTTATTTATTTATTTTTATTTATTTGAATTTGTATAGCGCACTTGCAGCCCAGAGGCATCGAGGCGCTGTTACATGAAGTTGTAAGTAAGCTTGATTGAAAGGTTACTTATGACACAATTAGTCTCTTGGTTGCGGATACATTGCAATAAACAGCAGCGAGCATATGGGTTTCATGGTTAGCGTACATAGACAAAAAACTTTGGCATTTTCCTGATAGAATCTTTGCCTGAGCACTCCAGTCAAAAGGCTGAGAGTGCTGATTTAAAGTCTGCTTACAGCGGTGGGCCAGTAATGTTTCTGATTGTTGTGTTTGTTTTCTTTAGTCTAATTAAATATTCAAGCAACAAATAGTCCATAGGCACCCCTCTGTGAGAACGAGCACGGCCCATTGACCGGTTCTTTCGGAAGGTACCCACTGGAGAGTCCGCAGGCACACTTTAGCTCACTGTACCTTTCACAGATAAGAAATATCCATTTGCATATCAGTCTTTCTCCCGCCCATATGGGCAGTCCGGCACCGAAATGCTATTGCAATTCCTTTCTGGACAAGAGTACCAACAGCAACCCCATACACGTGGTTCAGTCTTGTTGGGCCTCCTCAGTGAGGTGGAGCTGTGCCTCTCTAAGCTACAAATAACCTTTGAATTTCTTTTCTTTTAAAACAGAAAATTGTAAAGTGAATCATAACTGATATGACAAAATTAAGACTTTGATTTAGGCAGAAGAAGTTGCATGAGATTTTGATTTACACTACAACTGAATTGTTTTTCTAAAAATTGCACGTTATAGAGAATAATTGTTTTTGTACTGTATGTTTCTCTTGATTTGTTTACTTTTTAACCAGAACATTATTAATTTTTATATGTACACGTAATACAAAAATCTGTTTGTATGTTTGCTTTGAACTCTTTCTCCTTCACATGATTAAGGCCATACATGTAAGAGAATTGTGAGTGGTTCTCCCAAGATTCTTTGTCCTTAAATTACCTCAATCTAGGAGACAGGACAAGGAAGAAATAACATCTGACATCCACAAATAAGTGGAGCGTCATAACCCAGTTCATTTCTTTTTAACTTTGAAATACAGATAGGGGCACACTTTTGTTTGATACTCTAAGCTCTGTGAGCAAGGGGTCCACATCTGCATGACCCTAGGAAACTTAGGGTGACTAAACCTAAGTCCCTTAAACAAGCAAAAAATAGTCCATAGGCGGCTCTATGCAAGAACGAACACAGCCCATTGACCGGTACTTTGGGAAGGTACTCACTTGAGCGTCCGCAGCCACACTTTATCTCACTGTACCTTTCACAGATGGGAAATATCTATTTGCATATCAGTCTTCGTCCCGCTTATATTGGATTAAAAATCCAATCTGTATAGAAACTTTGTTGGATGCTATTTTATTTTGATACCACTGTACTATTGTTGTTTGGATTGCTTATGTAGCAGCTCACACCCTCCCGAAGAATAAAGCCTGCCTTCGGCCAACGTTACCAAAAGATGCAAAGGAGGTATACATGTCCGCCTGTGCCTGTTTCACTTTTGTGACTGATACTGCTTCTTGTTTAGTAGTAGTGTGAGCCTGAGTCGACAAACTAGTCAATACTCATCCTTGTACTCCTGCAGAGCAGTAGTTATTTCGGTACACATATTGCCTAAACTAAAATCTCTAAGTCAGGCACGTGTAATTGCTCCTAGTTCCTTGCCCCTTTGTTATGAATGAAAGAGCATGCCCATACATCCCTTTGCTAACTCTCTGGATGAATGACGTCTGAGAGAGTGAAAGAAAGCAAGCTGCACATTGTGAAAGCATTACAATTACAACTAGTCAGTCAGTCAGTGAGGAGGAGAACTTTAAAGATATTGGCCCTCATTCCGAGTTAGGAGGTAACCATAGAGTAAATAGCTCCATGGTTGCCTCCCAACTCGCTGGAAATCCGGCATGGTGTATGGAGTAATTACCGGTCTCATTCCAAGGTTGGAGGGACCGGTAATTCCCCATTCACCTTTTCCCTTCCCCATTCCCATTTCTGCCCCATAGGGCTCAATGGGAATTGGGAATGAGGTAATTACGGCACCGTAAATTACAGTACCGTAATTACCTCTGAGGTACCTTTGCGGGTCCCGTAATTTACTCCTGCTAAAAGCAGGCGGTAAAGAGGGACCCGCAAAGGGAACTCGGAATACGGAGGTAAGGGATTACCGGCATCGGTGCCCTTACTGGCACCGGTAATCCCTTACCTCCAACCTCAGAATGACCCATTGTGTGCATTTATAGAGGCTAAATTACACCCTGAGGCTGAAGACCTGATTTACAAAGTGGTTTTCAATGGGATTTCCTCTTTTGTAAATCAGACCCTGATATATTAACTGTGACAGTTTATAGGACCTCTAGGCTACCTTCCCGATGTTCAAATTGAGTTAAATTGTCAGTGGGTTCTGTAATAAATGAACCTGGCCATCCCAGAGAGGCAGTCTCTCAAACCTCTGCTAAGACATCAGACATTTATCACAGGTACAGACCTGCTGATAGATATGGAACTTAGGAGTTATGGTATTTCCCAATTTGATCGTATTTAATTGATCGAATGGTGGATCCGGCCAATTTCGATATTGATGGCCTTGGCGGTAGCAAAGGAGTACCCCGCTTTCTATGGATTGGAGGCAGGGGACCGTAAAGAAAATGAAAATGGGACCCTGCGACATCAGATCCAACCCACATCAGAGGGACGCAACTGATGCTGCAGGGTCATAATGAAGTGGACGTGCAAAAGATAGGTGGGGGGTGGGAGAATGTATTGGGTGGGCAAAGATTTGTGGAGTTTGGCTGCAGCAAAATTGGTTTCCTGGCAAAATTGATTACGATCAATTCCGCCGCAAACAATTTTTCCACAGCCTAATCACATGTATCCAGAGATACAAGCACTAAAACAAGTAATAATTATGCTGCCTATGGATGCCTCCATTAGATATTCTGAAAGGTTGAGGGAGATTTACAGAGGGCAAATGAGATGGAGACAACACACTATTCAAGGTGGTCCAGGGAAAGAGCTGATATGGGTTGTATGACAATAGGAATGTTCTCTGTTTGGAATTGGGGGTTTTCAGGCATTTGTTATTGTGTTACATCAGTTTTTCAGTTCTGCTGGGAACAAGTGGGGGTGCAGTACCATTTGATTTTAGTAGCTTAATATGATTATTGAAAAATGTTCTTATGTCCCTTTTGAATGCAGGGTTGGCAGTTAGATGCCATACTCCTTATGATAGATTCGAAGAAGCAACCTTATTGGCTATTTCCCATGGATCTTATATCACTAAAATTGGACATCTGGGGGCTGGTATACAGAATGTTTTGCCTGGGTTGCATGTTTAAAAATGTGCTTTTTACAGAGTGAGAGTGTGTTTATAGTGTGACCTCACTTTATCAATAAGAAAAGTTAAAAATACAAGCAAACATTATTGGGGCTGTAACAAGCAGTACGCTGCCAATGCACTTTTAAGCATCTATCAAAATGGGTTGCACAAAGTTTGAAAATAAAACACCATACCGTCAAACACACACATATGATATTCGACGCTAGACAACGATCCTAAAAGTCATAGCCTTGGCTGATGTGTTTTTACTGTGTTACTTAATCTGGACTTTGGTTACTGTGATAAATCAGATTCTGCCTTGCAGGAGTACAAGGATGAGCAGGGGTAATATGGCCCACTCACGCTTCACACTTCTAAAAACCAAAACTCAATGCAATCATAAAGGTAGAGCAGGGATAATCAAGAGATATACCTCCTCCACCTTTTGTGGTAATGCGGGTGAGAAGCTGAACAAGTTGTGACCCAAACATAACACAGTCCAAAAAGGTTCTATAAAAATACAAACACTTTAATAAAACACACCATCTGCAAGTAGAATGAAAGCAATCACTATACAAAACATCCACCCCAAAGTAAAGAAAAGAAGAGGTGAAAGAGACAGGAGAATGTAGCACTCTGAGTGTAGTCCCATGGGAAACTAGGTAAAATACTACTAAAAAAGGATATGGGACAAATGCAGGAGCAATCATGACCTAACCAGTCTCTAGGGCCCAAGAGGAACATGGGGGCAGCTCAGTGTCTCAGTATCTGGATTTGGTTCTTGGTGGGCTGATGCATCAGGCCCAGGTTGAACGAAGATGCAGCTGATAAGGCTCAGTTAGTCATAAAGGATCATGTGCAGGGCCATTTGCAGAAAAGCAGACATCAAGCAGGGTTGAATGTGAGTGCTTGGTGTGGTTGAATCGTGGTGGTTCAAGTGATGCAGGTCAGGGCGGTCCCAAGAACACTTCAACGGTGGCCAGGCCAAGTCGGGCTTTAGCCGCTGGAAGACATATGGCAGGCATGATCCAGCAGTTCCAGTCAGTGGGTGACTGTCATGAAGTGATGATCTTGGGTGCATTGAGGTGCTAACAATGAGGTGGTCGTTCTCGAGCTAGCTGGATCAAGCCATGGATGTGACCTCCAGTTAGGATTGGTGAGTGACCCTAGAGAGATCCGGATCTGGCATTGAGCAGACACTTTGGGCCTGGCAAGAGACCGACCCGGTTAGGACACGATGCAGTGTTGAGCTGAATGTGATACAGTGCAATAGTTTGGCTGGTTGGAGGAATGCAGACACCAGCCCAGCGCATTTCCTATCATTCAAGATGTGGAGAGAACAGAGATACTGGTTTGGTGTGGGAGAACAGGGGCTGGTCTGGCCCTCTGTGTTTCTGTGAGGCCTTTGCAAAGGGCTCGAGGATGGGATGCTGCACTTCAGGGTCTGCTCTTTTATGATATGATATGATTGGTTATTTATAACACGCTTAATACCCAGAGGCACAGAAGATCTGTTGCAGATTAGGTGGTCCTGGTTCACAACAATGGTCACTCCCAATGTTCCCTGGAAATGGTCAAGGGACAGATCTTACTTCTGTCTTGGACAGCTCTTTCTTCACTTCTGGCCGAAGGCTTTGGACAGTGCAACTGGTCCCAAACGAAGTCCAGGTCAGATTATTCAGAACCTCCCTTTAACCTTAAACGATCTTTGAAGAACTGAAGGTATCCTACTGAAGATATGCAAGACCTCTTCTTTTATGGGCACAAGTCCCCAGGTGATTGGTCTAAAGTTAGCCTGCTTTAGGGGATCAATCCCGACTCCTGGCTGGAGTGGACTTTGCCCTTGTTGACTTGCACCTAAAGTGCTTTTCTCCAGAGGAAGGGGAGGAGAAAGGAAACAGAGACAGTGAGAAACATGATGGTGGAATGGCTTCTTCCAGTGTCCAGAGTACTCCTTTATACCTTACTCCAGTCCCTCTTCCCTCCTACCATCAACAAGGCCATTTGGATATGCAGCACTCTGGTGTGGGGCTACTCCTCCTGAATAGGTGTGCTCCTTTGATACCTGGGTACAGGACAGCTGCCTGCTGTGCAGCTGTTTCTGGGGGAGAGCGTTACTGGTCCTCATAATGAAAATCAAAGAGAGGCTGACTCCTCTTGGTTTTTGTCCTGCCATGTGGCATATCAGCTCATCTGACCTGGATACACAATCCCTTCCACAGCAGAGCAGCCTCACAAGGGCTGACACATGCAATACCTATTGTGGAGTGGTATCCAAGATCATAAATAGCACCATGCACTTTGCCCAAACTCAGGCATAGTTTATTCTTCAAGTTTACCTTGCCACTAGCATGGGATGCTCATGATCATTGGGTACCGGGCGCATATCTTAAATGTCACCCCAGTCCAGCATTGACTTTGTTGTCACTGCAGTGGTTGAGTCAGCATCTTGTGACCTTTTTACTCGCTCTGCGCCATGAGCAGAGCTGAATCTGTGGACCAGGTTACTGATCAAGCCGGGCACCAGTGCATTGTGCTTTTGCCATGGAGTTGTGACAAAGGAGGATCTGGTTAGCAGAGTGCCCACTTTGGGAAAGGAATCAACTGCATAATTTTATGTACTCAAAATTTTAAAAGCCAGGGCTTTGCACCCTTGCCAGATGGCAATTCCTTACAGCCACATAATGTACCTTTTCTCTAGAAATTGCACTTCGCTGTGGTCACCTAATTACACTGTGCCCTTGTATTTCCGGCTGTCAAGCGAATCCGTGATTTTAAGAAATGACCTCACAGCTATTTCTCAGCATGTCCAATCCATTTTAAGAAAAATCGCAGCTCTTCTTTGATTCATAAAGTGAAATACAATTTTGGATTTGGGGGGTAGATTATTGTATTTATATGTCTAGATTATTCATGCAACATCCTAGTTACCTCATAATGGTGAAAACAATAGCTTATTCTAGACAGCGCAATATTTAATTATTTATAAAGGCAGCGTTAGAAAGTAAGAAAAGTTCGTGGTTGGATCTTTTTTTCTGTAGTGGACTCCATAGGGATAGATGTAGCTCATGAACGCCGTTAGAAATATAGCGTGATCAATACTCCAGTACACTACCCTGCTTGTGATGAATTTTTAATTGCTGGGGGAGATGCTCTCTTTTTTAATGTAAATGCTTTTAATTATGGAGACACGGCTGGACCATTGATCATTCATGGTGTGCTTCACGTTTCTTAACTGAAGGAACTGCGAAATATCTCTTTTACGAATATACGGTATGTTAAATGTTAAGTTAATCTTTTTGGTTACGTTTTGATGCAAGTGCGTATATTACATTCGAAAATGTTTTTTTCTCAGTCATGTGATCGCCTTTCTTAAAATGTGACATACATTATGTGCACGGAACATGTTTGCAGTTTTCTCACTTGACCTAAAACAGTGCTTGTTTTTTGGTTCAGTCTTTAAAAGATCGAGTGCCAAAAAGATACAAAATATCGTGCTCTTTATATTTGATAATGGGACATTACGCACACAGACGGGAGTGTTGAGATAAAACCCGCCAATGTGACCTGTGTAACTGAAAGAAAGAACAATCAAGAATATGATCAAGTGATATATTTAGAAGTATTTGATCTGTATACAATTGGCGCAACAATAGGCTATGAGAAATAATATGGAGAAAGTTCTGCAGTTATCCAAATGTATTTAGTGGATTGACAAACACACGAAACGATTATTGACTGCTCTGTTGTATATGATAAATCATTTACACTTTTTCAAGAAATCATAACTTGACAATTTTGAATGCCTTAAAAAAAAAACACTCCGTTCTGAGACATACAAAGTACATGGTTACAGTCAAAAAAGTTACAAAGGTTAGACATAATAATACACATAGGTAAAGTAAAGATACATTTAATAAGTACAGTCATGTGGGAATGTGGAATGTCAGCATAATATACATAATATGTCAGCATATATGGGTCAGCTGCAGTGTTAGGTGTTCTCTGGTTCAAGACCGATAGGATCCAAGCAGTGGCTTTGTCGTAGAAGTGAGCTGCGGAAGATAAGTGGTCTCAGAGTACTTCATGATTGACCAGGTCAAAAGTTACTGATAAGTCTAATGGTAGTAGGAGAGATAGGTTTCCTTTGTCTTTCTGGTTGTGCATTTGTGTCTTCAGGTCTATTAAGGCAGTTTCTGTACCATGTCTGGGTCTAAACCCTGATTGCTGTAGGCCTAGAATATTGTTAACTTCTAGGTGAGCCTAAATCTGAAGGTATGCAGCCCGGTCTAGTATTTTCAACAGAAAAGGTACAGTAGTAATAGGACGGTAGTTTGTGTGGATGTTTTGGTCCAAGTTGTTTTTTTCAGCAGTGGGAGTACCCATGCATCTTTTAGATTAGTTGGGACCATACAGGTTTTAAAAGAGTTGTTTAAAAGGTGGTTATGAAAGGGGCAAGATCACTCGCTGCCTCTTCAATGATATTTGGTGGGCAGATGTCTCCCTTGCATCTGGAGGGTTTGAGACTGGTGATTAGATTTTCAACCTCCTTAACTGAGAGGGGAGTGAATTTGAATTGGCTAATAGGATTAGCTGAAGAGGACTCAGTTTTGTGTGCCAATGGTTCAGTGTAGATATTTTATTTTTTGTTTATTATTTTGAGTAGGAGCATCAATACTTTATTGAGAAGGGCATCTTGGAGCTTGGTACACCATATTTTATCTTTAGTGCATGTTTCGATGGATGGTACAGGTGATTCAATCTCCCTAAGGATGGTGAATAGTTCCCTAGTGCCTGAATTGGCATTGGAGATTCTGTTGTTACATGTCTCACTTTTGGTTTGGAGGATAGCTGTTTTGTAGCAGCTGGTGGCTTTTTTTTTATGCATTTAATTGTTTTACAATTTTTACAAAATCTTTCTGTTGGCGAGTGTTTTTTGGACGTTTCCATTGTGAGTCCATGATTTGGTGAAATTAAAATTCTCCCCTTTCTGTGTTTATTTCTTTAAAATCCTTGTTTTTTGTTTTTCTTTGTTTACTCTCGGGTTAGTTTTTCTTCCAGTTTTAGACCTTCGAAGAATTTGGCTGTTGCTACTGTCAATGTTGTGCATTCTCCGCTCATTAGCATATTCCACCAATCTTCGTCACAGGTGGTAAGATGTTTCATTTTGTGTGATCGTAAGTGGGTCGTTCTGAGACTGTTTGTACCCGGACAGTGAAGAAGTAAGTGTCGCACTGTTTTGATTTCTAGGGTGTCACAGTACCGACAGTTTTTATCTTGAACCTGTTTTCTGAGGTATAAAATTTCTTTCGTCTTTAGAATGTTCAGACGTGCTCTCAGGAAGATTATACGCAGAGGTTTGTCCAGGAATTGTTTTAAGTAATTCCTTGTCTCGTCTATCCTTTGTATGTTGATTGTATGATGACTCTGTGATGTGTGCTTCTCTGCTTTTTCCAAGGTCTCGATCCAATCATGGATTTTTAATGTTTTCTTGATTTTCTCTGGGGTGCGTTCTATCTCCCATTCCGAACATCCATTTTTTTCTGACTGATCTAGTAGGTTTTTGTACCATTTTGTCATCATGTTGTTCTTTTGGTTCGTCATTTCTTGGTAGATGATGTCCAGAATAGTAGGCCGTGGAGTTCTTAGAATTTTTCCCAGGAACAAGAGACCGTTTCTGACTACTACTGATTCCAGTGATTGAAGACATAGTTCTCTTCGGATTACTGCTGTTGGGGTTGAATTGGGTAGTCGTAAGACCTTGCGCCAAAAAGCACCTTCCAATTTTGTCCACAGTGTAGGAGGAAGATGTGGCATTGCTTCAGCCCCATAAGTTAGTGCTGGAGTGACTTTGGCTTTGAAGAATTTTAGTACTGGGAGGATGGTGAATTTTCCAAATTTCCTTTCCAAGAGTGTTGCTTGTGCAGCCAATGTTTTCATCTTTAGGATAAGGTGTTCTTGCATTGATAGTTCTATTTGGCTGCGAGATATTTTCACTCCTAAGTATGTGAAGGTTTTCACTGTCTCCAGCTTCTCTGAGTTAGCAAACCATTGTGATCTTTTAGTAGGCCTAGATGATTTTTCCAAGATCATATTTTTTGTTTTTGCAGTGTTCAGATCTAAATCGTTCTTCTTCAAATAGCTTACAAGACTGTCTAGTTGAAGCTGCAGTCCGATTGGTGTTTGATCCAGCAGAAGGATAACGTCCGCATAGAGCAGTCTTGTCACTTTCGACTCTCCTATTTTTGGAGGAAAGGAGCGTGTGTCAATTTCTGCATCCACTATGTCAGCCATGTACGCCTTATAGAGGGCCGGAGCTAGAGGGCATCCTTGTTTGACTCCTCTTGCTGTTTGTATACTTTCTGATAGTAGCCCAGCTTCGTTCAGGCGAACTCTGATTGAGGTGTTACTATACAGCGCTTTGATAGGGTTGAGGAGTGAAGTTGGGCACCTTTGTTTTTCCAGTTTGCTCCATAGTTTTCTCCTGTTTACACGGTCGAAGGCTTGTACCAGGTCGATTGAAGCTATGAAAATTGTTGGGTAGCCCTCGAAGACTCTGGCCTTCAGAATACTGATCATCATAATGTTGACCGTGGTGCCTAGATTTTTTTCAAAGCCTGTTTGCAGTGGATCTGCTGTCTTTGCCATTTTCTGCCAGTCTTGGAGTTTCTCTAGCACCAGGGATCCGAAGAGTTTGCCCAGCACGTCCAGTAGGGCGATAGGTCTGTAATTTCCTGGGTCATCCTTCAGCCCCTTTTTGTAAATTGGAACGATGTTAGCTGTTTGCCATGTAGCCGGGATAGATTGTGTTGTCCTACATCTTTTAAAGATTTCGGCTATTAACGGGGCCCAAGTTTCCACCTCTTGTTTGAGGTGCAAGTTTGTGATCCCATCTGGACCTGGTGCACGGGAGTTATTTAATTTACTGATTTTCTTTCGAATCTCTTCCTCCGTACATGCCATCCATTTACTTTTTGCGGGTTTTGGTGATCTTTTTTCCGATGTCTCTGGTTCTTCAAATAAGTTTGTGAAGTGTTTTAGCCATCTGTCTTCAGGGACATTGTTAGTACTTGTTTTTGCTGGACCTGATAGTAGAGTCCAAAAGTCGTTCGAGTTCCTTTTGCAGACTGCTCTAAGCATGGTCTCTGCGTCTTCTTGGTACAATTTTCTTCGGATTGTTTGAAGCCACGATTTGTACTTTCTTTTTTGTTTGTTTGCAGAGTCTAAGTTTAACTGTGTGGAGTATTTTTTGGCTTTCCTTAATGATTTTCGTAACTCAGATTTCTTTGAGCGAATTTCCTCGTTGTATTTGTGACGATGTTTTTTTTCTGTTTTCCTTACATGCCTGGGATGTAGGTAAGGGGTGAGCAGCGGGCAGTAGTCCAGGTTTTTCAATGTGTTGTTATTGTTACCTCCTATCTCTTTTTGTTTGTAGGTCTCTGTGATCGAGGCAATGCCATCTTTTGTGATTTGTAGTCGGTTTCCTTGGGCGTTTATAGCCACCTTGGTTGACATGTTGAGTTGCGGGGGTTTGTTGGCATGCCATGTCGCTTTGAGTAAGTTGTGGTCACTCCGGGTGGATACTATTATCTCAAAGCTTTTGATTTGTTGATATAAATCCCTGGATACAAAGATGTAGTCGATGGTGCTTGCATTTCCTTCCCCCTTCCAGGTTGGAATTCTAGGTCTGGTTGTTTCCAGGGAATTTAGATTATACAAATCGCGGGATTCCATCAGCTCCGCCCATGCGAGGCCTCTTGCTGTTGATTTTGAGCAGGGGTTTGTTTTATTTCCTAGAGATTTTACATCGTCTACCATTGGGCAAGTCGAGTTCAAATCTCCACATATTAGAATGTGGTCCACGTTGAATGTTGTTGTAGCCAAAGTTAATATTTTTTCTATCTCATTTAAGAAAGCGGACATATGGATTATGGCCGGGTTCCAATGGATGTTCAGCACCAGGATAATATCTTTGTTCTTTTTTCTTGTTGCGTTTTATTCTTTTGCCCATTCTAGGACAGTCGCTTGGATTAGTGTGTCTGATACCAGGTTGTGGGCTATTCAAAGCGATCCGCCCGTACAGACGGCCGTTAGAAGGCCCGATGTAGGGCGACCTTTTTTGTCTTTCTGGGCAGGAGACAGTTGGATCTCGTAACCGTCCATGCTGGGCGGCAGCTGCAGCCAAGTTTCTTGTAGGCTTAGTAGGTCGAATCCGCCTAGGTTTATCTCGCCGGGTTCTGTCAGATGGATGTGGCCTCTAGTATTCCATGATCCAATAGTGATTGTTTGCTCTTTGTTGCATAGAGCATTTGCCATCTTTGTTTGATCCCTTTCTTCACCTGAAGGGAAGCCCTTTGACTGCTATTTTCCAGTATAGCGTGTTAGTGGCTGAGGGAGCCATGCCCATCTTTTTGAGCTTTTTTCCGCTAGAGCTAATCGGTTCTGGGTTGAGGTTGTTTCTCTCACAGTGTTTTTTCCTTTTCCTATACCCTCCTGCGTCCTGATTGGGCCATTTATTTTTCTGGTTTTGGTTTTTTCTGTGTCCTCATCATCGTCGTTCCAATGTCTTTTAATGTGGTGATCTTCTCTTGATTTTTCTTTTCTTGTTTCTTTCATAATTTCTGTCGAGCTTGAACCCTTAAGTTTACTGATTGTTTCTCTGTCTGCTTTTCTCGTATGTTCATAATTCATTGGGCTTGAAGGGTATTTTCTTTTTTCTTTCAGGTTATACTTTCTGTTCGGAGTATTCTTTATCCAGTCCTTGGTTTCACTTGTTTTGTCTTCATAACTGCCTTTGTTTTGTTTCGTTCATTTTTTGGATCCTCTCTCTTCTAGTGTCGTTTCTCGCAGGAGATAACCCTGATTCGAAAATTCTTTTGTCATCTGAAGCATGAGTTTTTTTACAGATTGGGACATAATATGTAGAAAGATGCTGTCTGTCCGTCCTTTATGCGCAAATTCTACTATGTTTATGTCTATGCTTTTGATTTGATCTCCATTTGTG
Organism: Ambystoma mexicanum; assembly: GCF_040938575.1. Lineage (NCBI taxonomy): Eukaryota > Metazoa > Chordata > Amphibia > Caudata > Ambystomatidae > Ambystoma > Ambystoma mexicanum. The sequence continues at coordinate 21,493,863 of NC_090924.1, forward strand.
AGTTTGTCCAGGAGCTTCAACATGGCTCTTCTATTCAGGATGATTTTTCCTTCTGAGCTGGATCTTTTTTCTAGTTTTAGTGTTCGGGTCGAGTTACTTTTGCGAGTAAATATCGCCGACTTTCTAGTTCGATTTTGCTGTAAGGGCTGGTCCGAGGGTCTTTGATTAGACCTGTTTCTCTTATCTGAAGATTTGTCTCTTCTTCTACTGTTATATGTCTCGATAGCCGAACTTCTTCGTGTTCTTATCTCGCTTGCCTTGCCCTTTTGTCCTATGGGGGTCAAGTAAGTTTGTTTATATCGTCTAACACTTCTTTTTGTTTTTTCTTCTTGTCTCTCATTTTCAAACATTCTTTTGCTGTACTTTGGATGAGCTTCCTCATTGGCTCCTTGTCTGTAATCATATTTGTTTAGCTTTGTTTTTGATACACGGAACAGCGTTTTTCTTTCTGGGGTGATCCGATCTTTTTTGTGTTCTGAATCCTCTAAATTTTCTCTTTTTTGTTCTGCATTTCTCATTTGTCTTTTATATTGATTTTCCCTTCGGTTTTGTGTTGGCGGTTCATTTTCCGCAAATGATACCTTTCTTTATTTTGCCATAGAGTGAGGTATTTCAGACTCAGAATTTTCGATTGAGTAAGTGCTGATGTTAGATATATCAATCGTACTCTCATCTAGCTCCGGATTGAGTTCTCCTTTTTGATTTTTCTGAATGTTACTGTTTTCTTTCTTAGTTGGTTTTTTGTCTGTGATGGTTATCCATTTTGTCATTAGTTCATTTGTTTTGGTTGTTTTTTCCACTTTCTTCTGGGCCTGTTGTATGTTGGAATTTTCCAGTTCTTGTGGAATTTTGAAGTGATCGGCTTTCCTTTCACTTTTTGTCAATGTCTCAGTTTCATTCAACTTGTCTCTTGGGTTCATATGTTTTTTTAAACTGGTTGATTCTCGTGTGTCTCCCTTGGGTTTGTCTTTGTTGCACTTTTGTGCTGGTCTCTCGATATGCTTTTCACGTGCTTCTTGTGGCTCTTTTCTGTTACTGGTCTCACTTGTTTTCGTCAGTATAGTTTGAGTGCTGTTATTCATTGATTTTTTCTTAAATTGAAACACGTTGTTCTTTCCTTGATCTATTTTATCCGTTTGTGTTCCTCGGTTTCTTGTACTAGCCTTCCATGATTCGAGGGCCAGAATGTATCCTTCCAAGTGGGTCAGCTTCGAGTTTACAGATGCTAATATTGAAGTGTGGTCCTTCAATGTGTCGTTAATGGTCTCATATAATTTTCCAAATGGTGCTAGACCAACTGTCACTGCTGACATCACTAGTTGTAAATCCGGCTTTTTTCCAGGTGAATTTTTTTCTTTTGTTTTTGTGGTTTCTTGTCCCGGTTTAGTTTTGTTTGGGGTCGAATAGAGTGGACGCAGAGCATCCACCAAGGAATCTTCTTTTCTTTGCTGACAAGTAGGTTTCAGATCTGGATTCAATTCTCTGCGCCTAACCCTGTTTTTGTAATTTAGTATAGCCTCTGCCAGCTATATTTCTTCTTGGCTTCTTACACGGATGGTATTCGGTTTCTGTATGTTCTCATGGCTCTTTTTTGCCTCAATTGTTGTTGTTTCTTGGTTTGGTTTTCTAGTTTCTTCAGTTGCGTTTTTTTTGCCGAGCGTAATTTTTTCTTTTGAAAGCTCTTCTGTTAGTGTGACTACCTCCTTGTTGTTCGTACATTGAGTTTTTGGATTTTGTCTCGGTTTCTGATTGTTCTCATTTTCTTTAGATGACACTTTGGTTTCCAAAATACTTTCTTGTTCCTTATTTTGAATCAATTTCTTTGCACTTGTGCAAGTTTCAATGTCCAGTTTTGATTTTTCCAGTTTATCTTGAAGGGTCTCATTTTGGCCGAAGTGCCATCGTAATTGGGGTGTCGAAGTTCCTATTTCAAGGGAGTACATTGCTGTAATTTGTTTGAATGGAATTCTTTGAGGGGATGGAGGGATTCCCTCTAATATTTCCATATCAGAAAGTTCAAATCGATTCGTAATGGGAGTTTTCCCTAACTTCTCAAAGAATCTTCCGATCGGGTTGTTGGTCTGGGGCATCATTTTACCTTGTTTTTTTTGGTGTAGTTTCAGCGTGGATTTGGAGATTGGAGTTGATGAAAAAGTAACATCAGGAGTGCTGACTTCTGTTTTTTTTGAGTTTCGATTATTTTCAAGTTCTTTGGTTTTTAGTTCCTGAGTATTTTCTTTTCCTGTGTTGTCGTTCTGATCGACACGTGAGAGATTCAAATCCTTTTGGGACGAGATCTTGTTACTTGGGTCTTTGGCTGGGTATGTTTGTAGTTGGACCCAGTTGTGTTCTCTCAAGATGTTGGTGTCGTCTGTTTCTTGTCCATCTTGATCTGTCAAGTATGATATGGTTCCGTTCATTGAATAGTTTTCTCTCCAATCAGTTATATTCAATTCAGGACTTGATAGATCTGCCCTGGCTGTCACTGGGTGTGTCTCTGTTTGGATCAGCCTTTTAAGAATGGGTGGACATGTGTTGTACTCTTTTTGATTTTTGAAAGAGGTATGGTCTGATGAATTTTTTAAACTTTCTTCTTTGAGGAAGGTTTGTTGTAGTGAGTTAGCTGTATTCAAGGTATTACAGGTCAACCTTGGTCCGGCTGTGTTTTTCGCCGGTCTCTGTCTCATGATTCTTTATGGTGACAGATACAGAGTTCGTTGTCTGTGGAACTCTGGCGGGCCCGACCGGTATTTCCTCTTTTTCCTACTCCATCTTGTCTCGTCGTGCCTCTTCTTGGTCTACAGATAAACGCGAGCCCGGGATCTGTGCGGACTTCTCCTCTTGCATTAAACCTCTTTCACCACCCGTCACCCCCCCTGATTCTGGATTCCTGCACCCTTTTCCTGCCCATCCACCGGCAACCGCCGGCAAGGCGGTGCTGCAGCCAGATGTGCTCCCGTCTCGCTCCCCAGAAGGACCGGCAGCACCAGGCGTATCCGATGAGCATAAGACGTCACAAGTAGGTAGATTGTATCTGTGTGGGGATCAAAGAGGGGGTATTGGGGTTGACAATATTGCTGTGGGATGTGTGGTGGTCATTTCAGATGGGCTTTTTATTGTTAAGAGGCCACTTCGTAGTATATGTCCCGGTTCATCGATGATATTAGATAGGGGGGCTCCTGGGAGCGAGCAGCTATCCTTGACGCTCTGGGTAGCCGTCACTAACTTCTTCATGTTAGTTTGTGAAGTTTTTTTTTTTTTTTTGGTTGATCTGACTTTAGTTTAAGGATGAATGAATACATGGATGAATACAGGGACGATATGCCAGACCACTCTCCATGTTTGGTTTTATGCAGCTGAACACTGAACAATTTTTAAGTCATAATCTCCCAGCACTTACCGGCGAACCGCCGGGACCAGCCGGAAACAGCAGAAACAGTTGCGCCCTTTACTCCTGAGCGGGCTTCATGCCGCAAGGGTCGCTCTGTTCTGCTTTTATGGAGAAGGACTTCCGGAAGGTGTGGCCAAAGTAGTCACGTGACGGATGTCACGTGGGGATTCAAAATAATGAGCCGCTCGCTTCGAACTGCTGCCAGCTCCTGCTGACAGTCTCACGCGAGTCGGAGTGGCTTCTTCCTGATAAGGTGGAAAGTTCAGGGGATCATGGAAACGAAGTGCAGCAATAAACAGGGTCCCAGCCGAACAGCAGAAACAGTTGCGCCCTTTACTCCTGAGCGTGGCTTTTAAGGTGAGAGGAACTAGGAAAAAAACTTTGCAAAAAATTCACTCTCGGAGGTATTAAAATATTCAGTCCGTTCCAAGAGTAACATTAATCAGGCTATAACTAATTATCATCTCATGTTAGAAAAGAGGAGCATGGGTGGTGTTTTTGGAGGCATCTGCGACTAAGACCCCAAGGCATTCTGGGAGTTTGTTAATGGAGGACCGGTTTACAAGTCCACTGAAAGGGCAAAGGGAACCCATGTAGACACAAAAGTCTGGGTGGAGCATTTTTCTAGTCTGTTTAAGGTCATGGACCACCCGGAGGGATGTAGGAATTTTAGAACTTCATTCAGTTTCACGCTGGACGAGGTCTCTTTGTCCATTTATAATCAGGTTTGCAATCATGCACCAAGTCTGGGTGCCATTCCTGTGGATCTGTTTCAGGATGATCAGGTTTTTGGGCATGTTTGCTGACTTTGGTTTTTAATAATTGTTTAAAATCTGGCTATTATCTGCCATCATGGCGATCAGCTATTATTTTCCCTATTTAAAAAAAAGGGGGATCCCTCCAGTTCCTAGCCCTATAGACCAATATCCCTGCTTGACACCTCTTTTAACATTTTTGGGAGAGTGTTGCATGGACATATTGAATCCTGGCTTTCAGAACGCACTGTTCTCTTGGTTATACAGCTTGGTTTTCGGCCTGGAGTGGGTACTTTTGTACAGGTCCTAAATCTATATCTATTGGTTTCTAACTCTGTGTTTTGTAAAAGGGAGGCGGTGTGTCATGCATTTATGGACCTGCGCACAGCCTTTGCTAAGGTCAATAGGCCAAAATTGTGCATCGTGCCTGGGTTCATGGGTTGCTCGGATGAGATTTTGATTGTGCACTTCACAGCGAGAATCAAGTATGTGTACGAAGTGGGTGTACGAAGTGGGGCAATGTACTGCTTGTTTTGATGTTGGTCTGGGTGTCTGTCAGGGGTGTGTTTTGGCCCCAGTCCTCTTACATTTTATATTAATATACTACACAATGCCTTGGTGGACACTAAGGATGAATACCCCAATTTTGGTGGCAGGGATTTTCCTGTTCTGGCATACGTAGATGATACGGTCCTGATTGCTTGAACCCACAAGGCCCTTCAGAATTTTATTAACTCCTACTAGGCTTTTATGAATATTCTGGAGTTGAAGATAAATACTACAAAATTAGCAGTTATTCGATGTGCTGGGGGAAGAGGTTGATTAAGATGCATCCCATGGTCTGTTATGGTGTAATCATCCCTAGAGTCAAGGATTTTGATTATTTGGGTGTTCGATTCTCAGAGGTAGTCATAGGTTGAGCACATTTTAGTAAACATTCACTGAAGATTAACCAATATGTAAGAGAGCATTTTCGCTTTTTGGCTCGCTGTCGCAGGCAACCTCTGGATTTTGTTTTAAAGGTTTATGAAATACAGACCAAGGCAGCAATTCTGTATGGAATCCCCCTTTGGGAATATTTGAAAGCATTTGAGTTACAGGTCCGGGAAAATAAGTTTCTCAGACATTTACTGGGACTCCAGCCCCAGTTTCGGAGTGCATAGGAAACTGTGTGTGGGTTTTCTGGAGGACCAGTGGGATTTGGTTCTGAATCTTTTTTGGCTTCGTCTTTTGTCATATAAATATGCAAGCCTAAGCCATTTCATCATCAGGTCTTTGGTGGGTCGGGTAAATTGGCATACAATTAATTGGTTATTTTTTATCAGTGACTTTTTGACAAAGAGTAGTGGTTTGCCCCTTTTTTCCCATGGTAGCCTGTTGTCCTCTGGCACCTACTTCGTTATAATCTCCTCTTTACGTCAGTGGTTGTTGAAAGGAGAGAAAGCAGGGAATTTGCCACCAACTCAGGCAGTGCTCATGAAGTTATCAGTAGGGTGGACTTGATCCAGTCTTACCTTCTATTGAGCTCAAAAAGGGTGGATCATTGGCTGATTACTCGTGCCAGATTAACTGTTTGCTGCTGAGGGGAAATACTGTTAACTGGAATGGTCTTCCTGATACTGCAAGTTGTCCAACATGTGGAGAAGTCAGGGAGGACCTAAAACATTTTATTCTGTTTTATCCAGCATTTAGGGATATCAAAAAGTCTACTATTTTACCTAATTCATGCTCTTATAGTCCTGCCTGGCTTTTTCTTGTATCTGCTGATTCAGCGTGTTGCATGTGCCCTATTGTCTTTTTTTTTTTTTTAAAGAGTGATGTATCTGACAAAGGGTTTTATGGCAGTGCTGTGAGGGCTCTTTTGTTTTTATATCGGGTAATTTGTATATGAAACATGATTTGCTTGTATTTAGTTTGTTTCTTAAAATGTACTGCTGTCTTTATTGCATTGTTTTTATATTAACATATTCTTCCCTCAAAGCAGGTACTGGTAGGATTGAGGCTGAACATGACCTTTGTTCATTTTGTAATTCAGGATCGGAGTCAATAAAACATTGGTTAATGTACTGTAGGGAACTTGTAAATCTACGCTCAGTATATTTCAAAAAGATGTTATATTTTAATTCAGTTGACACAGACAACCAAGTATGGACATCTTGTCTGGCAGGGCGAACTACATCTATGGTAATTGCTTTAACTGGTTTTGTCAAAACACTGAGATTAGAATTACTTTTATTGGAACATACGGATTAGGGCTGTGATCTTGACGCTGCTTTTTTTTGTCTCTATCGGAATATCGGCCTCATTACAAGGTTGCCGGTCTGGAGCAATGGTGCCGGTAAGCTTGCTCGTACCGTTGTTTCCAGACCAGCAAACTACGAGTTCTATGAGCGGATGCATTTCAGCGTGCCAGGCCTGACCTGGTGGGCGGAAAGGCACCCGCTTGCAGACATTGATGGATGCACCAGCACCATTAATGAATGGCGCTGGTGCATCCGTCCTCCCCATTCCCATTGAGTCTAATGGGATTCAAATCAGATTGGGGAATCATTTTTTCTGGCTCCCGACAATTGGGAATTACCGGGGCTGTAATGCCCCGGTAAGTCCCCATTGCCGTGCATTGGATAAAAAATGACTGCGTTTTTTCCGGCATGGCTACCGCCGGACTCATATTGCGGCCCTATCTGTTTTAACCTTCTGCTTATCTTAACCGTCTTTTTAGGGATTTTAGATGCTTATGCGTGTTGTGTTTTAAATTAGTTTTTACATTTTTGCTGACCTACATTTATGTGTTGTAACTTAATTAATGGGTATATGAAATTTATTACAGTAAAGATGTTCTCTCAAGAATTTATTCTGAATGCATTATATAGAATTTAATGTATGAAAGGTTTAATTTCTTTTTTGTTTCAACCAAAAAGCAGTAATAAAAAAAAATGAATAATCATCTAGGGTGTAATGTCATGTTTGTGTATGGGAGGGGAGAAGATGATAAGGTTGTATGGGTTGAGTTAGAGGTAGTGGAAGGCCCTTCAGGAGGTGGTAGTGGAGAGACAGTTTTGGGGAGTTGTAATCAGAAAGAGATTTGGAAGTATATTTGCTTTTTTTCTGTGAATTGGTGAAAGTGGTGTTGTGGGTTCAAAGAGTCTTATTGGGGATACAACATATAGGATGAAGAGGGGGGCAGGTAGGCAGCACTCTTGCGGTACACTCTATTTGACTGAGGTGGATTTTTATTGATAGAGGGCATGGTGTGTGCCCTGTCAGTGAGGAAGAAGGTAAACCATTTGAGAACAGTGCATTTCTTCCTGTTGAATATGATGTTTAGGAGGATGGTGTGGCCAATAGAGTGGAAGGTGGCAGAATGATCAAGGAGGACTAGAAGCACTGTCTGTCCTTTGTCAGTTATGCCATGACAGTCATCCGAGATGTGAAGTGTTGCAGTCTTAGTCCTGTGGCCACAGCGGGAAACTGATTTTAAGAGGTTGGGGAGGTTATTTGTCGGGATGTGCTGTTGTAGTTGGCTTGTGATAGAGTGTTCTATGATTTTGAGGAAGTTTCAGATTGTGATGGAAAGGTAGTACTCAGGTTATATGGGCTGGATGGATGGTTTCTTGCGGGGGAGGATATTTCACTTTTCTTGATGTGGAGTGAATGGTGGCGTGTGAGAAATGGGAGTTGCTGATGTTGATACAGCGTGGATACCAAGTGGTGATGCCATTTGTTATGACCTGAGATGTGCATGCTTCATGCAGGACATGTTCTGGTTTAGTTTTTGCAGTGAGTATGATGATTTCTTTTGTATATTGTTTTATGGGTTGGAATGTTATCCCATGTGTATGAGGGTTTGGAAGTTGGGATGGAGTTGAAGTAGCCATGCAGCAAGACGCTGAATAAACAAACCCAGCTACTCAGTCACTCTCAGTAGCTGGGTTTATTTATTCAGCTTCTTGCTACACGGATATTTTTGAGTTTGGGTGTCTCTAGACTCTTCTCAGTCTGCTCTTGAAGATTCAAATAATACAAACCGGATTTTCTTTGAAACTGTTCAAGTTAAAACAATCAGTTGTAATTGAGTGTTGTGCCCACTTTCTTTGCTCAGCATGGAGTTGAAGTAGTCCATGAGGGAGTTTCATGCTGATGTAGATGTGGGTGTGCCTGGGGTGGTGGGTGGCATGGCAAGTGACTGGATGCTTCTGTCTTCAATTGGGGCTAGATTGGAGCTCTGTGAAGTAGTGGAAAGAGCTTTGGCACTAAGTATAGCCATCTTGTATTTGTAGAAGCATTCTATGAGGTTTAGAGTTAGTGGGTGACTGTGGTGAATATTGTGTTGTAACTGCTCTGAAGTATAGAGGGGGAGTGTTGAAGGAGGGATGATGGTGTGAGTAGCATCAGAGCTGAGTTTGTGATTCAGTTGATTTGCCTGGATGGGGATGTGGAGGGATGTGTGTCAGGTGGGATGTTTTGTGACTGAGTAGGCACAACGTGGATGGCTGCATGGTCTGCCCATGGCATTGAGATAAAACTGTACACAGAAACCACATTTTCCAAGAAATCAGAAGTTCAGGAGTCTTGCCAGCTATGTTTGTGGCATAGGTGATGTTTTAGGTGAGGTTAAAGAGGGAGAGTGGAGTGAGGAAACTGTTCAGCATGGGTCTGTTGGATGGGTTGGTACTACCTTGGTTGACATTGACCAGGTAGCGATTTTGCAAAGAGAGAGTTGTAGTTGTGGGTAGTGAAGTTGAACATCCAGTCTGTAAGAGTATATGTTGGTGGGCAGTAAATATGGTTTAGGAATATGGTGTGTGGGTGTGATGGTGGATCAGTTGATGCAGAAGGCGTCAAATGATGTGTATGGTTAGTGGGTGAATTTAAGTTTAAGTCAATCTTTGTGTTGTAGTTTAATGCCCTGGTTCTCTCTAGACTGGACTACTGCAACAGTCTCTTTCTCAGCCTTCCTACTTCTCGCTACGACCGCTTCAACTTATCCAGAACAGAACTGCAAGACTTATCCTTGGCCTTAAACCCAGGGACCGCATCTCTCTGGTGCTGAAATCCCTCCACTGGCTCCCTGTGGTATGGTAATGTTTATTTGTATAGCACCTAAACACAGGCAAGTGTTTCAAAGCACTCAAGGAGGGAAGGAAAAAGGGGAAAAAACAGTCACTCAGAGCCCTTGAATTTCTGAGACAATAATGATCTGCACAGGCAGATTAAGTGAATATTATACATTTAACAGTTGAGATACAGTAAATAGGCCTATCAGTGATTCTGTGTTTTTTCTCAAGTGCACATTAAGGGTAAAGAGAAGGGAGAACAGACAGAACGATCTTCAGGCAGGGCTGTGTACAGATCATGCAAGTACGGTTGGGCAAGGGAAGGGCAGGGGACCAAGTGCGCCCATTCAGTAGAGACTGGTGAAGTGCAGAGAGAGAAGCTCTCCATGTGGCTGCAAGGATCAAGTTCAAGTCCCTCTGCATAGTCCACAAAGCCTTCTGGGGCCGGGCCTGCACTACCTACAAAACTCTTCCTAAATACTCTCCTTCTCCAGTCCTCTGCTTGGCCTCCTCCAACTCTCTGTGGGTGAGCCGTTTCTCCAAACAGAGATTTGGAGATAGATCTTCATCCTCTGCAGGTCCCTCCCTCTGGAACAGCCTCCCTGCTTCTCTTTGTCTTGAGCCAGACCTAATCAAGTTTCCGAAACTCCTGAAGACCTTCCTTTTCTCTTCCTCTTTCTCTCTCCATCTCCCCTGCTAACCTCCTCTCTCTTCTCTGTTTTCCCTCCTCCTTTGTCCTCCTCAACTCTGCTCAGTTTCGCTGACTGGTCACCTGGTTCACCCCCAGAGCCTCACAGGTCCCAAGCTCCCCCACCAGTCCTACACTTGCCTTTGGGCCTCTGAACTCTGCCTGGCACTACTGCACTCGGAATACATTCCATGAGAGGGGCAACCTCTCTGCACTTACCCCAGGCCCCTGATGAACTGGGTGCACTTGTTCCCCTTACCGCCTCCCTCGTAATTCCTGTCTGCGCACTTGCCTGACCTTGATTACACTAGGCCTAGCAAGATCATTTGTCCTGTCCTCCCTTTGTTTTCCCCCCAGCCTGGTTGTGCCTGAAACACTTGTGCAAAGGTGAATAAGAGATGACCAATAATTAATCAATCTGATTGTTGTTAGGTCTAGTACCACAGTTTATTGATTGTATGCTGCTTCCTTCTCCTCTCGTCCTTCTCTCCTTCCCTCCGTCCATGCACTTACACTAGTAGAAATGTCTCAGGCCTAGTATGCTAGTTATTTATGTTAGATCATTCGGAAACGTCATGGCCTAAGAATGACTATTATATTCCGTGTTCCCTTCCCACCTTGAAGCGCTTTGAAGCACTTTACCTGTGTATACGCGCTTTACAAATAAAGAATTACAAGTACAATAACTATTTTTCATCCCACTACCCCATTAGTAATGTTGGCCCAGGGAAGGCTATACTCTTAAGTGGGGTGTAAACGTAAACAGTAAAAACTCAAACAACACAATTACAACAGTCAAGTTTATATAAATACACATGTACTGCAACAGAGGTGAAAGTCAAGAAATTGCACCAATGTCACCTAAAAGCATATGCACTGGTTGGAAAAGGTGGAAAAGGGTAGTTTATCAGTCTCCATGGTCCCAAAAGTGGACCATGGGGGCAGAACCTCACAAAGGTACCTTAATCTGTTCTTGGGCAGTTACCAAATAACAGATAAATCTTAGTTCTCAATGCTGGGCATGTGGGTAGAAAAGGATTTTGAAGCTGAGTCACAGTTACCCTGACAGCGATTCATCATTGAGTCAGATTCAAGGTGAGGCTCTCTGTGGTTGTACACAGCGATCAAGTGGTGATATTCAAGAGGCCACCAGGGTCGGTTTGACGTACAAGCTGGGATCAATGGTGCAGATGCTGGCAATTCAACACAGTGTAGCAAGGTGTTACCCTTCCAACTGTCCTCTTCCTTTGCCATGGGGCATCAGCAAATAGCATCAAATTCCATTACCGACTGGCTGGGTCCTGAGATGTACTGCCCTTCCTCCAAACATTGTGATCTCAAAGTGGTGACACTAGCAGCAGTGTCACGCAAAATGGGAGATTTTTCCCATTCAGAAATAAATGTCCCAAACATATCTGAGTATTATCTATAACTGCGGCACCCTCCATGCACCAGGTACCATTCCCACTCAGAGTTAGAGAACATTCGGCCACTTCCTGGCCTGGTCTGGCAGCTTTCATATTTTCATAAATATGTGTTTCTTCAGGAGTTAATTGAATGATAACATCAGTTCCAACCATCACTATATGTATCGTAATGGTTGCTCCTTACAACTCCTCTTCCAGCTCGTGGAGTCAGAAAGATAAATCCATCACTTTCAACCAGTTAAAGATGTCACTCCCCAACTCATATGGTTGGAGTAGGTCCTTGGGCATGTGGCACCTAGGGTTTCCTTGAGTGTGAACACTGAATATACTTCCCTCTGCTTCTGCTTCACTAAAGTTGATGTGTCCCTCTGCTTGTGTTCTGCAAAAAGCTGCAGCTTTCCTCTGTTTCTGCCATGCAAGGGCTACCCTTCTCTCTTTTAGAATGAACTTCCTCTAGGCTAAGTCATCCCCAGTGAGGATCATCTGGTAACTAATGGAAGCATAGAACCTAACTGAAACTTGGGATCTAATGCGTGTGACCGATGGGGGACTTCAGACCTCTTCAGAGTTTGAGTCCCACTCCATCTCTCTGCCGCTATAGAAATGGGACAGAAGTGGGTGGAGGAGGAATTCCGGGTCACTGCTGATTTCCTTGGATGTGTCTATCCCCCTAACTTCCTCAAAAGCTTGCAGGCACTTTTTTTGTAATTTTGATTTTATTAAGAACTAGCTGTAACAATCATTGTTACATGTTCCTGTAGCAGCCATGCACATCGGAGACTACTATAGCGTTGTGTATGTTTTCTTCTTTTATAACTTAATATTTTTGCAAAATCGCAAAAAATTGACAATCACCTGAAATCGCCTATACTGATAGCACAGGGCCGGAACCTGCTCTACCCCTGTGCAGGGTGAATGGGTGGGGTTGGTAAAATGTCACTATCGCCAGTAAACCCCAGGCTGGTCTGCCAACCGTGTTTCCTAACTATTATCTGAAAAGTTGCAAAATTGGCAATCTCCCGAAATCACCCATACTGATAGCACAGGGCAGGAACCTGCTCCACCCCTGTGCAGGGTGAATGGGTGGGGTTGGTAAAATGTCACTATTGCCAGTAAACCCCAGGCTGGTATGCCAACCTTGTGTCCTAACTATTTTTGGAAAAGTCGCAAAATTGGCAATCTCCCGAAATCACCCATACTGTGCACAAGGCCGGACCCCGACCTGTGCAGGGTGAATTGGTGGGGTTGGTCAGATTTCACTTTCGCCGTACACCCCAGACTGGTATGCTGACCTTGGGCCAAAATGTCAGCCCAACATCTTGCATGGGGCTGGAGCCAACCCTGAACATACAAACATACTTCCACGAATATATATAGAGAGATTATAAAACTGTTAGAAACATGTACAGATGATAACAATTCATAGTTTAATGACAGTACAATCCTATTTCATATTCTGGGCCTCCCCAGCTCTATAAAATGTAATACACATTTCATTAATAAAAAGAGAGAGGGATGATTTATGTGGCATATCATGTATCACCAAGATCAACAACCTATCAAACTAAAGGTTTTCTTGGGTGAAGCCATGACCATCAGTCTGGCTTCACAGCTGCCAGAAGCACAGAATCTGCTCTCCTGAACATCCATGAAGATCTGCTCTCCAACCTTGACTCTAACATCCCCTCTGTCCTCATGCTACTTGATCTCTCTTCTGCCTTTCAACACGGTCAACCATACAATCCTGCTGAACCGTCTCCATGACAACCTGTGTATCACTGATCAGGCTCTGGCCTGGCTGACCTCTTTCCTCGCTGATCAAGCCTCCCTAGTCCAACTTGGGTCCTGCTTTTCATCTATCGCCCTTTCTACATGTAGTGTTCCCCAAGGATCTAACCTCTCACCCTGGTTCTTTAACCAACACATGGCAACTCTCGCCCACTGTATTGCCATTTTCTGCTCCAATTTTCAGTGCTATGCTGAGGACACTCAATTCATTTTCAGGCTTCCCTTGGTCACCTCTTCTTCTCTCATCTCTAATTACCAATCTGCCGTTCAGGATTGGTGTGCCACCAACAATCTCTGCCTGAACGCCAGCAAGACGGAGATCCTCCTCATCGGCACCCTCCTTTCCTTTAACTCTCTGGCTAGCCTCTCTTGGCCCTCCTCCTACCCCTACCTGCGTGGCTAAGAACCTCATAGTCATCTTTGACTCCACACTTTCCTTCTCTGCCGACATCTCTGATGTCTCTAAAAAGTCAAACTTCCTACTGCACCTCCTCAGAGGTATTCATCCTTTCCTCTCCATCCCTCAGAAGCTCACTATCTCTAGAGCCCTGGTTCTCTCTACGTTGGATTATTGCAATAGTCTCTTTCTAAGTCTACTTGCTTCTACTCTCTGCCCTTTACAACTTATCCAGAACAGGACTGCAAGACGTGTCCTTGGCCTCGAGCCCTGAAATCTCTCCACTGGCTCCCAGTCACTCCAAGGATTAAATTCAAGACCTGTTGCATTGTCCACAAGGATTTGTGGGGCCTGGGTCTGAAATACCTTCAGCAGTCCCTCTGTAAATATCTCCCTCCTCCACCTCTAACTCCCTCAGAGTCAGTTGTTTTTCAAAGAAACGAGCTAGGGGTACACCTTTGTCTTTGGCTGGGGCCTCCCTCTGGAACAGCCTCACTTCCACTCTGAAACTTGAGGAGAACCATCTCACGTACTGGATTCACCTCAAGACCTTCCTCTTTGCTTTTGCCTTCACTCCTCCTCTGCCCTGCTGACCTGTTCTGTCTCGGCATTGTGCCCCTGGTTACCCTCTGATGTTTCGGCCCAGGTACCTGCTCACTCTGCCACCCACCCACACTGCCTCCAGCAATCCCTTGCACTGGGCACTGTATCAGTAACCCTACACCCCCCCTTTCTGCACTTATCAGACACACCCTGTCTGCTGCCTTAAACCTAGCACTTGCCACTTGCTTGCAGCACTAAGATTGTTTGCTGATTTTATTATTTCATTTACTTATTTATTATTTATTATCTATTTTATTCCTGTTGCTCGGGACTTTCCACTGCTCCCCACCCCATGCACATTCACCTTTTTCCCCTCTCCCTTGCACTTGCGCATTCTCAGTGTCACTGGACCTAGTAAGATCGTTGTTTTTGTGCTCCCCTGTTCCGCTCCCTTGCCTTGTCATGCTCTGAAACACTTGTGTATGAGCGCGATACAAATAAAATATCAATATCAATATCAATATCTCTATCTAAGGTCCTATATATGACACACTCATGCATTGCGTTTCTAACCGTTTCTGAGTCCCAAGCATATGCTCTCAGACTAGCCATCAACCTCCACAATCTTAGAACAAGTTGCTTAGCTACTAATAGAGCAGTTCTCTTCTAGATCTGTGAGATGTTTCAGCCCGACAGATCATGTAAAATGCAGAGCTCAGGGTCTGCAGGGATGTCCCTACCCAATGTGTCCTGGCCTTTAATTATAATACAAGACCAGAAGCTCTTCAGTTTGGAGCAAAACTACAAGATATGCAGCAGGTCTCCCCAGGTGAACTCACACCTATCATTCCTAGCTAGACTAGTTTTCATGAGTTTACTGCGCATCCAGTACCAACCCTGGTGAATCTTAAAATGTGTAAACCTGAGCCGCGCTTCTCTAATATACCACTATGCCGTGTCATCCAGAATCTAGAGAGAGATTCCAAAGCCCAGACGAAGAGCAGGGGAGAGAGGGGACAACCCTTTCTGGTTCCTCTTCCAATGCTGAAGTAGTCTGATAAATGACCACCACTAGCTACTCTGGTGCTTTCACTGTCATATGAAACCCTCACTTTACTTAAGAACGCCTTACCCAGCCCAAAACTCTCTAAAGTATAGAACATGTATCCCCATTCCACCCAATCAAAGGCGTACTCAGTGCCTAGCGAGAGCATGATCGCGTTCTGGCCAATCCCTCTCCTGGCGTATCACATGTAGTAGAAGGCACATGTTGTCCCTTGCTGATCTTCCTGGCAAAAAGCCAACCTGTGTATTGAGTATTCAATTTAATGTCTTTAATTTCTTTAATCTAGAGGCCAATAACTTGGCCAGAATGTTGATATGTTAGCAATCTGGAAACCCAGGGCCATGTGAAACTACATTCCGATTGATGCCCACTGGCAGCGTGCAACACACGTGTGCCACTGTGCCTTTAAGAACTCTACCCCAGCCCATGCCAGGTGCTGGTTATTGTATTTTGAATCAGCACGGGCAGGGATGGAGCTAAGAGCATGGGGAGTCACAGCTGTTACGGCAAGGACTGGAGCGCAGCGGGAGCAGCATTGGAGGCTGGCACAAAAGGAATATTCCGCCATCCCCTGCACACCCAGGGAAACCTCATGAGGTTCCCCAGGCTCAAGATAAGTGTTGCCGTACATTGTGGGAATTAAATCCTTTTTTTGCATTATGCAGTATAACTGCTTGCATATGTAGTTTATGAGTAAAGATGTATGCAGCGTACTTGCTTGAAGATCATTGAGCGCTATAGACTATTGAAATTGCACAATTTTCACTTCTTGAAGTATCAGAGGTATTTGTTAAGGATGGCATTACGTTCCTGGGCTTTTTCATGACAAGCTAAGCTGCGGAAGATAACAGATTGTTTCGCAGCCATTACTGACATATTCAAGTTATGTTTGTTATTTCAAGTTATAATTTGTTAAACAGGATCGTTTAAAAGTTTTAATTGTATACAATTTTAAATATACATTTACTTTTTAACCCCTCATAAGCAGTACATTCTAAGTACTATGTTTGGTACAACATTAGTGTATGACACATTGCTGTTGTATTGGCATTACATACTCATTGCGTCACTGGGAATAAAAATCCATACTGGATTGAAATAAAACAGATTACTATTATGTGAGTGTAAGTGTGATAGTATGTTATGTTTGTTTGACATATTTTGTGATTAAGGGAATGCTTAAAATAGTTTGATACCTGTTAGCATATTCTAACATTTGAGTTTAGAAGATGTTTTGGTGCATAAGAATTGTGGTGGCGTATTTGAAGTGTTTTGAAATGGAGGTTATTTTTTAAGTAGTTTGATACCGGTTGGGGTATTCTAACTAGATTGACTTTTAAAAGTACTACTGTAGTATTATGGATGTACTTAGATACCTATTGGTGTATTCTAACTGTTAATTGTGGTGCAGTTTAGTGACTAAATTTGGGTTGAAGGAATATTAATTAGGCATTTGTTAGATTTTCTGGTAACCTATGTTTTGGAGTAACAGGTGTGTTGCTATATTCAAACCAATCACTTCTGTTTTTGACACATGCAGTATAGTGTCCTGAATTGGTTGTGGAACCAGTGTGGTATATTATACCTACTATTTGAAGGTTTTCTTTCCAAGTGATACTTGGCCACGTGTGAAGCCTTTAAGGTTACTGTTTTTTGGTACCATCTGCATTTTACCTTAGAAGCATTAGTATGACATACTGGCTATGTGAGTTCATTTGTATGGTGGAACAACCGAACTGCAAAAAAGGAATAATATGCCATGATTTGCATTCTGAAAAAGTTGGCGAAATGCAATGGATTCAGAATTAGGCATGGATACATATACAAATTGTTCATTAGGTATGTGCTCTTGTGAAACATGGTTGCAGAGAGTGCACGTATGTTTCCACCTGTATGAAATCTGGAAGATTTGATTTATATGGATGTTGTTGATTTTCAGTAGTATATTTGAAATTTGTGTGCATCTGCCAGTGGGTTCATGGTAAACTCTACCATTCCTGCACAGTAGTCAAATTCTTGTCTTACACCTGAGACACTGTAAGTGTTGTCACGATTATTTGTGCCATTTCTATGAAGGATGATCATTTGAAAACACAAATGGTTTGAGCCGTTTAAGTAAATGTTGTGAAAAAAGAAGATTGATTGTTACATTAGCATAACAATTTACTCCATTTTTGTTGCTGAATTTGAATGGACCATGAGGGGGAGTCGCTAGCCGGAGACGCCAGCAGATGCTGCTCTGCTGAACTTTCGACCCTCAATGAGTCTTGACCCGTAAATATCCCAAAAAGATGTAGTTCAAGACCCCAGAATAAATTGAGGGCACCCCCACAAAGGAAGGAAGCAGCTAATTGAAATGCAGCAAATGCGGACGCAAAGCAGCCAGTAAAGCAGCATATCCCCTGATGGAGCGTGCAGTGACTCTTGAGGACTAGAGAAGACCTGAGGGTCACTGCAAAAGCTGGGGCCCCTAGCGGTGACATTTGCAGCCCTGCTCCGGAAATAAGTTTCCAGGAGAGCATTCACATAGAGCAGGGGATAGAAAAGGAAGAAGGAGAAAAGAGCGTGCATCCTTGCCACCGGAGCTGCCAAGCAAGGAGAAGGTAACGGTCCAGATCAGGGACTGTAAGGAAGCCACCTACACTTGGGTGCCCAGGAAAGCCAGCAGATTGTTGAAAAGCCTAGGGCCCCTGGTGGTGAAGAGTAGAGGCGTGCTTCAGTAAATTGCAGGAACCAGGGCCATTGGTGAGAGAGAGCTGAGATGGCGGCCCACCAAGCCATCCAGAGACAACAATAGCATGCAATGCTGCATGAATAATGCAGCGATAAAAGGAAACCCCACCAGAGCGACGGAAGCAGCCACTGCATAATGGTGAACACACAGGAGCAACACATTCAAATAGTGCCGCATCCACAACACAGCAAGAGAGAAGGACATCCCCAAAAAGCAGATAAAGCAACCACCAAATAGAGGTTGCCATGCCAGAGCAACATAGTCAAAAGCGCTGCATTCTCATTGCGGTAACAAGGGATGACACCAGTCACCATCATGGAAGGAACACTGTGCGATTGAATGGGGCAAGATCTCACCCAACAGACGGCAAACCACTGGCGAAACAGAAGGGACCACAATCAGGGGACATTAAGGCACTCATGCAGGGTGCAGACCCACAAAAGCATGTACAAAAATAAACTAATGTCCAAATCAACTCACCACCCTCCACACACTTGGAGGAGGAGCACCCCCCCAATCAGAAGGTCAGACCTGTTGGCCATTCTGAAGGAATGATTTGGGGTTGTTTTACCGCAGATGTAATGTTCGAAGGAGAAACAACCAGAGATTATTTGTTCAAAAAAGTCTTCAGTCGTTTCTCCCCTAAACATTCCTGATGTGCCCAAAACCCCACCCACACCACTACCCACCCCGCAAACAAACCCCTGCCACTCCAATACCCCACTCCCTTACTTACCTTCAATTCCATCTCACTGGTCCCTGTGACACCAGCTCCCTTTCACTTCTGTGATCGGGAAACTTCGCTACATGGTCCTTTTCTTATTTTATTTGTTTCACCCCTGTACAGGTTAGTAACTTGGGTGTTGTAGGGGACACCCCAGATTTTTTTTTGTCTGGTGTCCTCTGCAACTCCCACTCACTATACTTAACAAAGGTCATCTCAGACCTTAACAAAAATGTAATGGCGGTGGAGCGGCAAGTGGATAAACTCGAAACAGCAGCCTGCGAACAGGGACACGATGAGCTGGCACTGGGAATGGACTCCATGGAAAAACAAATGCAAATAGTCATGGACAAGCAAGAGGAGACCAAAAACAGCTATAGACGGAATAATAAATGGATGCAAGGGGTTCCTAAGGCAATATCAGATGGGGACTTACAAAAATACATGAACAGCCTGCTCCAATCCATCTTGGGAACAGAAAGCGCGCGAGAAATAGTGTTGGACCATACCCACCGAGTATTCTCACCATTCCAGATTAGCAGGAACCTTACACCAGATGTCCTAACCAGAGTCCATTTGTACCAAGTAAAGGAGGAAATAATGAAGGATGCACATTAACAAGTACCAGTGAGATTCAGAGACACCCCAGTAACCCTATTTTAAGATGTGGCACAGGTGAGGTCTGCAGGCTGACACATGTTTTAAATTCATTTTTTGTACATTTCCAATGCTTCTGAGAGTATTGTGGCATTGTCGGTGTCTTAATGTTTTGAAAATAGGTTGACCTTTTACTGGTGTTAACTGCAGGAGGTCCCCCGAAAACAATATTGCTTTCCCCCAGTTCTCCGTAGTTGGTTTCTACGACTTATTGCATTTGGAGATTAATTAAAGCCAACATAAGGTTGGAAACCATACTTACCAGGAGCTCTTTCACGTGTTTCCGAATTCTGCGTACTTCAGTAGCAGCTTCTGATGATAATTTGCAGTATTCTGATTTGTTTTGTTTTTCTACAGGGAAGAGCATTAGTCGGTCTAAAGTTGCACCTCCTATGTGGTAGGCAGCTAAACCTGTGTGGGCTGGTACTATAGTCGAAAGGTTGTTGGTTAAGTTGTGTAGAAATGTGCTGATTATTTTAATTAAGGATGTTTTACCAGAACCAGATTCACTATTTACATACAGGAGCAGAGGTTTATAATTGTCTACAGCTAGAGGTTTTAGTTTCATGTTAAAACCCATGTATAATTTCTTGAGTAACTTTTAGATAACTGGTGAGTTGTTCATCATTTTGCAGTGATTCGAGCACTTGCTAGTCTTCCTCAGATTGTTTATATTGATGCATGGTATTTTCTACTTCAGTCATTGATATTTCTGCGTCATTTATAATGAGTGTTTTTCCAAGTGGTTCTTGGCTTCCTATAAGGGAAGATTAACTGCCCTGTGGAGAGTCTTTATCTAGTTGAGCTTCAATTTCTTTCTCTTGTTGCCGTTCATTGGCGTTCATTGTCCAACATTTCTTTGTATTGTTTGAAATTGTCATTTGTTATACTGCTTTCATTTGCTATGAATGTATCTTTAAAAGAGTCATAGTCACCTAATGATTCTTCTTTTCTCCAACGTTTATCACAAAGTTGTCCCTACTCCAAAAAGATGGAGTAGGGCCTTGTAATACAGTTCTCTATGTTGTGGAGATTTAAATGATAACTTTTCTTGATTAATTAGACTCGGTTTGGTGAGTTTTATTAGACAGTTGTCTCATTTGGTGTGACATTTTTTGTAGGTGTAGTTATGGGTAATGTCATACAGGCACATGTTTTCCACAGCATTACTTCTGTTTGGGTAGTATTTGTCAATGACATTGTTTTTTTTTAAATGTTCTGACTGTTGGGCTCATTGTTGGCTACGGTTTCTATCTCTTGGTAGGATTGTAGTACTTTTTTTCGGGTTTAAGCTGGACCAAGGTTCCGCCGGACAATGTGTTCAGATTTGCCATACAAGGCTGTACCTGTTAAATGGTCTGCAGCTTCGTAGCACACTGCATTCTTTATGGGAGAGCATTTTTACACTGAAGCTGTACAATTTTATGGGACAGTGTTTTGTCAAACGATGTCTTCTCATCAGTGTTTTAGCTATGTTTTCACAGCTTTGCTGTATTGTACGTCTATGTTTGCAATCCGCAAGTGGGCACTGATTGCATTGTAATCATTGATGTACTTGGATGCTTTGTCCCTTTTAATGTTGTATGTGTTTTTAGGGGATTTGCCTTTTACGATTTGTGTCTAACAGAAGACATCACTTTATTTACTTGTCCTTTTGTGCAAACCTGTCTAGAGAAGCAAAATTGACATTTGGTATAGTATTTCCTTTGTTTTTATATCTACATTGGCAGTATGTGCCCCACTTATGTTTTTGGAAGTGTAAGATTTGTGTATGTAGTTCACTATCTGTGGTTTCTGAAGGGATGTCGCAGGTAATGCATTTTTCAATAAACTGTAAAACAGTGGTGTCACTATCATGGCCACATTCTGGAGCATATTTTATCCACAAATGCATGTGGATGTGTGGTGCTCCTCTGGATTGATATTCTTTTCTCCAAAAGAAGTGTTGCACTTCTCTGGGTGGAGTGGTAGTTTTATTGCAGATAAACTGTAACATGGCAATAATGCAATGGTGAAATTATCTTGATACATTGACTGGGTCAAGGGAACAGACATCTGGTGTTTTTAAATCTATTCCATCTTTATTTTTGTTTGCAGTATGTTAGAAGTCGTGCAAGTCATCCAATGCGTACTCTGAACAACTTAAAGTAAGAAACCATGTGGATTGGCTTAGTCTCCTTAGCAAACAACGTACATCAGCGTGATGTCGAACCAATATTCATTTGTACCACGCATATTTGCCAAGAGATTTGTGATACTTGACTGCAAAAATTCATCTTTGACTTTTATTTTTTGAAGCAGTTGGGTAGTGGACATATTTAATGTGTGTGCCTCTCCATAGCAAAGAGTTGCTGGTTCACTTTGGAAGAGGAGGTGGAAAATGTATTCAACATTTTGTCTTAATCTGAAGTCTTTATAATACATTCTTAAAGAGCGATATTCTGATGCACTCATTTGTGTGGATCTTTCCTCATATCTTCCTCCTTTTCCTGGAAAAGAGTAGAGGTAAAGCATGTGCGTCTACACTTTTTTCCTATATGCTCATTGGGGATCCTTTGGCTTGATGCATTTGATATGTTTCTAATGCATCGTCAATGGTGTCTTTGGAGTGTTGTGGGTTGATTTGTATACTGATCTAAAATGTTGGCTGTAGTAACAGGATCTACATGTTCAAATTGGTTAGTTGCTGAGGAGTCTTGAATTATTTGGGTGGTTTCTTTTAGGTTTTCCTCTTTGTTTATATCTTTGTAGTATTCATTGTTTTCTTGTAGATATTATAGGGCTTGTCTAACTTTGTTTAAGTTGACTAGCTGTTACCAAATTGTTTTGTCTTTTGTTGGTGCACCATTAACTATATCGCTGTACTCCTAAAGTTTCTACATTTTCTTTGAGGAATGGCAAATATACTACTTTGCCACGGATGCCCTTTAGTAACTCAGAAGGTGGTAATTTGGCTGAAGACATATTACAGCTTGAAATGGATGGTCTGTTTGGATTATAATGCTCTCATACAAGTTAAGTTGTTGGAGAGCTTTTGGAAGTGGGAATATTTCTAAGTTATTAGTGAAACATATACAGATTCTGCAACAACAGACATATACTTGGTCTGGTATTTCAGCATATGTCTTTTGAAACTTAGCTATTTCTTTTTTCTATGTCTTTGTTAGGATGTTGGTGTTTATGAGGTTTTTGATAATGTTTTCAAAAGTTACAGAATTTTCAAAATCAACTTAAGTTCCAAAGTATTCACTTTGGATGTGCTCTGTTTCTTGAAGCAGTTATGTGGCTGTTCCATGTAGGAGAATATTATTTAAATTTTGCAATTCTAGAGCAGGACTTTTTGCATAGTACAGTCTATGCACAAGATTCCGTATTGCAGAATGGTGTGTTGTTAACATTTTGATGTGGTGGAAGGTGCTTTAGCAAGCAGTTCCCGAAATGAAGGGTAATCAATGTCCTTGCAGACCAGTGTGGCTGTGCACTGGACAGGAGTCCATGGTTTGTAAAGTTTTCATTCTACTTTTGTCTTTTAGTTTCACATAGTGATTGAGGAACTTTCATAAAGATTTAAAGTATTGGCATATGTTACACATTGAGCTGCATGACCATTTGTACAATGGACAGTTTGCATGAAAGGAGCATTTGGTTGAAAGTTTGTTGGGGATGTTCTTTCTATAAGGGTTTCTTTTGCCAAAATAGTGTGTTCTTCTATTTCATACTCTTGATCATTATAGTTTATGGGCCTCATTACGAGTCCGGCGGAATGGGTTAACGGGGTCTGCTAATGGGTGCGGATCCGTTATACCCATTCCGCCTGATTACGAGGTCCCCTCGCGGGACCGGGTAAGGATGCCTGGTAAAACCAGGCGTCATTACCAGGTCCCGCGAGGGGACCAGGGAGCTAACAACGGGCTGGTCGTAATTGGCCCGTGGTTAGCTCCCTCTCCCATTCCCTTTGAGCCCTATGGGGGCTCGAATGGGAATGGGGAAGGTGCGGGCCCGGGTTCCCTGAGAAACTGTGTATGTATGAAGTACGTTTTGTAATTTATTGAGTAATTTAGTTAGCGGTTTCATTCTGTTTGAAATCAATATAAACAATGTTCTGTTTAGTAGAAAAGTGCTGTTAATTAGAGCTTTGAGGATTAGTCTACTGTAGTAGTTTTTAAGGGTAGATTGTGACTTTTCATCTTTTTTTTAAGATTGTGAACAACTCTACGGTGGAAGATTTTTTGTAACATACATTTTTTGGATTACTTTACCGTGACTATGTTAACACTTGTAGATGCAGCATTAAGTTAGTTAGTAGGTCTGCTTTTCTTTGTACATGTTTTTTTACTTTTAGTTTTTGTGAGAGGGGCCTTTCCTTTTTTAGTCATGGCTGGTTTAGTTTTGTTGAGTGAGGTTAATAGCTGTTTTGTTTTAATGTTTTCTATCAATAGTTTTAGTGGTGGATGACTTTATGGTTTGGTTTTATTCTTATCTGTTCTATATATCCTTTTTTTTCTAGTTGCTTTTTAGGAGGCATGTTGGGTCCAAAGTACCTTCAGCTATCCCTCCGCAAATACCTCCCCTCTTGAGCTCTTCGCTCCTCTACCTCCAACTCCCTCCGGGTCAGTTGTTTTAAAAAAAAAAAACAAGCTGGGGGTAGATCTCTGTCTTCAGCTGGGGCCTCCCTCTGGAACAGCCTCCCTGCCACTCTAAAACTTGAGGAGAACCATCTCCGGTTCCGGAAGCACCTCAAGACCGTCCTCTTTTCTTCTGCCTTCACTCGCCTCTCCCTGCTGACCTGTTCTCTCTTGGCACCGTGCACCTGGCCACCCTCTGTCCTTCGGGCCCAGGTACCTGCTCACCCTGCCACCCTCCCGCACTGCCTCCAGGCCACCCCTTGCACTGGGGTCTGTATCTGTACCCATACAGCCCCCCTTTTTCTTCCTGCATTTATCAGTCATACCCTGTCTGCTGCCTTAAACCTAGCACTTGCAAATTGCTGGCTGCATTACCACTGTTTGTTGCCTTTATTAGTTATTTATTGTTATGTATCTGTTTCTCCTCTGCTTTGCACTTTCCACTTCAAAGAGTTCGAATGGTGCTGTATAATAAGTTAGAACGAAAAAATGTTGATTTGAAAAGAGTAGTCTGTGGTAATCTATAGTGGAACTGTCCTATTCTAATTATATATATATATATATATATATATATATATATATATATATATATATATATATATATATATATATATATATATATATACACACATGTTACATTAATGAGTTGTTGGGAAAAACAATTAGTTCAATTGCTATATGTTTAAAAATGTTTGTTTTTAGGAGCATGTTCATGAAAGTTAACATTTTGTAAAATTGTAAAAGAGAAGAACAGTCTATGAAAAATATATGTAGTACTGTGTGGGATATATT
The DNA here is from genome assembly GCF_040938575.1 of Ambystoma mexicanum. Lineage (NCBI taxonomy): Eukaryota > Metazoa > Chordata > Amphibia > Caudata > Ambystomatidae > Ambystoma > Ambystoma mexicanum. Next base: position 21,518,507 of record NC_090924.1, read on the forward strand.
TTGGGATTATACCTAACTTTGTGGTATTTTTATTATGGTGGCAAAAAGGTAGAATTTTATGGTGGTAGTATCTCCTATGGTAATTCATTGAGGTATCTCTTTTTACAATGGGAAAACTTCTGAATATTGCCCAACAATAATATTTTTTTTTATTTTTTTTTTTTTACCAGGGACACTTACCACAACAGGTTACTGGACTTGATAGACTCTGGTTGGGCAAACTATACCTTCTCCTCTCACAGTATTTTATCTACAAAACCACAGTATGCTTTTGTGGCTGAACTTCAAAACATATTAATAATTTCATAAACAAACAATTAAACACACACACACCTACCACTTCTGAAGAGTAAATTTAAAGAAAAACTATTTGTTTTAGATTTTACCACATGTGGTAATATGAACTACCACCTGCAGTAAAACAGGTTTACCACCTGCTGGACCTCCTTCTATGTGCTAAGAATGGCCCAGACACATAATAAGAGCACTTATGCAGTACTATTTTATAATGGCTTACACTTGGACATGGATAAAATGCATTTCATTAGTGTGCTCGCACACATTAAATAACTGTTTGAGTGATAATCATCACTTGCACATTTGTTGCTAGCTGGCCAGCAATAGTCTGGCTAAGAGACCTTGAATGTTAGCAGTCGTTTAACAAAGTTGATTTCATAAATGGGAACCCACATAAAATATAAACTGTGAATTTCTTTTAAAATCATTATATCTGTATCACAAAACCTGTAAGCATGTATTCCCCATGCACACCACACGCACCTCAATTACTATATATATTCACCTAAATCTGGTGGTGATATTCCTGTCTCAGCTTGGCATGGAGCCCAAGGTCACGTAGATAAGCACTCACTCCCATCAAGCAGCCCTCAGCACTGGGGTCTGCCAGTCTGCCAGCTGGCTGTCACCGATCTCAAGTCCTTTTTTATGACCTCTTGCTGCCAGGCAAGGGAGATCCTGCCCCTTCCAGATCATACCACTGAAAACCACATGAACACAATGTGCTTTTCTGGCCTTCACCAACTGCATTTCTGAAGCTAAATGTTACATTTATTTTTTCCCACTTCCTGCGCTACAGCAGAGCAGAATGTCATACTTGTTCAACTTCACCAAACTCATTCTGCACGTTTGAATACATTTTCAAAAAAGCAATGTATTTTCCAAATTCATTTTCAGGCCATTTCGACAGAGACGAATTTGCACTATATGTTAGTAAGGGGACATGGTACTGGAATTGTGTTACCATGTTAATATATTAGTATTTGTTTTACTGCACATTATTCAATTGAAATATCATCCTGGAACAATATGCATTTTGAAGCATGTGCTTTGCATATCTGAACTCTGTGTATTTCACATCTCATGCCCCATGTATTGGCAACCATGTGCATGGCGCATTTCTGCATTTCTGCATCTCTGTCTGAGACCCACACCACAGCTAAATGTGCATGCTAAACTAATAAGCCCCAATTATACAGAGGCCCTATAATTCAAAGCCCCAGCTATTCAGAGCCCCTAGCTACTCCTCCTACAACACTTTTAAATGGAAGTTGTGTGTGGGAGTATATGCATACTTGCCAACATGATGCATTCTAATCTGTAGTTTATGTAGTCGTAGATTTTTATTTGCGTTCTGGGACTTGTAGTTCCACTTTTCACATTTAAAAGTTGTATTACAAGTCTCACATTGCATTGATATTGATATTGATATTTTATTTTCATCACCTGTTTCAGAGCAGGACAAGGCAAGGCAGGGGAACAAGGGAGAAACAAAACAGCAATCTTACTAGGCCCAGTGACATTGAGAATACACACGTGCAGGGGAGAGGGAAAGGGGAAAGTGCATGGGAGGGGGGAGAAGTGGAAAGTGCTGAGCAACAGAATAAATACATACATAAATAAATAAATAAAACACACCGTGGTAGGGCAGTCAGCACACGGCAAGTGCAAGGTTTAAGGCAACAGAGAGGGTGTTTGTTTGTTGTTTGTTTGTTTGTTTGTTTGTTTATTCATTTGTTAAGCGCACCAGACTCGTAAGTAAAAGGGCGCAATGACAAGGAAATGCAAGGCTTACATGATTACACAGGTTACAGACAGGATATATACAATATGAACAATAGGACTGTGGCTAGTTTGCATGAATGCGGGAAATATACAATATGAACAGTAGGGCTGTGGCAGTATAGTATGATTACAGGATATATACAATATGAACAATAGGGCTGGATCAAAGGTGCGTGCACTAGGATATAAAACTTATATGAGTACACATGCATGGGCAGCAGTATTTACATAAAGAGAGAGTATAGCAAGGTATACTGTTTCTTGATTGCAGGATAGTGTCCTCAGGGAAGGGTGAAGGGTAACTAAGGATTGGTGGCAGTGATATGCTTTATTAAGTTTTTCCTGAAGAGTGGATATGGTTGGTCAGCTCTTAACTCCTGGGGCAGTGAGTTCCAGCTTCTGGCTGCCTTAACAGTGAAGCTGTTGCCCCCGATGGTAGTCAGTTTGTATTTGGGGATATTTAGGCAGTTAGTGTTCCCCATTCTAGTGGGTCTGAGAGAAGTTCTTCTCTGAAGTTTGTCTATGAGGTAACTGGGGGCCGCGTTGTTCAAAGCTTTGTGTGTCAGAGAGAGTGTTTTTAGAAGTATTTTATTGGATGTGGAGAGCCATTTGTGTTGATGTCTCAAGGCAGAGATGTGGGTTTTCTTATTTATGCCAAGGGCTGCTCTTAAGGCATTATTCTGTAGCGTTTGGAGTTTATTAGTGGTGGATTTGTTAGCCCCAATGTAAAGGGCATTGCAATAGTCGATTCTAGAGAGTATAAGAGCTCTAGCCAGGATCAGACAGCTATAGTCTGAGAGGAATGGTTTACCAGCTCTAAGAAGTTTGCATGTGTAAGCCGTAGACGAGGTAAGGGATTTGACCTGTTTGTCAAAGGATAGTGTGGAGTCCAAGTAGAATCCCAGGGTTTTTACTTCCTTGGAGACTTTAATGGTGTTGCCGTCAATATTGAAGGAAGAGTAATCTTTACCTAGTTTTTTAATATTGGCCTGCGAACCCAATATTATTAGTTCAGTCTTATCATCGTTCAAGCATAGGCCGTGTGTGGCCATCCATGCTTGGATGATAAGGTAAATTTTGTTCACTAGGCCCGTGTCCGCACTGTAATCCCCAGAAAGTGGTAGGAGAATCTGAGTATCATCTGCATAGTTAGTGTAGGTGACACCCAGCTGGTCCAGATCGTCGAACAATGGCTTAGTGAAGATGTTATATAGGGTGGGCGAGACGCAGGATCCTTGCAGAACGCCGCATAGGATGGGTGTAGGCTCGGCAGATGCTGAGGAGGAAAAGACTCTCATGGTCCTCTCACTCAGGAAGGACTCGATCCACTTGATAGCGTCCGTGGAGAAGTGAGCTGCAGAGTCAAGGTGCCGACATAAGACCTTGTGGTTGACCAGGTCGAAAGCAGCGGAAAGGTCGAGTAGGAGCAGGAGTACCGTCCTTCCTTTGTCTCTTAGTTCGTCTATCTGGGACTTAAGGTCGATTAAGGCAGTCTCAGTTCCGTGCATTGGACGGAAGCCGGATTGTCTGTTGCCCAGGAGTTTGTGCAGTTCTAAATGCTTCTGTATTTGAGTGTAGGCGGCTTTATCCAGTATTTTTAGTAAAAATGGGACCCTGGTAATAGGTCGATAGTTAGTGGGAATGAGGGGATCAAGTGTCTGTTTCTTGAGGAGTGGTAGCACCCAGGATTGCTTGAGGTTGGCAGGTATAGTACCTGTAGCAAAAGAGGCATTTATCAGTTTGGTTATAAATGGGGAGAGTTCTCTAGCAGCGTCTTTTATTAGCTGTGCAGGGCAGATGTCCCCTTTACAGTTTGAGGGTTTTAAAGATAGGATGATTTTTTCTACCTCTATGATGGACATTTTTGAGAAGTGGAATGTGGCATTGTGTGCCGGTGGTGGCTCATTGGGCTGGAGAATGTTAGGCAGGTGCTGTAAGTTTAGAGCCTTCTTTTTTAATTGGATTTTGTTCTGAAGTGTATCGATTTTATGCTCTAAGGCTTGTTGTATGTCAGTACACCAGGATTTGTCCTTGGTGCAGACGTCCGGGGTAGCAATGGGGGACTCTAGTTCTTTGAGTATGCAGAAGAGTTCCTTCATGCTTGAGTTTGAGCTAGCAATGCGTTGGTCATATGAGTTACGTTTTGCTTGGCAGATTTCCTTTTTGTAGAGTGAGGAGAGTACAGTTAATTTGGCTTTATTCTCGCTAGATGGGCATCGTCTCCAGTTTGTTTCACTTTTGTTCTTTAGGGTGCGAAGGTCTTTGAGTTGTGGGGTGAACCTTTGTTTAGGTGGGCTATGGGTTTGCTCGGTCTGAGTTTGATAGGAGCAATTTTATCCAGAGTGGTAAGCATAATATTGTTGAATTCCTGAACTAGGCCGCTGGGGTCGAGATTATCAGACAGTGTATTGAGAGTAGGCAGTATGGCGGGGATGATTTTTTCTACCGTAATACTTTTATTACTTCTGGTTAGGCATGGTGGCGCTCGTGGTCGGACCAGTGGAGTGGGTCTGACAGTGGATAAGAGAAAGGAGATCAAAGAATGATCTGTCCATGCTAAAGGCAGGATGGATGTGATAGTGGCAGAGCAGTTGAGGTCGGCTACCCAGTCCAGTATTCTCCCTTTTATGTGGGTGGGTGTAGAGACTTTTTGAGTAAGTCCTAGTGCTTTGATCGTATTGGCTATTTCTGTGGCATTTTTGTCTGTTTGGTCGTTGAATCCTAAGTTGAAATCGCCTAATATAAGTAGTTGGGTGGAGGGTTTTAGGTTGTTCATGATTATATTATGCAAGTCTTCCTCGAAGGTACCAAGAGGGCCAGGTGGTCTGTATATGAGGTGTATGTTAATGGATTGTGACTCATTAATCTGCATTTTGGTGGTGAGGGATTCGCATGATTGTAGAGATTGGGTAGGGGCTAGTCTGAGACCAAGAGCCGTTTTAGAGATGATAGCGATGCCGCCTCCTCGTGTATTATCACGGTCTTGTCTGAGAATGGTGTAGTCGTCTGGGACAGCTAACATGAGGGTAGGTCCTGCTGCAGTATGGAGCCACGTTTCCGTGATTGCGAGAAAATCCAGGTTCCCTTCTGTGATTAAGTCGGCAATATCCGTAGCGTGAGCGACTAGTGATCTAGCATTAAGGAGCGCTCCCTTGAGAGGGGGGTCCTCGGGAGTTTTGTTGACTCGGATGGGTTTGTCAGTGGTAGTGCAAGCTTTGGGATGGAGGTTATTAAGCTGGAGGGTGTGTCTGATGAGTTCAGATAAAAGGGGGGCTGTAGGCTTATAGATCAAGACCCCAGTGCAAGGGATTGCCAGGAGGCAGTGCGGGTGGATGGCAGGGTGAGCAGGCACCTGGACCCGAAAGTCAGAGGGTTACCAGGTGCACAATGCTGAGGCAGAAGAGATCAGCAGGGGAGAGGAGGAGTAGAGGTAGAAGCAAGGGCGAAGTTCTTCAAGTTTCAAAGTGGCAGGGAGGCTGTTCTAGAGGGAGGCCCCAGCCGTAGACAGACATAGATCTACCCTCAGCTCATTTCTTAGAAAAACGATTGACCCTGCTGGAGTTGGAGGTGGAGGAGCAAAGAGCTCCGGAGGGAAGGTATTAGCAGAGGGACAGCTGAAGATATTTGGACCTACGCCCAAGAAAGCCTTGTGGACAATACAAAGGGTCTTGAATTTAATCCGTGCAGCCACTATGAGCCAGTGGAGAGATTTCAGGGCTGGAGAGATACAATCCCAGGGCTTGAGGCCAAGGACAAGTCTCATAGTCCTGTTCTGGATAAGTTGTAAAGGGCAGAGAGTAGAAGCAGGTAGATTTAGAAAGAGGCTGTTGCAATAATCCAACATAGTGAGGACCGGGGCTCACAAGATAGTCAGCTTCAGGGTGAAGGAGAGGAAAGGCTGAATACCTCTGAGTAGGTGCAGTAGGAAGTTTGACATTTTAGAGACATCTGAGATGTGGACAGAGAAGGAAAACATGGAGTCAAAGAAGACCCTTAGGTACTTAGCCTTTCAGGTGTGGGTAGGAGGAGGGCCAAGGGAGGATGACCAGAGAGCGACAGGAAAGGAGGGTGAAGGTGTGCCGATAAGGAGAATCTCCATCTTGCTGGCATTCAGGCAGAGATCGCTGGCAGCACACCAATCCTGAAGGGCAGATAGGCAATCAGAGATGAGATAAACAGAGGAGGTGGCAGAGGGAAGCCTGAAAATGAGTTGAGTGTCATCCACATAGCACTGAAAATTGGAGCCAAGTATTTGGTTGATAAGCCAGGGTGAGAGGTTAGACCCCTAGGGAACACCACAGGTAGAAAGGGCGAGAGAGGAAAGGAAGGACCCAAGTTGAACCTGGGAGGGTTGATCAGTGAGGAAAGAAGTCAGCCAGGCCAGAGCCTGATCAGTGATACCCAGATTGTCACAAAGATGGTTGAGCAGGATGGTATGGTTGACAGTGTCAAAGGCAGAAGAGAGATTGAGTAAGATGAGGACAGAGGGGATGTTAGAGTCAAGGTTGGAGAGGAGATCTTCATGGATGATCAGGAGAACACTTTCTGTGCTTCTAGCAGCTCTAAAGCCAGACTGATGGCTGTGGAGACAACCAACATAATCAGAGGGAAGTTTAAGCTGTGAGATAGCCAACATTTCCATGAGTTTGCCCAGACAAGGAGTGATGGAGATCGGGCAATAGTTAGCCGGCAAGAATGGTCGGCTGCGGGTTTCTTGAGGAGAGAGTGCATAAGAGAGTGCTTCAGAGGTGAGGGGAAGGCTCCAGAGGCAATGGAGACATTGCAGAAATCAACCAGGGCACGAGCGAGGGTGTCAATGTGGTCTTTGATGGTTTTGGAAGAACAGGGAAGAACCTGTTTTGATGAGACTTTCATAGATCTGACTTGTCTAGAGACCTCGATAGGGGAGAAAAGAGGAAAGGAAGAGAAAGAGGGTGGGGTGACTGTAGGAGAACCAGTGTTCACAGAAGGAAAGGGGAGAAGAGTCGGAGGGGACGAGAGGGTGGACAGGACATCCTGGGTTTTTGAGATGAAGTGAGAGGCAAGGGCCATGCAAAAGGACTGGGAGGTTACAGGAGAGGTAGACTGTAGCAGGGTTGGACAGGTCCTTGCAGATGTTAAAGGGTTCGGCCGAGTTGTTTGATGCCGCAGAGACATGGACTTGGATGTGGACTCTTTTCTTAGTGTGGACAGAGAGTCTGTATTGCCTATGGAGCAGGCGGCAGGCCAGTTTGTCAGAGGATGAAAAAGAAGCCTTTTTCTCTCAGACACCCTACACTTAAGTTTAAGAGTAGCTAGGTCAGAGTCATACCAAGAATTTCACTTGGATTTGGGATTCAAATGGATCCTCATGACAGGGAAAAGAGCATCAAGAGTAAGGGAGAGAAGAGTGGATCATAGACAGAGCTGTGTCAGGATGTGAGCCAGCCAGAGGAGGAGGGGGGGGATAAGGTGGCAGAGAAAGCCTTGACTGATATACCCTTCATGGGCTGGATGTCCGAGAAGGTAGGTGGCAGTGTTGGGGTTGGCTTAGCCTGGGGGGAAGAGTGGGAGAGATGAGAGGAGAGGAGGGAGTGATCACTCCAAGAGAGAGCAGTGATCAGAGGGACGGAGAGGGGGAGGTCAGAGGAGAACAAGAGATCAAGTGTGTGACCTGCAGAGTGAGTCAGGGCAGAGGGGAGGATAGAAAGGGAGAGGGAATCACAGAGGTCATGGAAGAGTATAGAGGAGAATGTAGAGAAAAAAATGAGGACTGGATAAGTAGCTAAATATTGGAATGGGTTATGTTAGGAAGTATATATTTTCTGTAAATATAAACTGAGTGCCAATTAACAATACCCTACACATCTATTTTATCTGCTTTTACATTCTTTTATGAGAAAGAAAAGTGACACAGTGCTGCTATTAATGTACATATGCATTTTATTTACTTTCATCAAAATGCTTCCAAAAACAAATATTTAGAAATACACAGCAATGTATTTGTTTATTTGATATACATGCCATTGTTTCGAATCTTGAAGTTCAGTGCTGTTCTGTTCTGCATTCTGGGACTTGTAGTTTGAGTTTTTTAATGGGAAAAGTTGAATTGGAAGTGACAAAATGCAAAGGAAGAAATTAAGACTTAATATGCAACTATATATTGGAATGGGTGATGTTGGGAAATATGCATGCACTGCCAACATATTAAACCATCCCACTTAAAAATGGCCCAACAATCTATTTTATCTGATTGTCTTTCTTTTATGAAAAAGTGTCACAGTGCTGCTATATATGCAAATATGCCATTTTTAACTTTAATCAAAATGCTTCTAAAAAGAGATATTTTGAAGCTCAGAGCATTCTAATTGTTTGCTGCTTCATTGAAGCAAGGTTAGGAATGCTGTGATGCATGGTATTTGCTAGAGTGGTTAAAAAGAGAATATGCTGATCGAGAAGCTTATTACAGGGTAAGTAGCAAGAATCCTCTCTCTCTCTCTCTCTCTCTCTCTCTCTCTCTCTCTATATATATATATATATATATATTTATATATATATATATATTTGTGAAAGATTTGAATACACTATTTATTAAAATATAAGCATACCTTTACTATGTCTTGTTAGATTCAGATCTTGTTGAATCTGAAAATATAAATCTTGGACAGTTTTACAATAGTTTATGATGAAGATGCCTTTGATTAACAGGAGATATGTATTCTCAGAGTACAAGTGTACATCTGAAGTTTTGAACTGAGATGACAGGGTTAGCTGTAGAGATTTTGGATGTGATTGTTGGATGGATGTGTGACTCTTTGAAAGCAGCCAATTTGGGAGTGTTCATAACATGAAAGTGAAAAGGGTAGAAGGGATGCCCCTGTGTTACAGGTTCAGCGGACACTGCGATAGTCTGCGAACAGCACATGCAATATCCAGGTCTTTAGAGGATGCCTGGCAAGGAAAGGGGACTCTGTGGATTAGCCAATTAGGTTTTCTGGGTTGGTGTACAGGAAGAGAGAGTATCAGGAGTTTTTGTTTGCAGGAGTTGTGAGGGCACTGAACATGGCTATGTCTATGTGTTTGAGAAGGAACAGTGTGTGATTTTAGGGGACTGTTCAATTCAGTCATTGAAGGTGTATGCTGAAAATCATGGCATCTTTGGAAGAATTGGATTGGCAGACATTTTGTGGCATATAGTGTGTGGCTTAAACTGGGCAGGTTTGTGAGAGTATGGCTCACTTTAAATATCCAGGCATTGTAATTGTGCATTGTGGAGGGGACAATTTGGGGTATGTGACTCCAGTGTATTTGCAGGTTGCCCTGAAGGGTTTCTTTAAAGTCTAATGGAAATGTTTTCTGCTGGCAAGATTATGTTTTCTGAAATAAATCAAAGGCAAACATGGAGATGTCCAATAAACCTTTTCATTCCACAAATGCAATAATAAAGGCAGCCTGTCAATACATCTGTATCTGCTTTTTATGTATGCTGCACAAATGTCATATTTTCAGAATGACAAGGAAGGTCTGATGGTATGAATTTATTTTGTGAAGATGGAGTTCATTCCACAGATGTCGGAGATGCAATTTTCCTTTACAATGTTAGGAATGCATTGAAAAGGTTCCTGTAAGAAAATTGTAAGGAAAGATGTAGAGTGTACAGTACTACTGTACATAAATGCAAAAAAAAGGAAAAAACACAGTAGTCTGCCGACAGCACATGCCACATCCGTGTTCATAACATGAAAGTGAAAAGGGTAGAAGGGATGTCCCTGTGTTACGGGGTCAGCGGATACTGTGATAGTCTGTGGACAGCACATGCAATATCCGGGTCTTTTGAGGATGCCTGGCATGGAAAGGGGACTCTGGGGATCAGCCAATCAGGTTTCCTGGATTTGGTGTACAGGAAGAGAGTGTAGCAGGAGTTTTGTTAGCAGGAGTTGTGACAACACTGACAATGGTTATTGAGAAGTAGATTTTGGGGGAACTCTTGTGTACATTGGATGAAGGTCTATGCAGAACAGTGTAGATAGGTGGCTAATCTTGTATTACATGAATGTGAAGTGTCATGGTATGGAGTGCGAGAAATGAAGTAGATGGACCTGCTCCCATTTTGTACAAATATGGTTCAATTGACACATTTGGTCATTATTATTCTTTGTAGTGGAGGAAACAGTTTGGGTTACGTGACTGGAATTTCATTAGTTTGCAATGAAAGAGACATTGGGAAATATGAAGGAAATGTTTCAACTTTCCAAAATTATTGTTTATCGCATTGCTCAGAGACAGATATGGATGCGTTCGAGTTTATTTGGTTCGCAAATGGAAAAAGTGAGGCACAATTTCAATAAAGCTGTGTATCCTTTTGTGCAAGATGTTGGCATGACATCTTTTCATAATGAGAACATTCAATTTGATATTGCCAATGTTTTTCAGAGAGATGGAGTCCATCTGACTGATGTGGGCAAGCAGATTTTTCTGGAAAACATTCCAAATGCTTTGAAGCAGTTTTTGTAACAGTTAGAAGAAATAATTGAGTTTGGTAAAATGTTTCTTAGTACAGTTTATAAAACCATAAAAAACCAAAAAAACGTTTTAAGGTTTTAAGAGCCACTATTTTTTAACGTGAAACAATTAAATGATTTTAATTCTCCCATCTCCATTCTGGAATATTACTGATGTCCAGAGACTACCGCGCTGTCTGCAAACTCTGCAAGCTACATAGTAGCTTGTGACTTTTTTATCACTTCTATTTTTTAACTGCGAAAGGTGGCTCCTAAAGGAACCTTTTTTGTGTGTATTTTTGGTTTTGTAATTTATTTTAGCAGGATAGGCAAGATAGCAGAGGGAAGAGAGTGTAGGGGTACCAACCACAGAGATGAAGAAACAGGTGGACAGAGGAAGATATTGGGCACACCTTAAATTAAATTTGGGGGGCAGTGTTTTTCGTGTTCCATGACCGCAGCCTCGATAAGCACTCCGAAACTGCTCCTCCCTACAGTTTGGTGCTTAACAGTACAAATATAGCACTGTGACCCTCAAAAGGTAAGGGTCAACAGCATACTGTATGGCCTGTGAAGCCACCGCTGGACTCCTCTGCCCCAAAGGAGTATCCTTTGTGGTAAAAAGGAGCAGTTGCAGTTGAAGATGATGAGGTGGAGGATGTCAACCTACTCTTACCTGCGAAAGTTATCACCTTCCTTAGAGCAGTGGGGTGGTTAGATTTGGTGTGGTGCCTCATGAAAGTTGTCCCATAGGAATACATGCCAGGTTTGCTGAAACTGAGTACAACTTTGCCATCAGTGCATTTCACCTTGCTAGCACGAGCCCAGGACTCACTCCAAGTACTGGAGATAGGGACTTGCTCCACCTCATCTTCTTCTTCCCCTTGATCCTCATCTGTATCTCTGTACCTGTTCCCCTGCACATGCCCTCCAGATTGTGATGGTGTTGGTGGTGCTTGGGAAGCAGTGATGGCCATACCAGGTACCATTGCAGCAGGCTTTCAAAAATCCGCAGAGCAGGCATTTCCCAAATGCTCTCTCCTGGACAGCCAGATTGAGAATGTAGAAAAGTAATGGGTGGGGCCCTTCAGGGAAACCATCCATGGACAGTCAAAAATAGGGGTTGAAAAGTTGTAAAATTTGATCAGATCAATTAAGAATGGGTGTGGGAGTTGTGGAAGGGTAACGTTTCAGCTTGAAATATCCTAGATTGGCTGGAAATACACTTTTAAACTGTCCACGGTTGCAGACACACCATCACGCTGCACGGGCGTGGTCACATGTTAATGTCCGCAGCCTGGACGGCCCTCCACAAGCACCCACCGAACAGGAACCGCAGTGCGCATGCACATGGATGTCTGTAGAACAGTCGCAGTGCTTGCGGACTAATGAAAAGTGCATCATGCAAAACCGGGCATGTGCGGACATCACAGCTTCTGGAGGCACCTCCATTTTGAGTACGTACCCCCCACAGACAGTCATACTGTCTGCAGACTACTTAAAAGTGCATCTGTGAAACGAGACATGTGCGGACATCGCGCCTGTCGGTAGACACTTCCATTTTGAGTACGGACACCCCGGACAGTCGTACTGTCCACAAACTCATAATTACTGTTAAAAAAAAAAAAGAACACACAACGATATGCAACACATGTATAGAATCAAAAATACATGTATTCATGAAAGGGATGTGGTGTTGGAATGGGAAACATAAATAGGAGAATTAGGAATTTCTGTACAATAATGATGAGGGGAAGAAGGGAATGAGGTTTCATCAAAACATCTTTGATTTGTATGTTCAGAATTTGATGGGGATGATTGCTGAGGGCAAGGGGGACAGGCGCAAGTAGGACAGTGATAAGAAATATTTTTAATGACATGATTGTTCACATAATGTAAAAGTTCTTGTTTGTACTAAGGTATATTTCCGTCATGTAAACATCAGTAATTATGTTATGTATATGTGTTTGCTGGTTGATGTGTACAACTTTTGTGGGTCTCCCATATGATTCTAGGCTTTGTAAATGCCGTCCGATGTCTGTGGACGATCGCACTGTCCGCAAAGTTTATATCTGCCACATTGGGGGTGAGTATAATATGAGCAACTTGTATCAGATTAAGAGTGCACTAGTAAAAACCTTTAAAATTCACTAAAACAACTTTGCTAAAGGGACATTATGGTTAAGTTGTACTACAAAACAACCTATGAAATGTATTGAAATAACTTTGTTAAAGGCACGTTATGGTTAAGTTGCACCAATAAAAACCTTCGAAATTCAGTGAAAATACTTTGTTAAAGGGACGTTATGGTTAAAAGTAAAACCGAAAAACCCTTGAAAGTTGCCAGCTCCAGGCACTGCCAAGACTAACTCCCAGGACATCAAAGATGACATCACCAATGACACACATATGAAATTAATTTTGATGAAAAGTTTCTGAAAGGGGATTGTGTTTATAATGTTAGTAATAATATGTCAAGTGTGATCGGGAGATCTATTGCAAACTACTTAACTTATTAAAGAATGTACTCATCAAAACAACATTATATTGGAGTGTTGTTGTTAATACAGGAACCTACTCATACCTAAACATAGGTGATGGCTGCAGCATGCACCATAGAAGTACAACATTTATAAGCTTGTAATTTTGGATAGTACAACAGTGTATGCTACCTTATCAGAGTATTGAGTAATGTTAAACAAGTTATAACTAGCTAACAATTCAATACTTACAACACACTTGTGCTAGTACAAACAATACATATGAAGACTGGCAATACATACGTTATGCTCTGATGTAACCTGTAAGCTTTGCATTTTCTTGCCACTGCGCCCTGCTACCCCTGGGTCTGGCGCGCATAAAAAGTGAATAAAATAAAACAAACAAACAAACAAACATACACATCAGAAGCACATCCAGGGAAACTAAAGTAAGGAAGAAAGAAACAGCATCATCAGAAAATGTTAATAACATTTCATGTATACAAATGAATTGTGTGAAAGAGGCCTGCTTATTGCCCCATGTATGTGCACCATGACCTGATTCTAAACCCTAAGGAAAGTGCTTTAAACATATGACAAGGTTACCGTCTAGATATATAGCACCTTTTGAATTTTAATATTCTGTCAGTGAACAAAACCACCTGACCTAGATATGTCAGTGAACAAAAACAAGTGGCCCAGATATGTGATGGCATCAGTGATGTCATCAATGACATTTGTGATGTCATCTCTGATGTCCTGGGTGTTAGGCATAGCAGTGCACAGTGGCGGTGCAAGTTATTGTTGCTTAGCTTACTGCTATAACTGGTGAATTTCTGAGGATTTTTGGTTTTACTTATAACCATAACGGCCCTTTAAAAACATTTTTTATTGAATTTCATAGGTTTTTATTAGTGCAACTTTACCATAACGTCCAACAGGGAAGTGAATCCGCTGACCAAACCCAGATAGCACAAATTTGTTTTTACTTACTTTTGGCCTGTTTTGAAAAGTACTACTGGACGGATTTACACTAAATTTACAAAAGCATGCTTTTGGGACAAAGCCACCGCTCATTCCGGAAATATGTTGACAATCTGTCCAGCCGTTTGTGCTGTAGGCATGAGAACCTTTTTCTTTTTTTTTCATTGCGTCTATCGGAAAAAAAAATGGTGCCCCCCCTATAATTTAGCCCCCCCTTGATGAAACCTCACCAAACTTGCCAAACAAATGCAGACAGGGCAATATACTTTTTTTTTGCAAAGTTTGGTAAGGATTTTTCCAACGGAAGCAAAGTTATTAGCTGCCCAAAAAGTGCTCTTCCTATGAGTTGAAGGGAGGCCGCTACCACAGGCCCTGTAATAGAAAATCTCTTCATATACTAATACAATACAATCCACAGTTGTATTGGCACATATAAACATCCCTCAACAAAAGCACATTCTCTGTTACGTTCGACCGTTGAACAGCATCTGAGGTACTTGACATCCTATTGGCAGCTGCCCACCACACAAACAATACACAAAAAATCAGAATGTAAATACAGGATATTCGACCTTCACTCCTCATATAATCTTCTTCCATTCCTAATTCTAATATTTGAGGTTACAAGCAGTATTTCTTTAAATAACATTACAATAGGAAACTAAATGGAATGTTTCAAAAAAGGTAGCAGGTACTCCTCTCCAGAAAGAACATGGCATGATAACCTGTTCCGAGATGAGAGTTTGCAGCACACGCTTTTTGCTCACTGTTCCTTTCACAGATGGGAAATAACCATTTACATATCAGTCTTTGTCCCGCCCACATGGGCAGTCCAGCACGGAAATGCTATGGCAATTCCTCTCTGAACAAGAGTACCAACAGCAACCCCATAAACATGTTTCAGCCTTGTTGGGCCTCATCAGTGAGGTGAAGCTGTGCCTCTCTGAGCACAGTGAGCAGGGAGTCCATGTCGGGTTGCCCCCAGGTAACTCAGGGTGACCAACCCCAAGTTCCTTGCAAATATTTCAAAAAAGGTAGCAGGTGCTCCTCTCCAGAAAGAACATGGCATGATAACCTGTTCCGAGATGAGAGTTTGCAGCACACGCTTTTTGCTCACTGCACTTTTCACAGATAGGAAATATCCATTTGCATGTCAGTTGTTAGGAATGATTTCTTAATTATAAGTAATTTTCCTTCCATGTGGCAACCCCTAAACTTTTTGCTGTTGTTTTTCACCCTGATCTAGACTTTGCCAGAGAGGCGCAGCCTTCTGCCGCAGTCCTCTGGGCTTTTGCTCCATTCTTACGGGGAAACTGACATGCCCTTAAGACAGTCAGTACCGGGAAATGTTGTTTTCCATAGTTCTTTTATCATGTTGCAGCGTTCGAGCAACATGACACAAGAGGGCACTGTAAGCTGAGTTACTGCTCTCTTGGGTCTCTAGTTACTCTGCAGGCCCTAGACACTCTCTGTGGATTGTTAACGAACAGTGCAAGTGAATCGAGGATGGGACTGGTGGCAGCGATCGTTTCTTTGTGTTTTGAGCTCCTTTTGGCTGTTTAAGCGCGTTTCTCACGCTTAGCCCAAAATGGTGGCCTGGCTTCCAAAATGGCCAGACAACGAGGCTCTTTGTCCTGACCGCTGACCGCCTTGCCCCCTTCACCTTCCCCAGGTCGAGCCGACCCGGGGCCTTCCTTATTTGGGCATGTACTTTCCCGCGAAACGCAGATGCTTTCGCTGGCTTCTACAGGCCTTGTGTGTGCCTCCAGGATGTGGGCTGGGATGTCTGGTCCCAATACACATCCTGGGTGCCAGAGAGTCTAGTGTGTCTTGAATGCCTGGGACCACTCTGGTCCGTGATAGGTCCACGTATGGTGTGAGTGTTTTGTGAGCAGATCTCCCATTGGGTCCTCTCCGTTTTGGCACGAAGGGAACTCTGGATAAAAGGAGGCTGGAAACACCACTACCATGTCGATCTCCTGAGTTCTCACGAACAAGGGATACATGAGCCAAGTATCCCGCAACTACGAGGCTGAACCTAGGAATCGCTGGTTATCCGCTGAAGGACTGCTCCTCTGAACTGCTGTCGCTCTGTGAAACCATTCTGCCTCTGATCGAACGAGAAGGCCTGTACTGGTACTTCGACCCTTTGGAATAGTGGGAACAACTATTCTCGGCATCTTCATCATCTCGTGCACGTAAGCCTTTGGAAGCATCTCTTAGCCATCCAGTGGACTGACTAGCCTACACAGGAGTCTTGCTCTGTTACCGCCGTCAGGTTGTGTTGTATTCCGAGTCCTTAGCACTCTCATACGATTCGTACACTTGGCATTCCCAGGTCTGAAGTGAGAAGTTTACATTGGGCTGAAATACACAGGGCCGCTCTGTTGCCCTGCTGTGGTAACAATCTGTGCGGGTTCACTGCGTGTCGGACATCCTCAACTTCTGCTGCCGCGGAATCTACACAACGCCGAGACGTCCCCTGCTCGTATCTGAACCTGCCAGCACTGAAACTGACAAGGAGAAGCCTGGGTCTGCCTGCATCGGGGACCGGTGTGTAGCAACGCTAGGAACTGGTCGCCCTCCTGCAGTAGCCCGTAGCTTTTCCTCACTGTGTTAAACAGCACACCTTTTTTCGCACTCGCGCTCTGCTTCTGCCAGCAAGTGGAGGCCGCGCTTGAGTAGCGGAGATCTGTTCGCCCTCCTTTGTTCACCACTCTGAACTGCCTGACTTCCTTGAAGAGACTCCCCTTGGCCCATCGGCACCAGCATGTGCAGGTACTTTTGAGCACAAGGTTCCACTCTTCATAGGGCTCGGACTTCCTTCTAGTTAGGTGGCCTCTGAAGGTGAACTGGGTCTAAACGATTACTTGCACTGCCTGTTTTCCTCCCCATCTAGGTGGTCTGCATATGTTGTGCTTCTAACTCTTTAGACCTTTCGGTAATTGTATATATACTGTATTTGATTGTGATGTATTGCTTTACTTGAGTTTTATTGTGATTCTTTACTATGGTCAATATTACAAAGGCCTTGTAATAAATGTGTCTATATTTTTAATATAACACCTGCTTGGAGTAGTTTGTAAGTGTCCTTGCTTTGTGTGCTCATTGCGGGTTTTCAGTCACCCTCACCACTCTTGAGACCTGGTCTTGACCGCCGCGATCGCTACCTTGATTGGTCTGGCTTGTCCAGAGGTTACCCTGTTCCAAGAAACGAGGCTGGCCTTCTGAACCTCTGCCCCTCCAGGACAGTGTTCAGAAATCCATCTTAACATCAGTCTTTGTCCCGCCCACATGGGTAGTCCAGCACCGAAATGCTATGGCAATTCCTCTCTGAACAAGAGTACCAACAGCAACCCCATACACATGTTTCAGCCTTGTTGGGCCTCATCAGTGAGGTGAAGCTGTGCCTCTCTGAATTCTAATATTTGAGGTTACAAGCAGTATTTCTTTTAATAACAGTACAATAGGAAACTACCTGTAATGGCTGGAGGACAATTATTCTAAAGAAGAAATTAAAAAAGAAGATGTTCACGAAAAGGAACAAGAAGAGAATACATCACATTCAAGATTCTGTGAGTCCATAATGTTTATGTATGTAAAATTAGAATAACAATATTATGTTATTGAACACATTTCAGTCACCAAACAGATATAGGACCCAATTCATAGAACCCAGCGCAGAAGTAGTGCAAGCACTGCACGCCGTGATGGAGTGTGCGCCTCACAAACCAGCAATTGCGCAGCACACGTTTTCATGGAGGCATCAGTAGCTGTAGTGCAATGCACATAAAGCAGCACCAGGAATGCCCCCAACACACCCCCGTGCACAGGAAAAAGCCATTGACCTCCCCTCATTGAAATGGCTACTATGGCGCAAGGCCCTGCACCGTCGGTGGGACAGCACGCAGCACCCACAATGTAATTGCATGAAAAATCATCACGTACCCCGCTCGCAACAGCCAAATCACGTGGAAAGGGCATACCCTCGTTTTTTCAACATTTTCATGACTCACTTGGGTTGACCATGTCATGTTGGACTGATATGTCCCTGTTGCCATACAGGCTGCATGCATGTGCTGCCCACCGGATCAATCCTCATCCCCACTCCTAATCACTCATTCCATGTCACTCTCTCTACTGCCTCTCTTGGCCCTCTTCCTGTTGAAACCTGTCATGGTGTATTGCCTGTGCTTCTCATCCTATGCACACTCTCATTCTCTTGTCGCATCTCTTGATATCTGTGAGAGGTCACCCTGCCAGCTGTTCCTCCCCAGAGGTATTCTACCTTACAGCTCATTCCCCCAACAGCTCACTGTCTCCGGGGGACTGGTGAATCCTATGCTCGACTACTGCGACTGACTATACAGATATTCATTTGCTTCTGCTCTCTTCCTTCTGCAGCTCACACAGGAATGGTTTGGGTGTATTGTCCCTTGGTTTACGGGCCAGGTATCACACTAGGACTGTGATGATGAAATTGGCTGCCAGCCAACACCCACACCTGGGGGTATTTGCTAGATCCCTACAACCTACTGACGGCACTTGACACATGAATCATGCACTTGCCCTTACACTGCCATCATCCTGCAACTTTGCCTTCCCAGGAAATGTTGTTTAATTGTACGTTGAGAACGTTCCCATGTACTGCAATGGCCACATACATTTCCATGGCCAGGTCTCACCTTCTACATGGGTATTCTCTTGGATTTTGTCGATGTGACCAGAACTCATGGAATCAGTGTGCCTGCCTTTAATCTGTTCCACCACCCTAGCATCATAGCACAGTGTAACACGTGTGTTCATGAATATTGGTATTTTCAGTTTATGTCATTTCACATGCATTGTACATGGATCAGGGGCAGTGGCCATCACCTTACATGTCATACAGTTTGACGGTTCAGGCATGGCGATGCTAGTGCCATCTGTGTATGTGCATCAGTGATTCTGGTGACTCGACTATGCCTGCCTGGTGCTTGTGTGTGAAGCAGGTGCTATACACCATGCACTACATGTGGTGTTGTGCCCTTAACGTGCATCCATGTCTGATTTCATGATCCCCTTGCCTTCCAATTACACTGCGTATATGGCAGAGTTTGTGTACTCACTGACATGGCAGGTTGATGTGTTGCATGACTGCATTATGATACCTATGTGTGTGGGCTGGGCTTTCTAACAGTGTCTTCATGTATTTGACTGTCCTTCTGCAGGGGATGAGTCACTGGGTGCAGGCAAGGAGGTGGAAGAGCTGCAGGAGAGGGGGCCACAACCAGACACCAGTGGAGGACGTGGTGTGGTGGGCCATGAGAACCCACTGGTGCTGCAATCCTGGGAATTGCTCACTGTGACTCTGCCTCTGAGGAAGCCTATGGCTCTGGTGTGAGTCAGACAATGAATCATTTGAACTGTTGCAAGTGAGTGATTCAACTGTGGGTGCTGGCTTATCACAAGCATCTGTGGTGGGGGAATAACCCTCACAAGGCCAGTCAGTGTTGTCAAGTTGCTCTGTGGTGGTTACAGCTGCAGGGCCATGCTCCACAGTATTGGTTTCTGTTCCTGGGACAGCTGTTCAAGGGAACAATGCAGTTCTGCAGCCACAGACTGTGCCAGCACATCAAGGGCCAGGTTTCCTTGGGCCGAGCAGGCATGGTTCACGCCAACATGGTGGGCGTGTGCCAACAGGCCAACATGTGTAGGAGCAGTCCATGTATTCTGTTGCAGGGCATGGATAGGATGGCCAATTCCATTCACCCCCCAGAAAGACAAGTGCATCTCTGGCAGCGGGCAGTGTGGTCCACATGTCACTCACACATTCTCCAGATGCAGGCCAGCAACAGATGCAGACGGGCAGAAATGTGGTCCCTGTGCGCAACCATGGCTGCAGTGGGTCAGGCCTACAGGGCTGCCCTGAGTGAAGAGGCTAGGTCACTGCAGCATACACTGACTGCACTAGAGGCAGCACACAGTAGACACTCAGAAGTGCTCATGCAACAGTTGACACACACCATATCGGAGGAACTGCGAGCAACCCGTGAGGTGTTGCAAGCAGAACTTTGTGCATCCCGTGAGGTGTTGCATGCAGACATCCATGCCATCATGTTGCAGATGCACACCTCACAGTCCCGCATGGCTGCTCCCATGGAGGACCTGCATGTGGTCAGCCTCCCATACCAGTAACACCTTCTAGTGCTACACCAGAGGATGCCAACAGTAGCGACAGCTCTCCCAATCCATTATATCCATGCGGACCATGAGACCCATGGAGGTTTATTTTTTCTTCAACATCAACACGCGTGGGTGTTGAGGTGCACCCTGCCCCCCCACCCTCCTCGGTGCCCCCCCACCCCCCGGGCCACCATGGGCATTTTTGATTTTTCTTACTTGTTTTTTTTTATTGTGCATTTATGTAACAGTGTGTTGCTTTGTGTGGCATCCGAGGGCATCCACTGTAGGTTCCGGCTGGGCCCGTGCAGATTTGTCTCATGTTTGTACCCTTGTTGTTTGTGCCTTAGGGTCCAGACACTTATGTGACTCCTGCCTCCCCTTCCCATGGGCTTGCAAAGATTGCAGAGTGTGAAAATAACTTACACAGTGGCATTGAGGTTCTGTTTCATCTGTGGGCAGTCTCAGGTCCAACATGTGAATACACCCCTAGTGGGATTCCTGATAGTTGGTCTAGTGCATTTTTGGCATCCCTTTTTGTTTTGACGTTTTCTTGTATTTGTTTGCCTATCTCCATTGTATTTGCTTGCTATCTCCATTGTTGTTGCCCTTCCAACTGTATGCGCTTCCATCCCACCTTTATTTGGCAGGACGTCACTACTGATGGAAGGGTTCCCTGGGCTAGTTAGGGCACATTGATTCACCTATGATATTCTGATTGGTGACTGTCAGACATACTCACTGCTGTGCCCTGTGTTTCTGGTATGTCGTACTGGCCAATTGATGTTCCTGTGTACATTATTGTTTTGATGTATGTGAGTTGGTTCTTTGAGTGGCAGGACGGTTTGTCGTTGACCCCTTTGTGACAGTGATGTTATGAGTTGGGCATTTATGTGTCCCTGTTGACATTGCATGCCATGGCATGGCGTGCCAAACAGGTGTCATGGAACTTGGGGGGCTTTAGATGACCTATCGTCATTTGAAATGTATTTGTGCATGGGGGTGGTGGCATACTGCATCTTCCATGTGCCTTTTGTGCACTGAAGATTGTTTTTGTTTTAGTTGTAAGGGAGGCAAACAATGTAGCACTTCCAGGGACAGTTTCTCAGGGTGGAAAGGTTGTGACAGATGATTGTCCCTTTGTCATCATCGATTGTCAGCTGGTATGTGCCAGGCTGTGTGCACTCCACAGGGGTTGGATTTTAGGTTAAAAATTGTGCCACAAGCTGGGTACAGGCAGCCTTACCACATGCCCTTTCCCCTCCAATGTGCAGCGGGCATGCATGTGGGAGAGTGGTCAAGGGAGCAGAAACATCACTCTGAATGTGCGCTCCACTATGGCCCAGGTTGGGCTGTGTTGTATCTTACCTGGGGTGGAGTGGTGGGGTTCCGTATTGGCGTCATCATGTAGGTGCTCAGTGGGTAGGCACTGTGCCCTGTGGAGGTGAGATGGATTGTCAGTGGTGTGGTTTGGTCTGTGTGAGACATGCATACATTTGCAGGGCCATTTGTACTCACCAATGAGCCATGTGTTGCCATGCCTCCCAGCTTCCAGAGCCCGGTGTAGGGGTGACATTCGGAATATGAAACTATCATGCGTGGACCCTGGATAGTTTGCATATACAGAAGTAATGATTCCCTTGGCATCACATACAACTTGAACGTGATGTGCTCAGTGGCCCTAGGTGGACGTAGGGCCACATGGGTGCAATTGATGGTACCAAGCACTTTAGCGAAGTGAGCCATCCCATAGAAGTCCCGGACCACGGCCTGCCTTTCTGCAGGTGTTCTGGGCATGTACATGTGCCTGTGGACTGAGGGGTGTGCAGTCATGATTGCCAACACCTGGTGTAGGCAGCGTGACTGTGTGGCCTGTGAGATGCCCCCGACTATGGCAGTTGTCTGCTGAAATTACCCATTGTCCAAAAAATGCAGTATATTGAGCACCTTTTCCATGGGGCTCAGTGCTTGGGAGCACTGGGTGGGTGATGTGAGGTAATCTTCCCACTTCCTGACCAGGTCTAGTATGATATGAGGTGGGAACCTATACCTGCCATAGACCTGGTCAAAAGACCTGGTCATAAGGCATTCCAAAAATGCTGGTCCTGGGTAAAAAAAATGTGGGCCCTGGCTCTTCTCTTCCTCCTGCGGTGTCACAGAATCACTGTTGCGAGAAATGGCACGTTCATCGTAGATGTATATGCTTGTTTCTATTTTGCGTGTCTATTTATGCATTGTATTGGTGCGCCATGACGCTTACGCCAGCTTTGGCTTGGCGGACGTGTTTCCGGGTTTGCATGTCTTTTCACACCGCTGGTGAGCCCTGTTTGATTGCATGAATACATGTTGTTGGCGCGCGTGTGGGCGTTGTCAGTATTTCACTGGTGCACTTCCCAAGTAACGCCCACATTTCCGATTTTTGTTCCCCATTCCACGTATTCCGCCCCCTTTTTAGGTGAATGCACAGGACGGTGCGCCCATTCGCTGGGTGTCTAACGTAAGGCGTTTGTGATGTCGCAGTGACGTGTTGGGCCAGCGCAGATTCGACGCAGGTCTATGGTGAGCACGCATTTTCGCATGCAATTCCCCTTTTCCAGTGCAAATTTTTCATGAATCGGATAGATATTTTATCTAACTACTTTTAAATATCTACGCAACCAACACAAATATTTGCTAAGTGTACAACATCTTCAACTGTTTGAAAATATTTGAAATATTTTCAAATAAGATGAAGAAGCCATACAAGTATCACAAAGAATTAAAGAAGAAACACCATAAGAACTACCCATGAAACTAATCATGGATTAATTAACAGAATTAAAACAACTATTAATTAATGTTAAAAAGAAGTACAATCAATGAAAAATGACATTGAACATGTAAAACAAATCATGGATTGTTAGAATCCAGATAATTGTGCTAAGGAAGAAGATGTATTGCATGTTCAAAATAAAATAAAAAGAAAAACCTCAACCGCACATCCCAAATAAACCTGTTTTTAAAAACCTTTGCATATTTTATTTTTATTTATTTGTTTTTATTTTAGTATTTATATCAGCACGCCAAGGCCTCAGGCACTAGTTACAGTAAGTGCGTAGTGGAATACAATAGTACAAAAAGGGGTTCTTCAAAGCATAACTGTCAAAGCCATGCCTCATGTTATGGGGGGCTACATTGGGAATACAGGGACCAAAATTAGGGTAAATGCAAAAACTGGCAAAGCCACTCCTCGTGGTATGGGAGGCTACATCAGGTATACAGAGTCAAAATTAGGGATTTGTTGACAGTGCCTCACAAATGTTGCGATGTCGACATATTTATTTACCTTATATGTATTATTAATGAATACAACGTATTACAAATGTTATAATAACTGTTTACAAATACTACATTGAATACATCTTACATACATATTTTTTAATACATTTCTATAGCCGCGGCTAAATAATGCACAATGTGCCGGTGGCTGCTTCCTAGCCATGACTGCACAGTATACCTGTGGGTAACAACCCATGATGTAGGACAAGTTTGGAATAGCCATGGGTTAACACCCCAGTCGTTGCTGTTGCTAGGCGAGATCCTCAATATACCAATCAGTTTCCTTTTTTTGTATAGCTGCAGTTATAACATTATTATTATTTTTTTTTTTAAAAAGGTCTGAGTATGGAATATGAGTGACGAAAGAGACATTAGTAATACAATGGAAGTTAAAAGTTAAATGATCAATACAGTAAATGACTGCTCATGTAGTTATATAAGGTAGATGATGATAAAGAAAGTAGAGTATATATGACAGTAAACTAGGTGGGGATACATTTCATGGGTTAAATTACACAATATATAATACCATGCATTAAGAAATACAGGGGACATGGCATCTAAAACTAGAGTAGGGTGGCTCCTTTTTTATTGATTTTTTTCAAGCAATGTTCTTTTTTTACTCCACAGTTTCACCTGTAAGAAAGTCTGAAAACCTACAACCAAAATAGATAAGTCTCCCAGATACCTACCGTGTCACTGACCTTGCTCTTTGGCCATTGTCAATGATTTTTCACCTCCAACGGCACTAAACTCATAAAAATACCTTTTAAAAAGAAATAAAACACAGACACCCCAAAATGTATAGCTGTGGGTAAAGAACTACTTGTAACCCTATGCATATTCCTTTGTAGCCACGAATATCAGAAGAATGGCTGGAAAAATATGCTTTCCTGCCCCCAGGTCCTTACCAAGTGCCCCCCACATTTGTGTCAGCTCCCCCCCACTCCCCAGATGGACTCCTCACCTCCCCTGTCCTCTCCATTCCCCCACAATACACATTGCGCCTCATTACGAGGCTGACATCTGCGGAATGAACGGTGACGGTAAGGGACCAGCACTATTCATTCCGGGCCGTCACATTATGAGTTCTGCAGCGGATCCTGTTCTGGACGCCTGGCCAGACCAGAGGTGCAGAGCATGACCCGCTTGCAGTACAGGGTGCTAACAACAGGCCCATCATTAACGGGCCTGTTGTTAGCATCCTCCCCATTCCCATTGAGCCCTATGGGGGCTTAAATGGGAATGGGGACGTACCGGGTACGGGTCCCGCAAAAGGGAAATACCGGGCCTGCTAAAGTCGGCATGGGCCAGTAATTCCCTATTTTTGGGACCCATACCCGCTACCCAGTTTGGGGGTAGCCATGCCGGTAAGAACGGCATGGCTACCTCCAAACTCCTAATGAAGCACATTGTTTCTGTAATGCAGTTTGCTTTGAGATGCCGGTTATTTGTGGCTATAGCCAAGGCTACAGAAAGCTTTGTGTCTCATTGGAGGGTCATGTCCTAAGTACCTTGAAGGGAGCACTGGTAAAACCTCTATTGAAAAAGCCCAACTTAAACCCAGTAGTTCTTAAAAACTATTGTCCAGTAGCTAATCTATGCTGGCCTACTAAAATCTTAGAGAAACTGGTTTGTGGCCAATTTCAGGACTTTGTGGACAACAAGAGCCTCCTGGATGAATGTCAGTAAGGATTTCAGCCTAATCATGGAACAGATACCGCCCTATTGGCAGTTCAGGATGATCTACTAGAAGCCGCAGATGGGGGAAGATCCACAATATTTTTGATGCTGGACCTGTCTGCGGCCTTCGTACGATTGACCATAAGATCATTCTTCAACGCATTGGGATGGTCGGAAGAGCCTCAAAAGTAGTGGTAGAATGGTTGAAGGACAGGAACCAGAGGGTAACACCCTCCAAAGGAGGCGGAGTTGCGTTTATACATAGAGATAATATTACTCTGCAAACCATCCCTAACATCGAACTTAGTTCTGCAGAATCCCTCTCCATAAAACTCACCCTCTCTCCGACTAATACTGCAACAATTCACCTCATTTATAGACCTCCAGGACCACTCGACTCCTTCACAGATGATATCACGACCATTCTAACAGACAATACTAAGCCTAACTCTCAGGTGCTGCTACTAGGTGACCTTAACCTTTACTTATCCGACCCTAAGGACCACATGGCCACCAAGGTCGCTACCACCCAGGCTAACCTAGGCTTCCCGCAACGCATTGGCGAACCTACCCACATCAAGGGCAGAACGCTTGATTGGATTACTGATCTTAACTGTAACACTACTATAAGCTCCCAGATCAGCTCACATCTCAGAAACTAGGAAGAACCTTCAATGGCTTTCAGTTGCCCAAAGGATCTCTCTGAAAGCATGGGCCCTTAGCTACAAATGTGTAAACAATCAGGCCCAAATCTATCTAGCCTTCTTGCTTCACTCATTACATCCCATCGCGGACACTTAGATCTGCACAAACTCAAGGTCTCATGATCCCCAGATACAAGCTCCAATCAGCTGGAGGCGTTAGTTTCCCAGTCCTTGCTGCCAAGCTCTGAAACACCTTGTCACTTACCATTAGAAATCTACCTTCATTTAACCTATTCAAACACAAAGCCAAGCTCTGGTTAGCCACTTCACATTAACAACTATCCTCTTGATTATGTATAACATGACTCTTTGCGTGCCCGATGGGACTCGCGCACGTTTCTACTCTTGTCAATGCATATGATATCTGTAATGTTAACTGTAACTCTGCCACAACTCTTATTACTACTGTGATTTCCTGTCATTGCTGTATTGCACTGTTATGATATGCGCACGGTTGCCTTTGAGCCTGGCTGCGCTATACAAATAAAACAAATACAAATAAATACAAATACAAACACTGGGAGGTTTTCTATCAGAACTACTATGGCTAAAATGTGGAGTTCCACAGGGATCAGCATTGTAACCATTGATCTTTAATCTATACATCCGGTCACTATTTGATGTATTATGGAAGTATGGATTGAGATTTCACTCTTACGCTGACGACACTCGGATTTATGTGGAAACAGAGAATATAGAGGAGGCATTTGAAAAAAATTGACCAGTGCATGCAGGAAATTAAAAAATGGATGGTATGCAATCAGCTACAGCTTAATGCGACCAAAACAGAGATAATTCTATTTGGAGCAGGGAGTAAGTTGAGGGCTGAAAAACAAAAGATAACTCCACAGATTTTAGGAGAAGAAATCCAGTTTTCTAAGAAAGTAAAGAACCTTGGATGTATATGGCAGGAAAACCTAGGGAGTGAAGCCCAGGTAGGCGCCAAGGTGAAGGATGTGTACTACTCCC
Organism: Ambystoma mexicanum; assembly: GCF_040938575.1. Taxonomy (NCBI): domain Eukaryota; kingdom Metazoa; phylum Chordata; class Amphibia; order Caudata; family Ambystomatidae; genus Ambystoma; species Ambystoma mexicanum. The sequence continues at coordinate 21,545,369 of NC_090924.1, forward strand.
TGCGTATGCTTAGGAATGTGCTCCCTTTTGTGGCAGCGGAAAATCACCCAGTGGTCGTAGGTGTGTTAAGTAACTCAAAGGGCCCTAAACGCAGCAGTTAAGCTGATTTCCCATCTGGGAAAAAGAGATCATGTTTCAGCCTCGCGTAGATCTCTCCACTGGCTGATGGTGGAAGATCGGGTAAAGTTCAAGATGGCTTGCCTTATGTATAAATGCTTTTACAATCACACACCAAATATTTGAGTGCTAGGATCCACCACCTTGAGCGAACTAGAGACCTCACATCGGGAGATAAAATGTTAATGACCTTACCCCGGACTAAACAGATCTCAAAGGGGGATAGGAGGTTTTCGGCTTTTGGTCCAAAGTTACGGAACCAGCTACCACTTACTATCCGCTTATGTTCATCGCTGGAAAGCTTTAGAAAGGCATTAAAAACCTTCCTATTTAAGTAAACCTAGGAGATCTATACTACAGTTGTTACACCTTGATTAATTTACAAACCACAGTACACATCTGCACCCGAATGCAGTTTATTCTGCCTGGTGTGCATTAAAAATACTCAAAATAAAAATAAAAAATAAAAATCAAACTCAGTCCCTAGACACCCTCTAGCTCCTAAATTTCACTTGGTACCATCTAGCCACCCACCCACCTCTAGCCTGATTGCATTTCCATGTTTTTTTTACCTGCAAACAGTTTTTATCCTACATTTAATTTTCCCATGTCCTCGGCTATAACCTCAAAAACCTTCGCATCGAGCGAAAAACAAGATTCTCAGTTTAAAATTTATATAACTACTGCATGCAATTACACCAAACCATGCATGGATCGTGAGTCAAGGCTTCGTGCCCAAGTTGTTTTGGACCTGGTCTAAATCCATCCAGCAGTTTGGGCTCTGCGCTTTGGCAGAAATTGACCTTTTTTGCCTATGGAAAAATGAATGGGGAGTAGGCTGCAACTTTGGCAAAACATTTTTTTGTCTTATTAATAACTTTCTTATTTTATAATGTACCTTTACAAAACTTTGCAGTCTGGGGGGACTTGTAAGTCCCTAAACACTTTCGAAATGTCTGTCAAATCTGTTACTGGAATCAGGTTATTAACAATGGAATTTTAAAGGTTTCCTATGGGAGTCCAACTCACCTTAAATATAGGCTGGCTATCGCTGCCCTATAATGTAAATGTTACTTATGTATTTTATTTTCGTAACCGCGGCTACAAGAGACACTATGGAATAGTCTCCCAGGGCCCATAGGCATTCATTGTAGCCAGGGCTACTATCATTGCTGACATTTCACATGCAGCTACCATGAAGGATGTGATTGGTTAAAATGTAGGCACAGTTAATCGCAGAAACGACAGGAGGTCATACCCATGGCAGCGTGTGAAGTTTTACACGCTATTCGCCTGGCACGAGCGGGGTACGTGTATTCTGAGGGGTGCGTGTGAAGTTTTACACCCGATTTCGCTAGTGTGAGAGGGGTACTTGTATTTTGAGGGGTGCATGTGAAGCTTTGCACGCTATTAGCCTGGCGCGAGCGGGGTACGTGTATTCTGAGGGGTGCATGTGAAATTTTACACGCGATTTCGCTAGCGCAAGAGGGGTATGTGTATTTTGAGGGCTGCGTGTGAAGTTTTACATGCTATTGGCCTGGCGCGAGTGGGGTACGTGTATTCTGAGGGGTGCGTGTGAAGTTTTACATGCAATTTTGCTAACACGAGAGGGGTACTTGTATTCCGGGGGTGCGCTTGGAGTATTACATGCAATTTGGCAGTGTGGGTCCTCCCGGGTGTGCCTCCTCCCCCCTCCCCAGGCCCTGCAGGCAGTCCACACCACAGGGGACTACCCTACACCCCTTGCCATGCCCTACAGGCCGCCCATCCACCCTGTCGATGCCCCGCAGGCAGCCCACATGGCACCATGCACTTGTGACCCCCTTCACATGTCCCACCCATCAGTGACGGGCACCTGCCAGCAGGCCCTGAATCATGTCCCCCTGCACCTCCACCCATCCAGCATTGACGGGCACCTGCCAGCAGGCCCTGAATCATGTCCCCCTGCATCCCCACCTACCCAGCGGTGACGGGCACCTTCCAGCAGGCCCCGACTCATGTCCCCCTGCACTCACACCCACCCACCATTGACGGGCACCTGCCAGCAGGCCCCGAATCATGTCCCAACAAACAACATGTCCTAACAAAAGAGAGCCTTGTCCCTAAAGCCAACCTTAATCCCCCTTGCCCCCCAGTCCAAGCATGCAACCATCCACTGAACCCACTCCCAAATTACCCATGCCATGATACTCTAAATGAACCACCATGCCCATGCAGGAATGCACAACGGAGCCACACAGTGGCAACACATGGCTGAGGAAATGTTTAATGAGACATGCACAAAACCAATGACAGAACACAACACCAATTTAGAAGTTAAAAAAATGTATTAAAAACATAATGAACTGACTTGGAGGAATTGTAAAATGAAAATCAATGTACAATGACAGATTAAGAAAAAAAATTGTAAATCCAATGAAGTAAAAAAAATCATGTACAATAAAAAAGTGGTCTATTGCCAATGTCCATAATAAAATCATAATCCAAATTTTAAAAAAAGCATTGATCCATGGGAATATAGAAAAAGAAAGTATGTACAAGTCCGCAACTATATACAATGGAAGTCCAAATGGTCCATGATCCACAAACAAAAGGAAACCTACAAAAAAGTCCTATGAAGAAAAAACTATATACACGAAGTGGAGCAATGTCCATTAACTCCAAAATAAAAGAAAAACAAAGGAAATCTAAGACTAATGAACTATATACAATGGCGGCGGGCAAGTCCTACGGCTCACTCAGTGATGTTCCGCGCCAGGGCATCATCAAACTCCACGTCGATATCCCGGTGGCGGTCCTCTTCCCTGTCCTCGAGGTCTCGCAGGGATGCAGTCATGGCCTGTTCCAACTCCCTGCAAGTTGCCTAGAGGCACTCAGCCCGCTTCAATGCCCTGCGCATTGAATTCTCCACCCTGACCATAGTGAGCCGTGCCTCCTCCGCCCACTGCCGCTCTGCATCTATCCGCTGGTCCAACCGCTGCCACACGGAAGACACTCCCATTCAAGGGTCCTCCCGCCCTCCGGCCGATGCCTGCCCCTCTGGTGTTGATGGCCCGAGCCATGATGACTCCCACGCTGAGCCTGCCACTGCCTCCGACGTAACTGCCTCTGCCAGCACGACGGCTTCCGGGCTGATGAATCCACTGGTGCCATCGTGCACGTGACCTGCCCGATGATGCCGGCAGATCCTCCATCTGCTGGAGTCCAGTTGCTGTGGTGTCCACCCCTGCTGGACCTCCGACTCCCGACTGTGGCAGGGATGGGATCTCCACCGAGCTGGCTGCGTTGGTCGGGTCAGGTCCACAGGGGGCCCTGGTGGCATCTGGGCTGGAAGACGGCATGGAGAACGACTGGTGCGTAGTCTGCAAAGAGGAGTAGAGGGCTGCCAGAGTGCCCGACACATGTAGGAATCCCCCGACCATGGCCCCTCCCAACTGGGCCACATCGGCACGCAGCTCTTTGTGATGATGTGTGTGGTCCCCCCGGGAAGCACGCACGTCATCATGAATGTCACGCGTGCACAACGCGACACCAATCAGGACGGACTCCATACGGTCACGGGTTGCCTTGTCCGCAGGTAGAGGAGTGCCAGATGACGTGGACCTCCCCCCAACCTGTGAATGGGCCTGGGATGGGGCAGCCCTGCTGGTGCATGGTGGTGCAGTCACAGTGTCAGGGACAGTGACATGCACAGGCCCCTCCTGTGCTGCCTCCTGCCCCTGTCCCTGGCCTGCACCACTTGCACCAGTAGTCACCCCCACCAGGCCCCATGTGCGGCTCAGTAGAGGCCTCCTCCTCCTCTGTGCACACCACCAACCTGGATGGCTCCACACCATTTTCCGCCATTGCAAGCCCCTGTGGGGGCTCACCCGCCACTTCGGCTGCAGCCGTAGTGGCAGACGTGGCACCAGTCCCCTCGCTCCCGGATGATGGTAATTCCTGGGACGGTGACTGGGCCTTGCGTCGCCGGCCGGTGGAGGCATCCCGCCGCTTTGCTCCACAGCGCCGTCTCCGCCCTCTTATTCACTCGCCACTGTGTAGAGGGAGGCATAGCACACAAGCATCAGGGTACTGTACAATAGTCCCCTAGACAGGAAGCAATAGCACATGAGTGGCACTGTCAAACTTCACTTCCATCATGTCTCCCAACAACACATGGGTCAGTGCAGGCAACACACATGCAGGAACTGGCATAGCACATGCAACAAAAACTTGCATCCATGTCCACCGCACCGTGCATACATCCATTGGTGGGATGAAACTCAAATGCATCATGGGACATACTGATTACATGCACACGCATCACCGAAGGGTCATGCATCTGGCCCTGTATGCCCACAGACACAGTGGATACAAGGATGAGTAGGCTGTATCAGTGATTCAACACATCGTCACGGACATGTGTCATGCATCCATGGCGCACACACTACTCTGACACACGGACGTGTACATCATGCATATCCATGACAGCAACACACATCTATCACACCACAAACATGTCAAGGTACAGACAGAGGCATGCATACATGTGTGCATTCTGCATGCTGCTTAGCATGATGCATTGTGACACATACACCATCCATGTGGGTCACGCCTGACTAGACTCACATGCAGCACTGTCATTTCCCTGCACACACACGCATCCATACATGACCCGCGTCACACATGCAGCCGAGTAGCTAGCTACCACCACGCTTCAACATGCACTGTTTCAAACATGAATGCAGGGCCACTTACCGCTCAACTCCAGACGGGCCTGCATCCTGAGGATCTGGTGGTGAAGCACTGGTTGAATGCGCTCCAGGACCCTCATCTGCTGGGTGGTAAGATGGGCCCGGTGCCCCACAGCATCCGCTGCCTCCAAGAGACACCGGGCCTTCTTGAGGGTCCTGGATGTGTAGTCCTCCCAGCGCTTCCGGACGTGTTTGATGTTGCGGGATGCCACCCCTTCCGCATTGATGGCACCCACTATGTCCTCCCAGATCCTCTCCCGTCCTTCCTTGTCTGCGCACGATGGTGTGAAGAGGGCATCATAATGCCCCAGAACTTGCTCCACCAGGATACCAACTTCCTTGTCACTGAAGCTGGTAGCCATCTGCCTCTCTGGCTGGGGGTCACAGTGGTCTCTGATGGTGTTTGCCCCGACATGGTGACCCCCGAGGCAGGTGTGGGTGGCCAAATGGGTCCTGGGGCTGGGCTGTGGAGTGATGGAACACCAGTCAGGAGTCTTCTGTTCCAGCAGGGGTGGTCACAGCAACTGGACCCCTGCATATGGCAGATGTGCAGGCACCAAATGGAAGGGCACAGTGGCAGCAGGCAGGCAGCAGCAGTTGGCTCATAAATCGGCTTTCTGGGCAGGAGCGTGGTCTTCCGTGTCTTGTCACGTGGCCAGCTTGATATGGAGTGATTTGGCACATGAAAAAACTGCACGTCAGCAAGTAATTCGAGGAAAGGCCCTTAGCACGTAAGCGCGTATGTGACGTGACATGCGCAGGCATTTCCATGCAACGGATTGAGGGTCCCACATGGGTTTCCATCGCTCTGTACATGCTTTTCATGGAAAGCGGTGTGTGTGTTTTCACACATTGGGGTTCACACACGATTACTTCACAGCGGCTGAGTGTTGGCTATGTGTTTTTCTACACCTCTCTTTTTCCACCCATACTATCCTGCGTGTTGATCACGTACGTATTTTTGGGGTTCCTGGCTGCCACAGCGTACTGCATGTGTTTTTTAACATGCACGTGTGCTACAGGGGTTGCTTATCTCTTTTTCTTGCTTTTTTGGGATGCGTGTGCGTTGCGTGACACGTCATTTCTCCTAGGGGGCCACAGACTGGGACATTCATCATAGCTGTATATACATGTTTGTTGTTTGCGCACACTTTTGTTATGCGCAGGGATGCTACCGCCTGCCTTCGTGTGGCGGACGTGTTTAAGCCTGTGCGCGTATTTTTTGGCACACGGATTTCCCCTGTTCGATTCCATGAATATGTGTTGTTAGCGCGCGTGTGGGTGTTGCGAGCATTTACCTCACGTACTTCCCCCGTTACGGCCATATTTTCATGCTTTGTTCCCCATTCTGTGTGTTATGCCGTGTTCCACCCACTTTTCTTGTGTGTGTACACGTTGTATGCTTTCCCTGTGTGCTTTGTGCACAGCATTTGGTGACGTGTGCACCCGCATGCGCCACCCACGGATTTGCCGCACATCCCAGGGTTTACACACGCAGAGCATTCCATGAATCAATGAAAGGCTGCGTGCACGGCTTTAGCACGCGTGCACTGCGTTTTTCACGCTTGCGTTCCCCTTTTCAGCACACATTTATTCCATGAATTACCCTGCAAGTTTCAATGTACTCATTGGGTTTTTCCTCCAAGTGTTCCAGCTCTTCATATTTGGTACTCTTCTAATTTAATAATCGGTAAAAATTGAAACAGTGCTTTACTTAATTGATAAGATATTCCAAAGTATATACAGTATTACTTCCATATCGATCTATACATTTCTTAATGCAAAGCATCTGTTGATCCCTCAATGTATCACAACTTAGAAATAGATGTTCTATTGAATCACTTGCATTTAGTCAAAATCTGCAACATTACACATCTCCCTTTCACCAAGTTAAATCTGGTCGGTATGACGTTCATTCTTAATCTCATTAAGGTATAGCCTACTTTCCAAGAGGGATATTTTGTGAGGTACTACACACCAGACCCCCTGTCTTTTATGGTCACTGACAATGTTTTTATGTCTTTTGAATCTTCCTGCTACATCACATGTTCTACACCGGTCGGCCTGCCAGAATCTTTGTTTGAAACTCCCCAGGACCTGCTCAAGTAGTGTACCCTCCAGGCCCCTGTCTTCAAGCAACGTTTTGGTTGTCTCAATTAAGCTGTTCATAAGGTGTGCTTGTTTCTCTGTGAATTCTGTAAACATTGTTTGTTCAGCCTACTTTTAAACTTGTGACATAGTTGGATTACTTTCCATATAATGTAGGCCTCCATGGAAAGCAATCCCAATTCAACTCTGATTACACTAATGGGTATAGCTCCTATGGGAAGCATATACACTAATGGGAAGCATTCACACCTTTTTCCAGATAAAATCCCGGAGATGTCAGAATTCCTCTTGGTAAAGAATATGGTGAATCTAAGCCCCATATGTCACCATTGGGACATTCTTAGTTTTATAAACTAAATTTCACCAGCAGAATGATAGAAAATTTGCCGAATTGGTAATTAAAATTCCTAATTTGTGCTACTGCTTTTATAGCCTTTGTGTAAGAGCCTCTCATTCGTTTTTTTCTTCGAGGGGGTGTTCAGAATGTCAAAACCTAGATATTTCATATTGTCGGCCTCTTTCACCTGTATTCCTTCAAGCCAGACTGGTCATGTTTTTTGCTCGTTTTCCACCACTAGGGTAATCAAGAGGGTTTTACGTATGTTAATGACCAAGTCATTTTCTAGACAGTATTCTGCCAGGATGTTCAAGAGTCTTTGAATTCCCACTTTAGTCTAGTCTAGCAGGATGATATTGTCTGCATAGGTAATCCAAAAGTCTTTCGTACCCAAAATTTTTGGGTCGATGAATGAAGCCTCTTGCAGGTGATTTCCTAAGTCTGCAATACAATAATTAAAAAGGTATGGTGCCAGAATGCAACCTTGTTGAAGGCCATTATTGGTTCATATTTTTCTTGATAATAGGCCCCTTGTAGAGAAAAAACTAAGTACCCCCATCTCAACCACCTTGCCCATATTGCCTATATGTTGTGAGCCAGAGTGTGAGACACGTACGGTACCAGTGAAAATACTGATACCAAGAAGAATCCTAGAAGCAAGGATCCAGTTGAGAAAGCCATACCTGCATACGAGACAGTATGATGGCCATTTGAATGAAATCCCGGAAGAAGCAGGACCAATGAATGGCAAAGGAGAATGGTGACATCACACAGAGCCGAGCTGATGCACATAGAAGAGATGCAGAGACTAGAGAATGCAGATATTCTATAAGGCACAAAGATTGTATCCAAGATAAGTGGCATCTTGGGATCAAGATGAAGAAACTTATGCTACAGAAATGATGAAAACATCGTGATTTTTTTTTATTTTAAAAGAAAACTACAGTTCAATAAATCAATATCAAACTTTTGTTACAATTAAACATCTTCCACATCACGTTGATGCCCCCAAGTCTTTGATCACAGTCTATTCTTTATGGTGGTGATACGTGTAGATCACTATTGGTTAAACTTTTGGTTTTTCCTATCACAAGTTGTGTCGCAGAGAATCATTGCTAGGTAGTCAATTAGCCTGCATGATAGCTTGATGTTATGGCCGGCACTTACATATGACCACCAATCATTCATATCATGGTTCCGGGGTTTGAAACTATTCAAGTGCAAGGTCTGCTGGGTAATTGCGCCTATGCATTCAAGTACCAAATGCTTGAGTGACTCTATTTCACCCGATTCACAGAATCGACATTTATTGTCTGCGGTGTCTTTGTTTCTTCTTATCCAGAGCATGTCTCGATTGTTTAGGGCATTTAGCCTGAATTTTAGAAACATGTTCCTGTGGTATCTTGAAGGGCAGTCTAGTAGGTATTTTGGTGGCTTATGTAGTTTGATTTCTCCTACTCCTGATGGAAGACCTGTTTTTAGTTTCATGCGTTTTTAGATGTTTTGCATCCAATCCCATTCTTCTATTTTTTTTTCGCTTGTTGCAGGCGAGTGATTAGCTCGAGTCGGCTTATATTTGCGGCATCCATAATGGCTTCAAGTTTTTGTTTCCAAATTTGGATTAGTATGGATTGGGTGTCGTCGTTTCTAATCTTGAAGATTTCATATGCTGGTATTTTTTTGCCACAATACATTTTCCTAATAGTGGAGAGAGATTTCCAAATTACTGTCATGTAGACAGTTGAGTGCAAGTTCGTATCTCAATGCCAATATCGAGATGTAGTGGGGAAGCCTCAAGGCACGTTTCCAGAAGGTACCTTCTAATCTTTGCCATAAGCGAAAGTCCAAGTTCCAACCCGCTTCCGCACCAAACACAATGGTCGGAATGACCTTCTGTAGATAGAAAGTCAATATTGGTGCAATAGTGAATTTCCTGTAGTCATGGTTGATTGTTGCTCCTTGTAGGCCGAGTTTGATTGTTCTACTGGTCAGGTCGTTGACCCATGCTGTTTCGCAGATGGAATTGTTGAACATCACTCCCAAATATCTTATGGATGTTACAATATTAAGTTTGTCACTAACGATTTGCCATATGAATTTTTTCCCTGCCTTCTTGTGAGTGTGACTGATACTCATGATTTTTGTTTTGTCTGTATTTATCAGCAGCTCATTTGATTTCATGTACTCGTTCAGTCGTGTCAGAAGGCGCTGTAGGCCAATCTGTGTGTAATCAGTCAGTACTATATGGTCTGCGTAGATGATGCATTTGATTTGGGTGTCCTTGATCCTGGGCGAAAAACATGATACAGAGTTTAACCATGCCGGTAGGTCAGCTATGAAGATCTTAAATAGTTCAGCTGCCAACCTTGCTTGACACCTTTATGGGTTATTACACTGGCTCAACTCACCCTGTTGGTTTAACCCAATCTGTATCGAGGTGTTGGAATGGAGAGCTTTCAGTGGTTCCAGGATTGTTGATGGACATCCCCACTTTTTTAAATTAGACCAAAGTTTCTCGCGGTTTATCGTGTCGAAAGCTTGCCTTAGGTCTATAAGTGCAAAGAAGATTTTTCTCTTTGCGTGCAGAGCCTCAAGTTTTAAGATGTTCAACAAGAGTAGGTTTACATCGACTCCAACCCCCTCGGTGAAACCTGTTTGTCGAATATCGTGTATTCCTGTCCTAAAGGCCCATAAAGCAAGTTTCTTTCGAAGGAAGGAGCCATAGACTTTCCCGATTGTGTCAAGAAGGGCGATTGGGCGATAGTTCCTCATATCATTCCTATCGCCCTTCTTATAGATCGGTACCACAATCACCTTTGACCATGACTCAGGAATTTTCTTGTTTTCCGACACTATTCTGAACAAAGATTCCATGAACTTGGCCCAATGTACTTTGTTTTTCTTCAACATGATATTTGAAATTTGGTCAGGGCCCGCTTCTCTTGAGTTTTTTAACTTCTGTATTGTTATTTCTATTTCATCGCTTTGAGGAGTTATGTCCCACGGTAGTGCTGAGACACTTTCTTGAACTTGTATGTCTTCAGTGGGTTGTTTATATATTTTCTCGAAGTGCTCAACCCATTTAGTGCCATCAATCGGGTTTGAGATTGTCGGTGTTGCTTTTGTGTTTCTTTTGTTTAGGATAGCCCAAATATCACGTGTGTTTTTTGTAATCAGCTATTGAAGCATCAGCTCAGCACGGTTTTGTTCTAGTATTACTGAGTGCGCTTTTAGCCAGTGTCGGTATTCTTGACATCTTGTTTTTACTTTAATTGCAATTTTATCCGGTGGTAATTTCAATTTCTTAATCTGCTGCAAGTCCTTCCTCAAAATCCTTTTTGCTTTTGCGATGACATTGCTGAACAGATGTTTATTTGAGTGCTCAATTACTCTAGAGTTTACAACTTCCGGCCGGCAATCTGTCAACAAGTGAACATAATTCACGTTGTTCTCATTGGTTATGTCAGTTGTGAGTTTCCCAATTTGCGACCGGTTGATCCTCAGGCGATTTCCCGCTGCATTCGATGTGACTTGTAAGTCATATTTTTCAGGAACTTCTCCCCAGTCCGTCTCCAGAACTAGGCAGAGTAGATCATGGTCGCTTTAAGGCATTAGTATGACGTTTAGGGAATTCACTTGGTCAAAAAGATGTTGGGAAACCCAAATGTAGTCCAGTGTGTTTTGGCTATATGGGCCTTGCCATGTTGGGTTACAGGGTTGGTCTCCTTTGGTTTTCCCATTGACCATGGTGCAGTTTCTTATTGCTAGGGAATCAAACCAAAGCTTTCCTCTCTGTTCGACCTCATCGGGTTTCTTCAAAGTATTTGTTTTTGTAGTTTCATCAATATTGTACCAACTACAATTTAGATCACCACATACCATGATGGTTAAGTTGTTGTATTTCAGTGATGCCTCATCAATTAAGGTTGTCACTGTTCCGATGAAACTATTTGATGAGATCTTAGCGGGATTCCAATATCCATTTATTAGGAGAAGATATTGTTTCGCCAGTGTTGATGTAGCAGTTATTTGTACCAAAGTGCCTTGAACAAAAGGATTCGGGTTTCGGGACTCAAGCGGCGTCAACCAATTTTGGATCTTCAATAAGGTGACAAACCCAGAAAACGGACGACCAGTTGCGTTTTTCCCAGCAGGATTTAGGAATGTAATAAAGCCGTCTCAATTTGGTAACTCGCGTAGCCAGGTTTCTGTAACGCTCACCTGATTCCCACGGAAGCGCAGGTCTGGCTTCGAGTGCTGATGCTTCTTCAATGGTGAAGCGCAGGACTCTGAAGATGGACAGGAAGGGCCCCTCTACTCTGGCTTCTCCGGCTTGCAGGAATATTCCCCTGTGCGTGAAAAGGGAGTATTACCTACTGACTGAGTTATGCTCAAGCCTCCCACTCTCTTCCAACCCTCCACGATTCCCTTCCGCGATTCCCCGTGAAGTCTCACCTTAGGGTCAGGAAAGATGAGCTCTCCATCCTGCTTCTGATGCAGGGGCGCGTTGAACCCAGTTACTTCACTGGATTGAGGATTGATGGGAGTTCAGGTAAGCTTGACTATTCAGGTAAGGCTCTGTAAAAGTTCTGTTGCAAGTCCAAAAGTCCTAGCTTATTAATAATGTTCATTGTCTTTTTCCCCTTAGGGGCCGGGGTTCGGAAATGCCGGAGATATGGCGCCGACCCGAAGTGAAACGTGCAGTTCCAGTAAATGACAGGTAAGTTCTGGATGAGCGCTCGGGTAATGTCTTGCATTCGCTCATTCAATGTCTTTGTCTTTTTTCCCCATAGGGGCCGGGGTCCGGATGCCTGGAAGCGGCAAGACCCGAAATGAAATGGGAATGACCCAACAGGTAAGACTTAGAAAGAAACTGAGCTTTTCCTATTCCCTTCCTTCTCTCACCTTGTTCTTGTCTTCTCTCTAGGTTCTGGGAAGTGGCTGTGGATCCGGATGATCGCTGCTGAAGATGGTGGCGTCCAGGAAAGGTGAGTGAAATGCAGCGCTGCAGCGATCGTAGCGAAATGCCTTTAAAATGTTGTCTTCCTTTTCAGGATCGTCGGTGTGATGTCTCTGTGGCGCTGATTTAGCAGGTAAGGTCTTTTGTCTCCCTTTGCAGGTGACCCAGGATTCTGACAGGCGTGGCTGAGGTCCAGAAGCAGGAGCTGACACAGTGAGCGTCCAGCTGCGAGGAGCAGAACAACGCGAAGCGTGAGTTGCTGATCGGGTGTGGTTTAAATAGCTTTGGAAGAAGTTCCAAGTGTGTATCCTTCCTCCGATCAGGTATGTATCCTTCCCTGACCACATCCGGGTGGAAAGTAATCCCACAGGTAAAGTAGTTCCATTCAGGCCTCAAGAGGGCCTGGATGAGGCAGCATGGTCTGCATCAGGTAAGTGCACATTAAAACACTTGAACATATGTCTAGCTTCATGAGCCTGGCGCCTAAGGCACCAGGACTGCGTCCAAAGGGCCCCAGCTTGGGCCCGCTGGCACTCCCCTGGGGGAAATGATGCCTGCCTCTGGGGTTGCTGGGTCGGACCTGGCTCCTTGGAGGTAGGCATCATGACAGTACCCCCCCTCAAGGCCCCTCCCAAGGTTCTTCCCTCCGGGGTTTTGGCATGTTCGGAAATCTCCGGTGAAACCTTTTTACTAATCGAGGTGCGTGGACATGGTTACTAGGCTCCCACGATCTCTCCTGAGGTCCATATCCCTTCCAGTCAACAACATAGAAGAGTTTCGACTTTACCACCTTGGAGTCTAAAATGTCTTTAACTTCGAATTCTAATTCCCCTTCAATTTGAACTGGATCTGGAGGCTTGGACAATCGGGTTCCTGGTTGTACGGGCTTCAAAAGTGATGCATGAAAAACTGGATGTATACACATGTTGGACGGTAGATCCAGTTTAAAGGCCACTGGGTTGATTATAGCCTTGTTGGGATAAGGTCCTATGAATCTGGGATTGAAGGTCCGTGGGCCCTTGAGGAATAAGTGTTTAGTTGCTAGCCATACCTGGTCTCCTACTTGGTAAGGAGGAGTTTTACTTCGGTGCAAATCTGCATTTTCTTTATACTTTTTCTTGGCTTGCTGTAAATGAGTTGCAGCTTCTTTGAAGGCTCGGGTTATTGTGGAATGCAGATGATTTACTCCGGGCATTTCCAGGATCAGAGGTGGATCTAGGTCAGAGGTCCGAGGATGGTGACCATACAAAGTATAAAAGGGGGTTTGTCCGGTTCTAGAATGCACTGAATTGTTGTATGCATATTCCGCGATCCAAAGGATGTCTTTCCAATTTAACTCGGATTGGTGCAACATGCACCGAAGATATTGCTCGAGAGTCTGATTGGTTCTCTCGGTTTGTCCGTCGGTCTGGGGGTGGTGGCTGGTGGATAACCGCACATCTATTTGTGCTACTTGGCAACACTTCTTCCAAAAATGGGAGATAAATTGACTTCCACGATCCGAGACTAATATGGAAGGGAAACCATGTATGCGAACTACATTCTCCAGGAATTCCTTGGCCAAGGTGGAAGCAGAAGGCAAACTCTTTAAAGGGATAAAGTGGGCCATTTTGGAGAATAGGTCCACAATTACAAGGATTTTGTTGTAACCTGCACAAGGAGGCAGGTCGGTTATAAAGTCCATTGACAGGGTGTGCCATGGTGCCGGTGGAATATCCAAGGGTTGAAGTAGGCCAGCTGGCCTTTTCTTTTGAGCCTTGTTTTGGGCGTAAATTCCGCAAGACAGAACTAAAGACTTTATGTCTTTTCTCCAAGAAGGCCACCAGAAGTAACGTTTAATTTTTTCCTCCGTTTTAGCGATACCAGGATGTCCTTCCATTAAAGATTCATGATGATGGGCAATAACAAGTTCTTGCAATTCTTTACTTGGCAGAAACAACCGCTCCTGGAAGTAGGGTAAGTCATCCTTAACAGTGTAATGAGGACCCTTCTGACTCCATTCCAGTAAGGTTGAAGAGTCTAGAAGTTGTTTTACTTGCGTTTGGATGTCCTCAATAGTGTGCACTGAAGTTAAGCCTAAGATTCTTTGCTCAGGTATGACGGGCACAGGTTCTAAGCTCGAATTAGGTTCTTCCATGCCAATCCGGGATAAGGCGTCCGCTTTTCCATTCTTGCAGCCAGGGCGATAGGTAATTACAAAATCAAATTCCGCAAAGAATAGAGCCCATCGGAGTTGTCGTGAAGATTGAGCTTTGGCCGTCTTTAAATACTGTAAGTTTCTGTGGTCCGTAATTACGGTAATGGTGTGTCTTGCCCCGAGAAGATAGTGACGCCAAGCCTTGAAAGCAGATTTGATGGCCAGTAACTCTTTATCGGTAATTGCGTAGTTGATTTCAGGAGGAGAAAATTTTCTGGACCAGAAGGCCACTGGGTGTAGTTGGTTAGTTTTTGGGTCTCTTTGCGACAGGACAGCTCCCATGGCCGAACTGGATGCATCGGTTTCCACTATGTACGGGAGATCTGGGTGCGGGTGTTTCAGTACAGGTGCAGAGGTGAATTTTGTTTTCAGGTCCTGGAAGGCTTGTTCGGCTTCAAGAGTCCATTCGAATCATTTGTTTTTCTTTAGGAGAGCGGTGATGGGTTGGACTGTTCGGGAAAATTCCGGGATGAATCTTCGATAGAAATTGGCAAAGCTGAGCATGCTCTGAACTCCCTTCACCGAGCTAGGAGATGGCCATTTGAGGATGGCGTCCACCTTTCACGAGTCCATTCGGATTCCTTGAGGTGTCAGGATGAATCCGAGAAACTCAACTTCTGTGGTATGAAAAACGCATTTTTCGAGTTTTGCAAATAGTCTGTGCTGGCGCAATTTCTCAAGAACTGCCCTAACATGTTTTCTGTGATCAGATTCTGAAGAAGAGTACACCAGGATGTCGTAAATGTAAACAATGACACAGACATCGATAAGTTCCCGAAGAACATCATTCATAAAGTACTGAAAGGCGACAACCCGAAGGGCATCACCTGATACTCGAAGAGCCCAAATTTGGTGCGGAATGCAGTCTTCCATTCGTCACCTTCTTTTATGCGCACCAGGTGATAAGCTCCTCGGAGATCTAACTTGGTGTACACACAAGCGTCTTTCACCTGGTCGATAAGCTCAGGGATCAAGGGCAGAGGATAACGATTCTTAATCGTTATTTGATTTAGGGCGCGATAGTCTATACATGTTCTAAGGTCGCCTTCTTTTTTCGGCACGAAGAACAGAGCTGAAGAGACAGGAGACTTGGACGGGCGAATAAAACCATTGGCTAGGTACTGATCTAAATACTGACGCAAATGCAGGTTCTCAGGTTCCGTAAGAGCATAAATCCTACTACAAGGTAGTTGAGCATTGGGTACCAGATCGATTTGGCAATCATAAGACCGATGGGGAGGTAACGTGTTAGCCTGTTCTTTCTGAAAAATGTCTTGGAATTCTTGGTATTCTGACGGTCGCTGTACAGGGGTGGAAGTTGCTGAGGCTAGACCCATAACTGGATTTCTTGAATAACAAGTTGGTTCACAATCAGGAAAACTTATCTTCTTTGCTCGCCAGTCAATTCTGGGATTATGTGTTTCTAACCAAGGAATTCCAAGAATTACTTGAAATTGTGGGGCCTTGATCACATCAAACACGATTGCTTCCCGATGTCCATCCTGACCCACCAGAGTCACTTCAACAGTGGAATGCGTTACTGGCCCTGAGGCTATTTCGGTTCCATCTACTGTAGTAATGACATCTTGGGTTACTTTCGGGCGGAGAGGAAACTTGATCCTGGAAGCCAATTCACGGTCCATGTAATTTCCAATAGCTCCACTGTCGATGTATGCTTTTATAGCATGCAACTGCTGAGGCTGTTTTGGGTTCACGAGCACCATTGGCATGACAAAATGCGAGGTCAAAGAGTTAGTTTTCAAGCTCGGCAAGCGGACCCCTACGCTTGTCGGGCTAGGTCGTTTCCCGAATCAGGTGTCAATAATTCATTATCAGTAGCTCCAACCACCTTCTTAAGTGGTTTAACTGGACAATTTCGAAGAAAGTGACCGGAAGTCCCGCAATACAGACAAAGTTGCATTTGCCGCCTTCTCTCTCGTTCTTTCTGCGTTAATGGTCCTTTAACGCCACCGATTTGCATAGGTTCAGATACGTCGGTACTCTTGGAGTTAGCGTGGGTTTTGATCGGTACTCGGTTTTCATACTTGAACCGATCTGCTTTTCTATTTTGAAGTCTGTGATCCAGTTGAACCACCAAGTCTATGTAGTCTGCGCAGACCTGGGGTGGGTTTACTATCTGAGCTAGAACATCCTTTAGCTCTCCGCGCAGGCCTCGATGAAACAATGTGATCCTTTTGTTTTCTGGCCATCCAGTTTCCACAACCAGTCTGTTAAAGGTGGCAATGTAGGACAGAAGATACTGATTACCTTGTCGTAAGGATAGCAGTTCGCTATCAAGGGCCAGTCCTTGAGAGTGTCGAGCGAACAATCTTTCTATGCTGGCCTGGAAGCCCTGAAAATCCTGGAGAATGGGATCATCCTGATTTACCAATGGAATAGACCAATCGGCAGCATGCCACTGAGGTAAGATAGTATAAAGGCTACCTTGGTCTGATCGTTAGGGAAGGCTCCGGGTCTGCACAGAAAGTGTAAATGACATTGGTTCATAAAGACGGCATATTTCTTGGGATCCCCCGCAAAATGTTCAGGCGGGGCCAAAGGCATGTGTCCAGGTAGATTAATTTGTACCGGGTTGCTCAAACCCATTAATGTGGAAATGTCTCCGGCATTAGGTAAAGGAGTGTGCCCTGCCTGGGCCTGTAATAACCTTTTGGCTAGGTCATCTGTTCTTTCCTTGGATAAGATCAGTTCTCTTTTGAGAGCGTTAGTTTCCGGGCGGGCTGAGTGCACCTCCGTCCGTAATTCCCCCAAAAGCTGGGCCAGCTGGTCAGTCTCGGAAGTCTCCATAGCGCCCGGGTGGGATATTGTGGGTTGGCTTCGCGTTCTGTAACGCTCACCTGATTCCCACGGAGGCGCAGGTCTGGCTTCGAGTGCTGATGCTTCTTCAATGGTGAAGGGCAGGACTCTGAAGATGGACAGGAAGGGCCCCTCTACTCTGGCTTCTCCGGCTCGCAGGAATATTCCCCTGTGCGTGAAAAGGGAGTATTACCTACTGACTGAGTTATGCTCAAGCCTCCCACTCTCTTCCAACCCTCAACGATTCCCTTCCGCGATTCCCCGTGAAGTCTCACCTTAGGGTCAGGAAAGATGAGCTCTCCATCCTGCTTCTGATGCAGGGGCGCGTTGAACCCAGTTACTTCACTGGATTGAGGATTGATGGGAGTTCAGGTAAGCTTGACTATTCAGGTAAGGCTCTGTAAAAGTTCTGTTGCAAGTCCAAAAGTCCTAGCTTATTAATAATGTTCATTGTCTTTTTCCTCTTAGGGGCCGGGGTTCGGAATGCCGGAGATATGGCGCCGACCCGAAGTGAAACGTGCAGTTCCAGTAAATGACAGGTAAGTTCTGGATGAGCATTTGGGTAATGTCTTGCATTCGCTCATTCAATGTCTTTGTCTTTTTTCCCCATATTTTTTCCCCATAGGGGCCGGGGTCCGGATGCCTGGAAGCGGCAAGACCCGAAATGAAATGGGAATGACCCAACAGGTAAGACTTAGAAGGAAACTGAGCTTTTCCTATTCCCTTCCTTCTCTCACCTTGTTCTTGTCTTCTCTCTAGGTTCTGGGAAGTGGCTGTGGATCCGGATGATCGCTGCTGAAGATGGTGGCGTCCAGGAAAGGTGAATGAAATGCAGCGCTGCAGCGAGCGTAGCGAAATGCCTTTAAAATGTTGTCTTCCTTTTCCGGATCGTCGGTGTGATGTCTCTGTGGCGCTGGTTTAGCAGGTAAGGTCTTTTGACTCCCTTTGCAGGTGACCCAGGATTCTGACAGGCGTGGCTGAGGTCCAGAAGCAGGAGCTGACACGGTGAGCGTCCAGCTGCGAGGAGCAGAACAATGCGAAGCGTGAGTTGCTGATCGGGTGTGGTTTAAATAGCTTTGGAAGAAGTTCCAAGTGTGTATCCTTCCTCCGATCAGGTATGTATCCTTCCCCGACCACACCCGGGTGGAAAGTAATCCCACAGGTAAAGTAGTTCCATTCAGGCCTCAAGAGGGCCTGGATGTGGCAGCATGGTCTGCATCAGGTAAGTGCACATTAAAACACTTGAACACATGTCTAGCTTCATGAGCCTGGCGCCTAAGGCGCCAGGACTGCGTCCAAAGGGCCCCAGCTTGGGCCCGCTGGCACTCCCCTGGGGGAAATGATGCCTGCCTCTGGGGTTGCTGGGTCGGACCTGGCTCCTTGGAGGTAGGCATCATGACAGTATCCCCCCTCAAGGCCCCTCCCAAGGTTCTTCCCTCCGGGGGTTTTGGCATGTTCGGAAATCTCCGGTGAAACCTTTTTACTAATCGAGGTGCGTGGACATGGTTACTAGGCTCCCACGATCTCTCCTGAGGTCCATATCCCTTCCAGTCAACAACATAGAAGAGTTTCGACTTTACCACCTTGGAGTCTAAAATGTCTTTAACTTCGAATTCTAATTCCCCTTCAATTTGAACTGGATCTGGCGGCTTGGACAATCGGGTTCCTGGTTGTACGGGCTTCAAAAGTGATGCATGAAAAACTGGATGTATACGCATGTTGGACGGTAGATCCAGTTTAAAGGCCACTGGGTTGATTATAGCCTTGTTGGGATAAGGTCCTATGAATCTGGGATTGAAGGTCTGTGGGCCCTTGAGGAATAAGTGTTTAGTTGCTAGCCATACCTGGTCTCCTACTTGGTAAGGAGGAATTTTACTTCGGTGCAAATCTGCATTTTCTTTATACTTTTTCTTGGCTTTCTGTAAATGAGTTGCAGCTTCTTTGAAGGCTCGGGTTATTGTGGAATGCAGATGATTTACTCCGGGCATTTCCAGGATCAGAGGTGGATCTAGGTCAGAGGTCCGAGGATGGTGACCATACAAAGTATAAAAGGGGGTTTGTCCGGTTCCAGAATGCACTGAATTGTTGTATGCATATTCTGCGATCCAAAGGATGTCTTTCCAATTTAACTCGGATTGGTGCAACATGCACCGAAGATATTGCTCGAGAGTCTGATTGGTTCTCTCGGTTTGTCCGTCGGTCTGGGGGTGGTGGCTGGTGGATAACCGCACATATATTTGTGCTACTTGGCAACACTTCTTCCAAAAATGGGAGATAAATTGACTTCCACGATCCGAGACTAATATGGAAGGGAAACCATGTATGCGAACTACATTCTCCAGGAATTCCTTGGCCAAGGTGGAAGCAGAAGGCAAACCCTTTAAAGGGATAAAGTGGGTCATTTTGGAGAATAGGTCCACAATTAGAAGGATTGTGTTGTAACCTGCACAAGGAGGCAGGTCGGTTATAAAGTCCATTGACAGGGTGTGCCATGGTGCCGGTGGAATATCCAAGGGTTGAAGTAGGCCAGCTGGCCTTTTCTTTTGAGCCTTGTTTTGGGCGCAAATTCCGCAAGACAGAACTAAAGACTTTATGTCTTTTCTCCAAGAAGGCCACCAGAAGTAACGTTTAATTTTTTCCTCCGTTTTAGCGATACCAGGATGTCCTTCCATTAAAGATTCATGATGATGGGCAATAACAAGTTCTTGCAATTCTTTACTTGGCAGAAACAACCGCTCCTGGAAGTAGGGTAAGTCATCCTTAACAGTGTAATGAGGACCCTTCTGACTCCATTCCAGTAAGGTTGAAGTGTCTAGAAGTTGTTTTACTTGCGTTTGGATGTCCTCAATAGTGTGCAATGAAGTTAAGCCTAAGATTCTTTGCTCAGGTATGACGGGCACAGGTTCTAAGCTCGAATTAGGTTCTTCCATGCCAATCCGGGATAAGGCGTCCGCTTTTCCATTCTTGCAGCCAGGGCGATAGGTAATTACAAAATCAAATTCCGCAAAGAATAGAGCCCATCGGAGTTGTCGTGAAGATTGAGCTTTGGCCGTCTTTAAATACTGTAAGTTTCTATGGTCCGTAATTACGGTAATGGTGTGTCTTGCCCCGAGAAGATAGTGACGCCAAGCCTTGAAAGCAGATTTGATGGCCAGTAACTCTTTATCGGTAATTGCGTAGTTGATTTCAGGAGGAGAAAATTTTCTGGATCAGAAGGCCACTGGGTGTAGTTGGTTAGTTTTTGGGTCTCTTTGCGACAGGACAGCTCCCATGGCCGAACTGGATGCATCGGTTCCCACTATGTACGGGAGATCTGGGCGCGGGTGTTTCAGTACAGGTGCAGAGGTGAATTTTGTTTTCAGGTCCTGGAAGGCTTGTTCGGCTTCAAGAGTCCATTCGAAGCGTTTGTTTTTCTTTAGGAGAGCGGTGATGGGTTGGACTGTTCGGGAAAATTCCGGGATGAATCTTCGATAGAAATTGGCAAAGCTGAGCATGCTCTGAACTCCCTTCACCGAGCTAGGAGATGGCCATTTGAGGATGGCGTCCACCTTTCACGAGTCCATTCGGACTCCTTGAGGTGTCAGGATGAATCCGAGAAACTCAACTTCTGTGGTATGAAAAACGCATTTTTCGAGTTTTGCAAATAGTCTGTGCTGGCGCAATTTCTCAAGAACTGCCCTAACATGTTTTCTGTGATCAGATTCTGAAGAAGAGTACACCAGGATGTCGTCAATGTAAACAATGACACAGACATCGATAAGTTCCCGAAAAACATCATTCATAAAGTAATGAAAGGCGACAACCCAAAGGGCATCACCTGATACTCGAAGAGCCCAAATTTGTTGCGGAATGCAGTCTTCCATTCGTCACCTTCTTTTATGCGCACCAGGTGATAAGCTCCTCGGAGATCTAACTTGGTGTACACGCAAGCGTCTTTCACCTGGTCGATAAGCTCAGGGATCAAGGGCAGAGGATAACGATTCTTAATCGTTATTTGATTTAGGGTGCGATAGTCTATACATGTTCTAAGGTCGCCTTCTTTTTTCGGCACGAAGAACAGAGCTGAAGAGACAGGAGACTTGGACGGGCGAATAAAACCATTGGCTAGGTACTGATCTAAATACTGACGCAAATGCAGGTTCTCAGGTTCCGTAAGAGCATAAATCCTACTACAAGGTAGTTGAGCATTGGGTACCAGATCGATTTGGCAATCATAAGACCGATGGGGAGGTAACGTGTTAGCCTGTTCTTTCTGAAAAACGTCTTGGAATTCTTGGTATTCTGACGGTCGCTGTACAGGGGTGGAAGCTGCTGAGGCTAGACCCATAACTGGATTTCTTGAATAACAAGTTGGTTCACAATCAGGAAAACTTATCTTCTTTGCTCGCCAGTCAATTCTGGGATTATGTGTTTCTAACCAAGGAATTCCAAGAATTACTTGAAATTGTGGGGCCTTGATCACATCAAACACGATTGCTTCCCGATGTCCATCCTGACCCACCAGAGTCACTTCAACAGTGGAATGCGTTACTGGCCCTGAGGCTATTTCGGTTCCATCTACTGTAGTAATGACATCTTGGGTTACTTTCGGGCGGAGAGGAAACTTGATCCTGGAAGCCAATTCACGGTCTATGTAATTTCCAATAGCTCCACTGTCGATGTATGCTTTTATAGCATGCAACTGCTGAGGCTGTTTTGGGTTCACGAGCACCATTGGCATGACAAAATGCGAGGTCAAAGAGTTAGTTTTCAAGCTCGGCAAGCGGACCCCTACGCTTGTCGGGCTAGGTCGTTTCCCGAATCAGGTGTCAATAATTCGTTATCAGTAGCTCCAACCACCTTCTTAAGTGGTTTAACTGGACAATTTCGAAGAAAGTGACCGGAAGTCCCGCAATACAGACAAAGTTGCATTTGCCGCCTTCTCTCTCTCGTTCTTTCTGCGTTAATGGTCCTTTAACGCCACCGATTTGCATAGGTTCAGATACGTCGGTACTCTTGGAGTTAGCGTGGGTTTTGATCGGTACTCGGTTTTCATACTTGAACCGATCTGCTTTTCTATTTTGAAGTCTGTGATCCAGTTGAACCACCAAGTCTATGTAGTCTGCGCAGACCTGGGGTGGGTTTACTATCTGAGCTAGAACATCCTTTAGCTCTCCGCGCAGGCCTCGATGAAACAATGTGATCCTTTTGTTTTCTGGCCATCCAGTTTCCACAACCAGTCTGTTAAAGGTGGCAATGTAGGACAGAAGATCCTGATTACCTTGTCGTAAGGGTAGCAGTTCGCTATCAAGGGCCTGTCCTTGAGAGTGTCGAGCGAACAATCTTTCCATGCTGGCCTGGAAGCCCTGAAAATCCTGGAGAATGGGATCATCCTGATTTACCAATGGAATAGACCAATCGGCAGCACTGCCACTGAGGTAAGATAGTATAAAGGCTACCTTGGTCTGATCGTTAGGGAAGGCTCCGGGTCTGCACAGAAAGTGTAAACGACATTGGTTCATAAAGACGGCATATTTCTTGGGATCCCCGCAAAACGTTCAGGCGGGGCCAAAGGCATGTGTCCAGGTAGATTAATTTGTACCAGGTTGCTCAAACCCATTGATGTGGAAATGTCTCCGGCATTAGGTAAAGGAGTGTGCCCTGCCTGGGCCTGTAATAACCTTTTGGCTAGATCATCTGTTCTTTCCTTGGATAAGATCAGTTCTCTTTTGAGAGCGTTAGTTTCCGGGCAGGCTGAGTGCACCTCCGTCCGTAATTCCCCCAAAAGCTGGGCCAGCTGGTCAGTCTCGGAAGTCTCCATAGCGCCCGGGTGGGATATTGTGGGTTGGCTTCGCGTTCTGTAACGCTCACCTGATTCCCACGGAGGCGCAGGTCTGGCTTCGAGTGCTGATGCTTCTTCAATGGTGAAGCGCAGGACTCTGAAGATGGACAGGAAGGGCCCCTCTACTCTGGCTTCTCCGGCTCGCAGGAATATTCCCCTGTGCGTGAAAAGGGAGTATTACCTACTGACTGAGTTATGCTCAAGCCTCCCACTCTCTTCCAACCCTCAACGATTCCCTTCCGCGATTCCCCGTGAAGTCTCACCTTAGGGTCAGGAAAGATGAGCTCTCCATCCTGCTTCTGATGCAGGGGCGCGTTGAACCCAGTTACTTCACTGGATTGAGGATTGATGGGAGTTCAGGTAAGCTTGACTATTCAGGTAAGGCTCTGTAAAAGTTCTGTTGCAAGTCCAAAAGTCCTAGCTTATTAATAATGTTCATTGTCTTTTTCCTCTTAGGGGCCGGGGTTCGGAATGCCGGAGATATGGCGCCGACCCGAAGTGAAACGTGCAGTTCCAGTAAATGACAGGTAAGTTCTGGATGAGCACTCGGGTAATGTCTTGCATTCGCTCATTCAATGTCTTTGTCTTTTTTCCCCATATTTTTTCCCCATAGGGGCCGGGGTCCGGATGCCTGGAAGCGGCAAGACCCGAAATGAAATGGGAATGACCCAACAGGTAAGACTTAGAAGGAAACTGAGCTTTTCCTATTCCCTTCCTTCTCTCACCTTGTTCTTGTCTTCTCTCTAGGTTCTGGGAAGTGGCTGTGGATCCGGATGATCGCTGCTGAAGATGGTGGCGTCCAGGAAAGGTGAATGAAATGCAGCGCTGCAGCGATCGTAGCGAAATGCCTTTAAAATGTTGTCTTCCTTTTCAGGATCGTCGGTGTGATGTCTCTGTGGCGCTGGTTTAGCAGGTAAGGTCTTTTGTCTCCCTTTGCAGGTGACCCAGGATTCTGACAGGCGTGGCTGAGGTCCAGAAGCAGGAGCTGACATGGTGAGCGTCCAGCTGCGAGGAGCAGAACAATGCGAAGCGTGAGTTGCTGATCGGGTGTGGTTTAAATAGCTTTGGAAGAAGTTCCAAGTGTGTATCCTTCCTCCGATCAGGTATGTATCCTTCCCCGACCACACCCGGGTGGAAAGTAATCCCACAGGTAAAGTAGTTCCATTCAGGCCTCAAGAGGGCCTGGATGTGGCAGCATGGTCTGCATCAGGTAAGTGCACATTAAAACACTTGAACACATGTCTAGCTTCATGAGCCTGGCGCCTAAGGCGCCAGGACTGCGTCCAAAGGGCCCCAGCTTGGGCCCGCTGGCACTCCCTTGGGGGATTTAATGCCTGCCTCTGGGGTTGCTGTGTCAGACCTGGCTCCTTGGAGGTAGGCATCATGACAGTTTCCTGTAGACATACGGCGAGGATGTTATCCATAGGCACCTCAAAGTTGTTAAATAGGTGGATGAATCCTCGAGTGTTCCAGGATAGCACAATTTGGT
This sequence comes from Ambystoma mexicanum, assembly GCF_040938575.1. Taxonomy (NCBI): domain Eukaryota; kingdom Metazoa; phylum Chordata; class Amphibia; order Caudata; family Ambystomatidae; genus Ambystoma; species Ambystoma mexicanum. The sequence continues at coordinate 21,569,949 of NC_090924.1, forward strand.
CTGCGTTGTCCTTCTTCAATCATGGTTATTGATGATTACCTTTTTGGAATTGGTTTCCGGGCCTAGTTCGACCGGGAGAACCACGTGTCTTGTTTCCATTGTATTTTGCGGCAGGATAAGCTAAAGATTTCCGCAGAGTAGCACGTTGAATGTCTAATCCTTCCGTTTTTTCATGAGCGCTGTTCTCCAAGGTATCTTGTTGCAATTCGTGTTCGGGTTCCAGCGTTAGATCGAAACCAAAAATGAGTAGGTCTTCTGTAGCTCATAATAGCATGTTTTTCACCGCTGAAGAGCGAATGTGTAGTAGTACTTGGTCAGAAGTTAACTCAGTTGGGTATTCAACGATTTTTAAGTCGTCTGATGATATTGTCCGTAGCACTGGAATGCATGCAAACAGTTTCATGACATTTGCTCTATTTAAGTTGACCTCGCTGTCGTCAGATTGAGCAGTTTCCAAAATCAGTTGTTAGAGCTTTGATTTTTGCCTAAGTGCACCCTGGATGTATAACGGGTTTTGGAGTTTCTTTGATTAGACGTTAATTTTGGATTTAGCTTGGATGCATGTAGTGACATTGGTCTCTCGGTCAATCTATCCGCTTCTTTTTGTGGGCCAGACCTGGTTGGTTTTTTCCTGGCCAGTGTTTTATGTTGTTTTCACGTTTCGGCAGATGATTTCATTCGAGATCTCAAACTTTCTTTGGGATGGGCTATATTTGTTGGCTCATCTAGGTTGTCACCTCCTGCTGAGTATGTGGAGAGATCACATAGATCTATTGTCGAGGCATTCACAGAACTGTCTCTACTCAGCTCTTCGGATTTGAGACGCCGACATTTTGTGGATTGTTTGTTAGGCACATAGTCCTGTCCTTTCTCTAGATCTTGTTCAAGCACGTCATTTGACGTCTGCTTGGTTGTTCCCGTTGTGTGGTCAAACAATCGTGGTTTTGTTGGCGTTGTGAGGTTCCTTATACATTTTTTCACGTTGGTATGTTTTGGCTTTGTCTTTTTTTATTTTCTTGAAATAGTGGATTGTTTCCTTTCCCTGCCATTCTGACAGATTTTTCTGTCGTGGAAATGGTTTTAGATGACCCAGTAAATATGTTGAATGAGCTCTTTATGATATTGGAAGGCATTGTAGATGACGTGTTCTCGCAATTAATTGTTGAGGCCGGTAGCATGTGTGCCTCTGCTGTCAGTAAAGACTTACCACCATCAATTTGCAAGAGGGTATTTGCATTTGTAGTGTCTTCAATGGTTTGTTGATGGTTTGTTTCTGGTATCTTGACATCAGTTTTATCAGCACAATGGGGATGCAACCTTACTTGAGACTCAGGTTTTTTAATAGGCACTGGCAGCTATTGAGTGTCGTGGGTGGGTATCTGGCCGTGAGCTTTCAGCTATTGAGGACGTGGTTGCCAAACAAGGACCCTGAGCCTTTAGGATCTTGTTTCCGCTTTGTGAAAGGGTCAGTTTTGGCAGATTGTCTCGCGTTGAAAGGGAGTCGTGCTTCTGGATTTTCTTGTCTGCCTCTCCAGACTGGTGACGCATCCATTTAACTGCTTCCAGCAGACTTTCGATTAGGTTGTCGTTTTGGCAATGATGTCTTGCAGCCAAATCGCACAACCGTTCCTGCCAACGAGTAGACAGGTCTGCCTCTGATTCAAGTTGTTTTTGTAGGAAGCTTGTAAAAGATTCAAGTTTTTCCATTTTGTCTGTTAGATTTATAAGCATCGCTCCTTGATCACTTATTGTCCCATTCAAGGATTCGTACAGTTTGGTGAAGGGTAGTAGGACAATTGAGGAGGCAGCTACAACGTTATTGTGCAATTGGGTTAGGGTATCAACAGATAGGATCACTTGTTGCACCAATGAGTTGGTTCCATTGGATGATTGTTGTGAGTGTTCCATATCAGACTGATCATCTTGAAGTGAAGAGTTTAGGAATTTTCAACATTTTTTCGGTTAGAGCTGTTAGAGTTTTTGGTGCATGGAGTACTAATGTTTGTTGGTGCTGGCACTGAATCGTCGAAGGTTGACTGATTTAGTTTTAATTTTAATTCGATGATTCGCTGGAGGCGGCAGGCTCTTGCAATAGAGCTTGAGTCTTTGCTTGCCAACTTAGATGTTGGGCTAAATAGACCTTGGTCTGGGACCACAGGATCGCTGCCTGATTTGGTCAGGTTGTTTTCCCCTGAATCTTCGGGGGCTTGGCATGCATATGCGCTTTGGTTTTCACTTTCCTTTCTCTGAATGGTTTTTCGTATCTCCATGTTTCCGTAAGTTAGATTTCCTGCGAGGTTACTTCGAGTTACAGGCGAGTTGTTCCCATTACATGGTTTTTGGACATCATTATGTGTTTTGTCAGCTTGTTCCCTGGGTGCAGCCAGCTCTATGTTCTTGTTGTTTTTGATGCTAGGTTTAGTTCCTGTTGTGCCTTGTGGCTTCGCATTTGAAGACAGTGTCTCAATTGTGGTTGCTTGTCGTACCGGCAGAGACGATTGTACAGGAACAACAGGGGCATTTTTGCTTAATATTTGTGCAGACTGATTTTCATTTTCGTCAAAAGTGCTTTTTGGCATAGCACCTTCCGCCTGCGCTTGGACTTTATAGAAAGGTGTTTCTTGGTCCACGATCGGGACGTTGGCAGCATTAATTAGCTCAGCATCGGTGACCTCGATACCAGAAAAGGGAAACTTGAGATTGAGGAACGGGTCGCCAAGATCACTAATCGTTCTCATGAACACCTTTGTTTGTGCATTAGATAGATTGGACAAATCAGATGGCGCTCGCTGGATAGTGTGTTTAAGCGATGGTAGTATTGTTGCCTCAATCTTTGCAGTTTCTGGTATATTTGTGCTTGTTTCCTTCTGAATTGCACTTACTTCAATAGCCATTTGTTGATGATCTTGTAACGTGAGAGTACTATTGTTTGGAGGGTGATCATAGGAGTGGCTATCCATGCAATTATTTATGACTGAATTCACCAGGGGGAGCGATGGACATACGCCATCATCACATACAACAGGTAAATCCTTTGACAAGTGTGTAATATTCAGCGCAGTGGTAGATATTTCCTGCAGATGTATAGCAGAGTGTGCAGAGGCAGGCCAGGGTGCACTTTTGCTTACCTTGTCGCCCCCATCCGAGGGGGCTTTTAGGGCGGTCCATAGGTTTGCCATTCTGCGGTAGTGGAGCGTCTTCCTCCGTGTCTGGGGACCTTCCACGGATCGTGTCATGTATCCACTAGCACTTTTTTGAATCGAGCGATGGCACAAAGAGCCTTGCGGTCGGCAGAAAAGCAGCAAACAGCCAAACAGCAGGAGTCTCAGCAGTCGCCCTTTACGCAGCCGGGCTTCACGCCGCAAGGGTTGCTTGGCTCCTGTTTTGTATCCACACTTCCTGGATGGGTGGAGCTCGCAAAGTGGGCAGGGCATCAACCCGCGTTGCAGCAGTTCTCTCGCTCGCGATCAGCCACCCTCACTCAGAGCGAGGGGCGCGAGGGGAACACGCTGGATGAATGAGTGAAAGAAAGTGTTCCAAGGGGGATAGACCAGCAGCAGCAACAGCCAAACAGCAGGAGTCTCAGCAGTCGCCCTTTACGTGGCCGGGCTTCACGCCGCAAGGGTTGCTGGGCTCCTGTTTTGTATCCGCTATTCCTGGATGGGCGGAGCTCACAACATGGGCAGGGCTTCAACCCGCGTTGCAGTGGTTCTCTCGCTCGTGATCAGGCGCCCTCACACAGAGCGAGGGGCGCGAGGGGAACACACTGGATGAATGAGTGAAAGAAAGTTTTCCAAGGGGGATAGACCAGCAGCAGCAACAGCCAAACAGCAGGAGTCTCAGCAGTCGCAGAGACCTTTTACGCGGCCGGGCTTCACCCAAGTCATTTTACACATGTACATATGCAAAGAAATGCAAGCAGATGAAGCATTCTTGAAGCTAGCTAAGTAGTGAATAGATTGCGGCATGCGCCACATATATATTACATGGCCCGCGGTAGCGGTCGTATAGTTATGGTTAAGTTGCTTAACCCATAGGAAGACCACTTTTTGGGAGGCTTATAACTTCGCTCCGCCTCAATGAATTTGCATAAAATTTTGCAAAGTGTATGGCCCGCATCGAATTTTTTTGGGACGTTTGGTGAAGTTTCGTACAGGGCGGCCAAAGTTATAGGGTGGGGTCCCAACATGTTTTTTTCTCCATAGACTGAATGGAAATAAACTTTGCGTACAGCCCAAACCGTTGGACGGATTTTCATGAAATTTGTGGCAGGAGCGACGGCTTGATTCCGAAAACATGCTTTTGTAAATTTGTACATTTTGGGATAATCCGTCCTGTACTTTTTTGGAAAGCAGGTGAAAGGTACATCTTAAAAAAAAAAAATTACTGATATCTTGCACCGCTCTGCAGTCCCATTTCCCTCTTCGCTCCTTGGTCAAAATTCTGATTGGACTGGAGTGTAGCATGCTGTTGGAGGATATTGGATGCGCCCGGTGGTTGGCTGCATGGAAGCGTGATGTGCGTCATAAGTTTGGGTAATGCCGCCATGCTGTAGCTAAGGGTAGTGTGGCAGCGAAAGGAGCTGGAAAACATGCCTTCTGGCATATGTTGGTGGGAAGAGAGGATGGAAAGTGTGGGGTGAGTGTATCCGGGCATATTGCGCCAATGTGCAGGTACTTCCTTAGGCGACTACCTCATATGGTGACTGCAGGCAGCCTTCGTTACAGCACAACAGGTCCTGAGGTGATCTCTTTCTGTGGTGAATGCTGCCAGGCTGAATTGCAGATGGGGAGTGGATTGCACATGGCAGGAGCATTTTCACATAGGGTGTAGTTTTAACATTATAGCCTTGTGTGTGTGCTGTGTCAGCATTGTACACATTCTTGGTTGAATGGGTGTGGTGATTTTTAACACATCCTACAGTTTTGAGTGCATGGCTGGACATGATGGAGTCAAGAGTCCTGTAGAGTGTGTACTGGGTGATGTGTTGGAATACTGTATGTATTGAAGTACATAAGGTTCGACTGAATGTTTTATGTGGTTGTGTTGTGGCCATTGCGCAGATTACAGAGTACTGTAGTATAATATATAGCGCCTTGGGGTGTAGCAACTCACTGAATGTGATGGCAGTCCTATGTTGCTAGCATAACATATGAGTATGCAGAGGGAGACAGGCTGCAGGTTTAAAAGTGCACCAGAAATGTTTTCTTTTCTCTTCTTTGAAATGCCTCATACATTGGAGACTACATTATTCATCTAACTAACTGATTTAATTAACAATTATTAATCACTAGTGCTAACTCATTAACATTATAATGTAATCTCTATGTGAAAAATAAGGTGAAAGTACATGTTCTGAAATTCGTTTTCAAATGTGCACTAGAATATTTTTTTTTTTCTTTACCCTGTGTTTGCAGTAAGCAGAATCTGCATACCAGGAAATGATATTAGTTACAGTTTCTCACTATACAACTGCTCTATTTTGTGGAGGCAAGGGTGCGCAGCCTTTTTAACCTGATCGGTGCAAAGCATCTGCAGTGATTTTACGTAAGAAAAGGGGAAGGTGCAGAGTTTTGCTGGGTAAAGTCTGATAGAGGGAGAGGCAGTTAGTTTGTCATAGGATAATGTTGCAAACTGAATATTGCTCTGTCTCTGTATTGTTTCTTTTCTTGTTTTCTATTACAGAAAATAACGCGATGTACATGGTAAGATATTGTTTTGAATTGCAATTGTCGATAATACATACAATATAAAAGCAGAACGTGTAGAGAGTTTTTGTTTTTCTCTTTTTTTGGTGCATTTGGAATATTTATGACACAGGGAAGATTTTTTTACGTAGTACATTTGTCATTTTTCCCATGTAGATGAAATTACAATCAGAATAAGCTGTCCTAAAATAAGGCTTAGCTGTAATAAATAGCTGTATGCGTGTGTTCCCCAGTGCATGCTGTCTGGGTGAAATCTAATACAATATATAGATTACTGGGGGTCCATGAACCAGTAATGAATCAGTAATGAGGCCTATGGACGCATAGTTCACTGGTGTAGATAAATTAGTGATAACAGCCACAGGATGTAGGGGATACTCTTTGTGAAAGTGTGGTGTCCCTGAATGTAGGTCCAAGGCTCTCTATAGATCACACGAGTATTATAAGAATAAGGAAGATTTTGTGTATGATGGGGCTATAAATAGGGGAGGAGAATTATGCTCACTACTAAGCAATTTACACCAGAAAATAGCGCCAATAGTGTATATTACTAAATGATCCAATATAGTGTAACAAAATATGGTCACTGGAAGCAGGTAAGGCCAAACCCAATCTAGATGCAAAGATAAGTTATCACCAAATTACCACCCTTCTTTTGGTGGTAAGAAAATACCACCAAACCCCAAATCTACACAAAATATCCTACAGTACTGTACTTTAGTATGATGTATTGCTTCTGTGTACTTAATCGACTGCTGGGAGCAGGGGCAATGTTCTGAAGATTGTGACCATTGAGCACATTACTGAGCACTGTACTATGATATATTGGTGTTGTGTACTTAACAGACTGGTGGGAGCCGGGGCAATGTTCTGAAGATTGTGTGGTTTGTTTGGCAGTAGTAAAATACTATGTGACTGGAAGTGGTTTGACGTGCCAGAGGCTGTGTTATGTTTGTGAATTCTGCTAACTGCCTACATGTTTACATGAATGGCTGTATTATGTTGCAGGGGTTGGGTAGAAGTGCCGGCGGCTTTATTACGGTTGTGGGTTCCTGTACCTGGCCACATGTGTGCCTGTATGCATGCATAACGTTGTGTGGGTGTGGCCAAGGCCTAGACCCTTGGGTGCATGGCCAAACGCCATAGGAGTGGCGGTGGATGTATTACCTTTGTGGTTTCTGGTACCCTGCCACATGTTCACATGCATGGCTGCTTAACAATGCGGTGGGTGTAGCCAAGGACTAGGGTTTTGGGGGTATGGCCAAAGGCCGTAGGCCATAGACCATGTACCCAAGACCCTAGGCCTTCGGCAGATGGTATGTGAGTGGAAGTGGGTAGAGGTGCCGGAGCCTGTGTTATGTTTTGGGATTCAGCTAACTGCCTACATGTTTGTATGCATAGCTGTGTTATGTTATGTTATGTTATGTTAATTGGCATTTATATAGCGCTCTATATATCATTGGTAGGATCTTAAAGTGCTGGTAGGTTGAATGCCCTCGGGAACCGCAGTTCTGGTCAGTAAAGAGAGATAGTGCTGTAGGGTGCCTGGGTGCAGCCTACAGCTGATGCAATTGCCAGTTGGTAGCTGCATCCTAGCATTAGGTGTGGTGTTGAAGATATCAGTTGGATGTGTGCATTCTGGTCTGTGGACAACCAGACTGGGGTTGGCTGCGTTAGGCGCCTGAAGGACGCTTATGTGAGCAACTAGGCCGAAATGTCATGGGATAGCTGCTTTTTATTAGGGTGATGAGGTGTTCATGGGGTAGTGTTCGTATGTGAACAGCTAGGCCAAATTTATCAGGGGTATAGCTGTGTTCTAGTTGTGTGATGGTGTATAGTAGAAAGTAGGCGTAGTGTTCTGATATGATATGATGGATCATCTTTAAAGCACCCGACGGTAGGGAACACAGTGACACATCGACACACAGTGACAGGGGACTGGGCTTACAGCAACGGGGGTATACAGATGTATAGCAACAGCATGGGGAACAAGAAAGCAGGGTACAGAGTTACACACGGGCATGGTGGGCCCACACGGTTATGAGAGGGTTGGGTGATACATTGGGATAAATATCGACAACACAGGAACAGGATGGCAGGGAACACAGCGACACGTGGACACAGAGTGATGGGTGGATGGGCATACAGCAATAGGAGGGGAACATAGCGATATACAACAACAGCATGGGAATGAGAGAGCAGGGTACACAGAGACACATGCACGGAGGTCATACACGGGCACTAGAGGGTAGGGTAATTCTATCCTTTCCTGCCATTCCATCAATCCATCCATTGCATCAAAGCATCCATCCCTTTCTTCCAATTCTTCATCCATTCACTCCATCCATCCATTCCATCAATGCAACCATCTGTTTCATCTATTTTTTCATCCATTCATTCCATCCATTAATTCCATTCATTAATTCCGCCCATTCATTCCATCCATTCATTAATTCCATCTATTCATTCCATCCATTCATTCAGTCCATTCATTCCACCCATTTGTTCTGTCCATTCATTCGTTCGTTCCATCCATCCAATGCCTTCTGATGCCTTCCGATGCCTTCTGATGCCTTTCCATCACTTCCATCACCTCCGTCCCTTCCAATACTTCCATCATTTCCATCACTTCGATTCCATCTATCCATTCCAACCATCCACTCAGCCATCCATTCCATCCATCCATCCATCCATCCATCAATTCTATCCAACCGTTCAATCCATTAAATTCATCCATTCCATCCATTCCATCCATCCATTTCATCCGTTCCATCCATTCCATCCATTCTGTCCATTCCATCAATTCCATTCCACCCATTCTATCCATACATTCCACATGCATCTATTCCATCCACTCCATCCATCCCCTCCATCCATCAATTCTATACATCCATTCCATCCATCTATTCATTAATTCCATCGATACATATATCCATCCATAACATCCATCACATGTATCCATTCCATTGATTCATTCATTCATTCCATCCATACATCCATCCATGCCATCCATCCCATCTATCCATTCCGTTCATTCCCTCCAACCATTCATTCATTCCATCCATCCACGCCATCCATCCAATCTACCCATTCCACTCCATCCATTCCATCCATAACATCCCATCAATCCCATCCATCCATTCCATTCCCTCCCATCCATCTATTCTATATATCCATTCTATCCATTCTATTCTGTGCATTCCGTCAATTCCATCCATCTATCCGTTCCATCCATCCGTTCCATCCATACATTCCATACATTCCATCAGTCCATTCCATCCATACATCCATGCCATCCATCACATCTATCCACTCCATCCATTCCATCTATTCCGTCCATCTGTTCTTTTATTCCATCCATATATCCATCATTCATGCCATCCATCCCATCTATCCATTCCATTCATCAATTCACTCATTCCATCCATATACCCATGCATGCCACCCATCCCATTTATCTATTCCATTCCATTCGATTCCATTCAATCCATTCATTCAATTCATACATCCATCCAAGCTATCATCCCACCTATCCATTCCATCCATTCCATTCTATCCATCCATTCCATCAATCCATTCCACATATCTATTCCATACATTCCTCCTATCCATTCCATCCGTCCATTCGGGCAGATCATGTATTACTTATCCAGTCTTTCTTGTAAAGGAGTCCGTTCGTAAATGTGTGACATTGCAAGGGCGAAGTAAGGGCTCACAGCGACGTCATGGGACATGTTACTCGGTGGGGGCCTCATGTGGGTAGGATCTGTAGGATATTTTGTGTAGATTTGGGGTCTGGCAGTATTTTCTTACCACCAAAGAAGAGTGGTAATTTGGTGATGACTTATTCTTGCATTTAGATTGGGTTTGGCTTTACCTCCTTTCAGTGACCATGTCTTATTACACTATATGAGATAATTTAGTAGTATACGTTATTGGTGGTAATTTAGTGGTGAGCATAATTTTCCTGTTCTGTTTATGGACCCAACGTACACAAATCCTTCCTTATTCTTATAATGTTTTTGTGATCTATAGAGAGCCTTGGACCTACATTCAGAAACACCACAATTTCACATAGAGCATTATGAATAACCTGTGATGTTATCACTGATTTATCTACATCAGTGAACTATGCTTCCATAGGCCTCATTTCTGATTCATTACTGGTTCATGGACCCCCAGTAATTTATATTTTGTATTAGATTTCACCCAAAAAACAAAATGTTCCTTGAATACTCCTACTTCTTAGCACTCTCTGCACATATAGAGGAAAAATCACTTATTCATACTTTGTTTGTGAAATCAATCTTAGTTTTTATATCTAAAGAACAATGTATTCACGGATGAGAACCCCTTTCTGAAAAACATTGCTTTGTGGAAGAGGTTTATTGACGATATCATCATCGTATGGAAGAGCACACTTCTTGAACTACAAAATTTCCACAGTTGGATCAACTCAAGGACACACATATCAAGTTTACAATACATTGGGACCACCACCAAATAGACTTCCTGGACCTCTATATCTACAGGACAGGCGATCGACTCAAGACTGAGCTCTTTCATAAGCCTACTGACCGCAACAGTCTATTGCATTTTCAAAGTTATCACCCGATGGGTTTAAAGTACAATCTGCTCTATGGGCAGTTTCTACGTATACGAAGAAACTGCACAGATCTGGACAAATTCCAACAACATGCAGACGGACTGACCAACCGACTAATGGAGAGAGGCTACCCTGAAAAATCAATCAGTCAAGCAAAGAGGGCCCGACATACACCGAGAGAAATCTGTCTGGAAACCAAACCCAAGAAGGACCTGGGGCAGATAGTGTGTGTCACCACCTTTGGACCACTGAGTCAATTGATCCAGAAAACTATCAAGAAGAACATTAAATAGTGTGCCTTGTTTTGCCTTAAAAAAAACAAGAATCTAAAAGATGCATTGGTGCATACTTTTATAAGGCCATCTCCACAAGTACTTAATACACTGTGGGATCTACCTCCGATAGTTGGACACCACAAATGTGGACATTGTGTCACTTGCCCTCTAACCTTACAAAAAAAATCTTTCGAACATGACAAAGTGAAATGGACAATGAAGGATTTTACCAATTGTAACACCAAGGGTATTATATATATAATACAATGCCCATGCAGCCTCATCTATGTGGGGAAAACGATACGGGCAATCAAAATGGTTATTTCAGAACATCGCTCCTGAATCAGGAATAAGGTGGTGGATTAACCCTTAGTGGAACACTTCATCGACAAAAATCATAAAGACAAAGACTTAAGGTGGTTCGTTCTTCAAAAGGTAAAACCAGCAAAGTGTGGTGGTGATTTGAACAAAACACTAACACAACTAGAACAACGCTGGGTCCACAAACTCAATACAGTACAGAGTGGACTGAATGTTTCGGTGGAATGGAAATCGTTCCTGTGAAACCATCTACATCCTGTAGTTTTTTTCAATGATCCCTATTAACATATTTCTTGAGGTCTTCAGCTATGTGGTTAGGACACTTTTGTTCCCTAAATACAAGTGTATGCAACACTGTGCACACAAATCAAATCATTTTATACCATCTTAGCTGAGTGTTTATTGTTGCAGAAACAGGCAATATTTCACAATTATATTGGCATAACAATGTGTAACCATAAATGGATTTGTTCTCAAACACAAGTGCATTGAATGTTGTTCCCAATACCACTGTAATCGAATGTTCGGTGTGGAAGTAACATGCAAAGTTGTACTAATCCATGTGTACACCAAAGTGCAACCCTGTTTCGATTTGTCACGGGATATAACCAGACCCCGCTGCTCTGGATTGTGGACAGACAGCGGCATGCCACTAAGTTGTCTAGACATCTTATATGATGTGACCATGTCTGCCCTTCAACTGCATCCTTTCAGCTATATCTGTATACCTATGTTGTGGTGGATAATGTCTTTTTAGCCCCACCATGAGGCTTTTCTGGATTAGCAGTAACCCCATGTTTGGATCCTTAATCATGTTTGAAAATCTTTTTCATTTTGAACTAAGTTTCATCAAGCCCGTTCCTGAACATGACACGATTGGTTGCCATAGAAACGACTTATACACAACAGGTTCTAAATTACGAAATTAGACCCATATAGTCAAGGATTAGAACCTAAATAGGTTTATTTTTGTTTTAAATCCACGACCAAGCAGATATCACTGTTTTTTCCTCACACGGCAGCTGTGTAATCCCACCCAAGATGGATGCCGTATAAAAAACCACGAGGACCTAGCAACAGCGTTAACAACACTTTTGCAGCCAGGCCCCCACACACTCCTCAGTGACTCAGCAGTTTGAGGAACCCGTTCGCTCGAGCGGCCGACGGTGTGCAAGCTCTGCAGCCGTGCAGGTAAGGCTGCTCAGCCCGCTCACTCTCCGTATACTTTTGGAATTGTGAGCGCTGTTCACCTGAATATTAACTAGATGCCCTCATTCACCCTAAGTTGTTCCTGTGGGGCATCCTGAGAAAAATGAGGATTAAGAAAAAATGAATTTCGTCCAGGCTGACTTTAGAGAGATCTTCACCTCCAGTGTGAGGTAAGATTTTCTTTCACTCACGCCCAGCCTGTGTGGTTTTTTGACTCATTCAGTCATTTTAGGGGTACACATTAATATGAAGCACCTCTTCTCTCTGTTTTTTTGGTAACAGGACCACTTAGAGACCACTTTTGGATTTCCCACAACAGTACCTGTGGAATTTGTAACCCCATAGGTAAGCTGTGTGTTTTGTGATATTCACTCAAAACGGCACAGTGCATGATTTATTCTTTTAAATTATTTTTTTTTAATACTCCTTTGACCATAGTCTCCCTTCCCCTGCAGCACAGACATCATACTGTACAGACCTCCATCCTGATGAAGGCCGTGTACCAGATGAGGCACATCAAGCCCACCACAAACGGCTTAAACACCCTGGTGTAGACACACTACCCCCAACCGCAGTGCATTCACGCTGCTAAACACAAAGACATTTATTTGTGTCTTTAACATTTTTTATGTGATGTTACAATGTTGAATTGTTTATGTGTATACTAGTTTCTTGTGATTTTCATGGTAAACGACAACTGAGGTCGATTTTATCTTGCACACTCAAATTGGTTGTTTGGCCATAAAATGTTTGGTTTTCCTGTGTTGTAAACATTTTTGTCTGTATTTTCAGTTAAATACCGTTTGATGTCATATCTCTGAAATGACCACTTCATGTTGACTAACACAACTTTAGATATAAAAACTAAGATTGATTTCACAAACAGAGTATGAATAAGTGATTTTTCCTCTGTATGTGCAGAGGGTGCTAAGAAGTAGGAGTATTCAAGGAACATTTTGTTTTTTGGACCTATTCAATTTTTTGTTTCCTAAGTAACCCTCCTGGGTAGAATAGGCTCCCAACCAGGGGCCCAATTGTTGAATTTCGATTTCACCCAGACACCATGCACTGGGTGAACACTATTATCACCGCTAAGTCTATCTATTCCTCCATCTGCATGAACAAATTAACAGCTATTACCAAAGAACATGAATCTTTCCCACACCTGTTTAGGCAAACCCAAAACAATTAAAACTCCTTGATTGCAAAGAATTACAATGTCATGATGCAGTTCTTACCATTTACATTTCAGAGCCCCCTGTAAGAAAATGAGAAGAGAAAAACAAAACCACATATACAATGCAAATAAATCTTTTCAAAAACAGGCATTACATTTTATGAATCACACATGACACATGAAAATGCAGGATATTTCGTTTGCTTTGCTACTCTGACTGCCTAGTACTTTGAGACACATTCGCCAAGCAATCCCATAAAAAAACAAAAAACCCACTTTGAACTGGGCTGCTTACCAAAATATTTGTGTTTTTTTCCCCCAGGCGAATTCCCTCAAAAGAGCGGCCCGGTCGACAGGGATGGCCTTCGTAATCTCAGTGTCTAAAGTGTATGTGGCCAGAAAATAGGGTTCTCAAGCCAATGTTAAGACACCAAGATCATCCGTCTCTGGAGCCCAGCAAAAGCGATCTGAACTTTTTCTGTCAGACTTTCCCCAGCAGAACTCTGCTCCTTACGTAGCATATCTGCAGATATGCTTCCTTCCAATCATATTAGCAGAAAATGTATTATGTTAACACCCTCATGTCACAAACAATGGTAGCTTCAGATTATAATAACTGTTTCTTTTTCAATTTCCTTCTGCCTTCCTGCCTTCTGCATTCAGCACAGTAAGAGAAAATAAGAGAGGAAAATGCATGTTTAAAAACGAATTTCAAAACATGTACTTCCACCTCATTTTTCACATAGAGATTACATTATAATGTTAATGAGTTAGCACTAGTGATTAGTATTTGTTAATTAAGTCAGGTAGTTAGATAAATAATGTAGTCTCCTGTGTATGAGGCATTTCAATGAAGAGAAAAGAAAGAAAAAAAAATAATGCACATTTACCCTCTGTAGCTTTATATTGGGCTTTCTGGCTGCATTATGAATTCCATACCATGCCTGCCTCCAGCCATATATTCACCTGTTATATTGACAACATAAAGATGACTATATGTGTGTGCCACATTATTGCTGGCAATAGAATGCTATCACATTCAGTGAGGCGCTATACTACAAGGCGCTATACTACAAAGCACTATAAATTATACTACAGATCTAAGAGATCATTGTTCAGTATTCAGGGATATGGTTGACTATAGTTCAATCAATGGGCGCTTCATTGAAGACAAGGTTGGGAGTCACATAGTGTATTTAGTCATTGGGTTGTTAGAAGTTCAGTCGCATCATAAGGTTGATGTTGGCATTATGGAAAGAGCCATGTTTTTAGTAATTTGTGGACTGGCATAAAGTCATGGGTGTGTTGAATGTGCGGTGGAAGCGAGTTCCACACAGCCGGGGCCAATGCTGAGAAAGAGGATCCTCCTATCCTGACAGAGTTAGTGGTTGGGATCACTAAAAGGAGGGCAGTGCTTGATTTTATGGTGCGGGTGGGAGGTAAGGTTTTAGTTTTTCGTGCAGGTATCATGGGCCGGTCTTGTGCACTGCACAATGGGTGATGCACAGGGCCTTAAATGTGGCCCTTCGTCCGACTGGGAGCCAGTGGAGGGTTCGCAGAGCTGGAGAGGTGTGGTCTCTTGCACCCAGGGCGAGGAGTAGTTTAGCAGCAGCATTTTGCACTCTTTGGAGTTTATTAAGGTGGTATGCCGGGACTCCTAGTTGGCGTAGTCCAGTCTCAACATTACAATAGACATAACAGCAGCAAGTCTGTTTGGGAAGGAGAGGTGGGGGAAAATGAGCCTGAGTAGTTTGAGGTGGTAGTGACAGCATTTAGACACGTTGTTGATTTGTCGGGAGAGGGTTCAGCCAGAGTACATAGTGCATCCTAGGTTTTTTACTGTGACGGGCGGGTTAGGGGTTTAGCCCATGGAAGGGAGCCAAGGGAGTGGACGGGGTAGAAGCTTTGTGTTGCCACACACCATGATTTCAGTTTTAGTTGGGTTTAAGAGGAGGTGGTTTATAGTCATACAATGGTCAATATCTAGGAAGCTAGCTGCGAGGTCGGGTTGGGGGTTGGAGTCTAATTTGTGGATTTTAAGGATTATTTGGGTATCGTCAGCGTAGTTGTAGCACAAGATATTGTGCAGGTATATGATTCCAGGAAGCGTGTACAAATAGAGGTTCAATAGGAGAGCTTATAGACATGCGCCTTGCGGTACTCCAGTATTAACTGAGCTAGCAGCTGAGCCAAAAGGGGGGAGGGGGGTTATTTTTTTTCTGTTGCTGAGGAATGAGGTGATCCATTTGAGAGCAGAGCCATGAATTCCAAGGGCGTGGCAATGGAAAAGGAGGATTGAGTACTTAATCATGTTGAAGGCTGCTGACAAGTTGAGGAGAATTAGAGCAGCACATCTGTCAGAGTCTGAAGTGATCTTAAGATCATCCCAGATTGAGGCCAGAGTGGTTTCGGTGCCATGATGTGATTGGAAGCCTGATTGTGCGGGCTGAGGAGGTTGTTGGATTCAACAAAGGCGTTTAGTTGGGAGTATGCTGATCAGTCAATGAGTTTTGCAAGGAATCTGGTGTTGTAGATGGGTCTGTAGTTTTTGCGGTCAAGGGGGTCAAGAGATGTTTCACAATTTTGAGGGCATCAGGGAAGATTCCAGAGCTTAGGGAGTCATTTAGAATGGTTCTTGCATGTTCTACTGCGCAGGTGGATGAGAATATTTCTTTGAGGACTGAAGCGGGGCAGAGCTCAAGGGGGGAGCCAGATGGTTTTCTAGCAGATAGAAGGTCAAGACATGTGTCTCTGGAGATAGGTCTGAAGGAGTCAAAGGTGGGTGTAAGAGGTTTTGTCTTTGGGACTATTACCTAACTTGGCTGTATTTTGGTATTGTGGTATTTTGGCGGTAAATTGGCATTACTTTATTTTGGTGGTAATTTAGTGGTGAGCGTACCTTCTATAAGAATGCCATGTGATAAGCCAAACCCTCCCCCTTTATAATTATGATACACTTTGGGCTGACTGTAAACATCCACCCAGGCTTAGCACATTAGTAGGGAACCTAGTAAGATCATAAATCATGTCAATTATCGCATATAGATTGTGCCAATAGTTTATCTACGCCAAAGACCAACACACAAACTTCCTATCTTTGTATATATATTTACCATTTTTCTCTGACTTTGCCTCTTGCAGTAATAGAGTGGTAAATATTTTATCATTGTGGTGCAAACACCAACGCCTCCTAGTTACTTTCCCCCACTGAAATAGTGACCATCAGACGTACGAAGTGAAACAGAAAACACCAAACACCAGCATGGTTTCTGCTATGGCAGTTATTGTTTTTTTATTATTACATTTCATGATACACAGTTATAATCTCTTACCAACAGGCTGGCACAGCTGCGATTCTCTGAGAAACAAAATACAAATGCATTGCAAGAACTTTTCTTTTCTTTTTGTTAGTTCCCCGTGTGTGAAAAAAACCCACATTGACCAATTTAAAAAGAATGCCCTATTCTTGTCTAAACAGTCACAGAGAAAATTGGCAGTCATTCACGCTTTCCTCAATTCCACAAATACTTACAGAAGGACTGGAGTATCTGTAATTTATCATTGCGACCCCTCCTTGCTCCTGCCTGCTCTGAAGGCTTCCCCAGCCACACAATCCCTGGCACTTCCTAGATGGCCTTGAGTTTCCAGGCAGATATGACTGCAACCCCACTGCAGCCGGGGGCAAAAAATCCAGCACCCAGCAGTGGCGCAGGAAAGCACAGAAAGGAGCCCAGTCTTTTGGTTCCACTCTCTATTTAATCAATCTTCCCATCAATCAAAAGTAGCACAGCCTCCCCTTTGACATATCTATGTATGTATGTATGTATGTATCTATATCTTTCCTGTGCAAACAAAAGAGTTGTCAGAATGCACACTAAGACAGCTATTCATTTCTTATTGTTTTTTTTTTCTTTTTTCTGATGCACATTTCTCATGGAGAAAAACTAATACAGAATTTCCATCCATTTTACTGAAATTGCATTGCAGTGTTAATCAGGAGAACTAATTTGTTATTGGGGTGTTGTTAATAGGGAAGTTAGTTTGTTATATATGTTATTTTCCAGTGCAGTTCTTCAGTTCTTCACAGATAGGAATGCTCATCATTTTGTATGTGTGTACTGTACATTGAATTCACTGTCTTTTTCTGCATTCTGCTTTTGCATGTAAGACCTAATGTGGCATTTCACCTGCTTCATGTAATTTACCATCTCTTCTCTGCATATAGACCAATCCCACTAAAATAAATGCTGACCTCTATCACTAATCTGCTAATGGTTTTGCACCCATTTTACTGGCTGCATCTGCACACGTTTTGTTGGGTGCTTTTAAAGTGAGCACCCATTTTACTGGCTGCATCTGAAAACATTGTCACCCATACACATTTTGTAGTGGCTACTTTTAAAAACACTGTCATATATCCCTACATGGGTAAGGTGGGGGATGGGGCAGAGGGGGGAGTGGGGATGTTGGATTGGTCAGTAGATGGGGGAAAAGGAGGGGCAGTTTGTTGTTAAGGGAAGTCAAGAGCGGTGGATTAGAAGTGGAGGGACAGAGAGTCGTAGAGCGATTGTGATGGGGCAGATTGGGAAGAGGTGCAAGTGGGTTTGACGGATTCAGATATTATTCTGTGGAGTTCTTTTCTGCGGTTTCCACAGTTGAGAATACGATTGTTGTTGTAGGCTTTTTTGGCTTTCTGGATTTGAACTTTGTAGTTGCGATGGTGCAAGGATCTGCTGAGATTGTTTTTTTTATGCTCACCATTCGTGTTCCAGAGATTTATTTAGTTTTTTGGCATTCCTCAGTTCTGCAGTTTTGGAAATGGTTAATTGTGTGATGAAGAGGGGCACAAGGGCATGAGAGGAATTAGTGATACATTTAGCCATGAATCGAAGGAGTTGATGGTTAAGGATCTGTCAGGGGGGTGTTGTAGGGGGTCTGAGAAGTAGGTTGTCAGCCAGGTCTTTACTTTGTTCCAGCATTTACGGGGATGGGGGGGGGCTTCGTGGAGGTCAGGGGGAGGAGCAGGTAAGAGGATGGAGAAAGGGACGACAAAGTGGTCGGACCAGATGAGTGGTAAGGGGAGTCTAGATGGATCAGGGTGTGGGAGCTGAAGATAGCATCTAGGGTGTGCCCTTAAAGTGGGTTGGACCATTCATATGAAGGGAAAAGTTGAGTGCATCAAGACTGTCGACCGGTGGATGGGTAATGGGGTTGGTGGGAATGTCCAACCAGATATTGAAGTTTCCTAGGAGAGTCAGGGAGGGGTGATTTACTTGAATGGTGGCTACAGAGTCACAGAGGTTGGTTGAGAAATGTCTGTCGGAACCAGGAGGTCTATAAATGGAAGCTGTGGGAGAAAGTCGGAGGTAGAGAGAATTTAACAAGAAGGGATTTGCATGATGTGATATATGTCTGAGATTCAACGAGTAAGACGGAGAAGTGAGATTTGAAGAGGACTGCCACACCGCCTCCTCTTGATGGTCTGTTGAGCGGCATGAGTGAGTAGCCGGGGGAAGGCCTCATGGGACAGGGGTTGGGTAGGAGTGCCCATGACTGTATGACAGTTGTGGGTTCTGGTACATGGCAACATGTTCGCATGCATGCCTGAATAACATTGCAGTGGGTGTGGCCAAGGGGTAGGCTCTTGGATGCATGGCCAAAGGCCGTATGCAGTGCCAGTGGCCTTATTACATTTGTGGGTTCTGGTACTTGGCCACATGTTTGTATGCTGGTGTGTGGGTTGGGTAGGAGTGCTGGTGACCGTATGAAGGTTGTGGGTTCTGGTACCTGGCCACATGTTTGCATGCATGGCTGCATAATGTTGTGGTGGGTGTGGCCAGGCGTAGGCTCTTGGGTGCATGGCCAAAGGCAATAGGAGTGCCGGTGGCTGTATTACGTTTGTCGGTTCTGGTACCTGGCCACATGTTCGCATGCATTGTGGGTGTGGCGAAGGCCTAAGTCTTGGCTGCATGGCCAAAGGCCATAGGCCGTAGGCCATGCACCCAAGAGGGTAGGCCTTGGCCACACCCAACGCAATGTACTGCAGCCATGCATGCCAACACTGTGATACTGTGAATTTTCTTTTACGTACATGGAGACATGCTGGTACCTTATATATGGTGCAATGAATGCACAGCTGAATTAATATATATATATATATATATATATATATATATATATATATATATATATATATGTACATTTACGGCCCCTATTTACTATTTACATGCGCACTGTGTTACGAATGAAGAGTCTGTGTTAGCAGACTGTGTGTGCAATGGCTGTGCATACGGGAGTGGCAGGGCCATTTTACACACTTTGATGCCTTTGGGGAAGACATTTTTGGGCCTCTCCTTCATGAAAGGAAAGGAATTGTTTTTCAACTTCTTGAAAGATTGTATGTGCTTTGTAATGTATGCAGCATAGTGACCTGATCTGGTTGTGTCGCCTGTGTGGTACATTATGGCTATTGGTGTGAACGTTTTGTTGCCAAATGATACCTGTGCATGTGTGAAGGTAGTAAGCTTGCAGTTATTTTTTTTCCCATCTTCATTGTACGTCAAAAGCATTTATATTATATATTGGCTATGGGATTGTATATGAAAGTTTGAACGATTATCAGAAATGCAAGGCCTATACAATATGCTATGGTTTGCACTTTGTACCTCATTTTGAAATTAAATGGATTCACAGTAATGTATACATCCATAGAGAAAGTGTTCCATATGGACTTGTTCCTGAATGACATGAGTGCACAGAGTACATGCATGTTTCCACATGTAGAACATCTGAAAGATTTGATGCATGGTTATGTTTTCCAATACCTTCAGTAAGTACATTACCACTTCCTGTGGATGTACTGGTTTAACGTGCATTTACCATTCAAACACTTATGCATATGCACGTTATAAATGCCATATCATATCATATCATACTCTAATTCCTGCTTTATTCCTGAGCCACTGTAACTGGTTGTAGGATTGCGTCCAGCATGTATGTGCAGGCCTATTATTTCTAAGAACAACTGATTTGAGCCGTGTCAATAAATGTTTTCAACAATTGGTGCCATTTGCAATGCACGTTTGCTTGCTACATTTGCAGAGTAATTTGTATTAGGTGTTCTCTTTCATGTTTCTATACAAAATGTGCTAGGGGTGCATGGGTACTTTCTATACTTTTAGGTAGAGGTGGTCTGTTTCTTCCTTTTTGCTAGTCATTCTGTAGTGGCTGTTGGAGAAAAAAGGAAAGTGTAGGCCTGCATTGGTGATGTCATCTTTCATGTCATGTGTCTTAGCAGTGCACAGTGGTGGCGTGAGTTATGGTTGCTTATCTTAACATAACTGGCAAATTTCTGGGGATTTTCGGTCTTACTAGTAACCATAATATGAATAGGATGTTATTAGTGCAAAGTAACTGTAATGTCCCTTTCAAATAGTTGTTGCGCTGAAGTTAATAGATTTTTCTTACGGTAACTGAACCATAACGTCCCTTTAACAATGTTTATTGTCAGTGAATTTCATAGGTTTTTAGTAGGGCACTGTAACCAGAACGTTCCTTTTTCATAGTTTTTTCAGTAAAGGTGATAGGGTTTTTGTAGTGCAACTTAGCCATAACGTCTCTTTAATAATGTTTTTTTTTCACTGAATTTCATAGGTTTTTACAAGGATACTCTTAGTTTGTATAGATGTACTGGACAGCATATTGAAACCGGTGGCTCCTTACTAATAGCCACAGTGGTTACAAACAGCGTATCTGTTCGCGGACATCGGGTGGCGTCCAACCTGCCGAGAAGGGGAGGGGTGGTCGTGCATTTTGATACCATGCAGCAAAGACAAGAAACATATACAAACAGCAGCAAGTATGTGAATTGGAAGGGAAAATGCAGTAGGTGTAGAAACTCTGTACTTTTGAAACAAACAGTGCAAAGACATAGGGTACGCAGCATAATGGAATGCACCAACAAGAGAAGTAACGTGTGCCTTCAACAATGTTACCGCACAGCTGCTTTACATAGGAACAAAGAAGAAAGAGGCAGAGATAGGCCCGCAAACTACTGAGAGCAGAATGTCACTTCAACATGGTAAGTACACCAAAGTTTACCTTATAATTGCACAGGACCCGCAGTGTTCAATAGTAGGAAAGCATGATGTTTTCTTTTTGTGCGCATCAATGGCAACCATCCTAGAATGACTGGAAGAGAACTTCCCGCATGACGAAATGAGTGAGGATGATAACCCCATTGGTAGGCACTGCAGTGTGAATAGTAAAATAATTACTGCTATCGCAAGCACCCTAGAATGGCTGGAAGAGAATTTCTCATATGATGAAATGAGTGACCATAGTAACCACATAGGTAGGGAATGCAGTGTGAAAAGTAACCCAATTACAATATATTACTTCATGTATACCAAACACATTTGTTTTTCTTTAACAGAACATACGGGAATAGAAAGGAGTACACCGCAAGCGGCACCTCTTCCACAGCAACATACGGCCACAGGAATTGAAGGAACGCTGTAAATAACAAACGAGACCATCTGGATGCAAAATGGGTGAATTGCTGGACAATTTTGCTTCCTTGTAAGATTCCTTACAAGGACATATTAGGGAGAAAATAAAATACCACTGTCCCATCTGCACATGCCCCCATCCTCATTTTCCAGCCCGCCATCCCCGCAAATAAAGGGTGAGGGGTGAATGGGAGTAAAGCTGTATCTAAAATGGATGTGCCTTATATAAAAATAAAATCGATTACCAGGGTGTCACCTAATTTCATCTCCAATCTATTAATTGTAAATAGGGCGGTCGGATCAGATAAGGCTTTCATGCCACGTTACACACATGTTCAATGAATCTCAGTTAAGGTTTTTCAGAACCCAAAGAAAACTGTCAGTGTGGAATTGTATATTTTGTTTTTTCTTCTTTCCAACACCATGCACAGATACAATTATGTTTTGCTTGTTCGCACATATCACCAATACAAAAGTTTGAAATGTGACTTTTCTTGGTATTGTTACGAAAGCTCAACACTTACCATCTCATCCGCGGCGGCTCCCAGCCGCACAATGAGAATGTGGTGGCTACTCCCTCCAGCACCAGAAGTCCGCGTTCTACATGGAGGTTGCCATGGCGACTGAGCAATGCTGTGCGGTGTCGGCGCCAGTCAGGTTCCTGATGTTTGAGATCACTTGTCACATGACTCCTAATTGTCACGTGACTTACATAATCAGGAAATCACACAGCGCCTCGAGTACTTAAAGGATTCTTATTCATTCCTCTTTGCTTCTCAACACCGTTGGGTGGCTGTTTTGTTTCCTTGTGCACTTAACCTTGCTTTTTGTATTTTGCTGTATTACATTTGGATTACCTGGTTGTGCTAGACTCCTGGCTTCGTTTCGTGACTGCTTCTGGATTACCCCTCTGCCTCTGCTGACCCTGTGGCTACGACTTGGCTTTGACTCCAGGACTGCCTTTGGAGTTTTCTGCTTTTTTGGTGTACTGTGTGTTTCTTGAACTATGCTCTACACCCTGGATTTGCTTTTTGGATTTTCCATTTTGAACTGTGTTCTGGACTTGGTTCTTTCCCTTGGATAGCTTCTTGAACTTGGGTGGACTGGACCTTCGGTTTCCTATGGATTGTGTTCCACTCGGCTCATGATGCCCCTTTTTTCACCGTCCCGGCTGCCAACGATTGTTACTCCAGTCTGAAGGCGATCCATGAGCACACCTATGCCAACCTCCAAAGGCTCAAGACACCCTGCGTCAGGAGGTTGACAAACATTGTCGACCTGCCCCTCTCTATAAACCTGGTGATGAAGTCTAGTTATCCACACGCCACCTATGCATTCCAGGTTGCCGTAACTTGCAACCGTGATTTGTGGGAACCTACTGCATCACAAAGGTCATCAATCCAGTGTCTTTTCGCCTTGCTTTACCGGCTTCCTGGCACATAAAGCTGGCTTTTCACACTTCCCTTTTAAAACCATGTCTAACCTCCACACGCATTAACATTCCACCTCCCCGGTTGAACCTGGTTCTGCTGACGAGTACGAACTTCATGCCATCCTTAAATTGTGTTTTTTTAGAGGCAGTCTCCAATATCTTGTGGATTGGAAGGGGTATGGTCCTGAGGATAGGACCTGGGAACCTGTTGCTTACATCCATACGCTGGCCTTGCTGCAGCACTTCCACCTATCTCATCCTCATCGGGGTCTGCAACCCTTAGAGGGGATTATGTTATGAATGAGCAACACTCATCATCTCGTCTGTGGCAACCCCCAGCCTGATGGTTCCTCTGCACGATGTGAAAGCAGCGACTACGTCCAACAGCACCACAGGTCCCACGTTCTACATGTGAGACGTCGGCTCCAGTCAGGTTCCCGACACTTGAGATCACCCTTCATGTGACTCCTGTCACGTGACTTACGCAATCAAGAAATCATGCAGCGCCCGCAGTACTTAAATGATTCTTATTCATTCCACTTAGCTTCTCAATGCCTTTGAGTGGCTGCTTTGTTTCATTGGGTACTTTACCTTACCTTTTGTATTTTGCTGATTTCAACTTGGATTACCTAGTTGCTCTAGGCTCCTGCCTTCATTGACTGGACCGCTTTTGGACTACCCCTCTGCGTCTGCTGACCATGTGGCTTCGACTTGGCTCTGACTCCTGGACTGCCTTTGGATTTTCCTGCTGTTTTGGTGAATGGTGTGTTTCTTGAACTTTGCTCTGCTCCCTGGATTTTCTTTTTGGAATGTCCATTTTTGACTCGGGGGAACTGTGTTCTGGACTTGGTACTTTCCCTTGGATATCTGCTGTAAAATGTTGAACTTGGCTGGACTGGACCATTGGTTTCCTATGGATTGTGTACCTCCCAGCTCACACCAAGAACTTTGTGGACTTCTCTACTGCGCTCCAGACATGTGCATTCTTACCCTTCATAGGCTCACCTCATCTACGCATCATCGGAATGTGGGTTTACCTAGTGTCAGGTAAGAATAGATTGCATTTACACTAAGGGGCGGGGGGTATTGACAATACTGTATTATTGTTAACCCCTGTATTTCCCTTTCAGCCACTGAGGACCTGACGCAGTGCTTCCAATTCCACCTGTGGTCTCAATAACTGGCTAGGTAGATTACTTTTACTCTCTCTGGCTGGTGCTTGGGAATGGAGGTATAAGTTCACTTGAGGAGATCAAGTAGAACAGCTATGAAGTGTACATATTTTCAGATAACAATATTTCATTGTGAGAATGTGTGGTGGTTTGTTATTGTGTGGCCTGTTTAAGCCTTTATGGTGTCTAGGCTAGCCGGGGGTAAAGCTCACAAACAGAAATTGTGGCAGCAAGTATATCATACATTTCTATGACTTTGTTATTTTAGTCATATATGTTTTCTGAATTAGAGCTTAAACAACGTGGCAGAGGATTATGTGTTTCCAACCCCCACCAGTTGAGAAACATGCATGATCAACAAGCTGTTCATATCACATAAACACTATCCTGCATAGGCCTCCACTACTATGGCTAAGTGAAAACAATCAAAATGTTTGGTTGATTGAGAAAACTTTATTGTCGTATAATATAGCTTTCCCGATTAATAGCAAAATGCTGTATTGCAGATGTTCAATCACCAAGGAGGTGATAAAGATCGAGAAGGCCATGATGGGTAGTCAAATGATCCCTTGAAGGGGCTACAGGAAAGGTTCCTCCTAGGTAGGCAGGAAATAACCAGGTACATATTCTTGCAGAATGTACTGATACGGAGGATTTGGATGATGAATGAAATTCCAAGATTGAAGTCTGATATTTTTGGGATAGGTGACTCCCCTCCTCTAATGGTCACCATGTTCATTAACCTTATGCTTGAGAAAAAGGTACAGGCATATGGGTAAGACTAAAGCACGGGTGGGCAGAGGAACTGAATTGTGAACTGTCTGTGGAGGAATGGACAAGTTGATAACTGACCCTTTCCACTCTAATCTAGACCTCAATGTCTACCTTACTCAACAAATAGGACTCTTTCCATTATATTGCAAAACAATACAATAAGGCACATCCTGTTGGTGCTAGTCCAAGATATTACAGGAGCCCTTGTGGCTTTTTAATGTATTCAATTGATGGTATAAGCTTGAAATTACAGTAGTTTGGGATTTGTTCGCATAGATGTCAGAAACGACATTGTTTGAATTCCATAACATGTTTTATTTCATATTCGTAAAAGAAAAAAGATAAAAAGAAGATGTGTAACATCCTGGATATGGGTTTTCAAATTTCAAGTGCCCAAATGCCCAAAAAATCCCAAATGGCCGAATGCAAACACGTGTTTCGACCTTTACTAGGTCCTTCTCAAAGCTCTGCTGGTTCTATTAATTATAACAAAGTAAGAATAATTGTCAAAAGAAAATACATAATGAAAAAGAAACCAGTAAACAATGTGAATCCCAAACAACACATTTAGATTCATTTATACATTATAGGTAACAGCGGGTAAGATCAGGGGATGCAGACGGGAAAGGGAGAGATTAACAGAGAAAAGGAAAAAAAAATGAAAATCACAATCATATGTATTTATTAATTTGTATATCGTTCAACGAACTTTTACAAACACTACATTAAACATATCAGTCAGATCATATACCATTCAAGTTGCCATACAAATACACATACAAATACAAATACAGGTAAAATACAAGTACAGGAATCACAGAGGGGCAGCAATCGAATCACGTTATACACTTACAGGGTACAATTTCAGAGTACAGTTTCGAAGTGCAATTTTGGGACCTCATTTTATCTTACACCTGCTAGTGATCCACATTTTACAACATTAAGGCAGCATATTCACTTTTCCCAGCCCTGGGTGTGGTGTTTGTCATATATCTACTGACCAGACGGGAAGCTGTACTAAATACCCCACGTTAAAAACTAAAATGCTTTCCCACAAACATGTGGAGGAGCTAAGATCATCAGAGTGACCCTGAAGGGCACTCAATAAATACATACATATTAAAATAGAGCAAGCATGCATATACAATACTCCCTTTGGGTCAGTTAATTCCTCGGAGATATGGACCGTCTCCCTATATAGTTGACATTCTATCAGACTTAGCACCCAACCTAGGTTTATTAGTAAACATTTCACAGTTTTCTTTTGCCATCTTTTTGATCACTGTGGACCACACATTGAATAAGGCAAACGTAATTCTCCCTGAGTCAGAGTTTATACAATAGTTCCAAAAGCCGTTGCCCTTTATCGCTTCGTACGCATGCACAAAGCCCCAGCCTTGTCATATACACATCTCCTAACTTTTTACACTGTGTAAGGACGTGGCAGGGTGTTTGCAGTGCGCTGGGTACCCTACACATACGGCATATTGGATCCCCTTCTAGTATCTTGCACCTAGCACCGATAAACATCAGCAGGGCAGTTGATTTGTTCATAATTTCAGAAGGAACCGCTGCATAGCGTAGGACGGACATTGCCTTATCCATTTTTGTGTTTGCAGAGAGGAATGTGTCATATTCACAACATATTTATAGTTGGTAAGGGTAGACAGATGGGAGTAATTGTGGGTCCAATCCCACTTCCTCTGTCTGTTTTTATACAGTAACATCAGAGGATGGGCCCTCGTCCCCGTTTAAAGTTGGGTTGCCAACCTATCCACTGGTATATCTTTACAATGTCGTTATCATATTCCAAATCACAGTGTCTGTAAGCGTGACCAACGGGCTCACTTAAGGTGGCCAATAGTTTACACTGTGGGCAGGAATTTGATTTTATATGCAATTGCACCTGTCATACTATCAACTGGCCTTTCAGGGAAACTAACCCAATTCTAGTCACAAATCACAATGAATATATCTTATTGGCTTCTTCCAATTCAAGACTTTTATGTTTCAGGTAGCAGTTTTTCAATGATTTCAATGATTTTCAATGATACTGGAGTGATTTACAAACTGGTGGTGCTGTTTCCCATGTTAGCCCCAAATCACCCATCAGTGTGCACTGATAATTTGATAGGAGTTCTTTAGAGTGCTTTCATATTCAGAGTGGATCAGAGATGATCTAACACCAATAGCTGTACCAATGCATTCCTGATTGCTGCCTACTTGTGATGAAACATGACTATCATTGGCTGCTCACCTTGCATCTGAAGACATCTTTCTAAGGGGTTATTCCCCAGCAAAGATATCACCAATTGAGTGAACTGTTCCTATGAGAGCGACAAAAAGGAAAGGGGATTCCCTTGCATTCATGGTCGTTTTATTAACCCTCTTGATGTTTTTGATACAGTTTTCTCCCATTGTGAAACATTGGAACGACATCCTTGACTGAATTTAGTGTCCTAATTTTATTCATGTTTTTAAGGCTGATCCAAACTGTATATGATATGGTCAGCAAAAACGGGATACTTGTTTTTCATAATATCGTATATTTTACTTTTTTTTAAATCCTCAAAGTCGGCTTTTGCCAAATGGCCGTGTTCCCTAAAAAGTATTTCTTTTTAACATTGCTCGTAATGTGTAGTCTTTGTATTAGTATACGGCGGCACCTTGGAACCCTTTCAGTAATAATGTAGCAACTCCCTTAAGTCAATTACCGCCTGAGCAATAATAACATGGTTGTTATATTAGAGGATCACAGCTGACTTCCGAGAGATAAAAATGAATACAGATAATACAATCTTTAATTAAGACATATTGTATCCTATACCGTGCCATTTTCACAAAAGTTACGATACCCTGATATAGTAGCTCAAATATCCCCTACATTGCACCCCTGAGTAGAAGCCGAAACTACCCATACTGGATAGTGACCACTGACAGGGGTCCGGGATTAAGCAGGGAGGGGCTGTGACACATGTAATGGGATTGTCACAGGATCACAGGGTTCTAGATTGATGTAATGAACATAATGGACATGGTAACTCTTAGGCACTGCAATAGGCACCATACGTAGTGATCTTTCAAACATGGTTAGACAGCTGAGATTTCGGCATAGTACAGCAACTCTGGATCTGCAGGGCATTCACTGTGGCCAAGAAGCACATATTAAGTCAGAAAGATGAAGAAAAAGCTGCACGTAGAGGAATGGATTGCGAATCTCCAACGCCCTTCCAAATATGAAAAAATGGTGTATGTAAAACAGGAAAAGGCATATGTGCATTTGGACATGTGGCCATCAAACAATTAGTTATATCACTGAGTAGTGGAATCCTGGAGAAGTGGTAGTCAGTGATGGACTTCATAGGATGTATTGCTCTTTAATATGTATTCTTGCTGTGATGGCTGACTCTGACCTTACTGTGTTATCTTGTGTTTCAGGGTGTTCTGTGTTGTGTATGGGATTTGTAACCTGCTGCAGGGGGAATAATGAAATAGCCACTGGATTTTGTATTTCATTGTAAAGGTGCTGTAGTGGCTGACCTCTTATACTATCCTTCGCCCCACCCCGTCATCCACTCTTTTATTATGTTATGCCATATGTTAATTGTGTGTGTGACTAACTTAGCAAAAATAAATAAAATTTGTAAAAAACAAAGACCTCCTTTGATGGTAAATTGACGTGCCCTGGTGAATGTTCCTTTAGTGATGCTATCCCTCTTAGAAAAAACGAGCTCTCAGCCCAGCTTGCAGCAAAATGTACACAATATTACCTTTTAGAAAGTTCCCGAAAATCACATCTTGCAACAAAGTAACCTTGATAAAAAAAAGAGCAACTCCACATGTAACGGACACATGAAGGCTGACTGTGTAAGCACGGAAACAGGACTCTTGCGAGACCTTAACATGTTATGCAGCCCTGTTCTGTATGACAATTAAAACAATGTACCATATATCTAAGTGTATTTTATATATTGTTGTGCTCTACCTCTTTTCAAGTGCAGTTATTCCACGCACGTGATTTACAGCACTAGCAATTTACAAAGGTCAGATAATTAAATAAAAGCAATTGACTGTATTTTCAATTCAGTAAGTCTATAAAGAAATACAGCTCTCTTCTCCGACGTATTTCTGTGTGTTTGTGTGTGTATCTGACTTGTACAACAATTTAAATCGCTTAAACATAAAGATCGAGGAGATATGTGGGTATCAAGTGATATCATGTGTTTAAATGTACTATGGTGTCTGTTAATTAAATAATATGCACGCTTCCGTTGTTTGAATCAACATTAAAGGAGAGCAGTTGTATTATTCTAAATGAACAAAAGCATCAATTAGTGTACACATACATATCAGTGGGAAGGTGGGTATTGCTCCAAACGTTCATATGTGATATAGGGTTGTTAGAAAAAAAGAATGAATGCATTTTTTCTATACACACAGCTCTGGCAAAAAGGCCTCCTCTAGCTTTCTGCATTACCTTTAGATGCAGCACTGTGTCATGTTCATTAGACGTTATAGTGCAAGAAATGAATACATAGTCACATACCAGTAGCCGCAGTTCGAGTGGTGATCGACAATACTGCCTCTAGCTAGCATACACATTTTCCTATGAAATATTTTCTGCGAGGTCACATCACAACTCAGAAGACAGCGGAGGAATGTATGAACTAGTCGTAGCTGTCAGTGCCACTGAGATATGACAGAGAAAAAACAATATGTTTTGAAAAGTCTGCTTTTAAGAGCAGATTATTTTGTGTGCCTGGGTGTTGTGATTAACACAAATGGATTTAATCCCGGGCACAGTATCCACTTGGATACATGGTACATGATAGCATGTGATGCTCCATAAAGTGAAGATCTACTTGGACATTGTTCATACAGGTATTGCAGGAACTGTCACCTAAACCTTTTTAGTCCGAGTTGATGTTATGCCATACACAACCCACATCCACTACGGAAATCTACCTTCTATGCCTTCAGTTCTATAACGAGGAATTACTTCCTGAATCTAGAGTCATTACTGTGTAGGGAGGAAGAGGCTGAGGGGAATTTCCATTAGGAAACGCACACGATGTATTTATTTATTTATTTATTTATTTGTTTGTTTATTATAATAAAGATAATTAGGGAATCTAAAGGTAGTACTGCCATAACGATGGACTTGTCAGGTGAAGAGTGCAATCTACAAAATCGTAGCTCTCTGTATGAGGCTCATTATTGTGATCTTTAGATATACTAAAAAAGAAGACAATCACAGATACTCTAATAAAATGGTTAGAATTTAAGAACCGCTGATCCACTGCGACGTGCTGCATAAATTAAACGTGCCAACAACCAATGTGCACACAACTCAGACTCGTCACGTCCACAGTTATCAAGGCATTTTACCCCAGCATGAAAGCGTTTTCTTATACACCGCACTGTGAATAGGGTTTCCATATTTGGATCTGCATGATGTAATATGTTTAGCTATTGCTGTTCTCCTCTCCGCGTGCATGCTAGAGGTTTGAAACCTCTCAATCTTTCGTCATTCTGACAGAAACAAAGTTGGTTTCACATTGACATAGATTTTATTAAATACTGACATTGAAAGTGCAATTTGATTGCTTCTCTGCAACTAAGCTGGCGGAAGTGGCTGTGTGGAGAGCACACAGGTTTCCTGGTAATGGTGCAGCTTGCTGGTTTGTGCTCACCTTGCGTTTTTCTCCTGTAAGGACAGATATATTTGACCAAAATGTAATGGCATTTTATTTTTATTGCAAATGCAATGGCATTTTATTTCCAGCATGTAGTGGTATTTTGCCAGCACTAATATGGCTTATATTACATGGCGACCGTAGTGGCCATGTAGTTATGGTTAAGTTGCTGTTATCATAGGAAGAGCACTTTTTGGGCGGCTTATAAATTCGCTCCCCCTGGACGAATCCTCACCAAACTTTGCAAATAAGTATATGGCCCACTCTAAATTTTTTGCAAAGTTTGGTGAGGTTTGATCCAGGGGGGGCAAAGTTATTGGGGGGTCCCAAAACTTATTTTTTTCCCATAGACATAATGGGAAAAACATTTGCTCACGCCTACAGCCCAAACCGCTGGACGGATTTACACCAAATTGGCGGCAGGAGCGGCGGCTTGGTCCCGAAAGCGTGCTTTTTTTATTTGGTGTAAATCCGTCCAGTAGTTTTTTTTTTAAATGACAAAAATGTAAGTGAAAAAAATTAGTGATATCTATGCCCGCTTAGTGGACACACTTCCCTGTTCGCTCCGCAGACAGGACCGGGATTGGGCAAGCGGCTTGAATGATGTCCGCGGAGATGTGATGTGCTCTCCCATTGGCTGCGGTGAAGCGTGCAGTGCGCCGTATTTTCAGAGACGCACGCCATCTTTGTTTAATCTTTGCATCGAGAGGCAACAGAGACCCTGCATAAAACCCGTCCCGGGCTGCTGCAGACTGCCAGGAGACACGCCATCGCCACACGGTGGCCTGCGGAGGGCCGGGGAGCGGGATCTGTCACCTGCACAGTAAGATACCAGCAGCCTTGCATATTAACAGCAGGACGGACCCAGAGGGAGAGGGACGCCAGGCACCGGCACCAACCATCAACCGCTCAGGTGAAAGTGGTGTAAGGTGTCTGAGGAGCTTGCATGGTGGAGGGTCCCGTGTCTCCCTCCTGTTCCCCCCCACCCCCGCTCATGCCCCATGTCTCCCTCCTGTTCCCCCCACACCCTGCTCATGCTCCGTGTCTCCCTCCCGTTCCCCCCCACCCCCGCTCATGCCCTGTGACTCTCCTGTTCCCCCATCCGCCGCTCATGCCCTGTGTCTTCCTCCCGTTCACCCCACCCCCCATTCATGCCCCGTGTCTCTCTCCTATTCCCCCCCACCCCCCGCTCATGCCCCGTGTCTTCCTCCCATTCCCCCCACCCCCTGCCCTGTGTCTACCTCTTGTTCCCCCCACCCCCTGCTCATGCCCCGTGTCTACCTCTTGTTACCCCACCCCCAGCTCATGCCCCATGTCTACCTCTTGTTCCCCCCACCCCCCGCTCATGCCCTGTGTCTTCCTCCCGTGCCCCACACCCCCTGCTCATGCCCCATGTCTCCCTCCCGTTCCCCCCACCCCCCACTCATGCCCCGTGTCTCCCTCCTATTCTCCCCACCCCACTCATGCCCAGTGTCTTCCTCCCGTTCCCCCCACCCCCCGCTCATGCCCTGTGTCTCTCTCCTGTTCCCCCCACCCCCTGCTTATGCCCCGTGCCTTCCTCCCATTCCGCCACCCCCCACGCATGCCCTGTGTCTCTCCCCTGTTTCCCCCACACCCCGCTCATGCCCTGTGTCTTCCTCCCATTCCCCCTCACCCCCTGCTCATGCCTCGTGTCTACCTCTTGCTCCCCCCACCCCTGCTCATGCCCTGTCCCTCCCTCCTGTTCCCCTCACCCCCTGCTCATGTCCAGTGTCTACCTCTTGTTCCCCCCACCCTCCGCTCATGCCCGTGTCTCCCTCCTGTTCCCCCCACCCTGCTCATGCCCCGTGTCTCCCTCCCGTTACCACCACCCCTTGCTCATGCCCCATGTCTCCCTCCCGTTCCCCCAACACCTGCTCATGCCCTGTGTCTACTTCTTGTTCCCCCCACCCCCTCCTCAAGCCCCGTGTCTACTTCTTGTTCCCCCACCCCCAGCTCATGCCCCATGTCTCCCTCCTGTTCCCCCCACCCCCGATCATGCGCTGTGTTTACCTCCTGTTACCCCACACCCTCCGCTCATGCCCCGTGTCTCCCTCCTGTTCCCCCCACCCGCTCATGCCCCGTGTCTCCGTCCCCTTACCACCACCCCTTGCTCATGCCCATGTCTCCCTCCCGTTCACCCACCCCCCGCTCATGCCCCGTGTCTTCTCCCATTCTCCCCACCCCCTGCTCATGCCCTGTGTCTACCTCTTGTTCCCCCACCACCTGCTCATGCCCCGTGTCTACCTCTTGTTCCCCCACCCCCAGCTCATGCCCCATGTCTCCCTCCTGTTCCCCCCACCCCCGATCATGCGCTGTGTCTACCTCCTGTTACCCCACACCCTCTCAAGACCCGTGTCTCTCTCCTGTTCCCCCCACCCCCCGCTCATGCCCTGTGTCTTCCTCCCATTCCCCCCACCCCCGCTCATGCCCCATGTCTCTCTCCTGTTCCCCCCACACCCTGCTCATGCTCCGTGTCTCCCTCCCGTTCCCCCCCACCCCCGCTCATGCCCTGTGACTCTCCTGTTCCCCCATCCGCCGCTCATGCCCTGTGTCTTCCTCCCGTTCACCCCACCCCCCATTCATGCCCCGTGTCTCTCTCCTATTCCCCCCCACCCCCCGCTCATGCCCCGTGTCTTCCTCCCATTCCCCCCACCCCCTGCTCATGCCCTGTGTCTACCTCTTGTTCCCCCCACCCCCTGCTCATGCCCCGTGTCTACCTCTTGTTACCCCACCCCCAGCTCATGCCCCATGTCTACCTCTTGTTCCCCCCACCCCCCGCTCATGCCCTGTGTCTTCCTCCCGTGCCCCACACCCCCTGCTCATGCCCCATGTCTCCCTCCCGTTCCCCCCACCCCCCACTCATGCCCCGTGTCTCCCTCCTATTCTCCCCACCCCACTCATGCCCAGTGTCTTCCTCCCGTTCCCCCCACCCCCCGCTCATGCCCTGTGTCTCTCTCCTGTTCCCCCCACCCCCTGCTTATGCCCCGTGCCTTCCTCCCATTCCGCCACCCCCCACGCATGCCCTGTGTCTCTCCCCTGTTTCCCCCACACCCCGCTCATGCCCTGTGTCTTCCTCCCATTCCCCCTCACCCCCTGCTCATGCCTCGTGTCTACCTCTTGCTCCCCCCACCCCTGCTCATGCCCTGTCCCTCCCTCCTGTTCCCCTCACCCCCTGCTCATGCCCAGTGTCTACCTCTTGTTCCCCCCACCCTCCGCTCATGCCCGTGTCTCCCTCCTGTTCCCCCCACCCTGCTCATGCCCCGTGTCTCCCTCCCGTTACCACCACCCCTTGCTCATGCCCCATGTCTCCCTCCCGTTCCCCCAACACCTGCTCATGCCCTGTGTCTACCTCTTGTTCCCCCCACCCCCTGCTCAAGCCCCGTGTCTACTTCTTGTTCCCCCACCCCCAGCTCATGCCCCATGTCTCCCTCCTGTTCCCCCCACCCCCGATCATGCGCTGTGTTTACCTCCTGTTACCCCACACCCTCCGCTCATGCCCCGTGTCTCCCTCCTGTTCCCCCCACCCGCTCATGCCCCGTGTCTCCGTCCCCTTACCACCACCCCTTGCTCATGCCCATGTCTCCCTCCCGTTCCCCCACCCCCCGCTCATGCCCCGTGTCTTCTCCCATTCCCCCCACCCCCTGCTCATGCCCTGTGTCTACCTCTTGTTCCCCCACCACCTGCTCATGCCCCGTGTCTACCTCTTGTTCCCCCACCCCCAGCTCATGCCCCATGTCTCCCTCCTGTTCCCCCCACCCCCGATCATGCGCTGTGTCTACCTCCTGTTACCCCACACCCTCTCAAGACCCGTGTCTCTCTCCTGTTCCCCCCACCCCCCGCTCATGCCCTGTGTCTTCCTCCCGTTCCCCCCACCCCCGCTCATGCCCCATGTCTCTCTCCTGTTCCCCCCATCCCCCACTCATGCCCCGTGTCTCCCTACTGTTCCTCCCACCCTTGCTCATGCCCGGTGTCTCCCTCCTGTTCCCCCCACACTCTGCTCATGCCCTGTGTCTCCCTCCTGTTCCTCCCCAAACCCGCTCATGCCCTGTGTCTCCCTCCTGTTCCCCCCACCCCCGCTCATGCCCTGTGTCTACCTCCTGTTCCCCCCACCCCCCGCTCATGCCCCTGTCTCCCTCCTGTTCCCCCCACCCCCCACTCATGCCCCGTGTCTCCCTCCCGTTCCCTCCCACCCCCTGTTCATGCCCCATGTCTTCCTCCTGTTCCCCCACCCCCCGCTCATGCCTCATGTCTCCCCCTGTTCCCCTCCCCCCGCTCATGCCCCGTGTCTCACTCCTGTTCCCCCACACCCCGCTCATGCCCCGTGTCTCCCTCCCGTTCCCCCCACCACCTGCTCATGACCCGTGTCTCCCTCCTGTTCCCCCACTCCCTGCTCATGCCCCGTGTCTTCCTCCTGTTCCCGCACCCCCCGCTCATGCCCTGTGTCTCCTTCCTGTTCCCCCCACCCCCCGCTCATGCCCTATGTCTCCCTCCTGTTCCCCCCACCCCCGCTCATGCCCTGTGTCTACCTCCTGTTCCCCCCACCCCCTGCTCATGCCCCTGTCTCCCTCCTGTTACCCCCCACCCCCCGCTCATGCCCTGTGTCTCCCTCCTGTTCCCCTCACCCCCCGCTCATGCCCCGAGTTTCCCTCCTGTTCCCCCCACCCCCGCTCATGCCCTGTGTCTACCTCCTGTTCCCCCCACCCCCCGCTCATGCCCCTGTCTCCCTCCTGTTCCCCCCACCCCGCACTCATGCCCCATGTCTCCCTCCCGTTCCCTCCCACCACCCGCTCATGACCCGTGTCTCCCTCCTGTCCCCCCACCACCTGTTCATGCCCCGTGTCTCCCTCCCATTCCCCCACCCCCTGCTCATGCCCCGTGTCTCCCTCCTGTTCCCTCCACCCCCCACTCATGCCCTGTGTTTCCCTCCTGTTCCCCCCACCCCCGCTCATGCCCTGTGTCTACCTCCTGTTCCCCCCCACCCCCCGCTCATGCCCCTGTCTCCCTCCTGTTCCCCCCACCCCCCACTCATGCCCCATGTCTCCCTCCCGTTCCCTCCCACCCCCCGCTCATGACCCGTGTCTCCCTCCTGTCCCCCCACCCCCTGTTCATGCCCCATGTCTTCCTCCTGTTCCCCCACCCCCCGCTCATGCCCCGTGTCTCCCTCCTGTTCCCCTCACCCCCCGCTCATGCCCCGTGTCTCACTCCTGTTCCCCCCACCCCCCGCTCATGCCTCGTGTCTCCCTCCCATTCCCCCCACCCCCTGCTCATGACCCATGTCTCCCTCCTGTTCCCCCCCACCCCCTGCTCATCCCCCGTGTCTTCCTCCTGTTCCCGCACCCCCCGCTCATGCCCTGTGTCTCCTTCCTGTTCCCCCCACCCCCCGCTCATGCCCCGTGTCTCCCTCCAATTCCCCCCACCCACCGCTCATGCCCCATGTCTCCCTC
Source organism: Ambystoma mexicanum (assembly GCF_040938575.1). Lineage (NCBI taxonomy): Eukaryota > Metazoa > Chordata > Amphibia > Caudata > Ambystomatidae > Ambystoma > Ambystoma mexicanum. Next base: position 21,606,294 of record NC_090924.1, read on the forward strand.
CTGTTCCTCCCACCCCCGCTCATGCCCCGTGTCTCCCTTCTATTACCCCCACCCCCCGCTCATGCCCCGTGTCTCCCTCCTGTTCCCCCCACCCCCCGCTCATGCCCCGAGTTTCCCTCCTGTTCCCCCCACCCCCCGCTCATGCCCTGTGGCTGCCTCCTGTTCCCCCACCCCCTCTCTTGCCCCATGTCTCCCTCCTGTTTCCCCCAGCCCCCGCTCATGCCCTGTGTCTCTCCTGTTCCCCCCACCCCCCGCTCATGCCCCGTGTCTCCCTCCCATTCCCCCCATCCCCCGCTCATGCCCCATGTCTCCCTCCCACCCCCGCTCATGCCCCGTGTCTCCCTTCTGTTCCCCCCACCCCCCGCTCATGCCCCGAGTTTCCCTCCTGTTCCCCCCACCCCCGCTCATGCCCTGTGGCTGCCTCCTGTTCCCCCACCCCCTCTCTTGCCCCATGTCTCCCTCCTGTTCCCCCCCACCCCCGCTCATGCCCCGTGTCTCCCTCCTATTCCCCTCCTCTCATGGCCCTTGTCTCCCTACTGTTCCCCCCAGCCCCCTCTCATGCCCCGTGTCTTCCTCCTGTTCTCCCACCCCCCGCTCATGCCCCGTGTCTCCTTCCTGTTCCCCCACCCCCTGCTCATGCCCCCTGTCTCCCTCCCGTTCCCCCTACCCCCCACTCATGCCCCGTGTCTACCTCTTGTTCCCTCCACCCCCGCTCATGCCCCGTGTCTCCCTCCTGTTCCCCCCACCCCCCACTCATGCCCCATGTTTCCCTCCTGTTCCCCCCACCCCGCTCATGCCCTGTGTCTACCTCCTGTTCACCCTACCCCATGCTCATGCCCCGTTTCTCCCTCCTGTTCCCCCACCCCCTGCTCATGCCCCGTGTCTCCCTCCCGTTCGCCCCACCCCCCGCTCATGACCCATGTCTCCCTCCTGTCCCCCCACCCCCTGCTCATGCCCTGTGTCTTCCTCCTGTTCCCCCACCCCCCGCTCATGCCCCGTGTCTCCTTCCTGTTCCCCCCACCCCCTGCTCATGCCCCCTGTCTCCCTCCCGTTTCCCCTACCCCCCACTCATGCCCTGTGTCTACCTCTTGTTCCCTCCACCCCCGCTCATGCCCCGTGTCTCCCTCCTGTTCCCCCCACACCCCAATCATGCCCCATGTTTCCCTCCTGTTCCCCCCACCCCGCTCATGCCCTGTGTCTACCTCCTGTTCACCCTACCCCATGCTCATGCCCCGTTTCTCCCTCCTGTTCCCCCCACCCCCTGCTCATGCCCCGTGTCTCCCTCCCATTCGCCCCACCCCCGGCTCATGACCCATGTCTCCCTCCTGTCCCCCCACCCCCTGCTCATGCCCTGTGTCTTCCTCCTGTTCCCCCACCCCCCGCTCATGCCCCGTGTCTCCCTCCTGTTCCCCCCACCCCCGCTCATGCCCCATGTCTCCCTCCTGTTCCCCTCACCCCCCGCTCATGCCACGTGTCTCCCTCCTGTTCCCCACACCCCCGCTCATGCCCCCTGTCTCCCTCCCGTTCCCTCCACCCCGTGCTCATGCCCCATGTCTCTCTCCTGTTCCCCCCCACCCCCACTCATGCCCCGTGTCTCCCTACTGTTCCTCCCACCCCTGCTCATGCCCCGTGTCTCCCTCCTGTTCCCCCCACACCCCGCTCATGCCCCGTGTTTCTCTCCTATTCCTCCCATCCCCGCTCATGCCCCGTGTCTCCCTACTGTTCCCCCCACCCCCGTTCATGCCCTGTATCTCCCTACTGTTCCCTCCACCCCCGCTCATGCACCGTGTCTCTCCTGTTCCCCCGCTCATGCCCCGTGTCTCCCTCCTGTTCCCCCCACCCCCACTCATGCCCCGTGTCCCCCTCCTGTTACCCTCACCCCCGCTCATGCCCCGTGTCTCCCTCCCATTCCCCCCACCCCCTGCTCGTGCCCCGTGTCTCCCTCCTGTTCCTCCCCACCCCTGCTCATGCCCTGTGTCTCCCTACTGTTGCCCCCACCCCCAGCTCATGCCCCATGTCTTCCTCCTGTTCCCCCACCCCATGCTCATGCCCCGTGCCTCCCTCCTGTTCCTCCCCACCCCTGCTCATGCCCTGTGTCTCCCTACTGTTGCCCCCACCCCCAGCTCATGCCCCATGTCTTCCTCCTGTTCCCCCACCCCCTGCTCATGCCCCGTGCCTCCCTCCCATTACCCCCCACCCCCCGCTCATGTCCCGTGTCTCCCTCCTGTTCCCTCCACTCCGCTCATGCCCTGTGTTTCCCTCCTGTTCCCCCCACCCCCACTCATGTCCTGTGTCTACCTCCTGTTCCCCCACCCCCCGCTCATGCCCCATGTCTCCCTCCTGTTCCCCCACCCCCCGCTCATGCCCCCGTGTCTCCTGTCCCCCCACCCCTCGCTCATGCCCTGTGTCTCCCTCTTGTTCAGCCCCACCCCCCGCTCATGACCCGTGTCTCCCTCCTGTTCCCCTCCTCTCATGCCCCTTGTCTCCCTACTGTTCCCCCACCCCCTCTCATGCCCTGTGTCCTCCTCCCGTTCCCCCACCCCCAGCTCATACCCCGTGTCTCCTTCCTGTTCCCCCCACCCCCTGCTCATGCCCCGTGTCTACCTCCTGTTCCCCCCACTCCCCGCTCATGCCCCGTGTCTCCCTCCTGTTCCCCGCACCCCCACTCATGCGCCATGTCTCTCTCCTGTTCCCCCCACCCCCTGCTCATCCCCCGTGTCTTCCTCTTGTCCCCCCTCCTATGATGCCCCTTGTTGACCTCTTCTTCCCCCCACCCCCCGCTGATGCCTCGTGTCTTCCTTCTGTTGCCCCCACCCCATGCACATGCCCCGTGTCTTCCTCCTATTCCCCCCGCTCAAGCCCCGTGTCTTCCTCTTGTAGGGATTAAAACCCACTTACTACATAATTGCATTATTATAGACAAAACACAAACAGACAACAACACATACGAATATATGAGTATATACAAGGACTTTGAAGTAAGGAAAAAAACAGCAGTAGTAGCAGAACGTGTTCATATTTTAACTGATTATGTTTATGCAGAAAAATGATTGCTCTATTTCAAAGGTGCCCCTTACCCAATGCATATGTATCACATGATTTGACTGGCCCCTAAGGGAATTACTGTAAGAACATACTTGAAGGATGTCTACAAATAGAGTACCTTTTCAATTTTTAATTCCTCACTGTTACTGAAGGAAACCATGTGGCCAAGATATCGCAATAAAGGAAAAAAGGGGAGCCAGACATGTGATGTCATCAGTCATGTCATCAATGACATTTTTGATGTCATCTTTGATGTCCTGGATGTTAGTCTTAGCAATGCACGGTGGTGACGCGAGTTATGGTTGCTTAGCTTACCATAATTGGCGAATTTCTGGGGTTTTTCGGGTTTACTTGGAACCATAACGTCCCTTTAACAATGTTTTTTTACTGAATTTCATAGGTTTTTATTAGTGCAACTTTACCATAACGTCCCTTTAACAAAGTTTTTCCATTGAATATATATATATAAATATATATATATATATATATATATTGTTTTTATTTAGCCAGTATGACATGTAAAGTTGCAAAGTACATAATTTACAACACAGCCAAGCCCAACTTGAAACTACAGAGAGAGAAGCACGCATAGAAAAGCTTAGTGCTGCCCGATCAAATAATAAAGTGCACCATTTTTCTTCCGGATGCCTCATGCATGGAAACTACATTAGAATATACATAACTGACTAACTTAATTAATATTACTAAAATAATAACTCTAACTGTTCTAACACTAAAATTCAGCATTCTATGCAAAATGAGGTGAAAATGCATGTTTTGGTGGCACTGTTGTAATTCGTTTTTAAATGCACACTGGCTTTTTTTTTCTTCTTTTTCTTCTGTGTTAGCTTGTGGAGAGCAGAGGGAAGAGGCAGAAGGAAACCAAAGAGATACAATTATTCTGTTCTGAAACTTTCATTGTTTGGAACATGAGGGTTGATACAGTATGAATTCTTGTTGACCTGATTGGGGGTGAATTATAGGCAGAAAAGCCACGTAAATAAAGTGGGAAGGCTCCGAGTTTTGCTAATCGAAAAACTTGTGGAGAGGAGTTAGTGGAGACTGGACTGTGAAGACAGTCAGATTTCCAAGGGGTTACGGAGCGCTGGCTGGGAGAGTTATCTCAATGTGCTCCACACACAAGTTACAGAAGAATTTCGTGCTGACTGGGACTGCCTGTGCGAGTGGAGCAAGGTCGTGCCAAGTGAGGATCTTTTGAACGTCGTGTGTTTGATTCCAATTTTATCATAGTGTAGAAAGGTTAGAAAATCACTGCACATTATTTTTGTCAATTTCAGAACCTGGGGGCATTAATCCACGTTGCAAATAGACCTGCATGTTCGGTTTTGCTTTCTTTTGTATTCCAGAGACTGCTGTAAATAACCATGGTAAGATTTGATGACATGTATATGTAATTCAATATAATGAGTACCTATGAAAACAAATGTAGGTTTGTGTCATTCATGCTTCTATGAATTATTTCAATAGACAAGGTCTAAAGGGGAGGCTCACATTAGTGCAGTAGTGCATTTGCCAATTTACCAATACGAGTCAAGTAACTGATAAGCAACGGTTTGTGTCTGAGCGTGTGCCTTCCCTGCATGCTGATTGGAAGGAATCTGATATAATATATAGATTACTGGACATCCATGAGCCAGTAATACCTAAGGGAAAATCGATTACTGGATGTAGATAAGCCAGTGATACCAGCCACAAACTGTAGATGGCGCTCTGAATAAAATTATTGGGTTATAACAGTGCATAGGTACAAGGCTCTCTATAGACCACTGGGAGGTATTCTAATAGAAAGGAAGGTTTTGTTTTATGATGGGGTTATAATATAAGGAAGACAACCATGCTCATCACTAAATACCAGAAAATAATATACCAATAAAATTACCACCAATATAAGCTAACAAGGTATGTTCACTAAAATAATATGAGGCCAAACCCAATCTAAATGCAAGACTACATTATCACCAAATTACCGCCAATATTTTTACAGTAAGAAAATACTGCCAAACCTCACATTTACCCCAATAAGAAAAAATATCTTACAGATAAAAAAAAATAAAAAAAAAAAAATATATATATATATATATTACATGGCCTCACTAGTGGCCATGTAGTTATGGTTAAGTTGCTGTTTCCATAGGAAGAGCACTTTTTGGGCGGCTTATAACTTGGCTCCCCCTGGATGAATCCTTACCAAAGTTTGCAAATAAAAGTAGATGGGCCACTCTGAATTTTTCCCCAAGGATTGGTAAGGAATCGTCCATGGGGGGCAAAGTTATAGGGGGGGTCCCAAAACTTCTTTTTTTCCCCTAAACTAAATGGGGCAAAAACTTTGCGCACGACTACAGGGGAAACCACTGGACAGATTGTCATCAATTTTGCGGCAGGGGCTTGTTCCCCAAAGCGTGCTTTTGTAAATTTTGTGAGAAATCATACTGTACTTTCCTTTAAAACGATCAAAAAGTAGCAGTCTAAAAATTAGTTATATCTATGTCAGCTCCGCAGTCCCACTTCCCTGTTCGCTCAGTGGAGCAGATTTCTATTGGCTAATCTATGGCATGCTGTACATAAAGATGTAGCGCTTTCACCGATTGGCTCTGCCTCAGCGTCAAGTGCATCGCATTCTTTTGATACGGCCACCATGGTCATTTAGTTTTTGTGTTGAACGCCGAAATTCCTGCAAACATACCTTCATGAAACACTGTGTCGAAAGGTAAGCATTAGTTATATGTGGTAGTACAAAGTGAAACAGTGCTTTATTCTTGTTACCAATATCATCCCGTACATTGAAACTTGGTAGGCAACATACGGCAAGCCATTAATGCGTCTATGTAAGAAGCCACCACCAAAAGTAGTGCGGTTAGACTGGCGTCCTATGTTTTGGAATCTGAGGCAGCCACCTGCACGGATTTGTCAACAGAGCGCGTTTGCATTGCACGTGGTCGGGAGTAATGGTTCTCATTATTGACTGCTGATATGTTGTTGCAAAATGAGAATGTATTTGTGTTTGGAGTGATGGTCAGTTCATTTCATTTCATTTTTTCAGTAGGCGCTCAGTATGGGTAAATTTTTTTTCGACCTTGACGTACACGGAACCGAGACAGAAAGAATGTAGGGAGTCACAGTTTATGAAACATTCCCTTTGATAAGTTATGCTTCAAAAAAGGTTTGTGAAGCTCATGATATATCAGGTACCGAGGACGTCTTACTGCAAACAACTACTGTGTGATTGCAGAGGCCGAAATGGAGCCGGTGCACATAATGTAAGCTTGTTTTTCAGGCCTTTACACTAAACTGCCATTATTTACTTAGTGTGAAAAAAAAAATATTACTAGTAATGCATTTGGAAATTTGGAATTTTGTGTGCCGTTGACGTTTCATATTGTACATTGCTGTTACTACTAATGCATTTGGAAGTTTGTGTGGCGCTGAAATTTCAGATTGCACATTACAGCCATCTGTACGATGTCACTAAAATTTCCGCTATGACCTACGAAATTTATGTGGCACTGGTACTTTTTTACCTAGCTTCTCTATTGCATATTGTCGCCGTTTGTAGGGAGTCAGCATATTTCCCCATATAACATTCTTTATTTATAAAGATGCTATGTAGTACGCCTTACATTTCCACGAAGGCTTCATATTGATAGATCTTTTTTGTCATTTTCCTCTCAGCTACTTCATTCCGTATTGCCAGCGTCCGAGTGATGGGTTTTTCAATCGTCAATTGCAGCTACTCATCACCGGTTGTATGTGCGTCATCAATGAATGGGATGACCGCATCGGACCTCTATGTCCCTACGCAGTTGTAGCAGTAAGAAGCAACATACCATCCTTTATGGTGTCATAGTTCACTGCCATTCACGTCGCCTGGTAAATCACTGTGACAGGAATACGCCTACTGTGTCAACAACGCGTAATTTATGTGTGGTTACCCAACAATGTCACCATTGCCACTAACATTATACTATGTGATGGACTACATCGCAGCGATTGATGGCATCTTGGCAATGAATGTGAGAGGAAACCGACTACTGTGTCGCCACTGCACACTGTGTGCGTTATAAAAACTGTGGCGCCAACGCATGGTGACTGTGTGGGAATACATCAACGTGACCGTCAAAATTAACATTTTCATTGTGCGGCGGAGACACAAACATCACATTTCTTTGCAACTGAGAAAAGGGTGATGATTTAGCACTGTGCATTGTGAAATAAAAGTACAGTACTACTTTTTACATGTGAGTGTGTTTTTTATTCATTTCATGTTGCCCATCACAATCTGCCATGGTACGTTGCAGGTTGTAGTATGTTCTTTATTAGGTGCCGTATCACAGTGCGTAAGCCTTTAACAAAGCATTTGTTTACTCTGCAAAGGTACGTTATCCAGAACGCTATTGCACACCACTTGCTTTGCCAACGTCAAGCTCAAGCCCATCTATTATGCTTTCGTGCCATGAGGGTAATTTCTGTTACCCAGCTGCCCCAATTACAAATATTACTTTTGCATGAAGGCGCTATGTTGTCAGATTTGGTATCTTTCTAAAAGTGGAAAAATGAGATCAGGTGCACTGAAAGTGTTTGCTGTACAGAAACGTTTCAAAAGCAATGCTTCATTATACCTTCGCACTACACATCTCTTCACCCCTTTTACCTTGTGGCAGTAATACAAAAATGTGTGCACTGATCAGTGGTAAGGGTGTTGTTTGCCATCTTTCTGCCATTAGTGCACTTCATTTCTCTTCCCAGAGTTTGCTGTGATTTTGTCCAGACGTTAGACGACTACTCCTTTGACTTCTGTACGCACATTTTTGCCAAACATATTTATTGTATGTTCCACATATTTATGTAAAGTTCATTGTCCATGACCAAACGCCATTGTGTTTGCACATGTTGTACTGTTTTCATACTTTACAAGTGTCGTCATGCACATAACAAATCAATGGTAAGCCTTTCGTCTCTGAGCGGTAGCCTGTAGGTATGCTTACTGACCCCAATGTCGCGGAGGTAAATACTCCCATTTACTGGTTGGGACAAAACATTATATTGAAGTCGCCATGTCCACCTGGCACTGCCTTTCTGTTAAAGGTGTTGCTGATAACCACACATGTTGGAACAAATACAAATGTTGTTCACCCACTACGGTCCCACGTTTTCCTTTTTTACTTTCTGGCAGCTGTAATGGAAAGCGCAAAAAGACTTTCTATGGATGTCATCAATGATATTTGTGATGTCATCTTTGATGTCCTGGGTGTTAGTCTTAGCAATGCACGTAGATGGTGTGAGTTATGGTTGCTTAGCTTACTATAATGGGGGAATGTGCAGTGGTGTTTGGTTGCAATGTGAAGTATAACATTCCTTTAGTGAAATGTTTTCACTGAATGCACATATATATCTATGGCAGGGAAGGAAAAGAGAGTGGCTAAACAAGTGATGTCGTCATTGATGTCATCATTGACATTTGAGATGACATCTTTCATGGTCTGGGTGTTAGTGTTAGCAGTGCACAGGGGTGGTGGCAGGGTTAGGGGCTTATTTTACCAGTGGAGAGTGCTGATGGGAAAAATTGGTGCTTAGCCTACCATAACTGCTGAATTTCAGGGGGTTTTAGATTTTACTTGTAATCATAAAGTCCTTTTTACACATTTTTTGTACAGAATGGCATACGTTTTTAATAGGGCAACTTAACCATAATGTCACTTTAACAGAGTTTTTTTTGTAGTGAATATATATATATGTATATGCCAGCATGTAGTGGCAAAATACCACTACATGCTGGCAATAAAATGCCATCCCATTTGCAATAAAAAAAAAATGCCATTACATTTTCATAAAATATATCTGTCCTTACACTCACCTGTGCATCTTCGGGTCTGTTCTACTCTGCAGCCCTTTGCGCTTTCCAGTCGCTGATGCCCAGTGCTTTCTTGGAGGACTCTGCAGGATGCTTGGGGCACTTGAGAATTGCCAGTGGCTGCCACAGGGAACTTGGAGACATGGAGACCCAGGGAGGCCCACGGAATGGAGTTCTGCCTATACAGTGGTACTCAGAGGTTCAGGCAGGTGGCACGTCATATTGGATATGTATCTCAGATTGTGAGTTCAAATTATTTGGCTTGTGCCTCGGAGAAGGGAATATCTCTAAGGCTGTTTCCCCATTTGAACTTGTGTGCTTATATTTTGGTGGCACATTTTTAAGTGCAGTGTGTTTTTGAACATTCAATATGCTGTTTACAAGAGCGAATGTTCTCAAATTAACTACTGGCCACTCTGTCATTTCATTCCCCTCCTCTGTGTCTGAATCCCTTTCTCAGAGGGTGAAAAAGAGACCTGGGCAAGAAAATTCTAACTCTGGGATACTCTTAGAGGTATTTTGCTGTATTTTTGGTGAGTCTGTTTGGGTATTGGGGTATTTCATTGTATAGTGGTGAGCATAATTATAAGACTACCTGATATTTTTTTATATTGGGATCATGAGCAGTAAGCCAAAAACTGGACCTGGTGCACCCTAAATCACAATTTCATTATCATGTGGTATTTTATATACACTACCACTTTGGCTGCATCTCGGAACACACAGTGACCAGTTTTATTTTGTATGTTACCACGTGTGGTAAAGTGAAATACCACCTGTGTTAAAATGCAACTACCACCTGCTTCACAACAAAGTAGATAGGATAAATTGATTCTTTCTTCTATGCTTTATAACTTATAAAATGCGCAGACATGTGATGTACTAAGTTATCTTTGCATGACATTCCTTACAAATCAAAATGAAAATAAACAAAAAACAAACATTTCATCAGCAAAGTTCCCCCACGGTAAACAGTATTTTTCCAGAATAGACTCCAAACACTCTCTTGGGATAGATGGCCAGAGCACTCCTACACTGACCTTGAACTTATCACTGGTATTGGCAGCTCACAAACCTTCTGCCATAGCTGAAGCTTGTTGCCTGAACGAGGAAAAACATATGAAAAATAGCTGTCTACGTTTAAGAATGAGAGCGGCTGTATGTAAGACCTTTCAAAGACCTTTAAAATATAGTGAATGCTCTGCGCAGTACCTAATAATGAATTATCCATGTTTGTTAATGTAAATACAATCCTTCAGACTATAATTGACTGTACCATACACTTGTAAAAAGAAACATTAAGTCCCCTCGCACCTCAGTTTTCCTATAATCTCACCAAAAGTTACGCTCTCCTGTGCGCCCTCAGACTCCAGTCAGCTTTTTAGTAATCGCACGCAAATTCTCTTTATCTGCTTCTCTTCTCTGTCGGCAGGACAATCAGCGAAGCTCATTAGCCAGCCAGCCTGCCTGCGTGCAAATGCTGCATGCTTCTCTCCAGAGACAGCCAGAGAGCAAGAGAAAGTGTCTGAGTCCTCCCTACTGACTGACAGATTTTTTAAAATCCTCTGTCTGCCTCCTCCCCGTGAATGTATGTTTGTAAATAACATTAATATTGCCATTGAAAAAGAAGAATGTTATTAACTCCTGTTCTATGTGGCGGCATCACTGGCAGATGACTGCATCAGTCCAATCCTGTAAATCAATCCAAAGTCCATGTTTGTAAGTGTTCCACCCTCGCACAGATGAATTAAAATATGATACATGATACACTTACACTTAAGTGTAAGATACTCACATTTTTCTTCACTCAGTGGTTCACGTAAAATTGAAGTAGACCTCCACCCTATGCCAGTGTGGTTTCCTTTAGGGGTCACCATTCTCCCCCAGAACCCCTTCTTTTGTTTTAGTCCAGGGTTTTTCCCAGGGGCTCCAGTTCTGAGATGGTCTCCTCTGGATCCGGCTGCCTCCAGCTGTCTAAGCACTGCACCAAGTACACCAACTCATTGAATTTTCTCTTTCCTTTGCAGATTACCTGAAATAAAATTGTGTATTATGCATATAAATATACAACATAAATAACAGTCGGTGCTACCTTTTCTGGCCCTGCAAATAATACATGGGTTGATTATAAGAGATACATTAGGACACATCTGTTTACCGCTAGTTGTATAAAAATGCAGATTAGCATCATAAACTTCAATGTGGTATTTCCAGACAAACAGAAGAGACGAATGGATCATTGCCTATAGGCAATTCCCTATGTCATTGTACTCACACATCAACCTGGGATACATTGCAATCTAAATAAATGCCCCCTGGAAACCTGTCTGTATCTTTTTATTAGCTTGCACTAATATTCTAATTTCTAAACTCACCTGTTTCATCCCCAATTTGTCAGACTGATTTTAAAATCTATTCATAGTTAGCTACCTGTTTTATGTCTCCTTTTACCCTTCTTTTACACCTTAAATTGACATTTTTCATATTACTGATGTCCACTTACCTGCTGTGGTGAACCTCTTTGATATCCAATCGCTTCATTTTCAAGATACATTTACACATTTCACTCCATACTAGTTTCTCCAATTTGTTCTAACCTCAATTTGTGCTTCGGGTGGAATGGTTTAATTTGGTTAACATGTACAAATTGTTCCACAATTAACTCCACAGTTAATTCTTCCTCCTGGATGGTGTTTCTGTAGACTGCAGGTGAAACCTTATCCAAAATAAATGGCCCACGCCATGATGCGAGAACCTTTGCATTTTTGTGTTTACCTTTTCTGAAATCACACGTATATACCTTGTCGTCGACTTAATATTCCCTCACAGAGGTTTTCTTGTCATAGTATGATTTTTCACTATCAGCGGCTTCCTCCAAATTCTGCTGTGCAAACGCAAAAGCACGTTGCAGGTGCTTTCTCCGTTTTTCTACATATGTGTGGGTTGTGGTTGTATTTACTAGGACCTGTTCATTGGTTCTGAAAAAGCAGGTGTTGCGATAACACTATTTTTCTACCTGTAAAATTGTCATGTGAACTGAGATTTGTTGATTTAGATGGGGTTGACCTGTCTTTAACACTGAGGGAGTCATAGATCCCAACCGGATCCAGCCTCAGCTACAAATGTTTTCAATATTTCAAATATTGACCTATTCCAATGTTCCACACACCCAGAAGAAGAGGGCCGGTATGAAATGTGTGATTTTCTTTTCATCTTTGCCAGATGATTTGCCACATCTTTGTCATTACTGTAGTAGTAACGTGGCTTCCATGATCCGATTCTATTCTCTCAGGTAAACCAAACCTTGAAAAAATATGATTTACTAGCAAAGTGGCTGCCGTGTGCGCACTGCAATCTGGGACTGGGATATGTTCCACCCATTGGCACATCAAACAAATGACTGTTAACAAATATTTGTTTCCCTGTGCTGAAATTTGCAAAGCCCCGATAAAGTCTATTTGTAGGTCTGACCCTGGGATTGTCAGACCTATTTTCATTAATGGTGCCCTACATGTTGGGGAAGTCGACTGAAATTGTGCACACACTAGGCATTCCCTTGTATAAAGTTCGACATACTGGGACATGTGTGGCCAAAAGGGATAATCTTTTAAAATGTACAATGTTTTCTGGGAACCACTGTGACCCACATAGTGGTCATGATGTAACATCAATACCCGAAATGACAAAGGTACTACCCATTGAATTTGGCCCGATTCCTGAAATATTATTCCATCTTGTAAACAAATTCTCTTTTTGGTCTTTTAACTACACCCTCAGTTCTTCTTTCCCTTTGCAGTCCTCCTCTGTCAAAGGATTTTGCTCTGCATCTAGCAAGTGGCTATAAAATGGGCCTAAAATAGATCTGCTTTTTGTGTTCTTGATCAGGTGTATCAAAGCTCCACTGTGCCACAGGCTGATCAACTGTTTCCTGAGATGTTGAGTGTGTTATTGCATCCACCTGGATTTCCAAAAGAAGGTGCTCAATAGAAAACAATTCCCCCATCAGAGCTCCAATTTTGGTTAATTAATATGCCTTGTCATTTCCTTCTTTGTCATCGTTTGGTGTTTTCAAATGACCACACAATTTCCTCCAATGGATGATCAGGTCATTTTCTGAAGCAGGGTTGTCTATGGCTTGAATCATGTTGCCATGTTTAAGTGGTTTCTTATTATATGTGAGCAAGTCTCTCAATTTCCAGCCGGATAAATATTCTACAAAATTATTTTGTGCATACTATCTGTGACTAAAACTGTTTCTTTCATTTTATTTTCTACTGCTGTAGAAATTGCCTTTTCTATTCATGCCACCAGTTGTTTTTCAGACTCACCTTCCACTTGGTAAGCACATCCATATACATACACAGTTGGGAGGCCTTGTGTGGGGACTGCTCAAATTAATTTAAATGTGTTTCCAATTCTGTGTCTTCATGTGCACAGAAAATTATAACAAGGTGGGCCAGTGAATGGAGGATGACAATAAACCCTTATTCAAAAGATTCTTTCATAACAAAATGCATGTATATTTTATTACAACAATTATTTTTAAAAACAACAAAGTAATAAACACATATTTCATTATACAATTCACTAAATTCACAAAATCACAAAAACTCACCTAAATTCTGCTCACATTCTTTTCCCCATCATTCGTTCACATTCATACTCTCCTTGCAGCAATATGTCTCAATTGTATACACACTGACAGTACATCATCTGTCACTTTCTACAGTTCTTCATTGACAAAATATGTAGTTCCCTCTCTTTCCTTTAGGTAACACAGTCTGTATATTAGTATTCCAGCAGATTTTACAGTTGACACGTGTTTCGGTTGTCAGATCAGAACATCAATAATAGTGTCCTTCCATTGATGCAACCTTCTTCAGGACGAGAAACAAAATAACAAATGTGTCTTGCTTCACATATACTGGGGTGAGCCACACCATCTCCACCTGAAATTCATGAGGGAGAGCCAGATGTAAAGGACTAATCCTAACTCCACTTAGAGTTCAACCAATTTCTTGAGGTCTATATTCTAATCACAACAGCTGCCCCGTGAGTGTTCCACGTTCACCTCATCGGTTATGTTCTACTTCTGGCCGCTCAGGTCTATGTCTTAGAGTAGTATTGGCTCTTTTTCTTCAATGATACCAGTCAGACAATGCTCGTCTTATTTCCATGCAGATCAGCCTCCGTCTATGTAGACTTGGCACACCAGATGTGCTTACAACACTTCTCGTAGTGCATCCAGCGCCGTCCTCGATCACGGAAATATTAGTAGGGTATTTTGTGGAGATTTGGGGCCTGACGGTATTTTCTTACCGCCGAAAAATAACTTAGCAACAATCACTCCTTGTATTCAGATTGGGCCATGTACAACAATAATACAGTGGACATGCATTATTTCAGCACACAGACATGCGTGGTTGGTATGCGTGGTTGGTATGCGTGGTTGGTATGCGTGGTTGGTGGTATTTTGGTGAGCATAATTCCCTTGTTTTATTTGTGGCCCCAATATCCAGAACCCCTTATTTTTTGCTTAGATTTTTCGTGTAATCACTAGAGAGACCTCAGGCTTGCATTTCAGGAACACCACATTTTCATTTTTAGTGTGCCACCATGTGCAATTTCTCTCTGTCTTATCTACGGCAGCGAGCTATCATGTGGTATTTTCACTATCTTATATACGGTAGTGAACTATGTCCCGGGCCTCCCTTTTTGCCGACTCATAGACCTCCGACAAACTACAACACACACAGTTAGTTATAATTGCTCATACTGAATTACATTGTGCACACGGCTGCAGCAAATTTGACGTTTAGCTACCTTGAAAATGACAATTGCACTGTCTAAACATCTCCCCACATCATCAGCACTGTATTGGTAAATATGAAACACACCACCCGTCTGCTTTCAAATATTTTTGTGTATTATAAAAGTTGCATTTAAACACGATCTCACTCTTTACAGAAATAAATAAAATAGCACAGTAACAGCATTGTCTGTGATACACTGAAAAGAGAGTGGCGGAGACAAGAACTCAATTTGCAACATTAAACATGTGATTAAAGCACAGGAATCACCTTTCCTACACTGACTGAATATTCTCGTACACACTCAGCCCCCCCACTTCTGTAATTACCTTATCTGTTCAGCATGAGTTTTCTTCAGCTGTTCTCTTTCTGAATTTGGCTCCCTTGAAGATTAACCCCAGTGAAAACAAGCGTCTTTCGTTCTCAAACCGGGGTTATTGCCTGGAATTCTCAGCTTTTGCAGCAGGAATGCTTCAGCCAGGAAACAGGTCCTTCTCCCAGCTCTGCCAAATCCCGACTGTCCTCCCCCTCTCTTCAAGCTCCCCCAGCAAAACTCTCATCACTGCCTCTAGCATGATACTTGCTATGACGCTGCTCCAATCAGAAATCAATCATGCCATCTCCTCCCTCACTACACAATGGCTCATTTCTACAGTAATTATTTGTAACCAACTGATTTCCTGTTCCTTCAAGCCCTTTTGCTTCCTGTAGTTATGTGGACAGAGCAGCAGAGAAAAAGAAAAAAATGAATGTGCGTTTAAAAATTCACTTTCAGAGTAGGCCTAATTCTGCAGTGGAGACACATTTTTATTAGTGGCTTATGTTAAATGCAGTTTTATTAGTCAGGTTATTTATTAATAATGTTAGTTATTAATTTTCAAATGTGTCTCTTGCACCATAGGCATTTCAGGTGAAAAATAGTGTGCATTTTTGAGTGTGCACGTGTGCTTTTAACTGTAAAAATAGATTTGCATCTTATATGTTAAAATCGTTTTTGACTGAATAGCCTCTCTTTACTTATATGTCCATGTTAATCTGGCAACACATATAGCAATGCACCACACCCATGTGGTGGTGCTGCATCAAAAAAAAAATTGCTACCTGTGCAGTAGTGCTGTACTCTGTGCTGTAACACACCAAATATCCTTACATACCCTCCTTTTGTTTTTAGAACTTGGCTACGCTCCAAGCCAATTCCTAAAAACAACTTGTTCTTTTTTTTTTTTTTTTTTTTAATGCATGTGTATTGGGATCTCTTTCTCTTCCTGACGTAGCTTGTAAAATCAGTAACATTTTCATTTTTACTGATAGCACAATCAACCATCCACCCATGATTAGCACCAGGACAGCCAAACCCACTATTGAGCGTTCCCCCCAGGTTCCCCAATTAAATCTTTCCACTTCTATTATCCCCAGATTACTAATTGTAATATTGTTTTTTCTCAAATTCATTTTTATAACATGTCTTTCTTTGTGATTCAATAAATATTCCACATCCGGATCTATTGGAAAAGTATCCCTTTGAAAAAAATCGATATTTTCCACTTGGCTTTCCCAAACATCATTTGTTACATGAAACAATGTTAACCCCCCAATTGACACAATTGTATCCTTTGGAACCTGTAAATAAAAAACATTATATTTCACCTGTTTAACCACGTATGTTCCATGGTTTAAATGTACTACCGTCATGTTCTTTAAACAGGTGCTGACCAACCATTTACCTCTGACCATCTTAGCCTGTGCCATTTCTTCACTCCCCATATTGCTAATAATCACTTCACATCCTTCTGATATACTTGGGTCAGATTTCAAACCACAAATAGCATCTGTGGCATCAGGAACAAACGGTTTACCTGGACACATATAATTTTGTTCTTTAAATTTTACACATGTTTCCAGGTTTGGTATTAAATAAACTTCAGGTTCCCATGACTGAAATGCCACCACTTCTGGAGTCTTAATCTTAATAAATTTGTCCTCTTGCCAAAATCCCACGTTGTGTACCCACTTCGTTTGGTAAATAAGTTCAGGGGCTACATATGGGATGCATAGCAAAAATCCGATCTCTCGTCTTTCCAAGTCCACATATAACGGCATTGCATTACCCATTTCGAATGCAATTTTTACCTGTATTATATCAATTTCCCTCCTGGTCAATCTTTCTATCATTTGACGAATAATATCCTGCGAAACAAAATACAAGGGGATATGTCCTTGAATCAATTGTGAAACTGCAGTTTCAACTTCTCTCATATAATTCGTTAATAGTCTATCAACAGGACTCATTATGTTCATTATTTCATTTAAAGTTCTATCATGCTTAAGTATTATTTTAGTCGCCCGTTGCATTACATCCGCTTGTTCATTTAGAATGATTGCAGTTTCATTTATGAATCTCACTTGTTCATCCAGTCCCCCTCTAATTCCATCTAATGTTTTTTGTATTATTTCTAGGTCAATACTCAGTTGTTGCGCTTTAGTACTCAGTGTTCCTACCGAAATAGAATTGGCTGTTGATATTGTGGTACCTATTATGGCTCCAACTATAGACATTATCAATGATATCGCGAGCATCACCCCACCTCTGTTTCCTCTCTTCTTCTTAATGTCTGCTGAATTCACGAATGTTTTTTCCAATTGCATTAATATATCTCTTATTGACTGCTTAGTGTCCTCTTTTCTTATTTCCAGCCACTCTTTAGTCTGTTCAATCTTAATTCCGGTATTGTTCAAGTGTTTTTCAATCAAAATCTCAGGATTCAATGGTATGTATATATTTTGGAAAATCATCCTTCTATCACTCATGATGAATCCTGGTGCCTCTTCCACCGCAATACCAGATGCTGGTCCAGGTTCAATGACAACCTGTGCTTCTGAATTCTTGAAGATCCCTCCAAATATCATCATCATTAACCATATCATCGGTATCATCTTCAATGCTGATCGCTTTGCAGCCTTGGTCTTCACCCCTCTTTGGGGCTTTCCCGGAATCCGTCCACGTGGGCTCCAGGACTCCATCGTCTCCCGTGGGCTCTGATCCCGGAACCTCCGACCAAATAATGTTAATTTTCTAAATCAAATAGAAAATAAACAAATTAAGTACATAGCACAATACTAACTTCACCCTTTTTTTTTTCTGAAATTAAACACAAGTTAAAAAGAAAACAAGCACATATAAAACAGCATTCAATATTTAATACATTTTCTCTCTGCACACCAACCATGAGCTTCCATTATATATATTTATTTATTTATTTATTATATATTTTTACATATATTACAGTGTTTATCTGCCATTATAACAATCAACGTTTTAACTTCTTTGTCACTGCCTCCTGATTGTACCCATTTATTTTCTCTTTTTGTGTTCAAGGGACTTTATCTGTTTCTACATGCTCAAGCTGCCTGATCTCATGTCTGGGATGGCATGGTTTGATTTGATTTACATGGACAAACTGCTCTATTGCCGTTTCACCTTCATTTTTCAAAATTTTATAAACTACAGGAGAGACCTTATCTATAATTCGAAATGGCCCCTGCCAGGCTGCTAGAAATTTAGAATTTTTCTGTTTACTTTTTCCAAAATGAAACTTGTACACCTGATCCCCTACACTGTATTCCTTTACTGATGTCTTTTTGTCATAATAAGACTTTGCACTGTCAGCAGCTCTTTCCAGATTTCTCTGCACAAAAGCAAATGCATGTTGCAAATGCCTCCTCAGTTCATCAATATATTCATGAACTGTGGATGCACTCACAAGTGTCTGCTCATGTGTTCTGTATAGTAGGTGTTGTGGTAACACCATTTTCCTACCTGTCAAGACCTCATGGGGGCTAACACCTGTTGCTTTGGCAGGAGTTGATCTGATTGCCATCAAAACCAACGGTAAACGTAAATCCCAGCTGGAACCTGCTTCTGCCACAAATTTCTTTAAAATATCCACAACAGGCCTATTGCTTCTTTCAACTGTACCTGAAGACGCTGCCCGATATGCGATATGTAGTTTTCTTTTCACACCTAGTATTTGCCATACCTTACTCATTAGAGTACTTGTTAAATTACTTCCTCTGTCTGACTCAATTCTTTGTGGCAACCCAAACCTTGAGAACACATGGTTCACCAGCAATGTGGCTGCTGTTTGCGCACTACAATCTGGTGCAGGAATGCATTCAATCCACTTCGACATCAAACATACCACACTCAAAATATAACGGCTTCCCCTACTCGACCTTTTTAAAGGACTTACATAGTCTATTTGCAAATCTGACCATGGGAGAGTTAGGCCTCTTTTCATCAATGGTGCTCTATGCATTGGTGAAGCAGGTTTAAATTGGGCGCATACTAGACATCCTCTAGTATATAATTCCACATCTTGGGACATATGTGGCCAGTAAGCATAATCCTTTAGTATTTCTAATGTTTTTTGTGAACCTCTATGGCCTGCAGTTATGGCATCATGTGCATGGTGTAGCATTAGCCCTCTGAATGAAAGGGGTACTACCCACTGTATTTGTCCTGTTATCTAATTCGTGTTTTGTTCTTTAATAGCACCCTCAACTCTTCTTTTCCCATACAATCATTTTCTGTTAAAGAATTTTGTTCGGGATCTATCAAATGATTATAATAGATTCCCAAAATTCGATCATTCTTTTGTGCCTCAATCAAATCTTGGTCTGGCGTGTCATGACTCCACTGCACCACCGGTTGATCTACCTCCTTTGGTGCTTTAGAACGTGTGACTGCATCAATTTGTATTTCACCCATTAAATAATCAATAGGTAGCAATTCTCCCATCACAGCCCCAATCTTAGCCAGGTGGTCTGCCTTATCATTTCCCTCCTTATCCTCTCCTGGTGTTTTTAAATGCCCACAAATATTTCTCCAGTATATTGTTAACTTATTCTCTGACACCAATTTGTCTATGGCTTGCATCATTTTTCCATGCTTAAGTGGCTTTTTGTTGTATGTAACCATGCCTCTTGCTTTCCAACCAGGCAAATACTCCACAAAGCTATTCCGTGCATAGTCAGAATCAGTCACCAGGACAATTTCACGGAACTTTTTATCAACTGCAGTAGCAATTGCTTTAAAAATGGCTGCCAATTCCGCCACCTGACTGCTCCTATCTCCAATCCTCATCCCTATACTGGGGACACCTTCACATTTCAACCAGACATTTCCTATTCCTGCCACTAAATGTTTATTACTGTCATTTTCAATGTGAAAAGCACAACCATCCACATATACAGTTGGCAAATCCTTGCATGTTTTTTCATCAAAAGCTTTGTGTGGTGATTGTTCAAATTCCTGCAAACTAGTTTCCACTTCCATTTCATTTGGTATTTGTTCAGCTGCACAGTCATGTAAGTCAGCTAACCCTTGAGCAATTGGGTTCTTTTTATTTTGTCCATATCTCACTTCTACGGGAAAACCTTGTAATGCCAGCGTCCATGAAGTGATTCTGGATTGCGCTAGATTACCTGATCTAATTCTTTTACTCTCTAAAAATTGCAAAGGTTGATGATTTGTTTCAATAATCACCTTTTCTCCCTGAACAATGGGGCGGAAATGTTGTAGCGCCCACACAGTGGTTAATAGGGCCTTTTCACATTCATTAAATTTCATTTCAACTTGGGAAAATGCCTTACTTGCATATGCAATGGTTTTGTGATTCAAATCGTGTTTTTGTGATAACACTGCTGACATACAATGTTCAGAAAAACCTATTTCTATAAAGAAATCCCTGTCCTTTATGGGGTATGCTAAACATGGTGCCTTTACAAGACATTCCTTTAATTTAGCCACTGCATCATACTGCTCTTTTTCCCATTTCCAGGGAGTATTCAGTTTAAGCAGTTTAGTCAATGGTTGAGTGATTTCTGCATAATTTTCAATGAACTTTCTGTTATAGCCTGTCATCCCTAATAAACTTTTTACTCCTTTCACATTTTTAGGATCTTTTAATCTTTGTATGGCCTCTATTTTCTTCTTTTGTGGATTTAGCCCATGTTCAGTCACTTCATGCCCTAGAAAGTTCACTTTTTTCTTGCACCATTGTGCTTTTTGCAAAGATACTTTGGCGCCTGCTTTCTGCAATTGGCCAAGTACATGTCTTATTTCATCAAAATGGCTTTTCAGGCTTTCATTTTTTATCAGGACATCGTCCACATAAACTATTGTTCCTCTTTCCGCTGCATCCGGCATGGCCTTTCTCAAAAATATGCCAAATTCACTCCCACTATTGATGTACCCAAACGGAGCTCTAAGCCAGGCATATTGAGTCCTGTCAAATGTAAAGGAAAATAAATGTTGTATCTCCTCTGCCAATGGCACGCACCAATATCCAGAGGTGAGATCTAATGTGGTAAATACATTTGAACCATGTACCTGAGCTAGGCCCTGATCAATGAATGGCAGTGGCCATCTAGATACTGGTACTCTTTTATTTAACTCTCTCAAGTCTGCACACAGCCGCCATTGACCATTTGGCTTTAACACACCTAAAATAGGTGTATTGGATGTGCTATGAATGGGCCTGATGATTCCCCGCGATTCCACATTTTTAATAATCTCTGCCAATGATTCTAAACATGCCACCGGTAGTCTATACTGGCGTACAAACACTGGATTTCTGCTACACCCTTCTGGTAGTGTGGCCACATGTAAATCAGTTAAAACACAATCATAAGCATCTTTTGCAAATACATCCTTAAACTCCATAAATATCTCCCTCAGATTGTCCCTATCTTCATTGCTTTCACACGCATTCGCTAAGGAGATCTGCTCGTCTACCATTTTGGAAAATTCTGGAAAATCTTCTGGTAAGGGAATCTCGGCGCTTTCCTCTAACTGTGTGGCTGTGTCTTTTTGTAAAGCTGCCACTTTTAAATATTTTGGCATATCAGCTTCCACTTCAATGGGCTGATTTTCTGTTTCATTTTCATTTAAATTAAATATTATGCAATCCTCTTGATGGCAGCACACTGTCTCATTTGAATCATAAGGATACACAGAATGAATTTTAAATATTCCTTTGGGCTGAGAGTCCAGGTGTTCTGGCAACTCACCCTTGGCATCTACATACTTTTCAGGAATATTTCCAATCACCATGTTATTTAAATCTGCCGTATAATGTGATTTTTGCATGGCCATTCCTAATGGGGAGTTTTCCTCTAAATGAATATCCTGACAACCTTTATTATTTACCATAATTTTTACAGATCCTTCACCAATATCTACCAATGGAATGTATTCATAATCCAGGCCTTGCTGTTTTATGGATTCATTCAGGCATACAAATGCATCAGAGCCTTTCATCTGCTGTCCATTTTTGCATTTCAGTGTTATTGCAAACTGTTTTGTAAATGCAGGAATAATAGTATCTTTCCTCATTTGTAATTCGATTGCATAAGGAACCAGTTGTGCACAATGATAAGCCCTTCTTTTGTCTTCAAATTCAGGTGCCGGACCACCTAGGCGTGACCATATTTTTGGATTAAGGAAATCTAACATCATACACATTCTGTGCATGATGTCATTGCCCATGTAAAATTCATTTTGTGCTCCACTCACTATCCATACATTACGGTAAATTGTTTTCTGCCCAATGCTAATTTTAAGCATGCATCTGCCTGCAATTCGGTTTTCAAAGTCTGGACTGTCCAACCCAGAAACATATTGGTTTTTAATCCTAAATCTCGGGATTTCTTCCCTCTCCATTATTTTTTGCAACAATTTCTCATTAATGAAACTCCTTTCATGTTCAAGCGCTAAAGTGGCTTTTATTGTTTTGAAATAGTAATTTAAACCAACATGAACCCATGGTCGCTCATCTTCCATGTGTATTTCTTCCAGAGTGGTAATGTGTTTTTCTGAATCTGTTTTAGGAGCAATATTCTGTTTGCATGGTTTCTCTTTTAAATAAAAACGTAATGTGTGCTCATCTATGGCAGTCTGCCAATTTTTTCTTGGGTCCAAGTATATTTGTACAGGTAGTTTTTCATTTTCGCTCTGCATTTTGTCTTGACACATTAATATAACAGTGACACTAGGTATGCAGCTATTCTGGAGATATACCTCCACAGCATCATTTGTTTTGGCAACGGTGTGACATTCATTTATATTGCTGTTTTGTGATTTTAGTTTCTTAGGCCTCAATGGTTTTTTGGTTAAGGACCACAGCACTCCATTCACCCCATCTATTAGAGGAGACAATCTTTTCAGGCAATCTGTCCCCATCAGAAATGGAATTTCACAAATAGATGTGATCAATACCTCTTGTTTCATTCTGTGCTTTCCTATTTTTATGTCAACCTCAGTTACACCTATGATGGGCACCTCCTCCCCATTAAAGTTATGCACTGGGCCTTGATTTTCCTTCACTGTGATCTGACTCTGTGGGGGTCTCCCTTCATTGATACTCTTTACCAGCTCCTTGGACATAATTGTGGCCTGTGCGCCAGTGTCAATCATAGCAAAGGTGTGGCATTTTTCTTCTATAGTGATGGGTGCATAATATCTGTCCTCAACTTCCTCTAATACACATAAGAAATGTGAATTCTTACTGATTTCAGGGCTCACCTTTCTCAGGTCTTTTTCACTTTTGGCTAAACACATTGGTAAATGGAAAAACATTTTTCCCTCCTTTTTACCCATTTCTGCGCGAGAGACTTTATTCATTTCTCCATGATCAGAGGTTTTTTGGAGTGTGGCCACTGTTCGCCCATCCATCTGGGTAACATCAGAGACCACATTACAACCTTCCAACTGAACATGTGTAACAACATCATTCAGCAATTTGTCATTTTTTAATTCTGTGCATTTGTGATCATTTAGTGTGATACCAGCCCTTTCAGCCTCTTCAAAAATATGTGGCTCAAAGAATTCTTCAGGTGATTGACTTGTACCCTCCTTTTGAGCATTTCCTTTTTCTGTCTGTGTTTGGTCATTGTTTTGCTTGCCCAGGGAAGGAGCTATAGTATCCCCACTTACTCCCTGTTCACTGGTATTCCCCATGCATGAGTCATTTTTCTTAAATCTGTCCCTTTGTTCTTTTGGAATTTCTAATGTTTTTTTTTCATTTGTACAAATCTTTACTGTTTTATTTAGCTCTAGGTTAAACCGTACCTCTTTTTTAGAAGTATTTGCACTTTCTGTCACAAGTTCATTTACTGGCACTTTCACATTTAATCCATTAGGCATCTCAGAGTCGTTATGCAAAATTATATCAGAGCAATCTGTCATTTTGGCACTGCAGTTATCATGAGTACTTAGTCACTTTTCGGAAGCCCCCCGGTCATTGCTATGGCCATCAGTCCCCTCTTTGGAAGGTTGTTTTTGCGCTGTACAGAGCTTTCCTATTTGCTCAGCTAACATTTTCACTTGGGCCTCAAGGCACTGGAACCTTTCCATCTCTCTAGGATCCTCTTTCTGTGGCCTAGGTCGACATTGGTTGTTTTCCCCCTGATTGGATCTATTCTGATACCTCTCAGGTGATTGATGTCGGTTGGGATGGTTTCTGAACTCTTGATTCATTTGTGGAGGTGAGCGGGTTGCACCCATCCTTTGATTATAGTCCCCTGGTGGGGAATCATTGTACTGACGTGGATTGTAGTTCACGTTTTGCCTCATGTCCTGTCTCTCAGATTGTGGGTACTGGCCCCTAGGTTGATTTCCATTATCAGTAAATCGATCCACATATCGGGGCCTATCCTGATTACCATATATCATGGTGTTGGGGTCAAATCTGCTCTGTGTCCCCAATGACTGGTAGGGACCATCATTTCTTTGATCTTGATTTTGTCTCTGGTTATTGTTCATACCTGCCATATCAGGCCGATATCCTACCCGGGGTCTGTCCCCTAAATACCTAGGGCTGATGTAGCTCTCTCTATTACTAGGATCATGTGATTGGAACATTGGTGATTACCCCTTTGTTCAGGTGTCACATTATTTTTACCTTGGCTTTGAGCAGACTCAAGGGACATTTTGGCTGACCTGATTTCCATTACTGTGGCTGAGGGTTCTTTAGATTTAGGTCTAGCATCTTTCATTTTATCACTTTCTCTACCCTGACAATAGAGTACCTCATATAGTTTTGTGCTTTGATGTACAATCGATTCAAGGGACTTGTCACGGTCAAATTCACGGACCAATTGGGATATGATGTCTTTCTGTAGCCCATAGAAGTATGCAGTTTTAAACTCATTGGAATTTGAGTCAAAAAATACATCAAAGCGAGAAAATGCTCTTTTTAAGTCTTGTAAAAATTGGCGAGGGGATGTATTAGGTCCAGCAGTAATTGTGTAAGCGACTTTCTTTGCCTCCTGCAATGACTGAAAAGGAGAAAAATGACGCCTAATTTCTTTTTCAAACTCCAACCAGGTCATATTCTGCTGTTCATTTAATCCCCTTATGATGCTGGCCGTCGGGGAATCTAAAGTTAAATGAAAATATTGTCTGTACTGTTCCTTAGGTATCTGGAGTGCTTTAAAAATGTCATGCACTGCTTCTAAGTGATCCTCAATGCAGCATTCACCTCCCGTTTTAAATTGTTTGATCAGGGCTTTAATGGATTTCATTATTTTTATGGGGCTACTTGTTGCAATGCATGGAATTGCACTATTTTGTGATTCAATCCTGTTTTCAGGTGTATGAGATTGGTGGCTGCCCCCAATGGGAGTATCAAATCCCCCAAGGGCGCTGCAACCAAGTTCAGTCACCGGCCCAGTCACTGGAGCACTAGCTCTTTGGGCAGAGCTACAATTCACCTCCACTCCATTGAATGTGGTACCCTGCCGCCTCTCCTGGGACCTGGGAATGCACATTTGCTGTTCTAAGTCCTTACACTTTTTAAGGAGTCTGTTTGCTTCATTTTGCAAATAGTTGTTTTCATCACTCATCTTATTAATCACCTCCTGCATGTCGCACATTTGCATTTGGCATTCATTGAACTCTTTATTTCTCTTGTCTCTTTCTTGAATCATTTTAATCATTTCTTGTTCTGCACTCTGGAGATCACATTCTTTTTCACAATGTTCTTTTTGTAAAATCTGCATTTCTGAAACAACCTCATCTTTATCCTGTCTAATGTGGTCCACTAAGGCTTTTAAGTGTACCAATTCTTGCTCACTATCCTCAAATTGTTTCTTGCTTTTGGATAACTGAGTACCAAAGTCTCTGCATTTTAATTGCATGTCTTTTTGGCATACATCCAATTCTGCTCTCAACATTTCCTGATTTTTACTTGCCCCATCTAATTCAGTCTTTAACCTGTTAATTAGCTGAGTATCATTCTCCTGCATTCGCAGGGACTTATTCAAAATAAACCATATTTTGCCGCATAGCCGTATTAAACAGTCTTTCTCTGCACTTTTATCAGCTGCATTCAATAATCTTGTAAGGCAGACCTGAATTATGCTGCCTTCTGCAAAAATATTGTCTAGTTTTTCTTTCTGCACCTCACCCTGAATGCGTTCACGCCATTCTAACGTGCTATTCGACAACCAAGTCCCATGTGCAAACAACTTTGCCTCTAAATATTGCACTAGGTCTGAGAATGTGGTTTCCCTTAGTCACATTCTGAAATTCATTTTTAGTGGCACACTGCTATTATAAAATGGGTTCCCTTTAATGTGCAAATGGCAGTGTGAGACACGCTTGCCACGCCCAGTAGGTACTCTATGATCACTTTCCCGGCCTGCAACGCACCATAAATATGTAGGGTATTTTGTGGAGATTTGGGGACTGACGGTATTTTCTTACCGCCGAAAAATAACTTAGCAACAATCACTCCTTGTATTCAGATTGGGCCATGTACAACAATAATACAGTGGACATGCATTATTTCAGCACACAGACATGCGTGGTTGGTATGCGTGGTTGGTATGCGTGGTTGGTATGCGTGGTTGGTGGTATTTTGGTGAGCATAATTCCCTTGTTTTATTTGTGGCCCCAATATCCAGAACCCCTTATTTTTTGCTTAGATTTTTCGTGTAATCACTAGAGAGACCTCAGGCTTGCATTTCAGGAACACCACATTTTCATTTTTAGTGTGCCACCATGGGCAATTTCTCTCTGTCTTATCTACGGCAGCGAGCTATCATGTGGTATTTTCACTATCTTATATACGGTAGTGAACTATGTCCCTGGCCTCCCTTTTTGCCGACTCATAGACCTCCGACAAACTACAACACACACAGTTAGTTATAATTGCTCATACTGAATTACATTGTGCACACGGCTGCAGCAAATTTGACGTTTAGCTACCTTGAAAATGACAATTGCACTGTCTAAACATCTCCCCACATCATCAGCACTGTATTGGTAAATATAAAACACACCACCCGTCTGCTTTCAAATATTTTTGTGTATTATAAAAGTTGCATTTAAACACGATCTCACTCTTTACAGAAATAAATAAAATAGCACAATAACAGCATTGTCTGTGATACACTGAAAAGAGAGTGGCGGAGACAAGAACTCAATTTGCAACATTAAACATGTGATTAAAGCACAGGAATCTCCTTTCCTACACTGACTGAATATTCTCGTACACACTCAGCCCCCACACTTCTGTAATTACCTTATCTGTTCAGCATGAGTTTTCTTCAGCTGTTCTCTTTCTGAATTTGGCTCCCTTGAAGATTAACCCCAGTGAAAACAAGCGTCTTTCGTTCTCAAACCGGGGTTATTGCCTGGAATTCTCAGCTTTTGCAGCAGGAATGCTTCAGCCAGGAAACAGGTCCTTCTCCCAGCTCTGCCAAATCCCGACTGTCCTCCCCTCTCTTCAAGCTCCCCCAGCAAAACTCTCATCACTGCCTCTAGCATGATACTTGCTATGACGCTGCTCCAATCAGAAATCAATCATGCCATCTCCTCCCTCACTACACAATGGCTCATTTCTACAGCCCTTTTGCTTCCTGTAGTTATGTGGACAGAGCAGCAGAGAAAAAGAAAAAAATGAATGTGCGTTTAAAAGTTCACTTTCAGAGTAGGCCTAATTCTGCAGTGGAGACACATTTTTATTAGTGGCTTATGTTAAATGCAGTTTTATTAGTCAGGTTATTTATTAATAATGTTAGTTATTAATTTTCAAATGTGTCTCT
Source organism: Ambystoma mexicanum (assembly GCF_040938575.1). Taxonomy (NCBI): domain Eukaryota; kingdom Metazoa; phylum Chordata; class Amphibia; order Caudata; family Ambystomatidae; genus Ambystoma; species Ambystoma mexicanum. The sequence continues at coordinate 21,634,128 of NC_090924.1, forward strand.
TGCACCATAGGCATTTCAGGTGAAAAATAGTGTGCATTTTTGAGTGTGCACGTGTGCTTTTAACTGTAAAAATAGATTTGCATCTTATATGTTAAAATCGTTTTTGACTGAATAGCCTCTCTTTACTTATATGTCCATGTTAATCTGGCAACACATATAGCAATGCACCACACCCATGTGGTGGTGCTGCATCAAAAAAAAAATTGCTACCTGTGCAGTAGTGCTGTACTCTGTGCTGTAAAACGCCAAATATCCTTACAGCACATACAGCTGCAAAATCATGTAAATCCGCTATCAATTTGTTCTGTCCATGTCTCACTTCAACTGGAAATCCCTGCAATGCTAACGTCCATTAAGTAATTTTTGACTGGGCCAGATCCCTGATCTGATCCTATTCATTTGCAAGAATTGTGGAGGCTGATGATTTGTTTCAACAATCACCCTCTCCCCTTGAATTATGGGGCAGAAATGTTGCAATGCCCACACAGTGGGCAAAAGTACCTTTTCACATTACTAAACTTGGTCTTTACCTGTGGCAATACCTTGCTGGCATATGCAATGGTTTTGCTATTACATCATGTTTTGGTATAATACCGCTGACATACACGGATCTGTGAATCCTATTTCCACAAAGAAGTCTTTTTTTTTAGTAAGATTAAGCAAGACACTTTTATCAAACAGTTGTGTACCTTGTCCACAGCATCGCTTTGCTCCTTTTCCCATTTCCATAGTACACCGTGTTTTAGTAATTTTGTCAAAGGCTGTGTAACCTCTGCATCATTTTCAAAATATTTTCTATTGTAATGTGTCCTTCCTAGCAAGCTCTTTAGACATTTTAGGTTGGTGGCATATTTTATTTTCTGAATTGCTTCAACTGTTTTCTTTTGAGTGTTTAACCCAAGGTCTGTTAGTTCATGGCCTAGAACATTTACTCTTTTTCTACACCACTGTGCTTTCTGTAAAGATACTTTTGCCCCAGCCTTTTGTAACTGACGGAGCACATGTATATTTTCACTGAAGTGACTCTTCAAGTCCTCATGTTTGATTAGCATATCATCTATATAATCTATGATTCCTCTCTCAGCTGCATCTCGAAGTGCCAAGCTCAGGAAAATCCCAAATTCCCTCCTGCTATTTAAATACCCAAAGGGGGTTCGGGGCCATGCATTTAGTAATTTGTCAAAGGAAAATGCAAATATATTTAGTATATAATCAGCTAGTGGTACACACCAGTACCCTGTTGAAAGATCCAAAGTGGTTAACACCTTTGATCCTTGGACCTGTGCAAGGCCTTGATCAATAAATGGAAGGGCCACCTTGGAACAGTAACCCTCTTTTTCAATTTTCATAAGTCTGCACACACGCGCCATTGGCCATTGGGCTTTAGCACACCTAATATGGGAGTATTTGAAGTACTACAAATAGGCCTAATGATGCCTCTAGATTTCCAATGTTTTATTATTTCAGCCAGTGACTCCAGCCATGCCAGTGGTAATCTATATTGTTGCACTAATACAAGCTCCATAACATATCCTCCAGGCAGTGTAGCAACATGTACATCAGTCAGCCCAGAATCATAGACATCTTTGGCAAAAACCTCTTTGAATTCCGTAAATATTTCCTTAACTGATATCTCTCTTCTTCATTTTCTTTGCAGGCATCTGCAGCTTCAATCTGCTCTACCTTTTTTGGGAAATCCTCCAATGGAGGAACTTCTGTGATTTCCTCTAATTGTGTGGCAGTGTCTCTTTGGAGAGCCGCTACCCTCAAATATTTTGAAATGTTGCCTTCCATCTCAATTTGCTATGTTTTACCTTGCAGCTTTATCTTTTGGATTTACCCACTTCAAATAGGACAAAATAATCCTGATGACAGCATATCACTTCATTTGGCTCATAGGGGTATACAGACTGAATTCTAAAAATGTTTGATCTAGAATCCTATTTTAGGTAATTTATCGTATGAAGTCACATAGCTTTCAGGGATATTACCAATCACTGGTTTGCTGAGATCAGCAGTGTGTATCACATGGATAGGGATCCAGGGCGGTCCTTCTCCCATGTGTATTTCTGCAATTGTTGAAAAGTATTTTTCCTGATCTGATTCTGGAGCAATATCTGGTGTGCAGTTTTCCTCATCTAGGTAAAACACAATGTGTTTTCATCTATTTCTGTTTGCGAGTTTTTCTTGTGGTCCAAATAAATCTCTAAAGATTGTTTCTCTTTTTCTCCTCGTATTTCATCCTGACACAGGAGAATGACAGTGATGCTAGGCACACAGCCATTCTGAAGATATACTTTGAATGCGCTTTGTGATATACAATGGTGTGGCATTATTTTGCGCTGTTGCTCTGAGCCATTATTTTCTTAGGTTTGAGTGTTCTTTTGGCTAAAGACCACAACACACCTTTTACCCCATCAATGAGGTTTGACAGCTTCCTCGGGAAATGTATCCCTATGAGGAAGGGTATTTCATGAATGGGTCTGACCAATACATCCTGTATCATCCTATGATTCCCTATCTTTATGTTAACCTCAGTGACACCTTCCACAGTTATTTCTTCCCCAGTGAAACTGTGTACGGTGTCTTCAGTCTGCCTCAGCTCTGCATAGTTTTGTTTGGATCTTATGCTTTACATTAGATCCCAAGACATTATGGTTGCTTGGACACCTTTGTCAAACATTGCAAATGCATTACATTTCTCTCCAATAGTAATAGGAGCATATTATCTGTCCTCACATTCTTCTAGTATGGATAGAAATCTGTATTGTTACTGAGTTCAGGGCATAGTTTTTGACATTTGACCCCCCATTTTGCCCATTTATTTGTTTAATTTCTTTGTCTATTTTCCTAGGGTTAGAATCCATTTGAAGTGTGCCACTATCTGCCCTTTGATTTGGGACCACTAGTGTTCACTGTCCACATGTGGCGTCCCTCAAGGCTCTATCCTCTCGCTGTGGCTCTTCAACATCTACCTTGCCTCTCTGGTCCACTTGATCTCCACCTTCTCTACTCCCTTTCAGTGTTATGCAGACGACACAAAGCTCTCCTTCAAGCTTCACTCCACTGCCTCTGCTTCCTCCTCTCTCATTCCTGACTGATATTCAGGCATGGTGCACTGCTAACGATATCCGCCTTAATGCCAGTAAGACTGAGATCCTTCCAATTGGAAACCCTGTTCACTGCTTCCCTCCTACTCTCTAGCCACCTTCCATGGGCCCCCTCTCTCACTATCATGTGAGGCTAAAAGTCTTGGCATCCTCTTCGACTCTTCTCTCGCCTTCTCTACTCACATCAAGGACATTGCCAAAAGGCCCACTTCCAGCTGCACCTCCGCAAAGGCATTCTCCCTTTCCCCACCTTCCACCAGAAACTCAATGGGCCTCATTACAAGTTTAGTAGTAGCGTTGCCAGTAAATACCGGCATGCTGCCACCAAACTTGCAAATTATTCCGGGGCCTGGCAATGGGGAAATGCAGGGGCATTACAGCCCTGGCAGACCCTGTATTTCCCTATTGCCAGGTGCCAGAATTAATTACTCCCCATTCCCATTTGAGTCCTATTGGACTCAAAGGGAATGGGGAGGATGGTAGCACCGGCACCATTCAGAATAGTGCCGATGCTGTTGTCGTGTCTGCTCGTGGGTGCAGGCGGGAAGGCACCCGCGAGCAGAACTCGTAGTTTGCCAGTCCGGTAACAACGGTACCGGCAAGCTTACTGGTACCGTTGTTACGGACAGGCAAACTTGTAATGAGGCCCAATGTCTCCAGAGCTCTGGTCCTCTATGGGATGGACTACTGCAACAGCCTCTTCTATAATCTGCCTTTATCCTCCCTTTGCCCCCTTCAACTAATCTAGAATGGGACAGCAAAAATTATCCTTGACCTCAAGCCCAGTGACCACATCCCTCCAGACCTAAAATATCTCCACTGGCTCCCGCTGGCTGCAAGGCTTAAGTTTAAGACCATCTGCATCATTTGCAAGGCTTTCTGGGGCCTGGGATCCCACGACATTTACCTATCTCTTCCTAAATACCTCCATGATAAATCCCTTCAGTCTTCTAGCTCTAACTCTCTGCAGATCAGATGCTTTTCTAAGCAGACAGTGGAGGGTAGATCTCTCTCTTCTGCAGGATTGTCCCTTTGTAATGTCCACAATGCCACTTTCAGGCTTGAGCCGGATCTCCTGAAGTTCAGGAAACTTCTCAAGACCCTCATCTTCTCTTTGTCCTTCCATCTCCTCTTCCCTGCTAATGCCACCCTCTTCCACTTTGACTGGCTGCCTGGTCCCTTCTGAGTCCTACAGGGTATCAGGCCCTCCTTGCTCAGTCTTCCTCTGCTCCCCGGTCTCCCTGACCCCCTCCCCCTAAAACCTGCACTTGCCCTACTGGCCCCCCCACCCTTATCCAGCCTGGTAGGGTGTGCCTCCCAACCTAGCCTGGTCCAACCCATCCACACACTTAGCATGTGGTGCTCACCCACTGCCTCCATGCTTCCCCTGACACTTTTCCACCTGGCCTCCCTTTAGCACTTGCCTAGCCCAATGGGCCCTCTTCTTCCCCTCCTGCTCCCCCCTGCACTTGTTTTCCTCCCCCACTCTTCCCCCACCTTAGCATTACCCCTGCTGCCACGACCAGCACTCCCAACCCTTCCCGCTCCCCTCTGTGCTTCATTACTGCACTTGCACAATCCGAAAAACACAAGGCCTAGTAGGACGATTATTATTACTTTACTGCCTTGTCCCCCCCCACCTTTTTGTCTTGTGGCACCTTGAAACACCATTTGCTGTATAGGCACTTTATATATATCCAATACATACATATAATAAACCACATTAGTAGACTTTTAAAATGACAGCATGTAATTCAAGGTAAGCAGCCCAAACTATGCTACTTATTCAGTTTCAGGAATTATATAGTTATAGCAATAATGTTATAAGTAAGTACCTGGCTACTTGTTTAAGTTATGTTTCAGGAATGATACAATTACACTACAAACATATGCAAATTATTCTTCTTTCAGGAATGATACAGGTACACCCATATTACCTTTTAGAATAATGGCAGTATGCGCTTCAAAGATAACTAATAACTCAATATTGCACATTTAGAATGGCAGTGTGCTATTCTAGGAGAGTAAAACCCTGTTCCACTTATTCAGTTTCAGGAATAATATAATGTTACCAACTATGTTACTGCCTAGAATATTGGAATACAATTTAAAGGTAAGTAGATAGCTTTTTACACTTTTCAAAATGGCAATACAAATTCACAGGTAAGTAAGAACTGTGTAACACGTGTTACGTATTCTATTTCCAAGCTAATCAGTTACAGCGCTAACACATAGTAAGTATGTACTTTGCAAAAGTTATTTTATTTTCTAGACAGAGGCCTTGTACTTTCGATGCCTTTCGTTATTTTAAGGCATGAGTGCTCTCAGAGGCAGAAGGGGGCCACAGGTGGTCCAGTGGACAACAGTAGGTAGGTTAGGATAAGGCACAGATGCAGGAACGTCAGGGTTCCAGAGGATTTCTCATCCACCAATTATCAACGTTTTTAGTCAGTAGAACATGTTCAGGGGTTTCTTACAAGGCTTCTTACATGCGTTCCAGAATTAGGACTGGGCGACAGGTATGGGCAAACTCCCAAACACACACACCACAACCCTAGTCACAGAGGAGCAACACAAAACTTTGGGTAAGTATTACCCTCAGCCACATAGTACCTCAGCAGTGAAGAAGCGCTTGCAGACAGACACCTTCACAATGCAGCAGCACAGGCCCTGGTCTCTTGATTTTTGGTAATAGCAATGAAAGAGAGGGCACTGGATGGGACCTTGCAGCAGCAGTCAACAGTAAGGCTCCCAACAAAGATTGTTTTGTGCTTTTCGTAGCTCTGTGAATTTTGGCACCCTTTTCAAGGTACCAGATGTAGGACAGTCATCATCTGATAGATTCACTTTGCTATCTTGGTACAGCACTCTAGTGAGGGGCCTTCAAGGAGTGGAATTCTGCTTCTGGAGGTCCAACAGGAGTCCACTAAAGTTTCAGTGTGATTTGTTCATGGGAAGACGTTGCATAATACTCAACCTCAAATTCCAAGGCTATTGGTGGTTTGCAACCCAGGAAGGTCACAGCTCATTGTGGGATGGCTCAGTCTTCTAAAGACTGATTGGATCCATCGTACTAAGGGTTAGTTTTTGGGACTCCATTGTCACATGGAAGAAGGGGTCACCACAGGCAGTGGTTACACAGCAGGCATCTCTGGTTACTGTAATCAGCTACAGCCATCTTCTCTTCTTCCTCATAGGATTCAGCTGCAGTGGTTGACTTATCTTCAGCTTCCACATCCAGACAATTTTTCCAGGCACCTTGCCAATCAGCACACATGCTGCATTCATACTTTGGGGGATGTTGTCCTTTCAGGACAGCCAACCTCCCATAGCAAAACAAAGAAAGAATCCACCATTCTAGATGAATGGCGACCCTTCTTTGCATTACTGTGGCTGGGTTGACAGCCTGCAAGTAACAATCACACAAAAGTCGGTAGAACATGTCCACTGCCACCAGCCATAATTGTAAGCCGTGAGAAAGGGGATACAGAATAACTCCCCAGAACTCCACATACAGTGGGGTGTCCTGGTCTCATAATGTAAAATGCAAAGAGGATAAGAATCCCTCTACCCTTGGGAACAGGTGTTCTGCAAGGTAAGTATGTAACTCTAACAGAATTGTTACAGAACTAGTGAGAAAGAGGATACTATGTAGTCCCGCAGTGCTTGTGCAATATAGGAATCACAAACTTCCTCCTGCTCCTGTATTTCAATGACTCAATTTGGTTGAACCCATACCAGTATCCTGGAGTTAGCAATTCTCTTAGCTCCTAATGACTAAACTTAACAAATTCATTTTTGTAAACCACAAACCCATATTTTATCTCTTTGCACATCAAGGTGCCTATATTTTCCCAAAAATGATTTCCTTTAAAAAAAACATATGACATATATCAGTTGACAAAATCACATTTCACAAAATACTCTCATTCATTCTGGGTTAGTATACATCATGGCATCACTCTTATGCAATAGAGATATTGATTCTCCTATGTACACAATTCTAAAAGTTCATATTAGTGCTTAGACTTCTCATACAGAACAAACAAAAAAGCGGGAGTTCAAAGTAAGGAAAAAGACCACATGAACCGTTGTTTACTGAGATGATGACAACAGATATACTGATGTTGCTACACATTTTTCTGAAGGAGCCTATCCTTTCTTGTGTCTTAGAACCCTTTCTTTTACTACCCCTTCAGTGTCCCTGAAAAGTACTAACTTCCTGACATCACTTTCCAGTTTCGATTTTCTTAAGGATGTTCATATAGGTGTTGTGTCGACACACTGCGTTTCGGGCTCTTCGTCTGGGGTAGGCCACATCCAAAAATGGCCTCCCCATTGATTACAACAGGCCTTCGTCAGGACAGGGAATGGATTATTCTGTCAATGATCTTTAATCTTCTAACGCCATACTTTTTGACAATCTACAAATTAAAAACAAGAAACAATGTTTGGTTGGTCAAGCTTGTCTAATTTTCTAGAGCCTTTAGATACTAGTATGGGTATGGACACTGACCTTGTTCAGTGGACCCAACAGGGACAGATTTCGGCGCCACTTATTCACGCTGGTATCACTTCCTGTTGATTCAAATCACGTGGCATAGTTGTTCAAATCTCCCAACTATATATTTTTTTTATGACTACCATTTACTGACATAATGTCATATAGAGAAAATTATGTCACAAAGGGCAAAAATCCCACTACCTTTTCGGCTCGATCAATCTACTGGTGATCTCGTTGTGGTGTCAAGGATCATGACAGCCAGTCGTCCTTTTGGAGAAACAGCTATTGATTTTATTAGGCGTGCCCAGTCCAATCCTGCCAGAACAAGGGCAGTATCTCAAAGGCCATGTTTACATGAAGTCACTTATAAGTGCTCACGTGGGAATTCACTTCTACGTCCTCGCAGGAGAGAATCTAATCTCTTCACTGCGTGACAAAAACCAGGGACACACAAAGAGGGGGAGGAGAACAACATGAGTAAGGGAAGGGAAGGGAAATGGGGAGGGGTGCGCGCAAGCCTCGGGGCGTCACATGATGCCATATTGTAGTATAGCTTGATGGAATGGGCAGTGGCCTTATTGGAAAAATGAATAACTAGTAACTGCCATCATGCCTCCCTGGTGCGCTGCATATCATTATACAAAAGAAGGTGACTCGTGGTTCGTACTGGAAATGTTAAAGCGTAAGTATCTGCCGTGACCAGCCCAATAAAATGTCTTTACTTCATTAAAAAAAAAACCTGCGTAGTCAGATACAACATCGGAATTTGCACGCTGTTCTCCTAACAGGGTGGGAGTGACTTGATCTCTGTTCTTATGTGGATTGGCACAGTAGATGCAAGAGCTCTCACTCGAGCACCCGAGACTGCGGAAAAGCTGCTTTCTCGCGTCTCTGTTCATGCTCCTTGCTTTGAACGGGCAGGCCTCTGTCAGCTGGTCTGCGATAATGGGGGTAGAGATAGGACTATGCCTGATGCGGCTGTCTTCACTTGTTTTTTCGTTTTCTCATTTATTTGTTTATTTGCCTGGGGTTTCTCATATAGTGCCAATGTCAATTGTTGTAACATATTCTCGTGTAGTAAAGCGATGTTGTAGCTTGTTTCATGAAGGGCCACATATTTGTTAAAAGCTCACAGTGATGGAGCTAGAAGGAGGACTTTTCCCAAACTGGCTGCTATGCATCTACAAGGAATCCCAAGTAGTGATAATTGTATGTCTATTCGTATGAATACTGAGTAATCTCCACATTTTTTTGTTGGTTTTATGCGGGTGTCAGATGAATATTCGTATCGAGACCCTGCATGTAATAAAGTGTAATTAATGAAAATCAACTTCATATAACAGTTAAACAGTGACCAAAACGTCAGTTGCCTCACATGCGATCAAAAGATACCAACTTTGTTCTTATTTCACATACAGAATTACAAAATACATGGCAATATTTGTTCCTATCCATCTGGCTATGATTTTGAAAACAGGCTATTTGGGTGATTGTTTTCCTTAACATACATTCAAAACAGATGTCTAATTCTTTTGTGGGTTAAACGTAGTGCGGTAAATCGCAGTCCGGAATTCCCATTAATTTACAGGTAGTTCTTAAAGCCCCTGTGATCATACTTAAAACAACACCTTCTAATCTTTGGAGGGATAGTACACATCTTTCTTTCCAAGAATAATAAACAGATTTCACATAGTGGAGGAGGTTACTGCTTTGAAGCCCTATCTACACCTTTGTTTTGTGATATATAGAATTGGTGGCACAAGGTGTTGCATATGTACATGGTTACCATAATGCCTTATTTTATACAGCCCTAGGTCCAGTAATCTGACTAGGTTGGCCTACTTGACTTAGTTACATAAAAGTCAGCATTGTTAACCCCATATGTGTTGGTCTGTGTGGCTATTGTGAATATCACAGTCCATGGTGGTATTTCATGGTCAACTTGTGGTGATGTCTTCGTTATGTGTGGTAAATGGATAATTGGTGTAAAGGTTTGAAAAAAAGGCCGAATTAACTCAAAAAGACCCTCAGAGAAATAGGCTTCATTCTCTGCCCATGTTTAGTCCGTTTTTAACATTGTCCAGTTTTTTCATCCATTTTTGCTCAAGTCTTCACTGAACTAAATCTCTGTCACCACCACATTTTTTTGCTGGTAAGGTTTGTATTACAAACCAGTTGATGCCTGTGTGTGTGTGTTTTGGCCTGGTAGCGGTCGACCAGTGGCTTATCTGCCACCTTATTATTGAAACACGATCGATGTTGGCAGATGCATTGACACACTGCTCTTTTTGTGTTGCCTATATAAATCAAGTTACAGGAACATCTGATACCGTATACTGCCCAGGTGGTTTTGCAGTTGGTGAATTCTTTCAAGACCCAGTTGATATTTTTGAGGTCAGCATTTTTCATATTCATAGTGAGTGAACACACCGAGCATTGTCCACATTTAAAGTGCCCTGTGACAGGTGGAAGGTCCCATAGAGTCGATTTGTTGTTTTTCTTGGGTGTCTCTTCTTCAAAAGTATGCACCAACATTTGCTTGAGGTTACTTCATTTCTTAAATACAAACCTTGGTTTTGGTGGATTGAAGTCCAGTATTTTTATTAATGACCAGTGTTTCAGGATGTTTTTTTTTTTTAACTGCATAGCTCACAGGACTGTAGGTTGTAACACAAGTCATCTTGTCTTCTTTTGTTTTTGTTTGTTTGGTCAGGCAGATTTCCTGTGGGGTGTTCTTTGCTCTATTTTTAGCATTCTTGATGGATTCGTGAGGGTATCCTCGTTGGGTCAAAGCGCTGTACCAGATCGTCTGCATGTCCTTCAAATTGTTGAATGGTAGAGTAATTTCTCCTGATGCGTAGGAACTGTCAACAGGGTAGGTTGGAATTGAGGTTGATGGGGTAATAGCTTCCAAAATGGGGAAAGGTGTTCTTATCGGTTGGTTTCCGGAAAAGGGTTGTTTCCAGTTTTCCTAAGGAGTGTTTCTGACGAATGGGTTTCTGGTTTAAAAATATGAATTTGTTAAGTTTGGTCCTTAAGAGCTAAGAGAATTGCTAACTCCAGGATACTGTTATGGGTTTGACCAAATTGAGTCGTTGAAATACAGGAGCAGGAGGAAGTTTGTGATTCCTATATCACACGGTAGATGTACCCTTTATATCACAGATGCCTCGAGAACAAAAAATTGATGGGTACGACCTATTGAATATACGTATATTGTCAACCCATGGTTGTTAGGTCGAGTCTCCACAAGCAAGATTAGTGTGATTAAAATGCACACGTGAAACAAAACACACCAAATAAGGACACTCCCACCCAATTACGGCTTGTTTATGAAACATTCCTACACTCTAGAAGGTGGACAATATATTCAACACACGAAAGATGGAGAATAGAAACTCTGTCTTTTTCTAGGATGAAACCTTCCACTGTCTCATCCAGTTACCATCAATGCTACAAAATGATCCCTCCTCGGAGCAACAAAATCAAGTGAAAACGATGTAGAGGCCATCATACAAAAAAAGAAAAAGTTGGTCCACACTGAACTACCCGGGAAATTAATGCTTGAGTATTTAAAGGTGGGAGTGATCCCAGAAGGACTCCAAGTCCGAAATATTCCGATGGTATTCATAGATAACTCGAAGTTTAAGACAAACTTCAGCGGAGTGGGCAATCACTGCAGCCGAGACTGGTTCATTCTAGTCATCGAACAGCGGAAGAAGAAAAATAAAACAAAGCGAAGAAATGGTAGCAATTGAAAAGAAATTGGCAGAGGATTTGGTAACGAAAGATGTCAAACTACTATTGGACAAGATAAATGAAGAAATCCAAAAGGTCTGTCAATTTAACCTAGATAAAAAGGTCTGGAAATTAAAAATGGACATTGACATGTACAAAGAATAATGGACATATCCGTATCTAAACACCGACTTCTGCCAAGATCAAAATAAAGGCTACATAAAGAAATTCCCCAACAGACGTGGCGGCCAAGGACAGAAATGTGGAACATTTTCTGACACCTCAAACACCACCAGCGGATGTGAATCAGAACCAGTCTGTGACATCATTCCATCTACTTCAGGCGCACAGAACGCACCACCCCAGCAGTTTTTTCGTGGACGGGGGCAAAGAGGCAGAACAAGGAGACCGAGATACCAAGCAGAGTATGGAGTATCCACTCGAAAGTGGAGTGACCGTCAAGAAGAGACATGGTAGCCCCCCATCTTCAGCCTCAAAAAACACCCTTTCATTGAGGAAAAGGTGCTCACAAAAGGTTTAAGTTACGTTCTCTTGAAAATAGCCAACGATTTTTGTAACAGAAATAGAATTGAGACCGTTTTTTAGAACTGTAAGACTCAAATTCTTCTTTTGTGAATGAAGAGAACACTCAAATAGCACCGATAAAGAAGAAAATGTGACGGGTCTCAAACCACCCTCTACATTTACTCCCCCTCTAGCCAGCATTATCTCAGAAATCAATGCTTTTGGAAACAAGGTAATTCAAACACATCATTAAAACACAGAATCACACAAGAGAGAATCTTACCAAAGAGGAATGGCAAGCCATCAAACATCTGGACTCAAATCCTGATTTCCAAATCAAGCCGGCTGACAAAGACGGCGGAATAATACTCTGGGGTAAAGAATAATATTGAACAGAATATTTGAAGTTACTTAATAATCAGCAACAATACAAAACCTTGGCCATTGATCCCACCACGAGATTATAAGAGGAAATCAGTAGTCTGACCAGCCATGCGGCCAAAGAGGGATGGATTGATGAAAATGAGAGATTGTTTCTAAGTCAACCCCATCCAACGTTGGCTACCTTCTGCATATTGCCCAAAGTACATAAAAACAGCAAGAATCCACCAGGCAGGCCGATTGTTTTGGCAATTGGTTCCATTCTTGAACCATTGTCTCAATAAGCTCACTTCTTCTTAAGGCCCTTTGTTAATAAGATGACTTCATTTATACGTGATACCACTGAGATGATCAACTTGCTAAATGGTATGGAAACAGAAGCTGAAGACATCTTTGTGAGCTTCGACGTGGAAGCTCTTTCTATGAGCATGCCACAAACAGCAAGCATTGAAGTGCTAAAAGAAAACCTCGAAGACAGACCAAATCCAGACTACACAGTCCACACCGCCTTCATGCTCAAGTGCATCAGAGTAGCCCTCACAGATAATTTCTTCATCTTTGAGCATAAACTCTTCCAACAAATACATGGCACGAGCATGGGTGCGACTTTTGTGGAGAGGAGCAGAGAGGAAGAGTTCTACGGCGTAAGAGGCTGCAAGTGGACCGTGAGCTGCAGGGTGCTGCTATAGCTTTAAGCAGTTTACCCACACGGCATTGCTGGTGCATATCAGTCCAGCCCAGAGTGGATGCGGAGCAGAGAGGAAGTGTTCTACGGTGTTCCACGGGGTAACGTGGTTGTGTTGTGCTCAGTACCTTTGGGCTGATGTCCGGAAAACTCTACTCAGTTCTTTGGAGTGGCGGAACCAAGAGCAGAAAAGGAAAATAAAGGGAAAAATAAAGACCTGGATCAGCGAACTTGCAAGTAAGGAGCAGGTGGCTGGTGGGCTGTGTGGGGTCTAGAGAAGGAGACTCTCTGTTCCCCGGGATGTTAGCAGCAGAAGTGAGCAACCTTCCTGACACTTGCCTTAGATAAGTAGACAATTACTGCGCTGCAGAGTCTGTGGGGCTTTGACCGTTTGATCTGCGGAACGCCTTGGGGGCCAATTTCAAATCTTATTGTAATTGCACCCAAAATCCATACTTCCCTGTTTCCTGTTGTGACTCCAAGCCTCAATTTTGTATGTCGGACCACTCAGACTTTATGACTGCTACGTTTGAATCCACTCTTGAGGATAGTCGATATGTACTGGGGAACGGTGGGGGGAGGCACTACAGCTAATTTGGATGATGAAGGAGCTTGCCCCAAACCCCACACCTGCAGCCTTCAAGTGACCCTCAGACTGGAGTGCACTTAATCCCCACAGTGGAAATAATTAAGAAAACATTGACACATGAACACACCCTTCAAAAGGAAGGGATGGCACTGGTGGAACAAATACCAGAGGCAACAATGGTGCTCCCAAACAACATCGACTTTATTGTACCTCTAAGTGAGGGAAAGAGAGATAATGGACATGAACCCACGGCAATAGCCAATGGACTCAACTTGGGGGAGGACACAAGCCCTATACACCGCCAAGTTTTAACATCAGCAAGAGTAAATCTACACCTCTTATATCTGCAGGAGTGATAGAAAATCTCAAAGTAGCAGAGACTGCAAAACAATGACACGGTACCCAAGAGGCACATAGGGGAGCCACACCAACCTCCTTATACACATTTGGTACAACTGCCAAATATCAATCACATAATCATTTGGCTCAAGGCACCTTGGAAAGTACCTGGAGACCCCGGGTTATCATGCCTGTTCTGTTGAAAGGAAATCAGCACTTTCACTATTACAGGAAAGACGACAAACAAGGATGGGACTGGGTAACACCAAAAGCAACTTAAACACTAAGGACAATGGTCTAATGCCCACAGAAAGAGGTGGAATGGACACAGACCCTCCATCCGGTTTGGCTCCCGGGAGTCAAGGCAGTCTGTTAGACACACTCCCAGGTATAGACACCATAACGGAGGGGAAGGCTGTTCTGGACAATGAAACAGAATCAAGGGTACAGCTTGCCACAGGATGTTGCGGAGGCTCACCGGCAGTTGAATCGAAACTGCTGGAACCTGTGACCACAGGACTTAGTGTAAAACAATGTGCTTTAAATGACAAGGGATTGACTTGGAAGAAGCAACACCTTACTCTCTTGACGAGGATCTATTGATGGATTTAATAGCCTCTCAGGTGGAGCAAAGCAAGGATGAATTGAGTAGTCAAAGCACAATTGATCCCAAACTAATAACAGCTTTTTCTCTAACCATGGCCCCTTTTATGAAGTTGATTGAAACCCAAAATGACTACATAAGAGACCAAACTACAGTGATTGCAATGTTGCATAGCAAAATGATCTTTGTAGAAGGGTTTATTATGGCTATTCAAACAAAAATGGAGAAAAACGAGGAACAAACTACCAACATCTTGAAGAGTATACTAGAGCCCGTAATAAGAGTTAAAGAGAAAAGAAGATCAGAAAGATTGTTTTCACTCACACACTCAAAACATCCGTTGGGAGGAGAGCCACTGAATATGGACGTCATTAATGAGAAAGGGCCTCGGGCGGGGACAGTGTGATCACTAACAAATCAGGGAAAACATATACAACTCTATCGACACTCACACAACCAATGCCCCCTGTAACTATAGTCATTGCAGACACAGACGCCGAAGGAACAATACAAACTCTAAGCCAATTTACGCTTGAATGGACCCAAAATATCATGCTGGTACAACCGGTTGAAAAGAATAAAAAAACAACAAGTGAATCCCACTCGCCCCCGAAGATCTTCAACATGTTTGATAATCTAGGTGAGGGCGATAAAGGCTTAGTAGAAAAAGATTTAGCAGTTTTTGAAAAAATATGAAGAAACATAAAAAACAGTTACATTTTTTAATACTACAATGCTGAATACTGAATATGTTGTTTCGGCATTGTTTTGTGAATATTCTGTT
The DNA here is from genome assembly GCF_040938575.1 of Ambystoma mexicanum. NCBI lineage: Eukaryota > Metazoa > Chordata > Amphibia > Caudata > Ambystomatidae > Ambystoma > Ambystoma mexicanum. The sequence continues at coordinate 21,649,387 of NC_090924.1, forward strand.
TCAGCTGTTTTGTGATGTGTATAGATGCAATCATTTTAATGTAACGTATTATTGCCACAAATGTCCTTTTCTTTTATCTTGATGCTTCTTTTTGTAAAGGTTTTATTAACCGAATACAATTTTTTTTTTTTAAAAAGGCTTAGTAAAAAGGACAGACTCCGCACAGACGAAGAGACTAGGCTTTTGGAAAAAACTTGAGCAAGCAAAAAATTACTGGTGAAAAAGACACCGGTTAAGACATAGCAAGCCAAGCCAAAAGTTGAAGTGAGGAAAACTGGGGGAATGGTAGTGCCTATCAAGAAGCGGACAAAATCAAATGTAATCACTACTATTCAAAAATATTCAGAGACCAGAGGGTCCAGAGATGTTTGACAGAGGATCAAAGAAGCCTACTGCCAACGTAAGTGTGAAAGAGATCCAAGATGTCAACATACAAAAAACTTTGATACCACTACCTGAAGCCCAAGGACGGCACGATGACATTGATGTTGCCCTACTAAATCTATCTACCTATTCTGACAACTCAGATTCAATATGCTCGATTGGGTCTGGAAATCAGTCACAGAGTGGAGAACTTGACTTTAAACTTTCTGACGAGGAGGATGGAGACTAGGCCGAGGAATCGGAAGAGGAACAGGAGCAACGTAATAAACAGGGCTCTTCTTCGAAAAAGACTCTGAAGGTTAGATTCTCTAAAGTTTGCCGAACTGTTGAATCAACCGACTCAACTCAAGAAAAGACTTCAAGCACGAATGGCCACACAAATCAGAACCATGACGAAACTAAAAAGGACAATTTCGATGCAGAGCAACTGGTAATTGAAGAGTACAAAATATGGAATCAGAATAGACATGGAAAGCTGGAAAGGAAGGAGGTGACTCAAGGACCAAGCGGAAGACACGTAACACAAGAGAAAGACAGCATTAGAATAATGAGGATGGTTGAGAATTGTGACAACAGGTCACAGCAGATTGCATAAGATTTTGTGATCAACTAGATCAAATGCCGCGGAGAGGTCAAGGAGAAGAAATAAAGCAGCTTTCCCTTTGTCTCTAAGAGTGTCAATTTGAGCCTTCAGGTCGATAAGGGCTGTTTCTGTCCCGTGTTGGGGTCTGAAGCCTGATTGACGAATACCGAGGAGATGGTTTATTTCAAGGTGTTTTTGGATTTGTTGGTAGGCTGTCTTGTCTAATATCTTGAGTAGGAACGGGACGGTGGTAATAGGTCTGTAGTTTGTGGGAGTGGAGGGGTCAAGAGAGAGCTTTTTTAGTAGCGGGAGGACCCAGGACTCTTTGAGGTTGCTGGGGACGGTACCTGAGGTGAAGGAGGCGTTGATGAGTCTGGTGATGAATGGCGAGAGGTCTCTTGCCGCATCTTTAATAATTTGTGGAGGGCAAAGGTCGCCCTGACAGTTAGATGGTTTCAGGCTGAGATTGATTTTTTCCACTTCTAGAGTGGAGACTTTTGAGAAGCTGAAGCGAGTGGGGTTGGGAAAAGGGTGTTGAGGTGTGGGGCGCGGGGTCGTATTAGTAGGGTTGGTTGGTTTAGCTATGGATGGAATCTTTCTTATTTTTAATTTTAGTTTGTAGGCCTGTGACTTTATTGTTTATGGCATTTTGGACACTGGTGCACCATTGTTTGTCCTTCACACAAGTGTCTGGAGTTAGCAAAGGTGTTTCCAGTTCTATAATGATCGTAAACAGCTCTTTGGTGCTGGAGTTGGATTGTGCAATTCTCTGGTTGTAAAACTCTTGTTTGGCAGCTATGATTTCTCTTTTGTAGTTGGATGTTATTTTATTGAGCAATATTTTCTTATGGTCTATGGGAGATTGTCTCCAGGCTTGTTCCTTTTTACGTTTTTCTAATCTGAGAGTTTTTAGGTGACTATAGAACCAATGGTTGAGATGTTTTTTCGGTTTACATTTTCTTAGTTTTAATGCTGCAATGGAGCCTAAGGCTGTGCACATGGTTTTGTTATAGCCTTCTACAAGGTCATAGGGGTTGGAGGTAGCAAGGAGTTGGTTGGGTGTGGGGAGGATGAGAGGGATCAGTTTTTCCACTGTGATATTTTTTTTACTTCTCGTGGGGATGGCTTTTGAGCAGAATGAAGTCTAGCATATTGTTGGTGATGGGGCTCGAGGCTTCGAGGGTAAAGGAAAGGAGATGGTGGTTGGACCATAGTTGAGGGAGGTTATCGGTGATGCAGGCCGCGCATTTGTAGTCTGCTACCCAGTCGAGGGTTCTCCCTTTATCATGGGTGGGGCCAGATACCTTTTGGGTAAAGCCTAATTCAGAGAGAGTATTGTTGATAGGGTGGTCTGGTGATCTTTAGGGTCTTTAAAACCTAGGTTGAAATCCCCTAGGATGAGGCTCTGGGAGGAGTGTTTTAGGTTATTGGTGAGAATGGTGCTGAGGTCTTCCTTGAAAGATCCTAAGGGTCCGGGAGGTCTGTAGAGTAAGTGAATGGATATCATTTGGGAGTTAGTAGTAGGCAGCCTAGCTGTGAGTGATTCGCATCATGGGAGGTGGGTAGAGGAGTCAAGTCTAATGTTGAGATGTGTTTTGGCAATAACGGCCAGGCCACCGTCTCTAGATTCTGTTCTATCCGCACGGAGGATGATGTAGTCATCGGGGATGGCTAGCGAGAGGGCTGGACCTGCAGCTGCATGGAGCCAGTACTCGGTTATGGCTAAGAAGTCTAGATCTTCTGCTATAATGAGGTCTGCTATATCTGTAGCATGGGCTATTATGGAGCGTGCATTAATGAGGGTGCCTTTTATAGGTGCAGTAGTAGTCTTAGTGGAGGTGGGGATGGTGGCTGTGTTGTGAGTTTTGTGTTTGTGCGTAGTATTAGGCGGGCTGGACTTGGGTCTTTCCAGTGTAAGGTTGGTGCAGGTGCTAATGGTAGTGGAACGGTTAGTCAGTTTGAACTGGATAGAGTCCCTGGCTCGAGGCTCGTACAGTTTAGGTAGTCTAGACCATAGTCTGGTATTTCTTTCAGGGAAGCTGCATGGTAGGGAGAATTGGAGCAGTTAAAAGGGCAATCCAGACGTGGACCCCTTGCTCACTGTTCTTAGAGAGGCACAGTTTCACCTCACTGATGATGCCCAACAAGGCTGAAACACGTGTATGGGGTTGCTGTTGGTATTCTTGTTCAGAGGAGAATTGCCTAGTATTTTGGTGCTGGACTGCCCCTGGGCAGGACAAAGACTGATATGCAGGGAAATTTCTTCTCTGTGAAAGGGACAGTGAGCTAACGACTTGATAGAGTCTCTCCCAGGGGTAACTCACCCAAGAACAGGTCATTGGGCTGTGTTCGTGCTGGTAGAGAGATTCCCAGACCCCCCTTGTTTTGCATGTTCTCAATCTGGACTGGCACCACAGAAGAACTAGAGGCGTTCAAATTATGGCTCAACTTACAAGACCCGTATTTGAATTTCACCATGGTATCGGACAGAAAGGCGCTAACATTTCTAGACCTCATGATTCAGAAAAACTTCTTAGGAAAACTGGAAACAACCCTTTTCTGGAAACCGACTGATAAGAACACCTTGCTCCATTTTGGAAGCTATCACCTCATCAAAATCAAAACCACCATACACTATGGACAGTTCCTACGCATCAGGAGGAATTGTTCTACCATTCATCAATTTGAAGAACATGCAGACAATCTGGTACAGCGCTTGACACAATGAGGACACCCACGCAAATCCATCAAGAATGCTAAAAAAGAGCAAAGAACACCCCACGGGAAATCTGCCTGACAAACCAAACAAAAACAAAAGAAGACAAGATGACTTGTTTCACGACCTACAGTCCTGTGAGCAATGCAATTAAAAAAAAAACATCCTGAAACACTGGTCCTTAATAAAAACATCAGACTTCAATCCACCCAAAAAAAATGTTGGTGCATACTTTTGAAGAAGAGACACCCAAGAAAAACAACCAATCGCCTCTATGGGACCTTCCTCCTGTCACAGGGCACTTTAAATGAGCACAATGCTCTGTGTGTTCTCACACTACAAATATGAAAACGTTTGACCTCAAAAACATCAAGTGGGTCTTGAAAGAATTCACCAACTGCAAAACCACCTGGGCAGTATATGATATCAGATGTCGCTGTAACTTGATTCATATAGGCAAGACAAAAAGAGCAGTGCATCAACGCATCTGTGAACATCGATTGTGTTTGAAGAATAAGGTGACAGATAAGCCACTGGTCAACCATTGCCAGGCCAAAAAACACACACAAAAGACATTAACTGGTCTGTAATACAAACCGTACCAGCAATAAAACATGCTGGTGATAGAGATTTAGCGCTGAGAAGACTCGAGCGAAAATTGATTTGAAAACTGGACAGTGTTAAAAACAGACTAAACACGAGCATAGAATGGAGCCTGTTTTTCTGAGGGACTTTTTGAGATAATTTGGCCTTTTATTCCAACCTTTACACCAAGTATTCATTTACCACGCTTAACAATGACATCACCACAAGTTGACCATGAAATATCACCATAGAATTTTATGTAACTAAGTCAAGTAAGCCAATCTAGTCATATTACGGGACCTAGGGCTGTATAAGATAAGGCATTATGGTACCCATGTACAAATGCAACACCTTGTGCCACCAACACCATACATCACAAAACAGTGATGTAGACAGGGCTTCAAAAGCAGTAACCTCCGCCACTATGTGAAATTTGTTTATTGTTCTTGGAAAGACAGATGTGTACTATGCCTCCAAAGATTAGTGGATTTAAGTATGATCACAGGGGCTTTAAGAACTACCTGTAAATTAATGGGAATTCCGGACTGTGATTTACCTCACTAAGATTGATCCATAAAAGAATTAGACATCTGTTGTGAACAATCACCCGAATAGCCTGTTTTCAAAATCATAGCCAGAACCAATATCGCCATGTGTTTTTTAATTCTGTACGTGAAATAAGAACAAAATTGGCATCTTTTGATCTCATGTGAGGCAACTGACGTTTTGGCCACTGTTTAACTGTTATATAAAGTTGATTGTCATTAATTACACTTGATTACATGCATGGTCTCAATACGAATATTCATCAGACACACGCATACAACTAGCAAAAAATTTGGAGATTAAGCAGCATTCATACGAATAGACATATCATTATCACAACTTGGGATTCCTTGTAGATACATAGGAGCCCTTTTTGGAAAAGTCCTCTTTCTGGCTCTATCACTATGAGCTTTTAACAAAGATGTTCCCCTTTGTGTATCAAGCTACAACATTGCTTTACTACATGAGTATATGGTACAACAACTGACATTGGCACTATATGAGAACCCACAGGCAAATAAACAAATAAATGAGAAAACGAAAAAACGAGTGAAGGCAGCCGCATCAGGAATAATCCTATTTGTACCCCCATTATCGTGTACCAGCTGACAGATGCCAGCCCGTTCAAAACAAGGAGCACAAACAGACATGCGAGAAAGCAGCTTTTCCACAGTCTCGGGTGCTAATAGAGAGCAGGTCACTCCCATGCTGTTAGGAGAACAGCGTGTAAATTCCCATGTTGTATCCGACTATGCATTTTATTTCGAATGAAGTAATGTCATTCTCCTGGCTGGTCATGGGCAGATACTTAAGCGCACCAGGGCGGCATGGTAGCAGTTACTAGTTTTTAGTGTTTCCAATAAGGCCACTGTCCCTTCCATTAAGCCGCACTACAATATGGCATCAATTATGCCCCGGGCTCGTGTGCCCCCACCCACTCCTTCTCCCTTCCCTTCCTCGTCCTTGTTCCTCTCTCCCCCTTCCTGCCCCCCCACCTTTTTGTGTCCCTGGATTTCATTGCGCAGTGTAGATTAGATTCTCTCCTACGAGAATGTATACGTGAATTCCCCCGTGAGCACTTATAAGTGACTTTGTGTAAACATGGTCATTGACATACTGCCCTTGTTCTTTCAGGATTGGACTGGGCACACCTAAGAAGATTAATAGCTGTTGCTCCAAAAGGACGACTGGCTGTCGTGAACCTTGACACCACAGCGAGATCATCAGTCGATTGATCGAGCCGAAAAGGTAATGGGCTTTTGCCCTATGTGACATAATTTTCTATATATGACATTATGGGCCTCATTACACCGATGGCGGAGAACCATGGCACTATTAGCGCCATGGTTCATGCCGGTAAAATACCGGCACCGCCTTGGCGGAAAGGGGAATTACCGCCCCATTCCAAGGTTGGCGGGGCGGTAATTCCCCCTTCCACCATTGCCCTTCCCCATTCCCATTTTTGGCCCATAGGGCTCCATGGGAATGGGGAAGGCGCTAATTACGGTACCGCAAATTGCGGCACCGTAATTAGCTCCCTGGGTCCCTTTGCGGGTTGGTTTTTAACGCCTGCAAAACCGGTACCGGTATTTTACCGGTACCGGTAAATCCTTACCGCCATCCGTGTAATGAGGCCCTATGTCAGTAAATGGTAGTCATGAAATAAATATATATCTGAGTGATTTGAACAACTATGCCAAGTGATTTGAATGAACAGGAAGTGATACCAGCGTGAATAAGTGGCACCACCAACAGAAATCTGTCCCTGTTCCGTCAACTAAACAAGATCAGTGTCCAGACCCGTACTAGTATCTAAGGGCTCCAGAAAATTAGAGGAGCTTGACCAACCAAACATTATTTCTTGTTTTTAATTTGTAGATTGTCAAAAAGTATGGGGTTAGAAGATTAAAGATCACTGACAGAATAATACATTCCCTGTCGTGACAAAGGCCTGGTGTAATCAATGGGGAGACCATTTTTGGATGTGGTCTACCTCAGACGAAGAGGCCAAAATGCAGTGCGTCGACACAACATCTATATGAACATCCCTTAAACAATCGAAAACCTGAAAGGGGTGATGGGAAGTTAGTACCTTTCAGAGAAACTGAAGGGGTAGTAAAAGAAAGGGTTCTAAGACACTAGAAAGGTTAGGCTTCTTCGGAAGAATTTGTAGGAACATCAGTTTATATGTTGTCATCAAAATAAGCTTAATTGGTGTCCGACTTAGTAAAAAACTGTGCAAGTGATCTTTTTCCAGTCTTTGAACTCCTGCTTTTTTATTTGCTCTGTATGAGAAGTCCAAGCACTAATATGAACTTCTAGAATTTTGGACGTAGGAGAATCAAGATATCTATGGCATAAAAGTGATGCCATGATGTATACTAACCCAGAATGAATGAGAGTATTTTTTGAAATGTGATTTTGTCAACTGAAATATGTTATGTGTTTTTTTAAAGGAAATAGTTGTTTGGAAAATACAGGAACCTTGATGTGCAAATGAATAAAATATGGGTTTCTGGTTTAAAAATATGAATTTGTTAAGTTTAGTCATTAGGAGCTAAGAGAATTGCTAACTCCAGGATACTGGTATGGGTACTACCAAATTGAGTCATTGTAATACAGGAGCAGGAGGAAGTTTGTGTTTCCTATATTCCTATATTACACGGTAGATGTACCCATTATATCACAGACCCCTCGAGAAAAAGCAATGAATGGGTACGACCTATTGTATATACGTCTCTCAGCGCTACAGATAAGGTGGGGCCTAGTAATCTCACAATGGCGATTATAGAAAGGATAAAAATCATCCTTCTACCATTGGGAACAGTAGTCACCCAAGAGAAAATAAAAAGGTAATCCCAAGGGGCTTCCAAGCAACACTGCACCGAAAGTGCTGCGTGCTGCAATAATGAAATGTAGATGCCCAAAATGTTATAGGAAAGTATAATTCCCAAAAAAAAAAGTATGGGGAGTCATAAAAAGGACACCCAAAAAAAGAGTAAAAGAAAGGGTGAGGATAAAAAGAGTATCACTCACTCAAGAACATACAAAAATTGTCCTCAAGACTGTGTGCAAGGTGAAGGTGATGGACACAAAAGGGAAAGGTGCGGTCTGTTCCTCAGAGGCCCATTCCAGAGATGTCATTAAAGAGTCGCAAGGGGTCGTGGTCCCGACCCCTGGGTTCATTGCCACAACCTATGAGGTCTCACTTGCGATAGAAATTGTCATTTTTTTTGTAAATATACATTTTAAAAAACGGAAGCTCCAACAGACTTGCGGTTTGAGAAATGGTCCAGAGTACATTCCAAGAATCCACGTGTTGGGCTGCTTAGGTTTTCTCACCTGAGGATTTCCCTATACATGTTATCACACAACAAAACTCATGTACATTATTAATTATTACTTCAATTCTTAACGTTACCAAATGTTCATATTCTGCCTGACGTGCCCTCCAACCAAACTAAACTAAACCTGTATGTATTGCTACCCCTAGATCACGCTGATGGGCTGCTTATCTAGGGAGAGGAAATAGTATAAGATGCTTGCCCTAACTTTAATCTTTACTGATCATCTTTTTTAATCAGTATTTGTTTTCTTAAAAAAAGCACATGTCAAAAAGAAAACAGGATCATGTGTCATCTGCTTTCACAAATGATATTCTATAAAATGTTATACACTTTCTTTGTTTTAGCAGCTTTAAAAAGTGCTAAAAAGGTTTGTGTAAGTTTATTGTGTGTTTGTATGGAGACACACAACTCCAGTAAAACCAAAGTTTCTTAAATATTCTGCCCCAAGCACTATATCAGAGTCATATTTTTTCGACTCTTTTCATAGTGTTTTGGAATATCTTTCCATCCTTTTCAAAATGTAGAAAGGATAGAACAACAACCTTTAACTATTGCTCTGGTCGATTTTGCTTTCAAGGTCGGCTCGGGCCTACCGGTTTCAGTGCACTGTTTGAGTGAAGCCACTTTCTTCAGGGCCACTATTACAGCACGTTATCGTGTGCTGTACCAACTTTAAGTGCAGTGTCAGAGAAGATGATGAAAGAAATCGAAGAAAAACAAGAGGCCTTAAAGTCTAGTAACAGCCTTGAAAATTATAAAAAAGGATAGAGGAACTTGATGCACCAATGAAGGAATTCAAAGAATTTAATTTGAACAAAAAGGTGCTCAAACTCAAGAAAGACCTAGCCAGCTTCAGGCAGGAAAGAAAGGATAAAAAAGCATCCTTCTACCCTTGGGAACAATAGTAACCCAAGAGAAAATAAAAAGGTAATCCCAAGGGCTCCCAGCAACACTGCACCGAAAGTGCTGCGTGCTGCAATAATAAAAATGATATAAGAAAGTATAATTCCAAAAGTAAAGTATGGGGAGTCATAAAAAGGACACCCAAAAAAAAGTAAAAGAAAGGGTGAGGGTAAAAAGATTCCCACTCACTCAAGAACAAGGAAAAATAATCCTGTGTAAGGTGAAGGTGATGGACACAAAAGGGAATCATGAAAAGATAGTGTGGTTTGTTCCTCAGAGGCCCATGCAAGGGATGTGATTCGGGGGTCATGAACCCTGAGTTCATTGCCACAACCCACTTGCGATAGAAGTTGTCATTTTTTTTTGTAAATGTACATTTTAAAAAAGGGAAGCTTCAACAGACTTGCCGTTTGAGAAATGGTCCAGAGTACATCGCAAGAATCCACGTGTTGGACTGCTTAGGGTTTCTCACCTGAGGATTTCCTTATACATGTTAACACACAACAACAGTCAGGTACATTATTCATCATTACTTCAATTTTTAAAGGTTGCATCCATACATCACAGACGCCTATTATGAAGATCAAAGTAAAAACATGGCACCTTCTGGACAACAATTCAACCAATATAACAGGAACCGAGCCCGCAATACCCGGCCAAAACCTAATAACTGGACATTCTCCAGTGGAAGCTCAAATGGGAACAGCTTTACCACGTCAAGCACAAGTGGATCCACAAGTAATCTAACAAACAAAAATGTGGGCTTCACTGCTACTAATAACGCTAGCTGAAACGGAAATCAATTCCCCCCTTTTATTCACTGAGGACAAGGAAAAACAAAGAACAAAGGCAATGGCAAACACAATGGCAAAACCAGTCGCCCGAATTACGAGGAGCAGACGACGTGGAGGGACCCTACCTTCACACTATCACACTATAACACAAAACAGGCCAAGCTCCAGCACGGGTGTCTGGGGGGCACTCGCCCCCAGAAGAGAGGCCTTGCCAGTGGGGGAACCTGTTGGAGGACAGGAGGCGTTATGGGCAGTGGAGATTCTACTCTGAACGTCCAGCAGCAACTTCAAAGGGATTAGTGTACTGAGGAACAGTGCTATGTGATACCACTTCCTGTTTTGTCATGGGGTGGGGCCAAATTACATTACTTCCTGTGATGTCAGAGGTCACAGGCCGTGTGATGTCACTTCCGCTACCCCTGGTATTTGGGTGCAATTAGTCACTGGCCCATAACTGCATGACACATTATGGGGTCTGGGTGTGATGGGATGGAAATGTGACATGTTCTCAAAACGTTCAGAGTGGCCACTAACCTTAGCTGTTTCCCGAAATTCCACATAGGTAAACACAGGAGACCCCTAGAACTAACAATCTATTAGGGGTTACTAGTTCAAAGGCATGAATAGAAACAATTCATGTTCACATTGAGAGGAATAACCGAGAAGCAAATGTGTAAAAAAGTAATATGCAGCTTGCTGAAATGAAGATGCATTTCCATTATAAAGCCTTACCAGCTTTGACGTTCTCAGAGAGCCGTGTCATGTGGATCAAAACTGCACCGGCTCGCATAGTGAAACAATTGCTGAGATATATCCATTCGAGACAAAAAGCTAGAGAAATGTACCCCTCCATAATTGCCAACGGACCAAAAACGTCCAATGAAGGCCATGCCCAGCAGCAAAGGAGAAAAACCTCCCCATTCCAGCCTACACAATCATAGTGTCCACATCTCGTATAGGTGATGTACAATCTATCATTAGTTATCTTATTTATTAGTATTATTATTCGTTGTAGTATTAGTAGACGTTAATTTTGTGAATGCCGTTAAGAAACAACAAACACGAATATTATCTGCTTATTTTATTTCTTGCGTATTTTAGAAAAGACTGTAGTCTTGATCAAGTTATTCATGTCTGCCCGTGCTCATCTTGTCATTCGTGTATGCTAGAGGGAAAAGATACCTCTGTTCGAGTATTTCTAATGGCATTTGCTAAAGGATGGAGCTGTTTTTTGCCACAGGTCCCTCATTTATGACGTCCGCAAGCACCTTCTCCAGCCTCAGGCACAACACACAAAATTGGGAAAACAGTAAACCAAATGTTTCTGTGGCAAGGTGCACATCGATCGGTATGCCTTGCCTCCAGCCATGGAATGTGTTCATCAGTTCGATGGTTTCTGCAATCACTACCTTTTGCACTGTGTGCAACTCATTAAATTGTTCATGCATTTATTCAGTATTAGAATTCATGGGGGGAAACTACTCAATTAAGTGGAAATGCTTTGTCCAGCATTATCTTCACTGCGTGCTCTGTAAACTATGTGCAACCTGGCAGTTGCAAGTTTCCGCTTCTGGGCAATCACTGTTTGTCTTCGTTCGAATTGATAGAGCAATAATGTTTTGCACTCCTTATAATCCAGTTGCAAAATACATCAGATTTGAATGGCACATATGGACTGCAAAATGTCTGTATGTGCACATATATGGATCAAACACTATTTAATGCCAACATCACCTTCCAAAACCATATGCTATTGCGTTGCTGAAAACATCACAGGGAAACATGTTACCATGTTGCAATTCCTAGGGCACAGCATGCACTGTGCTGCAATTGTGAAAAACCCTAGTACACCAAATAGATAGTGACTGTAAAGGCTGCACATTTCACCAGTTGAAAGACTTAGGGGGTAATTTTATAATAAATGCAAATTGCATGCAGGCAACCAATAACACTTGCACTTACGTGCTGTTTAGTCACCTGCATGCAATTTTCAACTTTTGCAAGGCAGAGTGCAATAGTAAAGTGTAACAAGGTCAAAATCCCTTAACTCTCCATTTGGCAAAAAGACACTGGGCCTCATTATGACCCTGGCGGTACGGGGTAAAAGGCACCGTAAAAGGTGCCGGCGCCATTTACCCCGTACCGCCTCATTATGAGGTCGACTCGCGGGACCCAGGAAGCAACGCCTGGTCAAACCAGGCATGCTTACCGGGTCCCAAGGGGGGAAGAGGGAGCAAACAACGGGCCAACTCGTACAGGCCCATTGTTTGCTCCCTCTCCCATTCCCATTCAGCCCTATGGGGGCTGAAATGGGAATGGGGAAGGACCGGGTCTGGATCCTTGGAGGGAGGAATTACCGGGCCTTCCGAACTCAGAATGGCCCGGTAATTCCTCATTCTGAGGACCCGGACCCCGACGCGATTTCGGCGGCAGCCATGCCGCCAGACATGGCTACCGCCGAGGTCGTAATGAGGCCCACTGTATGCAAATTACATTTTGCAGGCAGAGTGCACTAAAGGAGTTTATACGAATTCAACTGATCATTATCAGGTACTAATGTGAGGCAGATTCCATAGGAATCCATTTGTTTTATGCCTACTTGAAAATCTCATGCAAGTAATAACACAAGTGATTAGAGGAGGAACACACGTTGGAGATGCAATAATGCAAGCTTTATGACACCTTCTCTGCCTTGGGAGAGGATGGAAATGGGCTGGAGCGGTAAAGTACACCCATTACACCTTGTATTTTCATCTTGTTTTACCAGTTTACCAGCCTACAGATTCCCTTAGTGGGGAATCAATCTGCACAAGAATGTTAAGTAAAGTCATGAGGAAACCCACAGAAATGGTGTACAGACGAATAAAAAACGTAGGTCTTCATAACTAGTTATCCCCGTAGAAGAAGTCCCCAAGGATGCAGGCAGGTTTTTTAGTAATACAGGAAAATGTGTTTCTTTGGGCACAAAAAAAGCACATGGCAGTGAGTCAATAGCATACACAGCCTAGATGTCAAGAAGCGCAACAAAAATTAATCTAGAATTTGTGAATATAATGATGACAGAAAATATGCTGAGATCCAATTAAACTGATGGGCTATTAACTGCAGCTTTGGCCTGTTGGGTATTTTTGTGGAGATTTGGGGCCTGACAGTATTTTCTTACTGCCAAAATAATCATTCAGATTGGGCTATGTATAACAATAACACAGTGCATATGCATTATTTCAGCACACAGACCTATTTAGATGGCATGAACGGTTGGTATGTATGTATAGTGGTGAGCATAATTCCTTTGGTTTATTTGTATAGCTTACAACAGTGAGCTATATGTGGTAATTTTCACTACCTCATATACGGTAGTGAACTATGTCCCGGGCCTCCCTTTCTGCCGACTCATAGACCTCCGGCAGACTACAACACACACAGTTAGTTATAATTGCTGATACTGAATGACATTGTGCACACACTGAATGGCTGCAGCCAAATCTTATTTTTAGCTACCTTGAAAATGACAATTGCACTGTCTAAACATCTCCCCACATCATCAGCACTGTATTGGTAAATATAAAACACACCACCCGTCTGCTTTCAGATATTTTTGTGCATTATAAAAGTTGCATTTAAACACGATCTCACTCTTTACAGAAATAAATGAAATAGCACAGTAACAGCATTATTTGTGATACACTGAAAAGAGAGTGGCTGAGCAAGAATTCAATTTGCAACATTAAACACGTGGGTAAAGCACAGGAATCTCCTTTCCTACACTGACTGAATATTCTCGTACACACTCAGCCCCCACACGTCAGCGAGATAATTACCAGGCTTATTCAGCATGTAACTTCTTTGGCTGTTCGCCTTCTGGAGGGGTTCACCCAGCAAGGACAAGCATCTGCTGTCACTCAAACTGGGACTTGTTGACTGGAAAAGCCAGTCTCTGCAACCAAGTTGAATCTGCTTTAGGAATCAGGCATCTCCAGCTGTCAACCCCGTCCTTCTTCGAGCTGTGTCCAGAATCGTCTGCCCTCTCCCCCTTTTCAAGATTCTACAGGAAAAGTTGGTTACCGAATGTTTGTCCAATAAGATTCTATCATGTCATCTCCTCCCTCACTACACAATGGCTTATTTTCTTTACAGTTGCAACTGTAACAAACTGATTTCCTGCTTATTTGAAGTCTTTGCTTCCTGCAGTTACTGTGGACAGAGCACAGAAAGGCAAAAGAAAAAAAACTTGAATGTGTGTTTAAAACTGATTTTCAGAGTAGGCCTCATTTTGCAGTGAAGACACATTCTTTTATTAATGAGTTATAATTATTAGTCTTGTTAGTGAGATTAGTTTGTTAATTACCAAATTTGTCTCTTGCAACATAGGCATTTCAGGTGAGAAATGGTGTGCATTTTGAAGATACAGATGTGTGATTTTAACTGTGAAAAATGTATTTGCATTTTATATGTAAAAATCGTTTTTGACTGAATAACCTGCCCTTACTTATATGTCCATGTTACACTGGCAACACATAGCTTGAAACAACTGCATCATAGCAATGCACCAAACCCATGCAGTGGCGCTGCATAAAAATGCTCAATAACACATGTCTTGCTGTACCACATTATATCAATGCACCAAAACCATGCAGTGGCGCTGCACTTAAAAAAAAAACATGCTATACATTGATCCTGTGCAGTGGTGCTGTACTCTGTGCTCCCAAAACACGCTAAACAATCCTACATATACCCTCTTTTTTTTTAATTTGGCTAATCCGAGCCACAATTGGAAAAAATCCAACTTGTTCCTTTTCTTCTTTCAAAAATGTAACAATCCAATACAATTAACATTCTTGTTGTGAAGATGAAAATTGAAAGTCGCTGTTCAATCAATATAGTATTAAAATTCATCTGAATATATCAATTCTTATAAAATGTTCTACATTTGCCTTCCCAATGGAAGTGTCCAGTCCAGTATTTCAATTTTATACTTCAAGTCAATTGAAAATAATAAAATAAAACAACTAACTAAAACAAATAATTAACATAACAGATTAAAACAATTAATTAAAATAATAAATACGTGGAACTCCATTTCTCAGGACTATTGTCTGCCTCTTTTGGTTCATTCGGGTACTCTTTCATCTTGGTACTCTTGGATCCTTCTCTATAGAAGTCATCTTTTCTTTGGCATTCCGGCTATTTTGTCTTCACCTCCACCCGGAGGCAGGCATCTTTTGGTCTTCATCCAGGGCACTCCATATTCCATCGTCTCCCGTGACCTCCGGTATAAATAGTTAATGTTCTAAACCAAAATAGAAAAGAAACTGATTAAGTATATAGCACAATACTAACCACCCTTTTGCCAAAAATAAAACATTTTTTTTTTCTGAAATTAAACACAGGTTAAAAAGAAAATAAGCATACATGAAACAACATTTTAAATTCAATGCATTTTCATTCTGCACACCGACCATGAGCTTCCATTATATATATTATTTTTTTTACTTTTTATATTATTTATTTATTTACATATATTACAGTGTTTATGTGCCATTATAATAATCAACCTTTTAACTTCTCTGTCACTTCCTCCTGACTGTACCCATTTATTTTATCTTTTTGTGTTCAAGGGACTTTCTGTTTTTGTGTGCATCAGTGGACAGTAGCCCCAGGGCTTTCTGTTTCTACATGCTCAAGCCGCCTGATCTCGTGTCTGGGATGGCATGGCTTGATCTGATTCACATGGACAAACTGCTCTATTGCTGTTTCACCTTCATTCTTCGAAATTGTATACACCACAGGAGAGATCTTATCTATAATTCGAAATGGCCCCTGCCAGGCTGCTAGAAATTTATAATTTTTCTGTTTACTTTTTCCAAAATGAAACTTGTACACCTGATCCCCTACACGGTATTCTCTCACTGATGTTCTTTTATCATAGTATGTTTTAGCACTGTCAGCAGCCCTTTCCAGATTTCTCTGCACAAAAGCAAATGCATGTTGCAAATGCTTCCTCAGTTCATCAATGTACTCATGAACTGTGGATGCACTCACAAGTGTCTGCTCATGTGTTCTGTATAGTAGGTGTTGTGGTAACACCATTTTCCTACCTGTCAAGACCTCATGGGGGCTAACACCTGTTGCTTTGGCAGGAGTTGATCTGATTGCCATCAAAAGCAACGGTAAACGTAAATCCCAGCTGGAACCTGCTTCTACCACAAATTTCTTTAAAATATCCACAACAGACCTATTGCTCCGTTCAACTCCACCTGAAGAGGCTGCCCGATATGCGATATGTAGTTTCCTTTTCACACCCAGTATTTGCCATACCTTACTCATTAGGGTACTTGTGAAATGACTTCCTCTGTCTGACTCAATTCTTTGTGGCAACCCAAACCTTGAGAACACATGGTTCACCAGCAATGTGGCTGCTGTTTGCGCACTACAATCTGGTGCAGGAATACATTCAATCCACTTCAACATCAAACATATCACACTTAAAATGTAACGTGTCCTCTGCTCGACCTTTTTAAAGGGCCTAAATAGTCTATTTGCAAATCTGACCATGGGAGAGTTCTTTTCATCAATGGTGCTCTATGCATTGGTGAAGCAGGTTTAAATTGGGCGCATACTAGACATCCTCTAGTATATAATTCCACATCTTGGGACATATGTGGCCAGTAAGCATAATCTTTCAGTATTTCCAATGTTTTTTGTGAACCTCTGTGGCCTGCAGTTATTGCATCATGTGCATGTTGTAGCATTAGCCCTCTGAATGAAACGGGTACCACCCACTGTATCTGTCCTGTTATGGACTCTCTAATCATGAGTCCATCTTGTAATCTAATTCATTTTTTATTCTTTAATAGTACCCTCAACTCTTCTTTTCCCATACAATCATTTTCTGTTAAAGGGTTTTGTTCAGGATCTATCAAATGATTATAATAGATTCCCAAAATTCGATTATTCTTTTGTGCCTCAATCAAATCTTGGTCTGGCGTGTCATGGCCCCATTGCACCACTGGTTGATCTACCTCCTTTGGTGCTTTAGAACGTGTTACTGCATCAATCTGTATTTCACCCAGTAAATCATCAATAGGTAGCAATTCTCCCATCACAGCCCCAATTTTAGCCAGGTGGTCTGCCTTATCATTCCCTCCTTATCCTCTCCTGGTGTTTTTAAATGCCCACACATTTTTCTCCAGTATATTGTTAGATCATTCTTTGACACCAATTTGTCTATGGCTTGTATCATTTTTCCATGTTTAAGTGAGTGGCTTTTTGTTGTATGTAATCATTCCTCTTGCTTTCCAGCCAGGTAAATACTCCACAAAACTATTCCGTGCATAGTCAGAATCAGTCACCAGGACAATTTCACGGAACTTTCTATCAACTGCAGTAGTAATTGCTTTATAAATGGCTGCCAATTCCACCACTTGACTCGCTCCTAGCTCCAATCCTCATCCCTATACTGGGGACTCCTTCACATTTCAACCAGATATTTCCTATTCCTGACACCAATTGTTTATTACTGTCATTTTCAATGTGAAAAGCACAACCATCCACATATACAGTTGGCAAATCCTTGCATGTTTTTTCATCAAAAGCTTTGTGTGGTGATTGTTCAAATTCCTGCCAATTAGGTTCCACTTCCATTTCATTTGATATTTGTTCAGCTGCGTAGTCATGTAAGTCAGCTAACCCTTTAGCAATTGGGCTCTTTTTATTTTGTCCATATCTCACTTCTATAGGAAACCCTTGTAATGCCAGCGTCCATGAAGTGATACTGGACTGCGCTAGATTACCTGACCTAATTCTTTTACTCTCTAAAAATTGCAAAGGTTGATGATTTGTTTCAATAATCACCTTTTCTCCCTGAACAATGAGGCGGAAATGTTGTAGCGCCCACACAGTGGTTAATAGGGTGTGTTCACATTCATTAAATTTCATTTCAACTTGGGAAAATGCCTTACTTGTATAGGCAATTGTTTTGTGATTCAAATCATGTTTTTGTGATAACACTGCTGACATACAATGTTCAGAAAAACCTATTTCTATAAAGAAATCCCTACCTTTTATGGGATATGCTAAACATGGTGCCTTTACCAGACATTCCTTCAGTTTAGCCACTGCCTCAGACTGCTCTTTTTCCCATTTCCAGGGAGTATTCAGTTTGAGCAGTTTAGTCAATGGTTGAGTAATTTCAGCATAATTTTCAATGAACTTTCTGTTATAGCCTGTCATCCCTAATAAACCTTTTACCTCTTTCACATTTTTAGGGTCCTTTAGTTTTTTTATGGCCTCAATGTTTTTCTTTTGTGGATTTAGCCCATGTTCAGTCACTTCATGGCCTAGAAAGTTCACTTTTTTCTTGCACCATTGTGCTTTTTGTAAAGACACTTTGGCGCCTGCTTTCTGCAATTGGCTAAGCACATGTCTTATTTCATCAAAATGGCTTTTCAGGCTTTCATTTTTTATCAGGACATCATCCACATAAACTATGGTTCCTCTTTCCGCTGCATCTGGCATGGCCTTTCTAAAAAATATGCCAAATTCACTCCCACTATTGATGTACCCAAACGGAGCTCTAAGCCAGGCGTATTGAGTCCTGTCAAATGTAAAGGAAAATAAATTCTGTATCTCCTCTGCCAATGGCACGCACCAATATCCAGAGGTGAGATCTAATGTGGTAAACACTTTTGAACCATGTACCTGAGCTAAGACCTGATCAATGAATGGTAGTGGCCATCTGGGCACTGGTACTCTTTTATTTAACTCCCTCAAGTCTGCACATAGCCGCCATTGACCATTTGGCTTTAACACACCTAAAATAGGTGTATTGTATGTGCTATGAATGGGCCTGATGATTCCCCGCGATTCCAAATTTTTAATAATCTCTGCCAATGATTCTAAACATGCCAGCGGTAGTCTATACTGGCGTACAAACACTGTACTTCTGCTACACCCTTCTGGTAGTGTGGCTACATGTAAATCAGTTAAACCACAATCATAAGCATCTTTTGCAAATACATCCTTAAATTCCATAAATATCTCCCTCAGATTGTTTCTATCCTCATCGCTGTCACACGCATCCGCTAAGGAGATCTGCTCTTCTACCATTTTGGAAAATTCTGGAAAATCTTCTGGTAAGGGAATCTCAGCGCTTTCCTCTAACTGTGTGGCTGTGTCTTTTTGTAAAGCTGCCACTTTTAAATATTTTGGCACATCAGCTTCCACTTCAATGGGCTGATTTTCTGTTTCATTTTCATTTAAATTAAATGTTATGCAATTTTCTTGATGGCAGCACACTGTCTCATTTGAATCATAAGGGTACACAGAATGAATTTTAAATATTTCTTTGGGCTCAGAATTCAGGTATTCTGGCAACTCACCCTTAGCATCTACATACCTTTCAGGTATATTTCCAATCACCATGTTATTTAGATCTGCAGCATAATGTGATTTTTGTATAGCCATTCCTAATGGGGAGTTTTCCTCTAAAAGAATGTCTTGACAACCTTTGTTATTCAACATAATTTTTACAGACCCTTCACCAATATCTACCAGTGGAGTGTATTCATAATCCAGGCCCTGCTGTTTTATGGATTCATTCAGGCACACAAATGCATCAGAATCTTTAATCTGCTGTCCATTTCTGCACTTCAGTATTATTGCAACCTGTTTGGTGAATGCAGGAATAATAGTATCCTTCCTCATCTGTAATTCAACTGCATATGGGACCAGCTGTGCGCAATGAAAAGCTCTTCTTTTGTCTTCAAATTCAGGTGTAGGCCCACCTAGGCGTGACCATATTTTTTGATTAAGGAAATCTAACACCATACACATTCTATGCATGATGTCATTGCCCATATAAAAGTCATTTTGTGCTCCACTCACTATCCATACATTATGGTAAATTGCTTTCTGCCCAATGCTAATTTTAAGCATGCATCTGCCTGCAATTTGGTTTTCAAAGTCTGGACTATCCAACCCAGAAACATATTGGTTTTTAATCCTAAATTTCGGGATTTCCTCCCTCTCCATTATTTTTTGCAACACTTTCTCATTAATGAAGCTCCTCTCCTGTTCAAGCGCTAAATTGGCTTTTATTGTTTTAAAACAGTCATTTATACCAACATGAACCCATGGTTGCTCATCTTCCATGTGTATTTCAGCAAGAGTGGTAGTGTGTTTTTCTGAATCTGTTTTAGGAGCAAAATTCTGTTTGATTGTTTTCTCTTTTAAATAAAAACATAATGTGTGCTCATCTATGGCAGTCTGCCAATTCTTCCTTGGGTCCAAGTATATTTGTACAGGTAGTCTTTCATTGTCGCTCTGCATTCTGTCTGGACACATTAATATAACAGTGACACTAGGTATGCAACTGTTCTGGAGATATACCTCCACAGTATCATTTGTTTTGCAAACGGTGTGACATTCATTTATGTTGCTGTTTTGTGATTTTAGCTTCTCAGGCCTCAATGGTTTTTTGGTTAAGGACCACAGCACTCCATTCACCCCATCTATGAGAGGAGACAATCTTTTCAGGCAATCTGTCCCCATCAGAAATGGAATTTCACAAATAGATGTGATCAATACCTCTTGTTTCATTCTGTGCTTTCCTATTTTTATGTCAACCTCAGTTACACCTATGATGGGCACCTCCTCCCCATTAAAGTTATGCACTAGACCTTGATTTTCCTTCACTGTGATCTGATTCTGTGGGGTTCTCCCTTCATTGATACTCTTTACCAGCTCCTTGGACATAATTGTGGCCTGTGCGCCAGTGTCAATCATAGCAAATGTTTGGCATTTTTCTTCTACAGTGATGGGTGCATAATATCTGTCATCAACTTCCTATAATACACATAAGAAGTGTGAATTCTAACTGATTTCAGGGCTCACTTTTCTCAGGCCTTTTTCACTTTTGGCTAAGCACATTGGTAAATGGAAAGACATTTTTCCCTCCTTTTTATCCATTTCTGAGCGAGAGACTTTATTCATTTCTCCATGTTCAGAGGCTTTCTGGAGTGTGGCCACTGTTCGCCCACCCATCTGGGTATCATCAGGGACGACATTACTACCTTCCAACTGAACATGTGTAACAACATCATTCAGCAATGTGTCATTGTTTAATTCTGTGCATGTGTGGTCATTTAGTGTGATACCAGCCCTTTCAGCCTCTTCAAAAATATGTGGCTCAAAGAATTCTTCAGGCGATTGACCTGTACCCTCCTTTTGAGTATTTCCTTTTTCTGCCTGTGTTTGGTCAATGTTTTGCTTGCCCAGGGAAGGAGCTATAGTATCCCCACTTACTCCCTGTTCACTGGTATTCCCCATGCATGAGTCATTTTTCTTAAATCTGTCTCTTTGTTCTTTTGGAATTTCCGGTGTTTCTTTTTTATTTGCACAAATCTTCAATGTTTGATTTAGTTCTAGGTTAAACCGTACCTCTTTTTTAGAAGTATTTGCATTTTCTGTTACATGTTCATTTATTGGTGCTTTCACTTTTAAATCATTAGGCATCTCAGAGTCATTATGCAAAATTACATCAGGGCAATCTGTCTTTTTGGCACTGCAGGTGTTATAAGTACTTAGTCACTTCTCAGAAGCCCCCCGGTTATTGTTAGGGCCATCAGCCCCCTCTTTAGATGGTTGTTTTTGTGCTGTATAGAGCTTTCCTATTTGCTCAGCTAACATTTTCACATGGGCCTCAAGGCACTGGAACCTTTCCATCTCTCTAGAATCCTCTTTCTGTGGTCTAGGTCGATATTGGTTGTTTTCCCCCTGATTGGATCTATTCTGATACCTCTCAGGTGATTGATGTCTGTTGGGATGGTTTCTGAACTCTTGATTCATTTGTGGAGGGGAGCGGGGTGCACCCATCCTTTGATTATAGTCCCCTGGTGGGGAATCATTGTACTGACGTGGATTGTAGTTCATGTTTTGCCTCATGTCCTATCTCTCAGATTGTGGGTAGTGGCCCCTATGTTGATTTCCATTATCAGTAAATCGATCCACATATCGGGGTCTATCCTGATTACCATATATCATGCTGTTGGGATCAAATCTGCTCTGTGTCCCCAATGTCTGGTAGGGACCATCATTTCTTTGATCTTGATTTTGTCTCTGGTTATTGTTCATGCCTGCCATATCAGGCCGATATCCTACCCGGGGTCTGTCCCCTAAATACCTAGGGCTGATGTAGCTCTCGCTATTACTAGGATCATGTGATTGGAACATTGGTACAGGAAAGGGCGATCTTTGTTGATTACCCCTTTGTTCAGGTGTCACATTATTTTTACCTTGGCTTTGAGCAGACTCAAGGGACATTTTGGCTGACCTGATTTCCATTACTGTGGCTGAGGGTTCTTTAGATTTAGGTCTAGTATCTTTCATTTTATCACTTTCTCTACCCTGACAATAGAGTACCTCATATAGTTTTGTGCTTTGATGTACAATCCATTCAAGGGACTTGTCACGGTCAAATTCACGGACCAATTGGGATATGATGTCTTTCTGTAGCCCATAGAAGTATGCAGTTTTAAACTCATTGGAATTTGGGTCAAAAGATACATCAAAGCGAGAAAATGCTCTTTTTAAGTCTTGTAAAAATTGGCGAGGGGATGTATTAGGTCCAGCAGTGATTGTGTAAGCGACTTTCTTTGCCTCCTGCAATGACTGAAAAGGAGAAAAATGACGCCTAATTTCTTTTTCAAACTCCACCCATGTCATATTCTGCTGTTCATTTAATCCCCTTATGATGCTGGCCGTCGGGGCATCTAAAGTTAAATGAAAATATTGTCTGTACTGTTCCTTAGGTATCTGGAGTGCTTTAAAAATGTCATGAACCGCTTCTAAGTGAAACTCAATGCAGCATTCACCTCCCTTTTTAAATGGTTTGATCAGGGCTTTAATGGATTTCATTATTTTTATGGGGCTACTTATTGCAATTCATGGAATTGCACTACTTTGTGATTCAATCCTGGTTTCAGGTGTATGGGATTGGTGGCTGCCCCCAATGGGAGTATCAAATCCCCCAAGGGCGCTGCAACCAAGTTCAGTCACCGGCCCAGTCACTGGAGCACTAGCTCTTTGGGCAGAACTAGAATTCACCTCCACTCCATTGAATGTGGTACCCTGCTGCCTCTCCTGGGACCTGGGAATGCACATTTGTTGTTCTAAGTCTTTGCACTTTTTAAGGAGCCTGCGTGCTTCATTTTGCAGGTAGTTGTTTTCATCACTCATTTTATTTATTACCTCCTGCATGTCGCACATTTGCATTTGGCATTCATTGAATTCTTTGTTTTTCTCTTGTCTTTTTCTTGAATCATTTTAACCATTTCTTGCTCTGCACCTTGGAGATCACTTTCTTTTTCAAAATGTTCTTTTTGTAAAATCTGCATTTCTGAAACAATCTCATCTTTATCCTGTCTAATGTGGTCCACTAAGGCTTTTAAGTGTACCAATTCTTGCTCACTATCCTCAAATTGTTTCTTGCTTTTGGATAACTGAGCATCAAAGTCTCTGCATTTTAATTGCATGTCTTTTTGGCATACATCCAATTCTGCTCTTAACATTTCCTGATTTTTACTTGCCCCATCTAATTCAGTCTTTAACCTGTTAATTAACTGGGTATCATTTTCCTGCATTCGCAGGGACCTATTCAAAATAAACCATATTTTGCCTCATAGCCGTATTAAACAGTCTTTCTCTGCACTTTTATCGGCTGCATTCAATAATCTTGTAAGGCAGACCTGAATTATGCTGCCTTCTACAAAAATATTGTCTAGTTTTTCTTTCTGCACTTCACCATGAATGCGGTCGTGCCATTCTGTGGCATTGTTCGACGACCACGTCCCATGTGCAAATAACTTTGCCTCTAGATATTGCACTAGCTCTGGGAATGTGGCTTCCATTTGAGACATTCTGAAATTCGTTTTTAGTGGCACAC
Source organism: Ambystoma mexicanum (assembly GCF_040938575.1). Taxonomy (NCBI): domain Eukaryota; kingdom Metazoa; phylum Chordata; class Amphibia; order Caudata; family Ambystomatidae; genus Ambystoma; species Ambystoma mexicanum. The sequence goes on from NC_090924.1 coordinate 21,673,187, forward strand.
TGCTATTATAAAATGGGTTCCCTTTAATGTGCAAATGACAGTGTGAGACACGCTTGCCACGCCCAGTACATACTCTATGATCACTTTCCCGGCCTGCAACGCACCATAAATATGTTGGGTATTGTGTGGAGATTTGGGGCCTGACGGTATTTTCTTACTGCCAAAATAATCATTCAGATTGGGCTATGTATAACAATAATACAGTGCATATGCATTATTTCAGCACACAGACCTATTTAGATGGCATGCGCGGTTGGTATGTATGTATAGTGGTGAGCATAATTCCTTTGGTTTATTTGTGACCCCAATATCCAGAACTTCTTGTTTTGTTTAGATTTTTCGTGTGATCACTAGAGAGACCTCAGGCCTACATTTCAGAAATACCACATCTTCAGTTTTAGTGTGCCACCATGGGCGATTCCCACTGAATTATTTACAACAGTGAGCTATATGTGGTCATTTTCACTACCTCATATACAGTAGTGAACTATGTCCCGGGCCTCCCTTTCTGCCGACTCATAGACCTCCCGCAGACTACAACACACACAGTTAGTTATAATTGCTGATACTGAATGACATTGTGCACACACTGAATGGCTGCAGCCAAATCTTATTTTTAGCTACCTTGAAAATGACAATTGCACTGTCTAAACATCTCCCCACATCATCAGACTGTATTGGTAAATATAAAACACACCACCCGTCTGCTTTCAGATATTTTTGTGTATTATAAAAGTTGCATTTAAACATGATCTCACTCTTTACAGAAATAAATGAAATAGCACAGTAACAGCATTATTTGTGATACATTGAAAAGAGATTGGCGGAGACAAGAATTCAATTTGCAACATTAAACACATGGGTAAAGCACAGGAATCTCCTTTCCTACACTGACTGAATATTCTCGTACACACTCAGCCCCCACACGTCAGCGAGATAATTACCAGGCTTATTCAGCATGTAACTTCTTTGGCTGTTCGCCTTCTGGAGGGGTTCACCCAGCAAGGACAAGCATCTGCTGTCACTCAAACAGGGAATTGTTGACTGGAAAAGCCAGTCTCTGTAACCAAGTTGAATCTGCTTTAGGAATCAGGCATCCCCACCTGTCAACCCCGTCCTTCTTCGAGCTGTGTCCAGAATCGTCTGCCCTCTCCCCCTTTTCAATATTCTACAGGAAAAGTTGATTACCGTATGCTTGTGCAATAAGATTCTATCATGTCATCTCCTCCCTCACTACACAATGGCTTATTTTTTTTACAGTTGCAATTGTAACAAACTGATTTCCTGCTTATTCGAAGTCTTTGCTTCCTGCAGTTACTGTGGACAGAGCACAGAAAGGCAAAAGAAAAACAAAACTTGAATATGTGTTTAAAACTGATTTTCAGAGTAGGCCTCATTTTGCAGTGAAGACACATTCTTTTATTAATGAGTTATAATTATTAGTCTTGTTAGTGAGATTAGTTTGTTAATTACCAAATGTGTCTCTTGCAACATAGGCATTTCAGGTGAGAAATAGTGTGCATTTTGAAGGTACAGATGTGTGCTTTTAACTGTGAAAAATGTATTTGCTTTTTATATGTAAAAATCGTTTTTGACTGAATAACCTGCCCTTACTTATATGTCCATGTTACACTGGCAACACATAGCTTGAAACAACTGCATCATAGCAATGCACCAAATCCATGCAGTGGCGCTGCAATTAAAAAAAAAACATGCTATACATTGATCCTGTCCAGTGGTGCTGTAATCTGTGCTCCCAAAACACGCTAAACAATCCTACAGGCCTTTGACCCTGCCGACATTCAAATGAGAGCACATCATCGTGGAAGGCTGTAGGCCGAGTAGCTGGTGTGTGGGTGTGAATGAACAAAGAATTTTTCAGGGGGATTCAGCTTTTGTAAAATGCAGTGTAAATCAGACCCCTTAGCTTCTACAACACAGGAGGCAAGGAAGCTAGGAAGAGAGAAAAGTGACTGAATTTACTATTAAAGAAAGCCCACATAACCCAGCACAAGCTTGTGTGACTATACAATCACATGCCTCAGGGTGTATATTGGTCGACTACTATGGTCTGAAGCATTAGTTAAAGACTGTCCAGAAGGTACAACAATATGACAATGCAAATAGTCCGAGTGGGTGACTCACCATAATTCACAGGCAGAGCAAGGGTGTCACTTTTCAGATGATTTCTGTTCTTCTATAAGTTCATAATCCATTCTGTCAACCATGTTTCTTGTTCGTCTTTCTTGTGTCCTGTCAGTCTGATCAGAGCTAGCAATGTCAATGCTTCCACACTGCAACCACGTCTGCCTCTGCAACTTTGCACTAATATAGGTTTCCCTGCATCGGAGATGCACAGTAAATGCTTCCCTACAGAACTTCTCATCAAAGCTCTTCTTGTTGTTCCATTACATACACATGAAAATATAAAAAGATCAATGAGCCCCATTGTGCAGTATTTCCATATCCTGAGGTTTGCATGGACAGGAGCCCATTTTTCTCACATCTCACTGATACCAGTATTATCAAAAAGGAAGACAGGCCACAACTGGAGGCAGAGGAGAGAGAAAGCTTTTGATGTGATACCATTCTGCCTGTAAAAAAATAAATCCAACCAAGAGAACAAACACACTCTCCACTGCCTGTCAGAGAAAGGAGAAGTTGGACACTAGATGTGAGTGAAAATATCAGGATGCCAACCTCCATGGTTATTTCTGCAGCCTTGAATCTTCAACACACCATATGCAATATAGGCATGTGCATGCCATGCATCCTCTTATCACTAACCTACAATGGACAAATCGAGGAATTTCATTACTTCCTTGGAGATGGCTTTTTTAACAGTCAAAACTAGTCATAGAGCCTCATTACGACTTTTGAGGTAGCCATGGCGCTATTAGCGCCATGGCTGCCTCCAAAATCGTGTCTGAGTTCCCTGAATGGGGAATTACTGGGCCATTCCAAGTATGGAGGGCCCGGTATTTCCTCCTTCAGGGAACCCGGGCCCGGTCCTTCCCCATTCCCATTTGAGCCCCCATACGGCTCAATGGGAATGGGTTGTTATCTCCCTGGTTCCCTCGCGGGACACGCTATGGACATCTGGATAAACCAGACCTCCACAGCGGGTCCCGCAAGGGAACCTCGTATTAGTGCGGAGTAGGTTTCACGCCGCCGGCACCATTACCGGCGCTGTTAAACCCATTCCGCACATTTAATAATGAGGCCCTTAGTTTCTGAAGTGGGGTGAGTTCTAATGAGATCTACCAAAGGGTCCAAAAGAACTTGAATTTCCCCTCTTGCAACAAACCGGATATTCATTATTAATATTTTTTTTAGTGTGTTACAGATAAATACACTTTTCACACCGTATTTTAAACATTATCAACAGATTAAACATATACAATGCAATCATATAGAAAGATATAAACATGTTATCCATTTGTCCATTCCCTATATACAATAAGTCTTACATATGTTATATTTACATTCAATAATTTTATAAAAAGTTCACGTTTCTTTTCCAAAACTATGATACAATTAATTTCAAACGCTCAGCATTTTTACGTATGGTATTTCCAGTCATACTTAGACACTTTCAGCATTACTACATACACTTATCCCACTCAATGGGCCTCATTACGAGGTGGGCGGTAAGGGATTACCGGCACCGGTAAGGGCACCGGTGCCGGTAATCCCCTACCGCCCTACTACGAGTTCCCTTTGCGGGTCATTCCTTAATGCCTGCTTTTTGCAGGTGTTAAGGACGGGACCCGCAAAGGGACTCTAGAGCTAATAACGGTACCGCAATTTGCGGTACCGTTATTAGCGCCTTCCCCATTCCCATTGAGCCCTATGGGGGCTCAAATGGGAATGGGGAATGGCCCTGGTGAATGGGGAATTACCGGTCCCGCCAACCTTGCAATGGACCAGTAATTGCTCCATTCACTAGGGCGGAGTCGGAACGAGTTTGGAGGCAGCCATGGCGCCTCGTAATGAGGCCCAATGTCTTTTCTATTATAAACCGTAGTAGGATTTAGCCGTTCCATCGTTGATGGCTATTTTAGGATTGTAAAAAAGTCATAGGGCTTTATTACGAGTATGGAGGCAGCCATGCCCTTATTAAGGGCATGGCTGCCTCCATACCAGGTCCCAGTACTGGGTTCCTTCAATGAGGAATAATCAGGTCATTCCGAATTTGGAGGACCCGGTAATTCCTCCTTGAAGGAACCCATCCCCATTCCCATTTGAGCCCCCATAGGGCTCAATGGGAATGGGGAGGGAGCTAATAATGGGCACGTTAATAACAGCCCGTTATTAGCTCCCTGTTCCCCTCGCGGGACACACTAAGGATGCCTGGTTTTACCAGGAGTCTTTACCAGGTCCCGCAAAGGGAACCTCGTAATTGCGCATCCCGTAATGAACGGTGCTGGTCCTGTACCGGCACCCTTTATTACGGGAGCACAAGCCTTGTAATGAGGCCCATAATCTTGATGTGCAAGACTTCTTTTTTAATTTTAAGTTTAGTGGCCAGGGGCGTAAGTCCCAATTTTAGTCTAATCACATCTAATGGTGTACTCCGAGATAGACCGAGTAATCTACGCCATCCTTCCCCCTCAAGTCTTTTTAGCCAAACATCATGTTTATCATAACAGCCTTCAGACGGTAAAGCATACTCATTTCTGCTTGCATGCTACCATAACTCCCTACAGGCTATAACCAGCAGTTTTCGTTCCATAGCCAACAACGACAGAGCCTTTATGCGTTTACGGGGCATTATGTCATGGTTACCACGTTTTATAGCTATTTCAAAACCTAAATAGGTGTATCTTTAAACCTAGTCAATTAGGCCCTCAGGTATTTCTATTATACAATGATATGATTTGGTATTTATAACATAAGTGTTTCTAGGTGCCACAAGAGAGGGAGGGGAGACAGCGGGAAGACACGACAAACAATCCTACTGGGCCTTGTGCCATTCGAATCATGCAAGTGCTCAACAAGAAGTGCAGGGGGAAGGGAAAGGGAGGAGTGCATGGGATAGGGAAGGGGGATGTGCAGTCAGGCAAACAAGACTTTGAGTAAGTGCAGCCAGGGAAGTGCATGGGAGCTGTAGGAGTTGCAGTTACAGCCCCTAAGTGCGAGCTAAGCCAGGAGGCAGTGCAAGAATGACTGGTCATGAAAGCCTGGTACCCAGTGAGGCTCTGAGCGTACCAAGCAACTAGTCAAGGCAGCATACAGGTAGGTTAGCAAAGAGCAGGAGAGAGAAGGCAGAGGAGCAGGGTTGTTGCTAGGTCTGGAAAAGATCTGGGGCTAATACTAATTTTGGAACTGTTGGTGCTGGGGGCTAGCTAGCCTTTTTGGTTGTAACCCCTCGGCTTCTATACAGGGCACAACCAAAAGACCCAGGGCTTTAGTCCTCTCAGTTCCCCCCTAGCAACACCTCTGCATAGGAGAAAAGGAAGGTCTTGAGCAGCTTCTGGAACTTCAGGTGGTCAGGCTCAAGTCTGAGAGGGGCACAGAGGCCATTCCAGAGGGAGGCACATGCAGAGGAGAGAGATCTGCCCTCTCCTCTCTGCTTGGAGAAGCGTCTGACCATCAGAGAGTTAGAGGTAGCTGTGTATAGGGCTCTAGCTGGAAGGTATTTAGGCAGTGAGAGGTGGATATAGTGTGGACCCCAGCCCCAGAAAGCCTTCTTGATGATGCAGAGGGTCTAGAACCTGATTATTGCAGCCACCAGGAGCCAATGGAGAGATTTCCGTGCTGGAGAGATGCAGTCTCTGGGCTTGAGGCCAAGGATAAGTCTTGCAGTCCGGTTCTGGATTAGTTGCAGGGGGTGAAGAGTAGGCAGATTGAGAAAGAAGCTGTTCCAATAGTCCGGCCAGGAGAGAACCAGAGCTCTTGCGACAGTGATCTTCTGGGGGAAGGTGAGAAAAGGTAGAATACACCTGAGGTGGTGCATCTGGAAGTGGGCTTTCTAGGCAAGGTCTGTGATGTTAGGCAAGAAGGAGAGAGTATAGTTTTGTTAGGCAGAATCCTGTGCAGTTCCCTTGGGGACCACTGCAAAAAGATTAAGACTGCAGGATTAAGCAGTAAACCCAATTGGTAGCAGTCTGTACCACCCAGATTTACTTGGTAGCTGTGGCTGTGAAGTCAGACCTCTCTCAAGAAGAGTAAGGCAGTATATAGAGTATACACAATAGGGCCAAAAACACAGTAGAGCAAACAAACACTGACCAGAGCTGTGTATAAAAAGTATATAGTTATTTATTTACAAACACACTTTAGGCAATATACTAGCACTCCAAATCAAAAGCAAGTTAAAAAACAGTCAGGTAAAGTATACACACCTCCCTTGATAACTATCAGACAAGTCAGGGTTAAAACACCACCACCAGGATCACACGGTTTAATATGCACTAAAAGTCTTTGCAGAATGTTCAAAAGAGGTTGGGGTGATTCAAGAAGGTACAGTTAGCAGGTCTGGGGCCAACCCAGTTGGAAAGCCAATGATTTAAGGGTCACCTAGGGCAAACCGAAGAAAGGGAGGCCAGGCAGGACACAGTACCTTAAATAGAGAGGAAGCTCCAGCGGTGGCAGTTGTTCCTGGCTAGTGGTTGCAGTTAGTTGTTTCGACCAGGGAAAGAGAGGATCTCGTCAAGGAGGAAACGTGGAGTCATTGCACTTCACAGGGATGAAACCAGCCGCAGAGTTCATCCGTAAAAGGTGCGTTCCTTTTATTCGCAGTCAAAGTGGTGAAGCTTGGCTATCCAGCCGCCGGGGTGCTTGGCACGGGTGATTCGACCAAGAGATGTCTTTGGAAGGCGAAAGGGTTTGTCCCACCAGCTCAGAGGAAGAAGACTTGTCCAGCAGAAGATCTTCTCTTGTCGTTGGGAAAGTGGTGGGTTCGTTGAAGCAGGGCTCCACCGGTGGTGTTGTCGTTGTAGATGGCTCAGCTTCTTCCCTCTTCGGATTCTTAGGTCCTGTAGCGACTTCTGAAGTTCCAGTCCCAAAGGCCCTGCTTTTATACAGATAAACACCCATTCAACAGCCTAGATGTCACTCAAACATGCTAAGTGGTGAGCCGGGCGGCTCACCACTGGGCCAATCAGAATAGAGTGCGACTTGAGTTGCTAAGGCAACGCAGTCCAGGGTGCCAATTCCCCTCCCCACACATCCTGTGGAACCCAGACAAAGTGGCACGATTTGGAGGGCTTCTGTGGAGAAGCCTGCCAAAGAGTGGAACAAAAGGCTCGACCTTGGTCAGAGTTACAGAGACGGACACAAACGCCATTTTAGAAAAGAGTTCTGGCAAAAAGACCACACCGTGAATTTAATATTAAATAAATAAACGGGGGGTATCTTTAACATTCCACCAAAAAGTGGTGTGTTTAAAATCAATGGGAAAATCCCATAGAGAATATTCCGGTGGAATATTTTGCGTGGTAACCACTGCCACCAGCCAGAAACTCTACAAGGGGGGACTGGACAGTGCCCCCCTTGAAAACAGACCCAGGGGCAATATAATTAACCCCTTCCAGTACTTCCACAATATGATGGTTTGTACTGGTTCTGTTCACAATTTAAGACTAGTAAAGTCAATGGTGACTTTATATGCCCTGGGAGACAGTAGTCAGTCCCAGGGTATGGAGTCTATGTTTGGGGGTCACTATGACACCCCTGTGTTACTGCACTGAGGGTTCTGTGTAACACATACACAAAAAAACAGATGATACCCTATGGAGTAAAAGACCCCATCGCCCAAAATCACACAAATAGTCAGAGACATACCTCAAATCATGCCAAAGAGTGGGAGTAAAAGAGTCTCACTCTTAGCAGGAGAAAAAAACAAACCCCAAAAATCCAGCAAAGCTGCTGGGGGACTCACTAGGTTTGGGAAATTAGCCTTATAAGAGAATTCTCCCTAACTAGTTGAAGATGACACCAAGTTTTATTACCTCACAGAAAGACGAGGGAAGAGGACCCAAGGAGGGCGGTCAGAGTGAGAGAGGGAAAGAGGGAGCATGGGTCCCAATGAGAAGGATCTCATTCTCACTGGCATTGAGGCATAGATAATTGGAGACACACCATTCCTGAATCACAGCTAGACAGTCAGGATTGAGTGAGGAAGAAGAGGAGGCTGAGGGAAGCCTTGAAGAGAGTTCAGTGTCATCTGCATAATATTGAAAGTTAGAAGAAAAGGTGGAAATCAAGTGGGCCAGATGGGCCAGATAGACATTGAAGAGCCAGGGTGAAAAGATAAAGCAATGGGGACACCACATGTGGAGAGAGAGGAGGCGGAGAGAAAGAACCCAAGTTGGACCTGGAGGGTCGGTCCAGATGAAAGTAGGTCAACGATCCAAGGGTCTGATCCGTTATGCCCAGGTTCTCACAGAGTCGAATGATCAGGGTGGCATGATTGACCTTAATGAAAGCAGAGGGAAGGTCAAGGAGGCTGAGGAAAGCAGGAGAGCTGGAGTCAAGATTAGAGAGCAGATCATCACAGGTGTTCAGGAGAGCAGTTTCTGAGCCTCTGGCTGCTCTGAAGCCAGAGTGATGGTCATGGAGGCAGCCACTAGATTCAGTGTGGAGTGACAGGTGGGAGATGGCATCCTTTTACAGGGGTTTCCCAAGAAAGGAGTGATAGAAATTGGGTGATAGTTTGTCAGACAGCTAGGATTGGCAGAAGACTTTTTCTGGAGGGTGTGCGCAAGGGAGTGCTTGAGGAGAGAAGGGAAAGATCCAGTGGTGAAAGTGTGATTGCAGAAATCAGCCAGGGCTGCAGTAAGGGTGTCAATGTGGTCCTAATTAGTTCTGGAAGAGCAGGGGAGCACCTGTTTTGACAACACTTTCATAGATCAGGCTTTTCTAGAAACATTGTCAGGTGTAATCAGAGAGACGGGGGAAGAGGAGAGGGAGAGGCGGCTAAAGGGGCCTGGGAGAGGTAGATGGAGAGAATGAAGAAGAGAAAAGCGAGGACAGGATGTCCTAAGTTTCATAGGTGAAATGAGATGTCAGAGTCTTACAGAGGGACTATAAGGGAACAGGAGAGGTGGCGACTGCAGCAGGATTGGACAACTCTGGCAGATTTTTAAGAGTTTGGTCGTGTTGTTAGACGACTCAGAGACACAGGCTTGAATATGTACCCTCTTCTTGGAGAAGACGGAGAGTCTGTATTGTCTTTGGAGCAGACTGCAGTACAGTTTGTCAGAGGATGCGCCTGAAGCCTTCCATTTCCTCTGAGTCACTCTGTACTTGCATTTTGGGACGGCGAGGTCAGTGTCATAACACGAGTTGCACTTGGAGGTTGGCTTCAGAAGGATCCTCATGACAGGGGCAAGGATGAACAAAGTGATTGAGATTGAGAGATGCATGCTAGAGAGGGCTGTGTCATAGTAGGAGTCAGCCTAAGGAGTAGTAGCAGCTGAGAAAGTTGAGGCAGAGGTGGCCCCTGACACTCACTTCATGGGCCGAATGACCACGAAGGAAGGTGACAGTGCTGGGCTTTGCCTGGGGGACAAGGAGTTTCAGGTGGGAGGAGAGCAGAACATGGTCAGTCCAAGATAGAAGAGTAGTGGGAGGGTTAGAGACCGGGATGTCTGAGGAGATGAGAACATCCAGGGTGTTTCTGACAGAGTGTGTCGGACCAGAGGGTACAATGAAAAGTGAGAGAGTCACAATGGTTGCGGAAGAGCCCAGAGGCAGGATTATGGGCATGCAGGTGGATGTTAGGTCCCTAAGGAAGAGAAAGTGAGGGTAAGAGGCATGGAGAGAAGAGGAGAGGTCAGCCCATTTTAAGAGGAAGAAGGTGACCTGTCCAGGTGGCCGGTACATGGTGGCCACAGTCAGAGAGAGGCCAGGAGACGTAGAGAGCCTGCAGACCAGGCATTCAATTGAGGAATAGGACTGTGACAGAAGCAGGGGCCAACTCAGGAAAGATCAGTGCCACTCTGCCTCTGAGCCTATGGGCCTCATTACGAGGTGGTCGGTAAGGGATTACCGGCACCGGTAAGGGCACCGGTGCCTGTAATCTCTTACCGTCCTACTACGAGTTCCCTTTGCGGGTCCTCCCTTAACGCCTGGTTTTACCAGGCATTAAGAACGGGACCCGCAAAGGGACTTTGGAGCTAATAACGGTACCGCAATTTGCGGTACCGTTATTAGCGCCTTCCCCATTCCCATTGAGCCATGGCTAAGGCTCCAATGGGAATGGGGAAGGGCCCTGGTGAATGGGGAATTACCGCCCCCGCCATCCTTGGAATGGGCGGTAATAGCTCCATTCACCAGGGCGGAGTCGGTAAGGATTTGGAAGCAGCCATGGCGCTAATAGCCTCGTAATGAAGCCCTATGACACACATCTGACATGTAGAGCCTGGTTTACAACATTTTTTTCAATGGAACATTCCCATATTAAAACATTTTTTTTACATCATGTTATTAGTGTTAGTGCATGAACTTTGTTTTACTCAAATTAATGTGTAGATCATTGTTTCTAGCATTTAAAGCCATATCACTTCTTTTCAGACCGTTAAGTGTTTGGCTAACTACAATGAAGTCATCAACATAAGGTTATCCCTGTGTTGTGTTTATTTTCAACTTTGGGTCAATAGCAATTTATATGATATGATATGATGTGATAGTTTATTTATATAGCACCTATACACAAGGGGCTTCATTATAACCTTGGCAAAATGGATTAACAGGTGCCGCTAATGGAGGCAGACCTGTTAAACCCATTCCGCCTCATTACGAGGTTCCCTCGCGGGACCCGGTAAGGATGCCTGGTAAAACGAGGCGTCCTTACCGGGTCTCACGAGGGGACCAGGGAGCTAACAACAGGCTGGTCGTAATCGGCCCGTTGTTAGCTCCCTGCACCCATTCCCATTGAGCCCTATGGGGGCTCAAATGGGAATGGGGAAGGCCCGGTTTCCCTGAAGGAGGAATTAGCGGGCCCTTCAAACTTGGAATGGCCCGGTAATTCCCCATTCAGGGACCCAGGACCCGGTTTTGGAGGCAGCCATGCCCTTATTAAGGGCATATCTACCACCAAAGTCGTAATGAGGCCCAATGTGTTTCAAAATGATTCACGGCAAAGGAGGGAACATGGGAAAATACAATGACATTCTTACAGGCCATGAACAACAATAATATGAAATTAACTATCGTGCCTGGCCTGACATTTCAGACAATGCAAGAGCTAAAACACAGATAGGAAGGAAATGAGAAACGAACAGGCGACTACCAAACTAGGACTGGCAACATTTCTGGTAGAGCCGGAGATTAACAAGAGGTGAAGGAGGGAGAGGAGAAAGGAGGGAGAGGAACAAAACCCGTGACTATCATACTAGCTTGACAACATTTAAGATAGTGCTGGAGGGGGGACAAGTAAAGAGAGGGGGGAGACAAACAATTGTTGCTATCATACTAGGTCCACAGATAATTCTGATTGAGTAAGTGCATAGAAAAAGTAAAGGAGGGCAGGGAGAGATAGGAAGAAGGGAGAAGTGCACCAACACGATCAGCTAGGTACAGATTGAATAGCATGGGAGCCAGGATACAGCCCTGTTTAAGCCAGCTCACAGTTGGTATCTTTTTGGTATAGCATCCCATGCTGTTCAATCTCACCTGTACACTGGAGTTAGTATGCAATTGTATTGTCAGTGTAGAGCTTCAAGGGTATGCAATTTGAAGTTTTGTCCACAGAAAGTTGCAGTTAACTGTGTCGAAATCTGGTGAGAAATGAATAAACAAATTAATAAACAAAGCATGCCATTGCAGACTGTCTTTATTTCCAGAGTTTGTAAACAATATATTTAACATTAATATATTATAGTCGATAGGCCAGTCAGAAACCCTATCTTTAGCTCATTAAATTTTTGTTCTTTTTTGTCCCAGTTTTATATCATCTCCCCTTTGTGTGCATTCTTGTTTTTAAAGGATAGTTCCGGGACTTTTTTTTTATTGTCCCTACGGTTCGGCCATGTGTTTTTAAGCATAAATCGGTAGATCGTAGAAAACTTTCCTATGGACCATACCCGACTTTTCGTCCATTAACGCACTCGAAATCAGCCGCCATTTTCTGATAATCCTCTCACTTGCCACATCGCCTTGGCTCACCTGCTTTTGCGGCACTAAATCAAATCCCCCGCCCCTGAAACAGACTTTATCAAAACATTCATATTCCCCGCCTCTATCCGTGACGTGACTGAGCTGCGTAGGCAAACGCGCCCAGGCGTCTTCTACGCGACTCCACACAGAACCCGGAAATCAACACAGATGAGCTCACACAACACAGCGCGCCACAATCGGGAATATGAAACTGTACTTTTAAAATAAACTTCAAGATTGTAAATTTGATAAAGTACATTTATTTGACATCAAATGTTTTGAGAATATTCAGCGATTTTCATTTTTATTTGCTCACGTTCCAAAAAGTTCGTTTTGAGGCACGCGATGTTCCTTTGCTGTACACAGGGTCTTAGATCATCTCACAATACAGCGCCACAATTCGGAATATGAAACTGTGGTTTAAAAGCAAACGGCAAGATTGTACATTTGGCAAAGTACATTTATTCGACATCAAATGTTTAGAGAATATTCTGGGATTTGCATTTTTCTTTGCTCTCGATCCAAAATAGTTCGTCTTGAGGCAAGCGATGTTCGTGTGCAGTACACAGGGTGTTGGTTTACGATAAAATAAGCTCTTCGGTCGCACTGATAATCGCATGGCTGTTCCAACAACGAGGCACTAGGCCACCACAACGGTCTGTATGTTGCATCTAGCCGTTAGTACCGCCTAAGGGCATACTTGTACTTGGCGATCGTCCCATAAAATGGTCAGGGTGGTAACGTTGTTCACGCGGAGAAGCAACTGGCGGTTAAAAAAACCGTCCGCCGGTGTCTGGTACTCGTGACACATGCAGTAATGCATGATGTACCTGTTTGAAAAACATAAAAAATGAAATTAGTCTCACCATCAGATCTTTATTAAAATTATTCATTTTATATATTAGGTCGGAAAATTATTTCATAGCTAGGACAGTGCAACTGGGTATTATACATCAAGGGGTGGCTGTAGGATACTGAGACAGTCCCCCAGTGCAGGGGTTGACAGGGAGGCAGTGCAGGTGGAGAGTGGAAGGGCCCAGGACCGAGGTCGCAGACAGTGGACCAGTTGTAGCAGGGGAGAGGGAGAGAGAAAGCAGAAGCAAAGAGGAAGGTTTTGAGGTGCTTCCGTAAAAGGAGATGGTTCTCCTCAAGATAGTGGCGGTACAAAACAATATGCCACATAGAACGAACAAGTACAACTTAACCCGTCTTTAAAGCTACTGTATAGTAATTACATTGTGGTATAAACTCATCTAAAGAGTTACTTACATTATATTAGCATTTTCCATTGTGTCTGTGCGTAGGGCAGCCCCGAAATACCACTCCTTCCATGCCGACGTTATTTCTTCTAATGAACGAACATGAAATGGCTTCATTATCGTTTCTTACGTTATTGCCCCACACCCCCAAAAAGAAGTCTTTCGGGATGGTCCCGGCCTGTCAAGGTCAAATAACAATACAACCTTATACTGAGTCGTGGGCCATTCCGGCACCCGAGCAAAAAATCAAAGCAGCTGACCTTCACTTTGAACGAGCGCACATTCCTATTTAGCAACATTCAGTGTAAGGCCATCTCACAGGACTTGAAATTTACACTCCATTTTTGCATTTTGTCTGCGTGCTTTGCAGCCCCAGAGAACCATAAATACGGAGACATTCTATATTTTTTGAAAAATGATTTATAATACTGTTTGGTTTAATTTAATGCGCAGATGAACAAGGTTGGATAGACACATTGCATGTACACTGAGCAATCACTTTAATTTACACATTACATAGATACACATATTCAATGGGCCTGCGACATGAGGAGACTCGAGAGAACAGACAATCAAATTACAATCATTTAAACCGTGATGTGTATTTCTCAATGAGCTCTTCTTTAGGTGGACATGGAACAGAGGCAATGTTGGGTGGCAATGCAGTTGTCCCCTGCACAGGTTCGTTCACAACTCCATTTATGTGCCTATCTAGGACGTCAACAATAAGTCTCTCAATAAACTCATATTGCATACCCTCAAACACTGGTTTGATCACCCATTGTTTACTTCTTTTAGTGAAGGCCTTATTGTAGCGAAGCGTCCCTAAAGTTCCGGTCATCCTACTTTGTTGACGTCCAACATTATGGTTATGTGCCAAGACCGCTAGAAGAGTCCGATTTATCATGCCCTCCATGCCAAAATGCAATCGTTTTGGCCTGTACTTTAGGCACATATTGTGGAACACCTCCAAATCTCCTGTGTGGCAGAATTCCGTGAGTCCCCTCAAATCTCTTGTTATAGTTTTATCAAATACAATCTTTTCAATGGCTTTGTGAGTGGGTGATGAAGGAATCAACCACTTCTTCTTCCGTGCCTCCTCTGTGGACAAATGGCCATGTTCACAATTGTGGAAATGTTGGTTTGTGTTCCAACGGTGAACGTTTGTGCAGTGTGGCATTACTGACCGCCATTTTTCCAGTAGAATTTCCAACGACCCTCCACATGTTTTTGAGCTCCACCAAAGATGGTTGCTGATTGACTTGGACCACTGTGAAATACCTTGCGTTTCTTTTTTTTTACCTGCAGCAGACATTTTTTTATTGATTGTTTTTGCAAGATGCCAAACGTCAAATTGGTGATTTATATTTTTGTACTCTTCTCTCATTGTCTTGGCAATTGAAACGTGTCTGTCCGTGGCTATCAGGTCGATCACCATTCCCCGCGATTGTAGTTCTTGCAATGATGCTACAAAGCCAACTTTCTCCATGGCCACTGAGGATGTACTTTGTGACACCTGCACGACCACCGAACTCACAATTTTCTTACTTTCCATGTCCTGAAAGTGGTAGGTGCAGTACTTGGCTGAAAATCCTGGGCTGTCGCACTGTCCATCACTGGCTAGCCTGAACCGTTTGCCCGCAAATGTACTATCAATAGACATTTTTTCCATTCTCCAAGCTTCGCTAATGGCTGGAAATAGATAATCGGTTTGGTATTTGTAGAACTGAGTTTTCGCAATGAAATGGATTCCCACAAACTGAAAGAAAGACTCTAACTTTTTAAAACTTGAACCACTAAAAAGTGCAGCCGCTGCACAAAGTAGATTGCCTGCTGGCAGTTCCCCAGCATGGGTTGTGCAGACCATGAGAAAGGATGATATTTTGTACAGGTGGCATGTATTTTAAGGTTAGTGCCTCGAATTGCACGAGTCACATTAATCAATGGCTCCCCACATACTTCCCCACCAACCGAATGCCCACATTTCATCCGAATAATAATATCAATCAAACAACTATCGAATACAATGAATTTGGCTTCTTTCCTTATACTGTCACTCTGCATCCCAGCTGGTTCTGCCTGTAACGTTGAGGACATGTCACTCACATGAAAGGTAGAATCTCTGATATTGTCTTCCGCTATGTTCAGTGATATTGATGGTGTTTCATTGTCGTCCACTTCATTCTCTTCCATTGCAACATCTGTTCCTTCTCCGGCGATGGGTGAATAAAACAATTTCTTCAACTTTCTCGCGGTCTTAGTTTTTGCGGGTGTGGATTCTGTGAATTGATCTCCGACTGCATTCGAACTACCAGGAGGACATTCACTATCAAGACAAGACAAGACAAGGCACAGGAAGACTATTCAATGGAGACACACTAGATTCATTTAAAAAATGAAAACAACCATTGTTAAAATATATGTTGGGTTTTATTTTAGATCTTAATTTCAATTGAACATAAATAATAAACATTACACATTGTAAAGTTCCGGTTGCAGCACATCCAGGGAAAATCTGCGGTATTGTCCACTGTCGCTTGGGAAATGTTGTCTAATGGCAAGTACCGCACAGGCAGGTATTACTCTCCGAACGCGGTGTCCGAGCCTCCCGTGAAGCCACCAAGTGAAGCAACGATAGGCCACCAGCCTGTACCACCTGTGAAAATGAAAGATGCAAACTGTATTAAAATGACAAAACTTTCTTATCACTGTCGATTCAGGTAAAAAATGTCATTCTGCTTTGAAAAAAATTCTATCTAGAAAATGCACAATATGGAACCAATTTACATGCGTTCGAATGATATGTAGATGTAATTTTATATGTGGGAGACGACCATGAAATAGTAGTGGCATCACTGACATCACAACTAGAGTATACTTACTCGTTACTCGGATTACGCGGACGAACAGTGCCGCGAAGTTCGTGCATAAGCACCATCATCATCCTCAACACGGTCCGTGAGAGGCAGGCTTCCCTGAACTCTGGCAGCTCGGTGATGCATTGCGGACTTGGCTCGCCTTCCGAAATGTAGGCCAATCACCCGGAATTTTCACGGCAGCAGCAGTTCTCCTCCTCAGTTGGCATTAGCTCGCACCGATTGCACGTGCACCAGGTGGAGACGCCGTCCATGCGACATGGTCCAGGCTCTTCATCCGTTGACTGGTCCTCCCAATTGCCGTCCGAATCCCCATCGTTTTCGCGTGCTTGCCTTTCCAGTAGTTCTTCCTCGGTGTACTCGGGCTCGTACATATACGGCATTATTGTAGACATTGTGTGGTAAAGAAAGTAAAATAATTTACAGAGATGGTACAGGTTTTCACAAGGCCTAGAAGCGGCGAAGGTAGCTGACCAGAGCACAGAAACGAGTCACAGAATACTCAAAGTAACACAGAGAGAATAATGGAATCGAAAATCTGCTGCTGTGTGTTGTGAAACGGTGTGTTTATACTTATTGAGGAAAGAGGCGTCCTGCCATTTCCATGGCGACACGTCATTAGCTGAGGCGCAGCGATTGTTGACACGAAACGTGCTTTGGCGTTGGGAAATGGGCGGTACGCGTCTGCTGATGTCAGGCTCAGGGGCTGGGGATTTGATTTAGTGCCGCAAAAGCAGGTGAGCCAGGGCGATGCGGCAAGTGAGAGGATTATCAGAAAATGGCGGCTGATTTCGAGTGCGTTAATGGACGAAAAGTCGGGTATGGTCCATAGGAAAGTTTTCTACGATCTACCGATTTATGCTTAAAAACACATGGCCGAACCATAGGGACAATTAAAAAAAAGCCCGGAACTATCCTTTAAGCTCGTATCAGCCCATTTGATCCCACTTACCCTCCATTTTTCAATGGAATTTTGATCCACGTCGTATCCCATTTTTAAAAAGGTGTAACCATGTGCCTTTATCATGCAGACTACTTCACTGGGTTTGCAATGTACCCTTGTAGTGGGTGTATGCACATGATCCAATTGTCCTCACCGGCCAAAAATCTTAATGATGGTATGAGATCCAATAGTTGTAGTACACAGAAATAACTAATGGATTATTATAGCTAATAATAAACACCTTGTTTAAAGTGACTCAAGTAGCATTAGGGGGGATATCTTTAAGTCGCCTATAATTGTTATTTTCCCATGTGTTGTTGGGCTGGCTCTTTGAGTTCTGTTATTTTCCCATGTGTTGTTGGGCTGGCTCTTTGAGTTTTAGTAAATCATCAGTTTAATATCTATTGGGGAACATGGTGTAACAGAAGTTAACTCTATTTTCTCACAATCAGATTGATTATGTAATAGGAGGCTAGAGTCTTCCTTTTATTTGTTGTTACAGTGGAATGAATGCCCCAACTGTTTAGCATAACTTGGGTCTTATGTCCCCTCTTAAATGTTCACTTGGCTCTTTTCCTTACTGATTGTGTTCTTCCCTTAATTATAGGGCATCATTACGACTTTGGTGGTAGCCATGCCGCCATTGGCCAAAATCGGGTCCGGGTTCACAGAATGGGGAATTACCAGGCCATTCCGAGTTCGGAGGGCCCGGTAATTCCTCTCTCCAGGAACCCGGGCCCGGACCTTCCCCATTCCCATCTGAGCCCCCATAGGGCTCAATGGGAATGGGAGAGGGTGCAAAGAACAGGCCGATTACGAGCGGCCCGTTATTTGCTCCCTCTTCCCTTCACGGGGAAGAGGGTTTGACCAGGCGTTACTTACCGGGGCCCACGAGGGGAGCTTGTAATGAGGCCGAACTGGTTTAACGCACCCGCCTCCTTTAGTGGAGCCCGTTAAACCGTTCCGTCTCACTCGGAATGAGGCCCATGGTGTTTCAGGAAATATGCTTAGCAAAATTAAAGAAAACATGACGTATAGATGAGTGGGTGGAGTGCTAGCTTCAGTGCTCTAAAAGTGCAAAGAAAATACTAACCTTAGCATTTACTGTGTAATAGAAAACATTCAGCTGGTGGAATGTGCAAATAAATCAACTACAGGATATTTCAATGAACTGCTAGAACCAGAAGGCAAAAATGGGCTGGCCCAAAATGAACACTTGAATTTGGATTCCCCAGTTGTATGGTCCAAGCCCAGCCATGCTACATGGAAGGATCATCCATGAATGCACAAAGAAACAATCTCTTCAATGGGCCCCATTACGAATGTGGCGGTAAGGCAACAACAGCACTGGTAGTGCTACCAGCGCCGTTTGCTACTGTACCACCACATTACCAGTTCTGCTCGCAGCTGCCGCTCTGCACACCTGGTGAGACAAGGCGTGCAGTGCGGCACCCACTAGCAGAACTCGTGATTGCACCGGCCCAGTTATAAAGGGTGCAAGTGCAACCATGCTCCCCACCCCCATTCTGCCCAAAAGGATCGGGAGCCCGCCCACACCGGCACCCGCGAATGGGCCATTACCGGCCCATTCATCTCGTAATGGGCCGGTAATGGCCCATTCGCCGGTTCGGGTGCCGGTAGCGAGGTTGCCAGTTGCCATGCACTTAATAAGGGCACGGCTACTGCCAAACTCGTAATGAGGCCCAATGTGTTCTTTCATTTAGGCACTAGTTAAGAAAAAGGGAAATAACACACATAATGGGGATTCATATTTATGAGTGTGGTTTTAATGTACAAAGAATGTTTTTGTATCACAACTTTAAGTATTAAAAATGGGAACTATTCGGCTCCGTTTTCGTCTTTGGCTGAATGCCCAACTATTTGGTATTCGGCCAAATATTAAATCTACTGTTTGGTATTTGGTACAGCCCCCTTCTCGTCCACGTTACACCTGACTCTGTCGTATTGAAGGACACGTGAATGCAGAGAATTAGCACTTGAGAACACTTCTTAATTAATAGAATTAATTTCCTTCAGCATGCATTTTGTTGCATAAACATCCATTCTGTGCTATGGTCTTTACCAGCAGAATTAACTGCATGAGTCTCTTAGGCAATAATGGGTCACGATTTCACTATGATCTACTTTAAAGTGGCAGCTAAAGTGCTTTCAGGTTTGGATTGAATTTTTCACTGCTTGATTGGGACCCAAAACACATCTGGGTTTGTATTTACTATATATATGGAACACAGAATGTTGGGATATTATCCACTGTGTTCCTTTTTTCAGATTTCTCCCCCCCCCTGCATTCCCTGTACTTTTACCTTCCAAAACATTACCCAGAGCAAAGTGGAAAATTTGAGGGGTTGGGGTCTTTCCAGAGATAACACCTGGTTTTGGGAGAACCAGCAGGACACCCAGCCAGTCAGGCATCATTCGTACGGTCAACAATCTATTCAGGTGACTAATTTGTAAATCAATCCCCAAGCGCTGACTGATGTTCCCTTTATGGGCTGTCTGACCTCCTTCTTTCAACGGATGCGTCTGCCCTCTGGGTATGATTCGTCATTCGCTCCAATCTCCACTTTGCTTCCCTTCTGAATCTTCCTTTCCCTCTGTCCTATGTGTATGTAATTATATGTCCCCCTAACCCCACGCCTAGCTTGTCAGAGGTTTGGTTTTCCAGCCACCTGACTAGAAAAGGTGGGAGGGAATTTGCTACTCCAATACGCAAGATGGATACAACTTACATTTTTTAATTCTGCAAGTTGGATGAACATTTAGATATGTTAATATTGTGTGATGAAATGTAACAATTGTAAATGATTTAACCATTTACAGGCAAATTGAAATGTGGTGACCTCCATTTTATTTTAAATACTCTGATATACACTACTTCTGGCTACAACCTGTCAAAATTTGGAGTGAATCAGAGCTTACACATTTTAATGTTAGGTTTCTCTCATGTTAATGCTTTTGGATTTTTCATTGTGCGATTGCAACTGTTGTAAACTGCAGGGCAAAGGCAATACATGTCCTAGATACTCATTCTTCATATATATGTCAATGTGCATACAGTGTCTGCGTTTATGTCTGTGGACAATACATCTATGGATTTCACCTTGAGAATATTCTGAGCAGATGTCTGTGTGACAGATGTTGGTGTACATTGGGTATTCATAGACCTTTCCCCTGACCTCTGGCTGGTTTTATTGGATGCCAGGACTTTGACAAGACCTTTGAAGATGAAATGCTGAATGCATTAATGGCATCATGTGGATTCCAATTCAACCAAAAGGTTTTATTTCTCCACTTTGACAATGTAACTTCTGTTCAACATGAATAGCACAGTAGAAACAAAACCATCAACATATTCATTCAATGTTCTCAAGTTTTAGCACCATCGAGTTTGAAGTGAATTACTAACATGGCAGAATAAAGTAAGATCGTACATATTAATTCTGCCTTCTATATATCATACCACATTAGTTCTTACACATTTTTAAAAATACGTTTTGTGCTTTAATAAAAGCCAGTTACTTCAAATATTCCAGTTGTTATATATCAGACAATTGTCTTTCAATTCCTGTGCTTTATATTTTGGTTTCAAGAATCATATGTGTCTGAAATGCTTTACCGAGTTTAGTCTGTGCACTCCACACATACCGAAGATGGGTTTTGAACAGTACAATACCAATACACTTTTTGTTGGGTGTGCAATGGCTCAAAGAAAATAGGTATCTGTATATTAGTATTGTGAAATCTGGCTTTGAAAATAAAGGCAGTCCAAAAATTATTTTCCAACATGGGGGCGCTATGCAGTTTGACAGGTGCTCCTTGTAGTCGTAATAACAAGCAAGAGTCCGAGGTGTCCAATAATTATTCATATCATTCCTCTTCTATGGCAAGAAGGGCTTTCTTATTATGGGCCTCATTCTTATTAGTTACAAAATCTTCCACAATAGCAAATATGGCCATGTCTTAATTGAAAACAACGGTTTCATTCTAAACTAACAGCACATGTTTTAGTTAGTGGTTATGCAGAGGAAATATGAAGAAAACCAGAATTAATCTAGTTTCCTCTGCATAATGATATCCCTCTACTTTGTAGCATGGTGTAAGTCCACGCAATTGTCAGAACATTCTCCATGCATTTTTATTCCTATCTAATTTGAAGATTTGAATAGATTTTGCCTGATTCTTGTGTACCTGCAAAAACCAAGCACACTCCGTGTAAATCATTGGAGAATGTACCACTGACAGCTATGGTTGATCACTTACACTGGGTGCAGAGCAGTGATACTGACGTGTGTTGAGGAAGGTGCTGAAACAAAACGTTTTTCATCACTAACATGCAGTGGACTCATGATCTGTCCAT
The DNA here is from genome assembly GCF_040938575.1 of Ambystoma mexicanum. Lineage (NCBI taxonomy): Eukaryota > Metazoa > Chordata > Amphibia > Caudata > Ambystomatidae > Ambystoma > Ambystoma mexicanum. The sequence goes on from NC_090924.1 coordinate 21,694,748, forward strand.
GCCCCGTGTTTTCAAGGAACACATTTGAGAGACTTTCTAATGCAGTGTATTGGTATTTCCATGCATGTATCACATCAGTAATCTGTTAACATTGACAGAGCCTACATCAGAAGGGCAAGTATTCAAAACTGTTCCGTGACAGTGTTCGCAACAGTCAAATCCATCTCGGACTGATTGATAGCCATGGAGGAATGAACAACAATAACTATTAAACATTCCATTCTGGTTTCTTTTAAACTTAGCTAATTAATTGACTCATTTAATAAAAGTGTACTTATAATAGTTTAGGTGCTTAATGCAAGGGAGAAACATAGAATTGTTAACATTGGAGAGTACTTTAATACATGTAATAGATGGGTGAGGAATACAGGCCGTGCAAAGTAAATAGTAAGAAGGCATGTGATGTGGTATATCTCAGTCTGTATCTACCTTGTGACTTTTTTACTGTTAACTGCACTCTAGACCACAAAGCACCATCAAATATTACCCCATAACATCTTTACGTGAAATTTGACAATAGAGCATGTGTACACAGGATTTTGTTGCTGCATAAGAACTATGCTTCATTGAATGCTCTTGTCCCACAGATAAGGTCAATTTTGCAATAACAAATTGTGTTTGAAATGAAAAAGTCCAAATGTCATCACTTCCACATGCACTAACATGGGGCTTATTTAAGTAGAACATATTTTCAGGTAATATATGAATGTCATTAAACACTGACAATATTCAAGGAGACATATCCTTACATGAATACTCACTGCAATGGTTATTTGAGCATTTAAGATACTTGGAAAAATTATTGTAAGGTATTTAAAAACAATTGTGTAAATCATAGGTATTACACGGCCCACGGTAGTGGCCGTGTAGTTGTGGTTAAATTGCCAATCCCATAGGGAGATCACTTTTTGGGGGGCTTATAACTTTGCTCTCCCTGGATGAATCCTCACCAAACTTTGCAAAAAAAGTATATGGCCCACTCTGCAAAGTTTGGTGAGGTTTGGTCCAGGGGGGCAAAGTTATAAGGGGTCCCAAATTTTCTTTTTTTCCCATAGACAGAATGGGGAAAAAACGTTGCTCGTGTCTACAGCCCAAACCGCTGGACGGTTTTTCACCAAATTTACGGCAGGAGCAGCGGCCTGGTCCCGAAAGCATTCTTTTGTAAATTTGGTGAAAATCCATCCAGTAGTTTTTTTTATAAAATGACCAAAAAGTAGGTCACAAAAAATGAGTGATATATATGTCCTCTCTGCGGACACACTCCCTGTTCGCTCCATGCACAGGCAGTGATTGGCTAATTGGCTTGCGTCATGTCTGCCGACATGCAACATGTTCGCTGATTGGCTAAAATGAAGCGTGAGGTGAATCGTATTGTTTTGATGAGCCCGCCATATTGGATCCGTGGACATCTGCAGACAGCACAGCAGCGAAAAGAGGCAACATGCAATTCTGGGGAGTGTGTTGGTGTGCAGGAGTGCTTGGGTAGGGTGGGGAAGTAAGAGATGGGTCAAATGCTGTATTTGTTTAGGTGGCAGGTGCCCCTGATGTGTTTGTCATGTCCCCGGTCACCGCGGCTGTCCGCAGACATAAAAAATGCAGTAGCCCATATACCAGAGTTAAAAAGTTTGATTCTATGGGTGTGATCTATGGGTGTGATATGCTGCGGTGGTTGTGGCCAGGGCCTAGAGTCTTGGGTGCATGGCCGAAGGCCGTAGGCCATGCACCCAAGACTCTAGGCCCTGGCCACAGTCAGCCATGCACCCAAGACTCTTGGCCCTGGCCACAACCACCACAGCATATCACACCCATAGATCACACCCATAGAATCAAACATCGATCAAATATCTGCAAATCTACAGTTTGTGTACTGTTTGATTTGTATAGTTTGTATGTGAAGTTTTGGCTATGTCATGTAATTAAGATTGTAGAGTTTGGTAACAAGCAATGCAGTATAACATATCCATGGAAGTAAACATTTTGGATTGTGGTGTATGGTTAGATGTTTGCTTCAATGGTTGTGTTATGGAGCAGTATTTGTGAGTTGAATTATAATATACTTACTGTTTGATATTTTGTGATTGGATATCATTTTTCCATGACTTGTGTAACTGGAGAAGATATTCTTTTTCAATTTCTGTGATAAAAGAAAAGATCATGTTAGTGTAGGTAGTTTATAAAGAGTTATTGCATTGCATATTGCATAATAGACATTTCTGCATTATTTCGACCCTCATATTTAGAAGTTTACAAACCAGTGTACCATGCAATTTGCTCAGTTTCTGTGTTTGTTTCTTAAATCATTGGGTCTGTGGGAAAAAAAATCGATGTTGGATTTAAAAAAAAAACATTTTTGTTATGGTACAGTACATTTCTTTCTTTGTTTTCAGTGTTTATTTGTTGTTTCTGGATAATGTTCTATCTGTTGGCTTGTTGAAGATTGTTAGATAACTGTTGGCAAATTCTAACAGGTTATAGTTTTCTATTTATATTTTCAAGTTGCTCATCTATATGTTGGGTTGTTGCAGATTTTTGGGGCAGTTAGATACCTGTTGGCGTATTCTAACTGTTTATTTCTTCTTATATTTTAGTGGTATTGATTTATCTGTTTGGTTGTTGCAACATCTTGGGGTAGTTAGATACCTGCTGGTGTATTATTAATGTTTCTTTCTTCTTATAATTTAGTGGTATTGATTTATCTGTTTGGTTGTTGCAGAATCTTGGGGCAGTTAGATACCTGTTGGCCTATTCTAACTGTTTATAGTTTTCTAATTGAAGTTGTATTAATGTTTATGCACAGATTAGTTATTGCATTTTGGTTTTAAGAATATTAAATAAGCGTTTATAGGATTTGCTGATAATCTCTGCTTTAGAGTAATGGTATTATCATTACATTCAGACCATCCACAATTCTTTTTTGTATATGCAATGTAGTGACCTGCATTGGTTGGGGCTCCTGCGTGGTAGATTATACCTTATTGTTGTGAAGGTTTTCTTACCAAGTCATACTTTACCATATATGAATCCAGTCAGGTTGCAGTTGTTTTTGGTACTATCTGCATTGTAACGTAAAAGAATTAGTACTAAGTATTTACTATGTGTTTGTATTTGTAAGGTGGAGCGATTATCTGAATTGCAGGTAGTACATAATCTGCTATGGTTTGCATTTTGTACAAGTTGCTGAAATGGAATGGATTCACAGTTAGGTATGGATACATACACAAAGTGTTCATTAGGGATTTGTTACTGTGCCACATTGTTGCAGAAAGTGCATGTATGTTTCCACATGTATGAAATCTGGAAGATTTCATTTATAGGTATGTTTCTTGTTTTCCAGTACTTGTAGTAAGTACATTAGAAATCCTTGTGGATCTTCTTGTGAGTTTATAGTGAATTTCACCATTCCACACAATTCTTGTCTTATTCCATGAACGTTGTATGGGCCTCATTATAAGTCAGGCGGTAAGGGGTTAACGGTGCCGGTAAAGGTGTTGTTGCTGTCAACCCCGTACCACCTGATTACCAGACGTGCAGAGCGGGTCTCGCGAGGGGAAGAGGGAGCGAACAACGAGCCGCTCGTAATCGGCCCGTTGTTTGCTCCCACTCCCATTCCCATTCAGCCCTATGGGGGCTGAAATGGGAATGGGGAAGGGCCGGGTTCCTGAAGGGAGGAATTACCGCGCCCTGCAAACTTGGAATGGCCCGGTAATTCCCCCTTCTGGGAACCCAGACCCGGACACGATTTTGGCAGCAGCCATGCCGCCAATAGCGGCATGGCTAACGCCAAAGTCGTAATGACGGTCTATGTGTTTTCAGGAGTGTTGCTTGCATTTCTATGAAGGACTAACATTTGCAAACACAATTGGTCTGCATTGTGTAGGTAAATGTTGTCAACAATTGGTGGCAATTAGAATAGAATATTTATTGCTACATTTAGGTAGCAATTTACACCAGTTATATTTGAAAATTTGAATGGACCAGATAGTTCTGTGTCCAAGTCATTTCCTCGGAGTGTGTGTTGCTTCTTTGAAGAAGTACCTGAGTTACTTGGAGCAGTAGATTCTTCTTTGGTTGTAGTAATTGATGAAGTATTAGCTTCGTTTACTCTCTTTGGAGGATTTGCAGTAAGATCCTGTTGCATTTCTGTTTGAAGTAGTTTTCTTTTACAACATTTTGCTTTTTGTGGAACAGGAACGGTTTTTAGATGGCGGTGTACAGTGAACCTAGTCTATTGTATTTTAAAATGCAAGAAATATCAGCGTTTACTTTACTTGCATCAAAGTTGATTAGAAATAGACCGTCAAGTGTAAGTAAACGTGATAGTGCTACTTAGCTCATGCCTTCTTTAAAGACTGTGTTCCCAATATCTATCAATGCTTCATCTAGGGTAAGACCTTGTGATTTGTGAATGGTGACTGTGTATGCTAGAGTTAGAGAAAATTGCTCTCTGCATACATACTTGTCTTTGAAAAGAAGGAATCGGTCTGTGGAGCATCCTACCCTTTTTACTTCTGATAGTTTGTCAAAGAGAATATTGACAAACTGAATGTTGTTGTCACGTAGGTATGTTTGAAAGCCAACAACTGTACCAAGTGCTCCATTAACTAGTCCTTGCTCCATGTCAAAGTTACATTTAAGCATTACTCTAAAATTTAAAATTAAAGATAATTATAATATTTTCTCCTAACAAGCTGTGTTGGATATTTAGAGCCTCATTACGAGTTGGGCTCAAAGGAATACTGGGCACTGTTAAGGACACCGGTGCCGGTAATCCCTTTGCGCCCTATTCCGAGTTCCCTTAGCGGGTCCATTCCTTAACACCTGGTTTTACCAGGCATTAAGGACGGGACCCGTTAAGGGAATTCAGAGCCAATAACAGTACCGCAATTTGCGGTCCCGTTATTAGTGCCTTCCCCCTTCCCTTTGAGCCCTATGGGGTCTCAAATGGGAATAGGGAATGGCTTTTTCAATATGGACTTACCGGTCCCGCAAAGAACAGAATAGACTGGTAAGTCCCCATTGAACCAGGGCGGACTCTGTACCAGTATGGGAGGTAGTCATGGCGCAAATAGCGCCATGATTACCTCCATACTTGGAATGATGCCCTTAGTCTTGTTGTGGCTCGTTGACACATGGGTAGTATCATACCATGTACGTCCAGTTTGTCTGTGGAGCAAATTTCAATTATTGGTTGCATTTCTTTTTTCAACATTGTTTCATTGAATTTTGAACAGCTTGCAAGAGTTGGCATCAAGGACACACAATTGACATTTTTGTGTGCTCATTTTTCCATGACATCAGTAGCACATGAGTTATGGCCATACAGTGCATGGATGTGTCGGGTTTTTAATATTGATTGTGCTTCTTGAGGTAGTAAACCAACTCTAATACTTTTTAAAATGTTGGAGTATGTGAGGTCTGCAGACAGGCACATGTTTTCTGTTAATTCTCTGTATTTGACATGTTGCCAAAGGTTTACATTTCCTATGCTGCTAACAGTTTTACGGCAGAGTTTGTGTCCTAAGGTTTTAAAAATAGGTTCACCTTTCACTGGTGTCAATTGAAGAAGATCTCCGAAAACAATTATGTGTTTTCCTCCGAAGAGCTCTTCGTAGTTTGTTTTGAGTACTTCTTGTAATCTGAGGTGAATCAAACCCAACATTAGGTTGGAGACCATGCTCACTTCATCTATTAGTAGCATTTTCATTTGTTTTAACACTCTGGGCCTCATTCCGAGGTTGGTTCTAGTCATGGCGCTATTAGCGCCTTGACTAGCACCATTACCAGTACCGTGTCCACCCTCGTTCAATGGGGACTTACCGGTCTAGTCCGACCTTTGCGGGACCGGTAAATCCCCATTTAAAAAGTCAATCCCCATTCCCATTTGAGCCCCTATAGGGCTCAATGGCAATGGGGAGGGTGCTAATAACGGTACAGTAAATTACGGTACCATTATTAGCTCTGAACTCTTTTTGCGGATCCCATCCATAATGCCTGGTAAAAGCAGGAGTTAAGGAAGGGGCCGAAAAGGGACCTCGTAGTAGGGCAAAAAGGGTTTACCAGCACTGATTCCTTAACGGTGCCCAGTATCCCTTTGCGCCCTACTCGGAATGAGGCCCTCTGTGTAGTTCCATTGCAGCCTCTGTAGAAAGTTTGTAATATTCTAATTTGTTTTGGTGTTCTACTGGAAGGAGTAGTAATCAATGGAAAGTGAACCTATGTTGTAGGCAGCTAAACCTATGGAGGCAGTTACAACAGCTGACAGTTTGTTGTTTGTCAAATGTTGAAGGAACTTGCTGATGATTTGATTAAGAATGTTTTGCCGGAACCAGCTTGACCACGGATGTATAGTAGCATAGGTTTGTAATTTTGGCAGGTAATTCTTTATTTTCATGTTGTACACCATGTGCAATTTCTTTTGTTACCTCTTGAAAAATGCTATGCTGCTCATTGTTCAGTTTTGATTGAAGTACCATTAAGTCTTCTGCATCTTCTTCATGGTGACACATGGGGCCTCATTCCGGGTATGGAGGTAGTCATGGCACTATTTGCGCCATGACTACCTCCCATACCGGTACCGAGGCCGACATGGTTCAATGGGGACCTTGGAGGGACCGGTAAGTCCCCATTGAAAAAACCATTCCCCATTCCCATTTCAGCCCCCATAAGGCTCAATGTGGAAGTAGCTAATAACGGTGCCGCAATTTGCGGTACCGTTATTAGCTATAAAGTCCCTTAACGGGTCCCGTCCTTAACACCTGGTCAGACCAGGCATTAAGGAAGGGACCTGCTCAAAGAACTTGGAATAGGGCGCAAAGGGATTACCGCCACTGGTGCCTTACGGTGACGATAATGCCTTTGCACCCAACTCGTAATGAGGCCCATGGTGTTTTCTACTTCTGTCATAGCTAATTCTGCCTCATTTGCTATTAGTGACTGTCCCAGTGGATCTTGGCTTCGACTGTTACAGAAGGTTGACTACTGTCGGGAGTGTCCTTATTAGCGCCATGGCTACCCCCTTACTGCATTCCGGGTCCGTGTTCCCGGAATAGGGATTTACCAGGTCATTCCGACCTTGGAGGACCCGGTAAGTCCCCATTCCGGGAACCACTCCCCATTCCCATACGAGCCCCCATAGGGCTCAATGGGAATGGGGATGTAGCTAATAACGGTACCGCAATTTGCGGTACCCTTATTATCTCTGAAGTCCCTCAACGGGTCCCTTCCATAACGCCTGGTAAAACCAGGCGTTAGGGACGGGACCCGCTAAGGGACCTCGTAGTAGGGCGGTAAGGGATTACCGGCAACGGTGCCCTTACCGGTGCTGGTAATCCCTTACCGCCTACCGTGTATTGAGGCCCAATGTGGTTTAAACACATGGGGCACCATTATGAGTTTGGAGGTAGCCATGGTGCTATTCGCACCATGGCTGCCTCTAAACCGGGCTCCATTACCGGGTTCCTTCAAAGAGGAATAACCGGGTCATTCCAACATTGGAGGACCCAGTAATTCCTCCTTGAAGGAACCATTCCCCATTCCCATTTGAGCCCCCATAGGGCTCAATGGGAATTGGGAGGAAGGAAATAACGGGCACATTACAAATGGCCTGTTATTACCTCCCTCTTCCCTCGCAGGACCCGGAATGGACGTCTGGTTTTACCAGATATCTGGTCCTGGTCCCGCAAGGGGAACCACGTAATCGTCGCTCATGTAATGAAGGGTGCCGGTCCCGTACCAGCACCCTTCATTACGTGAGCACCAGGGTCATAATGAGGCCCTTGGTTTCCAAAGTGGTACTCCTGTTTGGGCAATATGTGTCTAGTGAATTGTTTTTCAAAATGTCTCAGCTGTTGGGATCATTTTTGGCTATTGTTTCTATGTCGTCGTATGATTTGAGAACTCTTTTTCTAGATTTAGCAGGACCAAGACTTAGGGCCTCATTACACGGAAGGCGGTATTGATTTAACGTTACCGGTAACAGAATACCGGTAACGTTAAATCCCCATGCGGATTACGACCCGGCTCACCGCCATTAGCGGCACCGTTAAGTACGGTGCCACTAATAGCGGGCAGGCCGCGTGCACGCGACCCTCCATCCCGTAAATTACACCATGCCGCTATTAGCACAGCATCACAAGGCTGGTGGACATGCCAATAGCGGCATGGTAAAGCCCCCCAAACCCCTTACCGCCATGGTGCTAATACCGGCATCGCGAACCACCCGTTAAGTGAACTGAGCAGTGTTCCCACCTGCCACAGGTGGACACAATCAGCACAGCTGGAGGCAATGGAGACTGTGTTAGCTCAAAAGGAGCACACAACACCCCTTCCCACACCCCTTCCCACACCAAGATGGTTCCAATACTGGCAGCATTACATGGCCTGGAGGACCTGATTGCAGCGCAGCTGCTACAACAACAGGCAGCACAAAGGAGACGCAGGAGGAAGAGGAGGAGGGAAAGACAGGCACAGCAAGCATCACCACGGCACTTAATCATACCACAGAGGCACCCACCAATCCCCAGGATCAGAGCCAGTCCATTCAACCTAACCCCTGAGCAGATACACACCCTGTACCGTCTGGACCGGGATACCATCACCAGCATCGTGGACATGATACACGACGACATTGTGAGCCTCATAGACATCAGAACTGCCATCCCCCCGCTACTGAAGGTGGTGAGTGTGCTCCACTTCCTGGCCAAAGGCACCTACCAGCATACAGTGGGACAGATGCATGGCATCTCACAACCAGTATTCTCCCGCACGCTGAACCAGGTACTCGATGCCCTCCTGAAGCATGCACCTGAACACATAACCATGCCACGGACTGCACAGGAGATTGCAAACACAAATGTTGGATTCTATTCACTGACAGGCATACCAAGTTGCATCGGGCCATCGACTGTACCCATGTGGAATTGGTGGTCCCACATCACAATGAAGTAGTCTACCGAAACAGGAAGCATTTCCACTCCATCAGTGTCCAAATGGTATGTGACGCCAACAAGATAATCACACGTTGCTGTGCTCGATTTCCCGGATCAACCCATGATTCCATGGTCCTGCGGAACTCAACTATCCCATGCTACATGGAGCGACAAACCGCACAACGTTCGTGGCTACTTGGTGAGTAGCAGGGCAAGCACATGGCAGTGTGATTGGGTGGGGGGAGATACATACTCCAACTTGGTGTGTTTTGGGGGGGGAGAGATACATACTCCAACTGGGTGTGATTGGGGGGGGAGAGATACATACTCCAACTGGGTGTGATTGGGGGGGGATACATACTCCAACTGGGTGTGATTGGGGTGGGGGGAGAGATACATAGTCCAACTGGGTGTAGCTTGTCATCTGTCTGGGAAATGCACATAAAGATGTACGCCAATGTCCATCTGGGAAGGCCGCAACGTACTAGAAATTAACCGACATGCAAGTATGAGCTACACTACACACCAGAAATTCCAGGCCTAGTAGCATCAAACATCCATTCACATACACATTGCACAACATTGTACGCCACTAAATGGCCAGATTCCATACGTGCCATGAAGATAGTCATCCGGAATCAGTCCAGCACAACATCAATAATGCAATGTGCCATATGATGCATGCAAAAGGATCAGCCCTAGCCATACACATTGCATTTCACCACACACCTTTACCACCACTGAAGTGATGCCTCACTGCATGGCAACATCTATGTTGGAATGGCAGTACAACAACAGTGAGGAACAAAATCTGCCTGGGCCCAGGGACACCTAAGACCTCGCCTCACCCAGGACATGTCAATACTGTTGTAGACAGTAATGGGGCATGTCTACTTGCAGGGTTGAGCTCGCCCTTGCACATTGCTGTCACACGGACCATCTGCATGTATGCCATTGACTGTGTACTGGAATCACTATGCAATGTCAATTTGTGTGATATGAACAGGCTGCTCTGCAGGTGAACAGTAACAGGACCCCATTTGTTCCCCCATACAGGTGATGCGGGCTATCCCCTGAAGAGCTGGCTCCTCACACCTGTAGGGAAACCCACAGGACGGGCATGAAGAGGAATACAATCGTGCACATACCCGTACCCGCATTGTGACCGAACAGACTTTTGGCCTTTTGAAATCACGGTTTAGGTGCATTAGCAGGTCTGGTGGCGCTCTCCTGTATGGCCATGAGAAAGTGGCCAAGATCACCATGGCATGTGTCATGCTGCACAATATGTGTATCAGACGGAATGTGCCACTGCATCCTTACGTTGAAGTAGAAGCACCTGATAAGGATGATGAAGATGATGAGGACGGAGGTGAAGGGGATGCAGGACATGCAAGAGGGGATGGCCAGGAGGGACGTGCTGTGAGACAGCATCTGATCAACCAAATATTCTGAGGGACATGTTTTGGTACTGTCACATGGACATGGGTATTGATGCACTGGTGAATGTTTAGAAGTACGCAATGAACATTGTCTCCAATAAAGTACACAAACACAATGAAGATGTCCAAGCCTGTGTTTTAATTAGACACCAGTGTATTAAGTAACGGAAAGATAAAAAAGTGCATGTCGCCAAACATCCCACCACCCTTCCCCCCACCCCCCACAACAGACCCATAACACCCTTCCCTCCACCCCCCACAACAGACCCATAACACCCTTCCCCCCACAACAGACCCATAACACCCTTCCCCCAACCCCCACAACAAACCCATAACACCCTTCCCCCCACAACAGACCCATGACACCCTTCCCTCCACCCCCCATAACAGTTCCTGATGTGTCTGCCATGTTTGCGTTGGCCCATGCACGCAGAGGAATCACCATTAACCCCCTATTGGCCATTGTCTGTAGCAGCATTTGGAGGATGGCCAGACGTGCACCTGGTGGTGCGTGTGGAGCGGCGGATGGGGCTTGTCTGTGTTGAGCCAGCAAATGACGATGGGGCAGACTGTCCTGGTTGTGAGAAGTGGCGGTCCATTGTGTCGGCTATGCGACTAAGGACCTTCCTGAGCCTGGATATCTCGTCACACAGCCTGTCGGTACAGGCGTCCATCCTCTCAGTGGAGTGCCTTGCCGTCTCCACAATATCCTCCCTGAGATGGGCAGCCTCCTCAACATGCTGGCCAACCAGCACAGTCAGTTCCTGTTGACGCTGCAGGATGTGGGCAGATGGAGGGCAGTGCTGGGTGATGGTGTACTGGATGCTGTGCCCTCAGATGCATCCATTGCAGCAGGTGAAGCCACCATGGGGGACATTATGGCTTGAATGTTGTCCTCAACAGTAACATCAGACCCAGGTGTCTGGAATGGTGCTGGCTATGGAGTTCTAGGGGGGCTTGGGGTGTGCATCTCCATTGGGCCAACTATAGTGTCCTCAGGATCAGATAGGGGGGCAGTGGCGGCTGCCTCTCCAGCCGAGCTTGCTGCAGCTGAAAGTGGGCCCTCGGTGGCTGGTATTGGTGGCTGTGGGTTCACCTCCTGTGGTGGGGCTGCAGTTTGTGGTGCAGCTACTTCTACCCTGGCAGTGGCACTCCTACGATGTTTCATACTCATCAGGTGTGACCTTCCCCCCTTGCCCCTTGATGTTGTGGGGGTGTCCTCTGAGTCCTGTGCCCTTGGCCTCTTACTCATAGCTGGTGCCTGGGATGCATTTGCGGCATCCTCACCATCTGTATGTTAGCCTGTCAGGGACAAGAAGGGGGATGGCATTGGTTGCGTTTCAATATACTTAATGCAGAATACATCAATGATGCAGTTGTGGCCATTGGGACTTAGTAGTTGTGGATGCAGGTGATGTGCCAGTTCAGTGCCTCATCCATGCATGGTTGTGTTTGGAACTTGTCTCTGGTGATGTGTGCATGTGTTTGTGTTTGGGTCTGACACTGACATGGTGAGGGCTGGATGCATGTGTGGATGTGTGTCCATGCATGAGAGGATTCTGTGCTCACATATGGGGGGAACAGTACATTCACATAGCATCCTGTCATGTTTACACTCACCTCCATCCGAATTGGTACCCACGCCTAGCTCCATGGTGCCTACTCCCTCAATGGATTCCACAGCGATTAGGTTTCCACAGGTATCCTCCCATTCTTTTAGTCTGATTGGTGTACCAGCTCCATCTGCACTGGCTATTCGGTGGTTTTCGGCAAGGATGCCCCTCACCCACAGTCTGAGGTCGTCCCACCTTTTCCTGCACTCACGCACAGTGCGGGTTGTTAAAGACTCCAATCAAGCAGTCCCACTAAGTCAGTGCCTTGTCTGGGATTGCTCAAGGGAAGCCCTTATTTATATATTTTTATGTCCAGTTTGTGTACTCTGGATGACAACCCTTATATAACACCCCTCTCTTAGAATCCCCCTGACCCCACTGAGCCAAGAAGTAAGTTTGTTTTGCAAATTTAAAAGGTTTATTTGAGAATTAAACAATATATATATATATATATATATGGTGAGAAAAAAAAGGAGGAGAGGGGCGCACTCCAGTTCCCTGCACAGTACACCTTCTCAGCCACAGGTGTTCTCCTCCGACCGGTTTCTGTGCCAATACACGTCATCAGGGAGGCTGTCTTAACTTGCAGCTCACAGCAAGTGCAGGTGTTAACACTTAGTGAGGATTGTGCTGCAAGGACTTCTGGTAGCTGTAGTCATCAGGTTTGCAGGGAACAGACTCACACCCAATCCCACAGTGGGGAAAGGGGGGGAGTAGCCTACAGTGAGGCACTCCAAAGTAGGGCATAAATTACCCCGGTGCAGCACCCAACAAGATTTCTGAAGATTCCACCCTTCAGAAAACTTGGAAATATGGTGAGAAAAAAAAGGAGGAGAGGGGCGCACTCCAGTTCCCTGCACAGTACACCTTCTCAGCCACAGGTGTTCTCCTCCGACCGGTTTCTGTGCCAATACACGTCATCAGGGAGGCTGTCTTAACTTGCAGCTCACAGCAAGTGCAGGTGTTAACACTTAGTGAGGATTGTGCTGCAAGGACTTCTGGTAGCTGTAGTCATCAGGTTTGCAGGGAACAGACTCACACCCAATCCCACAGTGGGGAAAGGGGGGGAGTAGCCTACAGTGAGGCACTCCAAAGTAGGGCATAAATTACCCCGGTGCAGCACCCAACAAGATTTCTGAAGATTCCACCCTTCAGAAAACTTGGAAATATGGTGAGAAAAAAAAGGAGGAGAGGGGCGCACTCCAGTTCCCTGCACAGTACACCTTCTCAGCCACAGGTGTTCTCCTCCGACCGGTTTCTGTGCCAATACACGTCATCAGGGAGGCTGTCTTAACTTGCAGCTCACAGCAAGTGCAGGTGTTAACACTTAGTGAGGATTGTGCTGCAAGGACTTCTGGTAGCTGTAGTCATCAGGTTTGCAGGGAACAGACTCACACCCAATCCCACAGTGGGGAAAGGGGGGGAGTAGCCTACAGTGAGGCACTCCAAAGTAGGGCATAAATTACCCCGGTGCAGCACCCAACAAGATTTCTGAAGATTCCACCCTTCAGAAAACTTGGAAATATGGTGAGAAAAAAAAGGAGGAGAGGGGCGCACTCCAGTTCCCTGCACAGTACACCTTCTCAGCCACAGGTGTTCTCCTCCGACCGGTTTCTGTGCCAATACACGTCATCAGGGAGGCTGTCTTAACTTGCAGCTCACAGCAAGTGCAGGTGTTAACACTTAGTGAGGATTGTGCTGCAAGGACTTCTGGTAGCTGTAGTCATCAGGTTTGCAGGGAACAGACTCACACCCAATCCCACAGTGGGGAAAGGGGGGGAGTAGCCTACAGTGAGGCACTCCAAAGTAGGGCATAAATTACCCCGGTGCAGCACCCAACAAGATTTCTGAAGATTCCACCCTTCAGAAAACTTGGAAATATGGTGAGAAAAAAAAGGAGGAGAGGGGCGCACTCCAGTTCCCTGCACAGTACACCTTCTCAGCCACAGGTGTTCTCCTCCGACCGGTTTCTGTGCCAATACACGTCATCAGGGAGGCTGTCTTAACTTGCAGCTCACAGCAAGTGCAGGTGTTAACACTTAGTGAGGATTGTGCTGCAAGGACTTCTGGTAGCTGTAGTCATCAGGTTTGCAGGGAACAGACTCACACCCAATCCCACAGTGGGGAAAGGGGGGGAGTAGCCTACAGTGAGGCACTCCAAAGTAGGGCATAAATTACCCCGGTGCAGCACCCAACAAGATTTCTGAAGATTCCACCCTTCAGAAAACTTGGAAATATGGTGAGAAAAAAAAGGAGGAGAGGGGCGCACTCCAGTTCCCTGCACAGTACACCTTCTCAGCCACAGGTGTTCTCCTCCGACCGGTTTCTGTGCCAATACACGTCATCAGGGAGGCTGTCTTAACTTGCAGCTCACAGCAAGTGCAGGTGTTAACACTTAGTGAGGATTGTGCTGCAAGGACTTCTGGTAGCTGTAGTCATCAGGTTTGCAGGGAACAGACTCACACCCAATCCCACAGTGGGGAAAGGGGGGGAGTAGCCTACAGTGAGGCACTCCAAAGTAGGGCATAAATTACCCCGGTGCAGCACCCAACAAGATTTCTGAAGATTCCACCCTTCAGAAAACTTGGAAATATGGTGAGAAAAAAAAGGAGGAGAGGGGCGCACTCCAGTTCCCTGCACAGTACACCTTCTCAGCCACAGGTGTTCTCCTCCGACCGGTTTCTGTGCCAATACACGTCATCAGGGAGGCTGTCTTAACTTGCAGCTCACAGCAAGTGCAGGTGTTAACACTTAGTGAGGATTGTGCTGCAAGGACTTCTGGTAGCTGTAGTCATCAGGTTTGCAGGGAACAGACTCACACCCAATCCCACAGTGGGGAAAGGGGGGGAGTAGCCTACAGTGAGGCACTCCAAAGTAGGGCATAAATTACCCCGGTGCAGCACCCAACAAGATTTCTGAAGATTCCACCCTTCAGAAAACTTGGAAATATGGTGAGAAAAAAAAGGAGGAGAGGGGCGCACTCCAGTTCCCTGCACAGTACACCTTCTCAGCCACAGGTGTTCTCCTCCGACCGGTTTCTGTGCCAATACACGTCATCAGGGAGGCTGTCTTAACTTGCAGCTCACAGCAAGTGCAGGTGTTAACACTTAGTGAGGATTGTGCTGCAAGGACTTCTGGTAGCTGTAGTCATCAGGTTTGCAGGGAACAGACTCACACCCAATCCCACAGTGGGGAAAGGGGGGGAGTAGCCTACAGTGAGGCACTCCAAAGTAGGGCATAAATTACCCCGGTGCAGCACCCAACAAGATTTCTGAAGATTCCACCCTTCAGAAAACTTGGAAATATGGTGAGAAAAAAAAGGAGGAGAGGGGCGCACTCCAGTTCCCTGCACAGTACACCTTCTCAGCCACAGGTGTTCTCCTCCGACCGGTTTCTGTGCCAATACACGTCATCAGGGAGGCTGTCTTAACTTGCAGCTCACAGCAAGTGCAGGTGTTAACACTTAGTGAGGATTGTGCTGCAAGGACTTCTGGTAGCTGTAGTCATCAGGTTTGCAGGGAACAGACTCACACCCAATCCCACAGTGGGGAAAGGGGGGGAGTAGCCTACAGTGAGGCACTCCAAAGTAGGGCATAAATTACCCCGGTGCAGCACCCAACAAGATTTCTGAAGATTCCACCCTTCAGAAAACTTGGAAATATGGTGAGAAAAAAAATCTTGTTGGGTGCTGCACCGGGGTAATTTATGCCCTACTTTGGAGTGCCTCACTGTAGGCTACTCCCCCCCTTTCCCCACTGTGGGATTGGGTGTGAGTCTGTTCCCTGCAAACCTGATGACTACAGCTACCAGAAGTCCTTGCAGCACAATCCTCACTAAGTGTTAACACCTGCACTTGCTGTGAGCTGCAAGTTAAGACAGCCTCCCTGATGACGTGTATTGGCACAGAAACCGGTCGGAGGAGAACACCTGTGGCTGAGAAGGTGTACTGTGCAGGGAACTGGAGTGCGCCCCTCTCCTCCTTTTTTTCTCACCATATTTCCAAGTTTTCTGAAGGGTGGAATCTTCAGAAATCTTGTTGGGTGCTGCACCGGGGTAATTTATGCCCTACTTTGGAGTGCCTCACTGTAGGCTACTCCCCCCCTTTCCCCACTGTGGGATTGGGTGTGAGTCTGTTCCCTGCAAACCTGATGACTACAGCTACCAGAAGTCCTTGCAGCACAATCCTCACTAAGTGTTAACACCTGCACTTGCTGTGAGCTGCAAGTTAAGACAGCCTCCCTGATGACGTGTATTGGCACAGAAACCGGTCGGAGGAGAACACCTGTGGCTGAGAAGGTGTACTGTGCAGGGAACTGGAGTGCGCCCCTCTCCTCCTTTTTTTCTCACCATATTTCCAAGTTTTCTGAAGGGTGGAATCTTCAGAAATCTTGTTGGGTGCTGCACCGGGGTAATTTATGCCCTACTTTGGAGTGCCTCACTGTAGGCTACTCCCCCCCTTTCCCCACTGTGGGATTGGGTGTGAGTCTGTTCCCTGCAAACCTGATGACTACAGCTACCAGAAGTCCTTGCAGCACAATCCTCACTAAGTGTTAACACCTGCACTTGCTGTGAGCTGCAAGTTAAGACAGCCTCCCTGATGACGTGTATTGGCACAGAAACCGGTCGGAGGAGAACACCTGTGGCTGAGAAGGTGTACTGTGCAGGGAACTGGAGTGCGCCCCTCTCCTCCTTTTTTTCTCACCATATTTCCAAGTTTTCTGAAGGGTGGAATCTTCAGAAATCTTGTTGGGTGCTGCACCGGGGTAATTTATGCCCTACTTTGGAGTGCCTCACTGTAGGCTACTCCCCCCCTTTCCCCACTGTGGGATTGGGTGTGAGTCTGTTCCCTGCAAACCTGATGACTACAGCTACCAGAAGTCCTTGCAGCACAATCCTCACTAAGTGTTAACACCTGCACTTGCTGTGAGCTGCAAGTTAAGACAGCCTCCCTGATGACGTGTATTGGCACAGAAACCGGTCGGAGGAGAACACCTGTGGCTGAGAAGGTGTACTGTGCAGGGAACTGGAGTGCGCCCCTCTCCTCCTTTTTTTCTCACCATATTTCCAAGTTTTCTGAAGGGTGGAATCTTCAGAAATCTTGTTGGGTGCTGCACCGGGGTAATTTATGCCCTACTTTGGAGTGCCTCACTGTAGGCTACTCCCCCCCTTTCCCCACTGTGGGATTGGGTGTGAGTCTGTTCCCTGCAAACCTGATGACTACAGCTACCAGAAGTCCTTGCAGCACAATCCTCACTAAGTGTTAACACCTGCACTTGCTGTGAGCTGCAAGTTAAGACAGCCTCCCTGATGACGTGTATTGGCACAGAAACCGGTCGGAGGAGAACACCTGTGGCTGAGAAGGTGTACTGTGCAGGGAACTGGAGTGCGCCCCTCTCCTCCTTTTTTTCTCACCATATATATATATATATATATATATATATATATATATATATATATATATATATATATATATATATATCACACTTTTATAATAAATTAATAATTGATATCACACTTGTGAATATGAGCAGTAATCAGTAATAGGTAATCCTACAAACAGTTCTGGTGACTTATGACTAGGAACAGGGGAATACGGTATCAGAGAATGCTTTATGGTTTCAAGGAGATGCAAAGATGAATAAGAGGCAGTACAGAAATAAACTTGATATGATTTCAGCAAAACATAATATAATCACTTTTCTTCGACAATTCACTCCCCCACTATGCAATGTAAGGAGATGGAAGTAACACGCACAATTCTCAGGAATACACACAAATGCAATACAAAGTTCCAGTTCCCACCTTAGAGCTTAGAGGAAAACAGATATGATTTCAAACACAGGCAAAATCCTTTTAAAGGTGGTGGCAATGAAGTGAAAAATATACTCAAATTGCTTTTAATTCCCTATAGGAGGTTCAGGGTGAGTGATAGCTACTTTAAATTAGTTCAGGATCACTTTAGCAATTCTCTATGAATGATTGTCAGGTTGTAAACGAACTTTATTTTTAAACGTGGCTGAAATTAAGCAAAATGTCAAATCGCAGCAATTTAGTTGCGTGCGTCGAGCACAATTACGGAGGAAGTATAAGGAGTAGCAAGTTGGTTTAGAGTTTGTTGGAAAGCTTGGAATCTCAGCTTTAACGGTTGAAGAGATACGGACGATTTTGTGGAGGTAGATTTTCAGAAATGAAATTTTAAAGTTTCAGAATGACCGAGGACAGTTTTGCAGCTTTAAAGTCACAGAAGGACACACAATGCTATGGTTCTTATAGGACCTATAGATAGTTCTAGATAGGTTAAATAGCTTGAATTAGAATATTTAACTAAGCGATTGGGTTTTGCACAGTTCTGGAGGTACTCACACTATATTTTGGACAGGAATGCGACTTCGCCACGGATCGGGTCAGGATTGCACTGCGGTTCCCTCGCCACGGACGGTCACTGCCTGGTTCTGCTCACAGCGATCTGGGTCAGCTCTGCTAGTGGCACTGCACAGCGGTCTGGATCTCTGGTTCTGGCAAAAGTTCTTGGCACTGCACGGCAGTCTGGTCTCTGGTTCCGGGTACAGCTCTGCTTTCTGGGTGTTTCTGGCACAGAGTTTTAGGCCAGAATCAAACAGCTCAGCCCGGCTGTTTTACTCTGATGTGCCCCTTGGAAGTCTGGGGTGAATCAGTTTGCAAAAGATTTTGAGGCCTGCTGACAAATTCTGAAGTCTGAATTCAAAGTTCTGGTCTCTGTCTGGATTTGAAGTCTAAGTGCTGGGTCTGGTGTCTTCTGGCAAAACGCTCCACAAGAAATCAGCTTGAAGTGGGAAGTGAATGTCCCTACCTGTCCTGCACAGTCTCCTTTTATGTGTTTAGAAAGTGGGAGGGTCGGCTCATCTTCTATGCCCAACCCTCTCAACGTATCATTGGCCAGTTCCTCCTCTCTCCCTTGATTGGGGGAACTGGGTTGTGAGTCAGAGTGATGAGGTAGGTTTATGGTCAGAGGATCCTCCCCTTGTCAAATTGCACACAAATCTATTTCTGATCCAAATACATATTTATCTATGTACCATTTTTCTAATATTATATGTCCAGTTACCATATTTTCTGTAGCACCAAACCATCCGATCCCTGTCTTTGTAAGATGTCGTGTCCACTTATGACAGAATTCTGCCCTTTTCATCCAGATAACGACCTCTAAACCTTTCCAGATTTTACACAAATGTGCACCAGGGATATGGGTTTCAGATGATAAAGTGTCAGATTTTTAACATGCATACATTTGGTGTAACAACCTTTTTTTCCGCTACTATCCCCAAGAACATACCACAGGGTCCTAACACCTCCTAAAATGTGCACAGAAACTTCACAAGAATGATGATGTTATTTATATAATTTTTACAAGTCCGCACTATGAATTATCCATCTTTTTAAAATTATGCTCTGGCCCCAAAGGGGTGTGGTTTTCCAAAGCACATGGTGGAATTTCTGGTTTATCCACTTCCCCCAAGCTCAGCTTGCTCACAGATGCAGTGCCCCTCCTTGTTTCCTCCCAAGAGGAAGCCATTTACGACCCCCCTGATTTAACATTTGCCTGGGCCAAGGACAGGGCTTTGTTTAGTTTCCTGCAGTCCCCAGGTGCTCCTCCCCTGATTCAATCAGAGAGGTGTCATCTACTTTTGGCAGGGGCAGCAGAATGCAGCCAGGCCTGGGAAGAGTGGCTGAGCAAGTTTCACTCCTGTCGGGGGTAGTTGCCGGGCAGAATTCACTCTCTTCAAGCCAGGCTTCAGCTAAATGTCACTTTAGTTCCCAGTTTTCTACATTCAAATCAAACTGACAATTTTTACACATGCAGCTAGAACACTGATTCTAAGTTCAAACCTATGACATTTCAATAGTTGCAAACTATGTGACACTCAACAGTAGGTCACTCATTTATTTTAAACATTTAGATTTTAGTGTCTTTGAGTCCAATTTCACTTCAGCTGCTGACATCCACAGCTCAGCCAGTTTTGTTATAAACATTGTTTTTGGCTCTTTCTCTTTCCAGATTTAGTACGCACACAAGAATACATTCTGCCAAATGTCTGCTGGTGTTCATTGAGATTTTTGAATATCTTGCGATGTTTAAAATAGGCATTTTTAGCTTGCATTTCAGAGAAACAAAGGTGATTTCAACGCGCTTTTTTATTTTAGCCACCGACACTGCTGTTTTTCCTTTGGCACACATTTCACTCATGGCACTCCTGGCCCCTCACGCTCCCACTGGTGGGTGGCAGGTCAGGGGACTATTTTGCTGTGCGCAAAACTGCACGGTTCTCCAGGATTCTGGCACAAATGTGGGCTTTTCCGCCCTCTTGGATTTCGTAAGCCCACAGCACCAAGTGTTGCAGCATAATAACTTGAACGTGGGCCAAGACACCCAACAGGGTGCTGGTGCCCACTGCACTGACTTTCACGCAACTTCTTCCCAGATGGCTTTTTTTTTAAGTAGTGTTGGCCGCCGCATGTCATTGGCAAAAACAACCTCAGCATTGTCAGCCAGGGTCTGGGTCAGCATGTTCAACTCCTCTGCTGTAAATTCTTCTTTGCGCTGCCTGTCAGTGATTTTTTTGAATGCCTTGGGCATGTTGAAGGTGTCCCAGATGATTTTCAACTGCTAACGACTCCAAACAGGACCAGGGGGCAGAGGATGGCAATGGATTGTATTTTTGAAGATGGCCGCCGTGCTCTTTCCCGTTCCTGTGCGATGACGCTATTTCTGGTTCTGCAATTTAACGGTCACCGCTAATTGCGGTGACCGCTATTTGCATGCAGCAGGAGGGCGGTAAGTGACTTTTTTGGGTCTTTACCGCCATGGCGGTAGGGGGTTTACCGGCATGGCGCTATGCTCGTGTCTGCGTACTCGTGATGGTACGCTATTAGCGCCCTCTTGCGACACGTTGATAGCGCCATGCCGGTATTTTGAGGTTTTTACCGCCCAATGAGGCCCAAAGACAAAAGAACACATACCAATATGGGTATATACAGGGAAAGTGAAGTTAGCAAAAAAGCACAAGTAGTAGCTAAAACAATTCATAATTTAACTGATTATTTTCATGCAAATAAATGATTGCTCTGTTTCAAAGCTGCTATTTACCCTAGGTATATGTATCACTTGATGTGATTGGACCCTAAGGAAAGTAGTGTGAGTACAATGTATACAAATATGACCATATACAGGGAAAGTACAAACGGGGCATGAGCAGGGGGTGGGGGGAAAAGGAAGGAAACACGGGGCATGAGCGGTGGTGGGGGGAACACGAGAGAGACACGGGGCATGAGCAGCGGGTGGGGAGGAACATGAGGGAGACACGGGGTATGAGCCGGGGGTGGGGTGGAACACGAGGGAGACACAGGGCATGAGCGGGGGGGTACAGGGCACACACGGGACATGAGCGGGGGTGGGGGGGAAAGGAGAGAGACAAGGGGCATGAGTGGGGGGTGGGGGAACACGAGGGAGACATGGGGCATGAGCAGGGGGGTGGGGGAAACACGAGGGAAACACGGGGCATGAGCGGGAGGGAGAACTGGAGACAGACACGGGGCTTGAGCGGGGGGTGGGGGGCAACAGGAGACAGACACGGGGCATGAGCGGGGGGTGGGGGGCAACAGGAGACAGACACGGGCATGTGCGGGAGGTGAGGGGGAACAGGAGACAGACACAGGGCATGAGCAGGGGTGGGGGGAACAGGAGACAGACACGGAGCATGAGCGTGGGGTGGGGAGAACAGGAGACAGACACGGGGCATGAGCGGGGGGTGGGGGGCAACAGGAGACAGACACGGGGCGTGAGCGGGGGGTGGAAGGCAACAGGAGAGACATGGGGCATGAGCGGGGGTTGGGGGGAACAGGAGACAGACACGGGGCATGAGCGAGGGTTGGGGGGAACAGGAGACAGACACGGGGCATGAGCGGGGGGTGGGGGGAACAACAGACACGGGGCATGAGCGGGGGTGGGGAGAACAGGCACGGGGCATGAGCGGGGAGGGTGGGGGGCAACAGGAGACAGACACGGGGCATGAGCGGGGGGTGGGGAGAACAGGAGACAGACACGGGGTATGAGCGAGGGCGTGGGGGGCAACAAGAGAGAGACACAGGGCATGAGCGGGTGGGGGAACAGGAGACAGACACAGGGCATGAGCGGGTGGGGGGAACAGGAGACAGACACGGGGCATGAGTGGGGGGTGGGGGGCAACAGGAGATAGACACGGGGCATGAGCAGGGGTTGGGGGTAACAGGACACAGACACGGGTCATGAGAGGGGGGTGGGGAGAACAGGATACAGACACGGGGGATGTGCGGGAGGCGTGGGGGGCAACAGGAGACAGACACGGCACATGAGGGGAACAGGAGACAGATACGGGGCATGAGCGGGGGGTGGGGAGAACAGGAGACAGACACAGGGCATGAGCGGGGGGAACAGAAGACAGACACGGGGCATGAGCGGTGGGTGGGGGGAAGGGGAGAGAGACACATGGGGCATGAGTGGGGCGTGGGGGGAGGGAGAGAGACACACGGGGCATGAGCGGGGGGTGGGCGGATGGAGAGAGACACACGGGGCATGAGCGGGGGGTGGACGAGAGGGAGAGAGACACATGGGGCATGAGCGGGGGGTGGGCGGGAGGGGGAGAGACACACAGGGCATGAGCGGGGGGTGGGCGGGAGGGAGAGAGATACATGGGGCATGAGTGGGGGGTGGGCGGGAGGGAGAGAGACACACGGGGCATGAGCGGGGGGTGGGCGGGAGGGAGAGAGACACATGGGGCATGAGCGGGGGGTGGGTGTGAGGGGGAGAGACACATGGGGCATGAGCGGGAGTGGGCGGGAGGGCGAGTGACACACGGGGCATGAGCGGGGGTGGGCGGGAGGGGGAGAGACACATGGGGCATGAGCGGGGGGTGGGCGGGAGGGGGAGAGACACACGGGGCAGGAGCGGGGGGTGGGCGAGAGGGGGAGAGACACACGGGGCATGAGCAGGGGTGGGGGGAGGGAGAGAGACACACGGGGCATGAGCGGGGGGTGGGCGGGAGGGGGAGAGACACACGGGGCAGGAGCGGGAGTGGGGGGGAGGGAGAGAGACACACTAGGCATGAGCGGGGGGTGGGGGGAAGTGGAGAGACACGGGGCATGAGCGGGGGTGGGGGGAGGGAGGGAGAGAGACACACAGGGCATGAGCGGGGGTGGGGGAAGGGGTGAAACACACGGGGCATGAGCGGGGGTGGGCGGGAGGGGGAGAGACACACGGGCATGAAAGGGGGTGGGAGGGGGAAAGACACACGGGGCAAGAGCAGGGGTGGGCGGGAAGGGGAGGGACACACGGGGCATGAGCGGGGGTGGGGGAAGGGGAGAGAGACACGGGGCATGAGCGGGGGTGGAGGGGAGGGAGAGAGACACACAGGGCATGAGTGGGGGTGGGGGGAGGGAGAGAGACACACAGGGCGGGGGTGGGCAGGAGGGGGAGAGACACATGGGGCATGAGCGGGGGGTGGGAGGGAACAGGAGAGACACACGGGGCATGGACACTACCGTGGCCATGTAATATATGGTTAAGTTGGTGTTTCCATAGGAAGAGCATTTTTTTGGGTGGCTTATAACTTCGCTCCCTCTGGACGAATCCTCACCAAACTTTGCAAAAAAAGTGTAAAGTTTTGCAAAGTTTGGAGAGGTTTGGTCCAGGGGGGGCAAAGTTATAGAGGGGGTCCCAAAACTTGTGTTTTTTCCCATAGACATAATGGGAAAAAACTTTGCGCAAGCCTACAGCCCAAACCGCTGGACGGATTTACACCAAATTTGCGGCAGGAGCGGGGGCTTGGTCCTGATAGCGTGCTTTTGGAAATTTGGTGTAAATCCGTCCAGTAGTTTTTTTTAAAATGACCAAAATGTAAGGCAAAAAAATTAGTGATATCTCTGTTCGCTTCGTGGACGGACTTCCCGGTTCGCTCCGCGGACAGTGCCCTGATTGGCCGAGCGGCTTGCGCGATGTCCGCGGACATCCGACGTGTTCGCTGATTGGACGGCGTGGGGCATGGGGCGTGGAGCGCATCAGATTTTTGGTGGCGCCCGACATCTTGCATTCGCGGACGACAGTGGACAGCGAGGTGAAACTTGGTTTAAAAATTGTATTTACTGGAGTGTATTGGTGTGTAAGAGTGTTTGGGGAGGGTGGGGGAGTATGAGATAGGTGCAATGTTGTATTTTTTGATGTGCTAGACGCTTTTGTTGTGTTCGATTTGTCTGCGGACAACACGGCTGTTCTGAAATGTTCGTAAATAAACAGAATGGATTCGGTGTCAAGTTGAAAGTGTTCTAAGAAAACGCGTGGGGTCCTGGAATGTTCGCAGGGGGTGTACTGAAGACGTTGTCTGTATTGTTTGTTGTCAAGCTGAAAGTGTTCTAAGAACACTTGCGGTGTCCTGAAATGTTCGTACATAAAGAAAATGGGGGTATCCTGATGACGCTGTCCGTATCATCCTCTGGCAAGTTGAATGTGTTCTTGGAACTTCCTTGTGTCCGCGGACATTAAAATGGTTGAAATGCTTGAATCTATGGGTTTGATATGCTGCGGTGGTTGTGGGCAGGGTATAGAATTTTGGGTGCATGGCCATTTGGCCACGCGCCCAAGACTCTATGCCCTGGCCACAACCACCGCAGCATATCACACTCATATGCCATGCACCCAAGAGTCTATGCCCTGGCCACAAGCACCGCAGCATATCACACTCATAGTGGCTTATAACTTTGGGTCAAAATTCTTTTTATAAGGAACAATGTTATAAGCCAGTATGGGTGTGATATGCTGCGATGGTTGTATTTATCATGTTATACTTACAATTTGGTTTAGTAACGGGAGTCCATGTTTTTCTTGTTCATTTCTGTGATAAAAGAAAATAGCATGTTATTATTAGTATTTTATAAAGACTTATTACATTGAACAATCACATTTTTTTCTTTTTTTTGACCCTCATATTTACTAGATGACAAACCAGAGTACTGTGCAATTTGCTCAGTTTCTGTGTTTTTGCTAAAATCATTGGGTCTGTGGGAGAAAAAAAATCCATGTTGGATTAAAAAAAAAAAAATTCTGTTATGCTACAGTTTATTTGTTTGTTTGTTTTCAGTGTTTACTTGTTGTTTCTGGTTAATGCTTCATACAGTAAGATGTTTGGTATTTGTTTGGATATTGTAAAATTTTGGAGCAGTTAGATACCAGTAGGCGTATTCTAACTGTTTATTTTTTTTATATAATTTCGTGGTATTGCTTTATCTATTTGGATATTTCTAAATTTTGGGACAGTTAGATACCAATTTGCGTATTCTAACTGTCTATTTTTTGCTCTATTTGAGTGGTATTAATTTATCTGATTAGTTGTTGTAGCATCTTTGGGCAGTTAGATAGCTTTTGGAATATTGTGACAGTTTATATTTTTTTTACTACAAGTGTACTTAAGGTTTAAGCACAGTTTAGTTATCAAATTTTGGTTTTAAGAACATTAAATAAGCGTTTGTAAGATTTGTCGGTAATCTCTGCTTTAGAGTAACGTTGCTATCATTACATTCAAACCATCCACATTTCTTTTTTATATATGCAGTGTAGTGCCCTGAGTTGGTTGTGGCTCCTGCGTGGTAGATTATACCTATTGTTGTGAAGGTTTTGCTACCAAATGATATTTGACCATGTGTGAATCCAGTCAGCTTGCAGTTGTTTTTGGTACCATCTGCATTGTAAAGTAGAAGCATTAGTATTACGTATTTACTATGTGTTTGTATTACTAACTTGGAGCGATAATCTGAATTGCAGGTCGAACATAATCTACCGTGGTTTGCATTTTGTACAAGTTGCTGAAATGGAACAGATTCACAATTAGGTATTGATATATACACAAAGCGCTCATTGGGGATTTGTTCTTGTGTCACATTGTTGCAGAGAGTGCATGTATGTTTCCACATGTATGAAATCTGGAATATTTCATTTATAGGTATGTTTTTGTTTTCCAGTACTAATAGTAAGTACCTTAGAAATTCTTGTGTATCCTCCTGTGAATTTATAGTAAATTTCACCATTCCAGCACAGTAGTCCAATTGTTGTCTTATTCCATAAACACTATACGTGTTGTCAGGATTGTTTGCTGCATTTCTGTGAAGTACTAACATTTGCAACTACAATGGGTCTGTACTGTGTAAGTAAATGTTCTCAACAATTGGTGGTAATTGAAATAGAATATTCATTGCTACATTTGTGTAGCAACTTACACCAACTATATTTGAGAGTTTAAATGGACCTGGTAGTTCTGTATCTGATTGCTTTTTTTGGAGTTTGTATTCCTTCTTTGAGAAAGTACCTGGTTTACTTTCCCTAATTGATTATTTTTTGCTTGTGGCACTTGATGAAGTATTACTTTCTTTTACACTCTTTGGAGGATTTGCAGTGACATCCTGTTGCTTTTCTGTTTGATTTATTTTTCTTTTATAATGTTTTACTTTTTGTGGAACAGAATATGTGTTTAGACGGGGAGTGTATAGTGAACAAAGTCTATTGTATTCTAAAATGCATGGAATATCAGTGTTTATTCTACTTGCATCAAAGTTGATTAGAAATAGACAGTCAAGTGTACGTTAAGCGTGATAGTGCTACGTAGCTCATGCCTTCTTTAAAGACTGTGTTACCAATGTCTATCATTGCTTTGTCTAGGGTAAGACCTTGTGATTTATGAATGGTGACTGCGTATGCAAGAGTTAGAGAAAATTGTTCTCTGCGTACATACATGTCTTTGAAGAGAAGGAATCGAGCTGTTGAGCATCCTATTCTTTTTACTTCTGAAAGTTTGTCAAAGAGAATATTGACAAACTGAATTTTGTTGTCACGTGGGTATGTTTGAAAGCCAACAACTGTACCCAGTGCTCCATTAACTAGTCCTTGGTCCACGTCAAGGTTACGTTTCAGCATTACTCTGCAATTTAAGGCTAATTTTAATATCTTTTCCAAGCCTGCTGTGTTTGAGATTGATTTTTCTAAACTATTTAGTCTTGTTGTGGCTTGGTCACACATGAGTAGTGTCATTCCATGTACATCTAGTTTGTCTGTGGCGCTAATTTCCATTATTGGTTGCATTTCTTTACTTAACATTATTTCATTGAATTTGAAACAGCTTGCAAGAGTTGGCATTAATGCCATACAATTGACATTTTTGTGGGCTAATTGTTCCATAACATCTGTAGCACATGCATTATCACCATAAAGTGCATGAATGTGCCAGGTTTTCAATATTGTTTCTGCTTCTTTAGAAAGTATACCAACTCTGATACTTTTTAAGATGTTGGCATAAGTGAGAACTGCAGATTGACACATGTTTTCTGTTAATTCTCTGTATTGGAAATGTTGCCAAAGGTTGACATTTCCAATGCTGCCAACAGTTTTACGGCACAGTTTGTGTCCTAATGTTTTAAAAATAGGCTCACCTTTTACTGGTGTCAATTGAGGAAGATCTCCGAAAACAATAATGTGTTTTCCTGCAAAGAGCTCTTCATAGTTTGTTGGGAGTACTTCTTGTAATCTGAGGTGAATCAAAGCCAACATTAGGTTGGACACCATGCTCACTTCAACTATTAGTAGCATTTTCATTTGTTTCAATACTCTGCGTAGTTCCATTGCAGCTTCTGCAGAAAGTTTGTAATAATCTAATTTGTTTTGGTGTTCTACTGGCAGGAGTAGTAATCGGTGTAAAGTGACACCACCTATGTTGTAGGCAGCTAAACCTGTGGGGGCAGTGACAACAGCTGACAGTTTGTTGTTTGTCAATTGTTGAAGGAACTTACTGATGATTTTGATTAGGAATGTTTTGCCAGAACCAGCTTCACCACTGACATACAATAGTACAGGTTTGTAATTTTGACAGGTGCATTCTTTGTTTTCATGTTGTACACCATGTGCAATTTCTTTTGTTACTTCTTGAAAAATGCTACGTTGCTCATTGTTTAGCTTTGATTGTAGTATAGTTAAGTCTTCTTTTTCTTCATACTGACACGTGGTGTTTTCTACTTCTATCATAGCTAATTCCGCCTCATTTGTTATTAGTGGGTCTCCGAGTGGGTCTTGGCTTCCTGTGACAGAAGGTTGACTACTGTCAGGAGTGTCCTTATCTAGTTGGGCCTGGAGTTCTTCTTCGTGTTGCTGTTCATTGTGCAACATCGTTTTGTAATGTGCAAAGTTTACATCAGTTATACTGCTTTTATTTGCTTTGAAAGCGTCTTCATGTGCGTCATGGTTATCTAGTATGTCTTCTTTTCTCCATGATTTAAAGAGCTGTAGCAGGGACATGTAATATACTTCTTTATGGTGAGGAGACTTTAATGAGAATTGATATGATTAATTAAATTTGGTTTGGTGAGTTTTACTAAGCTGCCTTCACAGTTTGTCACTTTTTATTTACGGTTTTGTTCATCAGGTTTTATATTATTTTTGTATGTGTAGTTTTGGGCTATGTGGTATAGACTCATGGGGGCTGATTCATGGAACAAACGTGCACTGAAAATCCATGCGCAAGCAGGCGCAAGGGAGCGCAAGCGTGAGAAACGCAGCGCACGCGTGCGATTCAAGGAAGACGCTGCGCGTGTTTCCCGCTGTCCGTGCGCCCAATCCAGCCATGGCGCACGCAGGCATACACGGCGTGCGCTACGCGCACAGCAAAAGCGCACATAGCGCGGCGCACACAACCAAAGTGGGCGGAACAGTGGGCGTAACACGCGGAATGAGGAACAACGTGTGAAAAAGAAGGCGTAACTGGGGAAGTACTGCAGGGAACTACACGGAACGCCCACATGCACGAGAACAACCCGTATTCATGGATCTGAATACGGGAAACCCGCGCACGGCAAAAGGCGCAATCAGGCGTCAATGCGTCCGCCACACGAAGGCAGGCGGAAGTGTCCCCGCGCACAGTACAAAAGTGCGTGCAAACAACAAACACGTATATACAGCTACGATGAATGCCCCATTTGTCGCAGCACTGATCGTGGGACACCGCAGGAGGAGGAGAATAGCCAGGGCACGCATTTTCGCACCACGGACAAGCCTTTTTCGGATGCCTGACGACCAGGTCTATGGCAGATATAGGTTTCCACCCCACATCATCCTAGACCTGGTCAGGGAGTGGGAAGATGACCTTACATCCCCCACCCTTTGCTCCCAAGCATTGAGCCCCTTGGAGAAGGTGATCAATGTCCTGCATTTTTTGGCCACTGGGTCATTTCAGCGGACTACTGCCATAGTGGAGGGGGGTCTCACAGGCCACGCAGTCACGCTGCCTACACCAGGTACTGGCAATCATGACAGCGCGCCCCTAAGTCTGCAGGCACATATACATGCCCAGAACACCCGCAGAAAGGCAGGCCATTGTCCTGGATTTTTTACGTCCACCTAGGGCCACTGAGCAAATCTACCGAAACCGCAAGCACTGGCATTCCATCAATGTACAGGTGGTATGCGATGCAAAGGGAATCATCACCTGTCTATGCAAACTACCCTGGCTCCACCCATGACAGTTTTATATACAGAATGTCCGCCCTGCGCCGGGCCCTGGAAGCTGGGCAGCATGGCGACACATGGCTCCTAGGTGAGTACAAATGCCCTTGCACATGCATGCAAGTCACACACAGACAAATACCCAAACCCTAATAATCTCAACTATTATCACCGCCCCAAGGGACAGTGCCTACCCTCTGAGCAACCACATGATGACGCCAATCCGGAACCCCACCACACCACCCCAGGTAAGATACAACGCCGCCCATATTGCAACCAGGGCCATAGTGGAGCGCACATTCGGAGTGCTCAAGTCACATTTCCGTTCCCTTGACCGCTCTGGCGGGAAACTACTCTATGCACCACCAGTAGTGTGCAGGATCATTGTGGCAGCATGTGTCCTGCACAATGTTGCAACACGGCAGGGCGTCCCGGTGGACATGCTGGTGCCCCCACATCCCCAACCACAGGCACATGCGCTGCCCAAGGGAGGGGACAGGGCACGTGGCGAGGAAGCCCGGACCCAGCTTGTGGCCACATTTTTCACCTAAACTCCCACCCCTGCGGAATGCACACAGGCCTGGCACATACCAGGTGATGACAAAGAGACAGTCAACTGTCACAACCCTACCACCCTGAGATAGTTGCCATGGAAGTGCCACATCGTCTGCATTCCTAGCTACTTAAACACAAGCTATCCTGTGTGACCAAAAGCCACACATATGACATATGACATGATATGGCCTATACACAAGTATTTCAAGGTGCGATGAGGCAGGGAGGGGGGAACAAGGGAAGACAGACAATGGTACAACTAGGCCAGGTGTCATTCAGATTGTGCAAGTGCAGGGGTAGGGGGAAGAGAAAAGTGCAAGGGGAGGGGGAGGGGGGAGTGCAGTACAGGGGAAGTAGACCAAAAAACAAATACACAGGTCAGCTGGTGGTAACTGCAAAGGTAAGTGCAGACAAGTGCTGGGAAGGGGGGGCTGTAGGGATAGAGAGACAGTACCGCAGTGCAGGGGTTTCCAGGGAGCCAGTGCAAGTGGAGAGTGGCTGGGCCAGGGACCGAGGTCAGTGAGAGTGGCCCAGTTGCAGATCCAGTGCAGTTCCAGTGAAGAATTCCGCAAGGGAGAGGCAGAGAGAAAGCAGAAGCAAAGAGGAAGGTCTTGAGGTGCTTCCCGAACCGGAGATGGTTCCCCTCAAGTTCAAGTGAGGCAGGAAGGCTGTTCCAGAGGGAGGGCCCTGCCACGGAGAGAGATCTACCCCCAGCCAGTTGCTCTGAGAAGCAGATGACCCTGACATGCAAGGTGTGCATCACACACACCTGCAAAACAGGCCATGGCCATCACTGTTATGTCACTCAAACCCTCCCAAACCACAACAAGACATGGCAAGCAATACCCATACACCAACACAGCAACAATAAGGTACACATTGCCATGTCCAAAATGTACAGTTGCATCAGACAATGATGCCTGACCTGGAATCAGATGAAATGACAGACCAACAACTCCCACCCAAAATAAGTAATTTCCAAATGCATTACAAGAGTTGTAGACGTAACATAACAATGAATGCCTGTCATTGCAAAATCAACACTGCAGCTTCTGTGTGCTGTGTCCTTCTCCTGCAACACACTGCTCAGCGCACAGCACAGTGAACAGCCATTGTGTGTGATGCACACCCTGAGCATCACATCTAAGCGACAGACCACATCAAAAAGCAAATTAGGCATGTACAGGATCCATAATTGGTCACAGAACATTTGCTGCAGGGACACAGTGGCCACCAGAAGGCAAACAGTGTACACGTGGATATGCAAGGGTGGGAGTATATGTAGTGCATCAGAGGGCAAGTGTGTGGGTCTGCAAGGACATGCACTCAACATATGCATGTGCACTCAAGTGACTATCAGTGTTCTCTACACATCACATGTGAACATTCACCATGTGTACACTCCAGCATGTCAAACCACAACTATCCCCTCGCACATGAAAGGTAAACACAACACATGAACAGGCATTGATCAGCAGAACACAACATGTACATAGGATACCACCATTGCAATGTCAGAGTTCCCATCACACTGCAGGGCAAGGCAACTATCAACAACAACCCCCCCCTCCCTCACAAATGACCATGAGCCACTGAACAATTGCACCTGGGTCATGGAGCCTTCAACCCTCAATTCCACCTGGCCACAGGATCACCTTTACCCTTCGTCACCATCTCCCACCTTGTGTGTAAAAAGATGCCTGCACCCTCAGAATCCACACTCATTTCCAAAATCACAAAATCCAAGGCATAAAAACATACCCAAACACCCTCCAGTAGATGACTTGACGTAGCAGTACCTCACAAAGGCCAAGTACTACCACAATGATGCAACAACCAAGGTAGCACAGTAAAACAATGTCACAAAAGGATGTGAACCATGTGTGGTACATAACATAGGATGATGCATCATGAACGGATGTGTATTGTCACAGGTCCCGTGTACAGGCCTGGGAGTGTCACGAAACAACCACCCCCACCGTGTCCCGGGTGCCTGAAAGGTCAAACTCACACAGGCCCCTGAGACCCTGGTGGGGAAGGAGGTTCAGAGATATGCAGTCGGGACAGGTGTCGGCACACTGGATAACTGGAATGAGTGGCAGGAGAGGGGAGGAGGAATGACACATGAAAGTAGGGAATGCACGAAAATGTACTACCTGCATGAACACATACACAATCCAAACAAACTTTGACATCATTGTCATGGCCTTCTGTAGTCCAGGCTTAGGAGTGGTACGAACCAACCATCCCCTCTAGGGTTTTCGCACCTGCAAGTTCGGGGCTTACACAGGCATCCGCAACCCCAGCGGGGAAAGAGGGTTAGGGAACGTGGCTTGGATAGGTACGGGAAGCAGGAACACCGGGTAGAGGGTACAGGGTTCAAAATTGCACAGGATTCCGGGTGATTAGGGGGAAAAAAACATACCAAATTGAATCACACATACATCCATGCATTAGTGCACCCCCCTGCAAGCCTATGCAGAGCAGTTTGAAAGAAAAACAACAAGACACTTAGCTCTGGTTTTGAGTGCTGGCCTCCTGCCTGCGCACTCTCAGGTACGGTTACAGGAGCACTGCAATGCTGCAAAGATAGCCACAGTCAACAACCTGTACGTGCCAATGACACAAAAACACATCACCAAACATGCCCCATAGCAACAAACTACTCTACAAACAGACTATCTGGTGTAGATGCTTCGTACCCATATATAACATAACCCCTGTGATGGGTCATACACAGTCAATGCAGTAAGTCAGCCGCCGGTGGGTGCGTGGCAAATGGAACACCAATGTGTCAAAATTCACACAACATGCAATGTTCCCTGGGTAAGCAGACAGACCCATATAGCAAGCCATGACTTCAGAGCAAGTTGCGTACCACCATGACCGAAACAAAGTTGGAAGTGCATGTATCAAAATGTACATGGAAATGAAATGCACTGCACCCGAGTATGTCCCTTGCTGTATGTCCCTGTGAGCTGCCCCTTTCCATGTCTCGGAAGGCTACATGGTTGATACAAGTGCCTCAATTGACCTTGGTGTACCGGAGGGTATGTGCCACTGCCCCTGCAGGTGTCCCAGACAACCTTACAATCAACAGCACCAGTCCACCAACACATCTGAGCTGCATTGTGTGCTTCAACACCAATATTCGTCCAAGCTCACCCTCAGTGCTGTGACTAAGCCTGCATGTGCAACTCGCCTGGTGCAAGCTTTGCTGTGTTGTGGCCCCCCTGTGCTGCTCACCTTGCCTGGAGTTCCGTGGAACACGTCAGCAGTTCTGGGATGTAGGTCTGCAATCCCTGTGCCTCTGCTTGTGCACACATGTGCATGTGGGCACCAACAAAAGTGTCCAGAATTCAGACGTCCAATGGGCCATGTCTGCTGGCAAAGGTGCTCTGGAGGCTCATCCCCCTGCTGAAAGGGCATGAAACACATGATTAATGCTTCAAAGTCATCTGTGTGTGTCTCTTCAGGCATCCCATTACTTGACCATGTCAGAGAGTCACATCATAAATCACACCATCAGTCTGTCTTTCACATCCAAAGTGTGGAACACTATCTACAGCATGAATTGCAACAAGCACGTGTACAGTAAAGATAAGAAACATACTACACAATGCATAGCAATGAATGTACACATTCATCATGAAACACCCCATCTAGCAAAAGCTAAACAGTGGACAATAACACCAAAATCATCCCCACTAGGGGTGTAAACACAAGTCACAGAGCACCAGACATGCCACAGATATGACAGTCCAAAGCCCTTGTTTAAATGTTTGTGACACCAAACCATCCTTGCGATCCCATGGATAAGGGAGGCAGGAGTGGCATATGTGAGTCAAGGACCCCAAGCAGCAAACACATACACAAGACAAGCCTGAGGGGCCCAGCTGGAACAGACAGTGGATGCCTTCAAAAGCCACAAAGCACCGCACCGTCACATGAAAGCACAATAGACAAGCAATTTTAAACTATATTAACTATTAACTAATTACACTAACTATGGAAAACCTACATTACCTAATTAAACTAACTATCAAACAGAAACTTAACTAACTAAACTAAAAGAAAAATCAAAAATGGCCACATATGACCCGGGGGGGAGGGGAGGCACCCAGGAGGGGGGAGGTACAGGGTGCTGCTCATCATCCACATGCGATGATGTGACAATTTAAGTGCCTGGTCTCCCTTTTCTCCCCCTTCTGTCGAACTCTCCTCACCTGAACCGCCGGAATCGCTGTCGGGGTCCTGCAGACGCCATCGGAGTAGATAATCCTTCTCCTTTTTCCGATGAGCTTGCTTGTCACAGAGGGAGGCCACCATGACCGCTGAAGAGAACAGCTCTCCGAGGACCTCCCTTCCGGAACCAAGCCGAAATAGGGGAAAAAACCCCGAATTGGGAAAAACCCTTGGACTCCTCTGGTCTGTAGCCCGGAAGGCGTTGTTCCAACAGAATGTAGACTTTCAGATGGGTAGGAGGTAGATGGTAGACTGGATCCGTATGCGTAACTGAAGGCAACACTGCAGCGGAACAGGGGAGTCCTGTCGTGGGAGCCAGAACACCCACCAGACAAGGCCGCAAGCGGGGCAAGGACCGGAGGAGAGGTAAGCAAAGGAGAAAGGCGCCAGGCAAGTAGCGGAGAGAGAAAAGAAAAGCGCAGGGAAAGGGGCGGCGCCTATCTGCGGGGACGGGGCCGCAAGAGAAGAGAAACAGAAACCGC
This sequence comes from Ambystoma mexicanum, assembly GCF_040938575.1. Taxonomy (NCBI): domain Eukaryota; kingdom Metazoa; phylum Chordata; class Amphibia; order Caudata; family Ambystomatidae; genus Ambystoma; species Ambystoma mexicanum. Next base: position 21,729,557 of record NC_090924.1, read on the forward strand.
CGAGGCGCGGCGGCAGCAGAGAAAACTGGAGGGGAGAGAAAGCAAGAAGAACACTCGCTGGAGGGCGCGAGTGACTGAAGCCTGGACAGAGCGAGGCAGGAGCGAAGAAACCCGGAAGAGCGAGAGCTTCCAAAGGATAGTTGCAACGCAGGGACCACTGGGCCGGGAGATTAGATATACTCCCAGCGGCCCCGCGCTACAAGGAGGAAAAAGTAATGGACACAAAGGAGGGACTAGTACCTCCCGTACCTACTTCCCAAAACCCAGCGCGGAAGAAACCGCCAGTCGGAACGCCTGCGGGTGACAGTATGCCCCCTTCCAGTCCGCACCACCCCAGGTTTCCCCGGGTGCAGGCGGTGGAACCTGGCGAGCAAGCGAGGAGCATGCACCTGGGAAGCAGGTATCCTCCGATAACCCTTCCAGAACAAAAGGTATTCCAACCTCCCTCGGTAGAACCTAGAGTCTCTAATGTTGGAGACCTCAAATTCTGCTTGATTGGGTGTCTGTGAGGGAGTGTGTCTGGGCACTGGTCTGTGATGAGAATCCGAATAGAAAGGTTTAAGGAGAGACGAATGAAATACAGGGTGAATGAAATTCAGAGAAGGAGGCAGCCGTAGACGGTAAGCCACAGGATTGATCTTGAGAAGAATGGGAAAGGGACCCAGAAAGCGAGGGGAGAGTTTAGAGGGCCTTGTCCATCTGGGTAAAAACCGAGTGGACAACCACACCTTGTCGCCTGGCTTCCAATCTGGACATTCTTTGCAGTGTTTATCTGCTCCGATCTTCGATCGTCTCCTGCTGTTCTCTAAACTCTGCAATGCCGTGGCATGGGCATCCTTGATCTGATCCAATACCTCTTCGGCCGCTGGGGAGTTGGTGAAACTGGGAACCTCAGGAAGAATGGACTTAGAGTGGACCCCATAAGTACAAAAGAATGGCGAGAGACCAATAGCAGCGTGCCTGGTATTGTTATACGAGAATTCTGCAGTAGGCAGTAGAGAAACCCAATTGTCTTGATGCTGAGTGACGTAACATCTCAGATATAGTTCGAGAGTAGCGTTCAGACGTTCCGTCATCCCGTTGGATTGGGGATGGAATCCCGAAGAGAGTGCTCTCTCAATCCCCAATCGGTTACATAGGGCTGTCCAGAATCTCGAGGTGTACTGACTACCCCGATCAGAGATGATCTTGTCAGGTAAACCGTGAAGTCTGAAGATGTCTCGTGCAAACACCTCAGCCATCCTGGTGGCTGTAGGAACACCAGAAGGAGGAGAGAAATGTGCCATCCTGGAGAACGCATCCACAGTGACCATGATGCAGGTACAGGATTCGGATACCAGTAGGTCTACAATCAAATCCGTAGAAACCAACCCCCAGGGGCGAGTAGGCATCTCAACTTGGGTGAGTAACCCCAACGGTTTCCCTGTAGGATATTTAGACCGAGCACAAATAGGACAGGTCTTCACAAAGTCCAGGGTATCTCTTCTCACGGTAGGCCAGGAAAAATTCCTCGAGATGAGCTCCAGGGTGTTGATTCCCCCGCGGTGACCTGCAAGGCGAGAAGTGTGACACCAATCCAGAATCTTCTTCCGCAGCATGCCTTCCGGAACATACAGTCGTTTCTTGAAGAACAGCCAGCCGTCCTTCTCCTGGTAAGGAGAGTCGGAGTGTAGCGGTAATTGGGAAGTTCCTGAACCACAGCGGCTTTAACCTCTTGTAGGAAAGAGCTAACAAGGGCCAATATACGGTTGCGATGAAACATGGGTTCAGCGGATAATGAAGCCCTTTCCTTGCTGGAGTCCTTGCGGGATAGGGAGTCTGCCAGACGGTTTAGTGACCCAGGAATGTAAGAAATCTGGTAATCATATTGCGAGAAAAGATAGGCCCAACGTGCTTGCCTGGAATTAGAACACTCCATTTCCTGGATGGCTTTCAGGTTCTTGTGGTCAGTCCTGATAAGGAAGGGATGTCGGGCCCCCATGAGCAGATGGCGCCATTCGTCGCAAGCCAATTTCATTGCCAACAGCTCCTTTTCTAGGACAGAATAATTCAATTGACTGGGTGAGAGTGTCTTGGATAAGTAAGCTACCGGATGTTCCACTCCACCGACAGCCTGAAGTAGTACCGCTCCGATGGAAATTGCAGAGGCATCGGTCTCCAGGATGAAGGGCTGAGTTTGGTCCAGCTGTCGGAGAATCGGAGCTGAGCAGAAGAGATGTTTGAGCAACTTGAAACTGTTCTCGGTATCCTTTGACCAGCGGAACAGAGAGGCATCCTTCTTGAGTAGGCGAGTGATGGGGTACACCACTTCCGAGAAGTTGGGGATGAACCTTCGGTATCAGTTGGAGAGTCCCAGGAACCTCTGCACCTCTCGGACAGAAGTGGGGGCGGGCCATTCGAGAATGGCCTGAACCTTCCTTTGATCCATATCTATTCCTTCTTCTGATAACTTGTAACCCAGATACTGCACAGAAGGTACCGCAAATTTGCACTTCTCGGCTTTAACCAATAGCTCGTTCTTCTGTAGACGTTCAAGAACTTGAGTGACATGAACGATGTGTTCCTGTAAGTTTGAGGAGTAGACCAAGATATCATCCAAATAGATGATGACAGAAGTGGAAAGCATGTCGGAAAACATTCTGTCCATAAATCTTTGGAACGCTGCAGGAGCGTTAACCAGTCCAAATGGCATCACCTTATACTCGTACAGGCCGAATGGAGTGCGGAATGCTGTCTTCCATTCGTCACTCTTGGAGATTCTGAGCAGATGGTATGCGTTTCTGAGGTCGAGTTTGGTAAAAATTCTGGCTCCTTGTACAGCTTCGATGATATCGGAGATCAATGGCATGGGATAACGATCTCAGATAGTCACCTTATTTAGACCTCTGTAGTCTATACAGGGTCTAAGTTCAGTGGAATCCCTTTTCTTGATGAAAAATAAGGGAGCACCTGCAGGGGATTTCGAAGGCTGAATCAGCCCATTCGTCATATTTGTGTCCAAATAGTTACGTAACACAAGCTTCTCCGTAAGTGTTAAAGAGAACATTCTGCCGAAGGGAACTAGTGCATTGGGTACCAGATCTATGGTACAGTCCTCGGGCCGGTGGGGTGGCAGTTTGGAGTGAAGGCTTTCTTGGAATACTTCGGAGTATTTCAAACAAAAATTGGGTAGTGCAAAAACCCCCACACAGTTGGAGGTGTGAGCCGTAATAGATTGAAGGCCCTTCTGACTCTTCGGTGGAAGACAGTGTTCGGTGCAGTATGCAGAACAGAAACTCAGCTGGTTATGTGTCCAATCGATTTGGGGATTGTGTCTGCGAAGCCATGTGATCCCCAAAATAATTGGAAAATGTGCAGCCCGGATGATGTCGAACCTTATCACTTCCGAGTGCTGAAACACTGTTAAGGATAGCTCTTCAGTGGTATGGGTGATGAGTCCGGATGATAGTGGAGAGCCGTCAACTCCTTCTATCTTCTGACCTTCCTTCCGGGGTATCCTGCGTAGACCGACCTTATCGGCCCATAGGGTATCAACGAAGTTTCCTGCTGCTCCGCAGTCCAATAATGCGAGAGTCTCCACCTTCTCGCCTTCTATCATGATGATAGCTGAAACTACCAAGAGTCTGGAATCTTCCTTGGAGTTAGAAGAAGAAACAGTTAGAGAAACATAGGGATGAGTAGACAGAACTGGAAACCCCCGGACACTAGTCCCTATTGATGCCGAGGGTGATCGTTTCCCTGCCTCTTGTTAGGCAGTTCTGTGCAGTCTTTTAGAAGGTGTTGATCCTACCCACAGTAAGCGCAAAGTCCTTTTTCTCTTCTTCGCCGTCTTTCGGCAGCAGTCAGAGGAGCTCTTGTGAAGCCAATCTGCATCGGTTCCTCTGAAGCGGCAGCGGGAGAACGACTAGGGGGAGAGTATGTCCGAGAATCCGGGAGGAATCCTGAGCCTCGTTGTTTGCGTCTTTCCATCTTCCTTTCCTGTAGGCGATACTCGATATGTAGTGCAGCAGTTAGCAGGTCCGAGAAAGTAGGTGAGCGAGTAGATCTGGCTAACTCATCCTTAATCTCCTCTTTTAGACCCCTCCTGAAAATGGCATACTGTGCCGGTTCTGGCCAGCCTGCGCCAGAGGCTACTGTTTTGAAAGCAGAGATATACGACAGGACATCCAAAGAACCTTGCTTTACATCCAACAACTCTTCAGAAGCAGTAAATGACAACTCTGGGCGTTCGAAATCTGTCTCAGAGAATTTTGGAACGCTGCGTAATCTTGGAGAATGGCATTGTTGCTTGTGACTAGGGGAGTGGCCCAGGTCAGAGCGTTGCCTGTCATGTTCGAGATTAGGAAGCTGACCTTCGCTTGGTCTGTAGAGAAAGTGCGGGGTCGGAAAGTAAAGTAGACGGTACACGCCTCTAGGAATTCCTTCACTTTCTTGGGGGCACCATCAAATTTTCCCGAGGATAGTGTTGTAGGCGGTAGTTCTGGAGGAGGAGGTTCCCGGGCGGATACCATTTGTCTAAGGAGGGCGTTCTCAGCTTTGACTCCCTGAAGTTCCTGAGACATAGCTTGAATTGCCTTCTAAAGTTCTTGCACTTGCCCTTCGGCTGACATGGTGTCTTTCTTAGGCGTTGCAGTCTGTGACAGTTTAAGTGCCTGGTCTCCCTTTTCTCCCCCTTCTGTCGAACTCTCCTCACCTGAACCGCCGGAATCGCTGTCGGGGTCCTGCAGATGCCGTCGGAGTAGATAATCCTTCTCCTTTTTCCGATGAGCTTGCTTGTCACGGAGGGAGGCCACCGTGACCGCTGAAGAGAACAGCTGTCCGAGGACCTCCCTTCCGGAACCAAGCCGAAATAAGGGAAAAAACCCAGAATGGGGAAAAACCCTTGCACTCCTCTGGTCTGTAGCCCGGAAGGCGTAGTTCCAGCAGAAAGTAGACTTTCAGATGGGTAGGAGGTAGATAGTAGACTGGATCCGTATGCGTAACTGAAGGCAACACTGCAGCTGAACAGGGGAGTCCTGTCTTAGGAGCCGGAACACCCACCAGACAAGGCCGCAAGCTGGGCAAGGACCGGAGGAGAGGTAAGCAAAGGAGAAAGGCACCAGGCAAGTAGCGGAGAGAGAAAAGAAAAGCGCAGGGAAAGGGGCGGCGCCTATCCGCGGGGACGGGGCCGCAAGAGAAGAGAAACAGAAACCGCCGAGGCGCGCGGCAGCAGAGAAAACTGGAGGGGAGAGAAAGCAAGAAGAACACTCGCTGGAGGGCGCGAGTGACTGAAGCCTGGACAGAGCGAGGCAGGAGCAAAGAAACCCGGAAGAGCGAGAGCTTCCAAAGGATAGTTGCAACGCAGGGACCGCTGGGCCGGGAGAGTAGATATACTCCCAGCGGCCCCGCGCTACAAGGAGGAAAAAGTAACGGACACAAAGGAGGGACTAGTACCTCCCATACCTACGTCCCAAAACCCAGTGCGGAAGAAACCGCCAGTCGGAACGCCTGCGGTTGACAGATGATGCTGAGCCAAAAAAAAAACCTCCATGGGCTCAACGCCTGCACAGCCCGACCTATGTGGGAGATAGATGGTCGTCCGAGTCTGGCTCATCCTGGAAAGGAGGACGTGGCACAGTAGCCTGGCCACGCCTAGCCGCAGCTTGCCCCTCGTCGGCAGCAAGTCTGCCGGACGGGTGAGCCTGGTTCTGTGTGGCGATGTGACGTAGGTCTGCATGCAGAACCTCACGTGATACACATGCTTCCTCTTGCAAGGTAGCACGTGTAACACGGAGTTCCTCTGCAAGGCCTGGCTGGACAACCCCTGCACCTCCCGGCAAGCCTGTAGCTCAGCCGAGATGGTACGCTCAAGCTGTGCAAACCTCTCCTCTGCCTGCTGCCTCTGGGACATCATAAGGACACCCAGAGTGGATCTGAGGGAAGCATACTCCTCCCTCAGGGCATCCATGTGCGCCTCTGCGTGAGCAGCAATTGCTTGATGCAGAGACGACATTTCAGCCTGGCGTGCCCTGTCTGAGGCCGCCATGGCCAGCCTGAGCGAGCGGGCCGTGGACCGTGCCGCCTGCTGCTGGAGAAGCACCTGCCTAGCAGGGGGGAGCACAGATCGGGCCACACGCTCCATGCTCTCAGCGATGTTCTCCATTGCTGCCCCCTGACGTTCTGAATTGGCAGTCATGTCTTGCTCCCACTCAGTATACTGTGGTTGCACGCAGCGACCGCGTTGCCGGGCTTGACCCCTGCGGGACCCAAGGACCGGGGGTCCTCGCTATGTTGAGACCGCCCGCGGCTGCACGACTACATGCCCCAGTCGACGTGATGTCCCAGGCACATCAGTGATAGTGTGGAGGGTGACCCTGCGTCCCGATCCACCATGGGCGGAGGAACCAAGACTGTCTGATCCCTCAGTGCAGGTGTCACAGACAGAGGAGTGTCCACATCAGAATCACTCACCCCTGACACATGGACTTGATGCTCATCCAACTCAACATGGACGTCAGAGTCGTCATCAAGGCTGGACTCATAGGCAGCCAGAGACAAGATGGACTGTAGCACTTGGGGGTTTTCGTGGCCTACCACCCCACGACCCCCACTAGTGCCGGGTTGATGTAGCGGTACCAACCCTGTGTCTGGCATGACAACACCATCCTCCGCCTCCATTGCGTCATCACCTGAAAAATAGAGAGAAAAAAGGTCACTACACATGTCAGAAGCACACAACACACACACACACACCGACAGCAAACGCATCAGGCAGACATGTGACACACAACATATAACCTGCCATGCATGCTGGGTCAACTTTGAATTGCTTCTGTGATCAGACCTGTTGAAAGGTGGCAGTTTCCATGGAAGTGGGTCTATGCAGTGCAGAAAATGTGTACGCCACTCACTACCTACATGTACAAGGACTCCATGGTGTGTGCCAGGAAATGTGAAGGCAGTGCAATGTCAAAATCAGACATCACATGCATTGTGCATACAATGTGTACCATATCTAGAAGCCAAGCACCCCTCCACCCCAGTACCAAAGCAGGGATGCCTAGCATGGTATCAAAAGGCTGACCATACACCTGTGTATTGACAGGCAGTGTTGACTGGCATCAACAGCTGAATGTGATTCAAGTGACACCACTGCAAATGATGCTGGGACAGTAACCAGGACACATGATGAAAACTCTGGATTCCGCACATGTGTGAAGAAGACACAACAACAGTTGGACAGAGTCATTGGCCATTGAACAGGCTGAGGCCTGTGAGCCACACAGATTGTCAGACCCTAAACATGTGTGCAATGCAGAACTGAGCCACAGTTGACATGGGAAGGCTGATGAGATGGCAGGCAATGTATGTAATCAAGGACTTGTATTACAGTGATCATCCAGTCAAGGACACATAGGGGCATGCGTGCAATGCACATGGAGCATGAATGGGCACTCATGTCCCTGTGGGAAATCTGACCTATGCACAGGACAAGTGAGATACCCTGCATCAAGTACTAAGGCTTTACCACACGGCATATGTTTGGCAGATTCTACGCTGGAAGTGAGCATCTACACAGGACGCATGAACAAGAAAGTACACATTGGCAAGATTGAAGAACACCAGTGCAAAGGTGGAACTGGGGTGCAGAGTGGCGGAGGAGGGGCAAGGGAGCATGCCTACATGGAGTCCCCGCATGCAGGCAGAGGAGACATTCATGACGGAAGCATTGCATTACTGACACATCAGAACCATGTACACGTCACATGTAGCGGCAATCATGCACAACACATCCCACAAGTCCTCAACAAACACGCATCAACACTCACTGGACTGGGCATCAAAGTCCAGCATCTCTCCCACTCCTTCGACCAATTCAGGTGGTATGAACTCCGCAACGAGTGCCTCATGCAGAGTGAGCTCTTCCTCCTCTGGTGCAGGCCCACTGCCAGTCACCAGAGTCAAGTTGTAATTAGAGGCACGTTTAGCCTTAGTGCTGCGTTTGATGTCATTCCAACGCTTTTTGCACTCTTGCGCCATGCGCACCTCATGGCTGAATGAACTGACATGTTCCGCAACATGCTTCCAGTGGGTGTCACGTTGGGCAGCCGTAGTCTGACTATTGGCACCCACTAGCATGTCACGGCTGTGGCCCCGCACGTAGTCCACGAGGAAGTCCAGTTCCTGCTTACAGAAAGGCTTCTTCCTCGACGTGCAGGAGGTCGTGGCTGTGTGTGGGGTCCCAGCCTGTGCTGCAGGTGCAACCTTCCTCCTCTTGGACTGTGGCGCAGACCCTGGCTGGCTAATGCCGCCCTGACCAGTATGGCCAGTGGGTTCGGTGGATTGAGCCAAGGGAGTGGCAGGTGGAGGGATGACCAAAGGCCTGACTTGTGTCAGTGGCAGCTGGGTGCCCACTAATGGACCCTGCGCAGCAACATCAGCTGTGGCAGGGTCATTGACCGCAACGGTCCTGGTTGGCAGACTCACAACCGGGGTGCTGTTGGGTGCATCTGCCCCTGCACTTGCCAACACCCGGCTGTTCAGGGCAGAAGATGACATGACTGCCCCAGGGACACGTGTCTTGGTCTGAGCAGCCCGGCATGCCCCTATGGTTTCCCCCCTGGCCGGTTGGAAATCTACCAAGGGCTCTTCAAGTGCCAACGCAGCCTGCGCTGGCAGACCCCGAGCCTGGGTGGCGGTGTCCACAGCTGCACCTGCAGCTACCACTACCCTTGGGCCCGTGGCAGTCGATGGAATGGACTGCCGGGTCACACGGGCGCCAGTGCCAGATGCAGAAGCTGCATCCCCCGGAACCACTGGGGGTGGTAGCATGACTGCACCGACACATGGCACAACATTGTGCTCAAGTGGCGCACCCCTGTCTCTTCCCCCTCTGTGGCCACCCTGGACACCCTGGAGAAACCCCTACTCCCTGGTCACCATGGCCACGTCCCTGACCACGCCCGCCACGAGGAGGACACCCAGCTGAGGCGCCCCTCACCTTTGGTGTCCTCCTAACCATGGCACATATGTAGTAGTGCCGGCACAGATGGAGTTGTGCCAATGGGAGGTGTACACCACAATTGACCTGGACAATTGGGGTGAAGGGGGTGGGAAGCAAGATGTTAACAGCCCCCCTGCACCTGCAAGGCTGTATGTGACCCCTGTGATGTAGTGACGGGTCACGCAACGCTCAGGCACCCCAAAACTGCAGTAAAACCGTGCACGCAACCCTGCAGCCTACGTGCGTGGATTCAACCTCCCATAGTACGCGGTGGCACCCAGTAACACGAATAACACGTACGCGTGGGACACGCAGGCTACTATGACATCGAAAATGGGTGCGATACACAGGGGCACCCGCAGTGGGAAAAAGAGCGTGTGCGACTCACCGTCTGACTAGCGCGATGCAGAAAAACACGCGTAGCCAATACCCCCGCCAAAAGAAGAGATACGTCCTTGATAGCTGTGAAGTTGTGATGGCGCGCGAAACAACAGGAAGCAGCAACACACGTCGGTCTCCACGAAAGGCACGTACAGCGAACTGCTGGGCCCGCTAACCTTTAACCTGTGCTGAGGTTAACGCAAGCGCGCGTCACGTCACTTATGCGCATGGGCCCTATCCTCGTATTACACGCGGACGTGCAGTTTTCCAAGCGCGCTGAAATGCCCATGCACGCCTGTGCGCGTCACGTCACAGGGGTGCTTGCGCTTGAGGGGCCTTCTGTCCAATGAGATGGCGTATGCGTGCAGACGCGCTTACGCGCTAAGGGCCTTTCCTCGAATTACACGCTGACGTGCTGAATTTTCACGTGCCAAATCACTCCGTATCAAGCTGGCCATGCGTAAGCACACGGAAGAAAACGCTCCTGCCCAGAAGGCCGAACTACTGCCCCCCAGAGCCCCGAGCACGCTCCCACCTGCCATCTGCTGCTGCCTGACTGCCTGCTACCCACCTGCCCTGCCATTTGCTGCCTGCACATCAGCCAGGGGTGCTGTTGCTGTGACCACCCCTGCTTGAACCGAAGACTCCCGACTGGGATTCCATCGCTCCACAGCCCAGCCCCAGGACCCAGTTGCCCACCCACTCCTGCCTCTGGGGTTGTCATGTCGGGCACTGCAACATCTGGCACCACTGACAACCCCCGGCCAGAGAGGCAGAGGGGCACCAGCTTCAGTGCCACCGAAGTTGGTGTCCTGGTGGAGCAACTCCTGGGGCAGTATGATGCCCTCTTCGGAAGTTCCCGCGCTGACAAGGAAGGACGGACTCGGATCTGGATTGACATCGTGACTGCCATCAACGCGGAGGGGGTGGCAGTCTGCGACTTCCAACATGTCAAGAAGCGCTGGGAGGACTTCAGGTCCAGGACCCTGAACAAGGCCCGGCGCCTCTTGAAGGCAGCGGATTCCAAGGGGCGCCGGGGTCACTTGTCAGAAGAGCAGATGAGGGTCCTGGAACGCATATCCCCAGTGCTCCAAGTCCAGGTCCTTGAGAGGCAGACCCGTCTGGAGTCGAGCGGTAAGTGTACATGCATCCTGATTGTGAGCTGTGCATGTGGTGATGTTTCAGTAGTGTGCAGGTTGCACATCTGTTTGTATGGGGTCGAGTATGGGTGGGGGTGTACAGGGCTGTGGGGCTAACACATGCGAGGGCTGTAATGTGTGAGACATGGATGGTGCTTGTGTGTGTAGGCTTGCATGCCAAATGCAGTTGTGTGGGCACACATGTTTGGATGAATGTGTATGTAAGTAGACATGTCCGTGATGTCACGCATGTATGTTATTTTCAGCTGCATGTATCAGCACTGAGTACATGTGCATTTGTGTGTATTTGACAAGGGTGCAACAGTGATGCAACATGGATGCATGTGGAAGCCTGATTGGCAGATGTGACATGGATGCCCATCTGAACACTGCGACACTTGGCAGAGGTGTACACATGCATGCAAGTGTGGTGGTGTGTGTACATGTGTGGTGCACTTCCTGTGTTGCATGTGATGTCTGGCTCAGCTTTGCCTGCTCATGCTGTTGTATGTGTATGGATGGTGCTGGCAGTTGCGATATGGCTGTGGTATGGCTCATGTGTGCGAGTTGAAATGACATGTGTGTTGGGGATTGTGATGGCATGTCTGAGGTTTGCCAATGCCACTCATGTACAACTGCCATGTGTGTATGTGTCCATTGTACAGTGCCCTGATTCCTGTGTTTTATTTCTCCCTTTCTGCAGCGTCAACTGATGAAGAGGGCGGAGAAGGTGCTGTGGAGCACAGCGGTGGGGATCCCACCGCCATCCGGAGACGCAAGGCCCGGCTCCCCTCCCATGTTGTCATCTCGTCGGGGAGTGAGGAGTCCGGTGCCGCGTCCCAGGACGCAGCTGCCGGGGGGAGGTCCAAGAGGCGGAGGTTGGAGTTGGACTCCTCGGCAGCAGAAGGGGCAGCTGGGACCCGACAGGGCCCAACGGAGGAAGATGGCACGGAGTCATCCAGGTTGGCGGGGGGTTTGGTGGAGGAGGAGGCCGTGCAAGCACCAGAGACGGGGTCTGGAGGTGGGGATCCCACTGGTGCTAGTTGTGCAGTGCAGGACCAGGGACAGGAGGCAGCACAGGCCGCCGCGGAGGTGCCTGTGTGCAATCCTGTCCCTGATCCTGTCCCTGCATCATCTTGCACCAGCAGGGATGCCTACGTCCAGACCCGTTTTCAGGCTGGGGATGAGCAAACGACAACTGGCCTTCCTCTGCCTGCGGACGTGGCTATCCGGGTCCGGGTTGAGCCTGTCCTGACTGGTGTGGCATTGCGTCAACGGGTCATGCGAGGTGACCTGCAGTCTTTTCATGAGGAGACTGCACGTCATCTCGAATGGCTCGTTGACCACGTGAGCCTGCTGGGACAGGTCACCCAGGCCGGATTCCTCCGTTTGATGGGGCTTGCTACGACCCCCTCCTTAACTGAACCCCCTATGCGCCAGTCGTCCTCCGTGCCATCTTCCCACCCATCAGTCACCTGGGTGCCCTGTGGAGCTGCCTCTGACGGTGCGGCCAGGCTGGTGGAGGAGGCATACCTGCCACATTCTGGAGTCGGACGTCCAGCAGGGGTGGCCACATCAACAACTGCACCCCAGCCGGCGGAGGATGTGCAGGCAGCAGGAGGCAGTGCACGGGCAGAGGCACAGCAGCAGCAGCAACGTGGTGGGAGCCATGAAGGCTCGGGCCTTCAACATCGGAGGGGCAGGCATTGGCCGGAGGGCAGGGGGACCCAGGACAGAGAGTGTCTTCCGTGTGGCAGCGGTTGGGCCACGCCATAGATGCGGAGCGGCAGCGGGCGGAAGAGGCACAGCTCACAATGGTCAGGGCGGAGAACTCCATGCGGAGGGCCCTGAGGTGGGCCGAGTGCCTCGAGGCCATCTGCAGAGGGTTGGAGGTGGACACGTCGACGGCCCTGCGGACCCTCAGGGCCATGGAGGAGGACCGCCTCCGGGACATTGAGCAGGAGTTCGATGATGCCCTGGCCCGGGACATCCAAAAGTGAGCCGTCAGACTAGCCCGCTGCCCTTGTACATAGTTATGTAGGTAGTGTTAGGTTTCCTTTGTTTTTTTATTTATTTTGGACCTTTTGGACATTGGCCACATTTTTGAATATAGTTTATTTTATTAGTTAGTGTTGTTAGATAGGTTTCATTTCTTTTGTTGGGATAATGGACCCTGGCTTGTTCGTCTGTACATAGTTCACTGTTGGATTTTATTTTTCTTTCACAATTTACCCATGGAGCAATGGCTTTCAATTATTATTTCCCATTGGATTTTCTTTTGTGGACAGTGACTTTGGACACCATTACTTTGGATTATGATTTTTGGTTTTGCTTTTTTTCACGGACATGCTTCTTTTCATTTTTGTACATTCCCATTTCTGTTTCTTTATTTTTGAATCTATTTATGTTTCCTTTAATACATATTTTTTTATCGAACTTCAATGTGTAGTATCATCTCATTGGTTTCATGCATATCATGATATGGGTTTTGAGATTCACTGACACCCATTGGGTGTATGTGAGGGACATGTGTTTGTTTCGAAACTTGCAATTGGTGTTCTGTCATGTAATTGCCATTTCTGAGTGGGTGGATGCAATACTTGGGTGGGTGTTTTGCATTTGGAGGCTGACCATAGGGACCAGGGATCTAGATTGTGATGACATGTTGGCTGGGGAACATGAGTTGGGGCCTGCTGGCAGGTGCCCCACAGTCCTGGGAGGTGGGGGTGGTGGGAGACATGGGTGGGGGCCTGGTGGAGGGTGCCCCTGCACTGCTGGGGGGAGGGGTGGTGGGAGACATGGGTGGGGGCCTGGTGGAGGCTGCCCCTGCACTGCTGGGGGGTGGGGGTGGTGGGGACATGAGTTGGACATGGGTGGGGGCCTGGTGGAGGGTGCCCCTGCACTGCTGGGGGGTGGGGGTGGTGGGAGACATGGGTAGGGGCCTGGTGGAGGGTGCCCCTGCACTGCTGGGGGGTGGGGGTGGTGGGAGACATGGGTGGGGGCCTGGTGGAGGGTGCCCCTGCACTGCTGGGGGGTGGGGGTGGTGGGAGACATGGGTGGGGGCCTGGTGGAGGCTGCCCCTGCACTGCTGGGGGGTGGGGGTGGTGGGAGACATGGGTGGGGGCCTGGTGGAGGGTGCCCCTGCACCTCTGGGGGGTGGGGGTGGTGGGAGACATGGGTGGGGGCCTGGTGGAGGCTGCCCCTGCACTGTTGGGGGGTGGGGGTGGTGGGGACATGAGTTGGACATGGGTGGGGGCCTTCTGGCAGGTGCCCCCACAGTGCTGGTGGGTGGGGGTGGTGGGGACATGAGTTGGACATGAGTGGGGGCCTGCTGGCAGGTGCCCCACAGTGCTGGGGGGTGGGGGTGGTGGGGACATGAGTTGGACATGGGTGGGGGCCTGCTGGCAGGTACCCCACAGTGCTGGGGCATGGGGGTGGTGGGGACATGAGTTGGACATGGGTGGGGGCCTGCTGGCAGGTGCCCCACGGTGCTGGGGGGTGGGGGTGGTGGGAGACATGGGTGGGGGCCTGGTGGAGGGTGCCCCTGCACTGCTGGGGGGTGGGGGTGGTGGGAGACATGGATGGGGGCCTGGTGGAGGGTGCCCCTGCACTACTAGGGGGTGGGGGTGGTGGGAGACATGGGTGGGGTCTGGTGGAGGGTGCCCCTGGTGGCTGGGGGTGCAGGGGGACATGCATTGGTGGGCAGTAGTGCAAGTTGACATGTGGGTTGGCTGGGGGGCATGGCCATGTTGGATGGGGTGCCTGCAGGACATGTGCAGGGTAGGCCCCTGTGGTGTGAGCCACCTACAGGGGCCGTGGAGGGTGTAGAGGGAACACCTGGGAGGACCCACATGTGCAATTCACGTGTGGTGCTTCCCGTGCACCCCTGGAATACACGTACCCTGCTGATATCGCGTGTGAAACTTCCCGGGCACCCCGAAATACACGTAGCCTGGACATTCGCGTGTGGAACTTCCCGCGCACCCCTGGAATACACGTACCCTGCTGAATTCACGTGTGAAAATTCCGCGCACCCCTGATGTACACGTACCCTGATGGAATCGCGTATGGAACTTCAAGCGCACCCCTGTAATACACATACCCTGCTGAAATCGCGTGTGGAACTTCCCGCGCACCCCTCAAATACACGTACCCTGCTGAAATCGCGTGTGGAACTTCCCGCGCACCCCTGAAATACACGTACCCTGATGGAATTGCATGTGAAACTTCCCGCGCACCCCTGAAATGCACGTACCCAGCTGAAATGACGTGAGGTACTTCCTGCGCACCCCAGTGATACACGTAGCCCATTTGCGTGCTGGTACAGGGTTAGCGCAGCCCTTTGCGCTGGATTGGGGATTTTGATGGCTTTTACCTGCGCGAGAGGCGTTCTTGGGGGCGTAACTGGCGCTGCTGCAGGGTCGCTGCGCCACTGTGCGCCACGGCTGGTTTCTAGAATCCATGAATACGCTGTGCGCGGAAATGGGTTTTGGCGCACACGGCTGGCTCAGGGATTCGCACGCGCACACTGTGCGCCAGCCGCGTGCGCCACTTGTGCGCTGAATTCTATGAATTACCCCCATGGTTTCCAAAGTGGTACTCCTGTTTGGGTAGTATGTGTCCAATAAATTGTTTTTTAAAATGTCTTGGCTGTTGGGATCATGTTTGGCTCTGGTTTCTATATCTTCGTATGATTTTAGAACTCTTTTTCTAGATTTAGCTGGACCAAGACTTAGCCACACTATATTTGCAGATTTACCATACAATGCAGTACCAGTTAATCGATCAGCTGCTTCACAGGATCCACATTCTCTATGGGACAGCATTTTTATGCCCAAGCTGTATAATTTCTGAGACACTGTTTTATCTGATGACAGGTCATTCCAGAGGTCTTGGAGTTCTGTCTTTTCTGATTTGGTTAAGTATGCTGTGACATATCGTGCAACTGCAGTAGAATTGTCTGCAATGTACTGCACGTCTATGTTTGCATTCCATAAGTGGGCAATGATTGCATTGTAATCATTGATATATTTTTCTTCTTCTTTTCTTTTTATGCAATATGTATTTTTAGGTGACTTACCTTTAACACTATGTCTAACTGAAGACATGAGGTTGTTCACTTGACCTGTATTTGTAACTGGTCTAGGGAAACCAAATCGGCATTTGGTGTAGTATTTCCCTTTATTTTTGTATTTGTGACAACAATATTTGCCACATTTGTGTCTTTGGAATTGTAAAATTTTTGCATGAAGATCACTATTTGCGGATTCTGAATTT
Organism: Ambystoma mexicanum; assembly: GCF_040938575.1. Lineage (NCBI taxonomy): Eukaryota > Metazoa > Chordata > Amphibia > Caudata > Ambystomatidae > Ambystoma > Ambystoma mexicanum. The sequence goes on from NC_090924.1 coordinate 21,745,337, forward strand.
CACAAGTGACATATTTTTCAATAAACTGTAAAACAGTGGCATCACTGTCTTGACCAAATTTAGGAGCATCTATAATGCATAAAAGCATGTGGATATGTGGTGCTCCTCTGGCTTGGTATTCTTTTCTCCAAAAGAAATGTTGCACTTCTCCAAGGGGAGGAACAGTTTTGTTACAAATAAAATGTAGCATAGCAATGAAGCGATGGTGAAAATATCTTGAAACATTAACAGGATCCTGTGAACAAAGTTCTCCAGGTGTTAGTATATCTATGTTTGTTTTGTTTTCGTTTGATATGCGTAGGAAAGCATGTCAATCTTCCCATGCATATTCTGCACAACTTAATGTAACAAACCAAGTGGGTGGGCCAAGGTTTCTGATCATACAACGTACATCCCCAACGCGTCGAAACCAGTACTCTTTAGTACCACGCATATTTGCTAATAGATTTGTAAGATTTGCTTGTAAAACGTCATCTTTTTGTTGAACTTTTTGTAATAATTGTGAAGCTGTCATATTTTGAAAGTGTGATCCTGATTTTAATATGTGTGCAACTCTGTAACATAAAGTTGCTAGTTCACTTTCAAAGAGTAGGTGGAATATGTATTCCACATTTTGTCGAAATCTGGGATCTTCAGAATATATTCGTAATGAGCGATATTCTGATGCTGATATTTGAATAGGTCTATCATCGTATATTTCTCCTTTGCCAGTAGAAAAGAGTAGAGGAAAAGCATGTGCTTCTATACTTTTTTCCCATATGCTGATTGATGATCCTTTTGTTTGACGCATTTGGTACGTATCCAGTGCATCTTCTATGGTGTCATTAGAGTGCAATGGATGAATTGTATAATGGCCTGAAGTGTTTGATATTGTAGCAAGATCTAGGAGCTCAAATTGACCAGCTTCTTGTGTCTCTTGAATTATTTCAGTTGTATCCTTCAAGTTTTCTTCAATATTAATTTCTTTGTAATATTCATTATTCTCTTTAAGATATTGCAAGGCTTCTCTAAATTTATGTAAATCTACCAGCTGTTGTCTGTTGTTTTGTAGGTACTCCATTTACCAAGATAATTAAAGATTGTTGCATTGGACGTTGCACTCCTAGAGTGTGCACATGTTCTTTTAGATCTAATGGTAAATACACTACTTTTCCACAAATACCTTTCAGTAATTCAGAGGGAGGTAAATTTTCAGTTTTTGGTTGAAGGCATATTATTGCTTGAAATGGGTGCACTGTTTGAATTATGATGCTCTCATATACATTCAGTTGTTGAAGGGGTTTTGGTAGTGGATATAATTCTAAATGATTTGTGAAGGAGTTTGGTTCTTGTCAAGTTTTGTAGTGCAGTAACTACAAAGTATAACGGGGTCAGTTATTTCGTATTTGTTTTCTGCTATAAGGTAGAGAGCTAATTCAAACCATTTAGAATCTTCATTGTCTTCTATTTTGTATGATAGGTCTACAGTTTTTGTGTTACTTTTATAAAATGTTCTGTGGCAACATACACACACATGGTTTGGTAGTTCAGCTGATGTACTTTTAAATTTTAGTATTTCTTTTTTGTATGTGTGTAGTAAAAGGTTGCCATGTGTAGAATTGTTACTAATTTGGTTTACAACCATTTCATTCTGTAAGTGGGTTTCACTTCCAAAATATTTTTTCTGGATATAGTCGATTTCTTCTAGTAGGTCTTTTGCTGTACCATGTAGAAGAATGTTATTTAAATTGGCTGGTGCTAAAGCAGGACTTTTAGCATAGTACAGTTTATAAACTAGATTTCTTATACTTGCATGATGTGTTGATATCCTTTTGATATCATGGAAGGGTGTTTTGCAAGTAGGTCCTGTAATGCAGGCCACAGAATGTCCTTGTAGTCCTGTGTACTTGCGTACTGGACAAGCATCCATATTTTGCAGTAGTTTAATTTTGATTTTGTCTTTGCTTTTCACATATTGATTGAGGAATTGGTGTAAAGACTTGAACAATTTTTTGGGAATGTTACACATTGACGTGCATGGCCATTTGTACACTAGATGTTCTGATACAGTTCAATGGAGGGGTAAATCTACATTTTTAGGGCATATTTTTGTAAGGAGTACTTCTTGTTCCATTATGGTATTATTAACTTTTTCATAACCTCGACCACTGCTATGTATGGCAATTGTATTTGTTTGCTTTTGTTTGTAGGATTCTTCATTAATGTATGGTTCTGGGCTTGTAGTGTTACTCCATTCACCTCCACAGATATTTAAGAAGTTATTTCTGTTGACATTTCGTTTATTGAGAAGTCTTTTTTGTAATTTAGTTATTAGTTTTGTTAGTGGTTTCATTCTGTTTAACACTAAAATAAAAAACTTTCTTTTGAGAAGAAGTGCACTGTCTATCAACGCTTCTAAGATTACTTTCCTACGATAGGTTTGAAGTGTTGAACCTGGTTTCTCTCCTGTTTTTATAAGATTTTGAAGGACTTTGTGATAGAACATTTTGGCTAAAATACTTTTCTTGGTATGCTTACTTCGTACTATATCAAGATTTATAGAAGAAGTTTTATTTGTAGTGATAGTTGATTTTCTGTTAATTGTTTTTTGGGTTGTTTTACTTTTTGATAGAGGAGGCAAAGTTTGTGTACTAGAAACGTCTTCTGTTTCACTACATGACTGTATTAGCTGTTGTGTTTCAACTTTTTTTTTACAAATTCTGCTATAGATGGATGTTTATGTTGGAGACTTTTCTTTTCATTTGCTCTACTTCTGCGTTCCTTTCTATGGAGTTGCTTTTTGGTAGGCATGCTTTAGGGTCTGTTGAAAAAAATACAGAAGGTATGGGTTGGGGTGTTCTGCAATGCATGTGTGTTGTGTGCATGCGTGTTTGAGTGAGATGATAAAGATGTATGTAATGGTGTGTGATTGTGCATTGGGAAGTACAACTACTAGGGATGGGTATTCTTGAATTAATGTGTTACTAAACTGGGGTTCAGATGACAGAAAAAAGTTAGCCAGTGGTGTGGAGAAGTATAAATAGTATATCTAAAGCTATACAATTAAAACAGTTGTTTCTTCTGCAACATCTAAATTCCAGCGGCTGAGTTGGGTAATTTGTGTGGCGAAAAATAGGAATTTGTGGGCCATTCTGCCAGTAAATCACTGTTTAAGATGGGAGGAGTTTTGGTCAAAATGGTGCAGAATCTCTATTTTTAGGCACAGAAGTAGCATGAATTAACCTTAGAGTGTGTTTGAGTAATAATTCAAATATTATGGTAACAATCTACTTACTTTTTTTCTAAAATGAGCAGTTTGCTTCTTAGTTGTTCTTTGTAATTCAAATTTGGCTGCTTATTTTCAGGAGAATGGTCTTCACTGCAATTGTAAAAGAAAGAAATTAGTAATTCGGTTTGTATATAGCACTGTTTTTAATTTAGACATAGATTTTTTAACTTGAAATGCTCAGCGCCTTCCTCAAAACCATTAAAACTATCTTATGACTAACTGTAGGAAAGAAAATATCTTTACTATGGCTTGTCAAAATCATAATCTACCACTGTATACCACTATTCCTGTAACTAAGCTTTTCCACATAATAGTGAGTCCATGTGATAGCCTGCTTTTCCACATAAGAGGGATTCAATGTCATAGCCTGCTTGTCCTATATAAATGTAAGTAATTATATAAACTAAAACAATTAAAACCAAGTATGTGTTTGTACAAATATTATTCTTTGAGATTTGATGATAGAGTGTGCATGTAATTTTATTTGAGCATATGTAGTCTATATATTTTATTTCAAAAATGTTAGTTTAACATTATTTGCGTGTTTGTGTGTGTACAAAGAAATTAAACGGTATAAAGGTTTGTAAGTAACAGTTAATTTTAGGAGAATGAAAAAATGATCGTAGATTCATTTTACAGATTATACAAGGTAAAAGTCGGTTAGAAAATATGTTCATGTACTGTATAGAAAATATGCATACCTGTAGTTTGTGTTCATGCATATGGATATGGACGAAGCTGCAAGTAGAAATCTTGGAGACTTGTCTAGTATTTCTTGTGCTTGTCAATGGTATGAGACTTGTAGTCCGAGAGATTCTATGATGATGCAGTTACATGTAGAGGTCTTGGATTTGATTGGTGGATGGTCATGTGATTTCTTAACTATATCCAATGAGGGAATGGCACAGAGAGTGAAGTGGAAATGGTAGAAGGGCTGTCCATGTTACGATATGTTCGCAGACATGGCGGTAGTTCTACGACACCGCATATTACATCTGGGGAATTTGGGGTGGGGAGGCATGCAAATGAGATTGAATGTAGCAAGGGAGTAAAATTTAGTGAGTGTGTTGTGCTAGGAGAGGTTTTCTCAGATATTCTTTTTGCTGAGAGAAGAACAGATAGCTATGGCTGAGTGTTTTAAAAAACAGATTGTGTGGATTTTGGGAGACTCGTGGATACATTGGTTGAAGGTGCATGCAGAAAGCTGTGGAGTATCTATAGATCTTGGATTCCCAATTGTGGAAGTGCACTGGCATGGAGTGCGTGGAATGAAGTGGCTGCACTTGCTACCTCTCTGTGCAACTTTGAAGATAGAGGAACATCCAGACATAATTGTAATTCATTGTGGAGGTTACAGTTTAGGACATGTGTCTGGAATTTCTTTGCAATTTGCAATGAAAGAAGGACTTCAGAAGATCATGGACATGTTTCCAAACTCCAAAGTAATTTTTTCACGGATTGCGCAGAGACAAATGTGGCTTCGTTCTTTCTCATGTGGTCCACAAATGGAGAAAGCAAGGCGTAATGTCAATAAGGCTGTTTGTGCCTTCCTAAGAGATTTTGGCATGTCCTCTTTTCACAATGAAATATTATATTTTTCATAGTACATACATTTTTCGCAGAGATAGAGTCCATTTTACCTATGCTGGCAATCAGATTTTTCTGAGAAATGTACAAAATGCATTGCAACCTTTTTTTGAAATGCAGCATCCATTTTGAAGTAGGTGTTAAGTATTTATAATTTTTGACATACAAACACCTCCCAAAGGCTCTTTTCTGAGCCACCACTTCCTCCCAGAGAAAAATGCAATAATAGGGTAGCATCCCAATATATTTTATGTTCGCGAACTGTCCGCGGACTTTCAAGATATAGAAAGGGCCCTGCGTTATTTATCTTTACTTCTGTTTTTTAACTGTGAAAGGCGGCTCTGAAAAGAGCCTTATTTTTGTTGTTGTTGTTATTTTGTATTTTTTTAGGTTTTTTACACACGACACACTAGGAGAGGAGGGGAAAAGAGGGTAAAGGGGGGGACACCAACCACAGGGATAAGAAAGGGCGAGCTGAGAGAGGAAGATGAAGAGTGGGTTTTATTTGGGAAGTGTGCAGGTCTTTTCGTGCTCGGAGACGATAGTCTCAAAAGCACTGCGAAGGCGCTCCCCCCTGCAGAGTACTGTGTCACAGTACATACATACAACTGTGACCCTCGAAAGGTAAGGGTCATCATAATTCTGTATGGCCTGTGAGGCAGCTTGAGGAAGACGCTGTCCCACAGAGGTGTTCCTTGTGGTGACATGATCAGAAACGGAGGATGAAGTAGAGGCAATCAACCTACTACGCTCTTCGCAAGATACAACCTTGCGAATGGCCCCAGTGTGGAATGAGTTCAGGTGTCGCTTCATGGTCATAGTCCCAAAGCTATACGAACCAGGCCTCCCGCGACTGAGTAACACTCATTGCAGGTTACACGGTTCGCACGAGCCCTAGGACCATTCCCATGAATGGTAAACAACCTCCACACCCAAGAATCACGCCGAGGGCGGGTAGTAGGGTTTTCCTCTACCTCATTCTCGTCATCCTCTTCTTTTACTCTGTATCCTCACTCCTGCTCCCCTCTTCAGGCCCTTGGGGAAATCATGGTGGTGGAGGGGGTGGGGATGGTGCTGAGGCAGATGTAGCACCAGGTGGCAATAGTGGAGCCATGGATGTCATCGGCTTGCAGATGGAAATCTCAAAATCTGCAAAGTATACAGCAAAATGCAGTGTGCTCTGTGGAATAGCCAGAAACACAATGAGAATGAGCTTTAGGGTCTTTTATAGGGGTGCTTGTGCGTGGTTCGCGGACATGCGCGCCGTCCGCAAGACAGATCGAACACCAAAAAAGGTTCAAAAAGTCACAAAAACTAAGTGGAAACTTAGGATTACTATGTGGGATTTGTGGTATGTTCAGTTTTTAATGAGAAATATTGTGGATTACTTGGAAATGTACTTTTAAAGTGTTCGGGGACACGAACAGAGTCTGCATTCAGAACATGCGATCAGCGTGGGCGCGGTCACATGATTGTTTCATGAGCATGTTTGCTAAGGTAGCAGCCGTCCGCAGGACACCCAATGTACGGACATTGTTTTGCGCATGCGTGTTGATGTTCTGCGGACCGTGTTCGGGTCCTGAACTAATTAAAAGTGCTTCACACATAAAACAAACAGTTACGGACAGCCGTTTGTTCTTAGCACAGTTTAATTTACTTGCGCACAATACGGACAGACATAGCGTCTCAAGCACACCTCCATTTTTGTTTATTTATGAACAATTCAGGACACCACAAGTGTTCTTAGAACAGTTTCAACTTGCTAGCGAACCCTACGAACAGGCATACTGTTCTTAAGGACACATTTTCGTTTATTTACGAACATTTCAGGACACTACGAGTGTTTTTAGAACATTTTCAACTTGCATGAGAACATTACGGACAGATATAGTGTCCTCAGCACACTTAAATTTTCATTTATTTGCGAACATTTCCGAGCAAACGCGCTGTCCGTGGACACCTAAATTGGTTTTACCACAAAGAACTGAAAGTAATTACAACACAATATAAAAAAGTAACTTTATTTAACATATATAAACAATTTATGACTGAGAAGGTGGGGCAGAAACGGAAACAAAAACAGGAGAATAAGGGTTTTCAATATAAGTGGGATCAGGTGAAGAAGGGATGGAAATCTCATCAAAACATTGTGGTCCATGGACAGAGTTTGGGGTTAAATGAATGGGATATGTTGAGGGGGGACAAGTACAGGTGGGACAATGGTATGTTGTTGGTGGTTTTAGGTGATCTTCCACAAAGTTCTTTAAATCCGTAAAATTTGCCATAAATTGGTCCATTTTGCGGGTAATGTGTTCAAGAGTGTTATCCGCCGCTTCTTTTTCTTTGGAAGTTGCAATTTTTGTATGGTCTGTAAAAAAATAAAATGTATGTGTTGAATGTATGCAAAATAATATTTATTAATTGGTTTATATAGTAAAGTGTGTACTATTAGGTGGACTACCTTCTAACATTTCGTCTCGTGGGAAATGCTCCTCTAGCCAGTCCAGAGTACTACACATTTCTGTGAGAAAACAAAAAAGTAATATGTTATTTTTTTCTAATATAGAAAGTTTATAAATATATGAGTAAAATGAAGTGCACTTACTATTTCTGGTAAGAAATGTAATTAGTAGTCTATACATCTGGTCTTGCTGTTAGTTGTGGAGTGTATGTGAGGTAATTGTGTTGGAAGCCACTTTATCTTCTTTTGGTATATTCCATTTTAAAACATTTGTATTTAAATGAATGGTTAGTGTGTTACATGTATGGGTTATATTTCTTAAGTATTACTACATATACTTTGTATGTGTGCTGCTTTGTGAATTTGTTAAATGTTCCATCAGTGATGTCATCAATGACATTTGTGATGTCATCTTTGATGTCCTGGGTGATAGTCTTGCAGTGCACGGTGGTGGCGCGAGTTATGGTTGTTTAGCTTACCATAACTGGCGAATTTCAGGGGTTTTTCAGTTTTACTTGGAACCAAAATGTCCCTTTAACAACATTTTTTTACTGAATCTGATAGGTTTTTAGTAGCGCAACTTAACCATAACGTCCCTTTAACAAAGTTTTTTCACTGAATTTCATAGGTTTTTAGTAGTGCAACTTAACCATAACGTCCCTTTAACAAAGTTTTTTTTACTGAATTTCATATGTTTTTAGTAGCACAACTTAACCATAATATCCCTGAGTTTATATATATGTAACATAGAACATTCTGAATCCCTAGCTAGTGATTTCAATGTCCACGGACTACCGCCATGTCCGCGGACATATCGAAAAGCTGAGCGTGGTGAATGTAAATTTAAATAGTGTGCCCCATTTCCCCTTTGAGGTTGGCTCTGAAAAGAGTCTTTATTTTTGTTTTTTTTGCAGATGCTTGACAGACACCTGTTATTTTGTATTTTTATTTTTTATTTTTCTTACTTTACTCCTAAAATCTTCACATAACCTTCTCCAAAGCAACCCTTACATTCCAAAACAGAATGGCATTTCCCATAAAAGCTAAGGAAATGTCATCTTCTTTAAAATAAACAGCATTACTGGAATCAATATTCTCATTATTACAGAAGAACATACCAGCTCTAAGCATAAAGGCACACATGCCTCGGTTAATTACACACCTAGCATTGTTTTGCTGAGGAAAAAAAACGGAACTATTGTCCCATATTGCCCAAGGTACTAATCCAGAAAAAAATACTTTGGCATTTGTGATGTCATCTTTGATGTCCTGGGTGTTAGTGTTAGCAGTGCACGGTGGCGCGAGTTATGGCTGCTTATCTTACCATAACTGCCGAATTTCAGGGGTTTTTTCGGTTTTACTTTGAACCATAACATCCCTTTAACAAAGTTTTTTTACTGAACATATATATGTATATATATATATATATATATATATATATATATATATGTATATATATATATATATATATATATATATATATATATATATATATATATATGTATAGCCTGTATATGTTTGGAAAAAGTATTGAAAGAGGCACCTTCTACACTCATTTGTAAAGAATTGCAGTGGTTGGGAAGGAGAAATTCCCTTCCAAACTCTGCAGAGATGGTAGCTCACTAACTATGCATGCTCACAAAGTGGTTTACCTCATTAGTCAGTTACGCACGTGCAAAATAATGTGTGCACAAAAGACAACCAGTGCACAGTTTTAGAAAAATAATTAGAGGGAACATTTCTCACGACCTCTCTTTTGTGTGAACTGTGCTAGATGGAGTTGAGGAAGGAAACTTCAAGACAAGCAGCTATTGGAACTGAATTGAACTTGGGAAAGGGAACCCAAGCAGAAATGTAAGCTAAGAACAGCTGAGACTTGTTGACACGTGTTCTCTAGCTGTGAGGGCAAGCATGGGTTTTGACAAAGACAGACATACTTTTGATTTGGACTTACAGACACAGACTTACCTTAGTTTTCTTTAGGCAGGAGACAAGTTAGGCCTTACACCATAGTGATGTTGAAACCTTCTTTGAAACTTGAAATCTGTTGTCTGTGTCATCTCTTGATACCATGCCTGTCTCACACCACCCCATTTGCCCTTTTCTGGTTCAGCAAATGGGTGGTTTGAGGGGAGGAGACTGCTCGTTCTACTTACCATGCACACCTGGTACATGTATAGCTTAATCAGCTCTTGCCCTCAGACCAGCCACTCAACATTCCACACTATCATCTGGTGGCTTCTCTGCATCCTCCCTTCCCATCTGTGTTGACTATGTTTTTGTGGCAGGATTTCTTTACACATCTACAAGTACATGGAATGGCATCCCTCCAGCTCAACATCTCAAGATTCTGGGCATTATGCTTGTGCCTGCACTGGACTGTTGCAGAGATCCCACTCTGAACCCATCTTTGCACTTGCTACCATCTATATTCAAATGTAGGTAGCAAACTTTAAGCTACCACTGAAACAAAGGTGCTTATTTTTTTACATCACTGCAACCTGGATATGGATATTTCCCTTCATCTCTGGGGTATGCTCCCCTGAGTAGAGTCTTCATTATATGTGTTATTTTTCCCTCTGACTTCCCCTTCTTCCTTTAAGGTGATTTAATTTATCCTCTTTGCTCTACTCATTTCTTCCTATAATTGGCTCATTTCAACTCATACTAAGATTTCCTCTTGGTCTACTTGTGTCTACTCCTCCCTCTGATTACAAAATTTTTGTATTGTGTCCTTCTTTCATAATCTCCTTTACTCAATGCTTTTTTTCTGTGCTGTGACCGCTATCACTTTGACACATCTCGTTTTCCTCTAACAAAAATCTATATCATCCCTCTCTTGCTGACATACCTCTTCATCATCCTGATTCTTCCTCTGCTGTTCTTTCATCTGCTATATCATGCTAACTTGATTATGTGTACGCTCTCTATTATGTAGTGTTCTTTTATTGTAAGTTCCCTCAAACATGGCTGATCTCTTGCAGTATACCCGAAATTCCATATGTAAGTGAGAACAACATTGGAATAAATACTCCTCTTCCTTGCAACTTTTTTCACATTCTTGTCTTCACAATCCCTACTATCCTGGTTTATTCCACACTAAACAACTTTACTATCAAGCTTTTATACCCTCTCTCACATCATCCTCATTGCTTATTTTCCCTTCTTGATCCTGGCCCTGCTTAATTTTCTCTGTGTTCCCCTCTCTCGGCCTCTGACTGTGCCTCTTGTTTTACTTCTAAAATTGATCATCTGTCTTTGTCTTTCTATTTTGCTTCCCCTCCACTGTCCATTCTGTCCTGTCTAAACCTGCACACCTTTTCCTGATTTACTCCTCTTATAGAATTTTCTTTCAGGATCCTGGTCTAATGTGTCAAAATCACTCTGCCCCATTGAGCACTCTTCCTTCAGCCCATATTAATTTTCCAAATCCACACTTAGCCAACAACTTAACTTCTACCTTTAAACCTTCCATCTCGACTGGTTTCTTTCATCTTTCAATGAAGAATCAACAATTGTCCAAATTCTTGAATATCCTCTCTTGATCCCTCTCTTACTATTAATTACCACCAAATTCACTTCTTCCTTTTTTATCTAAACTTCTTGAGAAATCTATCTAATCTCAATTATCTCTTTACCTAGACTCCTCATATTCTCTTCTGCCTCCACTTCAATCAGGCTTCTGCCCTGCTCACTCAAACTGAAATTCCTCTTCTATCTGATACATGTTTTCTTATTTTCTCTGGTCATTAAACACTCTTCTCTTATCATTCTTCCCGAGCTGCCTAGAACTTTCAACTTGATGGATCATTCTATTATTTGCTCCAATCCATCTTCTATAGTACATCTGTCTTTGTCTCTCAAGTTTCTCTTCTTAGGTTTCTAATCTCTCTAACTATTCTGTCTCTTGGGCTGGTGACACCTGCGGTCTCCCCTCTTGCAGTTGGGGTTACACAAGGTTAAAGTTCCAATCCTCAGGCCTTTATTGTTCTGTCTTTACACCAGTCATCTCTCTTCTTTTATTGTCAGATTTGTGATTCAATGTCATTTTTCTGTTGATGATGTTCACATTGTTCTCTCATTTTCCACATTTCTGACCAAATTCATTATTTCCTCTCTAAATGTCTTGCAGCCACTAAGCAATTGATGATCGCCCATGATCTTCACCTCAACTCTGTCACAACTGATATTCTATGCGTTCCCCCTCCCTCATATTATTCCCTTCCTCTCCAATCTTATTAATTTCTTGCTCAGCATTCTTCCTCACCCCTTATCTGTCTCGAACATCTTCACCATCATCATCATCATCTTTGACCCTTTGCTTACATTAAACTATCATATCCCTTCTCTCACTAGTTGCTATGAGATTCAGAGATATTGACCTTTACTCACCTTCACTGCTACCAAAACCCGTATTATCACACTGGTCTTCCCATGTCTCAACTACGTTACCTCTGTATCTTGGCCTACGCTGCTTATGCTTTCTCTTTGCTCAAGCCTATTTTAACTGTGCTTGTTTTTTTCTATCCATTTCTTCCTTACTGGGCTCCGGTTTCTCTCCTTCCATGCCCTTCTCATGTTGCCTATTGCCAATTGTCTCTAAATGTCTTTATTACGTTATACCTCTCTGTCTCTCTTCATTTCCATTCACCCCATGCTCATCTCACCCCTAAATATTGAAGTGCTCCTATGCCATTACTTTCTTCTTTTTCTTCTAATGTAGCCTTTTTAAACTTTAAAAGGTCACCTTTTATTCCCCAACACTAAACGTAGCCTCATTTTATCATGATTTTTCTCTTTTCAGTGCTTTGGTGAAAGCGCTTTATAAATCCAAATAAATAAAACATTGAAAAGTAGACAAGCTTAAGATTGCACAGTCAGTTTTGTTCTGACCCCTTGACAAACCTATCATGCATTGGCCCTCATTATGAATTTGGCTGTAATTCATAAGTCCATTGCCCAAGAGTCAAACCACTTGGAGAAAAGAAAGCCACCCTGGCTAAAACCACTTTCAATACTTTTTTAAGGTGGCATGTGGGCATGTGTGTGGCAAAGCTACAGAATCTGGGAATGAGAGGAAAGCCCTGGGGGATCCGCTGTATGTCTGCTGTAGGGATGGTGTCACAATGCAGAAGGCTTTTCCCAGACACAGTTCTCCCTAACCCCATTCACTGGACTATGTCACAAGGATCAGTTCACATTTGCTTGCATGCTCATCCTATACAGATAAAGATTTTTAATTGATTTTGCATGGAGATCTTTTCCTATGTTTGTTATCTTGAATATGTGTATGGCTATCTGTCACTCCACTGCACCTACAAAGAATTATACCCAAGCAACTCATTTCCTGGTCAGCCCTTGTAGTATTTTTAAGCAGGTGGGATGCGCTTACCGCTGGGAGGTGGACACTGATGTGACACACTGCCATCAATCCCGGCAGTTCCTCTTCATAGGACTACGACTATGGGTGGAAATACTGCAAGAGGAATTTGCAACAAAGAACTAAATATGCACGGGATGAGTTATGCCCCATAATGTTGATCACTATGATCACTGTGCTCAATTTCTGGAATACCTAAAGAAGAGACAGAATCTCTGCATCTGCTGTTTGACTTCTTCAATCGCCCAATTTAAACTTCTCGCTTGTATTTTTCTTCTCCTCCCACTAACTAGAGATTTAATAACTCTCAATGTAACATTGATATAATGCCTCCACCCATGTCATGCCCGAGTTATCACACATTCCAGATACAGAAAACTTCACTTTTCCATCTTCATGAAAAGCAAGACACATCACAACTCTTCTCTCACCTCCCTTAAAGGCAAGAAGACGCACAGACATCAGAGGATCTTTTGGCAACCAGTATCAATGCTTACATCGACCCAAAGGGTCCTAACCACACTGAAAGGGGTGACCACATATTTTCTACATCAGCACTCTGCTCTTGGTGCAGACTTTCAAGTGGATAGTGTAGTAAAAAAGTCCCAGTATCACCTCAGGTGATTGATATTAGTGAAACTATATATAAGGATTTTTGGGGCCTGGGTCCAAGATACCTTCAACTATCCTTCCGTAAATACCTCTCCTCTCGAACCCTTTGCTCCTCTACTTCTAACTCCCTTAGGGTCAGTTGTTTTTCAAAGAAACGAGCTTGGGGCAGATCTTTGTCTTCGGCTGGGCCCTCCCTTTGGAACAGCATCCCGGCCACCTTGAAACTTGAGGAGATCCATTGCCGGTTCCGGAAACACCTCAAGACCTTCCTCTTTGCTTCTGCCTTTACCGCTCTTCTCCCCTAATGATCTGTTTTCTCTCTCGGCACTTTGCAGCTGCCCACTCTCTGTCCATTGGTCCCAGGTACCTCTCACCCAGCCTCACTCCACACTGCCTCCAGGTCACCCCTTGCACAGGTATCTGTATCTGTACCCATACAGTAGCCCATTTCTCCTCTGCACTTACAAGATATACCCTATCTGGCTAATCATGCACTTGCCACTGGCTGGCTGCACTACCTTTTTTCACTGCTTGCATTTATTTATTTAGTTCATTTATTATTTGTTCTGTACTCTCCTCTGTTCCGCACTTTCCATTTCTCCCACCTCTACGCACTTTCTCCCTTTTCCATGCACTTACGCATTCTTAATGTCACTGGGCCTAGTAAGATTGTTGTTTTTGTTCTCGCTTGTTCCCCTCCCTTTGCTTGGTCGCGCTCTGAAACACTTGTGTATGAGCGCAATATAAATAAAATATCATTTCATATCTATCATATGTAATAAGAATTGTGAAACTCTAGTACAGCCAACGATTATGCCCAGATTAGACTACTGAAATGCGCTCCTGAGCGGAGCTAAAATTAGTTGCATAAATAAACTCTAACTACTTCAAAATGACGCAGTGCGCATTGTTAAGAATAGACCCAGGAGGGACCACCTCACTACCGCTAGAAAGAAATTGCACTGGTTACAGTTGCATCCAGGATTCTTTTTAAGGTTATCACCTTGACACATAAATGTTTATTTGGATCTGAACCTTTGTATCTCAAGGTAGCATTGCCTTGTAATCCCAGAGGTGAGTTACCAGATCCATCGACACTCTTAGGGCCTCATTACACGGTAGGCGGTAAGGGTTTACCGGTACTGGTAAGGGCACCGGTACCGGTAAACCCTTAACGCCTTACTACGAGGTCCCTTTATGGACCCAACCTTAACGGCTGGTGTAATTTGCGGTACCGTAATTAGCTCCTTCCCCATTCCCATTGAGCCCTATGGGGCAAAAATGGGAATGGGGAAGGGCCATGGAGAAAGGGGGAATTACTGCCCTGCCAACCTTGGAATGGGGTGGTAATTCCCCTTTTCTCCATGGAGGTACCGGTATGGTACCGGCGGCAGCCATGGTGCTAATAGCACCATGGTTTACCGCATAACGTGTAATAAGGCCCTTAGGCTCATATATCCTTATGCTAAGATAACAAGAGGGAACAGGCGTTCCATTCCTGTACAAACTGCAACGGCCTGGAATGGACTGCCTGTTGATCTGCAGAGAGAGAGAGAGAGACATCTCCATACCTTTCAAAAACAGCTTAAGACATTACTATTTAATTGAGATTGCCCCGTTCGTGACAGGATTCCTTTTCTCAACATGTCTTGTTATTGGCAGTGCTTTTCTATGTATGCCCTAATGCCTGCTGGCCCCGGCGCATAAGAAGAATACATTTCTTTTTTTAAAACCCTGTACATTGCAATCACACACATACAACCCTGCCTCACCATTAAGTAAAATGCATGCACATGCCTCAATGGCATACACAACACATACACATGTATCAACATACTGCAATGTCAAGAACAACATGCAAAACACACTTGCATGCATCTCCATTCTGCACTGGCACACAGTGGGCCTCATTACGACCCTGGCGGAATGGGTTAACGGGTGCCGCAAAAGGATGCGGACCCGTTAAACCTGTTTCGCCACATTACGAGGTCCCCTTGCGGGACACGGTAAGCACGCCTGGTAAAACCAGGTAAAACCAGGCGTGCTTACCGGGTCCTGTGAGGGAAGAGGGAGCAAACAACGGGCCAACTCATAATCGGCCCGTTGTTTTCTCCCTCTCCCATTCCCATCCTGCCATATGGGGGCAGAAATGGGAATGGGGAAGGTCCGGGTCCAGGCCATTGGAGGGAGGAATTACCGGGCCCTCCAAACTCGGAATGGCCCGGTAATTCCTCATTCTGGGAAGCCGGACCAGGAGGCAATTTTGGCGGCAGCCATGCAGCCAATAGCGGCATGGCTACCGCCGAGGAGATAATGAGGCCCAGTGTTTGAAATCACGATTTGATAAGCAGCAGCCATAACTAGTTTGAGTGTCATGCATCAGTAAGTCAGACAAAACTACCTTTAAGAAATCTGAAATTCTTAAATAGCGTGCCACAAATGTAACTTTCAAATGAGATAAACACTTTACATATATGTCCATAAGGTCTGTTCAATTATGCTTCAAATATATTCTAAATGTGCCCTAATGTTTCTTTATACACATTCCCAAATACACAAAGTTATTGTGTCACATAGTTATGTTTTGTATGCCCCCACTTGGCCATCAAAATCACAAGTAGCTCCTGGTAGCTTCAAATGACAAGCTAACCAGCATCCCCTAGTCTAGACCTAGGAGATAAACTAAACTGCTCTCATCGATTTCGAACCCTGCAATTCACTCACATACCTCACTAGCATGCACCAACCTCCGCTAAACACGGTAGACATCCATCACAGAATTACACATTAACCCAACAATTGGGTAAATTACTGTGCACTCTTCTATCCTGCTAAATAGCGACAATATGCTTTTAAACATGAACTCTTTTTTAAGTATTCATTCTGTATAACCTACAGCATTCTGTTAAAATGCAGACACTGCCGCCTACAAACTCCAGCATCTCTCATAAATGCAATAATCACTAATAAACAATTTAAAACTATTCCAACCCTCTGACCCTAGTGGATCCATGCAGTGTCCTAAAAACTGCTCAATCCATGATCAGCTAACTGTTCACTATAGCACAAATTAACTGCAACACTTCCTTAAATTGTTATCCTGGGGTAATAGTATTGGAAAAGCAGAACTCAATTGCAGAGTTCCTTCACCCTCAGCCAACATAACAAATATATAGTGCTTCCTGCAACATTTCCACAGGTCATGGGGAACACACAACTATTCACAAGCTTCTCTGGTGCCCCAAACAAAAATGAGGGTATTGAACTCCAAAGCCTTATCAAAAAAAAAACCTCAAGTTTCAATTGCTTGAGCAATCTGAGGGAATCCTTGCACTGTTCGTTGCACCATCCTCACATGATCTGGGACCTCTTGCTCATCACTCCATAAATGAGTGGCCTTCACAGCCCATACATCGCTGCATAGTCATATAGGAAAAAGTGCTTTACATGCTGGTCCTAGTTCCTCACAGGCTCTCTACAACCTTCATGTCCAGTGCCTGTCTAACTACACTGCCCTGAAGTATGTCACCCAGTCTGTCCAGGCCAGGTAGGAAACAGAAATCTAGTGAGGAGACCACTTCCTATTGGATGTGCTATGATAACAGTATGTCATCATTGAGTCCTCAGCTCCTGCAGAGGATGGGGCTGAATGGCTAGCTCTTCTACCAGTTGCTTTGGTCTATGCTTGTCCTCACTGCACACCTTGGCACAGCTGGTGCATGCTGGAGTCAGCCCCTGCAAGCGCTGGGACATACACACCATTCCTTAGATACCTCTCCAGAGACAGCAGACAAACACGGAAAGCAGTATCTACCTACACCAGATTGATACAGTTCAGAACTTCAGAGGCACCCTCAATAAAACACTGGACACCAGACGCCCTACTCTACCAGGAGGGAGAGACACCAGGCCTTGTAGCACTAGACCATGGCAGAATGTAACCCTCTTCCTCCTGCAGGATAAGGCTGGGCACTGAAACAAACAGCAGTACAACTCAAGCATTCTCTATCAAAAAACACCCAACCAGGACCCTTCTCCTCCATCCGCCCTGTCACCAGGACGCCATCTATCTCACCAGAGCCTCACACAGTAGCAACCACTCGCTCACCCTGCTTCATCGCATGAGAGCATTGCTATGGCTGGCTGCCACTGGAAGGTAAGGATGGCTTCCTTTTGGGATGGTGGGATGGGTCATCTCTTTCTCTCAGTTGTCCCCCCTCCAATCAACGTGGTTTGTCAGATTCATCACTAGTTGTATAAAGAAAGATTCTGGTCTCCATCCCAGCTAAGTGCTCAAGCAGTGTCTTAATTCCTCTTTATAGGTTACAGGTATGAAGGTAACTTCATAGGCAGGGACCCGTCTGCACTTCCATCCTCAGGCAGCCCAGCTTACTTATGCATACTCACATCATCCACGCAACACTGAACACCCAATCCATCACATCATAGCCTCCTCCCTCGCAGGTACTTGTGTGCAAGATGCATATCACCACACTTCTTAAGGAACAAAAGACACATCACCAAAGGTGTCTTGTTTGCTCAGTAGGAGTTGGTTTTCAGGTGCATGTTTCCTTGTGACAACTCAAACAACTGCTTCTCCAACACCCATAGCCTATTCTGCATGGATCATAAATGCATATGCAAAATAGGTGGCTCATTGATTGTGATTCAGGTTGAACGTTTAGGCCTTTATGGCAGAGACTCTCTAGAACATTAGCCATGGCTGCATAGCAGTATAGGGGCCCTTCTCCCATAAATATATATTTTCTTCACAACCAGGAGGTCCCTTCAGTTGTTTGATCCCTTTCTTATTGTGAAACCAGAGACATTGATTTTGAGTGTGAACCCAGACTTTTGACCTTGGATTCTGTCTCACATTCATATATATCAGGAGATGGTGCTTTTCTTTCATGTTGTCTCCTTCATCAGTCAAAGAGACTTAGGGGGTCATGTTCAATATTAAATGGCATACGAGTGAGGTGTAATGGTTGTATGCCTCCATTTAAAGCTCTGCCCCATGTTTGTGCTGTTCCAAGGCGGAGGAACAGAGAAGTGGAGTGGGCATCTCTGCTTTGCTTTCCTCCACCGTCTTGGGTGAGCTCCACGTTTTATGGCTGCATCAGATTTTCATGCAGGCGTAAAACACATGGATTCCTAGGGAATAAACATGACATGTATACCTGGTAAATAGCATAAATATTACATTGGAATCCATTATAAAAATGGTGCCTGCAAAGCATCTTTTCAGATGTTTCTACCGAGTGAACTGCGCAGAATAAGTTCAATATTTTTCTCAAACATTGCAGCTATTTTGCATTTTATTGCAGCAGTGTGAATCATTGAGACATAGGCCCTCATTACGACCTAGGCGGTAAGGGGTTTACGCCGGCGTAAGCATCGCCGACCCTTACCGCCTGAGTACGAGTTCCCTTAGCGCCATGGCGGATTTAACACCTGCTTTTAGCAGGTGTTAAAATCCATGGCGCTAAGGGACCATGGAGTTAATTACGCCACCGTAATTTACGGTGGCGTAATTAACGCCTTCCCCACTCCCATTATGCCCTATGGGGCAAAAATGGGAATGGGGAAGGGTAAATGGGGATTGGGGACTTACCGCCCCGCCAAGGTCGGAATGGGGCGGTAAGTCCGCCAACCACCATGGCGGAATTGCACCCTTAGCGGCATGGACCATGGTGCTAATAGCACCATGGTTCTCCGCCAAGGTCGTAATGAGGGCCATACTGCTGAAATTAGGAAAACCTGCTCTATGTCTTAAATACTAGGGCTACAGAATGAGTTGCAATAAGCGGTAGTGAGGGCTGCCAATGAAGCTGTCCCAAAGCTTTATGGGTTGCTGTCATACAGGATGTATTGGAGGCTGTCACTAAGCAGTGGAAGAGGGTGTTAGTGAAGCAGTCCCAAAGCTGTAGCCATAGATGTGGTATTGGCTGTTTGTGAGGCTGTCACCAAGCTGTGGTTTGTTAGCATGTGAATGATGTGATTATGATGTGAATCACTGTGCGTTAGCCACAATACAGGCTTCACATGTACCCTTTTCATGTGTTTGACAGCCGTACTACATCTCCTGCACAGCACCAGGACAGATATGATGAAGCTATAGCACACAATTGAAAATGAAATGGCTGCATAGCTAAAACACAGCTAAAATACACTGGTAAAACCAGCCGTTAAAGTTGGGTCCCGCAAAGGGAACTCGTAGTAAGACGGTAAGGGTTTACTGGTACCGGTGCCCTTACCGGTACCGGTAAACCCTTACCGCCTACCGTGTAATGAGTCCCACTGACTGTGCATCCTTCACAACAGCTAAATTAAAGCCTTTAACAACAAGACATGGGAAGGATAGCCACCTTCAGGAAAAACCTCCAAGTACTCATTCAAGAGCTTTGTATTTGAAAAATGTTGGTAACAGTTTATATGATCTCATCACAAGATTTCTTCTTCAATTGCTTTGAGTGTTCATCTTCATTCATTGTGGCTCTGACCTTCATTTCACTTAAAAGCAATCTCAGTTAGAATTATCAGGCAACCATCAATTATTTTCAGCCAGTAAATCATCAGAAGCATTGAGCATTCTACCCTTCACAGACCCCCAAAAGACAGTCTCTGTTGGCATCCATATCTTTATAAACAAAGTAGCCTTTCTAAGCCATAGGAAGGTTTCTATTATTTTTCTCCAAAAATACTTATCTAGAGATTATCGTATAGAACAATGTGTGCATGCACTTTTTATGAATCCAAAAAGAAGAGCTCTGCAGATAAAGTTTATATTCCAGAGCTATTCAAACATTTGTTTATTTATAGTTTTTTAATAATGCTACATAGGATATCCTTAATGAAAGTACAAAACAGACAGACAGACGCACACATACAGCCCCCCTATGCATATCTCATTCAGTCAAAAATGTGTCTCTTTTTTCTCCAATATATTTGAGATTAACAAACATAACATTTTCCAAACTAAGATTTGATTTTTAGAAGCAAAACATTGCAATGTGTAATGGGTTTCTGGAAGGGTGACAACATTTTGTATTGTGATAGTTGCACAACTGATACAAATTCACAGGGTAATTCATAGAATTTCGCAGAAAAGTGTCGCAAGCGGCTGGCGTGCGATTGTCTGCGCCAGCCGCGTGCGCGAAAATCGATTTCCGCGCACAGCGCATTCATGGATTTTCGCATCCAAAACCAGCCGTGGCGCAGCGTGGCGCAGCGACCCTGCAGCAGCGCCAGTTACGCCCCCAAGAACGCCCTCGCGCAAGGAAAAGCCTTCAAAATCCCCAAATAATCGCAAAGGGCTGCGGTAACCCTGGACCAGTTCACCGGGCTGGCAAACAGCAAACGCCAAGCGGGGAACGTGTATTTCAGTGGTTTGCGGGAAGTTCCACACACGATTGTCCTGTGTACGTGTGCATCAGGGGTGCGCGGGAAGTTCCACACGCGATTACAGCAGGGTATGTGTATTCCAGGGGTGCGCGGGAAGTTCCACACGCAATTTCATCAGGGTACGTGTATTTCAGGGGTGCGCTGGAAGTTCCACACGTGATTGGGCCCGTGCGAGCAGGGTACGTGTATTGCAGGGGTGTGCGGGAAGTTCCACACGCGATTTCATCAGGGTACATGTATTTCAGGGGTGCACGGGAAGTTTCACACGCGATTGGGCCAGTGCGAGCAGGGTACGTGTATTTCAGGGGTGCGCGGGAAGTTCCACACGTGATTGGCCCCGTGCGAGCAGGGTACGTGTATTCCAGGGGTGCGCGGGAAGTTCCACACGCGATTTCATCAGGGTACGTGTATTTCAGGGGTGCGCGGGAAGTCCCACACGCGATTGGGCCAGTGCGAGCAGGGTACGTGTATTTCAGGGGTGCGCGGGAAGTTCCACACGCGATTGGCCTCGTGCGAGCAGGGTACGTGTATTCCAGGGGTGCGCGGGAAGTTCCACAAGCGATTTCATCAGGGTACGTGTATTTCAGGGGTGCGCGGGAAGTTCCACACGCGATTGGCCCAGTGCGAGCAGGGTACGTGTATTTCAGGGGTGCGCGGGAAGTTCCACGCGCGATTGGCCCCGTGCGAGCAGGGTACGTGTATTCCAGGGGTGCGCGGGAAGTTCCACACGCGATTTCAGCAGGGTATGTGAATTTCAGGGGTTCTGGGGAGTACTACACGTGAATTGGCCGTGTGGGTCCTCCCAGGTGTACGCTCGACAACCTCCACGGCCCCTGCAGGCAGCCCACACCACGGGGGACTACCCTGCACCCCTGCTCATGTCCCGCAGGCAGCCCATCCACCATGGGCATGCCCCCCAGCCAACCCACATGTCACCTTGCACTACTGATAAACAATGCATGTCTCCCACCACCCCCACCCCCTAGCAGTGCAGGGGCAGCCTCCACCAGGCCCCCACTCATGTCTCCCACCACCCCCACCCTCCAGCCACCATGGGCATCCCCCACCAGGCCCCCACTCATGTCTCCCACCACCCCCACCCCCCAGCAGTGCAGGGGCAGCCTCCACCAGGCCCCCACTCATGTCTCCCAGCACCCCCACCCCCCAGCCACCATGGGCATCCCCCACCAGGCCCCCACTCATGTCTCCCACCACCCCCACCCCCCCAGCAGTGTGGGGCACCCTCCACCAGGCCCCCACTCATGGCCCCTATCACCCCCACCCCCCAGCATCCAGGGGCACCCTCCACCAGGCCCCGACTCATGTCTCCCACCACCCCCCCCCCAGCAGTGTGGGGCACCCTCCACAAGGCCCCTACCCATGTCTCCCACCACCCCCACCCCCCAGCCACCATGGGCAGCCCCCACCAGGCCCCCACTCATGTCTCCCACCCACCCCCACCCCCAGCCACCATGGGCACCCTCCACCAGGCCCCCACTCATGTCTCCCACCACCCCACTCCCCAGCAGTGCAGGGGCACCCTCCACCAGGCCCCCACCCATGTCTCCCAGCACCCCCACCCCCCAGCAGTGCAGGGGCAGCACCACCAGGCCCCCACTCATGTCCCCCTGCACCCCCACCCCCCAGCATCCAGGGGCACCCTCCACCAGGCCCCCACTCATGTCTCCCACCACCCCCACCCCCCAGCAGTGCAGGGGCACCCTGCACCAGGCCCCCACCATGTCTCCCACCACCCCCACCCCCCAGCAGTGTGGGGCACCCTCCACCAGGCCCCCACCCATGTCTCCCACCACCCCCACCCCCCAGCAGTGTGGGGCACCCTCCACCAGGCCCCCACTCATGTCTCCCACCACTCCCACCCCCCAGCAGTGCAGGAGCACCCTCCACCAGGCCCCCACTCATGTCTTTCACCACCCCCACCCCCCAGCCACCATGGGCATCCCCCACCAGGCCCCCACTCATGTCTCCCACCACCCCCACCCCCAGCAGTGTGGGGCACCCTCCACCAGGCCCCCACTCATGGCCCCTATCACCCCCACCCCCCAGCATCCAGGGGCATCCCCCACCAGGCCCCCACTCATGTCTCCCACCCACCCCCACCCCCCAGCCACCATGGGCATCCCCCACCAGGCCCCCACTCATGTCTCCCACCACCCCCACCCCCCAGCCACCATGGGCACCCTCCACCAGGCCCCCACTCATGTCTCCCACCACCCCCATCCCCCAGCCACCATGGGCATCCCCCACCAGGCCCCCACTCATGTCCCCCTGCACCCCCACCCCCCAGCATCCAGGGGCACCCTCCACCAGGCCCCCACTCATGTCTCCCACCACCCCCACCCCCCAGCAGTGTGGGGCACCCTCCACCAGCCCCCACTCATGTCTCCCACCACCCCCACCCCCCAGCAGTGCAGGAGCAGCCTCCACCAGGCCCCCACTCATGTCTCCCACCACCCCCACCACCCAGCAGTGCAGGGGCACCCTCCACCAGGCCCCCACCCATGTCTTCCACCACCCCCACCCCCCAGCAGTGTGGGGCACCCTCCACCAGGCCCCCACCCATGTCTCCCACCACCCCCACCCCCCAGCAGTGTGGGGCACCCTCCACCAGGCCCCCACCCATGTCGCCCACCAACCCCACCCACAAGCCACCATGGGCACCCTCCACCAGGCCCCCACTCATGTCTCCCACCACCCCCACCCCCCAGCAGTGCAGGGGCACCCTCCACCAGGCCCCCACTCATGTCCAACTCATGTCTCCCACCACCCCCACCCCCCCAGCAGTGTGGGGCACCCTCCACCAGGCCCCCACTCATGTCCAACTCATGTCTCCCACCACCCCCACCCCCCAGCAGTGTGGGGCACCCTCCACCAGGCCCCCACTCATGGCCCCTATCACCCCCACCCCCCGGCAGTGCAGGGGCAGCCTCCACCAGGCCCCCACCCATGTCTCCCACCACCCCCACCCCCCAGCAGTGCAGGGGCACCCTCCACCAGGCCCCAACCCATGTCTCCCACCACCCCCACCCCCCAGCAGTGTGGGGCACCCTCCACCAGGCCCCCACTTATGTCTCCCACCACCCCCACCCCCCAGCAGTGTGGGGCACCCTCCACCAGGCCCCCCCTCATGTCTCCCACCACCCCCACCCCCCAGCAGTGCAGGGTCACCCTCCACCAGGCCCCCACTCATGTCTCCCACCACCCCCACCTCCCAGCAGTGCAGGGGCAGCCTCCACCAGGCCCCCACCCATGTCTCCCACCACCCCCACCCCCCAGCCACCATGGGCATCCCCCACCAGGCCCCCACTCATGTCTCCCACCACCCCCACCCCCCCAGCAGTGTAGGGCACCCTCCACCAGGCCCCCACACATGTCTCCCACCACCCCCACCCCCCCCAGCAGTCTGGGGCACCCTCCACCAGGCCCCCACTCATGTCTTCCACCACCCCCACCCCCCCAGCAGTGTGGGGCACCCGCCACCAGGCCCACACTCATGTCCAACTCATGTCTCCCACCACCCCCACCCCCCAGCCACCATGGGCAGCCTCCACCAGGTCCTCACAATCCCCAATCATGTGCGTTATGGTCAGCCTCCACAGCCAAAAAGCCCTACCAAGTAACCCATTCACCCACATGGAAATGGAAATTACATGTTACACCCCCAATGTTCATGAAGCTAATGAACCCATGTCCGTCACACACAATGGTTGCAATTGAATGGGAAAACACCCAACATGACATGCATGAAACCAATGAGATGATACCACACAGTGAAGTATGAAAACAAAATTGTATTAAAAAAAAGAAAGAATGCTAAAGAAATGAATCAAACTACAATGGGAATGAAAAAAAGATAAGCTGCATGTCCGTTTTAAAAAATAAAAACACCAAATCCTAATCCAAAAAAATGTCGTCCAAAGTCAAATGAAAAAAAACATCTATCCAATTAAGAACTATGTAAAAAACATCCCATGAGCCCAACTAAACAAAGGAAACCTACAAAAAACCCTAACTAAAATGCAACTATATACAAAAAGTGGAGCAGTGTCAGTCGACTCCAAATCATAAGAACAAACAAAGGAAACCTAAAACTAAAGAACTATATACAAAGGCGGCGGGCAAATCCAGCGGCTCACTCCGTTGTGTTCCGGGCCAGGGCATCATCGAACTCCTGTTCGATGTCCCGGAGGCGGTCCTGTTCCATGGCCCCGAGGGTCCGCAGGGACAACGCTGTGTCCTCCTCCAACCCCCTGCGGATTGCCTCGAGTTCTCCGCCCTGACCATTGTGAGCCGCGCCTCTTCCGCCCGCCGCCGCTCCGCACCTATGGCGTGGCCCAACCGCTGCCACATGGAAGACACTCTCTGTCCTGGGTCCTCCTGCCCTCCGGCCGATGCCTGCCCCTCCGATGTCGAAGGCCCTGAGCCTTCATGGCTCCCACCATGTTGCTGCTGCTGCTCTGCCTCTGCTCGTGCACTGCCTCCTGCTGCCTGCACATCCTCCGCCGGCTGGGGTGCAGTCGTTGATGTAGCCACCCCTGCTGGACGTCCGACTCCCGACTGTGGCAGGGATGCCTCCTCCACCAGCCTGGCCGCACCTTCAGAGGCAGCTCCACAGGGCACCCAGGTGACTGATGGGTGGGAAGATGGCACAGAGGACGACTGGCGCGTAGGGGGTCCAGTTGAGGAGGGGGTCGGAGCAAGCCCCATCAGACGGAGGAATCCGGCCTGGGTGACCTGTCCCATCAGGCTGACGTGGTCAACGAGCCATTCGAGATGACGTGCAGTCTCTCCATGAAAAGACTGCAGGTCACCTCGCATGGCCCATTGACGCAACGCCACACCAGCCAGGACAGGCTCAACCCGGACCTGGATAGCCATGTCCGCAGGCAGAGGAAGGCCAGTTGACGTCAGCTCATCCCCTGCCTGAAAACGGGTCTGGACGTAGGCATCCCTGCTGGTGCAAGATGATGCAGGGACAGGATCGGGGACAGGATTGCACACAGGCACCTCCGCGGCGGCCTGTGCTGCCTCCTGTCCCTGGTCCTGCACTGCACCACTAGCACCAGTGGGATCCCCACCTCCAGACCCCGTCTCTGGTGCTTGCACGGCCTCCTCCTCCACCAAACCCCCCACCAACCTGGATGACTCCGTGCCATCTTCCCCTGTTGGGCCCTGTGGGGTCCCAGCTGCCCCTTCTGCTGCCGAGGAGTCCAACTCCAACCTCCGCCTCTTGGACCTCCCCCCGGCAGCTGCAGCCTGGGATGCGGCACCGGACTCCTCACTCCCCGACGAGATGACAACACGGGAGGGGAGCCGGGCCTTGCGTCTCCGGCTGGCGGTGGGATCCCCGCCGCTGTGCTCCACAGCACCTTCTACGCCCTCTTCATCAGTTGACGCTGCAGACAGGGAGAAACAAAACACAGGCATCAGGGCACTGTACAATGGACACATACACACATGACAGTTGCACATGAGTGGCATTGGCAAACCTCAGGCATGTCATCACAATCCCCAACACACATGTCATTGCAACTCGCACACATGAGCCATACCACAGCCATATCGCAACTGCCACCACCATCCCTACACATACAACAGCATGAGCAGCCAAAGGTGAGCCAGACATCACATGCAACACAGGAAGTGCACCACACATGTACACACACCACCACACTTGCATGCATGTGTACACCTCTGCCAAGTGTCGCACTGTTCAGAAGGGCATCCATGTCACATCTGCCAATCAGGCTTCCACATACCGCTGTCACATGCATCCATGTTGCATCACTGTTGCACCCTTGTCAAATACACACACATGCACATGTACACAGTGCTCATACATGCAGCCGAAAACAACATACATGCGTGACATCATGGACATGTCTACTTACATACACATTCATCCAAACATGTTTGCCTACACAACTGCATTTGGCATGCAAGCCTACACACACAAGCACCATCCATGTCTCACACATTACAGCCCTCGCATGTGTCAGCCCCACGGCCCTGTACACCCCCACCCATACTCGACCCCATAAAAAACAGATGTGCAACCTGCACACTACCGAATAATCACCACACGCACTGCTCACAATCAGGATGCATGTACACTCACCGCTCGACTCCAGACGGGTCTGCTTCTCTAGGACCTGGACGTGGAGCACTGGGGATATGCGTTCCAGGACCCTCATCTGTTCTTCCGACAAGTGGCCCCGGCGCCCCTTGGCATCCGCTGCCTTCAAGAGGCGCCGGGCCTTGTTCAGGGTCCTGGACCTGCAGTCCTCCCAGCGCTTCCTGACATGTTGTAAGTCGCCGACTGCCACCCCCTCCGCGTTGATGGCAGTCACGATGTCAGTCCAGATCCGAGTCCGTCCTTCCTTGTCGGCGCGGGAACTTCCGAAGAGGGTATCATACTGCCCCAGGACTTGCTCCACCAGGACACCAACTTCGGTGGCACTGAAGCTGGTGCCCCTCTGCCTCTCTGGCCGGGGGTTGTCAGTGGTCACAGATGGTGTTTGCCCCAACATGACAACCCCAGAGGCAGGAGTGGGTGGGCAACTGGGTCCTGGGGCTGGGCTGTGGAGCGATGGAATCCCAGTCGGGAGTCTTCGGTTCCAGCAGGGGTGGTCACAGCAACAGCACCCCTGGCTGATGTGCAGGCAGCAAATGGCAGTGCACGTGGGCAGCAGGAAGTCAGGCAGCAGCAGATGGCAGGTGGGAGCGTGCTCGGGGCTCTGGGGGGCAGTAGTTCGGCATTCTGGGCAGGAGCGTGGTCTTCCGTGTGCTTACGCGTGGCCAGCTTGATACTGAGTGATTTGGCACGTGAAAAATCCAACACGTCTGCGTGTAATTCGAGGAAAGGCCCTTAGCGCGTAAACGCGTCGCCAGCGTATGCGCATCTATGAAGTCACGTGCACGTTGAATTGGGCACACGTACGAAAATGTTGCGTGTGAAAAAAAAGAAAGACACGTCCGAGTGTCAAAGCGTGTAATTGGTGGGAATGGGCCTAGCGCGTACACGCGGCAGTGACAAAGCGTGTAATTGGTGGAAATGGCCCTACACGCAGAAGTGACAAAGCGTGTAATTGGTGGAAATGGCTCTACAAGCAGAAGTGACAAAGCGTGTAATTGGTGGAAATGGCCCTAGCGCGTACACGCCGCGTAAGTGACGCTGGACGTGTGGGCCTGTATAAAAGGTACGTGTAGAACACCATTTCCTTGTACGTGCTTTTCGTGGAGAGCGAGTGGGTGAATTCTGTACTTCTTGTCGTTTCACGCACGATTTACTTCACGGCGTTTCAGGTTCATATTCCCTGTTACCTCTGACAGCTTTTTCTCTTTTTTCTCTTTTACTGGTTTACCTGGGCCTGTTCCCTCAAACAGTGTTCCCTTCTACTGTTGTCCTGTCTCCTCAGACAGCGTACAAATCTTCTTTTGGCGGGGGTGTTGCCAACCAAACGTGCTCCTTTTTCACGCTCTTTTACCTGGCAGACGGTGAGTCACGCACGTATCTAACATCTGTGCTTGCCCCGTGTGTAGACTACCCCTTCAGAGGTCATTCTAGGCTGCGTGTGACACGCATACGTTCATTCTTGTGTTAATGGGTGCCACAGC
Source organism: Ambystoma mexicanum (assembly GCF_040938575.1). Lineage (NCBI taxonomy): Eukaryota > Metazoa > Chordata > Amphibia > Caudata > Ambystomatidae > Ambystoma > Ambystoma mexicanum. The sequence continues at coordinate 21,773,687 of NC_090924.1, forward strand.
GTAGTGCAGGTTTTACTTTCTGCACACGTGGTCTAGGAGGGGTTGCGTGCACGTCATCTCCCTTTTTTGGGGCTCCTGTGCGTAGCGTGACCCTTCATCTTTCCCCAGGGGTTACATTCAGCCTTGCAAGAGCACTAGGGTACAATTACCATCTGGTACCCAACCCCTTTGACCCCCAATTGCCCAGGACAATAGTTTGCAGCCACTCCCATACGCACATTAACATCAGTGCCATGGCTGGGAGGCGAGGATTCCGTAAGGGTGGCAAAGGTGGAAGAGCCACAAGTGGTGGCCGTGGTGGATCCGGTAGGGGACGTGGTCGTTACTTGCAGGGTGAGCCTGTCCCCCCATGTGTGGAGGACCAGTCAAGGGCACCCATAATCCCCCCCCTCCCGTTGAGGCTGATGTGGCTGACACCATCCATGCTCAGCCCTTGTTGGACCAGCCCATTGTGGCACCAGACCTGGCTGACTCCATGGCTGACTTCCAGGTCAGCAGGCCTATGACACGTGCGCTGGTGCACGTTGATGTCATCATGCCACGTGCATCTGGGGCAGCAAGGTCATCTGCTGCCCCAAGTAGGCAGGGCGGAGAGGCTGCAGGGGCAGCTGCGGCTCCATCCACCCCAGCTCTCACACACCCAGCCAGGACAGTGTCGGTCCTAGTCCATCCTGCTGACATTCCCCCTGACACCATTACACTTGAGCCAATGCCTGCACCAACTCCCATGCTGAGTGTGCAATCCCACACTCCTGATACAGAGTCCACCAGGGCTCCTGCCCCTAGTGTCCAGAGTGGCGCAGGACACTCAGGATCACCACCACCTTCCAAGCGGAAGAGGAAGAGTGCTCGTCCGGCACAGGCTGATGCCCCAGACACGGCTACACAGTCCGGCCCGTCGAGGAAGCCCAGCTTCACGGATGACAAACTGAATGCACTTGTCGAGTATGTGTCCGCACATGATAACGAGATGGTCATTGTTGCAGGATCCAAGACCACACCTGCACAACGCCAGGCACACTGGCAGACCGTTGCGGACATCGTAAGTGCCCTTGGAATCGTGAGGCGCACAGCCAATGATTGCTATAAGCGCTGGAATGACCTAAAGCGCAGGGCAAAGAGTAAGCTGGCCTCAAGTCATGCCGCAACTCTAGTGACTGGAGGTGGGTCTCCAGTAGTAGACATGGAACTCACTCCACATGAGTCAGTTGCTGGGACCTACGTCACGGAGGAACAGATCCAAGGCGTGGGAGAACTGCCTGATTACGAGGCATTGTCCGGTGAGTGCACATGCATGTGTGTCATCCATGTGCATGGTGTGTGTGAGGGCTTCTGTTTGTGTGCCAGGTGAGAGTGTGTGCACCTGAGTCGTATGGGTCAGCCATGTGCTTCATGCAATACATCCTGCGCAGCTGCATTTGGCCACAGCAGTATCCCTTCTGCCAACAGTAGACATCTAGCCCAACTGTACGCCAGTTGCCCTTGAAGTGTCACCTTGGCACAACATTGTTGCTCAATTTTCACTGTTCATTCAGTCAGATTGTTTGCATTCCACCACTTTTACTAGGCATTTCGCAGTCCTCTAGTCACATGTCTGACATGGCTATGGTAAAGTGGAGTGACTTTGTTACCTGGATATCATTTGTTCACACATGTCCCTGTGCAATTGGACCATTTTGGACTGGCAGCTCCAGGTGAAAAATCTGACCTGTTTGAATTAGAAAAGCTATTACATGCGGGAACTTGACTGAATGAATAGGTGCTGCCCTCCTCTCCATCTTCACTCAATAGCAATGGTACATGCCATCTGTGTGATGGCATGTGTGTTTCACCTGGCAATCACAGGCCAATGTGTGATGCCACTGCCAGGCAGCATGCAGAAAATGTGTTCATCTTCCATCTTGGTGTCATCAGTGTGTGCCATTTGCCTGCCCTTCATATGCAGTGAGGGTGCATGCATGGGAGGGTTTTAGTCATGTGGGACATGTGTCAATCAAGTACTGGTTCTGTTGCTTCTCAGCCCTCATTGTGTGCCATGGTGCTAATGCCTGTTTCCATTTCTTTGTTTTTATGTCTTTGCAGGGGAAGACGCACCTGATACTGCTGGGGTTGTGGAGATGGTGCAGACCCAGGAGGGGTCCGAGGGCCGACCAACCACCAGTGAGGGACGTGGTGTGGTGGTGGGTGAGAACCCACAAGTGCTGCAGGTCGTGCTCTCAAGGGGTGTCTCTGGCTGCACCACCCCCGAGCTGTACTCAGGTGTTGATTCGGATGATGAGACCCACGTGCCGTCGCAGGTGAGTGTTCCAGGGAGGGATTCTGTTCTGTCCCACCCACCTGCACCAGGGTCAGAACCCTCAATGGGATGTCAGTGTTGGCAGCTACGCCTTTGGTGGTTACGGATGCAAGGTCACACTCCTCGACATCTGATCCTGTTCCTGGGCCAGCAGATCAGAGGGAGTATGCAGTCCTGCAGCCTCAGGCAGTGCCGGCACAGCAAGGCGCAGTTCGCCTTGCCCCAGACAGGTGTGGTGCCCGCCGACGTGGTGCTGTACGCCACCTGGCAATACCGCATGGGAGCAATCCATTTACGGTATGGCAACCCAACAGGCATCATCATCCGAGATGATGGCTCAGGCCATGGATAGGGGGGTCACTTCCATTGTCCCCCCTGAAAGGGTGATGGAGCGACTACAGCAGGCAACCGACTCCATCTGCCAGTCACACAGGGAGGACATGTTGGTGTCCAACAGGGACAGGCGGGCGGCACTGGCGACTCTGCAGGAGGCCATCTCCATAGAGTCCCAGGGCCACAGGGAAGCCCTGAGGCAGGAGCTCCTTCACCTCAGGACGACTCTTGTTGAGCTTGAGGCTTCAACACACCAAAGGACAGAACAGCAGCTGGAGCGTCTCACCCGTACTATCTCAGCTGAGATGCAGGCAACGAGGGCGGAGGTCCGGGCATCCCGTGAGTTGTTGCATGGGGACCTCCGCACACTCATCCTCCAGAACCAGACCTACCACACCCGCATGCTTGCAGCCATGGAGGAGCAGACTAGGGCCTTGCGTGGGCTGCCTCCCATAGTGCAACCACCTCCGGATGCAGCTGCACAGGGTGATAATAGCGACAGCAGTGATACTCCCACAATAGGGTAGCCGTGTGGGCCATGAGCCCATGGAGGTGTTTTTTTTTCCCAGGATCCACACAGGTGGGTTTTGGTGTGCACCTTGTCCTCGGACCTCCTGGGTGGCCTCCCAAACCCCCCCCCGGGCCCATCAATGGCCATTTATTATTTTTTTTTTATTTTTATTTTTATTTTTATTTTTATTTTTTTCTATTTTTAATTATTTTTTTCCCAATTTTTTTGGGACAATTTGTTGCCTTCCGTGGTTCCTGTGGGCATACGCTGCATTGTGGCTGGGCACATGCAGGCTTGTCATGTATTTGGTTCAGATGCTTGGGTTTGAGTCACACACACCCCTCCTGCTTCCCGTTTCCATGGGCTTGCAAAGGGTTTGCCCAAGTGACATTGACGTACATGGTGACATTGGACTCCCACTACATGTGTGGGTAGTCTAGTCAATACTGTGTATACATTCCTAGTGCATATTGCTGTTGTGTTGTACACTGCATGTTGCATTGATGTGTAACTCATCATCTGTGTCTACCTCCCAATTTGCAGGTCCCTTCCACATGTCTACACAAGGCCCTCTAGTTTGGAGATGGGGTCCATGTTGGCAGCAGTGCACCTACAATTCTACATGGCGCCAACACTGCACAGTTGGTAGTGGTGGGAGTGCAGGCATTTCCAGGTGGTGTGACTACTAATTCATAACATTTGTGATGTCATGTTAATGGTAGTACCTGCTCAAGTTTGTTGTTGGTCCTGCATTACTGTGAGCATTTCAGGTGTTGCAAGTTTCAATTAGGGACACTGTACATTGTGACACTAGTGTCATGTTGTGGGGATTACTTTGTTTACCTGCAAATAGCATGACATGGCACGGTGTGTCCTGTGGCGGTGCTGGGGATGGGTTGGCTGACATGGCACTGTCCTCTTGTTGCATTTTGCAAGTGGGTATTCATTTTAGCTGCTTGAATGTGTTTCTTCACAAAACTGCATTGGTGGTGTCTGTGTGGGTAGGGATGCACACATTGTAACACTTCCAGGTGAACAATCTCAGGCTGATATGGTTTTCACGGTTGATTCTCCAGACATTCAGGATCAGTGTCAGGTTGAGTCATCATTGATTGTCAGATGGAATGTGCCAGGGCAGCGTGCACTCCACAGGGGTGTGATTTCTATGTGAAGTAATTAGCCACTAGCTGTGTACGGGCTGCCTCTCCCCGTGCCCTTTCCCCTCCCATGCGCAGCGGCTGTGCATGTGGTTGGGGATGTGGGGCCACCACCATGTCCACGGCCAGGCCCCGGCGTGTTGCAACGTTGTGCAGGACACATGCTGCCACTATGATCCTGCACACTACTGGGGGAGCGTACAACAGCTGCCCGCCAGAACGGTCAAGGGAGCGAAAGCGTGACTTTAGCACTCCGAATGTGTGCTCCACTATGCCCCGGGTTGTAATCTGGGCTGTGTTATATCTTACCTGGGGTGGCGTGGTGGGGTTCCGAATTGGCGTCATCATGTGGGGGCTGAGAGGGTAGGCACTGTCCCCTGTGGAGGTGGTGATTGGTATCATTGGTGGGGTTGTGACCTTGCTCAGTATCTGACATGCATGCATGTGCAGTGGCATTCATACTCACCAAGCAGCCATGTATCGCCATGCCGCCCAGCTTCTAGGTCCCGGCTTAGGGTGGACATTCGGTAAATGAAGCTGTCGTGGGTGGACCCGGGATAGTTGGCATATACTGAGGTGATGATTCCCTTGGCATTACATACTACCTGCACGTTGATGGAATGCCAGTGCTTGCGGTTCCTATAGATGTGCTCTGATGCCCTAGGGGGTCGTAGACCCACATGGGTGCAGTCGATGGCACCTAGCACTTTGGGGAATCGTGCCACACCGTAAAAATCCAGGGCGGCAGCATGCCTTTCTGCAGGTGTTCTGGGCAGGTATATGTGCCTGCGGACTGATGGGCGTGTGTGATGATGTTCAAGACCTAGTGTAGGCAGCGTGACTGGGTGGCCTGTGATACCCCACCCACTATGGCACTTGTCCGCTGAAATGATCCAGTGGCTAAGAAGTGCAGTACATTGAGGACCTTCTCCATGGGGCTGAGTGCTTGGGAGCACAGGGTGGGTGATGTGAGGTCATCCTCCCACTCACTCACCAGGTCCAGTATAATGTGTGGTGGAAACCTGTACCTCCCATACACCTGGTCATCAGGCATCCCAAAAAGGCTGGTTCTGGGTGTGAATATTCTGGCCCTGACTATCCTCCTCCTCCTACTTTGGTAGCCCACGCCCACTGCTGCTAGGAACGGTATGTTCATCCTGGGTCTGAGCTTGTTATTTTGTTAGCGCGCAAATGTATGCGTTGCGCGTGTTGTAGGCGAGCGTGTGACCCGCGCACCCCTGAAATCCAGTACCCAGTCCAATAGCGTGTGGAAATTCCCGCGCACTCCGGGATACAGGTGCGCTGACGTACTTGCGTGTGTAAGTGCCTGCGCACCCCTGATATACACGTACATAGGCCAATCGCGTGTACTCGCACTTCTGTCCAATTACACGTGATGACACTCTGACGTGCTGTCCAATTACACGCGATGACACTCTGACGTGCAGTCTTTCCACGTGTGCTCTGTCATCACGTGCTGTGTGGGAAACACCCGTGCAGGTCACGTCACAGACGCGCTTACGCGCTGAGGGCCTTTGGTCCAATAGAATCGCGTATGCGTGCTGATGCGCTTACGCACTAAGGGCCTTTCCTCGATTTTCACGCTGACGTGCAGACTTTTCACGTGCCAAATCACTCCCTATCAAGCTGGCCACGCGTATGCACACGGAAGACCACGCTCCTGACCAGAAGGCCGAACTACTGCCCACCAGAGCCCCGAGCACGCTCCCATCTGCCATCTGCTGCTGCCTGACTGCCTGCTGCCCACGTGCACTGCCATTTGCTGCCTGCACATCAGCCAGGGGTGCTGTTGCTGTGACCACCCCTGCTGGAACCGAAGACTCCCGACTGGGATTCCATCGCTCCACAGCCCAGCCCCAGGACCCAGTTGCCCACCCACTCCTGCCTCTGGGGTTGTCATGTTGGGGCAAACACCATCTGTGACCACTGACAACCCCCGGCCAGAGAGGCAGAGGGGCACCAGCTTCAGTGCCACCGAAGTTGGTGTCCTGGTGGAGCAAGTCCTGGGGCAGTATGATGCCCTCTTCGGAAGTTCCCGCGCCGACAAGGAAGGACGGACTCGGATCTGGACTGACATCGTGACTGCCATCAACGCGGAGGGGGTGGCAGTCCGCGACTTACAACATGTCAGGAAGCGCTGGGAGGACTTCAGGTCCAGGACCCTGAACAAGGCCCGGCGCCTCTTGGAGGCAGCGGATGCCAAGGGGCGCCGGGGCCACTTGTCGGAAGAACAGATGAGGGTCCTGGAACGCATATCCCCAGCGCTCCACGTCCAGGTCCTAGAGAAGCAGACCCGTGTGGAGTCGAACGGTGAGTGTACATGCATCCTGATTGTGAGCAGTGCGTGTGGTGATTATTCGGTAGTGTGCAGGTTGCACATCTGTTTGTATGGGGTTGAGTATGGGTGGGGGTGTACAGGGCCGTGGGGCTGACACATGCGAGGGCTGTAATGTGTGAGACATGGATGGTGCTTGTGTGTGTAGGCTTGCATGCCAAATGCAGTTGTGTGGGCACACATGTTTGGATTAATGTGTATGTAAGTAGACATGTCCGTGATGTCACGCATGTATGTTGTTTTCGGCTGCATGTATGAGCACTGTGTACATGTGCATGTGTGTGTATTTGACAAGGGTGCAACAGTGATGCAACATGGATGCATGTGACAGTGGTATGTGGAAGCCTGATTGGCAGATGTGACATGGATGCCCGTCTGAACAGTGCGACACTTGGCAGAGGTGTACACATGCATGCAAGTGTGGTGGTGTGTGTACATGTGTGGTGCACTTCCTGTGTTGCATGTGATGTCTGGCTCACCTTTGGCTGCTCATGCTGTTGTATGTGTAGGGATGGTGGTGGCAGTTGCGATATGGCTGTGGTATGGCTCATGTGTGCGAGTTGCAATGACATGTGTGTTGGGGATTGTGATGACATGTCTGAGGTTTGCCAATGACACTCATGTGCAACTGTCATGTGTGTATGTGTCCATTGTACAGTGCCCTGATGCCTGTGTTTTGTTTCTCCCTGTCTGCAGCGTCAACTGATGAAGAGGGCGTAGAAGGTGCTGTGGAGCACAGCGGCAGGGATCCCACCGCCAGCCGGAGACGCAAGGCCCGGCTCCCCTCCCGTGTTGTCATCTCGTCGGGGAGTGAGGAGTCCGGTGCCGCATCCCAGGCTGCAGCTGCCGGGGGGAGGTCCAAGAGGCGGAGGTTGGAGTTGGACTCCTCGGCAGCAGAAGGGGCAGCTGGGACCCCACAGGGCCCAACAGGGGAAGATGGCACGGAGTCATCCAGGTTGGTGGGGGGTTTGGTGGAGGAGGAGGCCGTGCAAGCACCAGAGACGGGGTCTGGAGGTGGGGATCCCACTGGTGCTAGTGGTGCAGTGCAGGACCAGGGACAGGAGGCAGCACAGGCCGCCGCAGAGGTGCCTGTGTGCAATCCTGTCCCCGATCCTGTCCCTGCATCATCTTGCACCAGCAGGGATGCCTACGTACAGTCCCGTTTTCAGGCAGGGGATGAGCTGACGTCAACTGGCCTTCCTCTGCCTGCGGACGTGGCTATCCAGGTCCGGGTTGAGCCTGTCCTGGCTGGTGTGGCGTTGCGTCAACGGGCCATGCGAGGTGACCTGCAGTCTTTTCATGGAGAGACTGCACGTCATCTCGAATGGCTCGTTGACCACGTCAGCCTGCTGGGACAGGTCACCCAGGCCGGATTCCTCCGTCTGATGGGGCTTGCTCCGACCCCCTCCTCAACTGGACCCCCTACGCGCCAGTCATCCTCTGTGCCATCTTCCCACCCATCAGTCACCTGGGTGCCCTGTGGTGCTGCCTCTGATGGTGCGGCCAGGCTGGTGGAGGAGGCATCCCTGCCACAGTCGGGAGTCGGACGTCCAGCAGGGGTGGCCACATCTACGACTGCACCCCAGCCGGCGGAGGATGTGCAGGCAGCAGGAGGCAGTGCACGGGCAGAGGCAGAGCAGCAGCAGCAACATGGTGGGAGCCATGAAGGCTCGGGGCCTTCAACATCAGAGGGGCAGGCATCGGCCGGAGGGCAGGAGGACCCAGGACAGAGAGTGTCTTCCGTGTGGCAGTGGTTGGGCCACGCCATAGGTGCGGAGCGGCGGCGGGCGGAAGAGGCGCGGCTCACAATGGTCAGGGCAGAGAACTCCATGCGGAGGGCCCTGAGGCGGGCCGAGTGCCTCGAGGCAATCCGCAGGGGGTTGGAGGAGGACACGGCGTCGTCCCTGCGGACCCTCGGGGCCATGGAACAGGACCGCCTCCGGGACATCGAACAGGAGTTCGATGATGCCCTGGCCCGGAACACCACGGAGTGAGCCGCTGGACTTGCCCGCCGCCTTTGTATATAGTTCTTTAGTTTTAGGTTTCCTTTGTTTGTTCTTATGATTTGGAGTCGACGGACACTGCTCCACTTTTTGTATATAGTTGCATTTTAGTTAGGGTTTTTTGTAGGTTTCCTTTGTTCAGTTGGGCTCATGGACCCTTGGATGTTTTGTACATAGTTCTTCATTGGATTGATTTTATTTTTCATTTGACTTTGGACAACATTTTTTTGGATTAGGATTTGGTGTTTTTAGTTTTTTAAACGGACATGCAGTTTATCTTTTTTTCATTCCCATTGTAGTTTGTTTCATTTCTTTTGCATTTTTTTTTTTAATACAATTTTGTTTTCATACTTCACTGTGTGGTATCATCTCATTGGTTTCATGCATGTCATGTTGGGTGTTCTCCCATTCAATTGCAACCATTGTGTGTGACGGACATGGGTTCATTAGCTTTATGAACATTGGGGGTGTAACATGTAATTTCCATTTCCATGTGGGTGAATGGGTTACTTGGTAGGGCTTTTTGGCTGTGGAGGCTGACCATAACGCACATGCTTGGGGATTGTGAGGACCTGGTGGAGGGTGCCCCTGGATGCTGGGGGGTGGGGGTGGTGGGAGACATGAGTGGGGGCCTGGTGGAGGGTGCCCCTGCACTGATGGGGGGTGGGGGTGGTGGGAGACATGAGTGGGGGCCTGGTGGAGGGTGCCCATGGTGGCTGGGGGGTGGGGGTGGTGGGCGACATGGGTGGGGGCCTGGTGGAGGATGCCCCACACTGCTGGGGGGTGGGGGTGGTGGGAGACATGAGTGGGGGCCTGGTGGGGGCTGCCCATGGTGGCTGGGGGATGGGGGTGGTGGGCGACATGAGTGGGGGCCTGGTGGAGGGTGCCCCTGGATGCTGGGGGGTGGGGGTGGTGGGAGACATGAGTGGGGGCCTGGTGGAGGGTGCCCCACACTGCTGGGGGGTGGGGGTGGTGGGAGACATGGGTGGGGGTCTGGTGGAGGGTGCCCCACATTGCTGGGGGGTGGGGGTGGTGGGAGACATGGGTGGGGGCCTGGTGGAGGGTGCCCCTGCACTGCTGGGGGGTGGGGGTGGTGGGAGACATGGGTGGGGGCCTGGTGGAGGCTGCCCCTGCACTGCTGGGGGGTGGGGGTGGTGGGAGACATGAGTGGGGGCCTGGTGGGGATGCCCATGGTGGCTGGGGGGTGGGGGTGGTGGGAGACATGGGTGGGGGCCTGGTGGAGGCTGCCCCTGCACTGCTGGGGGGTGGGGGTGGTGGGAGACATGAGTGGGGGCCTGGTGGAGGCTGCCCCACACTGCTGGGGGGTGGGGGTGATGGGAGACATGAGTGGGGGCCTGGTGTGGGATGCCCATGGTGGCTGGGGGTGGGGGTGGGTGGGAGACATGAGTGGGGGCCTGGTGGAGGCTGCCCCTGCACTGCTGGGGGGTGGGGGTGGTGGGAGACATGAGTGGGGGCCTGGTGGAGGGTGCCCCACACTGCTGGGGGGTGGGGGTGGTGGGAGACATGAGTGGGGGCCTGGTGGAGGTGCCCCACACTGCTGGGGGGTGGGGGTGGTGGGAGACATGAGTTGGACATGAGTGGGGGCCTGGTGGAGGGTGCCCCTGCACTGCTAGGGGGTGGGGGTGGTGGGAGACATGAGTGGGGGCCTGGTGGAGGGTGCCCATGGTGGCTGGGGGATGGGGGTGGTGGGAGACATGGGTGAGGGCCTGGTGGAGGGTGCCCCTGCACTGCTGGTGGGTGGAGGTGGTGGGAGACATGAGTGGGGGCCTGGTGGAGGGTGCCCCACACTGCTGGGGGGTGGGGGTGGTGGGAGACATGGGTGGGGGCCTGGTGGAGGGTGCCCCACACTGCTGGGGGGTGGGGGTGGTGGGAGACATGGGTGGGGGCCTGGTGGAGGGTGCCCCACACTGCTGGGGGGTTGGGGGTGGTGGGAGACATGAGTGGGGGCCTGGTGGGGGATGCCCATGGTGGCTGGGGGGTGGGGGTGGTGGGAGACATGGGTGGGGGCCTGGTGGAGGCTGCCCCTGCACTGCTGGGGCGTGGGGGTGGTGGGAGACATGAGTGGGGGCCTGGTGGAGGGTGCCCCACACTGCTGGGGGGTGGGGGTGATGGGAGACATGAGTGGGGGCCTGGTGGGGGCTGCCCATTGTGGCTGGGGGGTGGGGGTGGGTGGGAGACATGAGTGGGGGCCTGGTGGAGGCTGCCCCTGCACTGCTGGGGGGTGGGGGTGGTGGGAGACATGAGTGGGGGCTGGTGGAGGGTGCCCCACACTGCTGGGGGGTGGGGGTGGTGGGAGACATGAGTGGGGGCCTGGTGGAGGGTTCCCCTGGATGCTGGGGGGTGGGGGTGCAGGGGGACATGAGTGGGGGCCTGGTGGAGGGTGCCCCACACTGCTGGGGGTTGGGGGTGGTGGGAGACATGAATGGGGGCCTGGTGGGGGCTGCCCATGGTGGCTGGGGGGTGGGGGTGGGGGGCGACATGGGTGGGGGCCTGGTGGGGGCTGCCCATGGTGGCTGGGGGGTGGGGGTGGGTGGGAGACATGAGTGGGGGCCTGGTGGGGGCTGCCCATGGTGGCTGGGGGGTGGGGGTGGTGGGCGACATGGGTGGGGGCCTGGTGGAGGGTGCCCCACACTGCTGGGGGGTGGGGGTGGTGGGAGACATGAGTGGGGGCCTGGTGGGGGCTGCCCATGGTGGCTGCGGGGTGGGGGTGGTGGGCGACATGAGTGGGGGCCTGGTGGAGGGTGCCCATGGTGGCTGGGGGATGGGGGTGGTGGGAGACATGAGTGGGGGCCGCCTGGTGGGGGCTGCCCATGGTGGCTGGGGGGTGGGGGTGGGTGGGAGACATGAGTGGGGGCCTGGTGGGGGATGCCCATGGTGGCTGGGGGGTGGGGGTGGTGGGAGACATGAGTGGGGGCCTGGTGGAGGGTGCCCCTGGATGCTGGGGGGTGGGGGTGCAGGGGGACATGAGTGGGGGCCTGGTGGTGCTGCCCCTGCACTGCTGGGGGGTGGGGGTGCTGGGAGACATGGGTGGGGGCCTGGTGGAGGGTGCCCCTGCACTGCTGGGGGGTGGGGGTGGTGGGAGACATGAGTGGGGGCCTGGTGGAGGGTGCCCCACACTGCTGGGGGGTGGGGGTGATGGGAGACATGAGTGGGGGCCTGGTGGGGGCTGCCCATGGTGGCTGGGGGGTGGGGGTGGGTGAGAGACATGAGTGGGGGCCTGTTAGAGGGTGCACCACACTGCTGGGGGGTGGGGGTGGTGGGAGACATGAGTGGGGGCCTGGTGGAGGGTGCCCCACACTGCTGGGGTGTGGGGGTGGTGGGAGACATGAGTTGGACATGAGTGGGGGCCTGGTGGAGGGTGCCCCTGCACTGCTGGGGGGTGGGGGTGGTGGGAGACATGAGTGGGGGCCTGGTGGAGGGTGCCCATGGTGGCTGGGGGATGGGGGTGGTGGGAGACATGGGTGGGGGCCTGGTGGAGGGTGCCCCTGCACTGCTGGGGGGTGGGGGTGGTGGGAAACATGAGTGGGGGCCTGGTGGAGGGTGCCCCACACTGCTGGGGGTGGGGGTGGTGGGAGACATGTTTGGGGGCCTGGTGGAGGGTGCCCCACACTGCTGGGGGGTGGGGGTGGTGGGAGACATGAGTGGGGGCCTGGTGGGGGATGGCCATGGTGGCTGGGGGGTGGGGGTGGTGGGAGACATGGGTGGGGGCCTGGTGGAGGCTGACCCTGCACTGCTGGGGGGTGGGGGTGGTGGGAGACATGAGTGGGGGCCTGGTGGAGGGTGCCCCACACTGCTGGGGGGTGGGGGAGATGGGAGACATGAGTGGGGGCCTGGTGGGGGCTGCCCATGGTGGCTGGGGGGTGGGGGTGGGTGGGAGACATGAGTGGGGGCCTGGTGGAGGCTGCCCCTGCACTGCTGGGGGGTGGGGTTGGTGGGAGACATGAGTGGGGGCCTGGTGGAGGGTGCCCCACACTGCTGGGGGGTGGGGGTGGTGGGAGACAAGAGTGGGGGCCTGGTGGAGGGTGCCCCTGGATGCTGGGGGGTGGGGGTGCAGGGGTACATGAGTGGGGGCCTGGTGGTGCTGCCCCTGCACTGCTGGGGGGTGGGGAAGCTGGGAGACATGGGTGGGGGCCTGGTGGAGGGTGCCCCTGCACTGCTGGGAGGTGGGGGTGGTGGGAGACATAAGTGGGGGCCTGGTGGAGGGTGCCCATGGTGGCTGGGGGGTGGGTGGGAGACATGAGTGGGGGCCTGGTGGGGGATGCCCCTGGATGAAGGGGGGTGGGGGTGATAGGGGCCATGAGTGGGGGCCTGGTGGAGGGTGCCCCACACTGCTGGGGGGTGGGGGTGGTGGGAGACATGAGTGGGGGCCTGGTGGAGGGTGCCCCTGGATGAAGGGGGGTGGGGGTGATAGGGGCCATGAGTGGGGGCCTGGTAGAGGGTGCCCCACACTGCTGGGGGGTGGAGGTGGTGGGAGACATGAGTGGGGGCCTGGTGGGGGCTGCCCATGGTGGCTGGGGAGTGGGGGTGGTGGGCGACATGGGTGGGGGCCTGGTGGGGGCTGCCCATGGTGGCTGGGGGGTGGGGGTGGGTGGGAGACATGAGTGGGGGCCAGGTGGGGGCTGCCCATGGTGGCTGGGGGGTGGGGGTGGTGGGAGACATGAGTGGGGTCCTGGTGGGGGCTTCCCATGGTGGCTGGGGGGTGGGGGTGGGTGGGAGACATGAGTGGGGGCCTGGTGGGGGATGCCCATGTTGGCTGGGGGGTGGGGGTGGTGGGAGACATGGGTGGGGGCCTGGTGGAGGGTGCCCCACACTGCTGGGGGGTGGGGGTGGTGGGAGACATGGGTGGGGGCCTGGTGGAGGGTGCCCCACACTGCTGGGCAGGTGGGGGTGGTGGGAGACATGAGTGGGGGCCTGGTGGGGGATGCCCATGGTGGCTGGGGGGTGGGGGTTGTGGGAGACATGGGTGGGGGCCTGGTGGAGGCTGCCCCTGCACTGCTGGGGGGTGGGGGTGGTGGGAGACATGAGTGGGGGCCTGGTGGAGGGTGCCCCACACTGCTGGGGGGTGGGGTGATGGTAGACATGAGTGGGGGCCTGGTGGAGGGTGCCCCACACTGCTGGGGGGTGGGGGTGGTTGGAGACATGAGTGGGGGCCTGGTGGAGGGTGCCCCTGGATGCTGGGGGGTGGGGGTGCAGGGGGACATGAGTGGGGGCCTGGTGGAGGGTGCCCCACACTGCTGGGGGGTGGGGGTGGTGGGAGACATGAGTGGGGGCCTGGTGGGGGCTGCCCATGGTGGCTGGGGGGTGGGGGTGGTGGGCGACATGTGTGGGGGCCTGGTGGGGGCTGCCCATGGTGGCTGGGGGGTGGGGGTGGATGGGAGACATGAGTGGGGGCCTGGTGGGGGCTGCCCATGGTGGCTGGGGGGTGGGGGTGGTGGGCGACATGGGTGGGGGCCTGGTGGAGGGTGCCCCACACTGCTGCGGGGTGGGGGTGGTGGGAGACATGAGTGGGGGCCTGGTGGGGGCTGCCCATGGTGGCTGGGGGGTGGGGGTGGTGGGCGACATGAGTGGGGGCCTGGTGGAGGGTGCCCATGGTGGCTGGGGGATGGGGGTGGTGGGAGACATGAGTGGGGGCCTGGTGGGGGCTGCCCATGGTGGCTGGGGGGTGGGGGTGGGTGGGAGACATGAGTGGGGGCCTGGTGGGGGATGCCCATGGTGGCTGGGGGGTGGGGGTGGTGGGAGACATGAGTGGGGGCCTAGTGGAGGGTGCCCCTGGATGCTGGGGGGTGGGGGTGCAGGGGGACATGAGTGGGGGCCTGGTGGTGCTGCCCCTGCACTGCTGGGGGGTGGGGGTGCTGGGAGACAAGGGTGGGGGCCTGGTGGAGGGTGCCCCTGCACTGCTGGGGGGTGGGGGTGGTGGGAGACATGAGTGGGGGCCTGGTGGAGGGTGCCCCACACTGCTGGGGGGTGGGGGTGATGGGAGACATGAGTGTGGGCCTGGTGGGGGCTGCCCATGGTGGCTGGGGGGTGGGGGTGGGTGGGAGACATGAGTGGGGGCCTGGTGGAGGCTGCCCCTGCACTGCTGGGGGGTGGGGGTCGTGGGAGACATGAGTCGGGGCCTGGCGGAGGGTGCCCCACACTGCTGGGGGGTGGGGGTGGTGGGAGACATGAGTGGGGGCCTGGTGGAGGGTGCCCCACACTGCTGGGGGGTGGGGGTGGTGGGAGACATGAGTTGGACATGAGTGGGGGCCTGGTGGAGGGTGCCCCTCCACTGGTGGGGGTGGTGGGAGACATGAGTGGGGGCCTGGTGGAGGGTGCCCATGGTGGCTGGGGGATGGGGGTGGTGGGAGACATGGGTGGGGGCCTGGTGGAGGGTGCCCCTGCACTGCTGGGGGGTGGGGGTGGTGGGAGACATGAGTGGGGGTCTGGTGGAGGGTGCCCCACACTGCTGGGGGGTGGGGGTTTTGGGAGACATGGGTGGGGGCCTGGTGGAGGGTGCCCCACACTGCTGGGGGGTGGGGGTGGTGGGAGACATGGGTGGGTGCCTGGTGGAGGGTGCCCCACACTGCTGGTGGGGTGGGGGTGGTGGGAGACATGAGTGGGGGCCTGGTGGGGGATGCCCATGGTGGCTGGGGGGTGGGGGTGGTGGGAGACATGGGTGGGGGCCTGGTGGAGGCTGCCCCTGCACTGCTGGGGGGTGGGGGTGGTGGGAGACATGAGTGGGGGCCTGGTGGAGGCTGCCCATGGTGGCTGGGGGGTGGGGGTGGGTGGGAGACATGAGTGGGGGCCTGGTGGAGGCTGCCCCTGCACTGCTGGGGGGTGGGGGTGGTGGGAGACATGAGTGGGGTCCTGGTGGAGGGTGCCCCACACTGCTGGGGGGGTGGGGGTGGTGGGAGACATGAGTGGGGGCCTGGTGGAGGGTGCCCCTGGACTGGGGGGTGGGGGTGCAGGGGGACATGAGTGGGGGCCTGGTGGTGCTGCCCCTGCACTGCTGGGGGGTGGGGGTGCTGGGAGACATGGGTGGGGGCCTGGTGGAGGGTGCCCCTGCACTGCTGGGGGCTGGGGGTGGTGGGAGACATGAGTGGGGGCCTGGTGGGGGCTGCCCATGGTGGCTGGGGGGTGGGGGTGGGTGGGGCCATGAGTGGGGGCCTGGTGGAGGGTGCCCCACACTGCTGGGGGGTGGGGGTGGTGGGAGACATGAGTGGGGGCCTGGTGGGGGCTGCCCATGGTGGCTGGGGGGTGGGGGTGGTGGACGACATGGGTGGGGGCCTGGTGGGGGCTGCCCATGGTGGCTGGGGGGTGGGGGTGGGTGGGAGACATGAGTGGGGGCCTGGTGGGGGCTGCCCATGGTGGCTGGGGGGTGGGGGTGGTGGGCGACATGGGTGGGGGCCTGGTGGAGGGTGCCCCACACTGCTGGGGGGTGGGGGTGGTGGGAGACATGAGTGGGGGCCTAGTGGAGGGTGCCTCTGGATGCTGGGGGGTGGGGGTGCAGGGGGACATGGGTGGGGGCCTGGTGGAGGGTGCCCCTGCAATGCTGGGGGGTGGGGGGGTGGGAGACATGAGTGGGGGCCTGGTGGAGGGTGCCCCACACTGCTGGGGGGTGGGGGTGGTGGGAGACATGGGTGGGGGCCTGGTGGAGGGTGCCCCACACTGCTGGGGGGTGGGGGTGGTGGGAGACATGGGTGGGTGCCTGGTGGAGGGTGCCCCACACTGCTGGGGGGGTGGGGGTGGTGGGAGACATGAGTGGGGGCCTGGTGGGGGATGCCCATGGTGGCTGGGGGGTGGGGGTGGTGGGAGACATGGGTGGGGGCCTGGTGGAGGCTGCCCCTGCACTGCTGGGGGGTGGGGGTGGTGGGATACATGAGTGGGGGCCTGGTGGAGGGTGCCCCACACTGCTGGGGGGTGGGGGTGCAGGGAGACATGAGTGGGGGCCTGGTGGGGGCTGCCCATGGTGGCTGGGGGGTGGGGGTGGGTGGGAGACATGAGTGGGGGCCTGGTGGAGGCTGCCCCTGCACTGCTGGGGGGTGGGGGTGGTGGGAGCCATGAGTGGGGTCCTGGTGGAGGGTGCCCCACACTGCTGGGGGGGTGGGGGTGTTGGGAGACATGAGTGGGGGCCTGGTGGAGGGTGCCCCTGGACTGGGGGGTGGGGGTGCAGGGGGACATGAGTGGGGGCCTGGTGGTGCTGCCCCTGCACTGCTGGGGGGTGGGGGTGCTGGGAGACATGGGTGGGGGCCTGGTGGAGGGTGCCCCTGCACTGCTGGGGGGTGGGGGTGGTGGGAGACATGAGTGGGGGCCTGGTGGGGGCTGCCCATGGTGGCTGGGGGGTGGGGGTGGGTGGGGCCATGAGTGGGGGCCTGGTGGAGGGTGCCCCACACTGCTGGGGGGTGGGGGTGGTGGGAGACATGAGTGGGGGCCTAGTGGGGGCTGCCCATGGTGGCTGGGGGGTGGGGGTGGTGGGCGACATGGGTGGGGGCCTGGTGGGGGCTGCCCATGGTGGCTGGGGGGTGGGGGTGGGTGGGAGACATGAGTGGGGGCCTGGTGGGGGCTGGCCATGGTGGCCGGGGGGTGTGGGTGGTGGGCGACATGGGTGGGGGCCTGGTGGAGGGTGCCCCACACTGCTGGGGGGTGGGGGTGGTGGGAGACATGAGTGGGGGCCTAGTGGAGGGTGCCTCTGGATTCTGGGGGGTGGGGGTGCAGGGGGACATGAGTGGGGGTCTGGTGGTGCTGCCCCTGCACTGCTGGGGGGTTCGGGTGATAGGGGTTATGAGTGGGGGCCTGGTGGAGGGTGCCCCACACTGCTGGGGTGTGGGGGTGCTGGGTGACATGAGCAGGTGTGCAGGGTAGTCCCCTGTGGTGTCGGCTGCCTGCAGGGGCCGTGGAGGGTGTACAGGGAATACCTGGGAGCACACAGCCAAATCGCGTGTAGAATTTCCCGCGTACCCCTGAAATACACGTACCCAGCCAAATCGCGTGTGGAAATTCCCGCACACGTACCCGGCCAAATCGCGTGTGGGACTTCCCGCGCACCCCTGAGATCCACGTACCCAGCCAAGTCGCGTGTGCAAATTCCCGCGCACGTACCCGGCCAAATCGCGTGTGCAACTTCCCGCGCACCCCTGAAATCCACGTACCCTGCCAAATCACGTGTGAGACTTCCCGTGCACCCCTGAGATCCACGTACCCAGCCAAATCGCGTGTGGAAATTCCTGCGCACGTACCCTGCCAAATCGCGTGTGCAACTTCCCACGCACCCCTGAAATCCACGTACCCTGCCAAATCGCGTGTGAGACTTCCCGCGCACCCCGGTATACACGCACACGTATTTTTTGTCAGCGGGTGTCCATGTTTGTGGGTACCCCTTTGCACGTCATTTGTCCTGGAGGGCCACAGTATAGGACATTCATCATGGCTGTATATAGGTGCTATTTGTTGGCGCACCTTATGGCGCACATTTCTTCCAGGCGCAGAGACGCTACCGCCTGCTTTCTTGTGGCGGTCGTGTTTGTGCCTGTGCGCTGGTTTGAGCGTGCGCTTTTTTGCCCTATTCTATTCCATGAATACGTGTTGTAGGCGAGCGTGTGGGCGTTCCGCGCACTTGTACCCTCTACTTCCCCCATGACGCCCACATTTTGGCAAGTTGTTCCCCATTCCGAGTGTTGCGCCCCGTGTGCCGCCTACTTTTGTTGCGTGCGCCGCGCTATGTGCGATTTTCGCTGTGGCCTGTGCGATTTTCGCTGTGACCTGGCGCACGCAGTTAGATGGCCTGTGCGCCAACGTGCGCCGCACACTTTTTTATCGCACATCCGATGGTTTTCTCGCGCA
Source organism: Ambystoma mexicanum (assembly GCF_040938575.1). Taxonomy (NCBI): domain Eukaryota; kingdom Metazoa; phylum Chordata; class Amphibia; order Caudata; family Ambystomatidae; genus Ambystoma; species Ambystoma mexicanum. The sequence goes on from NC_090924.1 coordinate 21,792,183, forward strand.
CGGCCTTCCATGAATCGATGTGCGCTGCTTTTCGTGCGATTTTCGCACTTGCACTGCGATTTTCGCTATTCCACTGCGATTCGCACGTTTTTGCCCACTTGCGCCGCGCTAATTATTCCATGAATCGGCCTCTCAGTCTTTATAGAACAATGGACAAACAATAATGGACAACTGATTTAGGCACATTCTTCATCAAGTTTAACAAAGAGTTGTCCTGCCATGCCAGGGTGGTCTGTGATATAACCACAGCGCTGTTATATATGTTGTAAAGGCCAGACATTCAACCACCCATGTATGTTTTGAGGATGTTCACTACTTGATGACTCTGATTTATTATTTGCATGCATGTTTTCACAGTAATTATTTTTAATTGTTTAAGGTTTAGAAAGAAACCTTTACAACATTTTTAGCAAAAGAATAGATACATTCATAAACAATTATCATACAAATTCTTAATAAAATTCATGATTTCATAACATAATCAACATCACATGTTAACAATTGCATACCTCACACGACTTTAGCTTAACATAGTTCATTCTCCAATTAGTGTTTTTTGTCTATTAACCCATGCATTCGGAGCACCTGGACCACATTTATTGTCAATTATGTTTCATGGCCTGCAATTAGTCTATCCCAGAACATTTCTGAAAGAAGGCCATCTGTTCTGTCTACAAATCTTTGGAGATATTTCACTCTTGTAAACCAGCTTCCCATACAATCCATTAATATATGTCTGATGGTTTGTCTCCTGGGATCCTTGCATATAGGACAAAACGCATTTGCTTCTCCAGTCCGCCCCCATTTTGTTAGTACTTCTCCTGTGTGAATGAAATTTAACCGAAAACAAAGGAAATTCTGTCTCACCCTCAAATCCGGGAATTGTCTGAGATATTTTGGGAGGAAGCCACATTTTTTGTCAAAATTTGAAATGGATTTCCCCAGGGCTGCTTTATGCATTCCTTCTATTGTTGAGATCCAATCCCTTGTATGCATTCATTTTAATTCATTTTTTGACCTTAAGAGGATCATGAAGTAGTGCTTCGTCAACACTCTCTACTTCCATCAATATACACAGTACCCTCTAATTAAGATTCAACAACATCTCTGAGTCAGAGTGATTCAGGTGGCCATTTACATCTGTATATAATGTATCCGCCTGTTGTGAAATTATTAGGCTATACAGAGATACTCATTTCCATTTCACATGGGATTTCAGTGATCTGAGGCCAAGTTCATACCTCAAACTACACATAGACACACTCTGGCGGAGACTAATGACATTTTTTCCATATTTGGCCTTCAAGCTTTTGCCAATTCAAGTTCCATGCAAGTGGGTTTGCTTCCAAGTCATAAAGAATTATTGGAATATATTTTGCTAAGTAGAATTTGATTATGCTGGGATTATAGAATAGTTACAATAATTCATCAGTAATTTTTTCATTTGCACTGTTCTTCTCTCTAAAGTCTGTCTATCTGACCCATGATTGGAGAGGCATAAACATTGACATCCAAATAAGTCACTTCATCAGCAATAGGGATGATTTGGCCCTCCATAGTCCATTTGAACTTTGGGATTTGTTTACCTGCGCTTTTGAAAATGACTATTTTTGATTTACCCGGGTTTATTCCTAGGTCATTATTTCTTGCATATTTGCCCGAAGCATTCAATAGGTGTAGCCGCCCTACTGCCATAGAGTCTAGTAGTAGAATATCATTGGCCTAGGCCATCCAGCTGATATTACATGAGTACATTTTTGGGCTGGCCAACGCTGATGCGTCTATTGTTTTCCCCATGTCTGCGAGTTAGAGATTGAATAAAAGGGGAGCAGCCAGGCAACCCTGTCTTACTCCCCTTTCCACTCTTATATGATCTGAGAGGTGGCCCTGATCATCTAATCTTACTCTAACTGTGGTATCGTTATGGAGAGCTACCAACATTGCAAAAATGGGCTTCATAGAACTCAAACCCTCCAATTTACCCCAGAGGCGAAATCTGTTGATTTGGTCGAAGGCCTTGGAAAGGTCTATCCACGCCCCATATAGAGGTGCCCACCACTTCTCCTAGTTTGTTCACTGAGAATTCCCAGTACCAGATCATTCAATGCTGTTGATTGGCCTTTCCGAAATCATGTCTGGAATGTTGGTAGGATATGTTCTCTCCTCACCCATTGCTCTACATTTTTCAGCAATAGTCTCATACACAGCCTACTTTCTATGTCGAAGAGGGCGATTGGTTGATAATTTGCTGGATCTAACCTATCGCCTCTCTTGAATATAGGAATCACGGTGGCAGTCTTCCATGATGGGGAAAATGCTTTTCTTTCCAAGATCTCTTTGAAAAGAAGCATTAGTATCCTGGACCAAAGTCCTATGTTATTTTTAAATACTTGATAGATAATCCCATTTTGGCCAGCTGCTCCAGATACAGATGTATTATTTATGAGCTCTGATATATTTTTTTCTTCAAAGGTCAACTCCCAAGGGATTTATCAATGGCTTCTTATACTGGAGGGACAGATGTTTTATCCACTGTACCTCAGGGACCAAATTGCTTAGCACAATATTTTTTTTAAATTCCAGCTGGTTTACCATAGCCCAAAAGTTACGAGAGTTATTCTTACAAAAGAGTCCCAGCATAGACACTCTGTCTCTTTGAAGGCAGAGAGCTTGGTGTGAATGTTGCCAGTTTGTATACTCTCTTTTTAAAGCTTTACATTCCTCTATGTAGATTACATTATTGAGCAAAGGCTCTCTTCATTTTCTGAGTCGTTGCCTCAGATCCTTTTCCTGGACCAGGTTTCTTCATTAAAAACATGTCGGTGACCATAGAAAATCCCAAAAGCCAAATGGCTAGTATCTAGCTGCCAATATTGTTTCCGGGAATTCTATTAGTTTGTCATTAAGATGTTTGCCATCCCTTTTATATTTGAACAGCCTGTTTCAACCTTTATTAACTGTTACTGATAGGTTTTATGGATATGATTTAATATCATATGGCATTTGTAATGCGCCTATACACAAGTGTTTCAAGCGCGACGAGGCAAGGGAGGGGGAACAGACAGAAGACAAAGACGATGATCTTACTAGGCCAGGTGCCAATGAGATCGCGCTAGTGCAGGGGAGGGCAAGGAAATTGTGGGGTGAAAAGGGAGGGGGCAGTGAAATATAAAGGATCAGCAGTAAAGAATAAATCAAATAAATGAAAAATAAAAAAAAAATGAAAACAAAAAATGCGGCCAGCTCGTGGCAAGTGCAGAGGTGAGTGCAGACATCAAGTGTCAAGAACTGGGGGGACTGTAGGGATACAGAAACAGCCCCCAAGTGCAGGGGTTGCCCAGAGGCAGTGCAGGTGCGCAGCTGGTGGGGGAGAGGCCTGGGCCCGGCATCAGGGGGTAGCCAGTTGACCAGTGCAGTTTCAATCAGGAGTCAGGAGTTCAGCAGAGGAGAGGAGGAGAGAAACCAGAAGCAAAGAGGAAGGTCTTGAGGTGCTTCCGGAACCCGGGATGGTTCTCCTCAAGTTTCAGGGAGGCTGTTCCAGAGGAAGGACCCAGCCAAAGAAAGAGATCTACCACCAACTTGTTGCTTTGAGAAGCTACTGACCATGAGGGAGTTGGAGGCAGATGAGCGAAGAGCTAGAGAAGGAAGATATTTAGGAAGAGAGAGTAAGAGGTATTGAGGCCCCAGGCCCCAGAAGGCCTTGTGGACAATGCAGAGGGTTTTGACCTTAATCCTCACAGTCACTGAGAGCCAGTGGAGAGATTTCAGTCCTGGAGAAATATGATATCTGATGACACCCCGAAAGCGTCCTTCACTGCCTCTTGTCCCACGTTTATGTCAGGAGCATACACAACCCTCTCAGATCCCCCACCAGGCACAGAGGGACGGCTGACAATATTCTCCTTCTCCCCATCCACACACAAGTCAGACACCACAACTGAGGTCTCTAGGCTCTGTGGGTCCTCTGTCAACTGGGATACAATTCCCTGTCCCTCTGCTGCTGAGGCATTCACAATAATGACCTTACTTATGTCCTCTGTGCCATTGGAGGATAACACAGCCCCATGCACATACCCCTAAATGGAGCTCAATGTCATTGAGAGTGCCTGACATCTCCAATGCCACCTGGAAGCCTTTCCCTGTCATGTTCAGGCCAGGTCCCTCTTCAGCTGCTTGCGAAACTATAAAAGTATGACAAGAGAAAAACATCACAGTTAAAATGTGTATAAACACGTCTACAGCAAACTGTGACCATATTGAGATTAGAGCAAACAACATGTTTACCTTTGTTTGCACAAAGATGCATGTAATAAATGTATGTCTGCAGAGACAAGGTCAAGAGAAGGGTACATCAGCACTTCACCTTGCAATTCACAGACTAATGTCTTCCCGTCTTCCTTTGTGCAGCCCAGACACTCTGGGATAACTGTATGTTTTTGGCAAGAGCTACTGCCAGATACCGGACTTGTGGACCATCCATGACACATAAACTAAAGGTTAGCATGTTCCTTGAAACTATGAAAACCTGTTGTGGTTCTTATGCTTTTTTTTAGCAAAAGCAGTCTCACAGAAAGGTATATGAAATGTTTTGTTGATGTGGGAATCTCAGACAAAAGATGGCCATGCATGCATTGTTTTAGCTTGAAGGCAAATCTTCACTCCTGTCCTTCAACACTTCACTTGCAAAAGCATTACACCAACTCATGTGAATATCAGCAAAGAACAGCACATGGGCACAGGTGTTTTAAGGAATGACATTTACACATGTCTTGGTGAGCAGCCAAAGCTTGCTTACACTTTTCGATCAGATGTATGTAAGCCCAATGTGACCACAGTAGGCCTATATGTCTCTTACCATTCTTCCTCTGTGTCAATGAGCTGCCACTCTGTGGTATGGTGTTCTCTCTCACTCTCCCCTTCATGCCCTCTTGTCAATGCCATTGGAACAATGTGGGAGTTGATTCCCTTTGTTTACTTACCAGCTACTTGGATCTGAGCCTGCTGGTCGGGACCTAGCATGAAGCCAAATGTTCACCTTCTCCAGGATCCAGACATGACGCTGTGGCTCACAATAGCAGTGATGTGAATGGACCTCAACACTGTGTCCTGTCTCAATGGCCGCACTTGCCGTCTTCTGGCTCTGGATCCTCATATTATCCCAGTGCTTTGTTATATTGCCCACAGTATAGCCTGCCACCCTCTCTGCATTGATGAAACCATAATGTCATTACAGATCCTACAATGAGCAGAGGCCTGAAGCTGCTTGTCAGCACTGAAGAGGGACTCGTAATAGCTCAGTACCCTTCTAGTTGAAAAGATCTTTAGAAAAATATCTCTTTACAGCACAATTTTGTTTTACAAAGACTGCTCCGTGACCGCATGGAGTGGTCATTTCTAAATTGAACTGTCACACCTCTGCCGCACACAAGTGCATGCAGGGTCTGACAAGCTCAGTGGGACCAGGAAGCGGAGGATGAGGAGAATGGGTATGTGTGTGGGTGTTGGTGTGTGTGTTGTGTCTATGTCTGTGTTTTGGATTAGGGGAGTCTTGGGTGGGGAGGAGGGAGGCTGGGGGAGGCGAGTGAATGACATGGGAAAGTGAGGAGTAGGGGGGAGGGGAACACGGGGTGTTCTGTGTGAATATACCTCAATATTAAGGTCTCGGGATCAATGATCAAAAGAAAAACGGGCAATAAAAATGGGTCTTTTTCTCATGAGACTTTTATAATGAGGTCTTTTCACATAGAACCCTCAGTATCTGGTCATATATAATGCCAAATTTATAGGCAGAGATGTAGACAGCACTCACTATCACCAACTTGGCACAGTCTGATGATGGAGCATCCATGGCAGATGTGAAGCAGGCATGGTTAAGAGTGGGTCCTGAGAGTTACTTATCTGAGGAGCTGCAATGGTACAATGAAGGTGTTGGGGTCAGGATGGGGTGGGTAGAGGGAGTAGATTGTGTAATTGTCCACAGTCACCCAACAGGTGATAACAGGCAGTGGTGGTCAAACAGTCACTCGAGGACAGTTCCAGTGGTCAGCGACCAATGACCGACTGCCAAATAGGAGATGTTGTCATGCAGAGAAAGCAGAGAAGGCAGGAAGTGGCAACAGATGAGGCAACAGTTTAGTTGACATCAGGAGCACTCAGAGGCAGCAGTCGGAGGAAAGCGAGGGATACACCCTCAGCAAGTATGTTCTGCAAGGCATGCTGTATGCGCAATGCATGATCGGGGTTCTTGTGCTCAGTTACGAAAAGAGGGTACAAACACAGTATGTTGTGAAATCGCAGGGGCTGCACACACAGAATGCTTTTCAGTCACGCAATAAAAGGGGTTCAAGCACTCAAATGTAGATGACATCTACGTGGATTAGGTCTGCTTGTCTCCATCGCATGTGCTAATAGAAAGGAGTGAAACAAAGAGGTGATGACAAGAAGCTTTAGAATGTATCTTAAACCTCTGGCAATTGCTCTGGGTAACCCTACAGAAGATAGCCCTTCACCTGCAAAGCCATTACAGAAAGGGAAAACTACATATGCAAATCATACTTGGTGACACCCCTAAAGGGCAGTGCAGCCCCAACTGCTAGGTCACATCCATTCTTCACGAGACCACAAGCATACGCAGACATGTTTCAACCTCATTGGCATCATCAGTGAAGAGTAGATTGGGTTTCTAGGTCCTGCAGGCACAGGCAGGGTCGGACTGGGACAATAAATAGTCCCAGTCACCCAAATAAAAGTGGCCCACCAGTCACCTCAAAAAAGTGGCCCACCCATCATATCATGACTTTGGACCTCTAATGACATCACTGGAAGTGATGTCATTTGACCCCATCCCAAAGTGACATCCTGGGAAGCAGTGAAACACAACCTTTCACCCGTTGACAAAACAGGAAGTGGCATCAAATAGCAGTACACTAAATGACTGTGATCCAAGCAGACGTCCAAGGCCAAATGATAATATGTTATTGTATAGCACTTATGTTTAAGCTCTTTTTTATAGAACATATATGCATACAATATCACCCAACCTGTGTTGGTACTCATTTATCAACCTATGAAGGATGAAAGGCTTTTTGAAAAAAAAAAGAATATAGGGAAAAAAAAGATTATTTTTTTAAATATTTGTTTTCCCAAACCAGCCCAGGCATGGCCAGAAACCGGCCCCCACTTCCCAGGGACGATTTCGGCCTGGCCACAGGCCAAAAGGCCAAGGGGCCAATCCGACCCTGGGCACAGGACCCACATCTGGGCCCGTCCCACTCGGGTTGACAAAGCAAAACAAAGAGGTGATGGCTCGAAGGTTTATAATTAATCTTAAACCTCTGGCAATTGCTCTGGGCATCATGAAGCACCATGAGTCAGAGGAAACAGCCACAGAAATAGAAGGGGCAAACAGAAGAAAAGTGGCAAACAAAAGAGAAGGAACCAACAATGTTAAAAAATGGTTTATGAATGTGGCATTGCTCATCCTCATAGACTTTGTGGATGACGTCATGTGCCATCAGGTGGTAGCCTCTCAGTTATGGAAAAGAGAGGACTGTAAGTACAGTCCAAGAAGCAGGTGGAGTATCGCCCCAGTAGAGGAGTTGACCAAAATTGAAGTGGTGGTCAGTGGCCTCCTATTATTGAGCAGGTCGTATGCGTTGGGGGCATGGAAACACTTGCGGCATCATCTGGGGAGTGCATGATGGCTTTCTTTCTTGCTGGCCATAAATTCAATGTAAGCATATGAGGACCTCAGTTCCACATGTCCCATCATGCATTTTTTGGTTGAAAGGCATGACGGGTGACCTTCAAGACTATCATGTTAGTAGGCATCATATGCACATTAGGCTCCAATGTCAAGACTGATACTGCCAGAGACCATTGGTACTATTGACATAAACTTGTATGTAGGTATGGATCTAGGCATATGCTCTAAGTAACTTGATTCAGGCCCAGTAGATTGTGTGCATGAGGATGTCATATGTACTGTTCATTATGCGGATGTGTAATGCAGTTGTTCCCCTCATTTGGGAGTTTATAACATGATGTCCAGTACATACACCCATGGCCCCTACAATTGACCTGCCATTTTAATGTCTACCCAGTAACACTGGGTGAAGGTCCATCAATGCTTGCTGTTAACCCACCCTCAGTGTGACATTTGTTCATCCTGCTGTTGGCACACATATTGGACAGTGTCAGGTAAGTCACAGTCCAGAACGACTACTCTGTAGCTGTGCATCTGAAGTGGGTGTGTGGAGTACATGTGCGCTGTCACATGAGCAAGCCTTAGGGATTGGTAGGATAGGGCCTTTCATGCCATTCAAAATACACTCTGTTTTATGGTATTGTCTTCCAAAATACCAATTAGGGATGGTGACTCTTCTAACCTTTGGTTCTAGGTGATTGGCACAGAGTGGCATTCTTAAGGGGGCAAGCTTATTGGGCTGTGAAATGGGGAGCTGGGTATCTACTGAGGCGTGTCCAGGTATTGGGATTCAGACTGGAAGAACTTAGAGTGAGAAGGTGGAAATGAGGTATCATGCATGGGATTCCAGTGGTGTTGTGGCCAGTGTCCTTGGCATGTGTACATTAGATGTGTATTAGCAGGAACCTGCACCAAACATCACATGGTCACTGAATGTTTCAGGTCTGTCTTCATGAGATGGGCCTTGCATGGTGTACACAGTGAGGGGAAGTGGTGAGTGATCATAGTAATTGCATGTGTCTGGTGTGATGATAGCACAGTGTTCATAGAAGGTATCTCCAAGCCTGACACACAGGTGTGATGGTGTATATGACATTGGCGTGGAGGCAGCATTGCATTTAGAATGTTGAGTTGATTCTCCAGAATGTGATTTGCTCTGCGTGGAGCACATATTGGATTGGGCTTGGGGGCAGTAGCTTGATTGGATACATGTGAGATTGAGTTACTGTGGGACATTGTAGAAACAGTGTAGCCTCTGTGCAAACATGGTGATTGTATAATAGTTGTTTTTTGTTCTTTTGCAGGTGAGGGTTCACCAGAGGAAGATCAGGCTGTACTATCTAAAACCACAGGCCAGCTAGGAGAAGAGGGTGGTGAACAACCCTAATGATGGCAAGAAATAGTGAGCAGGACTAGTGAATCCTCAGAGAATATGACTACCAATGTGGTTGGCAGATTTGGTGTACTCATGCATGGTCCAGAGCTCACTAGCAAGGATGAGTAGTTCCTCCTGATCATGTCAGAGGCTTCATTGGAAGGACAGATGTACACCAGCTTGCCTTCATCTGGTGTGTCCATGGCACATCATCCTACATCTGCTGGTAGTGCCATGGCCTCTGGGGAACATGTGGGGCAAGATACAACTGTGGCATGTTCTGATGTGTCCTCAACTGCATGGGCTGCATTTGGATTTGCACCATTGACAGCAACATATGTGGAGTCCACATACTGGGTGGCTCTATTAGATCAAGTGTGGGACATCATCCGCAGACCATTGGATCATTATTAAAGGGCAGGCCATTTTAGTCATGCCTGCCTAGGCTATGCACACCTGGGGTGCAATTGGCTGCCAACCAGCCTGGATGGGAGGAGTTATTTATTTATTTATTGTTTGCTTGTTAGGCTCTTATACAGCAAATAGATTCTGATTCAAAGCACCCACAGGGCAACAGGGAGGGGACATGGGATTGCAGTACAATTAAAAGGGACGGCTGAACCTACTACGCCTTGCGAGTATTCAGAACATTCAATTGCAGCAAGGAAGAGGGCAGTGGTCTAGGTGCTGAGGTGTCCGTGCTCGAGGGTGAGCCACATATGAAGTGAAAGGTATGGTAAGTACTTTGCGGCCAGGAGCTGTGTTGGGTGGAAAGGTGCATGTCTCCAGTGCAGAGGGTGTGCCAGCAGGGGTGTTGCTAGGTCTGGAAAAGATCTTGGGCACTCATATCGGGAGTGTCGAGACTCAGGGATAGCTAGCCTTTTGGTTGTAGACCCTGAGATTCTATCCAGGGCTACAACCAAAAGACCTGGGGCTATAGCCCCTTGACCCCCACCAGCAACGCCTCTGGTGCAGAGGCAAGTGCTGAAGGAGGCAGACAAATGTTGGGGAAATTGGATGTGAGTGGTCAGACACCAATCACAGCAACTGTGAGATTAGCAGAGGAGGGAAGAAGGGAAGGAGGAGGAAAATCTTGAGTTGCTTTTAGAACTTTAGAAGGTCCTGCTCAAGATGCAAATGGAGGGGGAGGCTGTTCCATAAGAGGAGCCCTGCTGAGGAAAGCGAATGGCCTCCTGCTCTCTGTTTAGCTAAATGCTTTACACCTAGGGAGTTGGTGCCAGAGGGACATAGAGGTCTAGAAGGAGCGTATTATTTAGGAGAGAGTTGCAAATAGTGTAGACCCCAACCCCAGACATCCTTGTGGATGATGGAGAGGAATTTGAATTTGATCTGTGCAGCAACCGGGAGCCAGTGGAGACTTTTCAGGGCAGGATAGATGCAGTACCTGTGCTTAAGGCCAAGGATAGGTCTCTCTGCTCTATTCTGGATTAGCCGAGGGGGTCGCAGAGTGGAACAAGGTAGATTGATGAAGAGGCTATTGGTATGTTCATGCCAAGAGAGAACCTGGGCTCGGGACACTTTGAGCTTCTGGGGAAAAGTGAGAATTATTTTGAGAAGCAAAAGTTGGAAGTGGGACTTCTTAGCAATGTCCTGACTCGGAGGGAGCAAGGAACGAACAGAGTCAAAGATGACTCCATGGTTTCTGGCTTCTGAAGAAGGAGCAGGGGTCCCAGGGTGGGATGACAGAGAGAAGGGAAGACGTGGGGAGCAGGGATCCCAATCGGAAGGATCTCAGTTTTGCTGGCATTGAGGCAGAGATTGTTGGAGCATATAAGTAGCAGACAGGGCCGGGTCCTGCGAGAGTTGTCTGAGAATGTCACCCAGAAGGGCCATTCAGTAGTAGCAGCCATTGGGGGTCTTTGCCAGGAGATGCAAACACTGAGGGAGAACATACAGAAATACATGATGACATTGAGGGAACATATGCACCAGGAAATGATAGCATTAAGAGAAAGCAATCACCATGGTTTGTCTACCATTGGCAGATGGTTGCATGCCGCTCTGTCATGCATTGCTGTAGCAATGGAGGATCCAACTTTGGCACTGAGTGATTTGAGTGGTCAGCCAGTCCAGAACATACCACATTGGGGTGGATCGCAGAGGAATGTGCCAATGCTGGATCTCCTAGAATGGCATGCATGTGTTGTGTATATTATAATTTGTTGGACAGGGCACAAACGGCAGTCAACATGCTTCTTTTATGACTCACATTCAGACATTTCTCGGGGCGTAAAGTGCACTTATTTGGTGCAAAGTTACTTTGCCTGTCCACAAAATGTTTTGCAAATAGGTCGCTAAGAGAAAGAGGCTATCTGAAACACATACTATGTCCCATGTACCCACAAAATACCTTGATTTCGAAGCAGGAAAGACCTACTAAAGCCAACAACCGAGCTCTGAGGGCAGAACAATAAGATAATGGTGTGTGTTTCAGTTGATAGCAGATGCACGAGTGTAATAGACTGTGAAGGGTAGGGAGGATTCCTCTGTCAGGTGAATAAATCAGTGGCTGTTGGCTTGAGACTTGGGACAAGCTGTAGCTATTAAACATTGGTTATAAAGCCCAAGTAGTGGTTAAATGCAGCTCAGTTAAGGTGTTGCATGGCACGATGTGGTGGTGGAGGAACGCCACCAAAGATGGGTCAGCACAATTCATCTGAGTGGAGAACCAGTATAAATTCAAAGGTATAGAGACAGCTGAAAATACTTGAAAAAGAAAATAGGAGAGCTGGTGGCAAGAACGAGAGAAGGATGAATGAAAACAGGGCAGAAAGTAATGTTTGGTTCTTCTTGATTTTCAAGTTATAAAGAAAAAAAAACTATTGTCTGGAAGTCTGCACTATGTGGTGGGTTCATACACTGAACAGTGACTTAAGAATCCAGGAAGTTATCGTTGATCAGCGTGGAGAGAGACAATTACTGTTGTAATTCATTTTATTATTGTAATATGTTACTTGCATAATACGCACTGTATTTATATTGACATGTAAAACATGTGCTCGACCTTTAATGAATTCAACACTGTGCCCTTTAGTATAGACACGTGATATTCATGTGTAACAACAAACGCAACATGTCCTTGCACTTTGCAGACCAACAAAACAACTATCACAACTGCATGAACACAAGTACAAGCCTTTGAGTATGGACATTTCTTTGGTGATGTTAAAAGGAGAGATGTCTTCCTGCAATGTTGTTTTTTTGTCCTGGAGAAATGGGCAATTAAAAAGTGTTGGCAAAAAAGAGCAGCTTGCGCATGTGACCCACGGGACGCTTTGATATGTCTCCTTAAACTGCCCATGCTGTCTCTTTACTGAATCCATTGATGTTTTCAAAAGGCCCTACACCTCCTCTGCCACTGGACAAATAATTAAACTTTAAAACCATAATTGATTTGTTTTCCTTGCCCTTAAAAATATCATTACTGTTGCATTGATTTGATCCCAGACACCTCGTTTGCCACTAGGGGTTATTGCTCTTTTTATTAGGCCAGCGGCGCTAGTTGACCAACACAAAGAGAGCTGGTTGCATTTTAAGCACACAAGCTCCGATTTGGCCCCCAACTTTTTTATTTCAAAAATGCATAGGAGGGACCCACATAATACAGATTTACGCATGGTCTAGCTGCAGCAACATAAGCCTACCCCTTTGGCAGTTAAGAGCGAAGGCCTGCTAGATTCAGTCCATATTTACATCTACTGTTCCTTAATGGTATTAACACATGAGTGGAAAACACCTGTCCACAAAGGTCAGTATACAGCAGCTCTCACATGATTCCTTTTGTAAAAGCAAGTGTTCATAGTGTGCGATTTCGAATTCAGTAGGTCTTTATAAAGCTATGGTGTATGTAAATTGGGACTAGCAAATATTCCATGTTTAAATATGTTCATAAATGGCGTATACAAATGTTAATTCTCATAATCACTATTTTAGCAAATCATGGGAGAAAAGTAAGTATATATTTATTTTTATAAATTTAGATTTGGCCTTAAGTGCCTAATTCCCAAAGCAGTTTTTAAATAGGATGTTCACATTGAAAAATGCTTTTTGCAGCAGGCAAGGATGTCATTTCACCAAAATGCCAGGGGTAGCGGAAGTGACATCACACGGCCCTTGACCCCCTGATGACATCACAGGAAGTGATGTCATTCGGCCCGACCCCAAAGTGATATCGCGGGTAGCGATGGAACATGACATTTCACCGTTGACAAAACAGGAAGTGACATCACATAGCATTGTACACTACGAAAAATATAGTTACGATATCACTATGTGATGTACATTTCATACACAAATCGATCGCTATATATATCGTTAAGATCATTGTGTATTGGCCCATATTACCATATTACTGTGTATGCAAGCAGGCGTCCATGACCAAATGATAATGATGTGTTATTATATATCACTTACGCTTAAGCGCTTTATTTAGAAAAAATATACACCCAATATCACCCAACCTGTGTTGGTACTCATTTATCGACCTCAGAAGGATAAAAGGCCGAGTGAGGCTTTTTAGAACAGACCAAATCAGTGACTCACCCCCTGAAGTGTGCCTGAAATAAATATTTAATGAGCCTAGCAATTATTGTATAGAATTCCAGAAAGACACATTATTTAATATTCCTATTCTTTCTTATTTAGGATCAGTGCTGAAAGTGTTAGACTTGTGGCACTCCTGTTCTTATTTTTCTTCTTTTTTTAAGGGGCCTGAACAAGAAAGCCAGGCACCCCAGAAATAAAGAGCCAATGCCCAGGAGCTTGGATTAAAACAAAAGAATCTTTTTTTAAGTTTATTTTAGAGGTCGCAAGGGAGACCACAGAGATCGCAAGGGAGACCTCAGAGGTCACATTTGTGACCTCTGGCGACCCCTAAATGACGTCCCTGGCAGCAGGTCCTAAGTGTTGGCAGAGGAACTCTGTGACGTACTGCTAGCAGGAGGAAAATTAACATTTCATCTCAGTAGAATGTGCAACCCAGTCAGGCACCCCACTTTGAAGATCTCTGTTTAAGAGGTGTGCTGCAAGACTGATAGAACTGTGCCTTCCACCTATCCATTTAAACAAACTCTCGAAGCCCTGTGCTGCTGAATGTGGGGAAGTGAATTGTGGTCTAAGGCATTCTAACATTTCTTTTAAAGCACACTTTTTCCTTTTGTATTCCCTTAACACATTTGTTAAATGAGAAGGAGGGCAAGGTAAGTTTATTTTTAGCATATGCCTTTTTATTTTGACTAGACTGGACTTGTTTGTATTTTGTTTAATGGTCAAGACTACTCCAATTCTAGAGTTAGGAATTCTACCAACCCAACCAAAACACTAAAATAAAGGTTTTCGAACCTTGCATCCATTGTGTCTGTGTCTACTACTGATAGCATGCCTTCCTTACAGAGGTTAAAGGTTTAAGTGCTTAAACTTTTCAGACATTTTCTGAGCCAGTAAATGGCAACTCCCACCAATAAACTACTATGACATTTGTAGCACAAAACTTTGCACTTTGACAGTAGAAGTCGTGGAAGGTATGGTGGTGGAGGTGGATGGTGTGGAAGTTGTTGTGGTGGTTGATGGTGGTGCAGAGGTTGACACCACATCAATTGCTGGCAGTAGTTTGAAGAAGAAGCAATGACGAAAAGTGAAAAGAGTTTTTTTTTACAAACTGTATGGGTTTTTTCAATCCACCTTGTTTTTTTTCCCAATGACCGAATGGTTCTTATAAGTGAAGACAACAGCAATTTGGTCCAGGTGCCCGTTGTGTAGTTCTCATCAACGTAGTCCAGATGGACTCAGATAAGTGTTGTATGAGGTCACATGTCTCCAAGCTCTGTGATGGGACCTTAGATGGTCTATGGCGCAGCTTATTTTTGCAAATCTTGCGCTTCACCTTTTCTGTCTGTTTTAGAGAGTGGTGCTGCTCCACCATAAAGTACCTCCAGTTGTCTGTAGTATTTTTCATTTTGCATAATATTTTGTGCGAGGTAGATGCTTTTTTCAGCCAATCGCAACCAGAGACATTTTTATGGGAGGACAAAAGGGGCACTTGCCCAGGGCCCCCACCTTGGAGGGGGCCCCACAAGGCGGCCTGATATACAGAAGTAAGATTCCTTAAATAGCACACATCAGGATATTTTATGGCATAGTGCTGAGGCTCTAAACCTATTGCCTGTCTGTACATTCTGCCTTGATCAATTCATCATGTGATGCTTTCTCTGTTCACTGTGGTGTATATATAGTTTGTGTCTTCATTCCTTGCGGCACAACTCCTGTAGCATGCTTTTCATCCTGTGGTAATGATATTGATAATGTTCAATAGCCGAATTTGAAATGCATATTGGTACATTGAGTGCCACAATGGTTCAGAAGCTAGCTCAGTGTATTAAGGACTCATTGCAGAGATATGTGTTCCTTTGCAAGAATCGAAAAGCACATTCCTGTAAGGCTGGCAGAGTCTTTCCTCTGTCTGAAGTTTATAAACCTGCCTGTGTATGTACTTGGTCTTGCAGCACAACAGGTGCTAATATCAGCAATGTACCTGCACCAGATAGGGGTTGCTATAAAAACGAACATGTCATCCTTATGGTGAAGGTCTAGAAATTGGTTTGTTCTGATGGGGTGTTGTAAAACTTAGGCAATCATCTCCAACACTGAGCATAAACGGTTAATCAAAGAGATGAAAAAGTATCCAACTTTGGAACCAAAGCATTCATGCTTGTATCCTGGCGTTGCCAGCAGACAATACAGTGATCCTGGTCAAATCATCTAATATCTCGTACATTACTGTACTGTCTTCTGTGAAGTTTACCTCCTCCCATGCTGGTGGCATCGTTTAGCCTATTACTTGACCTTTCTTCTTATGTAGGCCCTTTCAGTGGAAGGGGTGGTAGACAGAAGGGAGCGAACCAGATGTTGCAGGACTTGGGCAAGCATATTTTAAAGTCTGATCGTTTGACACAAAAAACACATTGCATTTTTGTAAAAGTCAAAGTTTTTTTCTGCATGTTTAAAAATGACAATTTCACAAGCCAGTATTTTGGAACTATGTAAAGCTTTAAAATACAAAAGACCAACAAAGATTAAGGGCCTCTTCACAAGTTGGGCGGTAACGCCGGTACTATTAGCGCCGGCGCTAATAGCCCTACCGCCAAATCCCCCGGGGCTATTAGCGCCAGATCACGGGTTTGGCGGAAGGGTTATTGCCCATTCCCCATTGGGCCCATTCGGGTATTTGTCATTGGGCCCAATCTATTACCGCTGGCAGATTTCCCGCCGGCAGTAATCGCGCCGAAAATCGGCGATTTTGCCGCGGATTTCCCCCAGCTCAGAGCTGGGGGGAAATACCCAAAGCCATGATCTGGCAGACCCTTAAATGCAGCGGTAATAGCGCTACCGCCACATTTGAGGGTTACCACCAGACTCGTGATGAGGCCCTAAATCTGCAAAATCACACTGATTGGTATGCTGGTAGTTATATACTTCTCTTGGTGATGGAGAGAATGAAGCTAGAATCATTCTGTGTTACACCCTTCTATAATATTTTGTTTTAAAAAAATGTGATGATTGGTAATGTGATTGGTGCACTTTCCAAGTTTTATAAAATTAGATTATTTTAGTTCATGGTAAGAACTGGTAATGAAAGTGTTCAAATGCAGAAATTGCCAAGTTGGCACACATCCCAGAATCACCCCTTAAACAGTGTGTGTAATGCTGTGCATCTAATGTAATCTTGTATTGCCTAGCTTCCCGAAGTCGCCAGTCCCTAAACCTTTGATAATTGTCAGCCCTTCAGAGGGATTTCCTTCTGATGGTGTGATCTTCAAAACAGCCCCACTCATGGTTTCACAGGCTATAGTGTTGCTTCCACTATAATAGTGAGCATTGATATATTGCACACCACAGACACTTTATTCTTTTGATCTCTAATGGCAACACTATTTGAAAACCATGTCCCATGTATAATCACAGTCTGGATACAAATACCTTCCTGGTAGCTTCTAATCTAATCTGCATTCACTATCCATGCTATGGTATGTATAGCTTTCTCCTTCCTATCAATGTGTATCCTCTATCTATTCTTGAGCACGTTTGCATTCTGTGAGACAAAAATGTGAGTTATCTGTCTAATTTGGGTTACATGTATGCTAGAAAAGAAGTAAACTCTTCGTAGACTGATAATGTTGGCCTTCAAATGGTACTTGTTTATCATTCTAATGAGAGCAAGAAGAAGGAGGGTAAGGTGACTTAAATGGAGTAAACATTCTTATTTGTAATGCTTTGAGGCAGCATATCCATCTATGGGTTGTGATTGTGGTGGGGGGGGTGGTGCAGATATTCTTGATTACTTAATTCCTTTGCTTTGGTGGCAGGGGGCCCCAAATATGTCCGTGCCCAGGGCCCCAAAGTGCTTAAAATGGCCCTGCTCACAACCTCATCGATCCTTGCCCATTCATTGTACTCTTAGCCTCTGTACCACTGTGAAGTATACTGTCACTATTTATATCCAGCACATCCTACCCCCGCCTTTCTAACCTCACAAACCCTGCCCTAGAACCATTGAAAGTCTACCCACATGGCATAGGCTCTACCCACAACCTTTCTACCCCTATACAGCCTACCCCCAACCTGTTGACCCCTACTCACCCTATCGCTACAGAATCTATTCATGCTACTACACCCTACTCCCATCATCTCTTACACTTTATACATCTTGAAATTTAACATACAAGGAGTACTAAATACACACATTCCTACAATGCAAATACTTTTTTCAATGTATACCGGCAGTTACTGCAGCAGCCAACAGGCTGGTGAGCTTTGTGGCATGGCTTTCATTAGCTGAGACTGGAGTTCATAACTGTGGCAACAAGATCTATAATTGCAACTCCTCACACCTAATTGCGACTATATCCAGGCCGCACTGGAGTTCTTGATAGCCACAGTTATATATATTACACGGCCCACGGTAGTGGTGGTGTAATTATGCTTAAGTTGCTAATCCCATAGGAAGAGCACTTTTTGGGCTGCTTTTAACTTCGCTCCCCCTGGACGAATCCTCACCAAACTTTGCAAAAAAGTATATGAACCACTCTGAATTTTTTGCAATGTTTAGTGAGGTTTGGTGCAGGGGGGGCAAAGTTATAAGGGGGGTCACAACATTTATTTTTTTCCCATATAGTGAATGGGGAAAAAATTTTGCTCACGCCTACAGCTCAAACCGCTGGACGTATTTGCACCAAATTTGTGGCAGGAGCAGGTGGAAATCAGTCCAGTATTTTTTTTTTAAAACAACCAAAAAGTAGGTGTCAAAAAATGTGTAATATCTATGTCGCTCTGCCGACACATTTCCCTGTTTGCTCCGCAGACAGGACACCTATTGGCTAATCGGCTTGTGTCATGTCCACGGACATATGACGCGTTCGCTGATTGGCTGGGATGAACCGTGAGGTGCATCGTATTGTTTTGATGCACCCGCCATCTTGGATCAGGCGACGAACGGGGGAAAAATACACCTTTGGGGAGTGTGTTAGTGTGTAAGAGTGCTTGGGGAGGGTGGGGGAGTAAGAGATGGGTCAAATGCTGTATTTGTTTTGGTGGCAGGCGCCCCTGATGTGTTTGTCATGTCCGTGGTCACTGTGGCTGTCTGCGGACATAAAAAATGCAGTAGCCTATATAGCACAGCACAGTTAAAATGTTTGATTCTATGGGTGTGTTATGCTCTGGTGGTTGTGGCCAGGGCCTAGAGTCTTGGGTGCATGGCCGAAGGCCGTAGGCAGTGCAGTGTAGTGACCTGCATTGGTTGTGGCTCCTGTGTGGTAGATTATACCTATTGTTGTGAAGGTTTTCTTATCAAGTGATTCTCGACCATGTGTGAATCCAGTCAGCTTGCAGTTGTTTTTGGTACCATCTGCATTGTAACGTAGAAGCATTAGTATTATGTATTTACTATGTGTTTGTATTTGTAAGGTGGAGCGATTATCTGAATTGCAGGTAGTACATAATCTGCCATGGTTTGCATTTTGTACAAGTTGCTGAAATGAATGGATTCACAGTCAGGTATGGATACATACACAAAGAGTTAATTAGGGATTTGATCCTGTGCCACATTGTTGCAGAGAGTGCATGTATGTTTCCATGTGTATGAAATCTGGAAGATTTCATTTATAGGTATGTTTTTGTTTTCCAGTACTTGTAGTAAGTACATTAGAAATTCTTCTGGATCTTCTTGTGAGTTTATAGTGAATTTCACTATTCCAGCACAATAGTCCAATTCTTGTTTTATTCCATGAACACTGTATGTGTTGTCAGGATTGTTGCTTGCATTTCTATGAAGGACTAACATTTGCAAACACAATTGTTCTGTGTTGTGTAGGTAAGTGTTGTCAACAATTGGTGGCAATTGTAATAGAATATTTATTGCTACATTTGCGTAGCAATTTACACCAGTTATATTTGAAAATTTGAATGCACCAGATAGTTCTGTGTCCAAGTAATTTCTTCGGAGTGTGTGTTGCTTCTTTGAAGAAGGACCTGAGTTACTTTGAGTAGTAGATTCTTCATTGGTTGTAGTAATAGATGAAGTATTAGCTTCTTTTACTCTCTTTGGAGGATTTGCTGTGAGATCCTGTTGTATTTCTGTTTGAAGTATTTTCTTTTACAACGTTTTGCTTTTTGTGGAACAGGATAGGTTTTTAGATGGGGTGTAGAGTGAATGTAGTCTATTGTATTCTAAAATGCAAGTAATATCAGTGTTTACTTTACTCACATCCAAGTTGATTAGAAATAGACCGTCAGGTGTACGTAAGCGTGATAGTGCTACGTAGAACATGCCTTTGTGATCCCAATATCTATCAATGCTTTATCTAGGTTAAGAAAATTGTGATTTGTGAATGGTGACTGCGTATGCTAGAGTTAGAGAAAATTGCGCTCTGCGTACATACGTGTCTTTGAAATGAAGGAATCGAGCTGTTGAGCATCCTATCCTTTTTACTTCTGATAGTTTGTCAAAGAGAATATTGACAAACTGAATGTTGTTGTCACGTGGGTATGTTTGAAAGCCAACAACTGTACCAAGTGCTCCATTAACTAGTCCTTGCTCCACGTCAAGGTTACGTTTAAGCATTACTCTACAGTTTAAATATAATTTTAATATTTTCTCCAAACCAGCTTTGTTGGAGACAGAGTTTTCTAAGTATTTAGGCTTGTTGTGGCTTGTTGACACATCGATAGTGTCATACCATGTACGTCCAGTTGGTCTGTGGAGCAAATTTCAATTATTGGTTGCATTTCTTTTTTCAACATTGTTTCATTGCATTTTGAACAGCTTGCAAGAGTTGGCATCAAGGACATACAATTGATATTTTTGTTTGCTAATTTTTCCATGACATCAGTAGCACATGAGATATGGCCATGCAGTGCATGGTTGTGCCGGGTTTTTAATATTGATTGTGCTTCTTGAGGTAGTAAATCAACTCTAATACTTTTTAAAATGTTGGCGTATGTGAGGTCTGGCACATGTTTTCTGTAAATTCTCTGTATTGGAAATGTTGCCAAAGGTTGATATTTCCTATGCTGCCAACAGTTTTATGGCAGAGTTTGTGTCCTAAGGTTTTAAAAATACGTTCATCTTTCACTGGTGTCAATTGAAGATGATCTCCAAAAAAATTATGTGTTTTCCTCCAAAGATCTCTTTGTAGTTTGTTTTGAGTACTTCTTATAATCTGAGGTGAATCAAAGCCAACATTAGGTTGGAGATCATGCTCAAGCCATCTATTAGTAGTATTTTCATTTGATTTAACACTTTGTGTAGTTCCATTGCAGCTTCTGTAGAAAGTTCTACTGGAAGGAGTAGTAATCAGTGTAAAGTGACACCGCCTATGCTGTAGGCAGCTATACCTGTGGGGGCAGTTACAACAGCTGACAGTTTGTTGTTTGTCAATTGTTGAAGGAACTTGCTGATGATTTTTATTAACAATGTTTTGGCCTGAACCAGCTTGACCACTGACGTATTGTAGTATAGGTTTGTAATTTTGGCAGGTACATTCTTTATTTTCATGTTGTACACCATGTGCAATTTCTTTTGTTACTTCATGAAAAATGCTACAGTGCTCATTGTTCAATTTTGATTGCAGTACAGTTAAGTCTTCTGTATCTTCTTCATAGTGACACATGGTGTTTTCTAATTCTGCCTCATTTGCTATTACTGGCTGTCCCAGTGGTTCTTGGCTTCCTGTTACAGAAGGTTGACTACTGTCGGGAGTGTCCTTATCTAGTTGGGCCTGGAGATCTTCTTCATGTTGCTGTTCATTGTGCAACATTGTTTTGTACTGTGTACAGTTTACATTGGTTATAATGCTTTCATTTGCTTTGAAAGCATCTTCATAGGAGTCATAGATATCTAGTAACTCTTCTTCTTTTCTCCATGGTTTAAAAAGTTGTAGCAGGGACATCTAATATAGCTCTTTATGTTGAGGAGTTTTTAATGACAATTTGATATGATTAATTAAGCTTCATTTGGTAAGTTTCACTAAGCTGCCTTCACAATTTGTCACTTTGCATCTACCTTTATTTTCATCTGGTTTTATAATATTTTTGTATGTGAAGTTTTGGGCTATGTGGTATAGACATATGGTTTCCAAAGTGGTACTCCTGTTTGGGTAGTATGTGTCCAGTAAATTGTTTTTCAAAATGTCTTGGCTGTTGAGATCATTTCTGGCTATTGCTTCTATGTTGTCATATGATTTGAGAACTCTTTTTCTGGATTTAGCAGCACCAAGACTTAGCCATGCTATATTTTCAGATTTTCCACATAAAGCAGTACTGGTTAAACCATCTGCAGCTTCATAGCAGCCACATTCTCAATGAGAGAGCATTTTTATGTCTAAGCTGTACAATTTCTGAGACAGTGTTTTGTCCGATGATAGGTCATCCCAGAGGTCTTGAAGCTCTGTTTTTCTGCTTTGGTTAAATAGGCTGTAACAGATCGTACAACTGCAGTGGAATTGTTTGCAATGTACTGCACATCTATGTTTGCATTCCATAAGAGGGCAATGATTGCATTGTAATCACTGATATATTTTGCATCTTCTGTTCTTTTTATGTAATGTGTTCTTAGGTGATTTACCTTTAACACTATGGGCCTCATTCCGAGTACGGCGCTAACCAATGGCGCTATTAATGATTTGGTTGACGCCGTACCCGGACCGGCAGCGCCTTGGTGGATGGCGGAATCACCGCCCCATTCCAAGGTTGGCGGGGCGGTAATTCCCCATTCACCAAGGCTCTTCCCCATTCCCAAATGAGCCCCCATAGGGCTCAATGGGAATGGGGAAGATGCAAATAATGGTGACCATTCATTACGGTCACCGTTATTGGCTTGGAGGCCCCTTTGCGCCCTCGACTTTAACACCTGCTCAAAGCAGGCGTTAAGGGCGAGGGCGCAAAGGGAACTCAGAGCATGGCGGTAAGGGATTACCGCCACCGGTCTCGTTACCGGTGGCCGCTATCCCTTACCGCCATACTCGGAATGAGGCCCTATGTCTAACTGAAGACATGAAGTTGTTTACTTGACCGGTTTTTGTAACTGGTCTAGGGAAACCAAAGCAACATTTGGTTTAGTATTTTTCTTCTTTTTTGTATTTGCAACAATATTATTTCCCACATTTGTTTCTTTGAAATTGGAAAATTTGTGCATGAAGATCACTATTTGTTGCTTCTGAAGTGATTTCACAAGTGACATATGTTTCGATAATCTGTAAAACAGTGGCATCACTGTCTTGACCAAATTTAAGAGTATCTTTAATCCATAAAAGCATGTGGATAAGTGGTGCTCATCTGGCTTGGTATTCTTTTCTCCAAAAGAAGTGTTGCACTTCTCCGAGTGAAGGAACAGTTTTATTATGATGATGGAAATATCTTGAAACATTAACAGGATCTAGAGAGCAAAGTTCTCCAGGTGTTAGTATATCTAGAAAGTATATCTATGTTTATTTTGTTTTTGTTTGATATGCATAGGAAATCATGTAAATCTTCCCATGCATATTCTGCACAACTTAATGTAACAAACCAAGTGGGTGGGCCAAGGTTTCTTATCATACAACCTACATCTCTGTAACATTGTAACATTGTAACAAGTACTCTTAGCTGTACTCGTAGCTGACATACTTTGAAAATGGGTACCTGATTTCAATGTGTGTTCAACTCCATAGCATAGAGTTGCTAGTTCACTTTCAAAGAGTAGGTGGAATATGTATTCCACATTTTGTCTAAATCTGGGATATTCAGAATACATTTGTAACACGCGGTATTCTGATGCTGTTATCTGAGTGGGTCTATCATTGTACCTTCCTCCTTTCCCAGTAGGAAAGAGTAGAGGAAAAGCATGTGCTTCTATACTTTTTTCCCATATGCTGATTGGAGATCCTTTGGTTTGTCGCTTTTGGTATGTTTTTAGTACATTATCTATGGTGACTTTAGAGTGTAATGGATGAATTGTATAATGGTATAAAATAGTGGATACTCTAGAGCAGGATCTAGAAGTTCAAATTGACCAGTTTCTGGTGACTCTTGAATTATTTCAGTCCTTTCCCTCAGGTTTTCTTCAATATTCATTTCTTTGTAGTATTCATTATTGTCTTTTATTGTCTTTTAGATATTGCAAGGCTTGTCTAACTTTATGTAAGTCTACGATTTGTTGCCAATTTTCTTTGTCTTTTGTAGGTACACCATTTACTAAGACAATTAAAGATTGCTCTATTGGACGTTGCACTCCTAGAGTGTGTACATTTTCTTTCAGATCTAATGGTAAATAAACTACT
Organism: Ambystoma mexicanum; assembly: GCF_040938575.1. Taxonomy (NCBI): domain Eukaryota; kingdom Metazoa; phylum Chordata; class Amphibia; order Caudata; family Ambystomatidae; genus Ambystoma; species Ambystoma mexicanum. Next base: position 21,816,091 of record NC_090924.1, read on the forward strand.
TTGCCACAAATGCCTTTCACTAATTCTGAGGGAAGTAATGTTGCTGTTTTTGGTTGAAGGCGTATTATTGCTTGAAATTGATGCACTGTTTGAATTATGATGCTCTCATATAAATTGAGTTGTTGCAAGGGTTTTGGACGTGGGAATAATTCTAAGTTATTTGTGATAGCACTTGAAGGAGTTTGGTTGTTGTCAAGTTTTGCAGTGCAGTAACTGCAAAGTATTAAGGGGTCATTTATTTCGTATTTGTTTTCTGCTATAAGGTTGAGAGCTAATTCAAACCATTTGGAATCTTCATTGTCTTCTATTTTGTATGTTATGTCTACAGTTTTTGTGTTACTTTTATAAAATGTTCTGCGGCAACACACACACACACACACACACATGGTTTGGTACTTCTGCAGATGTAAGTTACCATTTTAGTATTTTCTTTTTTGTATGTTTGTAGTAGAAGGTTGCCATTTGTAGAATTGTTCCTAGTCTGTTGTAAAGCTATTGCATTTTGTAAGTGGCTTTCACTTCCAAAATATTTTCTGTGAATATGCTCTATTTCTTCGAGTATGTCTTTGGCTGTACCATGTAGAAGATTGATTTTTAAATTGTCTAATGCTAAAGCTGGACTTTTAGCATAGCAGAGTTCATGGACTAGATTTCTTATAGTTGAATGATGTGTTGATATCATTTTGATATGATGCAAGGTGCTTTTGCAATTAGGTCCTGAAATGCAGGCTAATGAATGTCCTTGGAGTCCTGTGTGTTTGCGCACTGGACAGGTATTCATATTTTGTAGAAGTTTCATTTTGAATTTGTCTTTACATATTGATTGAGGAACTGGCGTAAAGATTTGAATTGTGTTTGTTTGCTTTTGTTTGTATGCATCTTCATTGAAATATGGCTCTGTGCTCGTGGTGTGACTCCATTAACCTCCACACATATTTAAGAAGTTATTTTTGTTGACATTCCGTTTATTGAGAAGTCTTTTTTGTAGTTTAGTAGTTAGTTTTGTTAGTGGTTTCATTCTGTTTAACACTAAAATATATAACTTCCTTTCAAGAAGGATTGCACTGTCTATGAGAGCTTCTAAGATTAATTTTCTTCGGTAGGTTTTAAGGGTTGAGCTTGATTTCCCTGCTGTTTTTATAAGATTCTGAAGGACTCTCTGGTGGCACATTTTTTGTAAAATACTTTTTTTGGTATGGCTACTTGTCACTAAATCAAGATTTATAGGGTTGTGTTAGCAGTAGTGGTAGCTGAATTCTTGTTAATCACTTTCTGTTTTGTTTTACATTTTGAAAGAGGAGGCAAAGTTTTTGTACTGGAAGCTTGTTTTGTTTCGCTTAATGGCTCTATTAGTTCTTTTGTTTGAACTTTTTGTAGAAATTCTGCTAGAGATGGATGCTTATTTTGGACACTTTTATTTTCATTTGCTCTACTTCTGTGTTGCTTTCTATGGACTTGATTTATGGTAGGCATTCTTTTAGGGTCTGTTGGGGTCTGTTGAAAAAAAAGAAGGTATGGGTGGGGCTGTTCGGCAATGCATGTGTGCTCAGTGCATGAGTGTCTGAGTATGATGGTAAGGATGTATGTGGTGGTGTGTGATTGTGCATTGGGAAGCTACAACTAGTTGGGAAGGGTATTCTTGTATTTGTGTGTTACTATACTGGGGTTCAGATGACAGTAGAAAGCTAGTGGTGAAGAGAAGCACGAATACTAAATCTAATGGTATAGAATTAAAACAGTTCTTTGTTCTGCAATACTAACATTCTAGGGGCTGATTTATGGAATTTGTGCGCCGAAAAACGGGGATTTGTGTGCCGTTCGCCTGCAAATCCCTGTTTAAAAAATGGGGATTAATGGGCAGAATGGTGCACAAATCGCCGTTTTTCGGTACACAAATTCCATGAATCAACCCCACAGTGTGTTTGAGTAACAGTAAGAATATTATGGTAGTATTGTACTTACTTTTTTTGTTTGGAATGAGCAGGTTTCTTCTGAGTTGTTTGTACTTCAGATGCTGCTGCTTTTCAGGAGAGTGGTCTTCACTTAGCTGTCGATTCGTATGTTTTTGTAGTAGTATTGTTGATTGATAACTGAACATATTGTGTGCATGCAGTTTCCATTGACTATGTGCAGCCTTTATATTTTACTATCAATATGTTAGTTCAACATGCTTTGCAAATGAGTAGAATACTAAGCGTATGAAACTCACTTGGTTTCTTAAGGCTGGGTTATTGCATGTTAGGAGATAGAAGAAATAATGATATACATTTTTATAAGGTAAATGGCAGAAACTGTATAGAAAAGCATGGAGCCTCATTACAAGTTTGGAGGTAGCCATGGAGCTATTAGCTCCATAGCTGCCTTCAAACCGGGCTCCATTACCGGGTTCCTGCAATGAGGATTACTGGGTCATTCCGTCATAAGAGGACCCGGTAATTCCTCCTTGCAGGAACCATTCCACATTCCCATTCAATGGGAATGGGGAAGGAGGTAACAACTGGCACATTATATTTGTCCTGTTGTTACCTCCCTCTTCCCCTCACGGGACCCAAAAAAGACGTGTGGTTTTACCAGACATCTGATCCGGGTCCCGCAAAGGGAACCGCATAATCCGCGCTCCCGTAATGAAGGGGGCCGGTCACGTACCACCCCCTTCATTACGGGAGTGCAAGCCTATGCATTTGTGAAGGTGTGGGAAATAAAGCAGAAGGATGTGATGCACAAGCAGTGGTGTTATTTCAGCTGGGAGATAGTGTCTATCTTTGTGAGTGTATAAAGATGCATGAACTTATACTGGCTGTTTGTAATTTCATAATACAATACTAACAGGGTAATTCATAGAATTTCGCAGAAAAGTGTCGCAAGCGGCTGGCGCAGAGTGTCCGCGTGCGATTGTGTGCGCCAGGAACGTGCGCTAAAACCGATTTCCGCGCACAGCGTATTCATGGATTTTAGGCTCCCAAACCAGCCGTGGCGCAGAGAATCGCAGCGACCCTGCAGCAGCGCCAGTAACGCCCCCAAGAACGCCCTCGCGCAAGGAAAAGCCATCAAAATCGCTAAATCATCGCAAAGGGCTGCGCTAACCCTGGACCAGTTCACCGGGCTGGCAAACAGCAAACGCCAAGCGGGGAACGTGTATTTCAGGGGTGCGCGGGAAGTTCCACACGCGATTGGCCCAGTGCGAGCAGGGTACGTGTATTTCAGGGGTGCGCGGGAAGTTCCACACGCGATTGGCCCCGTGCAAGCAGGGTACGTGTATTTCAGGGGTGCGCGGGAAGTTCCACACGTGATTTCATCAGGGTACGTGTATTTCAGGGGTGCGCGGGAAGTTCCACACGCGATTGGCCCAGTGCGAGCAGGGTACGTGTATTTCAGGGGTGCGCGGGAAGTTCCACACGCGATTTCAGCAGGGTACGTGTATTCCAGGGGTGCGCGGGAAGTTCCACACGCGATTGGCCCAGTGCGAGCAGGGTACGTGTATTTCAGGGGTGCGCGGGAAGTTCCACACGCGATTTCAGCAGGGTACGTGTATTTCAGGGGTGCGCGGGAAGTTCAACACGCGATTGGCCCAGTGCGAGCAGGGTCCGTGTATTCCATGGGTGCGCGGGAAGTTCCACATGCGATTCCAGCAGGGTATGTGAATTCCAGGAGTTCTGGGGAGTACTACACGTGAATTGGCCGTGTGGGTCCTCCCAGGTGTACGCTCGACAACCTCCACGGCCCCTGCAGGCAGCCATATCACTGGGGACTACCCTGCACCCCTGCTCATGTCCCGCAGGCAGCCCATCCACCATGGGCATGCCCCGCAGCCAACCTACATGTCACCTTGCACTACTGATCAACAATGCATGTCTCCCACCACCCCCACCCCCCAGCAGTGCAGGGGCAGCCTCCACCAGGCCCCCACTCATGTCTCCCACCACCCCCACCCCCAGCCACCATGGGCATCCCCCACCAGGCCCCCACTCATGTCTCCCACCACCCCTACCCCCCAGCAGTGCAGGGGCACCCTCCACCAGGCCCCCACTCATGTCTACCACCACCCCCACCCCCCAGCCACCATGGGCAGCCCCCACCAGGCCCCCACTCATGTCTCCCACCACCCCCACCCCCCAGCAGTGCAGGGGCAGCCTCCACCAGGCCCCCACTCATGTCTCCCACCACCCCCACCCCCCAGCAGTGCAGGGGCAGCCTCCACCAGGCCCCCACTCATGTCTCCCACCACCCCCACCCCCCAGCAGTGCAGGGGCACCCTCCACCAGGCCCCCACTCATGTCTCCCACCACCCCCACCCCCCACCATCCAGGGGCACCCTCCACCAGGCCCCCACTCATGTCTCCCACCACCCCCACCCCTCAGCCACCAGGGGCACCCTCCACCAGGCCCCCACTCATGTCTCCCACCACCCCCACCCCCCAGCAGTGCAGGGGCCCCTCCACCAGGCCCCCACTCATGTCTCCCACCACCCCCACCCCCCACCATCCAGGGGCACCCTCCACCAGGCCCCCACTCATGTCTCCCACCACCCCCACCCCCAGCAGTGCAGGGGCACCCTCCACCAGGCCCCCACTCATGTCTCTCACCACCCCCACCCCCCAGCAGTGCAGGGGCAGCCTCCACCAGGCCCCCACTCATGTCTACCACCACCCCCACCCCCCAGCCACCATGGGCAGCCCCCACCAGGCCCCCACTCATGTCTCCCACCACCCCCACCCCCCAGCCAACAGGGGCACCCTCCACCAGGCCCCCACTCATGTCTCCCACCACCCCCACCCCCCAGCAGTGCAGGGGCAGCCTCCACCAGGCCCCCACTCATGTCTCCCACCACCCCCACCCCCCAGCAGTGCAGGGGCAGCATCCACCAGGCCCCCACTCATGTCTCCCACAACCCCCACCCCCCAGCAGTGCAGGGGCAGCCTCCACCAGGCCCCCACTCATGTCTCCCACCACCCCCACCCCCCAGCCACCAGGGGCACCCTCCACCAGGTCCCCACTCATGTCTCCCACCACCCCACCCCCCAGCCACCAGGGGCACCCTCCACCAGGCCCCCACTCATGTCTCCCACCACCCCCACCCCCCAGCCACCAGGGGCAGCCTCCACCAGGCCCCCACTCATGTCTCCCACCACCCCCACCCCCCAGCAGTGCAGGGGCAGCATCCACCAGGCCCCCACTCATGTCTCCCACAACCCCCACCCCCCAGCAGTGCAGGGGCAGCCTCCACCAGGCCCCCACTCATGTCTCCCACCACCCCCACCCCCCAGCCACCAGGGGCACCCTCCACCAGGTCCCCACTCATGTCTCCCACCACCCCACCCCCCAGCCACCAGGGGCACCCTCCACCAGGCCCCCACTCATGTCTCCCACCACCCCCACCCCCCAGCCACCAGGGGCACCCTCCACCAGGCCCCCACTCATGTCTCCCACCACCCCCACCCCCCAGCCACCAGGGGCACCCTCCACCAGGCCCCCACCCATGTCTCCCACCACCCCCACCCCCCAGCAGTGCAGGGGCAGCCTCCACCAGGCCCCCACTCATGTCTCCCACAACCCCCACCCCCCAGCCACCAGGGGCACCCTCCACCAGGCCCCCACTCATGTCTCCCACCACCCCCACCCCCCAGCAGTGCAGGGGCTGCCTCCACCAGGCCCCCACTCATGTCTACCACCACCCCCACCCCCCAGCCACCATGGGCAGCCCCCACCAGGCCCCCACTCATGTCTCCCACCACCCCCACCCCCCAGCCACCAGGGGCACCCTCCACCAGGCCCCCACTCATGTCTCCCACCACACCCACCCCCCAGCAGTGCAGGGGCAGCCTCCACCATGCCCCCACTCATGTCTCCCACCACCCCCACCCCCCAGCAGTGCAGGGGCAGCCTCCACCAGGCCCCCACTCATGTCTCCCACCACCCCCACCCCCCAGCCACCAGGGCCACCCTTCACCAGGCCCCCACTCATGTCTCCCACCACCCCCACCCCCCAGCAGTGCAGGGGCAACACCACCAGGCCCCCACTCATGTCCCCCTACACCCCCACCCCCCAGCATCCAGGGGCACCCTCCACCAGGCTCCCACCCATGTCTCCCACCACCCCCACCCCCCAGCAGTGCAGGGGCACCCTCCACCAGGCCCCCACTCATGTCTCCCACCACCCCCACCCCCCACCATCCAGGGGCACCCTCCACCAGGCCCCCACTCATGTCTCCCACCACCCCCACCCCCCAGCAGTGCAGGGGCACCCTCCACCAGGCCCCCACTCATGTCTCCCACCACCCCCACCCCCCAGCAGTGCAGGGGCAGCCTCCACCAGGCCCCCACTCATGTCTACCACCACCCCCACTCCCCAGCCACCATGGGCAGCCCCCACCAGGCCCCCACTCATGTCTCCCACCACCCCCACCCACCAGCCACCAGGGGCACCCTCCACCAGGCCCCCACTCATGTCTCCCACCACCCCCACACCCCAGCAGTGCAGGGGCAGCCTCCACCAGGCCCCCACTCATGTCTCCCACCACCCCCACCCCCCAGCAGTGCAGGGGCAGCCTCCACCAGGCCCCCACTCATGTCTCCCACAACCCCCACCCCCCAGCCACCAGGGCCACCCTCCACCAGGCCCCCACTCATGTCTCCCACCACCCCCATCCCCCAGCAGTGCAAGCGCAGCACCACCAGGCCCCCACTCATGTACCCCTGCACCCCCACCCCCCAGCATCCAGGGGCACCCTCCACCAGGCCCCCACCCATGTCTCCCATCACCCCCACCCCCCAGCAGTGCAGGGGCACCCTCCACCAGGCCCCCACTCATATCTCCCACCACCCCCACCCCCCACCATCCAGGGGCACCCTCCCCCAGGCCCCCACTCATGTCTCCCACCACCCCCACCCCCCAGCAGTGCAGGGGCAGCCTCCACCAGGCCCCCACTCATGTCTCCCACCACCCCCACCCCCCAGCAGTGCAGGGGCAGCCTCCACCGGGCCCCCACTCATGTCTCCCACCACCCCCACCCCCAGCCACCAGGGGCACCCTCCACCAGGCCCCCACTCATGTCTCCCACCACCCCCACCCCCCAGCCACCAGGGGCACCCTCCACCAGGCCCCCACTCATGTCTCCCACCGCCCCCACCCCCCAGCCACCAGGGGCAGCCTCCACCAGGCCCCCACACATGTCTCCCACCACCCCCACCCCCCAGCCACCAGGGGCACCCTCCACCAGGCCCCCACTCATGTCTCCCACCACCCCCACCCCCCAGCAGTGCAGGGGCAGCCTCCACCAGGCCCCCACTCATGTCTACCACCACCCCCACCCCCCAGCAACCATGGGCAGCCCCCACCAGGCCCCCAATCATGTCTCCCACCACCCCCACCCCCCAGCCACCAGGGGCACCCTCCACCAGGCCCCCACTCATGTCTCCCACCACCCCCACCCCCCAGCAGTGCAGGGGCAGCCTCCACCAGGCCCCCACTCATGTCTCCCACCACCCCAACCCCCCAGCCACCAGGGGCACCCTCCACCAGACCCCCACTCATGTCTCCCACCACCCCCACCCCCCAGCAGTGCAGGGGCAGCACCACCATGCCCCCACTCATGTCCCCTGCACCCCCACCCCCCAGCATCCAGGGGCACCCTCCACCAGGCCCCCACCCATGTCTCCCACAACCCCCACCCCTCAGCAGTGCAGGGGCACCCTCCACCAGGCCCCCACTCATGTCTCCCACCACCCCCATCCCCCACCATTCAGGGGCACCCTCCACCAGGCCCCCACTCATGTCTCCCACCACCCCCACCCCCCAGCAGTGCAGGGGCAGCCTCCACCAGGCCCCCACTCATGTCTCCCACCACCCCCATCCCCCAGCAGTGCAGGGGCACCCTCCACCAGGCCCCCACTCATGTCTCCCACCACCCCCACCCCCCAGCAGTGCAGGGGCACCCTCCACCAGGCCCCCACTCATGTCTCCCACCACCCCCACCCCCCAGCAGTGCAGGGGCAGCCTCCACCAGGCCCCCACTCATGTCTCCCACCACCCCCACCCCCCAGCCACGAGGGGCACCCTCCACCAGGCCCCCACCCATGTCTCCCACCACCCCCACCCCCCAGCAGTACAGGGGCAGCCTCCACCAGGCCCCCACTCATGTCTCCCACCACCCCCACCCCCCAGCCACCAGGGGCACCCTCCACCTGGCCCCGACTCATGTCTCCCACCACCCCCACACCCCAGCAGTGCAGGGGCAGCCTCCACCAGTCCCCCACTCATGTCTACCACCACCCCCACCCCCCAGCCACCATGGGCAGCCCCCACCAGGCCCCCACTCATGTCTCCCACCACCCCCACCCCCCAGCCACCAGGGGCACCCTCCACCAGGCCCCCACTCATGTCTCCCACCACCCAGCAGTGCAGGGGCAGCCTCCACCAGGCCCCCACTCATGTCTCCCACCACCCCCACCCCCCAGCAGTGCAGGGGCAGCCTCCACCAGGCCCCCACTCATGTCTCCCACCACCCCCACCCCCCAGCCACCAGGGCCACCCTCTTCCAGGCCCCCACTCATGTCTCCCACCACCCCCACCCCCCAGCAGTGCAAGGGAGGGGCAGCACCACCAGGCCCCCACTCATGTCCCCCTGCACCCCCACCCCCCAGCATCCAGGGGCACCCTCCACCAGGCCCCCACCCATGTCTCCCACCACCCCCACCCCCCAGCAGTGCAGGGGCACCCTCCACCAGGCCCCCACTCATGTCTCCCACCACCCCCACCCCCCACCATCCAGGGGCACCCTCCACCAGGCCCCCACTCATGTCTCCCACCACCCCCACCCCCCAGCAGTGGAGGGGCACCCTCCACCAGGCCCCCACTCATGTCTCCCACCACCCCCACCCCCCAGCCACCATGGGCAGCCCCCACCAGGCCCCCACTCATGTCTCCCACCACCCCCACCCCCCACCCACCAGGGGCACCCTCCCCCAGGCCCCCACTCATGTCTCCCACCACCCCTACCCCCCAGCAGTGCAGGTGCAGCCTCCACCAGGCCCCCACTCATGTCTCCCACCACCCCCACCCCCCAGCAGTGCAGGGGCAGCCTCCACCAGGCCCCCACTCATGTCTCCCACCACCCCCACCCCCCAGCCACCAGGGCCACCCTCCACCAGGCCCCCACTCATGTCCCCCTGCACCCCCACCCCCCAGCATCCAGGGGCACCCTCCACCAGGCCCCCACCCATGTCTCCCACCACCCCCACCCCCCAGCAGTGCAGGGGCACCCTCCACCAGGCCCCCACTCATGTCTCCCACCACCCTCACCCCACACCATCCAGGGGCACCCTCCACCAGGCCCCCACTCATGTCTCCCACCACCCCACCACCCAGCAGTGCAGGGGCAGCCTCCACCAGGCCCCCACTCATGTCTTCCACCACCCCCACCCCCCAGCAGTGCAGGGGCAGCCTCCACCAGGCCCCCACTCATGTCTCCCACCACCCCCACCGCCCAGCCACCAGGGCCACCCTCCACCAGGCCCCCACTCATGTCTCCCACCAACCCCACCCCCCAGCAGTGCAGGGGCAGCACCACCAGGCCCCTACTCATGTCCCCCTGCACCCCCACCCCCCAGCATCCAGGGGCACCCTCCATCAGGCCCCCACCCATGTCTCCCACCACCCCCACCCCCCAGCAGTGCAGGGGCACCCTCCACCAGGCCCCCACTCATGTCTCCCACCACCCCCACCCCCCACCATCCAGGGGCACCCTCCACCAGGCCCCCACTCATGTCTCCCACCACCCCCACCCCCCAGCAGTGCAGGGGCACCCTCCACCAGGCCCCCACTCATGTCTCCCACCCCCCCACCCCCCAGCAGTGCAGGGGCAGCCTCCACCAGGCCCCCACTCATGTCTACCACCACCCCACCCCCAGTAACCATGGGCAGCCCCCACCAGGCCCCCACTCATGTCTCCCACCACCCCCACCCCCCAGCTACCAGGGGCACCCTCCACCAGGCCCCCACTCATGTCTCCCACCACCCCCACCCCCCAGCAGTGCAGGGGCAGCACCACCAGGCCCCCACTCATGTCCCCCTGCACCCCCATCCCCCAGCATCCAGGGGCACCCTCCACCAGGCCCCCACCCATGTCTCCCACCACCCCCACCCCCCAGCAGTGCAGGGGCACCCTCCACCAGGTCCTCACAATCCCCAATCATGTGCGTTATGGTCAGCCTCCACAGCCAAAAAGCCCTACCAAGTAACCCATTCACCCACATGGAAATGGAAATTACATGTCACACCCCCAATGTTCATGAAGCTAATGAACCCATGTCCGTCACACACAATGGTTGCAAATGAATGGGAAAACACCCAACATGACATGCATGAAACCAATGAGATGATACCACACAGTGAAGTATGAAAACAAAATTGTATTGAAAAAAAGAAAGAATGCTAAAGAAATGAAACAAACTACAATGGGAATATAAAAAAATAAGCTGCATGTCCGTATAAAAAAAAAACAGCAAATCATAATCCAAAAAAATGTCGTCCAAAGTCAAATGTAAAAAAATATCTATCCAATTAAGAACTATGTAAAAAACTTCAAAGGGTCCATGAGCCCAACTGAACAAAGGAAACCTACAAAAAAACCTAACTAAAATGCAACTATATACAAAAAGTGGAGCACTGTCCGTCGACTCCAAATCATAAGAACAAACAAAGGAAACCTAAAACTAAAGAACTATATACAAAGGCGGCGGGCAAGTCCAGCGGCTCAATCCGTGGTGTTCTGGGCCAGGGCATCATCGAACTCTTGTTCGATGTCCCAGAGGCGGTCCAGTTACATGGCCCCGAGGGTCCGCAGGGACGACGCCGTGTCCTCCTCCAACCCCCTGTGGATTGCCTCGAGGCACTCGGCCTGCCTCAGGGCCCTCCACATGGAGTTCTCCGCCCTGACCATTGTGAGCCGCGCCTCTTCCGCCCGCCGCCGCTCCGCACCTATGGCGTGGCCCAACCGCTGCCACACGGAAGACACTCTCTGTACTGGGTCCTCCTGCCCTCCGGCCGATGCCTGCCCCTCCGATGTCGAAGGCCCCGAGCCTTCATGGCTCCCACCATGTTGCTGCTGCTGCTCTGCCTCTGCCCGTGCACTGCCTCCTGCTGCCTGCACATCCTCCGCCGGCTGGGGTGCAGTTGTTGATGTGGCCACCCCTGCTGGACGTCTGACTCCCGACTGTGGCAGGGATGCCTCCTCCACCAGCCTGGCCGCACTGTCAGAGGCAGCTCCACAGGGCACCCAGGTGACTGATGGGTGGGAAGATGGCACAGAGGACGACTGGCGCGTAGGGGGTCCAGTTGAGGAGGGGGTCGGAGCAAGCCCCATCAGACGGAGGAATCCGGTCTGGGTGACCTGTCCCAGCAGGCTGACGTGGTCAACGAGCCATTCGAGATGACGTGCAGTCTCTCCATGAAAAGACTGCAGGTCACCTCGCATGGCCCGTTGACGCAACGCCCCACCAGCCAGGACAGGCTCAACCCGGACCTGGATAGCCACGTCCGCAGGCAGAGGAAGGCCAGTTGACGTCAGCTCATCCCCTGCCTGAAAACGGGTCTGGACGTAGGCATCCCTGCTGGTGCAAGATGATGCAGGGACAGGATCGGGGACAGGATTGCACACAGGCACCTCCGCGGCGGCCTGTGCTGCCTCCTGTCCCTGGTCCTGGACTGCACCACTAGCACCAGTGGGATCCCCACCTCCAGACCCCGTCTATGGTGCTTGCACGGCCTCCTCCTCCACCAAACCCCCCACCAACCTGGATGACTCCGTGCCATCTTCCCCTGTTGGGCCCTGTGGGGTCCCAGCTGCCCCTTCTGCTGCCGAGGAGTCCAACTCCAACCTCCGCCTCTTAGACCTCCCCCCGGCAGCTGCGGCCTGGGACGCGGCACCGGACTCCTCACTCCCCGATGAGATGACAACACGGGAGGGGAGCCGGGCCTTGCGTCTCCGGCTGGCGGTGGGATCCCCGCCGCTGTGCTCCACAGCACCTTCTCCGCCCTCTTCATCAGTTGACGCTGCAGATAGGGAGAAACAAAACACAGGCATCAGGGCACTGTACAATGGACACATACACACATGACAGTTGCACATGAGTGGCATTGGCAAACCTCAGACATGTCATCACAATCCCCAACACACATGTCATTGCAACTCGCACACATGAGCCATACCACAGCCATATCGCAACTGCCACCACCATCCATACACATACAACAGCATGAGCAGCCAAAGGTGAGCCAGACATCACATGCAACACAGGAAGTGCACCACACATGTACACACACCACCACACTTGCATGCATGTGTACACCTCTGCCAAGTGTCGCACTGTTCAGACGGGCATCCATGTCACATCTGCCAATCAGGCTTCCACATACCGCTGTCACATGCATCCATGTTGCATCACTGTTGCACCCTTGTCAAATACACACACATGCACATGTACACAGTGCTCATACATGCAGCCGAAAACAACATACATGCGTGACATCACGGACATGTCTACTTACATACACATTCATCCAAACATGTGTGCACACACAACTGCATTTGGCATGCAAGCCTACACACACAAGCATCATCCATGTCTCACACATTACAGCCCTCGCATGTGTCAGCCCCACGGCCCTGTACACCCCCACCCATACTCGACCCCATACAAACAGATGTGCAACCTGCACACTACCGAATAATCACCACACGCACTGCTCACAATCAGGATGCATGTACACTCACCGCTCGACTCCAGACGGGTCTGCTTCTCCAGGACCTGGACATGGAGCGCTGGGGATATGCGTTCCAGGACCCTCATCTGTTCTTCCGACAAGTGGCCCCGGCGCCCCTTGGCATCCGCTGCCTTCAAGAGGCGCCGGGCCTTGTTCAGGGTCCTGGACCTGCAGTCCTCCCAGCGCTTCCTGACATGTTGTAAGTCGCGGACTGCCACCCCCTCCGCGTTGATGGCAGTCACGATGTCAGTCCAGATCCGAGTCCGTCCTTCCTTGTCGGCGCGGGAACTTCCGAAGAGGGCATCATACTGCCCCAGGACTTGCTCCACCAGGACACCAACTTCGGTGGCACTGAAGCTGGTGCCCCTCTGCCTCTCTGGCCGGGGGTTGTCAGTGGTCACAGATGGTGTTTGCCCCGACATGACAACCCCAGAGGCAGGAGTGTGTGGGCAACTGGGTCCTGGGGCTGGGCTGTGGAGCGATGGAATCCCAGTCGGGAGTCTTCGGTTCCAGCAGGGGTGGTCACAGCAACAGCACCCCTGGCTGATGTGCAGGCAGCAAATGGCAGTGCACGTGGGCAGCAGGCAGTCAGGCAGCAGCAGATGGCAGGTGGGAGCATGCTCGGGGCTCTGGGGGGCAGTAGTTCGGCCTTCTGGGCAGGAGCGTGGTCTTCCGTGTGCATACGCGTGGCCAGCTTGAAACAGAGTGATTTGGCACGTGAAAAGTCTGCACGTCAGCGTGAAATTCGAGGAAAGGCCCTTAGCGCGTAAGCGCGTCAGCACGCATACGCGATTCTATTGGACCAAAGGCCCTCAGCGCGTAAGCGCGTCTGTGACGTGACCCGCACGGGTGTTTCCCACACAGCACGTGATGACAGAGCACACGTGGAAAGACTGCACGTCAGAGTGTCATCGCGTGTAATTGGACAGCACGTCAGAGTGTCATCGCGTGTAATTGGACAAAAGTGCGCGTACACGCGATTGGCCTATGTACGTGTATATCAGGGGTGCGCGGGCACTTACACACGCAAGTACGTCAGCGCACCTGTATCCCGGGGTGCGCTAGAATTTCCACACGCTATTGGACTGGGTACAGGATTTCAGGGGTCCGCGGGTCACACGCTCGCCTACAACACGCGCAACGCATACATTTGCGCGCTAACAAAATAACAAGCTCAGACCCAGGATGAACATACCATTCCTAGCAGCAGTGGGCGTGGGCTACCAAAGGAGGAGGAGGAGGATAGTCAGGGCCAGAATATTCACACCCAGAACCAGCCTTTTCGGGATGCCTGATGACCAGGTGCATGGGAGGTACAGGTTTCCACCACACATTATACTGGAACTGGTGAGTGAGTGGGAGGATGACCTCACATCACCCACCCTGTGCTCCCAAGCACTCAGCCCCCTGGAGAAGGTCCTCAATGTACTGCACTTCTTAGCCACTGGATCATTTCACCGGACAAGTGCCATTGTGGGTGGGGTATCACAGGCCACCCAGTCACGCTGCCTACACCAGGTCTTGAACATCATCACTGCACGCCCATCAGTCCGCAGGCACATATACCTGCCCAGAACACCTGCAGAAAGGCATGCTGCCGCCCTGGATTTTTACGGTGTGGCACGATTCCCCAAAGTGCTAGGTGCCATTGACTGCACCCATGTTGCTCTACGTCCCCCCAGGGCATCAGAGCACATCTATAGGAACCGCAAGCACTGGCATTCCATCAACGTGCAGGTAGTATGTAATGCCAAGGGAATCATCACCTCAGTATTTGCCAACTATCCCGGGTCAACCCACGACAGCTTCATTTACCGAATGTCCACCCTAAGCCGGGACCTAGAAGCTGGGCGGCATGGCGATACATGGCTGCTTGGTGAGTATGAATGCCACTGCACATGCATGCATGTCAGATACTGAGCAAGGTCACAACCCCACCAATGATACCAATCACCACCTCCACAGGGGTCAGTGCCTACCCTCTCAGCCCCCACATGATGACGCCAATTCGGAACCCCACCACGCCACCCCAGGTAAGATATAACACAGCCCACATTACAACCCGGGGCATAGTGGAGCGCACATTCGGAGTGCTAAAGTCATGCTTTCGCTCCCTTGACCGTTCTGGCGGGCAGCTGTTGTACACTCCCCCAGTAGTGTGCAGGATCATAGTGGCAGCATGTGTCCTGCACAACGTTGCAACACGCCGGGGCCTGGCCGTGGACATGGTGGTGGCCCCACATCCCCAACCACATGCACAGCCGCTGCGCATGGGAGGGGAAAGGGCACGGGGGAGGCAGCCCGTACACAGCTAGTGGCTAATTACTTCACATAGAAATCACACCCCTGTGGAGTGCACACTGCCCTGGCACATTCCATCTGACAATCAATGATGACTCAACCTGACACTGATCCTGAATGTCTGGAGAATGAACCGTGAAAACCATATCAGCCTGAGATTGTTCACCTGGAAGTGTCACAATGTGTGCATCCCTACCCACACAGACACCACCAATGCAGTTTTGTGAAGTAACTCATTCAAGCAGCTAAAATGAATACCCACTTGCAAAATGCAACAAGAGGACAGTGCCATGTCAGCCAACCCATCCCCAGCACCGCCACACGACACACCGTGCCATGTCATGCTATTTGCAGGTAAACAAAGTAATCCCCACAACATGACACTAGTGCCACAATGTAGAGTGTCCCTAATTGAAACTTGCAACACCTGAAATGCTCACAGTAATGCAGGACCAATAACAAACTTGAGCAGGTACTACCATTAACATGACATCACAAATGTTATATATTAGTAGTCTCACCACCTGGAAATGCCTGCACTCCCACCACTACCAACTGTGCAGTGTTGGCGCCATGTAGAGTTGTAGGTGCACTGCTGCCAACATGGACCCCATCTCTAAACTAGAGGGCCTTGTGTAGACATGAGGAAGGGACCTGCAAATTGGGAGGTAGACACAGATGATGAGTTACACATCAATGCAACATGCAGTGTACAACACAACAGCAATATGCACTAGGAATGTATACACAGTATTGACTAGACTACCCACACATGTAGTGGGAGTCCAATGTCACCATGTACGTCAATGTCACTTGGGGACACCCTTTGCAAGCCCATGCAAACGGGAAGCAGGAGGGGTGTGTGTGACTCAAACCCAAGCATCTGAACCAAATACATGACAAGCCTGCATGTGCCCAGCCACAATGCAGCGTATGCCCACAGGAACCACGGAAGCCAACAAATTGTCCCAAAAAAATTGGGAAAAAAATAATTAAAAATAAAAATAAAAAAAAATAAAAATGGCCATTGATGGGCCCGGGGGGGTTGGGGAGGCCACCCAGGAGGTCCGAGGACAGGGTGCACACCAGAACCCACCTGTGTGGATCCTGGGAAAAAAAAAACACCTCCATGGGCTCATGGCCCACACGGCTACCCTATTGTGGGAGTATCACTGCTGTCGCTATTATCACCCTGCGCAGCTGCATCCGTAGGTGGTTGCACTATGGGAGGCAGCCCACGCAAGGCCCTACTCTGCTCCTCCATGGCTGCAAGAATGCGGGTGTGGTAGGTCTGGTTCTGGAGGATGAGTGTGCGGAGGTCCCCATGCAACAACTCACGGGATGCCCGGACCTCCGCCCTCGTTGCCTGCATCTCAGCTGAGAGCGTACGGGTGAGACGCTCCAGCTGCTGTTCTGTCCTTTGGTGTGTTGAAGCCTCAAGCTCAACAAGAGTCGTCCTGAGGTGAAGGAGCTCCTGCCTCAGGGCTTCCCTGTGGCCCTGGGACTCTATGGAGATGGCCTCCTGCAGAGTCGCCAGTGCCGCCCGCCTGACCCTGTTGGACCCCAACATGTCCTCCCTGTGTGACTGGCAGATGGAGTCGGTTGCCTGCTGTAGTCGCTCCATCAGCCTTTCAGGGGGGACAATGGAAGTGGCCACCCTATCCATGTCCTGAGCCATCATCTCGGATGATGCTGCCTGTTGGGTTGCCATACCGTAAATGGATTGCTCCCATGCGGTATTGCCAGGTGGCGTACGGCCACATCGTCGGCGGGCACCACACCTGTCTGGGGCAAGGCGAACTGCGCCTTGCTGTGCCGGCACTGCCTGAGGCTGCAGGACTGCATTCCCCCTCTGATCTGCTGGCCCAGGAACAGGATCAGATGTCGCGGAGTGTGACCCTGCATCCGTAACCACCAAAGGCATAGCTGCCAACACTCACATCCCCATTGAGGGTTCTGACCCTGGTGCAGGTGGGTGGGACAGAACAGAATCCCTCCCTGGAACACTCACCTGCGACGGCACGCAGGTCTCATCCGAATCAACACCTGAGTACAGCTCGGGGGAGGTGCAGCCAGAGACACCCCTTGAGAGCACGACCTGCAGCAGTTGTGGGTTCTCACCCACCACCACACCACGTCCCTCACTGGTGGTTGGTCGGCCCTCGGACCCCTCCTGGGTCTGCACCATCTCCACAACCCCAGCAGTATCAGGTGCGTCTTCCCCTGCAAAGACATAAAAACAAAGAAATGGAAACAGGCATTAGCACCATGGCACACAATGAGGGCTGAGAAGCAAGAGAACCAGTACTTGATTGACACATGTCCCACATGACTAAAACCCTCCCATGCATGCACCCTCACTGCATATGAAGGGCAGGCAAATGGCACACACTGATGACACCAAGATGGAAGATGAACACATTTTCTGCATGCTGCCTGGCAGTGGCATCACACATTGGCCTGTGATTGCCAGGTGAAACACACATGCCATCACACAGATGGCATGTACCATTGCTATTGAGTGAAGATGGAGAGGAGGGCAGCACTTATTCATTCAGTCCAGTTCCCGCATGTAATAGCTTTTCTAATTCAAACAGGTCAGATTTTTCACCTGGAGCTGCCAGTCCGAAATGGTCCAATTGCACAGGGACATGTGTGAACAAATGATATCCAGGTAACAAAGTCACTCCACTTTACCATAGCCATGTCAGACATGTGACTAGAGGACTGCGAAATGCCTAGTAAAAGTGGTGGAATGCAAACAATCTGACTGAATGAACAGTGAAAAATAAGCAACAATGTTGTGGCAAGGTGACACTTCAAGGGCAACTGGCGTGCAGTTGGGCTAGATGTCTACTGTTGGCAGAAGGGATACTCCTATGGCCAAATGCAGCTGCGCAGGATGTATTGCATGAAGCACATGGCTGACCCATACGACTCAGGCGCACACACTCTCACCTGGCACACAAACAGAAGCCCTCACACACACCATGCACATGGATGACACACACATGCATGTGCACTCACCGGACAATGCCTCGTAATCAGGCAGATCTCCCACGCCTTGGATCTGTTCCTCCGTGACGTAGGTCCCAGCGACTGACTCATGTGGAGTGAGTTCCATGTCTACTACTGGAGACCCACCTCCAGTCACTAGAGTTGCGGCATGACTTGAGGCCAGCTTTCTCTTTGCCCTGCGCTTTAGGTCATTCCAGCGCTTATAGCAATCATTGGCTGTGCGCCTCACGATTCCAGGGCACTTACTATGTCTGCAACGGTCTGCCAGTGTGCCTGGCGTTGTGCAGGTGTGGTCTTGGATCCTGCAACAATGACCATCTCGTTGTCATGTGCGGACACATACTCGACAAGTGCATTCAGTTCGTCATCCGTGAAGCTGGGCTTCCTCGACGGGCCGGACTGTGTAGCCGTGTCTGGGGCATCAGCCTGTGCCGGACGAGCACTCTTCCTCTTCCTCTTGGAAGGTGGTGGTGATCCTGAGTGTCCTGCGCCGCTCTGGACACTAGGGGCAGGAGCCCTGGTGGACTCTGTATCAGGAGTGTGGGATTGCACACTCAGCATGGGAGTTGGTGCAGGCATTGGCTCAAGTGTGATGGTGTCAGGGGGAATGTCAGCAGGATGGACTAGGACCGACACTGTCCTGGCTGGGTGTGTGAGGGCTGGGGTGGATGGAGCCGCAGCTGCCCCTGCAGCCTCTCCGCCCTGCCTACTTGGGGCAGCAGATGACCTTGCTGCCCCAGATGCACGTGGCATGGTGACATCAACGTGCACCAGCGCACGTGTCATAGGCCTGCTGACCTGGAAGTCAGCCATGGAGTCAGCCAGGTCTGGTGCCACAATGGGCTGGTAAAACAAGGGCTGAGCATGGATGGTGTCAGCCACATCAGCCTCAACGGGAGGGGGGCGGGATTATGGGTGCCCTTGACTGGTCCTCCACACATGGGGGGACAGGCTCACCCTACAAGTAACGACCGCGTCCCCTACCGGATCCACCACGGCCACCACTTGTGGCTCTTCCACCTTTGCCACCCTTACGGAATCCTCGCCTCCCAGCCATGGCACTGATGTAAATGTGCGTATGGGAGTGGCTGTTAACTATTGTCCTGGGCAATTGGGGGTCAAAGGGGTTGGGTACCAGATGGTAATTGTACCCTAGTGCTCTTGAAGGCTGAATGTAACCCCTGGGGAAAGATGACGGGTCATGCTACGCACAGGAGCCCCAAAAAAGGGAGATGACGTGCACGCAACCCCTCCTAGACCACGTGTGCAGAAAGAAAAATCTGCACTACGCTGTGGCACCCAGTAACACAAGAATGAACGTATGCGTGTCACACGCAGCCTAGAATGACCTCTGAAGGGGTAGGCTACACACGGGGCAAGCACAGATGTTAGATACGTGCGTGACTCACCGTCTGCCAGGTAAAAGAGCGTGAAAAAGGAGCGCGTTTGGTTGGCAACACCCCCGCCAAAAGAAGATTTGTACGCTGTCTGAGGAGACAGGACAACAGTAGAAGGGAACACTGTTTGAGGGAACAGGCCCAGGTAAACCAGTAAAAGAGAAAAAAGAGAAAAAGCTGTCAGAGGTAACAGGGAATACGAACTTGAAACGCCGTGAAGTAAATCGCATGTGAAACGACAAGAAGTACAGAATTCACCCACTCGCTCTCCACGAAAAGCACGTACAAGGAAATGGTGTTCTACACGTACCTTTTATACAGGCCCACACGTCCAGCGTCACTTACGCGGCGTGTACGCGCTAGGGCCATTTCCACCAATTACACGCTTTGTCACTTCTGCGTGTAGGGCCATTTCCACCATATACACGCTTTGTCACTGCCGCGTGTACGCGCTAGGCCCATTCCCACCAATTACACGCGATGACACTCTGACGTGCTGTCCAATTACACGCGATGACACTCTGACGTGCAGTCTTTCCACGTGTTCTCTGTCATCACGTGCTGTGTGGGAAACACCCGTGCGGGTCACGTCACAGACGTGCTTACACGCTGAGGGCCTTTGGTCCAATAGAATCGCGTATGCGTGCTGACGCGCTTACGCGCTAAGGGCCTTTCCTCGAATTTCACGCTAACGTGCAGACTTTTCACGTGCCAAATCACTCCGTATCAAGCTGGCCACGCGTCTGCACACGGAAGACCACGCTCCTGCCCAGAAGGCCGAACTACTGTCCCCCAGAGCCCCGAGCACGCTCCCACCTGCCATCTGCTGCTGCCTGGCTGCCTGCTGCCCACGTGCACTGCCATTTGCTGCCTGCACATCAGCCAGGGGTGCTGTTGCTGTGACCACCCCTGCTGGAACCGAAGACTCCCGACTGGGATTCCATCGCTCCACAGCCCAGCCCCAGGACCCAGTTGCCCACCCACTCCTGCCTCTGGGGTTGTCATGTCGGGGCAAACACCATCTGTGACTACTGACAACCACCGGCCAGAGAGGCAGAGGGGCACCAGCTTCAGTGCCACCGAAGTTGGTGTCCTGGTGGAGCAGGTCCTGGGGCAGTATGATGCCCTCTTCGGAAGTTCCCGTGCTGACAAGGAAGGACGGACTCGGATCTGGACTGACATCGTGACTGCCATCAACGCGGAGGGGGTGGCAGTCCGCGACTTACAACATGTCAGGAAGCGCTGGGAGGACTTCAGGTCCAGGACCCTGAACAAGGCCCGGCGCCTCTTGAAGGCAGCGGATGCCAAGGGGCGCCGGGGCCACTTATCGGAAGAACATATGAGGGTCCTGGAACGCATATCCCCAGCGCTCCACGTCCAGGTCCTGGAGAAGCAGACCCGTCTGGAGTCGAGCGGTGAGTGTACATGCATCCTGATTGTGAGCAGTGCGTGTGGTGATTATTCGGTAGTGTGCAGGTTGCACATCTGTTTGTATGGGGTCGAGTATGGGTGGGGGTGTACAGGGCCGTGGGGCTGACACATGCGAGGGCTGTAATGTGTGAGACATGGATGGTGCTTGTGTGTGTAGGCTTGCATGCCAAATGCAGTTGTGTGTGCACACATGTTTGGATGAATGTGTATGTAAGTAGACATGTCCGTGATGTCACGCATGTATGTTGTTTTCGGCTGCATGTATGAGCACTGTGTACATGTGCATGTGTGTGTATTTGACAAGGGTGCAACAGTGATGCAACATGGATGCATGTGACAGCGGTATGTGGAAGCCTGATTGGCAGATGTGACATGGATGCCCGTCTGAACAGTGCGACACTTGGCAGAGGTGTACACATGCATGCAAGTGTGGTGGTGTGTGTACATGTGTGGTGCACTTCCTGTGTTGCATGTGATGTCTGGCTCACCTTTGGCTGCTCATGCTGTTGTATGTGTATGGATGGTGGTGGCAGTTGCGATATGGCTGTGGTATGGCTCATGTGTGCGAGTTGCAATGACATGTGTGTTGGGGATTGTGATGACATGTCTGAGGTTTGCCAATGCCACTCATGTGCAACTGTCATGTGTGTATGTGTCCATTGTACAGTGCCCTGATGCCTGTGTTTTGTTTCTCCCTGTCTGCAGCGTCAACTGATGAAGAGGGCGGAGAAGGTGCTGTGGAGCACAGCGGCAGGGATCCCACCGCCAGCCGGAGACGCAAGGCCCGGCTCCCCTCCCGTGTTGTCATCTCGTCGGGGAGTGAGGAGTCCGGTGCCGCGTCCCAGGTCGCAGCTGCCGGGGGGAGGTCCAAGAGGCGGAGGTTGGAGTTGGACTCCTCGGCAGCAGAAGGGGCAGCTGGGACCCCACAGGGCCCAACAGACGAAGATGGCACGGAGTCATCCAGGTTGGTGGGGGGTTTGGTGGAGGAGGAGGCCGTGCAAGCACCAGAGATGGGGTCTGGAGGTGGGGATCCCACTGGTGCTAGTGGTGCAGTCCAGGACCAGGGACAGGAGGCAGCACAGGCCGCCGCGGAGGTGCCTGTGTGCAATCCTGTCCCCGATCCTGTCCCTGCATCATCTTGCACCAGCAGGGATGCCTACGTCCAGACCCGTTTTCAGGCAGGGGATGAGCTGACGTCAACTGGCCTTCCTCTGCCTGCGGACGTGGCTATCCAGGTCCGGGTTGAGCCTGTCCTGGCTGGTGGGGCGTTGCGTCAACGGGCCATGCGAGGTGACCTGCAGTCTTTTCATGGAGAGACTGCACGTCATCTCGAATGGCTCGTTGACCACGTCAGCCTGCTGGGACAGGTCACCCAGACCGGATTCCTCCATCTGATGGGGCTTGCTCCGACCCCCTCCTCAACTGGACCCCCTACGCGCCAGTCGTCTTCTGTGCCATCTTCCCACCCATCAGTCACCTGGGTGCCCTGTGGAGCTGCCTCTGACAGTGCGGCCAGGCTGGTGGAGGAGGCATCCCTGCCACAGTCGGGAGTCGGACGTCCAGCAGGGGTGGCCACATCAACAACTGCACCCCAGCCGGCGGAGGATGTGCAGGCAGCAGGAGGCAGTGCACGGGCAGAGGCAGAGCAGCAGCAGCAACATGGTGGGAGCCATGAAGGCTCAGGGCCTTCGACATCGGAGGGGCAGGCATCGGCCGGAGGGTAGGAGGACCCAGGACAGAGAGTGTCTTCCGTGTGGCAGCGGTTGGGCCACGCCATAGGTGCGGAGCGGCGGCGGGCGGAAGAGGTCAGGGCGGAGAACTCCATGCGGAGGGCCCTGAGGCGGGCCGAGTGCCTCGAGGCAATCCACAGGGGGTTGGAGGAGGACACGGCGTCGTCCCTGCGGACCCTCGGGGCCATGGAACTGGACCGTCTCCGGGACATCGAACAGGAGTTCGATGATGCCCTGGCCCAGAACACCACGAAGTGAGCCGCTGGACTTGCCCGCTGCCTTTGTACATAGTTCTTTAGTTTTAGGTTTCCTTTGTTTGTTCTTATGATTTGGAGTCGACGGACACTGCTCCACTTTTTGTATATAGTTGCATTTTAGTTAGGTTTTTTTGTAGGTTTCCTTTGTTCAGTTGGGCTCATGGACCCTTTGAAGTTTTTTACATAGTTCTTAATTGGATAGATATTTTTTTACATTTGACTTTGGACGACATTTTTTTGGATTATGATTTGCTGTTTTTTTTTATACGGACATGCAGCTTATTTTTTTTCATTCCCATTGTAGTTTATTTCATTTCTTTAGCATTCTTTCTTTTTTTCAATACAATTTTGTTTTCATACTTCACTGTGTGGTATCATCTCATTGGTTTCATGCATGTCATGTTGGGTGTTTTCCCATTCAATTGCAACCATTGTGTGTGACGGACATGGGTTCATTAGCTTCATGAACATTGGGGGTGTGACATGTAATTTCCATTTCCATGTGGGTGAATGGGTTACTTGGTAGGGCTTTTTGGCTGTGGAGGCTGACCATAACGCACATGATTGGGGATTGTGAGGACCTGGTGGAGGGTGCCCCTGGTGGCTGGGGGGTGGGGGTGGTGGGAGACATGAGTGGGGGCCTGGTGGAGGGTGCCCCTGGTGGCTGGGGGGGGGTATGGGAGACATGAGTGGGGGCCTGGTGGAGGGTGCCCCTGGTGGCTGGGGGGTAGGGGTGGTGGGAGACATGAGTGGGGGCCTGGTGGAGGCTGCCCCTGCACTGCTGGGGGGTGGGGGTGGTGGGAGACATGAGTGGGGGCCTGGTGGAGACTGCCCCTGCACTGCTGGGGGGTGGGGGTGGTGGGAGACATGAGTGGGGGCCTGGTGGAGGGTGCCCCTGCACTGCTGGGGGGTGGGGGTGGTGGGAGACATGAGTGGGGGCCTGGTGGAGGGTGCCCCTGGATGGTGGGGGGTGGGGGTGGTGGGAGACATGAGTGGGGGCCTGGTGGAGGGTGCCCCTGCACTGCTGGGGGTGGGGGTGGTGGGAGACATGGGTGGGGGCCTGGTGGAGGGTGTCCCTGGATGCTGGGGGGTGGGGGTGAAGGGGGACATGAGTGGGGGCCTGGTGGTGCTGCCCCTGCACTGCTGGGGGGTGGGGGTGGTGGGAGACATGAGTGGGGGCCTGGTGGAGGGTGCCCCTTGTGGCTGTGGGGTGGGGGTGGTGGGAGACATGAGTGGCGGCCTGGTGGAGGCTGCCCCTGCACTGCTGGGTGGTGGGGGTGGTGGGAGACATGAGTGGGGGCCTGGTGGAGGCTGCCCCTGCACTGCTGGGGGGTGGGGGTGGTGGGAGACATGAGTGGGGGCCTGGTGGAGGGTGCCCCTGCACTGCTGGGGCGTGGGGGTGGTGGGAGACATGAGTGGGGGCCTTGTGGAGGCTGCCCCTGCACTGCTGGGGGATGGGGGTGGTGGGAGACATGAGTGGGGGCCTGGTGGAGGGTGCCCCTGGATGGTGGGGGTGGTGGGAGACATGAGTGGGGGCCTGGTGGAGGGTGCCCCTTCACTGCTGGGCGATGGGGGTGGTGGGAGACATGGGTGGGGGCCTGGTGGAGGGTGCCCCTGGATGCTGGGGGGTGGGGGTGCAGGGGGACATGAGTGGGGGCCTGGTGGTGCTGCCCCTGCATTGCTGGGGGGTGGGGGTGGTGGGAGACATGAGTGGGGGCCTGGTGGAGGGTGCCCCTGGTGGCTGGGGAGTGGGGGTGGTGGTAGACATGAGTGCGGGCCTGGTGGAGGCTGCCCCTGCACTGCTGGGGGGTGGGGGTGGTGGGAGACATGAGTGGGGGCCTGGTGGGGGCTGCCCATGGTGGCTCAGGGGTGGGGGCGGTGGTAGACATGAGTGGGGGCCTGGTGGAGGCTGCCCCTGCACTGCTGGGGGGTGGAGGGGGTGGGAGACATGAGTGGGGGCCTGGTGGAGGGTGCCCCTGGTGGCTGGGGGGTGGGGGTGGTGGGAGACATGAGTGGGGGCCTGGTGGAGGCTGCCCCTGCACTGCTAGGGGGTGGGGGTGGTGGGAGACATGAGTGGGGGCCTGGTGGAGGCTGCCCCTGCACTGCTGGGGGGTGGGGGTGGTGGGAGACATGAGTGGGGGCCTGGTGGAGGGTGCCCCTGCACTGCTGGGGGGTGGGGGTGGTGGGAGACATGAGTGGGGGCCTGGTGGAGGCTGCCCCTGCACTGCTGGGGGGTGGGGGTGGTGGGAGACATGAGTGGGGGCCTGGTGGAGGGTGCCCCTGGTGGCTGGGGGGTGGGGGTGGTGGGAGACATGAGTGGGGGCCTGGTGGAGGGTGCCCCTGGTGGCTGGGGTGTGGGGGTGGTGGTAGACATGAGTGGGGTCCTGGTGGAGGCTGCCCCTGGTGGCTGGGGGGTGGGGGTGGTGGGAGACATGAGTGGGGGCCTGGTGGAGAGTGCCCCTGCACTGCTGGGGGGTGGGGGTGGTGGGAGACATGGGTGGGGGCCTGGTGGAGGGTGCCCCTGGATGCTGGGGGGTGGAGGTGATAGGGGACATGAGTGGGGGCCTGGTGGGGGCTGTCCATGGTGGCTGGGGGGTGGGGGTGGTGGGAGACATGCATTGTTGATCAGTAGTGCAAGGTGACATGTGGGTTGGCTGAGGGGCATGCCTATGGTGGATGGGCTGCCTGCGGGACATGAGCAGGGGTGCAGGGTAGTCCCCCGTGGTGTGGGCTGCCTGCAGGGGCCGTGGAGGTTGTGGAGCGTACACCTGGGAGGACCCACACGGCCAATTCATGTGTAGTACTCCCCAGAACCCCTGAAATACACATACCCTGCTGAAATCGCGTGTGGAACTTCCCGCGCACCCCTGAAATACACGTACCCTGCTGAAATCGCGTGTGGAACTTCCCGCGCACCCCTGAAATACACGTACCCTGCTCAAATCGCGTGTGGTACTTCCCGCGCACCCCTGAAATACACGTACCGTGCTGAAATCGCGTGTGGAACTTCCCGCGCACCCCTGAAATACACGTACCCTGCTCGCA
Organism: Ambystoma mexicanum; assembly: GCF_040938575.1. NCBI lineage: Eukaryota > Metazoa > Chordata > Amphibia > Caudata > Ambystomatidae > Ambystoma > Ambystoma mexicanum. The sequence continues at coordinate 21,842,030 of NC_090924.1, forward strand.
CTGGGCCAATCGCGTGTGGAACTTCCCGCGCACCCCTGAAATACACGTACCCTGCTGAAATCGCGTGTGGAACTTCCCGCGCACCCCTGGAATACACATACCCTGCTGAAATCGCGTGTGGAACTTCCCGCGCACCCCTGAAATACACGTACCCTGCTGAAATTGCGTGTGGAACTTCCCGCGCACCCATGGAATACACGTACCCTGCTCGCACTGGGCCAATCGCGTGTGGAACTTCCCGCGCACCCCTGAAATACACGTACCCTGCCGAAATCGCGTGTGAGACTTCCCGCGCACCCCGGTATACACGCACACGTATTTTTTGTCAGCGGGTGTCCATGTTTGTGGGTACCCCTTTGCACGTCATTTGTCCTGGAGGGCCACAGTATAGGACATTCATCATGGCTGTATATAGGTGCTATTTGTTGGCGCACCTTTTGGCGCACATTTCTTCCAGGCGCAGAGACGCTACCGCCTGCTTTCTTGTGGCGGTCGTGTTTGTGCCTGTGCGCTGGTTGAGCGTGCGCTTTTTTGCCCTATTCTATTCCATGAATACGTGTTGTAGGCGAGCGTGTGGGCGTTCCGTGCACTTGTACCCTGTACTTCCCCCGTGACGCCCACGTTTTGGCAAGTTGTTCCCCATTCCGAGTGTTACGCCCCGTGTTCCGCCTACTTTTGTTGCGTGCGCCGCGCTATGTGCGATTTTCGCTGTGGCCTGTGCGATTTTCGCTGTGACCTGGCGCACGCAGTTAGATGGCCTGTGCGCCAACGTGCGCCGCGCACTTTTTTATCGCACATCCGATGGTTTTCTCGCGCACGGCCTTCCATGAATCGATGTGCGCTGCTTTTCGTGCGATTTTCGCACTTGCACTGCGATTTTCGCTATTCCACTGCGATTCGCATGTTTTTGCCCACTTGCGCCGTGCTAATTATTCCATGAATCGGCCTGTAAGTGTTTTCCTACAATTATACTGTTATTTCTCCCATCTTTTAATATTATAATTTTTTAAATAGTTGTGTGTGTAAAACAAGAATTTAGATAGAAGACAGATTTGGAAGTGACAGTTGATTATAGCAGATGGGAAAAATAATAGTAAGTTCATTTTATAGGTTATACAAGTTATGTGGCAGTTACTCTGTTTATATGCATTTATAAGAGTTGTACATGCACTCTGCATAAAATATGCATAACTGTAGTTTGTATTCATGCATGTATGCATGTAGCTGCACATAGAAATCATGGAGACTTATACAGTAGTGTTTGTAGTAGGTGCTTTACAATGATATTAAACTTGTACTCAGAATGATCAACAGTATATTTGAAGTGCTGAACTCTGGTGATGGAGTTAGATGTAGAGGTCTTGGATGTGATTGGTGGATGGCTGTGTGACTGCTTAGCTGTATACAATGATGGAATGGCACACAGAGTGAAGTGGAAAGGGTAGAAGGGCTGTCCAAGAGTTACGCACTCCGCAGACATCACGGCTGTCTGCTTACAGGGCGTGCCACATCCAGGGTTTTCCAGCACATCCAGCATGGAAAGGGGACTGTAGGGATTCGTCAATCAGGTGTTGAGGTTGTGGATTTGTGTTGAAAGAGGTTCTGTGTAGTGAAGATGGCAGAGGTGGAAAAAGCCAGGGTGTTGGTGGTTGGAGATATGTTTGTGCATGTTTTACAGCAGTATACTCAATGCAGGCATGTGGCAAACAATTTTGATGTTAAAGGAGTGGAGGCGGTGTGGAGCACTGCGCCTGATTGCAATGTATAGCCAATTGTACATGTTTGTGTAGATATGGGCAGGATGAACAGTCCCCATGGGGTAGTTTTACACTGTGGTGCTTTGTATTTGGGCTATGTCAGTGCCCCTACTTTGTTGTCAGATTTGGAACACTTGGCTCAAGCAGTAATGAACATCCTTCCAAATGACAAAGTTATTTTTTCTGGATTAGTACCTAGGGCAATATGGGACAATAGTTCTGTTTTTTGTCCTCAGCAAAACATTGCTAGGTGTGCAATCAACTGAGGCATGTGTGCTTTCATGCTTAGAGTTGGTATGTTCTTCTGTAATAATGAGAATATTGATTCCACTAATGTTGTTCATAATGGGCCTCATTAAACGGTAGGCGGTGAACCAAGGTGCTAATAGCACTTTGGTCCATGCCGGTAAAATACTGGCACCGCCTTGGAGGAAAGGGGAATTACCGCCCTATTCCAAGGTTGGTAATTCCCCCTTCCCCTATTGCCCTTTCCCATTCCGATTTTTGCACCATAGGGCATAATGGGAATGGGGAAGGTGGTAATTAAGGTACCGCAAATTGCGGTACCAAAATTAGCACCCTGGTCCCTTTGCGGGTTGGTTTTTAACACCTGCTAAAAAGCAGGCGTTAAAGTACCAACCCGCAAAGGGACCTCGTAGTAAGGCGGCAAGGGTTAACTGTCACCGGTACCATTACAGGTGACTGTTAACCCTTACCGCCTTCCATGTAATCAGGCCCTTTATCTTTTATGGGAAATGCCATGCTGTTTTGGAATGTAAGGGTTGCTTTGGAGAAGGTTATGTGAAGATTTTAGGAGTAAAAGTAAGAAAAAAACAAACAAACAAAATACTAAATAACAGGTGTCTGTCAAGAATTTGCAACAAAAAAAAAAACGCTCTTTTCAGAGCCAACCTCAAAGGGGGATGGGGCATACTATTTAAATTTAAATTCACCACGCTCAGATTTTTGATATGTCCGCGGACATGACGTTAATCCGTGGACACCGCGTATTACAATTACATAAAGGGATTTTGGGGTGGAGAGGCATGCAAATGAGAAAGATTAGAGCAAGGGATTGGTCAATGAAGTTTACTGGGTGTGTTGTGTAAGGAGAGAGTTTGCCAGAAAGTCTTTTTCCTGAGAGAAGAACAGATAGCTATGGCTGTGTGTTTTAGAGAACAGGTTATCTGGAATTTGGGAGACTCATGGATACATTGGTTGGAGGTGCATGCAGAACGCTGTGAAGTAGCTGCAGATCTTGGATTCCCTCATGTGGAAGTGCACTGGCATGGAGTGCGTGGAATGAAGTGCCTGGATTTGGTACCTGTCTATGCTGCTTTGGAGACACAGCATCATCCAGACATAATTATAATTAATTGTGGAGGGAACCGTTTAGGACATGTTTCTGGAATTTCTTTGCAATTTGAAATGAAAGAAGGACTTACGAAGGTTATGGACATGTTTCCAAATTCCCAAGTAATTTTTTCTTGTATTGCGCGGAGAAAAATGTGGCTGTGTTCTTCTTCATTTGATCCACAAATGGAGAAAGTGAGGTGCAATATCAATAAGGCTGTTTGTGCCTTTTTAAGAGATGTTGGCATGTCCTCTTTTCACAATAAAAATATGATGTTTCGTAGTACATACATTTTTCGCAGAGATGGAGTCCATCTTAATTATGCTGGCAATCAGATTTTTCTGAATAATTTATAAAATGCGTTGCAACCTTTTTTGGAATTACAGCCATCCATTTTGCAGTAGGTGTTGACCATTTGAAGTTTTTCAAACACAAAAAAACACCACCAAAAGGCACTTTTCAGAGCCACCACTTCCTCCCAGAGAAAAGTGCAATGGTTTTGATAGGGAAGCACCCCAAAAATGTATATGTCCATGAACTGTCCGCAGACTTCTAAAAATGCACAGGGCCCTGCTCTATTTATTTGCCACTTCTATTTTTTAACTGTGAAAGGCGGCTATGAAAAGAGCTTTTTTCTTGTTGTTTTTTTCTGTTTTTTTGTTGTTTTTCTTAACTTGAAACACAAGGAAAGGAGGGGAAAGGAGGGTAAGGAAGGGACACCAACCACCGGGATAAGAAAGGGCAGGTGGAGAGAGGAAGATGTAGTATGAGCCTTATTTAGGTAGGTAGAAGACCTTCTCATGCTCCGTGACCACAGTCTCAAAAGCACTCCGAAGATTCTCCCCCCGCAGAGTACTCCGTCGCAGTACATACACAATATTGTGACCCTCAAAAGGTAAGGCTCAACAGCATCATGAGTGGCCTGTGAGGCAGCTGGAGGGATGCCCTTTTCCACAGGAGTGTCTCTTGTGGTGACAGGAGCGGAAATGGAGGATGTTGTAGAGGAACTCAACCTACTCCGTTTATCAAAAGGTACAACCTTGCAAATAGCCCCACCGTGGAACGACCTTAGGTGTTGCTGCATTGATGTCGTACCAAAGCTGTACGAACCAGGCCTCCCACGACTCAACACCATTTTGCACTGGTTGCAGGTGACCTTATTCGCACATGTTTTTGGCACTCCACCATGAATGGTAAACAACCAGACTCTGGGCAAGTGCTGGTAGTAGGGACTTCCACTACCTCATCCTCTTCATCCTCTTCATCTGACTCCTCTACACCCTCATGCCTGTTTTCCTCTGCCGGCCCTCGGGGAGGTGGTGCTGGTGGACGGGTTGGGGGGGGTGCTGAGACAGAAGTAGCACCAACAAGAGCAGCACCAGCCATAGATGCCATCAGGTTTGATGAGGCAATCGCAGCAAGAGGAGCAAAGGCACTAAAAGCAGGTCATTCTTCAATAGTAGAAAGACAGAATGAGGATCAGCTCTGGGGTGTGGCCTTTTATAGGGATGCTGGTGCGCGCTTCGCAGGACAGATTGGACACCTCAAAAAGGTTCAAAAAAGTTCCAAAAAGTATGTAGAACGCCAGGGACATTGTCTGGGACATGTGCAATGGTGAATTTGTACAGTAAAATAGTTTGGATTGTCCGAAAAGGTACTTTTAAAATGTTTGGGGACTTGGACAGTGTCCGCAAATCAGGACACACGCTCAGCGTGTGTGCGGTCACATGATGACGTCGCGAACACATCCGCGAATGGGACGGGTGTCCGCAGGACACCAAATGCGTAAGAATGGTTGTGCGCATGCGCGCGTGTGTTCTACGGACAGTGTTCGGGTCCTCAAACTAATTAAAAGTGGGATACAAATGAGACAGACAGTTACGGACAGACGCGATGTTCGTAGGACCTATGGGTGTGGTGCACATGTGAGTAGATGTTCTACGGACAGTACGGACCAGTATAGTTTCCCTAGGGCACCTCCATTTTGGTTAATTGCGGACATTCTGGACACCAAGTGGGTTCTAAGAACAGTTTCATCTTGCTTGCGGACAGTATGGACAGGTATAGTGTCCTTAGGACACCTCCATGTTGGTTAATTGCGAACATTCCAGACACTGAATGTGTTCTAAGAACAGTTCCATCTTGCTTGCGGAAGGTACGGACAGGTATAGTGTCTTTAGGACACCTCCATTTTGGTTAATTGCGGACATTTCAGACACTGCATGTGTTCTAAGAACAGTTTCATCTTGCTTGCGGACAGGACAGACATGTATAATGTCCTTAGCCCACCTCCATTTTTGTTAATTGTGGAGATTCCAGACACTAAGTGTGTTCTAAGAACAGTTCCATTTTAATTGAGAACAGTACAGACAGGTATAGTGTCCTTAGGGCACCTCCATTTTGGTTAAATGCAGACATTCGGGACACTGAGTGTGTTCTAAGAACAGTTCCATTTTTCTTGCGGACAGTACGGACAGGTATAATATCCTTAGGACACACCCATTTTGGTTAATTATGGACATCCCAGACACTCGCACTGTCCGCAGACATCCTAACTGCCTTTTTATAAAAAATAAGACACAAAGGACTGAATTAAAACACACAAAATATATATTGTTTTATTATATACATATTTCAATGTATGAAAGAGAGGGGGAAGAAGAAACTGACACAAATACAGGGGAATTAGGGGTTTGGAGAGGATGGATGGGAGGGGATGAAGGGATGGAAGTCTCATCATAATGTTTTTCTTGGTGGTGAGGGTTTGGGGATAGTTGACTGGGACATGGAGAGGGGGAACAGGTGCATGTGGGACAATGATATTTATTTTTTTCTTTTATGTGGTCCTCCACAAAATGTTTTAAAAGATTAAAATTTTCCATAAGCATATCCATTGTTTGTTCCATGCGCTGCAGAGTATTTTCTAATGTCTCTTTTGCTATATTATTTTCAATGTTTGTATGGTCTGTTAAAATAAATATATATATTAAGTACACATAAAGTAATGATTATTAATTTGCTTATATAGAGAAGTGTCTGCCATTAGTATCACTGTCTTCATTCACTTCCTCACGTGGGAAATTTTCTTCAAGCCATTCCAAAGTACTTGACATTTCTGTGTAAAAATAAATATATTACTTTTAGTGTACCTAATACAGACAGTTTAGAAATATATAAGAAAAATGAAGTTTGCTTACTAGTTTCTGGTAAGTTTTGTTGTTACTGTTGTGTAGGTCTGCTGTTGCTTCTTGCTGTGAAGTTTCTGTGAGGTAATTATGTTGGAGGCATATCTTTTTTATTTTGGTATATTCCATTTTAGTACATATTCTATTTAAATGGACCGCTGATGTGTTACATATATAGGTTCCACTTCTTATTATTACATATGTGTTGCTTTTTTAACTTGTTCAGTGTTAATATGGCATGATAGAAAAATTTAAGATGCCCCCAGAGTTTTTGGGTAGTGTTGATGTTGTCCGTGTCCATCCACGGAAATACACACAGTCCACACGGATATCAAATCACTAGCAGGGGTTCAGTATATTCAATGTTACATGTATATAAAGTGAGGGAATCCTAGTAAACATCTATGAAATGTACACTATGAATATGTATATTCAGTAGAAAAAGAAATGTTGATAAAGGAAGGTTATGGTTAAGTTGTGCTATTAAAAACCTATGAAATTCAGTAAAAAAACTCTGTTCAAGGGACGTTAGAGTTAAGTTGCGCTACTAAAAACCTAAAAAACATTGTTAAAGGGACGTTATGGTTCCAGGTAAAACCGAATAACCCCTAAAATTCACTAGTTATGGTAAGCTAAGCAACCATAACACACGCCACCACCGTGCATTGATAAGACTAACACCCAGGACATCAAAGATGACATCACAAATGTCATTGATGACATCACATGTCTGGCTCCCTCTTTTTTGCTTTAGTGATATATCTTAGCCAGTAATACTTAGGAACAAAGAAATCAAAAAGTAATATATTTGTAGACTTATACTTCAAATATGTTCGATACCTGTTGGCATATTCTAATTGTTTATTTCTACTTTTATGCTTTTCATCTATCAGTTGGGTTGTTGCATGTTTTTTGGGGCAGTTAGATACCTGTTGGCGTATTCTACCTGTATATTCCTTGTTTGATTTTAGTAGTATGTATTTATCTGTTTGCTTGTTGCAGAATCTTGGGGCAGTTAGATACCTGTTGGCGTACCTTAACTGTGCACAGTTTTGAATTTGAAGTTTTGCTTATGTTCATACACAGATTACGGATTACATTTTGGTTTTAAGAATATTAAGTAAGTGTTTACAAGATTTGCTGGTAATCTCTGCTTTAGAGTAATGGTACTATCATTACATTCGAAACATCCACAATTCTTTTTTATATATGCAGTGTAGTGATCTGTATTGGTTGTGGCTCCTGCGTGGTAGATTATGCCTATTGTTGTGAAGGTTTTCTTACCAAGTGATACTTGACCATGTGTGAATCCAGTCATCTTACAGTTGTTTTTGGTACCATCTGCATTGTAACATAGAAGCATTAGTATTACGTATTTACTATGTGTTTGCATTTGTAAGGTGGAGCAATTATCTGAATTTCAGGTAGCACATAATCTACCATAGTTTGCATTTTGTACAAGTTGCTGAAATGGAATGGATTCACAGTTAGATATGGAGCGTTCATTAGGGAGTTGTTCCTCTGCCACATGGTTGCAGAGAGTGCATGTATGTTTGCACATGTATGAAATCGGAAAGATGTTATTTATAGGCATGTTTTTGTTTTCCAGTACTTGTAGTAAGTACATTAGAAATTCTTGTGGATGTTCTTGTGAGTTTATAATGAATTTGACAATTCCAGCACAGTAGTCCAATTCTTGTCTTATTCCCTGAACACTGTAAGTGTTGTCAGGATTGTTGGCTGCATTTATATGAAGGACTAACATTTGCAAACACAATTGGTCTGTATTGTGTAAGTAAATGTTCTCAATAATTGGTGGCAATTGGAATAGAATATGCATTGCTACATTTGCATAGCAATTTACAGAAGTTATATTTGAAAATTTGAATGGACCTGACAGTTCTGTGTCAAATTCATTTGTTTGGACTGTGGGTTGCTTCTTTGAAGAAGTAGTTGAGTTACTTTGACCAGTAGATTCTTCTTTGGTTTTGGTACTTGATGAAGTATTAGTTTCTTTTTTTTTCCTTTGGAGGAATTGCAGTGGTATACTGTATTGTTTCAGTTTCAAGTAGTTTCTTTTACAAAGTTTTGCTTTTTGTGTAACAGGATAGGTTTTTAGATGGGGGTGCGGAGTGAACGCAGCCTATTGTATTCTAGAATGCAAGGAATATCTGCATTTGCTTTACTTGCATCAAAGTTGATTAGAAATAGCCTGTCAAGTGTACGTAAGCGTGATAGTGCTGCATAGCTCATGCCTTCTTTAAATACTGTGCTACCAATATCTATTAATGCTTTATCTAGGGTAAGACCTTGTGATTTGCGAATGGTAACTCCCTATGCTATAGTTAGTGAAAGTTGTTCTCTGCGTACATACATGTATTTGAAAAGAAGGAAGCGGGTTGTTGAGCGTCCTATCCTTTTAACTTCTGATAGTTTGTCAAAGAGAATATTGACAAATAGAATGTTGTTGTCACATGGGTATGTTTGAAAGCCAACAACTGTACAAAGTGCTCCATTAAATAGTCCTTGTTCCACGTCAAGGTTACGTTTAAGCATTACTCTACAGTTTAAAGATACTGGGCCTCATTAAACGGATGGTGGTAAGGGTTTACCGGTACCAGTATTTTACCGGTAAATCCTTACCGCCTTACTACGAGGTCCCTTTGCGGGTTGGGGAATTTAACGCCTGCTTTTTGCAGGCGTTAAAAATCCAACCCGCAAAGGGACCAGGGAGCATTTGCGGTACCGTAATTAGCGCCTTCCCCATTCCCATAGAGCCCTATGGGGCAAAAATGGGAATGGGGAGGGGCAATGGTGGAAGGGGGAATTACCGCCCTGCCAACCTTGGAATAGGGCGGTAATTCCCCTTTCCACCAAGGCGGTGCCGGTATTTTAGCGGCATGAACCATGGTGCTAATAGCGCCATGGTTCAGCGTTATCCGTGTAATGAGGCCCAATGTTCATATTTTCTCAAACCAGATGTGTTGCAGATAGTGTTTTCGGGGGTATTTAGTCTTGTTGAGGCTTGTTGACACATCGGTAGTGTCATGCCATGTACGTCCAGTTTATCTGTGGAGCAAATTTCAATAACTGGTTGCATTTCTTTTTTCAACATTGTTTCATTGCATTTTGAACAGCTTGCACGAGTTGGCATCAAGGACTTACAATTGACATTTTTGTGTGCTAATTGTTCCATGATATCAGTAGTAGGAGTTATGGCCATAGATTGCATGGATGTGCCTGGTTTTTAACATTGCTTGTGCTTCTTGAGATAGTACACCAACACTAATACTTTTTAAAATGTTGGCGTATGTGAGGTCTGCAGGCTGGCACATCTTTTCTGTTAATTCTCTGTATTGCAAAGTTGCCAAAGGTTGACATTTCCTATGCTGCCAAGGGTTTTACAGCACAGTTTGTGTCCTAAGGTTTTAAAAATAGGTTCAGCTTTCACTGGTGTCAATTGAAGAAGATCTATGAAAACAATTATGTGTTTTCCTCCAAAGAGCTGTTTGTAGTCTGTGTTGAGGATGTTTTGTAATCTTCAGTGAATCATTAGGATGGAGACCATGCTCACCTCCTCTATTAGCAGCATTTTCATTTGTTTGAAAACTCTGCATAGTTCCATTGCAGCTTCTGCGGAAAGTTTGTAATAGTCTAATTTGTTTTATTCTACTGGAAGGATTAGTAATCAGTGTAAAGTGACACCGCTTATTTTGTAGGCAGCTAAACCTGTGGGGGCAGTAACAACAACTGCCAGTTTGTTGTTTGTCAAATGTTGAAGGAACTTGCTGATGATTTTGATTAAGAATGTTTTGCCTGAACCAGCTTCACCACTCACATATAGCAGTATAGTTTTGTAGTCTTGGCAGGTACAGTTTTTATTTTCATGTTCCACACCATGTTCAATTTGTTTTGTTATTTCTTGGAAAATGCTACACAGCTCATTGTTCAGTTGTGATTTCAGTATAACGAAGTCTTCTGTAGCTTGTTCATACTGACACATGATGTTTTCTACTTCTATTATGGCTAATTCTGCCTCATTTGCTATTAGTGGATGTCCAAGTGGTTCTTGGCTTCCTGTTACAGAAGGTTGACTTCTGTCGGGAGTGTCCACTTGTAATTGGGCCTGGAGTTCTTTGTGTTGCTGTTCATTGTGCAACATTGTTTGGTACTGTGTAAAGTTTATGTCTGTTATAGTGCTTTCATTTGCTTTGAAAGCGTCTTCATAGAAGTCATACGTATCCAGAAACACTTCTTCTTTTCGCCATGGTTTAAAAAGTTGTAGCAGGGACATGTAATAAAGTTCTTTATGTTGAGGAGTTTTTAATGACAATTTGATATGATTAATTAAGCTGTGTTTGGTAACTTTCACTAAGCTGCCTTCACAATTTACCACTCTGTATCTACCTTTCTTTTCATCTGGTTTAGCATTATTTAGGTATGTAAAGTTTTGGGCTATGCGGTAGAGACACATGGTTTCCAAAGTAGTACTCCTGTTTGGTTAGTATGTGTCTAGTAAATTGTTTTTCAAAATGTCTTGGCTGTTGGGATCATTTTTGGCTATTGTTTCTATGTCCTCATATGATTTGAGAACTCTTTTTCTAGATTAAGCAGTATCAAGACTTAGCCATACTATTGTCATGATCTCTGCTTCCAAAAGGTCAGGGTTTTCCCAACTCCCTTGGAAGCAGATCCATAACCCAGGTTCCGAGTGCCAACCAGTCCCAATTGGGACCTTTTGGACCCAGTCCTGGCGCCAGTGGCACCAGGCTCACAAATATGCCCAGTCCCAGCGCTGGAAGCGCCGGGCTCATAATGCTTGGGTGGACTTACCTGCAGCAGACCATGCTGCTTACTTGCCTGCCAGTTGAGCCTCTGATCCTCTTCTGTTTGGAACTACTTTTCCTGTTGGGTGGGGCAGGAGCCACTCCCTAGATTCAGAACACTGGAACTCTTCTGGAAAGCAGGAACTCTTTTCTTACCTAGGCGTGGCTGTGGAAGGAGACATCTAAGCACTACAGGAGGCTATTTAAACCACACCCGATGGATGAATCTTGCTTTGCGTTATTCTGCATCCTCTGCAGCAGAACGCTCATCGTGTCTTCTGCATCTGATCCTGGGCCTAAGGAAAAAGGCTTACCATCCTGAATCCAGTCTTCAGCAACACCTATAAAGACAAGAAAGAACAGCTTAGCATTACGGTCTTCAGTGACAGCTCTTCACTTACCTGGTCCATCGACTGTCACCAACGCCTCGCGCTGCATTCCGGCATCTGAAAGACAAAGGCTTACCTACTCTTCGTGCGCTCCGGAGGTCTTCACACTGCATTCCGGCATCTGAAAGACAAACGCTTACCAACTCTTCGCACGCTCCGGAGGCCTTCGGCGCTGCATCCCGCATCTGAAAGACAAAACAAGGTGCGTTTAAAGACATTGGGGAACTTTAATACTCACGTGCCATTACTCCTTTCCACATCTAACCCAGTGGGTATTCCGGCACCCTGCAGCCGCTCCGAACTCGTACCTGCAAAATAAAAAGACAGTTAGAGCGCATCGTGAAGCAGGCAACAAGCGCTTACTTACGTGCTTCCAGGCGCTTCTATTCATCACACGGGCTCCATCTTCAACTCACTTCAGCCCGTCATCCGCCATCGCCGGAACCCTGCAAAACAAGAAGCATCATTACTAAAGACTTTAAAGACATTAGAATTACTCGAAACTTACCGTTCGTGCAGTAAACGACGGACAGCAGTCCTCTGAAGTCAAGAGGTCTGCTCCCCTTATCCAGTGAAGAAACTGGTTACAGCACCCTGCCCCGAGGCAGATGGAGAGCACGGCGTTCACTTACCTAAGGTGAGAGCGTTAACCTTTGGGGTTCTACAGGAGAAGAGAAAGGGAAGAAGAGAGAGACATTCAATAACCCAGTTCCTTAATCCCATATTTTCTATCTGCAGACATCTTACCCTTCAAGTCAGACATACAGTGCACAGAGGTCCAGCCCAAAGAGCCAGCCGTGTGTTACACATCACCTTTGCAGATACGGTATACGCCCAGTCAAGACCGGCGCCTCTACGGGAATCAGGTGAGCGTTACAGAACGCAAAGCCTACCACAAAACTCCCGTCCAGGCGCTATGGAAACCTCGGATACCGACCAGCTAGCCCAGTTACTTGGGGAACTAAGGGCAGAAGTGCATGCAGCCCGTCAGGAAACGAACGCTCTAAGAAGGGAACTGATTATTTCCAAGGAGCGAACAGATGATCTCGCTAGACAATTTCTACAGTCACAAGCCGGACAGACCCCGTTACCCGCATCTGGGGGAAATCTTCCTTCTACATCCTCTATGAATCCAGTGCAGATCAACCTACCTGGGAATGTACCTCTGGCTCCGCCCGAACGATTTTCTGGTGACCCAAAGAGGTTTGCAGTATTTATCAATAAGTGCCAGTTGCATTTCTTATGCCGGCCAGCAGCCTTTCCAACTGATCAAGCTAAAGTAGCTTTCGTGCTTTCGTACCCTAGTGGCAATGCGGCAGACTGGTCGATCCCTCTAGTAAATCAAGATGATCCGGTCCTCCATGATTTTCAAGCTTTTCAGCTCAGTATGGAAAAACTGTTCGCAAGACATTCACAGGGGCAGGCCTTGGACAATGAGCTTCTTTCGTTGCGACAAGGTAATCAAGACCTTTTGGCTTATATTGCGTCTTTCAACAGACTGATAGTGGAAACTCAATGGCCTGAGGACAAAAGGATTACGCTGTTTTATAGAGGTCTACGTGGAGAGCTCAAAGATGTGTTAGCCCAAGTAGTGAATCCCCCACAAGATTGTTCGGACTATATAGACTTAGTCGTTCAAATAGATCACAGACTGCAGAACAGGAAGGCCGATGGTTCCAAGTTTGATGCTCGAGTATTTTCCAAACCGCCAACTCCTTCCAAAGGAGTAGACCCCGGGGAACCCATGCAAATAGGGGGTCTGAAAGGTCCTCTAACACAAAAGGAGCGGGAAAGGAGAAAACAGTTGCAATTATGCCTCTATTGCGAAAACTCAGGGCACTTTCTTCGAGACTGTCCGGTGAAACCTGCCAAGAAGGCAGTAGGAGCTGCAGTTACCAAAGTTACAAACTCTGAGCAGGGAAACAACCTCGCCCGACAAGAATAGAGGTCCTCTTGCCGAGCGTGAAAACTAGTTCCGTGACCTCGCATTTTCGTGATACCTATGGTCCTCATTAGCCCTGATAATCCGGATCGATTACATGCAATTGAAGCTTACGTCGACAGCGGTGCCATCGGCAATTATGTGGATCATGAAATGGTTTTGAGGATGAATCTAACTCTTTGTCCCAAGGCTGTAAAGGATGTCATTACTACGGTGGATGGTACGGAGATAGCCTCCGGGCCAGTAACGCATACCACTCAAGAGGTGACGCTTGTAAGTCAAGATGGACACCATGAGAAGATCGTGTTCGATGTGATCAAGGCCCCTCAGTTTCAGATTATTCTAGGAATACCTTGGTTAGAGAAACACAATCCTCTGATCGATTGGCGAGCAAGAACGGTCCAGTTTCCAGAATGTGTCTCTACTTGTCACCCTCCACCTGGTGTTGCACTGGCAGCAATTTCTTCAGAGACTCCCCAGTTACCTCCCGAATACCTAGAATACCAAGATGTTTTCCGGAAGGATCAGGCTAACTCTCTACCTCCTCATAGGTCTTATGACTGCCAGATAGACCTGATACCTGGATCTACTCCTCCTTGTAGTAGAATTTATGCCCTCACCGAGCCTGAGAACCTTCACCTTCGACAATACCTGGATCAATACCTGGCAAATGGGTTTATTCATCCTTCCAAGTCCCCTGCTTCTTCAGCTTTGTTCTTCGTTCCAAAAAAGGAAGGAGACCTTAGAACTTGTATAGATTATCGCTCCCTGAACCAGATCACCGTTAAGAATAGATATCCGTTACCTTTGATCCCTGAACTCCTGGACCAAGTCAGAAAAGCATGCATATATACAAAGCTGGATCTTAGAGGAGCTTACCACTTGGTACGAGTAAAAGAGGGCGATGAATGGAAGACGGCCTTCCGCACCAAGTATGGACTATTTGAATATCAGGTCATGCCCATTCGGACTTTGCAATGCCCCGGCCGCCTTTCAATATTTTATGAACGATGTCCTCAGAGAGCTCATAGATGTGTGTGTTGTTGTTTACATTGACGACATCCTCGTTTATTCTTCATCGGAATCTGAACATCGGAAACACGTGAAAATGGTCCTCGAAAGATTGCGTCAACACAAACTTTTCGCTAAGTTGGAAAAATGTGTTTTCAACGTAACTGAAGTTGAATTCTTGGGATTCATATTATCACCTGGCGGAGTGCGTATGGATTCAAAGAAGGTTGATGCAGTTCTCAAATGGCCATCACCATCCTCCGTAAAAGGTGTGCAAAGCATGTTAGGCTTTGCTAACTTTTACCGTAGGTTTATCCCCGAATTCTCTCGACTAGTCCAGCCCATCACTGCCTTGTTAAAGAAAAACAAACGTTTTGAATGGTCTACCGAGGCAGAACAAGCTTTCCAGGATTTGAAGACTAAATTTATCTCTGCACCAATCTTAAAACACCCTCGCCCCGAACTCCCCTACATCGTGGAAACTGATGCTTCAAGCCTTGCCATGGGGGCAGTTCTATCACAAAAGGACCCAGTAACCAATCAGTTGCATCCCGTGGCATTTTGGTCCCGCAAATTCTCGCCTCCTGAAATCAATTACACGATTACTGACAAGGAACTTCTGGCTATCAAGTCTGCCTTTAAGGCTTGGCGGCATTATCTGCTGGGGGCCCGACACACCGTTACTGTGATTACGGATCACCGAAACCTGCAATATTTGAAAACCGCAAAAGCCCAATCCTCTAGACAACTCCGTTGGGCATTATTCTTTGCCGAGTTTGACTTCATAATTACCTATCGACCTGGTACAAAGAACGGTAAAGCTGATGCCCTTTCTCGGATGGGCGTGGAAGAACACTTGATCAACCCTAAACCTGTACCAATCATTCCCGAACAAAGAATTCTGGGTGTAATCGCCACAGAATCCATAGAGGAAGTTAAGGATAAGGCCAGGCAACTTGTAACTCCAGCAGACATACAGAATTGGCATCTGCAGTGAAAGGACTTTGCAATAAAGGACAACTTATTGTATTTCCAAGAACGATTATACCTACCCAGCACAGATTTACAGAAAAAAGTAATCTCTTGTTATTACGATTCTTTAATGGAAGGACATCCCGGTATGGCCAAGACCTCAGAAAAGATCAAGCGCTACTTCTGGTGGCCGTCTTGGAAAAAAGATATCAGAGACTTTATAATGTCCTGTGGAGTATGCGCCCAAAACAAGAGTCAAAAGGAAAGACCAGCAGGCCTCTTACGCCCTATTGACATCCCACCTCGCCCTTGGCATACGCTTTCTATGGACTTCATCACCGATCTACCTCCATGCTCCGGATACAATACGATTCTAGTAATCGTGGACTTATTCTCCAAGATGGCGCATTTCATTCCGCTCAAAGGCTTGCCAACAGCAGCAACTCTGGCCCGAGAATTTCTCGAAAACATCGTCCGACTGCATGGTTTTCCTTCGGTTCTAATTTCGGATCGAGGTAGTCAATTTATTTCTCATTTTTGGCGAAGTTGCTGTCGGTCGGCTCAAATTGATGTGAGACTATCGACCAGTCACCACCCTCAGACCGACGGACAAACCGAGAGGACCAATCAAACTCTGGAACAGTATTTACGCTGCATGCTGCAACAAACTGAAAAAACTTGGAAAGACATCCTTTGGATAGCCGAATATGCCTACAATAACTCTGTCCATTCGGGAACTGGGAAAACCCCGTTTTTTCTTTTGTACGGCAGTCACCCTCGAACCTCGGAGTTGGATCCCCTCCAAGATCTTGAAACACCAGCAGTAGACTACCTGCATTCTACAATCACCCAAGCCTTTAAGGAAGCTGTTTCTCACCTTCAAAGGGCTAAAGAACAATACAAGAAAGAGACAGATCAACATCGGAAGGAAGCCCCTCAATATCAAGTAGGGGATCAAGTCTGGTTATCCACCAAATATCTACCTCTAAAAGGGCCACGCACATTCAACCCAAGATACCTTGGTCCCTATTCCATCACTACCATAGTAAACCCAGTAGCGGTCAAGTTGGACTTGCCCCCGCACATGAAGATACATCCGGTCTTCCACGTCTCTCTATTAAAACCCGTGCAACCTCAAACCCGACTAACTAAATCTCCAAAACCTATTTTAGTTGATGGAGAACTCGAGTTTGAAGTCAAAAGCATTCTGGACTCCAAGATCTCCAAATCTAAACTATTTTACCTAATTGACTGGAAAGGCTACGGCCCCCAAGAGAGATCCTGGGAACCTGCTGAATATGTCCACGCTCCTCGTCTAATCAAAAGATTTCACCGAACATTTCCTGACAAGCCAAAACCCCCGGAGAAGCCCGGTTTGGAAGGGGCCTTGAGGGGGGTACTGTCATGATCTCTGCTTCCAAAAGGTCAGGGTTTTCCCAACTCCCTTGGAAGCAGATCCATAACCCAGGTTCCGAGTGCCAACCAGTCCCAATTGGGACCTTTTGGACCCAGTCCTGGCGCCAGTGGCACCAGGCTCATAAATATGCCCAGTCCCAGCGCTGGAAGCGCCGGGCTCATAATGCTTGGGTGGACTTACCTGCAGCAGACCATGCTGCTTACTTGCCTGCCAGTTGGGCCTCTGATCCTCTTCTGTTTGGAACTACTTTTCCTGTTGGGTGGGGCAGGAGCCACTCCCTAGATTCAGAACACTGGAACTCTTCTGGAAAGCAGGAACTCTTTTCTTACCTAGGCGTGGCTGTGGAAGGAGACACCTAAGCACTACAGGAGGCTATTTAAACCACACCCGATGGATGAATCTTGCTTTGCGTTATTCTGCATCCTCTGCAGCAGAACGCTCATCGTGTCTTCTGCATCTGATCCTGGGCCTAAGGAAAAAGGCTTACCATCCTGAATCCAGTCTTCAGCAACACCTATAAAGACAAGAAAGAACAGCTTAGCATTACGGTCTTCAGTGACAGCTCTTCACTTACCTGGTCCATCGGCTGTCACCAACGCCTCGTGCTGCATTCCGGCATCTGAAAGACAAAGGCTTACCTACTCTTCGTGCGCTCCGGAGGTCTTCACACTGCATTCCGACATCTGAAAGACAAAAGCTTACCAACTCTTCGCACGCTCCGGAGGCCTTCGGCGCTGCATCCCGCATCTGAAAGACAAAACAAGGTGCGTTTAAAGACATTGGGGAACTTTAATACTCACGTGCCATTACTCCTTTCCACATCTAACCCAGTGGGTATTCCGGCACCCTGCAGCCGCTCCGAACTTGTACCTGCAAAATAAAAAGACAGTTAGAGCGCATCGTGAAGCAGGCAACAAGCGCTTACTTACGTGCTTCCAGGCGCTTCTATTCATCACACGGGCTCCATCTTCAACTCACTTCAGCCCGTCATCCGCCATCGCCGGAACCCTGCAAAACAAGAAACATCATTACTAAAGACTTTAAAGACATTAGAATTACTCGAAACTTACCGTTCGTGCAGTAAACGATGGACAGCAGTCCTCTGAAGTCAAGAGGCCTGCTCCCCTTATCCAGTGAAGAAACTGGTTACAGCACCCTGCCCCGAGGCAGATGGAGAGCATGGCGTTCACTTACCTAAGGTGAGAGCGTTAACCTTTGGGGTTCTACAGGAGAAGAGAAAGGGAAGAAGAGAGAGACATTCAATAACCCAGTTCCTTAATCCCATATTTTCTATCTGCAGACATCTTACCCTTCAAGTCAGACATACAGTGCACAGAGGTCCAGCTCAAAGAGCCAGCTGTGTGTTACACATCACCTTTGCAGATACGGTATACGCCCAGTCAAGACCGGCGCCTCTACCGGAATCAGGTGAGCGTTACAACTATATTGTCAGATTTTCCATACAAGGCAGTGCCAGTTAAACAGTCTGCAGCTTCATAGCTACCACATTCTCTATGAGAGAGCATTGTTATGCCTAAGCTGTACAAGGTCTGTGATAGTGTTATGTCAGATGATATGTCATCCCAGAGGTCCTGAAGCTCTGTTGTTTCTGGTTTGGTTAAGTAGGCTGTGACATATCATGCAACTACAGTGGAATTGTCTGCAATGTACTGCACATCTATGTTTGCATTCCATAGGAGGGCAATGATTGCATTGTAATCATTGACGTATTTTGATTCTTCTGTTCGTTTTATGTAATATGTGTTCTTAGGTGATTTACCTTTGACACTATGTCTGACTGAAGAAATGAAGTTGTTTACTTGACCTGTTGCTGAAACTGGTCTAGGGAAACCAAAGAAGCATTTGGTGTAGTATTTCCCTTTTTTATATTTGTGACAACAATATTTCCCACATTTGTGTCTTTGAAATTGTAAAATGTGTGCATGAAGGTCACTATGGCCCTCATTACGATACCGGCGCTAAACCATGGCGCTATTAGCACCATGGTTGGTGCCGGTATCGTAACGTGTCCGCCATGGTGAAATGGGGAAATACCGCCCCATTCCATAGTTGGCAGGGTGGTATTTCTCCATTTCCCCATGGCCCTTCCCAATTCCCATTTTTGCCCCATAGGGCATTATGGGAATGGCGAAGGTGCTAAGTACGGTACCGCAAATTGCGGTACCTTACTTACCGCGAAGGTCCCTTTGCGGGTCCCTACTTTAACGGCTGGTCTAGACCAGCCGTTAAGGGCGGGTCCCGCAAAGGGACCTCGTAATTAGGCGCTAATGGGTTAACGGCGCCACAGCCTTTTACGGCGCCGTTAACCCATTAGCGCCAGGGTCGTAATGAGGCCCTATGTGTTGTTTGTGAAGAGATTTCACAAGTGACACATTTTTGGGTGAACTGCAAAACAGTGGCATCACTGTCCTGGCCAAATTTAGGAGAATTGTTAATCCATAATAGCATGTGGATGTGTGGTGCTCCTCTAGCTTGGTATACTTTTCTCCAAAAGAAGTGTTGAACTTCTCCGAGGGGAGGAACAGTCTTATTAAAATAAAGCATAGCATAGAAATGAAGCAATGGTAAAAATACATGCTACCTTCTTTGAAATGTTTGCAAGGAACTTGGGGTTGGTCACCCTGAGTTACCTAGGGGCAAACAGACGTGGACTCCCTGCTCACTGTGCCGAGAGAGACAAAGCTTCACCTCACTGATGACGCCCAACAAGGCTGAAACAAGTGTATGGGGTTGCCTTTGGTACTCTTGTTCAGAGAGGAATTGCCATAGCATTTTGGTGCTGGACTGCCGATGTGGGCGGGACAAAGACTGATATGTAAATGGCTATTTCCCATCTGTGAAAAGTACAGTGAGCAAAAAGCGTGTACTGCAAACTCTATTCTCAGAACAGGTTATCATGCCATGTTCTTTCTGGAGAGGAGCGCCTGCTACCTTCTTTGAAATGTTTGCAAGTAACTTGGGGTTGGTCACCCTGAGTTACCTGGGGGCAGCCAGACATGGACTCCCTGCTCACTGTGCTCAGAGAGACAAAGCTTCACCTTACTGATGAGTGCCAACAAGGCTGAAACACGTGTATGGGGTTGCTTTTGGTACTCTTGTTCAGAGAGGAATTGCCATAGCATTTCGGTGCTGGACTGCCGATGTGGGCAGGACAAAGACTGATATGTAAATGGATATTTCCCATCTGTGAAAAGTACAGTGAGCAAAAAGCGTGTGCTGCGAACTCTATTCTCAGAACAGGTTATCATGCCATGTTATTTCTGGAGAGGAGCACCTGCTACCTTCTTTGAAATAGAAGATCATGTTATAATGAGGGAAGCATTTAAGGATCAAGGATTGGCTACTGGTATACTTGGAATTGGAATTAGACATTGTCCACCGCCAAGCAGCTCATTCGAAATAAGTGCATCATGCCTCTGCAAGAATTTTTATTTCACAGGAATCACACATCCTACATCATCCAGACCCCAGCATCTACCGCTCTCTGGAGCCAATATAGTCCCACTGGGGAAAAGACTTGAGGGGGGAACAATGGACCCTGGAGCAATTTACAAGGTCAACCAAGTCGCTTTAAATGACCTCACAGGCAGTTGACATCAGATTTGCCCTGGGGCTCTCATTATGGCAGACTTTGTTTCATGGCCCAAGGGCTTAGCTGGAAATTGTCATTGTTTAAGTATATGAGTTATGTCTCATGCTCATGATGTATGTGTGCACTTTAATGGCCTCATGGACGAATAAAGTTAGATGATGATGATGATAGAATACATTTGGTGATGAATGTAGGGCAGAGGGTATGAAAGGGAACAGAGAAATTACCTGAATTAGTGAGTGGTCAGTGGGAGCAGCATCAATAGAGTAGATGATTGAAGTGATAGTGATAGAACCATGTGTTAAGGGAGTGTCCATTGGTGTGGGTAGGAAGGTTACGTAGTTTGACCAGGGAGCAGTCTTAGAGAATGCAGTCAAGCTGTAGCTGGTTTTCCTTTGTGATGATGGTGAGACTGAAATGTCCCATTGCAATTATGAGAATATTGACCTGGGCCACTTTCAGTAGCAGATCAAATTCAAATGAAAAGAGATAAAATCTTATGAGTGGCAGGTGAGGAGAATTAGGCATGGAGAAACGGGGTGGAAGTTGCCTGGAAATAAACACAATCAAAAAGAGGCCAACACGAGAGAAGCAAGAGGGGCTGAAAGTGCATCTATGCCGATCAATAGGCCAACACAACCATCTTTTTAGTAAGTAGTTGCAAGTGAAAAGAGGAGGACGAGTGCATGTGTGTGACAGCAAGTCTCCCTGTACACCTCCCTCAGGAGGGCAGACCCATATTTCAGTAAGAGTCATCAGAAGAGTCTGTTTTAATGAGAGTTTAAGATTTCAGTGATGAATTGATTTTATTGCAAAGGGATTAAGTGTTCCAGAGGCCCAGAATGAGATCAATTATTGGGGTCGTGCGTAAGCAAGAAATGGGACAGTTGTTAGCAAAATCGAAAAGGGTAGATGGCATTAGAGCGGGTGGTGTGCAGGGGAGAGGAACCGTCAGGGCTATTTTTAAACTTCAGATATGGATGGAATTGGTTATCGCGTTCTGCTATTCGAACCTGGATGAGTTTGAGTGGGAGAAGCCATGTTTGCACAAATGAGCCAGAGCTCTGCAGGGATACGAAGGTACTATCAGATTAGCAAAGACAACCTGAAGCATTAATGCAATTCAAAAGCCTAGTCTTGTCTTGCAGACCGGATATTGCTCAAAGGTAGACATGTGGGATATTCTGATCATATCATGATTGCTGTGCTGTGAATCAGTGTATTGGAGTCTGCATTTGTTGGCTCAACTATCATCCCCAACCAAAAAATGCCTGCTGCAGATCTCAATGCAAGCCAGTTGACATGTTTTTTTCTTCTGTTGCTCACTCAAGAATTTCCTTGGTTAGGCACATCTCTTGTTCTTCCTTGTTATATCTTCTCAACATGTAGAGTACTTTAATGACACATATAGAGAGAAAACGAATCCTGTAAGTAGTCCCGTGGATAAAACTGCGCAAACAGTCATTTGGCTTTCTGGCTCGAACATTGCTTCTTTCGTTGGCAGACAATGAAATAGTGCTCCATATGTAAAGAATTAACTTCTACACCAAGACAAATGGGATTTGTAATCAAGAATAATTGCAAGGTCTTTATACTCCACCAGGAAGTCAGGTGCACGTCTGCATGCCTCATGCTTCGTTTGCGTCCTTCTGCTCAGCGTGCGCTAGGTTCAAGGGGCTGACTGTTTCAAGCTGTGTGAAATTCATAAGATGTATTCTATGAATTTATGGGTGGAGTAAAAAAAAAATGAAAAAGGAAGGAAAGCTAACTCAATTTGTAAAATCTGAAAAAAGTAGTACTACAGCATTTTTTCCAGTATGCTTGGCCCCTTTTGCTGAGTTTTGCACAGCATAACCATTACTGGCCGGTCAATGCTTTGCTTTATGAGGCAATTATTTCAGCACACTCTATTCAAAATGCACATTAGAACTTAACCTTCTGAATCCTGAAGTAGCAATTTTATTGCCCAGCATTAGAAAAGTGCTGGAGTCAGCAATTTTGTTCCCCTCTTTATGATCGGGTATCATTAATAAAGCATTGTGCTGGTAGCTTTTCACAAGTCTCGAATATGTTTTGTGGCACACAAAAAAAAGCAGTGCTGTGTGTTGCAGTTGTCTAACGCCTTGTCCTATAGAAACAGGAATTGCGTGAAGAGAACAGTGAGATCATGAATAGAACAGCAATAATGTCAACACAATATTGTAAAGCCAGATGCTAGAGATTGGTCCTCCCGTTATTAGATATGCATAAGTAAAAATAGGAAGTTAATACCACATTTTTAATTATAGTCACATGCAAATGAACTCCCTCTTCATGACAGTTTTATAGCGCTTCACAAATGTTTTAGCATATGCTTAAAAATGTATGGGCAGAAACATTAATGAAAATGAGGGGTGAATAGAAAACGGTACTATTATGGTGATGAGACAGGCCGTGGCCAGCCTGATATCGAAGGAGGAATGCTTTTAGGCCCATTCCGTCTTCTTTCCATAAAAGACAGAGCCATGATGCAAGAGAAATTAATGACTAGGAATGTCCCTCTCTGCCCGGGAACAATTACATTATTATATGTAAATTTGGAGAAGTTAGATTAGAATCAGTCGTTGAATTAATTATAAGGAGAAGATTAATCATAATTGAAAATACTTTTTCAGACGAGTGCTTTAGTTCTCTAATATATGAGTGCATGCGCGCACACACATGCACAACTTCAAAAGACACAAAATATCACAATGATAGTGGGTATGCAACTTCAAAGTTGACATGCAAAACCTTCCACCAGTTTCCAGTTAAGACAACTAATCAGCACTACCTCCTCTGACCCCTACAGACAGATTTTTACCTCAAAAGAGTACAATGGACCCCACTGAGTTGTCAAGGATGTTATCGCTAATATAATCACACACTCCATTAGATTTCCAAAGTAGGGGACATCTTGAACCTACTAGCTAGCACCATGCAAACCAAACAGCAAAGCTTTTTAACGGGTGAGTTGGTTCTCCACTCATGATACGAAAGCCATTATGCTCGATTTCACACCCTAGTTGGCTTGTATCCTGCATGTGGTCCTGAATACCGAAATGTATTCGAAGAATATATTTTTGGATAGGACACATTTTGCCCTAGTGCCTAGATCGCCAAGCACTTATACACGTTTAAGGTGTTTGTAATTCAGCCGCTGATAAGTCATCCAACTATTACTTATATACCCATGTATTTTTAACACACAGTTTTGACAAGCATGAACTTCACGTACGCATGTGTCCTCTACAAACGGTCCGTAGGCATGCCCCTTCCACATAGTGTTTTTTTCCATCTGCTCCCAATTTAATGTATCTTCCACATATACATTTGCACCAATGTGACATGCACCCATCCAACTGGTATCTATGCGACTGTCAGACAAAATCAGTGAAACTGAAGTTTGCCTATTACTACGGGGCATGTGACAAATTGACTTCTGCTCTGCAGGAGTACAAGGATAGAGCACCCACTGAACCCTCGCATTTCTACAAACCAAGTGCCAACACAAGCATAAAGTTGAAATAGTCACAGTTAGGAGACATACTTCCTGCACCTTTTGTGGTCATCACGGATATACTGTCAAAGGGGTGTGAATGTTGTTCAGTAGCAATCTAAACAGACCAAAATAAAGCAATGTCCAATCAAGGTTCTGTATAAAATCTGTAAAAATACCATGTACAATAATATCTAAATACAAAACACTACAAAAACCAACTCATGTAGAAAGAACACAGAATATACAAGATTGCAGGATCCAACACTCTGGGTAATGAAACAGGGAGAAAAAGCATAAAAGACAGCTCAAAATAATATGTTCTTTGATGGCAAAAAGGGATTAATGTGACCTAGCTAGTCACTAGAGCCCAAAGTGGACCAGGGAGTGGTTATCAGAAAATAATAACTTTTGCAATGTGTTGGTGGTTTTGACAACGTAAAACGATGCTTTTCACCACTGTTCGGGCTTTTGTGTCAGATCGAGATGTGGCAGTCGTCCAGTATCAAGAAGATTTTGCAGCAGGAATGATCTGAAGAAGGCTGCGGTTCAAAGCGTTACCCAAGCGGTGCAGATCTTGGAGGTCCACAGGTTCGGTATGACCATCAAGGTTCAACAGCGGTCAAGCTGGAGACAGAATGCACAGGTGAGTCAGTTCAATATGAGGGTTGGAAGGAAGTGGTTTGGGGGGTGAACCAGGCTGAGTTCGCTCATCGACTTGATCAGCGAAAAAGAGGCTGACAGTTCAAACTGCGATTTCAAGCGATGCAAGTGCAATGGCACATTTTGATTCAAGGCAATGATGTGCTTCAGCTGGTATGGTGCACAAGTGAAGTGAGAAGGGTCCTGTTGGTTTGAACTATATCGAACACAATCAAATCATACTGTTCAATGGCAAAATAGCAGAATCCTGGCTGTGTTGGCTCTCATAACAAGTGCAAGTCCAAGTGCAAGTCCCAAGGGTAGATGCTGGGAGTAGGCAGAGGCTGAAGGCAATTGTTTTGAAGGCCACGAATCAGAAGGACACATAAGGGCCTAGGCCACCAATTTCAGCGACTGTGGATTTAGCATGGGAGGGAGAGGAGGAAGGAGGAGGTGAAGAGGAAAGTCTTGAGGAGGTTCCAGAATTTGAGGAGATGCGGCTCAAGATGGAGAGGGAGGGGGAGCTGTTCCAGAGGAGGGAGTCAGTCGAGGAGAGAGATTGGCCACCAGCTTGCTGCTTAGAGAAGCGCTTGACACACAGAGAGTTGGAGCTGGCAGAGTGTAGAGATCTAGAGGGAGAACATTTTGTGAGAGCAAATTGTAGATAGCATGGTCCCAGGCCCCAAACAACCCTATGGATGATACAGAGGGATATGAATTTGATCCTTGAAGCTACCAGGAGACAGAGGAGACATTTTAGGGCTGGAGAGATACAGTTCCTGGGCTTGAGGCCAAGAATACATCTTGCACCCCTATTCTGCATAATAGAGAGGGGGTGGATAGAGGAAAAGGGTAAGTTAAGGAAGAGGCTGTTGCAATAGTTCAGCCAGAAAGTACCAGAGCTCTAGAGACTTTGAGCTTTTAGAGAAAAGTGAGGAAAGGTAGGATGCCTCTAAGTAGGTGGAGTTAAAAACGGGCCTTCTTGGTAAGGTCCACGATGTGAGGGAGGAAAGAGAGAAAGGAGTCGAAGATGACACCAGGGTTTCTGCCTTCAGATTACAGAAAAGGGGGAGAGACCATAGAGTGAAGGAGGGAAAGAGAGAGCAGGAATCCCGATAGGAAGGATCTCAGTTTTGCTAGCATTAAGGCAGAGATCGTTAGAGGCACACCAGGACTAGATCTCAGATAGGCAGTCAGGAATGATAGAGGAGGTATTGAGAGGAGCATAGGGAATATTAAAGAAGAAATGGGTGTCATCTGCATAACACAGAAGTGGGGTGACAAAGGAGAAATAAGGTGAGCAAGTGGACCGAGGTAGACGTTAAAGATCCAGGGTGAGAGGTTGGAGCCCTGGGGGACCTCACAGGTGGAGACAGAGGTGAGAGATGAGAAAGAGCCCAAGATAACCTGGTAGGACAGTCAGTGAGGTAGGAGGTCAGACAGTCCAGTGGTCCAGTGCCCACTTTGAGATACCAAGCATATTCTGGAGCTGTTTTATGAGGATGGAGTAGTTCACTGTATCAAATGCAGAGGAGAGATCAAGTAGAATGAGAACGGCTGGAGAGTTAGAATAAAGAGATGCAAGCAGTTCTTCACAACCGTTCAGGAAAGCAGTTTCCATGCCTCTGAACGCACGGGATATAGATTGATGGTTGTGTAGGCAACCAACAAACTGAGTATACTGGGTCAGTTGTGGGAGGACCAATTTCTTCAGGAGTTTCCTAAGGAAGGCAGTGATAGAGATGGCACAGTAGTTAGCCGGACATGAGGGGTCAGCAGAGGGATTTTTTAGGAGGGGGCACACAAGAGAGTGCTTGAGGGAAGAGGGGAAAGACCCAGTAGCAAGAGAGCTATTGCAGAAATCAGCAAGTGTAGGGGCAAGGGAGCCGATATAGTCCTTAATAGTTCTGGAAGAACAGGTTGACATGTTTGGAGGAGACCTTCATAGAGCGGACAACCCTAGTGACCTCATCTGATGTGATGGGAGAGAAGGAGGAGAGAAAGGCTGAAGGAGGATTGAAGGTCAGGGGTGGCAGCAGGATGGGAGGGGAGTTGGATGGGGGTAAGACAGAGAGCTCAAGATGTCCTGAGTTTTTGCAGAGAAGTGGGTGGCAGTGCGGACAGCCTGCGAGGGAAGAGGCAAGGTGGAGACTGGTGAGGGATTGACTAGTTTCTTGCAGATTTTAAAGAGTTTAGCCATGTAGTTGGATGATTCAGAGACACAAGCCTGGATGTGGGTCCTCTTCTTGGAGCAAATGACGAGATGGTATTGCCTTTGGAGAAGGTCACAAGCCAATTTGAAAATGACCCATGTAGGGAGGATGTATGCTAATAATTTCAACATATACTAATAGTGCAGCACATGCTGTAATGCATGGGTTACTAACACGAATTAGTAACATGGATTACTAACAAAGGAGGGTGACTGTATTTTAATTTTATTTTATATTTATTGTGCATTTGTAAGGTGCTTATACATCAAGAAATTGTGTTTCTTTTTTTACACCTGCATGACAAATGAATGCATGTGTAAAATAGTGTGAATGCACAAGACGAGGAAGAAATGATGCAGAGAGGGTAATTCCTCTCTACAGTGGTCTTCTGCTGCATGACAATAGCCTGGAGTGGAACATGGATGCCTAAAAGCAATACCTGTTTCTTTTATGCCTCCATTTACTGCACAGCCTATTTGAAAATGACCCCTGTAGGGAGGTTGTATGCTAATATTTTCATCATATACTAATAGTGCAGCAAATGCCGTAATACATGGGTTACTAACATTTATTACTAACATAGATTACTAACAAGGGGGGTGACTGTAGCATTAGCACTGTTTCTGGGTAGCTAGCAGCGCAACAAATTTCCAAGCAGCACCGTATCCCAGCAGCTGGTACGAAGGAGGGGGGCTGCTGCTGAGTACCGTTCAAACTGCAGACAGGCACAAAGGGCTGGGTTCACCAAAGTCTCAAGTTAAGTAGAGTGCGTGTTAATAGGGACACTATTAGCTGGGACTCTCTTGCAGGTCAAATGGACCCAAAAGGCATAACTCTCTTTACCCCTAAGGTACCCAGCAATATAGGTCATTGCCTGAATCGTAATTGGTTATGGGGATGGTTCTGCTATGCAGGAGAATACATTGTATCTAGTCTCACACTAACCCAACTTTAACTAAAGACAGGTTTTTTTACTCCTGGAAATTCACTACAGTATTAAAAAAAGGTCAGCATTGTTTGCAGTAACTTTTATTAATGTAAACAACACTATTCAGCAACAAACATTGTTCTACATCTGATTCATTAGTAGATTTCAAAGAGAATAACATTTGAATGTTAGTTTACAGTTATGATCCCAAAGTGTAACTTTGTCTCAGGATACCTCTGTTGCATTGGCAGTCGATTCCAAAGATGTTTCAACTCAGACTTGAGAGTCTCGGAAGGAGCAGTGAGATCCTTTCACATTGTTTATTTTAAAATGTGCATACTGGTAGTAAAATATTCACAATACAAACATATTTTCTTCTGGTTTCATGTTTTCACAGATTATTGTAAACCATCAATTATTGTGTTTCCCATGAGAAAAAAACCAATAAAAATAAAGGGGAGTATAACATGTTGGGCTGGGTCTTCATTGACAGCGTATCACTGTATTGTGCACTTTATGACCTTTCTTCTGAATGTTCTCAAAGAAATGGTGTACTTGTTATATTACTGTCATTGTGTCACCTTATTATGTATATGATATATTTGTTGTGTTTTGCAAATATTAGAATGTATTCAAGGTTGCTTGGTCCAGAGGTCAATTTATTTCATATTAACCTAATTACTGGAGAGAACCTTTTCAGTTTCACTGTATCTCTTAAAATATTTTGTGTACGTTTGACTGACAGGGTAATTTGTTGTACACATGTTTGTGAGTGGATGGTCCTTGAAAGCCCTGGTCAGATTTAAAGGGCCACCATCTACTAGCTGCTGTGTACTTAGTCGTCAGCTCCAAAAGACCCACAAAAATGGGATGTGAGCCTACGATGAAAACAAAAGCAGATATCCAAATGTGCCGCTAGCTACATTCAATTCGAATCCCCCTTCTAAGGAATGGCAAACAGGGAACATCCCTTATTGTGCTGGCTACTGAGGAATTTTAAGGTACAGGATCAGGACAAAATGCATGTTTAAATTGCAGTCTACCATCAGCAGATGATTCTTGTGGAGAATGTTGGCTAAACTTCAGCTGCTCTCTGAACTAAATAACTGTATTGAGTGGGTTGTGGGCACCTGTCATCATGAAAATTGGCTTGCCACTTCAAAATGTAATACTGGCTAGCACATCTCAGGAAATAGACCTTCATACTAATTCAGGCTGATTCATTTATTAAAACTGAGACCCTTGTGTATGGCCTCATCAAAATGGGGTTTGTCAGAGAAGATGGATATGCTGGCTGACATCTTTGATGTCATATCCATATATATATCAGAGCCAATTTATGATAATGCAAGGATCCTGTCTTTGCTGAACCTTTGTTTAGATTTGTCTACTTGTGGCTTATGTGTGGATGTTGGCTCCGAGAAGCAACTGATTTCTGATAAACCTCTTCTGAAATGTTCTTTAATAAATTAGAACACTATTCTCATTCACAACTTTGATAGATTCTTTGATGTCTTGTTGAATAATAAGCCAAATCACATTACAGATCGCTTTGGACATGCTTCACTCTCATAAACCAACAAACAGGCTTGTCTTGCTGCTAATCAAAGTATACATGCAACACAGGTCATGGTTACTGCCCCTTACATAGTCCTTAACATAGTTTTCATGAAAGCAAAGGTGACTGCACTGACCTGTTGCACAATATGCCATAACACCAGCCTGAACATAATGGGACAAATCTCAAGGAATAGCTGTGTTGAACACTATCAAAATTATTTCTGACACCGTAGCAAACAAGGAAATACATTTTTGGTGACTACAGTTGAGGAGAGTGTTGATCCCAAAAGGGTGCAAAGGATGTCAAGATTTTACGAAAGTGCCAACAGACTTTACTGTCCCGTCAAGCCCTTAAGACTTGTCGACTGACTCCAGGAAAGCATTACACTTGTAATTTGTAAGACTAAAGATTGCACTAAAGGAACTTACTAGAATGGTTACATTTTTAAGAGCAGAGCATATCCAGTACCAAATATTGCTAGAAAGAGGCTTGATGTGATTAGCAATTTGATAAATCACTGAAGATCTTTATCTGGTGACTTACATAGCTTAACAAATAGTTTTCCAATTCATCCTGACAAAAGCAGTGAAATATTTACTATGGCTTTGGTTATTTCTATTAGCTTGGAACCTCAGGGCACAAATATTTATTTCACACAAAGATGAATGACACATCGCATCCACCAGATTGTTGGGCAAGAGGTTTTTCTCCCATCCAACAAATGCTGATAGGGGCAATAGTATGAAAGGCAGGTCCGGCTTTGTGATGAATGAGACACTAAGAGATAAAAGCTGTACTTGTTATATTTTGTTGCCTATGATATCACATGGTGAAAATCATAATACCAAAATGAGAACCTCGATCCACAAGGAAAGAAATGCTCTGGTTCAATCAAACGCAACGTTATCAGGTAATATTATCCCTATAAATAATGGTAAAGGCCATAGGTGACATTATTTATGGGGATAATTTATGGGGTAAATGCGAGCGGGGGTAAAGGGGGTTTCCCCCGCTCCCTTTAAAAAAATATGGGGGTTGCAGGGGTGTCTCCCGCAGGTTCCATGGGTTAATATTGCCACATAAAATGGTGGCTTTCTTGTATGGCGATATTTTTGTGGGGATATTAACACATGGAACCAACACAACACAGGCAGAGCCAATAACGCCTCCGATGGGACCACATTTGTGCCACCAGATTACTTTTTCTGGATTATCTGTTGGTGAGCTGGATGAAATAATGGCAGGTTGGTGAAGATCGAATTTAATTCGTATATTCAAGTGCTTTTTCCAGGCAAATATAAAAAAAAGAAATTATAAAAGACACCTACCGAAAAATCTATTTGAAGCTATGGGTCTTAAAGAAGTCACTTTTAAAGTGTTTGTGTTGTATATTTGACTGTATTGTAAATATGTGAGCAACGTGTTAATGAGTAATGCTGCAGCTGTGGCTGAGAGCTAGTGGAATTAAGTGGATTCATTATGATTGAGAGTTGAATGTGTATGTGAAGAATTGTATGTTTCGAAGGGAATGGGTTGTTGAAGAATCGAGGCAGCTTTGGATACATGGAGCTGGGGATGTTGCTATAAAGTACATGCTGTTTGATAAATATATTTGAGACTCACCGGCTGTGAGACTTAATACCGGTAACGAGGGGCTTAAGGGACCCACATCAAAGAGCAGCAGCAGCACTGGTTCCGGATGATGCTGGCGGCTAACAAGAGTGCGCATCCTGACCGCAGCAACACGAGTTGAAGAGAGTAACTACGACAGCTCTTGCCTGCGCTGGAAGTGCTCGCCTGTAATGCAGTAAGGTACGTAGGCCGCCGGGCCTACAATGAGGGGCAGCATGCAAGCGGCCTGTCTTAATTGCCAATGCTCTGTCACCAAGACGGTAGGGCGCACCAGGCAGGGCCCATCAAGAAGGGACCCTAGGTGGCCCGGAATCAAGCAGGACCAATAGCGAGCACTGGGTAAGGCTGCAAGACCACAGGGCAATGTGTAATTCCCTTATGTTGAGTGCCTCCGTCATCTCATACCGTTGCCTGGCAACCAGACACTCTGTGCAGGCTCCAGAGTTGGAGGCAGAGACGCAGCAAGTGGCAATTGTAAGCCGTAGAGACTTAGGATCAGGTACAGAGGGATCTGATGTGCTGTACGTCCTACAATTCTATGAATACATTAAGATGTATGTTGATGCAGCCAGGGAGACAGGTTAATTGGGATGTTTGCTGGAGCAGTGCTCTGGGAAAGCCTGAGACATTACACATCTTTGCACGAGTGCAGTTTAAAATGTAAGAAAAAGGATGGCTAACATACCAGTACCTATGTTATTTTTGCCAGCATATGGTGAACCTCACATACAATTGGTGGACTGGAAGAAGGATCTCTTGCAATACATTCATTGTGTTTATGTGGTCACTTTTCACAGCAGATACAAATGATTCCTTTTTATATCACTGGCTCGGTCATGAAGGGCAAATAATATATAAGACACTGTCTGAGCTCCTTGATGCAGAACGAGGGGATCTCAGCACGTTGGATATGAATTTACTGAAATTAGACAAGCACTTTGTCGTTAAGGAAAATACAATACTCGCCAGATACCATTTCACCACAAGGGAGAAGACACGAAATGACATGATTGAAGAGTGTGTTACATCATTGCACGGGTTGGCATTAATTGTGACTTTGAACAATGCAGAGCATAACTCTTAGGGGGTAATTCATAGAATTAAGCGCACAAGTAGCGCACACGGCTGGCGCACAGTGTGCGTGTGCGAATCTCTGCGCCAGCCGCGTGCGCTAAAATCCATTTCCGCGCACAGCGTATTCATGGATTTTAGTTACCAAAACCAGCCGTGGTGCACAGTGGCGCAGCGACCCTGCAGCAGCGCCAGTTACGCCCCCAAGAACGCCCCTCGCGCAGGGAAAAGCCATCAAAATCCCCAATCCAGCGCAAAGGGCTGCGCTAACCCTGTACCAGCACGGCAAACGGGGAACGTGTATTACTGGGGTTCGCGGGAAGTTTCACACGCGATTGGCCCTGTGCGAGTGGGGTACGTGTATTACTGGGGTTCGTGGGAAGTTTCACACGCGAAAGGGCATGTGCGAGTGTGGTACGTGTATTTCGGGGGTTCGCGGGAAGTTTCACATGCGATTGGCCCTGTGCGAGTGGGGTACGTGTATTACTGGGGTTCGTGGGAAGTTTCACACGCGAAAAGGCATGTGCGAGTGGGGTATGTGTATTTCGGGGGTGCGTGGGAAGTTTCACACGCGAAAGGGCCTGTGCGAGTGGGGTACGTGTATTACTGGGGTTCGCGGGAAGTTTCACACACGATTGGCCCTGTGCGAGTGGGGTACATGTATTACTGGGCTGCGCGGGAAGTTTCACACGCGAAAGGGCCTGTGCGAGTGGGGTACGTGTATTAGTGGCGTTTGCGGGAAGTTTCACATGCGATTGGCCCTGTGCCAGTGAGGTACGTGTATTACTAGGGTTCGCGGGAAGTTTCACACGCGAAAGGGCCTGTGCGAGTGGGGTACGTGTATTACTGGGATTCGCAGGAAGTTTCACATGCAATTGGCCCAGTGCGAGTGGGGTACATGTATTACTGGGGTGCGCGGGAAGTTTCACACATGAAAATGCCTGTGTGAGTGGGGTACGTGTATTTCGGGGGTTCGTTGGAAGTTTTACACGCGATTGGCCCTGTGCGAGTGGGGTACGTGTATTTCGGGGGTGCACGGGAAGTTTCAAAGGCGATTGGCCCTGTGCGAGTGGGTTACGTGTATTACTGGTGTTCGAGGGAAGTTTCGCACGCGATTGGCCCTGTGTGAGTGGGGTACGTGTATTACTGGGGTTCGCAGGAAGTTTCACACGAGAAAGGGCCTGTGCGAGTGGGGTACGTGTATTACTGGGGTGCGCGGGAAGTTTCACACGCGATTGGCCCTGTGCGAGTGGGGTACGTGTATTTCGGGGGTGCGTGGGAAGTTTCACACACGAAAGGGCATGTGTGAGTGGGGTACGTGTATTACTGGGGTTCGCGGGAAGTTTCACACGCGATTGGCCCTGTGCGAGTGGGGTACGTGTATTACTGGGGGGCGCGGGAAGTTTCACACGCAAAAGGGCCTGTGTGAGTGGGGTACGTGTATTAGTGGCGTTTGCGGGAAGTTTCACATGCGATTGGCCCTGTGCCAGTGAGGTACGTGTATTACTAGGGTTCGCGGGAAGTTTCACACGCGAAAGGGCCTGTGCGAGTGGGGTACGTGTATTACTGGGGTTCGCAGGAAGTTTCACATGCGATTGGCCCTGTGCGAGTGGGGTACATGTATTACTGGGGTGCGCGGGAAGTTTCACACATGAAAATGCCTGTGTGAGTGGGGTATGTGTATTTCGGGGGTTGTTGGGAAGTTTCACACGCGATTGGCCCTGTGCGAGTGGGGTACGTGTATTTCGGGGGTGCACGGGAAGTTTCAAAAGCGATTGGCCCTGTGCGAGTGGGTTACGTGTATTACTGGGGTTTGCGGGAAGTTTCACACGCGATTGGCCCTGTGTGAGTGGGGTACGTGTATTACTGGGGTTCGCGGGAATTTTCACACGCAAAAGGGCCTGTGCGAGTGGGGTACGTGTATTAGTGGCGTTTGCGGGAAGTTTCACATGCGATTGGCCCTGTGCGAGTGGGGTACGTGTATTACCGGGGTTCGCAGGAAGTTTCACATGCGATTGGCCCTGTGCGAGTGGGGTACATGTATTACTGGGGTGCGCGGGAAGTTTCACACATGAAAATGCCTGTGTGAGTGGGGTACGTGTATTTCGGGGGTTCGTGGGAAGTTTCACACGCGATTGACCCTGTGCGAGTGGGGTACGTGTATTTCGGGGGTGCACAGGAACTTTCAAAGGCGATTGGCCCTGTGCGAGTGGGTTACATGTATTACTGGGGTTCACAGGAAGTTTCACACGCGATTGGCCCTGTGCGAGTGGGGTACGTGTATTTCGGGGATTTGCGGGATGTTTCACACGCGATTGGCCCTGTGCGAGTGGGGTACGTGTACTTCGGGGGTGCGCAGGAAGTTTCACACGTGATTGGCCCTGTGCGAGTGGGGTACGTCTATAACTGGGGTTTGCGTGAAGTCTTACACGCGATATGAGCAGGGTATGTGTATTTCGGGGGTGAGCGGGGAGTCCTACACGTGAATTGGCAGTGTGGGTCTTCCCAGGTGTTCCCTCTACACCCTCCACGGCCCCTGCAGGCAGCCCACACAACAGGGGACTACCCTGCACCCCTGGGCATGTCCCGCAGGCAGCCCATCCACCATGGGCATGTCCCCCAGCAAAGCCACTTGTCAGCTTGCCCTACTGACCACCAACTCATGTCCCCCTGCACCCCCACCCCCAGCAGTGCGGGGCACCTACCAGCAGGCCCCCACTCATGTCCCCCTGCACCCCCACCCCCCAGCAGTGCAGGGCACCTGCCAGCAGGCCCCCACTCATGTCCCACTCATGTCCCCCTGCACCCCCACCCCCCAGCAGTGCGGGGCACCTGCCAGCGGGCCCCCACTCATGTCCCCCTGCACCTCCACCCCCCAGCAGTGCAGGGCACCTGCCAGCAGGCCCCCACTCATGTCCCCCTGCACCCCCACCCCCCAGCAGTCAGGGGAACCTGCCAGCAGGCCCCCACTCATGTCCCACTCATGTCCCCCTGCACCCCCACCCCCCAGCAGTGCGGGGCACCTGCCAGCAGGCCCCCACTCATGTCCCACTGCACCCCCACACCCCAGCAGTGCAGGGCACCTGCCAGCAGGCCCCCACTCATGTCCCACTCATGTCCCCCTGCACCCCCAGCAGTGCACGGCATCTGCCAGCAGGCCCCCACTCATGTCCCCCTGCACCTCCACCCCCCAGCAGTGCAGGGCACCTGCCAGCAGGCCCCCACTCATGTCCCCCTGCACCCCCACCCCCCAGCAGTCAGGGGAACCTGCCAGCAGGCCCCCACTCATGTCCCACTCATGTCCCCCTGCACCCCCACCCCCCAGCAGTGCGGGGCACCTGCCAGCGGGCCCCCACTCATGTCCCCCTGCACCTCCACCCCCCAGCAGTGCAGGGCACCTGCCAGCAGGCCCCCACTCATGTCCCCCTGCACCCCCACCCCCCAGCAGTCAGGGGAACCTGCCAGCAGGCCCCCACTCATGTCCCACTCATGTCCCCCTGCACCCCCACCCCCCAGCAGTGCGGGGCACCTGCCAGCAGGCCCCCACTCATGTCCCACTGCACCCCCACACCCCAGCAGTGCAGGGCACCTGCCAGCAGGCCCCCACTCATGTCCCACTCATGTCCCCCTGCACCCCCAGCAGTGCAGGGCATCTGCCAGCAGGCCCCCACTCATGTCCCACTCATGTCCCCCTGCACCCCCACCCCCCAGCAGTCAGGGGAACCTGCCAGCAGGCCCCCACTCATGTCCCCCTGCACCCCCACCCCCCAGCAGTGCGGGGCACCTGCGAGCAGACCCCCACTCATGTCACCCTGCACCCCCAGCAGTGCAGGGTACCTGCCAGCAGGCCCCCACTCATGTCCCACTCATGTCCCCCTGCACCCCCACCCCCCAGCAGTCAGGGGAACCTGCCAACAGGCCCCCACTCATGTCCCACTCATGTTCCCCTGCACTCCCACCCCCCAGCAGTGCGGGGCACCTGCCAGCAGGCCCCCACTCATGTCCCACTCATGTCCCCCTGCACCCCCACCCCCCAGCGTTGCGGGGCACCTGCCAGCAGGCCCCCACTCATGTCCCCCTGCACTCCCACCCCCAGCAGTGCAGGGCACCTGCCAGCAGGCCCCCACTCATGTCCCCCTGCACCCCTACCCCCCAGCAGTGCAGGGCACCTGCCAGCAGGCCCCCACTCATGTCCCACTCATGTCCCCCTGCACCCCCACCCCCCAGCAGTCAGGGGAACCTGCCAGCAGGCCCCCACTCATGTCCCACTCATGTCCCCCTGCACCCCACCCCCCAGCAGTCAGGGGAACCTGCCAGCAGGCCTCCACTCATGTCCCACTCATGTCCCCCTGCACCCCCACCCCCCAGCAGTGCAGGGCATCTGCCAGCAGGCCCCCACTCATGTCCCCCTGCACCCCCACCCCCCAGCAGTGCAGGGCACCTGCCAGCAGGCCCCCACTCATGTCCCACTCATGTCCCCCTGCACCCCCAGCAGTGCAGGGCATCTGCCAGCAGGCCCCCACTCATGTCCCCCTGCACCTCCACCCCCCAGCAGTGCAGGGCACCTGCCAGCAGGCCCCCACTCATGTCCCCCTGCATTCCCACCCCCAGCAGTGCAGGGCACCTGCCAGCAGGCCCCACTCATGTCCCCCTGCACCCCCACCCCCCAGCAGTGCGGGGGACCTGCCAGCAGTCCCCCACTCATGTCCCCCTGCACTCCCACCCCCAGCAGTGCAGGGCACCTGCCAGCAGGCCCCCACTCATGTCCCCCTGCACCCCCACCCCCCAGCAGTGCAGGGCACCTGCCAGCAGGCCCCCACTCATGTCCCCCTGCACCCCCAAACCCCAGCAGTGCAGGGAACCTGCCAGCAGGCCCCCACTCATGTCCCACTCATGTCCCCCTGCACCCCCACCCACCAGCAGTCAGGGGAACCTGCCAGCAGGCCCCCACTCATGTCCCACTCATGTCCCCCTGCACCCCACCCCCCAGCAGTCAGGGGAACCTGCCAGCAGGCCTCCACTCATGTCCCACTCATGTCCCCCTGCACCCCCACCCCCCAGCAGTGCAGGGCATCTGCCAGCAGGCCCCCACTCATGTCCCCCTGCACCCCCACCCCCCAGCAGTGCAGGGCACCTGCCAGCAGGCCCCCACTCATGTCCCCCTGCACCCCCACCCATGTCCCACTCATGTCCCCCTGCCCCCACGTCATGACGATCCTCAATCATGGCCCTTATGGCCAGCCTCCCCAGCCCAAAGACTCAACCAAGTATTGAATCCACCCACATAGAAAAGGCAATTACATGATACAACCCCAAAATGCAAGTATGTAAATGAACACATGTCCGTCACACACACACAATGGTTGCAAGTGAATATGAAAACCCATATCATGACATGCATGAAACCAATGAGATAATACCACACATCGAAGTATGAAGAAAGAAATGTATTAAACACAACATGAATGTAATTAAAAAAAAACACACAACTATGGGAATAATTAAAGAAATGCTTCATGTCCGTAAAAGAATAAAAAACAAGAAATCATAATCCAAAGAAATCCAAAAGAAATGGTGTCCAAAGTCACAGTCCAACAAAGCAAATCCAAGGGAAAAAAGAAAGTGAAATCCATTGCTCCATGGTGAAAATAAAAAAATGTGAGTAATCCAATGGTGAACTATTTACAAATGAACAATCCAGGGTCCATGAGCCCAACTGATGAAATGAAACCTACCAAAAATACTACCTAATAAAAAACTATATACAAAAACGTGGTGCATTGTCCAAGCACAACCAAAATAAAAAAGAAAAGGAAAGGAAACCTAACACTATCTAACTATATACAATGGCGGCGGGCAAGTCCTGCGGCTCACTCTGTGGTGTCCTGGGCCAGGGCATCATCGAACTCCATGTCGATGTCCCGGAGGCGGGACTCTGCCCTGGCCCCAAGGTATCGCAGGGAGGCACTCATGGCCTGTTCCAACTCCCTGCGAGTCGCCTCGAGGCACTCTGCCCGCATCAACGCCCAACGCATGGAGAACTCCGCCCTGACCAGGGTGAGCCGCGCCTCTTCCGTCCGCCGCCACTCCGCATCTATAGCATGGCCTAACCGCTGCCACACGGAAGACACTTCCAGTCCTGAGTCCTCCTGCCCTCTGGCCGATGCCTGCCCCTCCGATGTTGAAGGCCCCGAGCCATCATGGCTCCCACCTTGTTGCTGCTGCTGCCGTGCCTCTGCCTGTGCATTGGCTCTTGCTGCCTGCACATCCTCCTCCGGCTGGGGTGCAGTTGTTGAGGTGGCCACCCCAGCTGGATGTCCAACTCCCGACTGTGGCAGGGATGTGTCCTCCACCAGCCTGGCCGCAGGGTCAGAGGCAGCTCCACAGGGTACCCAGGTGATACATGGGTGGGAATATGGGATGGCGGACGACTGGCGCATAGGGGGTTCAAGTGAGGAGGGGGTCGGAACAAGGTCCAGAAAATGGAGGAATCCGGCCCTTGTGACCCGTCCCAGTAGGTCAACGTGGTCAACGAGGCATTCGAGATGACGTGCAGCGTCCTCACAAAAACACTGCAGGTCACCTCGCATGCCCCGTTGACGCAACGCCATCCCACTCAGGACAGGCTCAACCCGGTCCTGGATAGCCACGTCCGCAGGGAGAGGAAGGCCAGTTGTTGTAAGCAGATCCCCTCCCTGAAAACGGGTCTGGATGTAGGCATCCCTGCTGGTGCAGGATGATGCAGTCACATGATCGGGGACATGATTACACACAGGCACCTCTGCGGTGGCCTGTGCTGCCTCCTGTCCCTGCCCCTGCACTGCACCACTAGCACCAGTGGAATCCCCACCTCCAGACCCCGTGTCTGTCCCTTGCATGGCCTCCACCTCCACCAAACCCCCCCACCAACCTGGATGACTCCGTGCCATCTTCCTCTGTCGGACCCTGTGGGGTCTCAGCTGCCCCTTCTGCTGGCGAGGAGTCCAACTCCGACCTCCACCTCTTGGACCTACCCTCGGCAGCTGCAGCCTGGGACGCGGCACCGGACTCCTCACTCCCTGACGAGATGACAACCTGGGAGAGGAGCCGGGCCTTGCGTCTCCAGCTGGTGGTGCGAATCCTGCCGCTGTGCTCCACAGCACCCTCTTCCCCCTCTTCATCAGTTGATGCTGCAGACATGGAGAGATAGGACACAGGCATCAGGGCACTGTACAATGGACTGATACACACATGACAGTTGCACATGAGTGGCAGTGTCAAACTTCAGACATGGCATCACAATCCCCAACACACATGTCATTTCAACTCACACACATGAGCAATTCCACAGCCATATCACAACAGCCAGCACCATCCATACACAAACAACAGCATGAGCATCCGAAGGTGAGCCAGACATCACATGAAACACAGGGAGTGCAGTAGACATGCACACACACCACCACACTTACATGCATGTCTACATCTCCTCCAACTGTTGCAGTGATGAGATCGCCATACATGTCAGATCTGCATTCAGCCTTCTACATATCAGTGTCACATGCATCCATGTTGCATCACAGTTGCACACTTGTCAAGTACACACACATGCACATGTACACAGTGCAGATACATGCATTAGGAACCACCATCCATGCCACAACCATGCCAATGTACATACAAAGAAATTCAAACATGTGTGCTCCCACACCTGCATTTGTCCAGCATGCTTACCAACACATACACCATCAATGTGTCTCACACATGAGAGGACACACATGTGGCAGCCTCATGCCCATGTTCATACACATCCCTACACGGCCCTACAAAAACACATGTGCAACCTGCACACTACTGGCACACTACGACACACACAGCGCCCAATCACTCTGCATGTACACTTACTGCTCAACTCCAGATGGGTCTGCCTCTCAAGGATCTGGACGTAGAGCGCTGGGCATATGCGTTCCAGGACCCTCATTTGGTTGTCCGACAGCTGGCCCTGGCGCCCGTGGGCATCCGCTGCCGTTGCGAGTCACAGGGTCTTGTTGAGGGTCCTGGACCTGAAATCCTCCCAGCGCTTCTTGACATGATGTAAGTCGCGGAATGCCACCCCCTCCGCGTTGATGGCAGTCACAATGTCCATCCAGATCCTGGTCCGTACTTCATTGTTGGCGCGCAAACTTCCAAAGAGAGCATCATACTGCCCCAGGACTTGCTCCACCAGGATATCAACTTCCCTGGCACTGAAGCTGGTGGCCCTCTGCGTCTCTGGGTGGGGGTTGCCAGTGCTGCCCGATGGTGTTCTGCTGGACATGGCAACCCCAGAGGCAAGAGTGGGTGGGCAACTGGGTCCTGGGTGTGGGCTGTGGAGCGATGGAATCCCAGTCTGGAGTCTTCAGTTCCAGCAAGGGTGGTCAAAGCAACTGCACCCCTGGCTGACGTGCAGGCAGCAAATGGCAGGGCACGTGGGCAGCAGGCAGTCAGGCAGCAGCAGATTGCAGGGGGAGCGTGCTCGGGGCTCTGGGGGCCAGTAATTCGGCCTTCTGGGCAGGAACGTGGTCTTCCGTGTGTTTTTGCGTGGCCAGCTTGATACGGAGTGATTTGGCAAGTGAAAAAATTGCACGTCAGCGTGTAATTGGAGGAAAGGCCTTTAGCGCGTAAGCGCATCAGCAAACGTACGCGTTTTTATTGGACCAAAGGCCCTTAGCGCGTAAGCGCATACGCGCACGGGCGTTTCCCTTGTGACGTGGGCATAGTGGTTCAGCACGCGTGAAAAAACTGCACGTCCGCGTGTGAATGCATGTAATCAGAGGAAAGGGCCTGCGCGCGTAAGTGACATGACGCGTGCAGGCATTTTTCTCAGCACGGGTTAAAGGTGAGCGGGGCCAGCAGTTCGCTGTACGTGCCTTTCGTGGAGACCGACGTGTGTAGCTGCTTCGTGTTGATTTGCGCACCATTCCATCTTCACAGCGATCGAGGACGTATCTCTTCTTTTGGCAGGGGTATTGGCTACGCGTGTTTTTCTGCAATGCGCTAGTCAGACGGTGAGTCGCGCACGCTATTTTTCCCACTGTGGGTGCCCCTGTGTAGCGCACCCATTTTTGAGTTCATAGTAGCCTGCGTGTCCCACGCGTATGCGTTTTTCGTGTTACTGGGTGCCACCGCGTACTGCGGGAGGTTAATTCCACACACGTAGGCTGCAGGGTTGCGTGCACGGTTTTACTGCAGTTTTGGGGTGCCTGAGTGTAGCATCACCCGTCACTACATCACCAGGGTCACATAAAGCCTTGCAGGTGCAGGGGGGCTGTTAAAATCTTGCATCCCACCCCCTTCACCCCAATTGCCCAGGTCAATTGTGGTGTACACCTCCCATTGGCACTACTCCATCTGTGCCGGCACTACTCCATCTGTGCCATGGTTTGGAGGCCACCAAAGGTGAGGGGCGCCTCAGCTGGGTGTACTCCTCGTGGCGGGCATGGTCAGGGACGTGGCCGGGTGACCAGGGAGTAGGGGGACTCCAGGGTGTCCAGGGTGACCGCAGAGGGGGAAGAGGCGGGGGTACGCCACTTGAGCACAATGTTGTGCCATGTGTTGGTGCAGTCATGCCACCACCCCCTTTGGGCCTGGTAGATGCAGATTCTGCATATGGCACTGGCGCCCGTGTGACCGGGAAGTCCGTTTCATCGACTGCCACGGGCCCAAGGGTAGTGGTAGCTGCAGGTGCAGCTGTGGACACCACCACCCAGGCTCAGGGTCTGCCAGCGCAGGCTGCGTTGGCAATTGAAGAGCCCTTGGAAGATTTCCAACAGGCCTGGAGGGAAACCGTAGGGGCACGCAGGGCTGCCCTGACCAAGACATGTGTCCATGGGGCAGTAATGTCATCTGCTGCCCCGAACAGCTGGGTGTTGGCAAGTGCAGGGGCAGATGCACCCAACAACACCCCGGTTGTGAGTCTGCCAACCAGGACAGTTGCGGTCAATGACCTTGCCACAGCGGATGTTGCTGCGCAGGGTCCATTAGAGGGCACCCAGCTGCCACTGACACAAGTCAGCCCTTTGGTCGTCCCACCACCTGCCACTTCCTTGACTCAATCCACCGGTCCCAATGGCCATACTGATCAGGGCAGCATCAGCCAGCCAGGGTCTGCGCCACAATCCAAGAGGAGGAAGTTTGCACCTGCAGCACAGGCTGGGACCCCACACACAACCACAACCTCCTGCACGTCGAGGAAGAAGCCTTTCTGCAACCAGGAACTTGACTACCATGTGGAGTACATGCGGGACCACAGCCGTGACATGTTAGTGGGTGCTAATTGTCAGACTATGGCTGCCCGCCGTGATACCTACTGGAAGCACGTTGCGGAACATGTGAGTGCATTCGGCCATGAGCTGCGCACGGCGCAAGAGTGCAAAAAGCGTTGAAATGACCTCAAACGCAGCGCTAAGGCTAAG
Organism: Ambystoma mexicanum; assembly: GCF_040938575.1. NCBI lineage: Eukaryota > Metazoa > Chordata > Amphibia > Caudata > Ambystomatidae > Ambystoma > Ambystoma mexicanum. Next base: position 21,884,493 of record NC_090924.1, read on the forward strand.
CGTGCCTCAAATTACAACTTGACTCTGGTGACTGGCGGTGGGCCTGCACCGGAGGAGGAAGACCTCACTTCGCATGAGTCACTCGTTGCGGAGTTCATACCATCAGAATCGGTCGAAGGAGTGGGAGAGATGCCAGACTTTGATGCACAGTCCAGTGAGTGTTGATGCGTGTTTGCCGAGGACGTGTGTGTTTTACCTGTGTGATGTGATGTGCATGACTGCCACTACATGTCACGTGTACATGGTTATGATGTGTGAGTAATGCAATGCTTCCCTGATGCATGTCTACTCTGCTGGATGGTGGACATGTGGAGCAGACAGGAAATGTCCGTCCACATCACCACTTTTGCATCCTACTCACATGCTGGTTACCAGTTTGCCCCTCCGGTCCATGTTCCAGCTCACTGGCACTTCTGCATGTAGCATGGGGTGAGCTTCCTCTCAGCCCAGGAACTATGCAAAGCATGACTGACGTGCATGTTTACTCTGCCTGCAAGGGGGTACCCAATGTAGGCATGCTCCCTTGCCCCTCAACCCCCTGCTCTGCACCCTAATTCCACCTTAGCACTGATCTGCTACAATATTGCCGTTGGGTACTTCCCTGTTCATGCCTCCTGTGTACATGCTAACATCCAGCAGCCAATCTGCCAGACATATCCATTGTGGTACATCCTTATTACTTGATGCAGGATGTCTCACTTGGACTGTGCAGATGTCAGTTGCCCCACAGGGACATGAGTGCCCATTCCAAGTCCAGGATGACCTAAATTGCATGGCATTCCATCTGCCTTCCCATGTCAACTATGGCTCAGTACTGCGTTGCACACATGTTTAGGTTCTGACAATCTGTGAGGGTCACAGGCCTCAGCCTGTTTAAAGGCCAATGACTCTGTCCAACTGGTGTAGTGTCTTCTTCACACGTGGGTGGACTCCAGAGATTTCATCATGTGTCCTGCTTACTGTCCCATCATCATTTGCAGTGTTGTCACTTGACTCACATGAAGCTGTTGATGCTAGTCAACACTGTCTGTCAATACACAGGTCTATGCTCAGCCTTTTGATACCATGCTAGGCATCCCTGCTTTTGCACTTGGGTGGAGGGGTGCTTTGCTTGTAGATGTGCTACCCATTGAATGCACATTGCACGTGATGCCTGAAGTTGACCTTGCACTGCCTTCACATTTTCTGACACACACCATGGAGTCCTTGTATTTGTAGGTAGTGAGTGACATACATATTCGCTGCACTGCATAGACCCACTTCAGTGCAAACTGCCACCTTTCAACAGGTCTAATCACAGAAGAAAATTCAAATTGACCCGGCATGCATGCCAGGTTCTATTTTGTGTGTCACATGTCTGCCTGATGTGTTTGTTGTCGGTGTGTGTTGTGTGCTTCTAACATGTTTAGTGACCTTGTTTCTCTCTATTTTTCAGATGATGATGCAATGGAGCCGGAGGATGGCATTGTCATGCCAGGTGCAGTGTTGTTCTCACTACAACAACCCGGCACTAGTGGGGGTCGTGGGGTGGTAGGCCACGAAAACCCCCAAGTGCTACAGTCCATCTTGTCTCTGGCTGCCTATGAGTCCAGCCCTGAAGAAAACTCTGACAACCATGTCGAGTTGGATGAGCATCAGGTCCATATGTCAGGGGTGAGTGATTCTGATGTGGACACTCCTCTGTCCGCAACACCTGCACTGAGGGGTCAGACAGTCTTGAAACCTCTGCCCATGGTGGATCGGGACGCAGGGTCACCCTCCAAACCAGTCACTGATGTGCCTGGGACATCACGTTGACGGGGGCATGTAGTCGTGCAGCCGCGGGCGGTGCCAACACAACAAGGACACACGGTCCTTGGGTCCCGCAGGGGTCAAGCCCAGCAACATGGTCACCACGCGCAACCACAGTATACTGAGTGGGAGCAAGACATGACTGCCCATTCTGAGCGGCAGGGGGTAGCAATGGAGAACATCGCTGAGAGCATGGAGCGTGTGGCCCAATCTGTGCTCCCCCTGCTTGACAGGTGCTTCTCCAGCAGCAGGCAGCACGGTCCATGGCCCGCTCGCTCAGGCTGGGCATGGCGGCCTCAGACAGGGCACGCCAGGCTGAAATGTCATCTCTGCGTCAAGCAATTGCTGCTCACGCAGAGGTACACATGAAGGCCCTGAGGGAGGAGCATGCTTCCCTCAGATCCACTCTGGGTGTCCTTCTGATGTCCCAGAGGGAGCGGGCAGAGGAGAGGTTTGCACAGCTTGAGCGTACCATCTCAGCTGAGCTACATGCTTGCCGGGAGGTGCAGTGGTTGTCAAGCCAGGCCTTGCAGGAGGAACTCCTTGTTACACGTGCTACCTTGCAAGTGGAAGCACGTGTATCACGGGAGGTTCTGCATGCAGACCTACATGTCATCACCACACAGAACCAGGCTCACCCGTCCGGCAGACTGGCTGCCGACGAGGGGCAAACTGCGGCTAGGCGTGGTCATGCTCCTGTGCCACGTCCTCCTTTCCAGGAAGAGCCAGACTCGGATGACAATCTATCTCCCACATAGGTTGGGCTGTGCAGGCGTTGAGCCCATGGAGGTTTTTTTTTTCCTCAGCATCATCGCATGGTGGTGTTGAGCAGCACCCTGTACCTCCCCCCTCCTGGGTGCCTCCCCCCCCGGGTCGTATGTGGCCATTTTTGATTTTTCTTTTAGTTCAGTTAGTTAAGTTTCTGTTTGATAGTTAGTTTAAATAGATAAAGTAGATTTTTCATAGTTAGTGTAATTAGTTAATATAGTTTAAAATTGCTAGTCTATTGTGCTTTCATGTGACGGTGTGGTGCTTTGTGGCTTTTGAAAGCATCCACTGTCTGTTCCAGCTGGGCCCTTCAAGCTTGTCTTGTGTATGTGTTTGCTGCTTGGGGTCCTTGACTCACATATGCCACTCCTGCTTCCCTTATCCATGGGCTCACAAGGATGGTTCGGTGTAACAGCCTATTACACAAGGGCAATGGACTGTCATATCTGTGGCATGTCTGCTGCTGTGGAACTTGTGTTAACAACCCTAGTGGGGATGATTGGGGTGTAATTGTCCACTGTTCTTCTTTTGCTAGATGGGGTGTTTAATGATTCATGTGTACATTCATTTCTATGCATTGTGTAGTATGTTTCTTATCTTTAATGAAAATGTGCTTGTTGCAAATCATGCCGTAGATAGTGTGTTCCACACTGTTGCTGTGAAAGACGGACTGATGGTGTGATTTCTGATGTACGTCTCTGACATGGTCCAGTCATGTAATGCCTGAAGAGACAGACACAGATGAATACTAAGCATTAATCATGTGTTACATGCAATTTCTGCAGGGGGATGAGCCTCAATACCACCTTTGCCAGCAGAAATGGGCCATTGGACATCTGGAATCAGGACACGTTTGGTGCTGCCAACATGCACATGTGTGCGCAGGCAGAGGCACAGGGATTGCGATCATACATCTGAAAATCGATGACGTGTTTCAAGGGACTCCAGGCAAGGTGAGCAGCACAGGGGGGTCACAACACAGCAAACCTTTCACCTGGCCAGTTGAACATGCATGCTTAGTAGCAGCACTGACGGTGAACTTGGACAAATATTGGTGTGAAGCGCACAATACAGCTCAGATGTGTTAATGGACTGATGGCTAGTTGATGTGAAAGTTGTCTGGGGCACCTGCAGGGGCAGTGGCACATACCCTCCGGTCCAACATGGTCCATTGAAGCACTTGTATTAGCCATGTAGCATTCCGAGACATGGAATGAAGCAGCTCACAGGGACAGACAGCGAGGGACAGACTCGGGTGCAGTGCATTTCATTTCCAAGTAGAAATTGATACATGCACTGGCTACTTTATTTTGGTCATGGTGGTACAGGACTTGTTCTGAAGTCAGACCTTGCTATGTGCGTCTGTCTGCTTACGCAGGGAACATTGCATGTTGTGTGAATCGTGACACATTTGTGTTCCATTTGCCACACACCCACCAGTGCCTGACTTACTGCATTGACTGTGTATGAACCATCAGAGGGGTAATGTTACGTATGGGTAAGAAGCATCCACACAAGTTTGTCTGTTTGTAGTGTATTTTGTTACTTTGGGGCATATTTGGTAGTGTGTTTGTGTGTTTTGGGCATGCACAGATTATTAACTGTGGCTTTCTTTGCAGCACTGAACTGCTCCTATTACCAGACCGGAGAGTGCGCAGGCAGGAGGCCAGACTCACCCCAGAAATAACTTTCTCTTTGACTTCCATTTGAGTAATTTGCTGCTATGTGCATGTGAACATGTTTTGTCGATTTGTGTATGTGTTAATGTATGTACTACATTTTGGTGCATTCCCTACTTTCCCGTATCAATCCTACTCCCCTCTCCTGCCCCTCATTCCCGTTATCCAGTATGCCAATGCCTGTGCCACCTGCATATCCCTGACCCTCCTTCCCCTCAAAGGTCTCAGAGGCCTCTGTGAGTTAGACCTTGCATGCACCCAGACCACAGTGGGGGTGGTTGTTTTGTGCTACTCCTGCGCCTCTACAGGGAGCTGTGACAGTAGACATCAGTTCGTGTTGCATCATTCTATGTTATGCACCACACATGGTTCAGATCCTGTAGTGACATTGTTTTACTGTGCTACCTTGGTTGTTGACATCATTGTGGTCGTACTTGGCCTTTGTGGCGTACTGCTACTTGAAGTCATCTACTGGAGGCTGTTCTGGTTTGTTTTACTGCCTGCAGGGTATTTGCTTGGCTTCTGTGTTGTCCTGCTTTGAGTTCTCTTGGATTTTGTGCTTTTGCAAATCTAGGTGGACTCTGAGGGTGCTGGAAACTTTTTACACACTATGTGGGAGATGGTGACAAAGGGGAAGGGTGATCCTGTGGCCAGGTGGAATTTGAGGATGTACAATGAATGACCGTGATGCAGTTTTTCAGTGGGTCGTGATGATTTGTGAGGGAGGGGGGTGTTTTGTTGTTGATAGTTGCATTGCCCTGCAGTGTGATAGGCACCCTGAAATTGTAATTGTGCTTTCCTATGTACATGATGTATTCTGCTGATCAATGCCTGTTCATGTTTTGTGTTTACCTTTCAGGTGTGAGGGGATAGTTGTGGTTTGACATGCTGGGGTATACACATGGTGAATGTTCAGATGTGATGTGTTTACGACACTGATGGTCACTTGATTTCACGTGCATATGTTGAGTGCATGTCCCTACTGACCCACACGCTCGCACTATGATCCACTACATGTACAACCACCCTTCCATGTCCACGTGTACACTCTGTTTGCCTCTGGTGCCCACTCTGGTGCAGCACATGTTCTCTGACCATTTGTGGATCCTGTACATGCCTAATTTGGTTTTTTATGTAGTTTGTCGCTTAGATGTCATGCTCAGGGTGTGCATAACACACAATGGCTGTTCACTGTGCTGTGCACTGAGCAGTGTGTTGCAGGAGGTAGACACGGCACACAGTAGCTGCAGTGTTGATTTTGCAATGCACATTGTGCATGTAGACAGGCATTCATTGTTATGTTTCAACTACACCTTTGGAATGCATTTGGGTATGACTTATTTTGGGTGGGAGGTTGTTGGTCAGTCATTTCATCTGATTCCATGTCAGGCATCATTGTCTGATGTCAATTTACATTTTTCATATGGCAATGTGTACCTTATTGTTACTGTGTTGGTGTATGGCTATTGCTTGCCATGTCATGTTGTGGTTTTGGAGGGGTTGAGTGACATACCAGTGATAGTCATGGCCTGTTTGGCAGGTCTGTGTGATTCACACCTTGCATATGTGCCTTTTGGTCACACAGGATTGCTTGTGTTTAAGTAGCTAGGGGTGCACACAATGTGGCAATTCCATGGCAACAATCTCAGAGTGGTAAGGTTGTGACAGTTGACTGGCTCTTTGTCATCATCGATTGTCACCTGGTATGTGCCAGGCCTGTGTGGACTCCGCAGGGTTGGGAGTTTAGGTGAAAAATCTGTCCACAAGCTGGGTTCGTGCTTCCTCGCCACATGCCCTATCCCCTCCCATGGGCAGCGCCTGTGCCTGTGGTTGGGGATGTGGGGGCACCACCATGTCCACCGGTACGCCCTGCCGTGTTGCAACATTGTTCAGGACACATGCTGCCACAATGATCCTGCACACTACTGGGGGTGCACAGAGTAGCTGCCCGCCAGAGCGGTCAAGGGAGCGGAAGCGTGACTTGAGCACTCCGAATGTGCGCATCACTATGGCCCTGGTTGTAATATGGGCCGCGTTGTATCTTACCTGGGGTGGTGTGGTGGGGTTCTGGATTGGCATAATCATGTGGTTGCTCAGAGGGTAGGCACTGTCCCCTGTAGAGGTGATAATGGTTGTGATTATTGGGGTTTGTGTATTTGTGTGTGTGTGTGACATGCATGCATGTGCACGGGCATTTGTACTCACCTAGGAGCCATGTGTCGCCATGCTGGCCAGCTTCCAGGGCCCGGCTCAGGGCGGACATTCTGTATATGAAACTGTCATGGGTGGAGCCAGGGTAGTTTGCATAGACAGAGGTGATGATTCCCTTTGCATCGCATACCACCTGTACATTGATGGAATGCCAGTGCTTGCGGTTTTGGTAGCTGTGCTCAGTGGCCCTAGGTGGACATAGGGCCACATGGGTACAATCTATGGCACCAAGCACTTTGGGGAAGTGTGCCACCCTGTAAAAGTCCTGGACAATGGCCTGCCTTTCAGCGGGTGTTCTGTGCATGTATATGTGCCTGCGGACTGAGGGGCGTGCAGTCATGATTGCCAAGACCTGGTGTAGGCAGCGTGACTGCGCAGCCTGTGAGACCCCCCCCCCACTATGGCAGTAGTTTGCTGAAAAGACCCAGTGGCCAAAAAATGCAGGACAATGAGCACCTTCTCCAAGGGGCTCAATGCTTGGGAGCAGAGGGTGGGGGATGTTAGGTCATCTTCCCACTCCCTGACCAGGTCTAGGATGATACGGGGTGGGAACCTATACCTGCCATAGACCTGGTCATCAGGCATCCCAAAAAGGTTTGTCTGTGGTGAAAAAATGCATGCCCTGGCAATTCTCCTCCTCCTGCGGTGTCCCACGATCAGTGCTGTGACAAATGGGGCATTCATCGTAGCTGTATATACGTGTTTGTTGTTTGCGCGCACTTTTATACTGTGCGCGGGGACGCTTCTGCCTGCCTTCGTGTGGCGGACACGCTGATGCCTTTGCGCGTCTTTTGCCGTGCGCGGGTTTCCCGTATTCGAATCCATGAATACGGGTTGTTTGCGTGCGTGTGGGCGTTCCGTGTAGTTCCCTACAGTACTTCCCCAGTTACGCCTTCTTTTTCACGCGTTATTCCCCATTCCGCATGTTACGCCCCCTGTTCCACCTACTTTTGTTGTGTGTGCGCAGCGCTATGTGCGCTTTCGCTGTGTGCTTAGCGCACGCTGTTTGGAGACGTGTGTGCCAGCGTGCGCCATGCACGGATTTGGCGCACAACCAGTGGGAAAGTAGCGCAGTGCCTTCCTTGAATCGCACACGTGCGCGTGCGCTTGCTTTCTCACGGTTGCGCCTCCTTGCGCTGGGATTTTCGGCGCACGTTTGTTCCATGAATCGGCCCCTTAAAGTACCAGGTGATCAAGTGTAGCAACCACAAAATCTGCCATTCTGGAGGAAAGGTGGCATAACTTTGAAAAGGGCAGTAGAGGTCGCCACAATAGGGAAACATAGAATACTGCATTAAGGAGTTGGACAGCGAAGCGAACAAGGTTCAGACAGATAATCTCAACATGCTGGAGAATATGGAAACAGTTAACAAGAGAGGTGGAAATGAGCTCAACATAACTGTTTCGAAAAAAGAAGGTGGAACAAAACCCCAAGCAAGAAGGAAGATATTTTGGCACACAGGGGAGGACTTTTAACATTTGGCCTGGGGGACAAGTTGACTTTTCTGTCCCACAGTGGAATGGCCCAAGCTCACAGTGCAGTGGCCCCAACTTCCAGAACAAGTAAACCCAATACCAATCTCTCCCCCTCCCATACATTCTCAATATCTAGGGTAGACATTATTGACATTAGTTTCTTTTCGTGCAACTTATTTTTTCAGTTATGTTTGAGGTTTCTTAGAGACCCAGACCCCTGAAATGATCCCACTACAAACAGTAAAATTCATTCACCACAATAATATTGTTGATGAAATGAGAAAACTGACATTTAAGCTCAGTTTTCATTGTGTTGTAGTTTGTCATTTGACAGCAGGCAACATCTCCTTACATCCTAACTCATCTTTGTTATAGAACAATGTAAAGAGATAGCAAATCTAGATAAATCATTGGTAGAGAAGAACTATTGCTGAACCCAGGGATCTGGGTGGTATCAGGTAATATTATCCCCACCAAAAATATCGCTGTATATATGGTCGTCGGGAATGGCAATAGGCAATATTTTTAGTGGGGGTAATATCAGGGGTTTTTGGGAGCGAGGGTTGGGGGGTGTCCCACGCTCCTTTTAAAATAATACAGGGTTTGCAGGGGTGCCCCTGCAGGTTCCATGCCTTAATATCACCGCAAAAATATGGCGATATATTTGTATGGCAATATTTTTAAGGGGATATTAACACATGGAACCATCTTGAATTGCTTTCAGAGCCAATCCTGAATTGGCATTGTGGAGACAGAAGTTCAGGAATGAGTCATACCTGACTTTCTTGTCAATAAAAACTGATACTTGTATCCTGTGTACCCTGCACCCACAACATAAAACCCTCACTTGTCATCCTGCCTCCTCACCAGTATACTAAACATAAATTGTTATAATTACAATTACTTATGGAACAACACTGTATACACCTGTATGAGTTAGATCTTCTCTAAAGATATTTAAGGAAAATAGGGCACAGTGATGAAAAGTGATTTACTCCGAGTCACATAATGTATGAAGGGAGGAGGGTGGAGAATTAACCCCTGTCATTCTGGTTCTACAGCATACAAACCAGAAAGCAGGGGATTGATTCCATCTTCAATATTAGAAACAAAAAAAGATTTCTGCAAAGTTGTTATTCAAAGACTAAACTAGTAAACTGATCATTAAATCTGGTTTTTGAAGCACCAATTTAACTATAAGGGAGACACCTATTCATTATCAATTTCCTGAGGCAAATACATCTGAGAAACAGATTATAATTATAATTAACATTTACTATAATTGCAATCTTAGTGTATATAACTGTGGATACTTTCAAAGCACAAAGTCACATGATAAAGCAACTCAAAACAATAAGAAAAGTAGTCATTGAAACATATGTTCATACATAAAGCAAGTATGCATCAGTTAGTTAGAAAAAAGAAAGGGAGTCATGCTATTCTCACCATCGGGTGCAGTGGCATGCAGGTCAGAAATAGATCTCAGGAACAGTCACCTTGCTGCCCTACTTTTCCAGATGTGTACCCCCATCTCATTTACCCTATTTGCCTTACTGATGATCCTCCGGCGTTCTTCCCTTGTATTACATTCTCACTGCCCCCCTGTTTCTTATAAAACAACTTTCAGACCTCTGTTCCCCTTCTGCTCCATCCTTTAACTATTAACTGAATCCCTTCCTTTACCTTGCATGCATCTCTTCCCTTGCCCACACTGCTTAGTCACCAATTTCTTTCCAATCATGCATTTTAATTACCCATCACACTAAGCCCATTCATTGCCCCTCATCACCTTCCAATTTTCTGGCTTACAGTTAAACAGTAGACCACCTTGATTTGCCAGGCAGCCTCTGGCAGGCACAACAATACGCTGTGGTTGGTGTATTGCTGGTAATTGTGGCTATTGATATTGATATTGATATTTTATTTATATCACGCTCATACAAAAGTGTTTCAAAGTGCGACAAGGGAGAACAGAAACAATGATCTTACTAGGCCCAATGACATTGAGAACGCACAAGTGCATGGGAGAGGGAAAGGGAGAAAAGTGCCTGGAAGTGGGGGAGAAGTGGAAAGTGAGGAGCAAAGGAGAAACAGATAAATAATACAAAATAAATAATAAAGGCAACACACAATGTTAGTGCAGCCAACAAGTGGCAAGTGCTGGATGTAAGGCAGCAGACAGGGTAAGTCTGATAAGTGAAGGGGAAAAAAAGGGGGACTGTATAGGTACAGGTACAGACCCTAGTGCAAGGGGAGGCCCGGAGGCAGTGCGGGTGGGTGGCAGGGTGAGCAGGTACCTGGGCCTGGAAGACAGAGGGTAGGCCAGGTGTACAGTGCCGAGAGAGAACAGATCAGCAGGAGAGAGGAAGGGTGAAGGGAGAAGCAATGAGAAAGGTGCTTCCACAACCAGAGATGGTTCTCCTCAAGGTTCAGAGTGGCAGGGAAGCTGTTCCAGAGGGAGGCCCCAGCCAAAGACAGAGATCTACCCCCAGCCTGTTTCTTAGAAAAACGACTGACCCTCAGTGAGCTAGAGGTAGAGGAGCAAAGAGCTTGAGTGGGGAGGTATTTAGCTGGAGGTATTTTAGACCCAGGCCCAAGACAGCCTTGTGGCCAATGCACAGGGTTTTTAATTTAAACCTTGCATCCACTAAGAACCAATGGAGAGAATTCAGGGCTGGAGAGATACGATCCCAGGGCTCGAGGCCAAGGACAAGTCTCACAGACCATTTCTGGATTAGTTGCAAAGGGCGGAGAGTAGAGGGAGGCAAATTTAGAAAGAGGCTGTTACAATAGTCCAACCTAGTGGTAACCAGGTCTTGGGAGACAGTAAGCTTATGGGGAAGGAGAGGAAAGGCAGAGTACCTGTGAGGAGGAGCAGTAGGAAGTTTGACTTTTTAGAGACATCAGAGATGTGGGCAGAGAAGGAATGGGTGGAGTAAAAGATGACCTCAAGGTTCTTGGCATCTCAGGTGAGGGTTGGAGGGGGGCCAAGGGAGGCTGGCCAGAGAGTGAGGGGAAAGGAGGGTGAAGGTGTGCCGATGAGGAGGATATCTCTCTTGCTGGCATTAAGGCAAATATCATTGGCGGCACACCAATCTTAAATGGCAGTTAGGCAAACAGAGATGAGAGAAGGAAAGGAGGTGGCCGAGGAAAGTCTGAAAATGAGTTGAGTGTTGTCAGCATAGCACTGGAAATTGGAGCAGAAAATGGCAATGCATTGGGCGAGAGTTGCCAGGTATTGGTTGAAAAGCCAGGGTGAGATGTTAGACCCCTGGGGAACACCACAGGTAGAAAGGGATATGGATGAAAGGGAGGACCCAATTTGGACCTGGGAGGGTCGATCAGAGAGAAAAGAGGTCAGCCAGGCCAGAGCCTGATCGGTGATACCCAGGTTGTTACATAGATGGTTGAGCAGGATGGTATGGTTGACCGTGCCAAAGGCAGAAGAGAGATTGAGATCAAGGTTGGAGAGCAGAACTTCCTGGATGTTCAGGAGAGCAGTTCCGTGCTTCTAGCAGCTCTAACGCCAGACTGATGGTCGTGGGGACAGCCAACAGAATCAGCATGAAGGTTAAGCTGAGAGATGGCCAGCTTTTCCAGGAGTTTGCCCAGAAAAGGAGTGATGGAAACTGGGTGATAATTAGGTGGACAAGAAGAATCAGAACTATGGGGTCTGTACTTGGACAATGCAGAGTGAAAGACAGCAAGGGGTCATGGCTTTCTTGGAAAGTTGGCTGCATATTATAACTCACATAAGCAGAGAGAACTGCACGGGGAATACACCTGGGACTTGGTGATGGCGGTAGTAAGAGCAGCCTTTTACATGTATGTGTTTTTTCAAATATGGTGGCGTGTGTCTTTCTGTGACTGTGGTAATGTGTTCAATTGAATTAGTGACAGTAAAAACTATAGGTGAAAAGATACATCTGTGTTCATGTGACTTTGTATACATATATCTGAATCTGGTGTTGATTTGCATGTGTGTCTTTTGTTGGTTAGAGAAGAGAAGAGTGTTCTGGAGAAGACAATGGGAAAAGATCACACACTTAGGGGGACATTCAGAGTTGGGTGGCAACAGTAAAAACATCAGTATTTGGCAAATACTGTTGATTTTAATCCAAACTGGCCCCAAATGTTTTAAATATTTCTTTTTACTGCACAGTCCGGAAACATAAATATGCTTCCCTTCAATAGAGTGAAAATCCTTTTACAAAGGGCCATTATGTGGTGTTAAAAGGGTGGTCATCTCTAAATGCCTCCTCTCACTACCATACCCATATAATGATAAAAGAGCCAGAATTGACCCTTTCGTGCATGAAGAAAATCAACAGTAGTGATATGAGAGCTGTGGTTATGGAAATTGCACACAGGGGGTTCTAATGTTTAAGTAAAACCAAGGGTTTGACTAGGGAGGATCATTGGTGGAGTGGGATGGATGCATATATTGAGAAATAATTGGCAGAATGAGAAAGTTACAAGCTTAGCGACAAAGTACTGCTTGGAAGGAAACCTCCCCTAAGAGGAGTTATGTTACCAGTAATGGTATGGGATATGTAGAGGTAGACATAACGGGGACATTAAACTTGAGAGGAGCAAAAGGGAGTTATGTAATTGTGCTGGTTGACATGTTGTTGAAATGGTCAGAGGTGTGTGTGATGAGGGACATCAGTGCAAGAAAATGTCTGCAATTCCTGGAATCTGCGCTTTAGAGAGAAAGATGATATTGGACAATGGTCCACAGTTTGTATCCAGAGAAATTAGAGAGTTTAGGATGCAAATTGAATAAAGCATGTGGTGATTGCTTTATATTATCCCAAGGGTAATCCAGTGATGGAGCGGTTTAACAGGACTCTAATAGATGTGGTCAGGATAGCGATGGCCACAAGTGGTGACTTGACTAGAGCATTCATGGAAAGGGTATCCCATTGTAGGAGGATTCTGCATGACACAACAGGGGTGTCACCATTTGAAAGTTTGAGAAAACAGAAACCCGACACAAAGTTGTGTCCATTGTGGCTCAAGCGAGCTGGTGTGATTGAAGTGGATGAGATTGGAATGAAAGAGAGGGTGAGGAAGAGGAGTATGCAGTCAAAAGAGAGGTATGATAGGTTAAATTGCATGACGGTGACATATGTTTCAACAAACAATCATGAGAATAAAATTGGGAAGAAGTGTGCAGAAATGGCTGTCGAAGTATTCCTGGGAGATGACAGTGAAAAAAGATTTTGAAAATTCTGTGAAGCTGAAAAAAGTGGAGGATTGAAACAAAGAGAGGATGAAGAAAGTACCAAGATTCGTATGGGGGATGAGACGTGGAACATGGAGGGAATAGATATCGTGTCCAAGTAAGGCAGTAAAGGGAAGCATGTGTGTTGCATATGTGAGTGCATATATGTAAATATATTCCAAAATCTCTCCACTGATCCCTCAGTGAAATAACGAGCCACACTCACAGAATGGTAATGAAAGTCTTGGTTAGTTAAAGATACAGCACCTCAGTCCAGCAAACAATGTAGTGATTTAAAATATCCTTTATTCTTCAAAACAGCATTAAAATTGATTGGTATGAACCCATGTCCTGCATACAAAAAAGTGGAAGGGCAGCAACAAAATGACACGTTTCTCTACTTCTCGTAGCTTGGTCACATGACAATATGTGTACAACATGTTAATCAGTAATGCTGCAGATATGGCTGACAGCTAGTGGAATTCAGTGAGTTAATTATGATTGAAAGTAGAATGTTTAGGGGTGGAATGTAATGTTTTGAAGGGAAGGAGTTGTTGGAGAATCGAGGCAGCGGTAGATAGAGCTGGGGCTGCTGCTGTAAAGTGCAAACTGTTCAATAAATATTTTTGAGACTCATCAGCCTCTGAGACGTAATAATTTGAAGAGCTTCACACTTTGCATAACTGAATGCACTGTGGTGGCTGCAGTGTATGTGTTTCATTTACTGACCCCAATATTAGAACCTGCATTTGTTGAAGAACAGACACAATGGCAGATACAGAAGCTAAGGCACATGGTGTTTCAACAATGTCATCTTCATGATATACGTTATACCACTGAGATGGTTCTTTTTAAATTAATGCCACAAAGATTACCTAAGGCAGATCATCGGGTTGGTTTTAATATCGGTTAGCATTACAGCAGTTCTTAAATTTACAGAGCAAAAATACCACTCTACTAAATTGCAAGTGAGCATTTTTAAGGCTACTGCAGAACAATTTCATATTGCTTTTGACGTGTACAATCCATGTATGGGAAAGAATCACCTTCACATATAACAAAACAAAAGGAAACTGTAGCTTACAATAGCTATGAAAGTGATAAATACTATTGCCCAGCCTTTCAGGAAAGGCGCAGATGTTTGCAACTTGAGACTTTCGGATGGTGTAAAGGTCTTACTAGGGTCAGAAGAGCATGTTGTAATTAGAGTTTCTCCAGCTACTTTAGTAGATATACAACCTAACAAGATTGGGTTGAGTTATTTTTCGTTAGCGATTGGATTTCTACCTGTTCAAGCAGTGGTTTCCAAAATACTCCAAAGCTCACTTTAACTTCAGCAATAGGCAACACTCTATAGTGATCATAAACCTCTTTCATTATTTTTATGTTGCCAACAGAGAAACATACAATTAAAATTAGTGTGCCTCAGACATCACTGTTTAATACTTCTTAATTCATTAAAAAGACTGTGGGCCTTATTACGATTTTGGCGGTAGCCATGTCGCTATTGGCGACGTGACTGCCACCAAAATCGGGTCCGGGTTCCCAGAATGAGGAATTACCGGGCCATTTCAAGTTCGGAGGGCCCAGTAATTCCTCTCTCTGGGAACCCAGACCCGGGCCTTCCCCATTCCCATTTCAGCCCCCATAGGGCTGAATATGAATGGGAGAGGGAGCAAACAACGGGCCGATTACGAGCGGCCCGTTGTTTGCTCCCTCTTCCCCTCGCGGGACCCGGTCTGCACGTCTGGTGAAACCAGACGTGCAGACCGGGTCCCGCGAGGGGACTTCGTAATCAGGCGGTACGAGTTGACGGCGCCGGGACGTTTACCAGCTTTAACTTTCTACTGGGAAGACACCCACGATATTGTGTTAAGGAAGGTGCTATGTTCTTGATAATGTTTTGTTCACACTATGCACAAATATCTATTCAAAAATAGAATTCTGAGTAACTATTCTGGACAAATAAATGCAATCATCTTCAAGAGAGAACATGTAATTATTGCCAATTGCCAGCATTTTATTTCAAAGAAAAATATTTCAATAATCTCATCAGAAATGTACAACATACATTTCACTTTTTTTTCTCTAAGACCAAATGTTTCACAATATGCATTTCGCTTGACTTTCACTAAAACCATCAGCATGTCATAAAAGAAAGTCATACATTGGATTCACATATGATTTTCTTATTATGAGGATAATTCCACTCTAAATGTTAGTTTCAAGTTAGGATATCTACATAAAAAAAACTAAAAAAAACTGATATTAGACTTCTTTTTCTATAGGCTTCGGTTCAGAATGAAATCTTTTAGTTTTAGAGACCAAAACATCTGTGTTAATTTGAAGTGTTAAGCAGGCATGAAAGTAACACTTCATGTCATTGCATTTCATTCCTACTTTATTTCAGGCAATCCACCATAAATGCACATACACATTCAACATCATTATACACAACAAATATTCATGAAATTCCATTGCCATACAAAATAACCATAAACCCAAGAATAACACTACACCAACCAACTTGTGGAAAGGGAACAGACACCAAATTCCATTCTTAAGGCCTCTACTGCCCTTAAGAATGAAATATCCTATGGTGAAGTAGCTTCCAGTCCAACAGTGACATGTGCAATGCAGCAACAATAATATGTGATCGTAAAAAAAAAAACAATAATATGTGATTTCCACTATGTCCACAGTGCAACATCCAGTTCAATAGAACAAAAGAAAAAAAAAAGACCAAGAATACAATGTGGGCCTCTTTTCCATTGTATGCCTCCAAGCTCTGGCCAGGTAATTGCACACGGAATGCACTGCTAAAGAATTTGTCGACAAATTAGCATAAAGTGGATTATGGCTTCTTCTATAATGCAGCAAAATGGACATTCTTCCCCACAGCCATTTCTCAAATTGCAGCTCCAATGTGTTATTAGCCTTTTAGGCTGCACAACATCTAGGATTATATATATAATATATATATATATATATATATATATATATATATATATATATATATATATATATATATATATATATATATATATATTCAGTGAAAAAAACTTTGTTAAAGGGACGTTGTGGTTAAGTTGCGCTACTAAAAACCTATGAAATTCAGTGAAAAAACTTTGTTAAAGGGACGTTATGGTTCCAAGTAAAACCGAAAAACCCTTATGAAATATGTGTAGAAGGGATTCTTATTATGTTGCGAAAAAAGTGTCAAGAATCATTGCAAGAAATATACCCTAATAGGTGCATTGAACGATGCATTGATATAAATAGCATCCTATTATGGGGTTCTATCTAGTATACTAAGCTACTCATACAGAAACATAACATTGTGTGCAGCGTACAAGATGAAGGTATGATATTCGTAATGTTAATATGTTGAATAATGAAATGATAATTGTTTTCTTAATAGATTTTTGTGTACTGTGAAATATGTAATAAGTAGCTAATAAAACCCATGTATTACATAATTGCATTACTATAGACAAAACACAAAGGCACAAGAACACATACCAATATGGGTATATACAGGGAAAGTGAAGTTAGCAAAAAAGCGCAAGTAGTAGCAGAAACAATTCATAACTTAACTGATTAGTTTCATGCAAATAAATGATTGCTCTGTTTCAAAGCTGCTATTTACCCTATGTATATGTATCACTTGATGTGATTGGACCCTAAGGAAAGTAGTGTGAGTACAATGTATACAAATATGACCATATACAGGGAAAGGACAGCCATAAAAAAAACAGAACTATCAGAACGTGCTCATAAATCTAGTGATTATCTTTATGCACAAAAAGGATTGCTGTCTTTCAAGCCTGTGTTTTCCCAAATGTATATGTTTCATATGATGTGACTGTACTCTAAGGGAATTACTGTAAGAACCTACTAGAAGGATATGTCTAAAAATAAAATAAAATTCTTAGTTTCTGACTATTACTGAAGAAAACCATGTGGCCTAGATATGTCAGCAAAAGAAAACATAGTGAGCCAGACATGTGATGTCATCAGTGATGTCATCAATGACATTTGTGATATCATCTTTGATGTCCTGGGTGTTAGTCTTAGCAGTGCACGGTGGTGGCGCGAGTTATGGTTGCTTAGCTTACCATAACTGGCGAATTTCAAGGGTTTTTCGGTTTTACTTGGAACCATAACGTCCCTTTAACAAAGTTTTTTCACTGAATTTCATAGGTTTTTAGTAGCGCAACTTAACCATAACGTCCCTTTAACAAAGTTTTTTCACTGAATTTCATAGGTTTTTAGTAGCACAACTTAACCATAATATCCCTGACATGTAACATAGAACATACTAACCCCCTCGTAGTGATTTTCATGTCCGCGGACTACCGCCATGTCCGCGGACACATCGAAAATCTGAGCGTGGTGAATGTAAATTTAAATAGTGTGTGTGCCCCATTTCCCCTTTGAAGTTGGCTCTGAAAAGAGCCGTTTTTTTTTTTTTACAGATGCTTGACAGACACCTCTTATTTTATATTTTTTTTCTTGTTTTTTTTTCTTACTTTACTCCTAAAATCTTCACATAACCTTCTCCAAAGCAACCCTTACGTTCCAAAATAGAAAGGCATTTCCGGTAAAAGATAAAGAAATGCCATCTTCTTTAAAATTAACAGCATTACTGGCATCAATATTCTCATTGTTACAGAAGAACATACCAGCTCTAAGCATGAAGGCACACATGCCTCGGTTGATGACACACCTAGCAATGTTTTGCTGAGGACAAAAAACTGAACTATTGTCCCATATTGCCCTAGGTAGTAATCCAGAAAAAATGACTTTCGCATTTGGAAGGATCTTCATTACGGCTTGAACCAAGCGTTCCAAATCAGCCAACAAAGTAGGGGCACTGACGTTGCCCAAATGGAAAGCACCATAGTGCAAAACTACCATATGCGGACTGTTCATCGTGGCCATATCCGCACAAACTTGTACAATTCCCTGTACATTGCAATCAGGCACAGTGCTCCACACCACCTCCACTCCTTTCACATCAAAGTTCTTTGCAACATGCCTGCATTCAGCGTACTGCTGTAAACCATGCACAAACATATCTCCGAGCACCAACACCCTGACTTTCTCCACTTCTGCCATCTTCACCACGCACAGTCTCTTTCAACACAAATCGACAACTTCGACATCTGATTGGCTGATCCGTACAGTCTTCTTTCCATGTTGGATTTCCTGGAAAAACCCGGATGTACCACGCCCTGTCCACGAACAGCCGTGGTGTCCGCGGACGGCGTCCACTTTACTCTCTGTGCCATTCCCTCATTGCATACAGCTAAGCAATCACACAATACGAATAACGTCCTCAGAACACCCCCATTTTGTGAATTTTCGAACATTTCAGGACAATTATCATTTCATTATTCAACATATTAACATTACAAATATTATACTTTTATCTTGTACTCTGCACACAATGCTATCTTTCTCCATTAGTAGCTCAGTATACTACATAGAATCCCATAATACAATGCTATTTATATCAATGCATCGTTCAAAGCACTAATAACGGTATGATATTTATTGCAATATCCTTGACACTTTTTTCGGAACATTATAATAAAAATCCCTAGTACACAAATTCCATGAAAAGTACATACACATGTGATGTCATCAGTGATTTCATCAATGACATTTGCAATGTCATCTTTGATGTCCTGGGTGTTAGTCTTAGCAGTGCATGGTGGTGGCGCGAGTTATTTTTCATAGCTTACCATAACTTGCTATTTTCAGGGGTCTTTCGGCTGTACTTAGAACCATAACGTCCTTTAAACAAACTTTTTTTAATATCACGCAAACAATATACAAACATGGCGGGCAAAAACCAACTTCTACAGATGGCTTTACACAGAATGTTGCAAAGTAAGAATTTATGCTCGTTCACAGTGAAGGTCAGCTGCTTCCATTTTTTTCTCGGGCCCCGGAGAGGCTCACGAAGCAGACTATAAGGTTGTATTGTGTTTTGACCTTGACAGACAGAGATTGTGATGAAAGACTTCTCTTGAAGGAGTGTTGCTAAAACGTAAGAGAAGATAAAGATGAAATTTCTGAAACAAAACCACTTTTATATATTATATCACTATGCGAAAGATCGTTGGCACACGCGGAGTCATATTTTGGGACTGCACCACTCGTAGACAATGGAAATTGCAATTGTACTGTAAGTAACCCTTTAGATTACTTTATACCAAATATAATTACAATAGCGTAGAATTAAAGGCCGCTGAAGTTGAACTTGTTCGTTGAAAGTGGCATAATGTTTTCTACCGTGCACTATCACCGCCGAATTGATCCCCTGTCGTTTAGAGGGCTCTGAAAAAGGCAGCCGACACAGGGTGGGTTAATAGAAATAATTTAACCGGTCTATAGGCAGTCAAGCGCTCTACTCGCTGTGCCATTTCACTGTAGCCTGTCAAAAGGCACAGCGAGTACAGCGCTCGCTTTGACATCCGTGCACAGCTTGCTAACGCAAGTTTGAATCCCGGCAAGGCGAAACTCAGCCTTTCAACCTTCCGTGGTCGATAAATGAGCACCACACACCGTGATTAATAATAAGCACCGCTTACATACCTCACAGTTCTTAGCGCTATATGAATGGGAAAATATTATTATTTTATTATTAACATACTCTGTTGCACTATCTTCGATAGCAAATAGTTTCACGCCCTAATGAATAAAATGATGATTTTTAATGAAGATCGGCTGGTGAGACTAATTTATGTTTTTTAAAACAGGTACGTGGCCCCATTTTGTCTATGTTCCGATTTACAGACTCCAGCGGATGGGGTCTTCAACTGCCAGGTGCAAGTCCAAATATGCAACTTCATGACCCTCACCATTTTATGGGACAATCGCCAAGGACCAAACATGCCCTTACGCAGTACTAGCGGCTACAAACAACATACCAACCAATAGAGTGGTCTAATGGCTTGTTGTTGGAGCAACCTTCCGATTATCAGAGCGACTATTTACTGCTTTTATCATAAACCAACAGCCTATCTACCGCAAAGGAACAACGCGTGGCTCCAAATAAACTTTTCCTGATCGACAGAAGAGACAATAGCAAATCGCTGAATATTCACTAAACATTTCATGTGAAATAAATTTACTTTACCAAATGTACAATCCTGCTGTTTACTTTTAAACCACAGTTTCATATTCCGAATTGTGGCGCGCTGTGTTGTGACATAATGTGTGTTATCTTCCGGGTTCTGTGTAAAGTCGCGTAGTACTGGAGACGACTGGGCGCGTTTGATTACGCACCCTGTAACGTCACGGAGAGAGGCGGGGAATATGAATGCTTTGATAATATCAGGCTTAGGGGCGGGAGATATGATTTAGTGTCGCAAAAGCAAGTCAGCCAGGTCAATAGCGCCAGTCATAGGATTATCACATAATGTCGGCGCACACCAGCCGGATTTATCGTTTCTTTAGTGGACAAAAAGTCGGTTGACGCCCCTAGGAAATTGTACTATTAGCGAACAAAAGGAGTGCTCTTAAAACACTTTCACCCTGACAACGAACAATACAAACAACGTTCTCACCCCCATTTTGTGTAATTGCAACCATTTCGGGACACTGAGAGTGTTCTTAGAACACATTCAACTAGACAGATTACAATATGGACAGCGTCCTGAAGACATCCCCAGTTTGTGTATTTACGAACAATTAAGCACACCGCGAGTGTTCATAGCTCATTTTTACCTTCCTTGCGAACAAAAATGACACATACTGCGTCCTCTAAACACCCCACCATTTAGTTTATTTACAAAATGTCAGAACAGCCGTGTTCTCCGCGGACAAATCGAACGCAACAAAAAGGTCTAGCACATAAAAAAAGAAAACATTGAACCTATCTCATACTCCCCCACCCTCCTCAAACACTCTTACACACCAACACACGGCACTAAATACAATTTTTTATCCACGTTTCACTGCGCTGTACGCGGTTGACTGCGAATACAAGATGGCGGGCGCCACAGAAAATCTGACGCACTCCACGCCCCTCGCCGTCCAATCAGCGAACACGTCGCATGTCCGCGGACATGACGCAAGCCCATGGGCCAATCGGGGTGCTGTCCGCGGAGCGAAAAGGGAAGTCCGTCCGCGAAGCGAACGCAGATATCACTAATTTTTTCGCCTTACATTTTGGTCATTTTTTAAAAAACTACTGGACAGATTTACACCAAATTTACAAAAGCACGCTTTTGGGACCAGGCCGCCACTCCTGCTGCAAATTTGGTGTAAATCCGTCCAGCGGTTCGGGCTGTAGCCGTGTGCAAAGTTTTTTCCCATTCAGTCTATGGGAAAAAAAAAGTTTTGGGACCCCCCCTATAACTTTTCCCCCCCTGGACGAATCCACCAAACTTTGCAAAAAGATTCAGAGTGACCCAACTACTTTTTTTGCAAAGTTTGGTGAGGATCCGTCCAGGGAGAGCGAAGTTATAAGCCGCCCAAAAAGTGCTCTTCCTATGGAAACAGCAACTTAACCATAACTACATGGCCACTACCGTGGCCATGTAATATATATATATATATATATATATATATATATATATATATATATATATATATATATATATATATATATATATATATATATATATATGTTGGTTTACAATCACAATACTCTTTTAGCCTGTTGCTCTGATTGACCAATCTCATAATATCAAATTCTGCTTGTGCTTGATGGGCTATCTTAATCACAGACTTTGATGAAGTACACATGAATCCTGGCTGGGCCCATAGTGCACTTAATCCAATGGAGTCAAGACCTCTCCTTACATGTAAAAAACCACGGAAGGGAGATATGTGAGAACAACATTGTGATAGAACATAAATCAGCATTTCATTTCTATTTGGCATTAAGAATCAGGTTTATGGAGAGTGTTTCCTTTTCTCTGCAATGCTATTTGAAAAATGGCATTGGGTACTTAAATGTAAAACACATTCTGGGGAATAACTAAGATAATCTAAACTCCCTTGCCCTTTACTTTAAGGATGAAGCTTGACTAAGGATTTTTCTTTTGATGCAAACTATATTTTCCACTGGTCAGGTAGCTAAACATCCACTTTAAATTGGTGACATGTTGTACACCATCTCATGCATATGGGCATACAATATCCCTGTGAAAACTCAAGAATTAGTTTATTTGGTTACAGTCAAAGAATATTATGTGTTCTGTGTAATCACACATTCTGGGGAACACTATTTTAAATACACTCTCACAGAGTGTCCCTTACAGCCCAGTTCTCATTCATGGCATAGCTAGTACAATATTGCCCTGTAAGACTTCCAATTACTATCCAGTTTTTTAACTATATCCCATAACATATATCTAAATGCAAAGGGATTGTTATACACACTTTTGGTTTGTCTTTTAAAGGCACTGAACATGTGGGGGAAAATACAGCTCCACGCAAACTCTGCCAGGTAAGCTCTGATCTCAGTCTATCCCCTATATTCAAAATCCCTCTCCGGCAATGTGGTTCAATCATGGGCAAGGTTTATGCAGTAGGCTTGCACTGGAAAAGCTCTTCTTAACAGGGGTTCCATCAGCTATATCCAATGTAAAACCCATTCTGCACTTCTCATGTCAAACTGCTCCCTGTGTCTACAGATTTCCCAAGAGTTCTATATATGTTCTGCATGTTTGGCCTTAAACAACTGATAAAATCCACCAAAGTCAGCATCATAATTGGAAGTTCAATTGTTTTCAGTTTAGTGATGAGAACATTGTGTGTGTGTGCCAGAATGTTATTTCTAGGTGGTGAGCAAATAGTGGCACCATCTGCTTGAGAACACTGAGTCGTAGTCTGAAGGGGGATTTTCCACTGCACAGTTTGTTTGAGTAGGCCCACCCATACCCCAAATAAGCACATCAAAAGGTTTGGGAGAAGAACATTTTTTGGGGGTGGCAGAAATTATTTTGAGATGGTGGTAAGTTAGTGGCAGGTTGATTTGCTCTGTGACACATCACACCACCTGCATAAGCTTACTGAGAAGTAGGCTGGAAGAGGAATTTATGATGGTACAGCTTGTTCGAATGGGCACAGACAGACACACCCAAAGAAAGTGGCTGAATTGTATTGGAAAGAGAACATTTTGGGAGTTGGGCAAAATGGTTGGAGACAGTGCTCAATTAGTGGTTTGAATGTCTTTGTGGCATATCGCACTACCTGCTTCAGTACACTGAGGAGTACACCGTAATATGTATTTGGGCGGGCCAACTTGTTTGATTTTTCAAACGCACAAACAAAACTAGTTAGAAGAGTATTTATTGGGAGCCAAGAGAATATTTTGAAGGTGCCAGAAACATTTTTGGCAATGGTGTGCACTTAATGAAGTTTGATTGGCTGTGTGATGCAATACACCACCTGCTTCAGAGCTTTGTGAACAGTAGGATGGAGGAAGAATTTGCACCGGGCTACCTTGTTTGAATGGGAACACTCACACACAAGCAAGCAGTTGAATTGTTTTGTGCAAGAGTACATTTTGTGGGTGCCAAATAAATTGTTAGAGGCAATGGGAAATTAATAGTAGGTTGTTTTACTGTATGTTGTAGGAGAAATCTGGCTGTGACAAATGGTTGGAATGGGCACACTCACACAAAACGAGCAGCACAATTTAAATGGTGGAAGAAAATAATTTTGTGGAGCCTAAGGAATTGTTAACAGCTTTGGGCAATTAGTGTCATGTTGATCTTGGCTAGCTTGCTTGAATGGACACACTCAAGCAAAAACAAGAAGGTGAATGCTGGAGATGCCTGAATAAATGTTGGATGCTGGGTGTACTTAATGGCAGGTGAATAGGATGAGTGATGCAACACATCACCTGTTTGAGCCCTATGAACTGGAGCAGTCACTCCAGGCATTTAAGACAAGGTAGCAATACTATGAAATGAATGGGGATGCAGGAGTTGTTCAATAATCAAAACGACTCAGGTAGTTGGCAAAAAGGTGAACTGTTTTAATATCTATTATCTAAAACAAGGAGTATGACAGACATCTACAGACATCTCACAGCATGGTCTCGATGATTTTCAGAAAAAACACTGTACTTAGGGCAAAAACCCATTGATGACGTTAACCTACGTATTCACTAACATCCTACGTGGTAAACTACAAAAACCTATTGAAGAGAGTAATTGGTTCTAAGGGAACATCTAAGTATACATTGACACTAGTCTAAGAAAATGACAGGTTCCTTAACATCAGGTGGGGCAACTAAGCCCTCCCCTCAAACAGGTCACTATGAATGTCACTAAATACACAGTGTCCCATTGTCTACACAAGCTATAGGGCCCATAATTACGCAGCACCCTACAATTGGTTGGCACGCTTACATCCGTCAGTACTTTTCCACCTCTGTTAGCAGCACACAAACTGGACTTCCAGGTGGCGGTGAGCTGGTCATAACCATAGCTTCCCAAAAATTAGCATATCATCTATCATCACCTCAGTGGTCTGCTGTCAATTAACACTTTGAACTTATCCTTTGAAATGTTCTTTGCTCTGGATAATTCAGGGGAGTGAAGGCACGCTCTGCCTTCATGCATAGGTGTGGTTCGTCATGTTTGTCCAACTCCATCCTTCCATGTAACTGAGGGCCACAATTTTTAAATGCTCTGGTGCATTTAAAAATATGTTAATAGACCTCCGACGTCTTCCTTGTCTTCTGAACAGGAGTTTCGTTCTTTCACGCAATGTGTAACTACTTTCTGCTCATCCAAGTCTGATAAAACCTTGGCTTTTTGGGGCTCATCCAGCCTCACCTTTCTGAAATCTGCTTCTGTAATTCAATTGCTTTTTTTACTGCGACACACTGGAAAAGAGGCCTTCTTTCTCTGGTCCAGCTCTGCTATAACACATAGTGGAATCATCCATTCTTTACATGCTCCTATATATGTATACATTGGCGCTTGTCCCAATCTATTCACTACTTAGCTAGCCTTAAGAATACTTTGTCTGCTTGTGTTTCTTTGCATATACACACGTGTAAAATGACTTGAGATCTTCGTTGTTTCTATAGCATAAGTTTCTTCATCTTGAGCCCAAGATGTCACTTACATTTAATACTTTCTTGATGCTTTATAGAATATCTGCATTCTCTTGTCTCTGCATCTCTTCTATGTACGTCAGACTTGCTTTGTGTGACGTCACCATTCTGCTTGTTCATTCATTGGTCCTGCTTCTTCTGGGATTTCATTCAAATGGCCATCATACTGTTGTGTATACAGGTATGACTTTCTTAATGGGAACCTTACTTCCAGGAGTCGCCTTGGTATCAATATTTTCAATGGTACTGCACGTCTCATTCGCTGATTCCCAAAATATAGGCAATATGGGCGAGCTGGTTCAGGTGGGGATACTTGGCTTCTTCTCTACACGCATATTAGCAGTAGGTCAGAGGAGAGATTTGCATTGGGCTAGCTTGGTTGAATGAGAACACTCACATACTATGGAAGCAGTTGAATTGCTTTTGGGTAAGAAAACATTTTGAATGTGACGGAAAAATTGCTGGAGGCAGAGGGAAATACATTGTTCATTGATTGGCTGTTTGACACAAGATACCAATTGGTTGAGCACACCCAACAGTTGACAGGATAAGGAATTTGTGCTGGGTCAGCTTGTATTTAGGGGCAAAATAACATATAAAACAAGCACCATCAGTTGAATTGTTTTCAGAGGTGATACAAATGTAGGGGCCTATTTAAATTATTGGATGTGATGATAGGTGGAGGGAAATTAGTGGCAAGATTGTCAGCAGTGTAATGACACCCATCACCTCATTGAGCACTTTGTGAGCATTAAGATGGAGTTGGAGTTGGGCCATATTCTTTTAATGGGAACTGGTGAATTGTTTTGTTTGGGCGGAAGTTTCAATTTGAGGGTTCCGTAAACATTGTTGCATGCAGTGGGCAATTAGTGACAGTTTGGATGGCTGTGTAAAGCAAACATACCACCTAGTGGCATGTTGACTGGCACAGCACACAAGCTTCTCAAGCTCTCTGTGAGCAGTAGAATGCCAGATAAATATGCACTAGGCTTGCTAATATGAATGGGCACATTCATAAACAAAGGAAGCAGCTCTCAAGCAGCAAATGTTCTCTTCTCATGGGGGAAGAGAACATGTGGGGTACTAGAAAGAATTGTTGGAGTTGGTTGGAAATCAGTGACAGAATGATTGGGTGTGTGACACAACACACCACCTGCTTGAGGAGACATAGCAGTAGGCTGGAGGAGGAATTTGTGCTGGGACAGTTTGTATGAACCATCACACACATACACAAAACAAGGAATTGAATGGTTTTGTGGAAGAGAATATTTTGTGGGTGCCAGAAAAATTGTTCCAGTGGTGGGACATTATTGTCAGCTGGATTGGCTGTGTAATGCGACACACAAACTACTTGAGTACTCTGAGCAGTTCGCTAAAGGAGGAATTAGTGCTAATCCAGTTTGTTTGTATGGGCAAACTCACAGAAATAAAAACAAGTAGCCAATTTGATGTGGGGGAGAGAACATGTTGGGGGGACTGTCAAAATTGTTGGAGGTGTTAATAGGCAGTGGGCAACTAGTGTCAGATTGATAGGCTACGTGACACATCACACAACCTGCTTAAGCACATTGAGGAGCAGCCTGGAATAGGAACGTGTGATGGACCAGCTTCTTTGATTTACACACTTACACACAAAGCAATTAACTGAATTTCTTCTGGGAAGGAGAACATTGTGATGGTGCCCAAAATATTATTGGAAACAGTGGGCAAATAGTGAGAAAATTGTGTGCAGGGCTTGTTTATTTAAGTGGGAAAATTCACACACACTACAAGCAGTTCAAGTGTTTTAGGGGTAAAGAAAAGGATGAGATGATTATATTGTTGAAGGAGGTGATAGGCAGTGGGAAATTAGTGGCATGTTGATTGACTGTGTGCTTGAGCATCCTGTTATCAATAGATGGGAGAAAGAATTTGAGCTGGGTTCGTTTTTTTTTTTAATGGGCACAGTCAAACCCAACTTCTGGGCTATTTTGCATGTCTATGCAAATATGAAGAGCATGCTCGTCCAGAGCACTTGAGGTTGTTTTGGTAAGGAGATCTTTTTGAGGTTGCCAACACATTTTTTGTAGGGGCTGGGCACATGGTGTCAGTTTGATTGTTGGCTGTGAGAAAACACATGACTGCTGGAGCGTTTTGTGAGCATTAGGAGAGAAGAAGAATTTATACTGGGATAGCCCATTTGAATGCACACACTCACATGGCAAGCAGTTAACTTGTTATGCCAAAAGGGAACATTTTGGGATTGCCAGTAAAAAACTGTTGGAGTTGGTAGAAAAATTAATGGTAGTTTGAGTTACTATGTGAAACACCCCTGACACCACCCCATTCCCCGGTTTGAGCTGTTTGGAATTGTTTAAATGGGCTAACTCACACACAATATAAGTAGTTTCATTGTATTTTGTGAAGGAAACGTTTTGCAGGGTACCAGAAAAAAATTGTTGAAGGTGGTGGGCAATTAGTGGCATCTTAATTGCTGTGTTGCAACACACCACTTGCTTGAGCACACTTAGCAGTAGGCCGGAGGACGAATGTGCGCTTGGCCAGCTTGTTTGAACAGGCACACACATACACAAAACAAGCAATTACATGGTTTTGGAGGAAAGGCACATTTTGAGAGTGCCAGAATAATTTTTTGCAGAGGTGGGCAATTAAATTTGAAAATATACTGTCTGTGTGCTCACACACCAAATAGCCATTTGAACTGTTTTGGAGGACGATACACATTTGAGGGTCCTACAAACATTGTTGGTGGTAGTTCTAGGCACTGAGCAATTAGGATTAGGTCTACTGGATGTGTGACCCAACATACTGCCTGCTTGAACACTCTGTGATCAATAGGCTGGAAGAAGAATTTGGGTTGGTGTAGCTTGCTTGAAAAGGCACACTTAAACCCAAAACATGCAGTTTAATGGTTTTGGGGTAGGAGGTCTCTTTGGGGTTGCCAAAAAAATGTGTTGAAAGGAATGGGCACTTAGTGTGACACATGACACCAACTGCGTGAGCGCTTTGTGGGCAATAGGATAGATGAAGATGTGTTTCTGGTATTGCTTGTTTGAATGGGCACACTCACGTACAAAGCAAGCAGGTAAATAGTTTGGAAGGAAGAGAACAGTTTGGGGGCACCAGAAAAATGTTGGAGTTAGTGGGAAACTAATGTTAGTTTGAATGACTATGTGACACACCACACTACCTGCTTGAGCACACTTAGAAGTAGGCAGAGGAGGAATTTGTTGTTAGCCAGCTTGTTTAAAATACACAATTTCGTTGTCTTTACGGAAGATGACATTTTTGGGGTGTCAGAAAAATTGTTTGAGGAGGTGGGTAATTAATGGTAAGTGGATTGGCTGTATGATGCAACAAACCACTTTCTTCAGCATACTGAGCAGTAGGCTGAAGGAACAATGTGTGCTGGGCCAGCGTATTTGATTTGGCAATCTCACACCCAAAACAAGCATGTGAATTGTTTTTGGAGAAGGTGCACATTTGAGTGTACTGTAAACATTGTTTGAGGTGATTAAAGGCACTGCACAATTAGTGACAAGTCTGTTGGCTGTGTTGCACAATACACTATCTGATTGAGAAATTGATGATCAGTAGAATGGAGGAGGAATTGGAGTTGGGCCAGCTTTTCCTAATGGGTGTAGTCACACCCAAAACAAGCTATTGAAGGGTGGTGCAGAAAGATTGTTTGAGGTGGTGGACAATAAGTGATAGGCTTATTGGCTGTGTGAGGCAACACACCACCTGCTTGAGCACACTGTGAAGAAGACCGGAATAGGATTTTGTAATGAGCCAATTTTTTTTAATAGGCAAACTCACACACTAAACAAGTAGTTGAATTGTTTTGGGCGAATTGAACAATGTGAGGTTACTGTCACATATGTTGGAGGTGGTAATATATGGTGGACATTTATTGGCAGGTTTGCTGTATACTGTAACGCACCACCTTCTTGAGCACACTGAGCAAT
Source organism: Ambystoma mexicanum (assembly GCF_040938575.1). NCBI lineage: Eukaryota > Metazoa > Chordata > Amphibia > Caudata > Ambystomatidae > Ambystoma > Ambystoma mexicanum. The sequence goes on from NC_090924.1 coordinate 21,913,707, forward strand.
AGGCAGAGGGAGGTATTTTTCCTGGGCTACATTCTTGAACAGGCACACTAGTACACAGAGAATGTAGTTAAATTAATTTGTGCAATGAGAACATTGTTCGGATGCCAAAAACATTGTTGTTGGCAGTGAGCAAATAGTGGCAGGATGATTAGCTATGTGTCTGAAAACACTGCCTGCTTGAGCACTCTGTGATCAATAGTATGGAAGAAGATTTTTTACTGGGCTCAGTTGTTTGAATGGGCACACTCACTCACAAAGCGAGAAGTTAAATTGATTTCCCAGAAGAGAACATTTTAGGAGTGCAAGAGAAAATGGAGGAGTTAGTGGTAAATACATGGTTATCTGAGTAACTGTGTGACACAACACACCACCTGCTTGAGCAAACCTGATTTAATACTATCTGGTTAATGTGCATTATTAGTAAATCCTGCTTAAACACACAATTTCAGAATCACTGCCCTTCAGATGCTGTATCATTTTGAGAGTGTGCCATGCATCATGCAGATGGTGATTGATTACTGAATTATGAAGATGTGTCTCTAGTAAAGTTAATGAAAATATGTCTCTTTTATGCCACACTATTTCTCTGAATGTCTGCAAAAGATACCCTAATGTTGCACCCTTAATAGTATGTTCAATCGGAATTCTTAGAATTGGCCTTACTTTAGTAAAGATACCTGCTACTCCAAAAAGTACAGCCAACAGCTTTATCAGAACGTGTGACTAAGCATTTGTATTTCCCAAGAAAGACATCTGTAAAGGTCCAGAACGCATGTGCCTTTCTCTATTGATTCCAAAAGTATTTCATGATTGCTCTCTTGTATTTTAGGTGATTCAGCCCTTGCCCTTTCAAAAGAGAGATAGTTTTACCATATAGGTACTGGACAGCCACTGACACACCTACTGAACCAACTCCCTTGCCATACAGAGCAGTATTTATTGCTTGTTTGTTGTCCAGGTTGTTGTTAGTGTTTGATATGAAATAATGCATTGGTTGTGCCAGATACCAAATCCACAGAGTGAGAACTCCTCCGCAGGACAATGGGGGTCATTACAAGTTTAGAGGTAGCTATGCCGCTATTTGCGGCATGGCTGCCTCCAATCTTGGGTCCGGGTTCCTTGAATGAGGAATTACCGGGCCATTCCAACCTTGGAGGACCCGGTAATTCTTCATTCAATTTACCCATCCCCATTCCCATTCGAGCCCCCATAGAGCTCAATGAGAATGGGGAGGGAGCTAACAATGGGCCTGTTAATAACGGGCCCGTTGTTAGCTCCCTGGTCCTCTAGCGGCTCCCGCTAAGGGACTTTGTAATGTGGTGGTAAGGGGTTAACAGCACCGGCAGTCTTACCGGCACTGTTAACCCCTTACCGCCGAACTCGTAATGAGGCCCAATAAATAAATGACTCTTAGCAACCACCTGGGTGTGGCAGTCCTACAAGCACTCTGAGGTGAATCTAAAGATGGATCTGGAGCAAACTGATTACATGTTGTTATTGACACTGCTTGTAGTCATTTGCCGACTTTTCTTTCCTTAAAAGTTATGCCAATCATCACATATGGTTCGAAAGCCGGTACAAGAAATCGCATGCCTTCTGTGACCAATTGGAGGGCGGTTTTGGTGAGCAATATTCAATTTGCCTAATTGTGTATCTGTCTCTTTGATTCACTTTGAATTGGGTTCACTATCTTTATATAGTATGGTTGCCTGGAAAATGATTGCGTTTCTAAGGAAGTGCCTAATATCATTGCAGTATAATGACATTGCCTGGATTTTAGGACAATACCTGACATATTCAGTACATCCCTACCCTAAAAACTGGCAAAATGTGGCAATAGACATTCTGATTGATGCTGTTATTTCTATGGACAGCTTACTTAATAATTCCAATCATGCAAAGGCCAGGCTTTATCACACTGACTGGATTCACACCTTAGAATCATGCCAACATCTTAAAGATTGGAATCCAGCACAATTTGGATACAAGAGTTTCAGAGTCACAGAATCCTACCTGACCAAAGATTCGTCTCCAAAGTCTAGAGACGATTATATGAGACTCCGCTTTAACTTATGGCCTACTGAAGATATACTATGTAGATGGAAAATATTGGTGGCCAGTGAGAATTCCTGTAGATTTTGTAAAAACAGTGAATTTACTGAAACTTTAAAGCACATTGTTGCCCACTGTCCTGCACTATTTGCACTACACTTTAAATACTTTGCACACTATTTTACCTTGTATACTATGACCGATAGTGAAGAACTGTGGGTATTAATTTTTGGTGCAAGACGAATGTCAGTTAAACTGGCAACTACAGGTTTTTTAAATGAGCTCGATTTAAAGCAGAACTAGAATTAAATCTTGGTTTTAAAGTCTTTTTCTGATAAAATGTGTCAGAATGTTTACACTTGTTGTATATATGTATTCTGTTTTGAACACAGATTTTTATGTATTGGTGATTTAAAGATTGAATGATGTAATTTTGTTTATATTGAAAGGTTGTTTCTACAACCAACCAATAATGAAAAAAAAGACACTGCTTAATTGTTAATTGTTGCATGTGCAAATACTTTTTTACTTCTCACTATCTTTAGTTGACTTCTCATATTTTGGATTTACAAAAGTGGTGAGAATCCCCAGATGTGATTTATTTCCTGTATTCACTCATTTTAAGGGTTTATGGTGATTCCTTCGAAAAACAAAGTTTCGAATCACAAAACCCTTGAAAACAAAGTTTTGAAAAAAAGCTTTGACAAGCTATATTTAACATGCAAAACTGCATTTCTTTCAAAACCAATCCATCAACAATAGACATGGACTGGTTTCAATTGAAGTGCACTTTCACATGTTAAAAGTAGCATTTCAATGTTTTTCTTTGTAACTTTAAAACGTTACATGGAGCTGTCCAGTGCTGAGATTTCAGCAATGGCCAGCCCCTTGTAATGTTCTAAGGTTTTGTGTATATTGGGGGAATACCCCCATCTCCCCAACCCCCAAGCCACCCCCCACCCCCAACCCTAACCCAGGCCCCAACCCTAACCCTAATTTAACCCCTAAACTAACCGAAGCCCCAACCCTAACCCTATTTTAACACTTAAACTAACCCTAGCCCCAACCCTAACCCCAAACCTAACCCTAAACCCTAACCCTAGCCCCAACCCTAACCCTAATTTAACCCCTAAACTAACCGAAGCCCCAACCCTAACCCTAATTTTACCCCTAAACTAACCCAAGCCCCAACCGTAACTCTATTTTAACACTTTGGGCCTCATCACGAGTTGGGCGGTAACGCCAGTGGTATTACCGCCAGCGGTATTAGCCCTACCACCAAACCCCCTGGCGCTATTAGCACCGGAACACGGGTTTGGTGGAGCGGTTAGTGCCCATCCCCCATTGCACCCATTCTCGAATTCCTCATTCCCCATTGGGCCAAATGGGGAAATATTGCACTATTACCGCTGGCGGATTTCCCGCCGGTGGTAATAGCACTGAAAATCAACAAATTTGCTGCAGATTTCACCCCAGCTCAGAGCTGGAGGGAAATCCGCCAAGGCCATGATTTGGCGGACCTTTAAATGCAGCGGTAATAGCGCTACCGCCACATTTAAGGGTTACCGCCAGACTCGTGTTGAGGCCCTTTGTCAGGATGGTCTGTAATTCTGTCAGGAGGGTCTGTAATATCTTCTTCTACCCCAGTGTGAAAGGATTCCCAGTCCGCCCCTTCCTCCTCACCTGAAGAAATCAATGTAGAATTCTGGTCTCTTCTTCCCATGTTTGCTTGGCGGCTCCTTCTTTTTTTTTATGCAAATAGGGTCTGCCTCGAGAGGAAACCGCTGTGACCCAAGATACCTTCGGTCCGATGACCTCTCTTCCGAAGCAGCCGGATGTTGTGGGGAAAAAGCCTCACGGCATAAAAAACCCCAAAGTAGGATGATCCAATGGTGAGTAGCTGAAGCAAAGTATTATCCTTTCTGGCAGGAAGTACTGTGAACCCACAAAAAATGCCCAAACTACTAGAAGTGCACTGAGCAATGAAGAGGAACACAAAACTATAGAAGAGGGGAGAAATACAATAAGCAAGGGAAAGTATAGAGAAAGGACGAATAACCAAAGGCTAAGAATAATGGCGAGTAGGCTTGGCTGGGAACGAGACAGACAAAAGAACGGCCGGGCAAACTGAAGAAAAAACGAGAGAGTGCCGGGTAGAAAGCTGAGAGAGGGCGGAGGACAAGAACAAAAACAAGCGGCAAGACAAAAAACAATGGACAGCCGCGGATCTCTGCACAAAGAGAAAATTCAAAGGAGTGCTTACAACACAAGTGGGAAAAAACAAACAAATGTTGCAACGCCCCGGTCGCCGAGTGTAAACAGAAGAAAAGCACTCAGCAGCGGCCATGTTACAAAAACACTAGACCGCCACACTGGAATGTGGAGAAAACGTGGTGGAATAATCAATGGAGGCACAGTCTCAATTTCTTCCATAGACGTCAATTTCCCTGAGGGATGACACACTTAAACTAACCCAAGCCCCAACCCTAACCCCAACCCCAACCCTAACCCTAAACCCTAATCCTAGCTCCAACCCCAACCCTAACCCTAATTTAACCCCTAAACTAACCCAATCCCCAACCCTAACCCTAATTTAACCCCTAAACTAACACAAGCCTCATCCCTAACCCTATTTTAACACTTAAACTAACCCTAGCCCCAGCCCTAACCCCAACCCCAACCTAACCCCAACCCCAACCTAACCCTAAGCCCTAACCTTAGCCCCAACCCTAACCCTAACCCTAACCCTAATTTAACCCCTAAACTAACCCAAGCTCCAACCCAAACCCTAACCCCAGCCCTGCACTAATACTTACCATTACATTTCGATGGCACCATCAAATTTCTTTCAACAAAATGGTAATTCAATGGAATGGCATTTCGCTGAAAAAAAATTGATGGTTTGCCATTCGAAACTTTTACATTCATTGGAATGACCGGATACCATTTTAAGTACTTTCTTTTTTGTTTTAGGCTGTATGTAGCTGCTATATGTCTTGATTTTTCATTTTCTTCTGATGTTTCTTGGGTGGCATCTCTTGCACGGAACATTGGCTGCATGGTTAGTTTGCTCCACATGCCTTCCAAGAAACCTCATGTGTTTACTGGCGTTTAGTGCTTATAGCACTCTGGTGAACATCTAATTTGGACCTGAAATAAGATGATCAGAGTGACAATGTGCAACTGTTAATATTTTCTTTGGACTATTGTAAATACTAATGCTTTGTTTATTTATTACTTACTAACCCAAGTTCATTACATTTTGATACACTAAGTGGTTTGTTTTTTCAGCTCCCATTCCTTGTTGGTATTTCCACTTTTTAAGCCTGTTTTATGTCAAGCTTGTGTTACTTTTGTACACATATGTGATGGTAGCTATTGGTGTTAAAATAACAATTTTAAGTATGTAAGCCTGTTTTCCTTTGTGTCCTCTTGGTTTTTTATACTGAGCTGTAGTTTTGTGGACTATTCAGTGACTCTGGATGTGGCATGGATGTGAAGCTTACAATAGTACTTATATATAGTGCATTATTTTGGCTCAGCTAAATTGGTTATAGGATTACCTAATGTTATTTTTAAAATTGTGTTTTGCTGGTAAAACTAAGAGGGTTTCCTATGAATATAGGTCATTTTCACTCTTAATACAATATGTTTTAGTAATACTATTTTAAGGGCACTCTTTCTTTGTTCATTTGCAATAATGATTTACTTTCTTGCATGATTGTTGTGCTATGTTCTGTTTTTCCCTCCCTTCCTTTTTCATGGCTGCTGCCTCTTAGGAGACAATTGTTTGCAAGTGGTTCAGCAGTGAATTGAAAATCTATTGAACATAACTAGTTATCAATAGAGTGTAACAAGTAACAATGTTGCCCATTGTCATGGCCCCACTTGTGTGCAACATTCTCAATAGCTTGAACAATATCAATTGGTTCCCTTACCAGACAGGTCAAGCTTCTCCCATTTTTCACCAAGCCTCAGGTGCTCTTGGTGTATTTGCAACATCGCATCACCTCAGACATTCCACTACTTGTTTGTGGCATTCATATTGGGGATTGTGCAGAAGCAGCATTTCACCTTTTCCTACACCCTTTCATTCCATCCCCAAACTCCCTAATTCGCTGTGCCTATACCTGCTAGCCCCTGTATAAATAATGAGACAAACGTTGACTATGATCCTCCTTGTAAAGGACTACATAGGCATTGGGGTATACCCTCTTGGCCGGTTGTTGTTGGCTTTGTTCTCCGGTGTGCATGTGGCTGGGTTCATAGGTCTTCCAACGACCTGGAGCAGTGGAGACATATTGAGCAAGTTATGGTTCTCTCCGAGACATGGCACTTGTAATAATAACAATTCAAGTTGGTTTCCCTAATCTTTATTTCAGGTAATTACGTTTGTTCTTTGTGAAACTTAGAACGCTCATGTTCTGTTTTTACTGCTAACACTGTTTAGTAGTATAGTATACCATGTAGTGCTTGCGTTACTAATGTGAGTTCTAGTTCTTATTTTAAAATGTCAAGTTCAGTTATTTTATTAACACTAGTTTGCATTTCAGTAATTAGGCAATACACTAGGAATAATTTGCTAAAACATTGTGTGTGTGTGTGTGTGTTGGCGTTTTACACAGTAAAATGTTTGCAATGCTTTTTGTGCATTTTCCTCTCCTGCTTTCTCACTCTCCCCTACTCAGATGTGCTGCTCCATTTTTCATTATCCTCCCTGTAAATGAGCCCTTTTTCAACAATTTCCTGAAGTATTTATTTTACGCATGCAATATTTGTATTTTATGTTATGCTGTGATATAGAGACATATGTAATTTGATCATTTGAAGTGGTACATTGGTAAATTGAATTTATATCTTATGAGCTAATGTGTTTGGGTTGTATGTGAGTGATGGGAAGGGTGGGTCTGAGGATTCCAGGTGATTCCAGGTGATTCTGCTAGAACAATGTTCCAAAGGGATGTATATATTTCCAGTGTCAATGTGATTTTTAGCCCTTTTGAGTATTTGAGAAATCTTTGTGGATTGTTGTTGATCCGTTGTGTAGTTTCTAAATATTTAGTAGATTTTTTAAACTATAAGTGTTCGTTCAGTGAATCATAGTCCCTTCTGGTAGAGCCCCCCACCACACCCACAAAAAAAGGAAAAATGACATTACCTTTTCCTATTATGTATATCCGCTTTTTTGTGAAAACATTTAAAATGTACAAAAGTCAAAACATATTCAGACACTGATGTATATCTGCACCCACCCCAAAAAAAATACAGACAAAATTAAATTACCCTTAGGTCTTTGCTGTTTGGTGTGTTTGTACTGTATGAGTGTTAGTACTGTTTTATTAGTTATACTTGTAGATTGTTTGGTTTGTTCAACTGATTCCCTACTTGGGTAACAGAAGGCTTGCTCTGGTTCCCGCTGGTTGTTAGGGTACTATTTGAGTAGGCAGGGTGTGCAACAGAGATCTAAGAACACACACAGTGTGTGGCATTAACATTTGTAGCATTCATGTGCACCTTTGATGCATACAGGCAAAGAAGGTGGGAGAGGATGTGGGGCAGCTGCATTTTCCATAGCGGAAGGAGGAGGATTTCCCATGATTGAACAGGAGGGAGAACCATGTGCTATTTATAGGCACTGTACCGGTGTCAGAGGTATAGGGATTGTCTCAAAAGGGAGAGGGGCGGCGGGGAAAGCAGAGGAGGCCCAAGCAGTAACAAACACTGCAGTGGGGCAGAGGCATAGAGGAGCAGGCAGAAATGTCCCTAGTTTTGGAGAAGCGGGTGGCCATAGCAAGCAACCTGGTGCAGTGGATTGGATGAGTCCTGACTTGGTGGGGGATATATGAGATGTTGTCTTCACCCAGAAGAGTGAGGATGCTTCTGACAATGGCATTGTACAAAATTACAGACTATAAAAGTCCGACCCCACCAGAAGACCTAAAACACACACCACGAAAAGTTCTAACTACCAAAAGTTTGAATTTTTTGTGGTATGTGTTTATGTGTTTAGGTGTTTCGGTGGGGTCGGACTTGGGGCTGAGGGGTGTCCCCCGCAACACCCCACTCACTACGGTGAGAGAGGGTTGCGGGGGACATCCCTCCAGCCCCCCACCAAATAAAAAAAAAAGCCAGTATAGTGAGTGGGGTTTGCGGCTGAAACCCCTGCAGCTGCCCGGAAAAAAAAGAAGAAAAAAGAAAAGGACCCTGTGGCGCTGGTTCCTGATCACAGAAGTGAAAGGGAACTGCCGCCGCAGGGACTCAGTGCATCTTCAAAGGTATGCAGGGGTGGGGTATGTTTGGGGTGTGTGTTGGGGAGGTGTTGGGGGCATGGGTGAGGGTGTGTTGTGGGTGTGTTGTGGGTGTGGGTCGGGGTGTGGGTTTGTAGGGGTTTTTAATGTATGTTCGCATGGGAAATGTACAAACCTTTTGTGGTTCGTACATTTCTCATGCAAACTTTTTTCTGTCGCAGACTTTTTTGATACCGAAAATTCACGCAGATCCCTGACAATGAGGGAGAGGGAAAGAACTGCTAGGATTCTGATCAGAGCAAGCACCATTCTACAGAGGTGCCAGGGCAGGTGGTGGACCTGCCTGATAGGGGGAGGTGTGGCAGATACTGGAAGAGGTGGCAGTGGTGGAGCCTCTTCCTGATGTTGGGGAGGAGGAAAGACAGAATGAACCCCAGTTAGTGGTGACCTAACCCCCCACACACATTGCACAGAGTCCTGTGTGTGGGACTATTTCACACTGCAACCAGAGAGAGCAGCAGGGGAGGGCCCCCTTGTATTCTGCCTAGTGGAGGGTTGTCTGATGTTCAGTACAGTAGGGGCTGAGGGCAAGCAATAAGGGGGAGCCACATCATAGGGATGGCAGAGCTAAGGAACTGAGTGCACTGGAGGCACATGATGGTGACCAAGTACCACATGTCCTCCGAAGCTAATGACCACGCATCTGTCACTGCCACCTCCAGTGGTGGCGAGAAGAAGGGTTCCAGCATGTTACAGGGTAGGTGTGAACCATTGCAACATCAGGCATGCTGTTGCCAAATACCTGCCATGCAGACTGCCAAATTGATATCAGTGCCACCAGCCACTGCAACTACTTGCTGGTAGCACTGCTTCCAAGTATCAAGTATCTTTCAAGAGGACACCCTGGACCAAATCATATGGCATGAGGAGTCAGTTATCATAGGGCAGCTATATTTAGTTGCAGTGCAGGCAACTTGAAACAAAACGTGAATCTCCACCACCCTTCCTTCTTTTAGGGCATTGTGCATGTGGAAGTAATGAGGCATTTATGGGTGAAGAAGTGTACTGTCTTCAGGTACTCTTCCATCCAAAATGGAGGCAGCAGTTTTTGGGAGAGCTGGGTGACTTTAGTCAAAACCATGTGCAAGTGCGTGAGTGCTTCACTGGCAATTGCACCCTGTGAAAGAGTCTGAGAATATTAAGGGGTTCTTGAGTCTTGAAAATAACCTGACAAGCTTTAGGGAACGCTGCAACTTGTAAAAATACTCAAGAGCATAAAGGAGTGTTTGTGCCATGTCTACAAATCTGAGAACCTTAACTTAAAGGATATTTACATACTGTGTGAGAGTACATGAGAACCTTGATGGGTGGCTCACCCTGCGAAAGAGCCTAAATGGGTGACTGGAACCTGTGATAATCTCAAGGACATCAATGAGTGGCTGCACACTGTTATAGAATCCCAAGACCGTTAGGTGGTGGCTGTGCACAGTGAAACATCTGAGAACTTTAAGGATTGGATGTGCCTTGTGTGAAAACTGAGAAACGTAAGGTATGGCTAGGCAGGCACTGTGAAAGAGCTTAAGAATCCTAGTGGGCGGCTATGCCCTGTAAAGAAAATACAAAACCAGAGAGCCTTAGTGCCTGCACCCTGCAAAATAACCACAGAAACCCATCTAACCCAAAATCCTTATGAGGTGGTTCCACTCTGTTAAACACCTGAGAACCTTAGCTACTGGGTGCACCCTGTGAAAACAGCTGACAACCTCAGTGGGTGGATATGCCCTGTTAAAAACATCATGAAAACAACACCTTTCGAGAAGAGTGTTATCATGATATACAAAACCTGGGACTTGTGGTATTTGTGGTAATGCTCACATTATTCCATAACACTGACAGAAGTCAATGGGGGATCAATGCTACTTTCTACTGAGGTATAGGGAGTAGAGCCTTATGTCCTTGTGCATGTACCAAGCGCTAATGAAGCTGAAGAATTTTCTGGGTTAATTATGGGGACGGATTGAGCTATACTGCTGTAGGATATATGCTGTGGTTTTATCTAGGACTTTGTGGTATTTTTACTGTGGTATTTTGTTATGGTGGTATCTGGTGCTATTTTCTATGGTGGTGAGACTAATTTCAGAATACGGCCTAATAATTATTTCACCAGGATCACTAACAAACAAATAATGGACTTAGTACAGTTATATCTGCTTGCAGCATCTTATGTACAATACCACTTTTATGCCCTTTGGCTGCATTTCAGAATACATTGGTGATTTCACATCACAAAATAGTTGTACTCACACACACGCATATCACCTCTGAAAGGCTCAACACCCACAAGTAATTTACCTTATATTTTGCCACATGTGGGAAAATGTGAATCACTGCCTGTGGTAAAATAGGCTATGTTAACAATAAATCAGACACATAATAAAAATTCTAGTTCAACTCGTTTTTCTCTTTTATGGTTTTATAAAATGTTAAAATTTGGAAAATGACCAAACAGTTGTATTCTGCTGTACTCCTTTACAGAGAATACAATTTAGACATGGATAAAATGCATTTCATTAGAGAGCTTGCTCAAGTTAAATAGCTTTTCTAATAATAAGCTTCAGTTACATGGATGCACTTCAGCTCTTTTTACTTATTGCCATGACTATGCATTGTGCTGCTGCATCTGAGACCACATAGATGTGATACCCAAGTTTGTCGCTACATTCCCTTAGTACATGATTTCCTGCCAGAGAGTGGACATGTCCAGATTCAGTTGCTGTTTATTGTGAAGTACTGTCATGCTTTTGATATTTGTAGTGTGATTTTAGCTCACCAACTAGGTTATCATTGACACAAGAGCGCTGATGGTTGTGGTGCTTGTGTGTGTTTGTATGCCACAAAACAATGTTATGTTCATTCTGATTTGAGACAGGAATTCTGTTTCTCAAATGTCCTTTTGCAGATTAATATCACTGCTTTCCTACATAAATGCTTGATCCGATAAGGCCTTTGATAGAGCACAATCTGCTTTTAGATCATCATTCTTCTCATTATCATTACTTTCTGACCCAGTGCATGAGGGTGGTGGGGATAGAGTTCTCAGATTTGCATTCACATCTCGCTGTCCACGTACACTGTCTGTTATTTTTCCCAGTGTTTCATTAGATAACGGTTGCAGTTCTCCAACATTTTGTCCAGAGATGCACAGATGAAATGAAAGTTCAACCCCCTCTGTTGATCTCAGTGGATGTTCATTGTCTTAGTGCAATACCTGTGCATTTTCTTGTGCTGGTGAATTTACCCTAAATGACTTGTGATAGGGTTATTGAATGTCATTAACATGATAGCTTGAAATGACTACATGCAATTCTGGCCTCTGCACACATCAAGCACTGCTGCGGGAGTACAAATATCATGAGCAGCCTGTCTCTTCCTGCCTCTCCCTTTTTTGGGCACTGACATGTTGATCCAAATTTGCCTAAATCTATGTGACCCACCACCACCAATTCTGCACCCACTCAGCAACACCAGATGAGCACGGCTCTCCCGCAAGCTTCTCTCAGATATCCCATGCTCTGCCCATTCCTACTCCCAGGTATCACCCAGTGGCAGGTCTATCCTACACCTCATTTAAGATACAGACACATCTAGTGTGTCACCAACCACATTAAATCTCTGCTTCTCCCTCCCAGCAAAATTAGGTAAATGTGCTTATCCCATAAAACGCACTGAGGGATTCTTGTCTCCTTCCACTCCTCCTAAAAAAGGCATCTGATGTCAGGGGTCTCACCCAGTTGCTTCAAAGACAGACTTTGGCGTTTATGTCACCTACTGCTCTGAATATCGGCTGAATATCACTGCTCCATCCAAACAAAACATGCATGCATTTCCCAAATCCCGCTCTTTATGATTCCTGGCTATTCCTTATCCTCCCCTCAGGTGTGACATAATTGCACATGTCTCATCCACTTGCTTCAAGAGACAGACACTGACCGATATGCCACCTGCTGTTGGAATCTCCACTGCCACCTTCCATTAAAATCAGGCATGCATACCTCTACCAGAAGCTGCCCACAGATTATTCTCTCTAGATCATACTTGCAGGTGTATTGCAACAGCACTTTCTTTCCCACTCGCTTCAAGAGAAACTACTGACTGGGGTGCCACTCGTCAATTAGATTCACTGCTACTTTCTCCAGCAAAATCAGGTGTGCTCTCGACAGAACAACTTCTCTTAACAACAAACTGTCCCTCCTCTCACCACCACATAATCCGTCCACCCTATCAATCACCCCCCCACCCACCATGGCAACAACAAATCCTCCCACCTTCAACTCGTTCACACCAATCTCGAGAGACACATTTCTTGACCTTCTCTATGCTCGAAAACCATCTAGCTCCATCCTTGACCCCTGCCCCGCCTCAGTTTTCAAAGAAATATTCTCATCCACCTGCACAGGAGAGTACGCAAGAACCATCCTAAATGACTCCCTCAGCTCGGGAATCTTCCCTGACACTTTCAAAACCGCACATGTAAGGCCTCTTCTAAAAAGAAAATCCCTCGACCCCAAAAAGTACTGCCCCATCTTAAACCCCAGGTTCCTTGCAAAACTCATCGAATGAACCGCATACTCCCAACTAAACGCCTTTTTAGAATCCAACAACCTCCTGGACCGCGCACAATAAGGCTTCAGACCAAGACACGGAACTGAAACAACTCTGGCCTAAATCTGGGATGATCTCAAGATCACCACGGACTCTGGAGGATGTGCTTCACTCATCCTCCTAGACCTCTCGGCCGCCTTCGACACAATTAACCACTCAATCCTACTTGACCACCTCCACTCCCTAGAAATCCGTGGGAACGGTCTCAAATTGATAGCCTCCTTCCTCAACAACAGGAAACAAATAACCCTCCTCTCCACCTTTGCCTCCAACGCTCGACCAGTCAATACTGGAGTACCACAAGGAGCATGCCTATCAGCCCTCCAGTTCAAACTCTTTATGTCCACCCTCCCTGGAATAATTTGCCTGCACAATATCCTGTGCTATAACTACGCCGATGACACCCAAATAATCCTAAAACTCCTCAACTCAGACTCCAACTCTCAGCCCAACCTCGCAGCCTGCCTCCTAGACATTGATCGTTGAATGACTACAAACCACCTCCTCCTAAACCCCACTAAAACCAAAATCATGGTGTGCTGCAACACCAAGCTTCTTCCCCAACCTTTACCTTGGCCCACATCCATGGGCAATCTACCCACCACCTCAGCCACAGTAAAAACCTTGGATGCACTCTCAACTCTGGCCTAACATTCTCTCGCCAAATCAACAACATATCTAAGTCTTGTCATTATCACCTCACAATTATTAGACACATTTTCCCTACCTCTCCTTTCCTAACAGACTTGCTGCTGTTCAGTCTATTGTAATGTCGAGACTGGACTAAGCTAACTCCCTCATTCTCAGTGTCTGGGCATACCACCTCATTAAATCACAAAGAGCGTAAATCGCTGCAGCCAAACTGCTACTAGCACTGGGCCCAAGAGACCACACCTCTCCAGCTCTCAGAACTCTCCACTGGCTCCCAGTTGGACGAAGGGTCCTTTTCAAAACCTTATGCATCACCCACCGAGCAGTGCACAAGACCAGCCCTCTATACCTGCAAGACAAGCTAAAACCCTAACACCCACCGCGTACTCCAAGATCAAGCTCTGCCCTCCTCTTGGTGATTCCAAACACCAACTCAGTCAGGATTGGAGGATGTCATTCTCAGCCTTGGCCCTCACTCTATGGAACTCGCTTCCACCCCAAATCCGACTCACCGAAGACTACTTGTAATTCCGCAAACTACTGAAAACGTGACTCTTCCCATAACATAGATGACCACCCAAATATGTGTCCAAACCCCCAGCAACCGAACGACGAAACACACAATGAAGCTGTCCTACCTTGTGCACACCCACATGATAGGACATAATGGATGGATTAGAGGGAATGATTGGAGTGAATGCAGTCGAAGGACGGAGTAAACAGAGTGAATAGACTGAGTAAACAGAATATCATAGTTGATCGAACAAAGAAAATAAAGGAGTAAATGGAGTGGAGGAATGGATAGAGCAACTGAAACAGATAGATTGAATTGAACGGATGGAACAGGATGGAACAGACGAAATGGATGGAATGGATGGAGCGGATGGAGTGGAAGGAACGGAGCGAGTGGATGGAATGGATGCAGTGGATAGAACGGATATAGTGGATGGAACGGATGGAGGGGATGGAACGGGTGGAGTGGACGGAACAAATGGAGTGGATGGCATGGATGGAGTGAATGGAACGGATGGTGTGGATGGAACCGATGGAGTGGATCGAACGGATGAAGTCGATGGAACCTATGAAGTCGATGGAACGAATGGAGTAGATGGAACGGATGGAGTGGATGGAGTGGATGGAGTGGATGGAGTGGATGGAATGGATGGAACGGATGAAACGGATGGTGCAGATGGTGCGGATGGTGCAGAAATGCATATAATGTGGACGTTACAGATGTTACGGATGTAGCGATGTTGCAGATGTTGCACATGTTGTGGATGTTACGGATGGTGTGGATGCTGCGGCTGCTGCGGATGGTGCGTATGTCACGGATGGTCGCATGTCACGGATGGTGCGTATGTTACGGATGGTACAGATGTCACGGATGGTATGTAAGTTACGGAAGGTGCTGAAGTTACGGGTGGTGCAGAAGTTACGGATGGTGCAGATGTTACGGATGGTGCGGATGTTACGGATTGTGCAGATGGAGTGGATGGAACAGATGGAGTGGATGTAATAGATGGAATGGATGGAATGGAAGGAGCAGACGGAACGGTTGCAGTGGACAGAGTGATGGAGTGGACGGAACGGATGAGTGGATAGAACAGATGGAGTGAATGGAACAGATGGAGGAGATGGAACGGATGGAGCAGACGGAACGGATGGAGCGGACGGAACAGATGGAGTGGACGGAACAGTTGGAGTGAATGGAACAGATGGAGTGGAAAGAACGGATGAGTGGACAGAATGGATGAGTGTATAGAACGGATGGTGTGGGTAGAACGGATGGTGTGGATGGAACAGACAAAGTCGATGGAACTGATGGAGTTGATGGAATGGATGGAGTAGAGGAAACAGATGGAGTAGATTGAATGGATGAGTAGATGAAACAGATGGAGTAAATGGAACGGATGAGTGGATGGAACAGATGGAGTGGACAGAATGGATGATGCAGACTCTACGGATGGTGCATATACTGCGGATGCTACGGGTGATGCAGATATTGCAGATGTTACGGATGGTACGGATGGTGCGGATGGTGTGGATGGTCCCGATGTTATGGATGTTATGGATTTTACGGATGCTACTGATGGTGCGGATGTTACGGATGTGCCGGTTGCTACAGATGGTACTAATGGTGCGGATAGTACAGATGTTACGGATGGCTCGGATGTTACGGATGGCTCCGATGTTGCGGATATTGCGGATGGTGGGGAGGTTGCAGATGGTGCGAATGTTGCGGATGGTGCGGATGGTACAGAAGGTACGAATGGTGCTGATGTTACGGATGATGCGGATGTTACGATGGTACGGATGGTGCTGATGTTATGGATTTTGCAGATGGTGTGGTTGTTGCGGATGTTGCGGATGTTGCGGATGGTGCAGATGGTGCAGATGTTGCCAACACCTGTTTCCCATGATGTTGCCATATATCTGTATCCCCTACATATGCTATCTACCTGTATCCCCATATTTACCTGTCTCCATATATACCTGTATCCATCCTGTCATTATATAGCCATATGTTGCTATGTACATCCCCACTGTCCTGCCCCTGTGCCTGGTCTCAGGCACTTATATTGATAACCACCATATCACACCACTACGCCTACTCTCTACTATACACCATCATTCAGCCACAACACAGCTATACCCCTGTTAACTCGGCCTAGCTGTTCATATCCAAACACGACTCCATGATTACCACATCACCCTAATAAAACACAGTTAGCTGAGCACATTCCAGCTAGCTGTTCGCATAGGCGTCCCTCAGGCCCAACGCAGCCAGAACCCAGTCTAAGTGTCCACCCACCAGACTGAACACATCCAACTGATTTCCTCAGCACCACACTTATCTCTAGGAAGCAGCTTTCAAACAACAACTACACCATCTGCACACATATCTGGTGCACCCACACACCGTGCGACACACTCTCTCTCTATTGACTTGAACTATGGTTCCCGAGGGTGTTCAACCTACCAGCGCTTTGAGATCACACCAATGATACATAAGGTGCTATACAAATACCAAGTAACATAACATAGCATAACATGACATAACCTGGGTCCTCTTACTCCAAATAATGATCATCAGTGTGTCCACACCCTGTTGTATGAACCAGTAGTTACCTCTTATTTTCTTTTTCTTCCTATTCACTAGCAGTTAACTATATCATGATATACTGTCTCTTCCCCTATTAAGGCCACGCAGACATTCCTCCTATGTTAAAATATAATCCATGACCTTCATCTAGAAAATATAAATCAACACCATCAAGTACATTCAAATAAAATTATTTTTACTCACCCTTGTATGTTCTCTTGAATTGGCTCTGTACAAAATGTTTCTTGTATGGTTAACCTAACCCCTTTTGGTTCTTAATTAATCCCATATTTCTTTTTTATTGTACTGTGCAACTTTTTTTTCAATTTTGGTTTTAATCTTCATTAGTGCTGTTTAGTCTCCAAATTTGAATGTTTTGCTTATTTTATGCTCCCTGTTATTCTACTATTCATTCATTCATCCAATCATTTCATCATTCATTTTTCCATTCATTAATTTTTTATTTATTCATGTATTTCTTTATTTCATCCAAATGACATCCATTTTTTAAACTGAGCTCTTTTTTCCTATACTAAATTATTTATTTTTATCTTCTTCTAATTCATTTTTCTGTACCCATGCCAAAAGGGCCCACAGTCCACCTGACATTTTGACACTCTCTCCAAATCTTTTTTACTGAATGCTGCTACATTATTGCCATATGTAATAAAATGTTTCCTTTCCTTTCTTTTTAAAATGTGATGTTCCTAAAGAAACACCACTTCATCCTTCTGTAAACCCTACCTAAACATGTCGTCAACAGTGATGTTTAATCAACCTGGACTTTTCTCTTGAGTACCATCATTGTCCTCGGTGGTCCATTTTTATTATTCATTGCTTGATCATTTGACATGTTGCCTTATAGTATGGCTGTTTCTGATTTTATGGGGGTCATCTGTCCCCCCTCGTTGTTCATAAATATCCGTGGTCTGAGACTAAATTCATCAAATACTCTCACCAATTTTCCACTAGGTCACCTAGCTATCTGCAATACTGTGCTTTTATTACAACAATAAAAACCTCTGGTTCCACCAGTAACGTCTCATTGGGTCTCTTGCCCTATAAATGCCCCTATGAACTCACCCATATTCAAATGGTGCATTCCCAAAACAAAACACACTTTCCCTCAATCACCTAAACAAAATCATCATGTTTAGGCTTGTATCATCCAATCCCTTTCGTCAAAATGTTGGCAGGTGCCAGTTACAAATGTAACAAAAATTTGTCATAACACACTCTCCTGCATAAACTACTAATTAATCACTAGGCAAGAAGACTGTGCCTCAATTGTTCTAATAATCATTTAGCAGTTTTCTATCTTCGCTGTATGGACATGAAGTCCTATCGTCTACCACTATAACACAAATTATTCTCTCTTAGGCAGAATCACTTACAGTACTTAAGCACAATTTCACTTTGATACAAGCCTGTGCTACAAAATAAAGTGGTAGCGATGGCCGAGCAGCCAGACTTATCTTAAGAGTTCAAGTGAGCAGTAGAACAAGTTACACAAAGGACCAACCAATACATTGATTCCAGTAAAGAATTACTCAAGGTTTCTTGGTAAAAGAATATACATGTATTTATACAATCAGTTATACAACATTACACTAGCACAAGCAGCTCAATATCAAACACTAATACACCACAAAAATCCAACCGGTAAGTAACTAAACAAGTTTAGCTCAAAAATGAAGTTCGAATGAAATGACACTTTAGATACTTAGAAAAGGGAGGAAAAGACAAGGTCATAAGAATAGACAGCCCAAATACAATCATAGGCAGGGCAAATGGTTTCAGTTAAATACAACCAGCAGTTCTTCTCAACAGGCCTGGGCCAAAGTCAATGGTTCAGAGTCTTTTGTATAGGATAGCACAGTTCTGGTAAGTAACGGTTAAGTCTGTGCCATGGACTTTTAAAGCATTTGGCTAGGCGAAAAGTTTGACAGATGTTTAGGGAAGGACAAGCCTTCGTAGTTGAGGAAAGTTTAATGCACTTTCTCAATGGTCGAAAAGATTTCCGGACGGCGTTTGCACAGTACCTTTTCAAATGAAGAAAGCTGTTGCTTAGGATGTTGTTCCTGGCAGTTCGAGCAGATCTCGCTGTTCCTGGGCGTCAGTTGTGGGGACAAGAAGTAGGATGTCAGGAGGTTCCTGCACTGCCCAGGGAAGAGGCCAAAAGCTGTAGCAAGACGTTGGTTAAGGTTTGAGTGCCTTAAAGTCCCCCTGATTTCCTTACCTTTGGCTATCTGGTTTTCAACAGCACTCTGATGAAAATTCGACCAGAATAGGACGGTGTCCAGGTGGCTTGCGAGTTGGTTGTTCCCACCAAACTCAAGGGAAGAAGTTAACCTTGAAGCGCTTCTCTGTCATTGGAGTTTCAGGCAATTTGGACCTGCTTCACTGGTCATCCAGGAGTTGCAGCAGTCTTCTTTTTTCCTCTCCTCTTCAGTTATTTTGTTCCAGTGGTCGACTCTAGTTTCCAAGTCCCAGAGACCCGCTTTTAAACACTTTTCCCCCATTCATTCAGCCTGGCTGTCACTCACCCAGCAGGGTGGCTATCCTTGCTGGACAGTCAGCCAACCAATCACAACAGAGTGCATTCAGGTCTCCCAGGAGACTAAGCACATGGAGTTTCGGGCACCTCCCTTACATCCTGTCCACCCCAGACAGTCCGGCACCAGAGCAGGGCTTCAGCACAGAAGCCCACCAAAGAGCATGAACAAAGGGACCAAACCTGGTTTGGGACACAGAGTTACACACAAGAAGGACTTTTTCTAAAAGAAATGGTGAAAAAAGATAAGAGAGGTCTGTTTTTACAGATAGGTCTGGGGCGCCATATTGAAAAACATGGCTACCCCTGATTTTGAGCTACCATTGCTAGCAACCCCTCCAGAATCCTATAGTCAATATAACTTTATTTGTCCTGAGAGACAGTAGTCATTCACAGGGAAGGTAATTAAATCTTGGGGGAGTCTGAAAAGACACCCCTGTGCCATTGCACTGAAGGTGCAGTGTGACACACAGAAAAAGATGATGCCATTGGAATTGTTTTAAAACTCCATAACCAAAGAACACAAAAGTAAAACACACACAAAATACATGGAAGAGTGGGAAATAAAGGCTCACACTCTTCCCAGGTAAAAAATTAAATCCTAGAAATCCAGCAAAGTTGCTGGGGATCTCAAAAGGTAAGGGAAATTAGCATATTTGGAGAATTCCCACTAACATTCTCCCTTTGCCCTATTCATTTTAGGCACTCCTTGAGGCTTAGCGCCACTAACAATTCTGAACACACCAAGTCGCCCTATGAGGCTTTCCCACTGTGGGTGTATGCATAGTCTTGCTTTTAGTGAAAGCATGTATTCCTGTCATATTGACACTTTCACTCCTGTGTGGCACTATTTATCCCATGTTTACATTTTTCTGAGTTTGTATATTGGCTCACTGCACTTGCCCTCTGCAATTAATCCGTTTTGCACTTTTCCTAAGCTGCTGTACCTGCTACACTCCCAGTGCTCATGTCTGATCCTGGGCAAAAAAATACTCTCCACTTTTTTGACTTGTGAGTTATATACAAGGGGGTGCGATGTCCACCCTCTTGAAATTTCCCCTTTCTGCATTATTCCTTCGCTTCTACACATGCATGCAAAGTGCCCTGACATACTGCATGTCCAACATACAGGAAGTCTCCTAATGTGCCCCTCCTGCATGTTTTAACTATCATTCTGCATGCTTTGAAACACACCTTGGTTACTCTAGAAATGTCCCTGATTATTCTGGAAGCCTCTACATCAGAACGTATACCTGTGGCATGCCTGTAGTTTGCTGCGAACCTGACCCTTCCCCACTAGTCAATATCACCCCTTCTATGATGTAATTTAGGCAATTTTTTCAACACTAATTTTGCTTCCTTACTTTCCCAAACATCATCTTTCTGACGATTCTTCTCTTGCAGAAATCTCCAATAATATGCAATGTTCAGCTGAATTTCTGACCATGGCTTTGCTTCCATACCCACTAACTTCCTGAGCTGCTTCTGTACTAGCTCTTGCAACCCTTGACATCATTATAGCTCTCATATCTGACATGTCTGGACACAGTACTCTAAGCACTTTCCAGACAGCCTCTCTACAGTTTATTGAACGGTGCTCCATCATGAACAGGGTTTACTGTAGTAACACTAGAATACCCTGCTCTTGACCAAATATAATGATTGCTTTCCCCAAGAATAGCGGCTAGGAGACCTTTAATGTCTCCTGTAGCTAATGTGTCTCTTCATGTCATTTTTTCTAGTTCACATATCCATTTCCCAGCAGCAGAAACTGGACTCTGGATTTTACACCTTAAATTATCCTTATTCATCTATGGTCAAGGTATACACTGTGGCCTGGCTCCTCCTTTCTCCAACAAGGGAAACCATGAGATCCCAAACTCACATTCATCCCCCATTGTCTGTCTGTCGACAGCAGGGACACGGGTTCTGCACAGCTTTCTACCTGGTAGAGTCCCCCCTGACCATGGGATAGCTCTTTATGTCGATCTAGCCGTGTTAATGATTCTGACGCCCAAGATTTTGGTAGGTCTAGATCCGAACATCTTAGTTCCTTATCCATTGAAAAACACCCTTCAGGGCCACATGCCTTGCCTTCCTCGTCCTCATGGAAGGCTTCCCTGTCCTCATTTGACATATCATGTCCCCGACTCGTGTGACTTTCACCATTCTAGTCTCTATTTCAAATCATCCTGTCCATAGACAAAGCTCTATGCTTGAGTCAGAACAAGCCTCTCATATTTTAAATTTGTCCATCCTGCGTACAATGTGCGGTCTGTCATATCTGCATGGGTGCAAGCTGTTGATTACATAGCCTGCTTAACACTTAATTATTTGCCAGCGATGCACTCACTTGTTTGTGATTTATGACTTTCCCCATTACTCCTGAATATTTTCTCTCTTGAATCATCTTTGGCCTTTGCAAGCTTTTCCTCGAGCCAGCATAGAATGTGCGATAGCTGCCTCATTGTTGTCTGGTGATCGCACTGCTACTTCCACTTGTTCCCAAACACCTTTCATAACTACTTTAAACAATCTTTGCTTATGACCATAGGAAAATATAATTACTGTTCTCTCATTTTAAATATACAAAAACATTCTGTGTGTGTGTGGGTGTGTGTGTGTGTGCAGTGTGCAAGGATGTATTGTCTGTAATGTACTGATTTCTTATACTTTCATGACATCATGTGTGCACATGAGCATATATGTGCATGCGTGCATGTGTGCATGATTGTGTTTATACATATTTACATCCTCTTCCATGTCAGTGCATTTACATGAATGCCTTGCCCATGTTGGCATGATTTGCAAGCACTTTCTTCAAGGTTCACTGCTTCCTTAAACTAAAACAAAAAAATGTTCAATTATTTTTCATATATTCATCACGTTTTTGTCAGCAACCAAAAAATAGCTTTCTAATTTATTTTATCTGTTTCCTCCTTGATAGATATCTGCTATACCTAATTGCAAAATCCTCCACTAGCACATTCATATGTTTTTTGCCACAATTTTGCACACAAAAATACATTTTAAATCTCTGCTGCGCTACGCTTCTCTCAACTGATTCTAGACACATTATTTCCAATTTTGTCTCCATATGTCCTCAAATTTGACAAACATAATATACAGCACTGGAAACATTGCTCCCCTGCTCAGCACTTGTCTACTATATTTCAAACACATTCAATGCACTTCTTTTAAACTCACATGCATTTATACTTCATGCTACCATTGCAGTGCAATATTTCTCTATTCCCAACCCCCAGGCATCTCCTCTATCTAGTTATCTAAAACACCATCTTGTTTCCTTTTGGCAGTTTGTCTCCTTCCCTCTTCATGGTGCAATTGAAAGTCACACAGTCAACCAATGCATGATTCAATAAACTATGGACATTTCTAAATGTCCCAGGTTTTTGGCACACATAAAACCAATAACTTTAGGGGCATTTCTCAAAGTGCGTCGACCAAAAATCATTCTTCACCACCTAGCTAAAAAATGTTCCATTAATACTCCCTCCACATAAGACTCCCACCATTATTTCCCACATGATCAGTCAACGTTTTCCAATTATAAAATAGCTCCTGTAATTCTTAAACAATGTGTCAGCATGGCTTTCCCCATGCCCTGAGCTTTCCCCATGGCTCTGCTGCCATAATCTTGAATCATACAGACAACGACTTCCATTTATTCACTTCTCCTTCAGTCTAAAAGCATCAGTTTTTGAACATACTGATCACTAAGGAGTTAATTTGCTCCGTTCTCAGACACGGGCCTTCCTGACATCTGTTTATTTAATCATTTATTCATTGTCATATTTGCTGTGCAGACTGCCTGAATTGAATTTTACTCAGGAAACATTTTACTAAACAATCACCTTGTTTAACTGTGTCGGCTGTTATCTTTTTATTCCCTTAAGCAAACACTGTCCATTCTCCAGCAGTACGTGGTCTATTTTGGCCAATTGTCAAGCTATGCGCTTCCAAAATAAATCTCTTTTTCTGTACAAGAGTTACTTTTAAGCCTTGTATTTATCTCAGTTCTATTCTCCAAGCAAGAAAGAAATACACTGGCACATTTACAGATTACTCTTGTGTGCTTCACTGCCAGCTGAAGAAAACTCAAAGCCTCCATTTATCAAGACTTATCTGGTCTTCGTTTCCAAGTGAGTGCGGTTTCGTGTCATATGTGGTTAATTAAATAGTTTAACTTGTCTTTTTTTGGCAAATACAAGAATAAACCCCAAAATTACTGTATTCTGGTTCTTACAAGGGTTTAAAGAAAGATTACCACTTGTTCACCCATTTCTTCGTTTTCTCACTAAATGTTGCATTTACCATCATTTTAAACAATGCACCATGTGCATGTTCATCCATAGCTCATCGTTTCATCCCCTTTTGCCCCATTATTGAACATTTCATTTTTGGCTTGATGCCAATTTTTTTTACTCAAATAAAATGCATTTTCTTAATTCCATAATACACAAATACAGTACATAACATATAACACACAATTCAATTTAACAAACTGACAGACAGGCCGGCCACACATATCTCACTGTCTTTTCTTTAAGATCTGCCTTGCCCCTAAAAATATCCCACATGGTATTTAAATTGCCCCCTTTAAACACGTCTTTAACCAAGTCCATTGTCTACTTCACCCGTCCATAGGGCCCTAGGTGCTACTTCTGTGTTCTTTAAAACACAGGAAACCTGGGTGTATCCTTTATCGTGGCCTCTCTCACGATACCTCTTAAATTGCTTAGCCTCTCTCAAGTCAATTCTACTCAATAATTGAATTGCTTGCCCTATCCTAAAGTCAGTTGTTTAATACCGACACTCATCATCTCGAGTTACTTTACTTTCACCCCAATCCCTCGTTACTTTTAAGTTAGTGCATATATATATATATATATATATATGTATATATATATTTATTTTTATATTTTTTTTAAAAGACATTGGGCCTCATTACGACCCAGGCAGCCACGGATTGAAAGGGCCGGTAAGGGACCTGCCCCATTAATTTCAGGCCGCCCTATTCGATGTCTGCAGCGGGACCCGCTAAGGAACACCTGGTCAGACCAGGTGTCCTTAGCGGGACCCGCTAGCAGACCAGGATGCTAACAACGGGCTTGTCGTTAATGGGCTCATTGTTAGCATCCTCCCCATTCCCATTGACCCCTATGGGGCTCAAATGGGAGTGGGGATTCTTTTTTACCGGAGTCCAGAAAAGGGCAATAACCGGGTCCGCCAAGGTCGGCATGACCCAGTGATTGCCCTTTTCTGGGCTCTGGTAAGAAATCATTAACGGTGGCAGCTATGCCCTTAATAAGGGCACGGCTACCGACAGGGTCGTGATGAGGCCCATTGTTTCACAAAAGACAAGATTTCTTTTTAAAAGACCCCACTCAAAATATTTTTTCTGGAAGACCCCCAAAATATGACTCAAAATTATTTTTCTTGGAAGATTTCACAAAATAACTTTTAAATAATTTGTCTTGGAAGACTTCCAAAAATATCTCCCTCCTATCCCCAGGTGCCAAGGCGCCCTCCCAGGCCTGTGAGCCCCTTCTCCTTTAGTGATGTGTGGGCACCTGCAGTGTGCCCCCATCTCTCTCTCTCTCTCTCTCTCTCTCTCTCTCTCTCTCTCTCTCTCTCTCTCTCTCTCTCTCTTTCTCTCTCTCCCCCCTCTCTCAGTCCTGATAGCATGTGAGCTTGTACCTGTATTTCCAGATTGATTTGTAGTCCTGAAAAAAATCATCTTAGGACTCATGGCTCATATCTAGCCAAATGTACATAAGGCCCCAACACCTTTGTGGGTCTTGGCACCACGGAATTAGGAAAGGGAGGCTGAAGCACATTAAGATGGTCAGACTGGAGTTTCAAAGTCTATTCTTTGCGGCAGAGCAGAACACATGATACAGCATACTGAAGATAAATCTGTAACTCCCAACTTTCTCTGTCTCTCAGCCCCTTTTATACAATCTAGAAAGGTGAGGTAATTCAATAATCAATGTACACCCCTTTTCCTGCCTGTGATTAGTTGGCCTACCTGCCACTCAGACACAGTCTGAGCAGGTTTCATCTAATTCATTCTACACCAGTGGCCTGTTAATGAACTTCTCTAAAAAAAAAAGTTATCCACTGACCTCAACATGACTGGCAGAAATCGACCATTTTGTATGCTTAAGCATCCATTTTAGGGTTGGCTGACTTGTCATATCAAAAAACGGCTGACCACATTATAAAATGCCTAACCAACTTAGTTTTACCCAAAACGTGGTCCCTGCTCAATTTTGAATCTGGTCTGTTTGATCATTTATGATAACCATGTACTGCTTAACATATTTTATACTATGCACGACATTCTGACCCCACAAAATAGATCACCTTTAAAGCGCTTATCTGAAAGGCACTACATTTCTGATTTTCA
Source organism: Ambystoma mexicanum (assembly GCF_040938575.1). Lineage (NCBI taxonomy): Eukaryota > Metazoa > Chordata > Amphibia > Caudata > Ambystomatidae > Ambystoma > Ambystoma mexicanum. Next base: position 21,939,410 of record NC_090924.1, read on the forward strand.
GAGAATTTAGAGTCATTGATCAATCCGACAAGTTATCAAAATTCGGTTTAAGGGGAGGGGTCTATCTCCAATACATTCAGTTTGAGAGGGGGAGGTATGACTACCTACTATATACATTTTTTCGCTTTAACTTAAGGAAGATGTCATCACCTGTCTCCAGAATAGAATGAATCTTAAACTCATCCATCCTAGTGAACAATAGACCCATCTCAACCCTATCATTTGAATCCGTCTTAGAAAGGGATGTCGCAAAGCAAGTACTGGAGTGCAGCAAGGAATGTGCCCACTTCCTTGTCTCGCTATTGGGATTCAGAACTGCATGGACTGCCAAGTCAACGCTTCTTGATACCACGTAAGAAATCTTGCAGAAGCTGGGAATCATTCTACTAGATCTTTCAGCGTCTATAAAACAATGGGCATTTCTATCATTCTAATTAGGCTAGAATCACATATTGGCATCAAAGGGAATGTGCTAAAATGGGTAGCATTTTAATGGCATAAACGATCAGTCAGGCCCGAGGGGTTGGAGGTGTGAATTAAGTTCTAACATAATGACCTTCCATTGTGGTGACTCCAGGGTTCATTGATCATCTCCCTATCGTTTAATGTTTCAGTTGTGCCCATAAAATACATCTTGAAACATTTTGATATAGGTTTTTCTTCAGATGATGTGCAACTAAGATTTCAAATAGAAAATATCCATCAAATTCATATGCTTAAAAGCTTGGTGTGCCTATCCTTCATACATTCTGGGAGATGTCCAAGCCAATTCCGTGTCAAGCATGATAGAATGGAAAGGATATTCTGTGAAGTTGTGGGGTGCATTTAGGCCCTTGCAGAAATCCACCAAAGGAAGTGCTCTGCATTATTTTACCTCCATTTTAACCATCTGAAATTGACCTGCATGCAGAACGGCGCCACATTTGCTGTTCTGTTTTCTGAATACTGAAGCTGCACACATGACATCCGAGATGGTATTGCAATTTGTTCATGATTTCATTTTGAAAAAATCACAAAGTTGTGCTCTTCATGAAAACCCACCCTGGCATGCTTAACTTCTGCGGAGGCCATACATTTCCAGACAGCTCATGTACTGGGAAATCACTTTAAAGGAAAAGAATTTGGATTTCCATTTAAACACGGCCTGTGTTCTTTTGCTAGAAACCATTGCACACAAACTACAGTAAATGAAAGGAATAACACAGTGTTTCTTTCTCATGTCAATTTCAAAGAGATGTTTGGCAGTATATCTTTATGTGTCCAGAAACTGACCATATCTGTGAAAGTCCTCCAGAAGGCAAATTGAAGTGTAAATATGTGCAGCAGAAGCCGCATTTCTGAAAGTGACATCGAAGAAAAATTAACCCATGTTTAAAACGTTGCTTTTGCCAAGCAGGAAATGCCTTTTGAAAGTGAAATGTTAAATGATGCCCTGTGCTTGCACGGACATGTCATTGAATATGGGGGATTGCTCTAAAATATACATGGTATTTATTCCCAGAAAGACTTGGTTTCTGTTGAAAAAAATAAAATACATCTTGGAAAACCAACAGAATAGGCTTGGCTCAGGCACTTACTTCAAAGGTGCTCTGCCTCCCATGGGAACAGAATTACCTCCCACAAGTGGACCAGCCTCCTGGGCCCCTGAAAGGGGCCAAGGTGTGGAATTTTGCAACCTCGTCAGACTGGCCGGCATCCCTACAGAATAGAACAAAAGAACTAAGGGGAACTAGCATTTCACAAGGAGGTGTGATTTCCTTTGACATCCCTCTCCAGCCCCAACTGCCTGGTTTCAAAGGACATCATGGAAAGCCTTTGTTCAGACTGACAATTTGGCTGTGAGGATTTGTAGTACCACCCACATCCAGGACATATTATATCTCATTGACAATAAAGGACATTATACTTTAAGACATTTTTCCCCACATTCTGAATAAGCAGCGATGTGATAGTATGACTGTTTTCATTTGATTTTTGGACAAGCACAATGAGACTATATGCAGATTTCTGGCATGTAGTGAACTGGAATGGCAAGAAAAATGCATTTCTAGGTGAAGCATAAATGGCATAGATATTAAACTTGGGGAAATATGCCAAATACTATTATGCATATCAGTAGCCATTTGCAGAATTTGAGATATTATGTTTCTTCTGAAAATGGCAACATGGTGCCAAATGACGATGCAACATCACACAGAATTGGCGTATGAATTGGCCAATTCCTTGTGAATATGGGATCTGCAAATCAGATTTTTATAATGGTGACTAGGGTAAATATGAGGATTTTGCTTCATAATGAATTTTTGTGAAAAATAACCTTGTGAGACAAAGAGAATCATAAAATGCACACACATAAGGTGGGGTCACATCCCTTGAACCAATCAGCCCAGAGCGAGGAGTCAAAACCAATAGTCTGGCCTATCCCATTCAAGGGGTGGGTCCAGAGTACTTCCTGCACAGATTGTAAAATTCACTGATGTCATTCTGGCTATTTAAGCGAGAGACAGAGAAACACGAGGGACTTACTTACCTGCGTCCTGACTGACTGACTGCCTGATTTCCTGACCTGCTGACTCAAACCCATCAACATGATCCAGACAAGCAACTGAAAACCAGACCCCAAGATCCAGGAATGCAGAGATACATCCCACTATCCAGATCCAGGCAGAACCGCCTATTTAGATCTAGGCATACCCAATAATCCAGGCAGAAAAGGAAAGGCAGCTGATCCCCTTTTGGAGAACCCAGTGACCAGACCTTTTGCCCAGCTGACCCATCCCGCTGTCCACGGTGACCAGACCTTGCCCAGCTAACCCATCCTGCTGTCCTCAGTGACCTGACCGTGCCCAGCTATTCCAATCCAGCAGAGCCTAGCTGACCCAGTAACCAGATCTCTTGACCCTGCTGCCCGTGACCAGATTCTTGGCCCGTTGTCCAGAGACCTTGCTGGCTGTCCAAAGTACCAGACTCAAGTTTGACTTGTAAGTATCCTATCACCCAGTAGCCAAAAACTGCATATCCTGCTCTTTCACCTTGCATCCTGTTAAAATACTAATAAAATCCCACAAAAACCCTAGTCATTTCCCAAATTGCTAGTATCCTCTGTTCACCCTTTCCCTCGAAAAATCTGTGTTAGCCTATATCTGTTACCATATTTCTTTTAAATTTCCTTCAGTTACCTGTGTAAGTCCCTAGTATTATTTGGAATAAATCAATTATATCCCCATTGAGAATTAATGTTCATTATTTTTGCCCTTCGAAAAAAACAATTTTGTTGAGAGTTTTTACTAATTATAGACTTAAAATATAGTCTCATTAGAACTAATCATTGTGTAAACAAAACCGAATTTACTCATGTATTTTGCTTTTCTTTAAAATCCAACTTGCATTTCCCATAAAATAAAACCCCTACTATCATCCTATAAAGAGTTATCCCTTCCCCTCAGTATCCTATCTGTTTTGAGTTTTGTTCCTCATCCCAAAAACCAATTTCCGATTTTGACTGCTAAGCCCATTTTCTTAGCTTTTTGCAAGTTTAAAGCCTGTGTGAAATAAGTAATTGTGATTTTGCCGCATGTGATTTCTGTTGCATTGTTTTCCTCCCAAAATCGATTTTCTCACCTGTGTTCACGTTGCTTTATTACCCTGCTCAGTAGCCTGCAAGTGTCCATGTCTCTCTTAGTACAGTCACATGAATTTCTGTCCTAGCTATCTGACTGCAACTGTAACTGACATAAAAGTAACAAGTAAAATCCGAGTGTGCCATTTTGCTCCTTTTGAAGGTTGTTATTTTCTTCTTTGCCCTCCTATCTTGAGGTGGTGGTTAGAATTTCAAAATCAGTTTGTCCCTCTTCATTGTGACTCCTTGCCACTACTTTCCATCCACAAAGAATTTAGCTAGCCGGTGTTTGGGGTAAGTGTTGCAGGGGGAGTGCTTAACTAGTGTGCTATCTGTCATTTTGAAGAAAAGTAATTTTGTTTCTGTTTATTCTGTTAGGAGTGTGTAACTTTATTGGGGGATGTTTGCATGTATACTGCTACACAGTGGTGGCTGCTGCCCTAATTTTGATTTGACTAATTTTCTGTGAATTCTAAACATTTATAAATATGTCATTGCTACACACCAGTCTGGTTCATAGTCCATTGTGACACAGGGTATTTGTTAAGGTGGGTGTGAGACGGGTTGGGACCCATGTCAAACTAGAATCCAAAATCAATAAAGATAAAAAGCGTTTTTATTGTGCTCCACATTCCTTGCCAGTAGAAAGAGTCCTTGTCCGGAGTGTGCTGTGTCGTAAATCCGTTACAGAGTGGTATTTGCAGCAGCATTCCCAAGCGTTGGCCTAAATTTAGGCACTATCAACACACTAACCTCAGTGGTAGAAGGGTCTAGAAGTAACACTGGAACAATTGCTTCCCCTTCCCTTTAAGAAACATATTTCAACCACAGTGAAAATCAGTAAATTTACACTAAATGTCCATTGAAAACCGCTCCTTGCATTGGAGATGAATCCTACATTCCAATTGGTCCTGGCACATATTTGATTCAAATTCTATTACTGTAACAGCCTTCTTTTCGTTCTCCCCCAAAAAAGAAATGAATAAACTACATGATGTTGAGAAAAGAGCAGCCCCCTACCCCTCCCCGCCCATGATCTTCAATTTGGTTATAAATACCAGATTACCGCAGCTCTCTTAAACTCACACTGGACTCTTATCCAGAAGAGAACAAAGCTTAAATGTGCAACATCAGGTGCCATGATGCTGAACACACTCCTGCAGGAACTGCAAGCACATGAAGACTACCAGAAATTCAGGAACAGCCTAAACACTCTTCTCTTTAGGAAATCGTATAATGTGGTATAACCAGTGTTAGGACAGAATGATCCTGCTACAGGATGATGGCACTTACTTTTCCAGGCCTGCTTGGTCCTAAAATAATATGTCTACTAAGTCCGAAATGTGTCTCAAATAGCATGTTAACGATTTCAACTGTAATGTGTGCTGTTGCACAATCTCTTGTGTATTTTACACTACCCTTGCTCTTTTTCCTTTTCCCCAATTCTCTCTGTGTGGGCTCTTGCATATTTTGTATTCCAGTAGCATGTTTTAAATCTTCAGATAGATAGATAGATAGATAGATAGATAGATAGATAGATAGATAGATAGATAGAGTGGCAGCACATGCCACATAGTATGAGTAATATTCTCATCTTGTGATCTCTGCCCCAACTGACATGTGATATGGTGCTGATGCGGCACCCTATCTGCTGTGCTTTTTTCTCCAAACATGCCGGAGCCTATGGCATAGAGAGCACATCTTGTGCTCCACACTTTAGAAGCAGTGGATGATTGAATTCTGAAGTATGATTGCGTGCTCGTATGTGAATGCATGGATGCCTGTATTTCTCTGTGTGAATGGGGGTATGCATGTATTTGTTAGAGAACATAGGAGAGCATGAGCAAGACTGCACGTGTCAGGTATTGTTTGTATATATATATCGTTATGATTGCCTGGTTGACTTCAGCCTCGTACAGTGTATATGTTACAGTTTATGTGAAGAATGCACGTGTGCATGATTATGTGTGTGTAAGTGTGCGTTTTTTACATAGGGAGTGATAGTGTGTCTGGGCATGTAAAAATCACACTAAGAGTAATATGTCAATTCCCACAGTGCTGCTTTCTATGGTGGAACCATTCAAAGAGTGACCTTATGAGGTCCACGACTCTATGAGAACTCATGCACAAAAAGCTAAACATGGTTTTCAGACAAAAAAGTGCATTTGTTTGTGTTTATATAAGTTTGTGTGGGTGTGTATGTTGGTATGGTGGGAGTGCATGGGCATATTGTAGCAACATTGCATATGCATACATGGACATATTGAGGAAATAAGATATGGATGCCCGATTCCATGATGGCAATACGTAATATATAGTTCCAGGTTATATAAAAGCACACACTCATATAGTGAGGCTCCCTCTATATCAAGCATGTAACTGACATTATAAGGGTCATTCATAGAATTCAGCGCACAAGTAGCGCACGCGGCTGGCGCACAGCGTGCGCGTGCGATAGTCTGCGCCAGCCGCGTGCGCCAAAACCGAATCCGGCGCACAGCGAATTCATGGATTTTAGCTTCCCCAGGCAGCCGTGGCGCACAGTGGCGCAGCGACTCGCTGCAGCGCCAGTTACGCCCCCAGGAACGCCCCTTGCGCTGGGAAATCTCATAAAAATCACAAACCAGCGCAAGGGGCTGCGCTAACCCTGGACCATCACGGCAAACGGCCCATGCGATTTTCAAGGGTGCGCGGGAAGTTTCACACGTCAAATCCCAGGCTACGTCCATTTCAGGGGTGCGCGGGAAGTTTCACACGCGAAAAGCCAGGGTACGTCCATTACAGGGGTGCGCGGGAAGTTTCACACGCGAAAAGCTAGGCTATGGGAATTCCAGGGGTGCGTGGGAAGTCCCACACGCGAAAAGCCAGGGTACGTCCATTACAGGGGTGCGCGTGAAGTTTCACACGCGAAAAGCTAGGCTACGGGAATTGCAGGGGTGCGCGGGAAGTCCCACACGCGAAAAGCCAGGGTACATCCATTACAGGGGTTCGCGGGAAGTTTCACACGCGAAAAGCTAGGCTACGGGAATTCCAGGGGTGCGCGGGAAGTCCCACACGTGAAAAGCCAGGGTACGTCCATTACAGGGGTGCGCGGGGAAGTTTCACACGCGAAATCCCAGGCTACTTCCATTTCAGGGGTGCGCGGGAACGTTTCACACGCGAAATCCCAGGCTACGTCCATTTCAGGGGTGCGCAGGAAGTTTCACACGCGAAAAGCCAGGGTACATCCATTACAGGGGTGCGCGGGAAGTTTCACACGCGAAAAGCCAGGGTACGTCCATTACAGGGGTGCGCGGGAAGTTTCACATGCGAAAAGCTAGGCTACGGGAATTCCAGGGGTGCGCGGGAAGTCTCACACGCGAAAAGCCAGGGTACGTCCATTACAGGGGTGCGCGTGAAGTTTCACATGCGAAAAGCTAGGCTACGGGAATTGCAGGGGTGCGCGGGAAGTCCCACACGCGAAAAGCCAGGGTACGTCCATTACAGGGGTTCGCGGGAAGTTTCACACGCGAAAAGCTAGGCTACGGGAATTCCAGGGGTGCGCGGGAAGTCCCACACGCGAAAAGCCAGGGTACGTCCATTACAGGGGTGCGCGGGGAAGTTTCACATGCGAAATCCCAGGCTACTTCCATTTCAGGGGTGCGCGGGAACGTTTCACACGCGAAATCCCAGGCTACGTCCATTTCAGGGGTGCGCGGGAAGTTTCACACGCGAAAAGCCAGGGTACGTCCATTACAGGGGTGCGCGGGAAGTTTCACACGCGAAAAGCTAGGCTATGGGAATTCCAGGGGTGCGCGGGAAGTCCCACACGCGAAAAGCCAGGGTACGTCCATTACAGGGGTGCGCGTGAAGTTTCACACGCGAAAAGCTAGGCTACGGGAATTGCAGGGGTGCGCGGGAAGTCCCACACGCGAAAAGCCAGGGTACGTCCATTACAGGGGTTCGCGGGAAGTTTCACACGCGAAAAGCTAGGCTACGGGAATTCCAGGGGTGCGCGGGAAGTCCCACACGCGAAAAGCCAGGGTACGTCCATTACAGGGGTGCGCGTGAAGTTTCACACGCGAAAAGCTAGGCTACGGGAATTGCAGGGGTGCGCGGGAAGTCCCACACGCGAAAAGCCAGGGTACGTCCATTACAGGGGTGCGCGGGGAAGTTTCACACGTGAAATCCCAGGCTACGTCCATTTCAGGGGGGCGTGGATAGTTGAACACGCTACTCCGATCGTTGGGTCTTCACAGGTCTTCCCTGTACAGCCTCCACGTCCCCTGCATGCAGTCCACACCACAGGGGATTACCCTGCACACCTGCTCATGACTCCCACCCCCCAGCAGTCATGGGGCACCCTCCACCAGGCCCCCACCCATGTCTCCCACCACCCCCACCCCCCAGCAGTCATGGGGCACCCTCCACCAGGCCCCCACCCATGTCCCACTCATGCCTCCCACCACCCCCACCCCCCAGCACTGTGGGGCACCTGCCAGCAGGCCCCCACTTATGTCCCACTCATGCCTGCCACCACACCCACCCCCCAGCACTGTGGGGCACCTGCCAGCAGGCCCCCACTTATGTCCCACTCATGCCTCCCACCACCCCCACCCCCCAGCACTGTGGGGCACCTGCCAGCAGGCCCCCACTTATGTCCCACTCATGTCTCCCACCACACCCACCCCCCAGCACTGTGGGGCACCTGCCAGCAGGCCCCCACTTATGTCCCACTCATGCCTCCCACCACCCCCACCCCCCAGCACTGTGGGGCACCTGCCAGCAGGCCCCCACTTATGTCCCACTCATGTATCCCACCACACCCACCCCCCAGCACTGTGGGGCACCTGCCAGCAGGCCCCCACTTATGTCCCACTCATGCCTCCCACCACCCCCACCCCCCAGCACTGTGGGGCACCTGCCAGCAGGCCCCCACTTATGTCCCACTCATGCCTCCCACCACACCCACCCCCCAGCACTGTGGGGCACCTGCCAGCAGGCCCCCACTTATGTCCCACTCATGCCTCCCACCACACCCACCCCCCAGCACTGTGGGGCACCCTCCACCAGGCCCACACAGATGTTCCCCTGCCAATAGGAAATCACAATACAGATCCCAGGATCCCATGGGCAACCACATCCCACCCCATGTCACCCCAGTCCATACACACATCCATTCAAAAATCAAATACCCATTACATGATACATAACCAATGAGCAGTATGCGCATGAGTCCAAGTCCGTCAGACTCACACAATGGCAACACATGACTGTGAAAACCCAGATTGTGACAGTCAACAAACCAATGAGAGAAGTCCACACAATAGAATCAAAAGAACAATGTATTAAAATGTAAGAAGGAAAAAAAAAGAAACACCTAAATGAATACACAAAGTAACAGGTAAAAAACAAAAAAAATCTAATGAAATGTGAAATCCAAAAGAACGGGTGCAAAGTTAATCAAAATGGAAATCAAAAACAAACACATTGCCCCATGGTCCAAATAATAAAATCGAAAATATCCACAAACTATGTACAAAGATGATTGTCCGGGTCCAATATCCCTAAAAACCATAAAATGAAACCTACCCAAAACCTAACTAATGCTAACTATATACAAAAAACGTGGGCCATTGTCCAATCAACCCAAATAATAAATAAAAATAAAGGAAACCTAATATCTACATAACTATATACAAAGGCGGCGGGCCAGTCCTGCGGCTCACTGAGAGATGTTATGGGCCAGGGCATCATCGAACTCCCTTTCTATCTCCCCGAGGCGTTCATCCTCAATGGCCCCGAGGGCCCGCAGGGCTGACGCAGTGTCCACCTCCAAGCCCCTGCGGATCTCCTCGAGGCACTCGGCACGCCTCAGGGCCCTCTGCATGGAGTCCACCGCCCTGACCATAGCGAGCCGCCCCTCTTCTGCCCGCCGCCTCTCCGCATCTATTGCGTGGCCTAACCGCTGCCACACGGAAGACACATTCTGTCCAGGGTCCTCCTGCCCTCCAGCCGATGGCTGCCCCTCCGATGTTGATGGCCCCGAGCCATGACGCCTCCCACGTCGCTGCCGCTGCCTCTGCAGCCACTGCCTCTGCCAGCACGACGGCATCCAGGCTGATGGTATCCACCGACGCCGTTGTGCACGTGCCCTGCCTGATGATGCCGGCACATCCTCCACCTGCAGGGGTCCAGTTGCCATGGTGTCCACACCAGCTGGACCACCGACTCCCGACTGTGGCAGGGATGGGATCCCCACTGAGCCGGCTGCATTGGTCGGGGCAGGTCCACAGGGGGCCCTGGTGTCAACTGGGCCAGAAGACGGCAAGGAGAACGACCGGCGCATACTTTCCACAGAGGAGGAGATGCCCGACACATTGGCCATCACCTGCAGAAAACCCGCGCCAATGGCAGATCCCAACTGGGCCACGTCGGCACGGTGCTCTTCGTGATGATGTGCGTGCTCCTCCCGGAAGCACGCACGTCATCACGAATGACCCCCATGCGCAACGCGACCCCAATCAGGACCTTTTCCATGCGCCCACGGGTCCCCTCATCCGCAGGTGGAGGGGAGTCAGATGACATAGACACCCCCTCCACCTGCGGACGGGCCTGGGACGGGGCATCCATGCTTGTGCATGGTGGTGCACTCACAGGGTCAGGGACAGCGACATGCACAGGCACCTCCATGGTGACCTGTGCTGCCTCCTGCCCCTGGCCCTGGACTGCACCACTTGCACCAGCAGGGATGCCCCCACCAGGCCTCAGGTGTGCCTCAGTCTCGGCCGCCTCCTCCTCTGTAGAAACCACCAACCTGGATGGCTCCTTGCCCTCTTCCGCTGTAGCTGGCCCCTGTGGGGGCTCACCCACCCCTTCCGCCGCAGCCGTGGGGGCATCCCCGCCGTCTACCTCCACAGCGCCGTCTCCGCCCTCTCCATCACTAGCCGCTGCATAGAGGGAGACATAGAACACAAGCATCAGGGCACTGTACAATGGTCCCCTACACAGGAAGCAATATCAGATGACTGGCAATGGTAAAGTACACTTCTATCATGTCCCTCCACAACACATGGGTCAGGCAATACACACACGCAACACCCATGGTCCATGGCATGCACATCAACATACATGTCCACTGCACTCTTCTAAAGTACGATGTCATGGAACTCACATGCATCATTGGTCATGCAAATCACACGCACACACTTCACCTCTGTCACATCCATGTGGCCTCGTACATCACAAACACAGTGGATACAAGGATGATTAGGCAGCATCAGTGAATCTGTACAGTGTCACAGACATGTGTCATGCATCCATGCCATTCAAAAGTCACAGACATGCAGGTCAAGCACACCGACCTCGACACCATACATGTACCTGGCATCAGCATCCATCCCTCACCCACACCCATGTCCACGAACATACACTTGCATGCTCACATGTGTCCAATCTGCATAGGCCTCCTCAGGTTGCATAGCAACACATACAACAACCATGTGATCCACAAATTACTGGTCGCACATGCATCGCCATGACAACACTGCACACATACATGCCTACAAGGCCCATTCCACACATACAGCATCACACAACCAGCACACTGCAACATGCACTGTCTCACACAGCAATGCCTGCACACTTACCGCTCAACTCCAGACGGGTCTCCCTCTCAAGGACCTGGGAGTGGAGCGCTGGGTGTATGCGTGCCAGGACCCTCATTTGGATCGAACTCATGTGGCCCCGGCCCCCCTCCACGAGGCGCCGGGCCTTTGAGAGGGTCCTGGACCTGCAGTCCTCCCAACGCTTCCTGACATGTGGGTTGTCGCGGACTGCCACCCCCTCCGCGTTGATGGCAGTCACGATGTCGTCCCAGATCCGAGTCCGTCCTTCATAGTTGGCGCGGCTACTTCCGAAGAGGGCATCATACTGCCCCAGGACTCGCTCCACCAGGACCCCAACCTCGGTGACACTGAAGCTGGGGCCCCTCTGCCTCTCTGGCTGGGGGTTGCCAGTGGTGCCAGATGTTTCAGTGCCCGACATGGCAACCCCAGAGGCAGGAGTGGGTGGGCAACTTGGTCCTGGGGCTGGGCTGTGGAGTGGTGTTCTTCCAGTCGGGAGTCTTCAGTTCCAGCAGGGGTGGACACAGCAACTGTACGCCTGCAGATGGCTGATGTGCAGGCACCAAATGGCAGGGCACGGTGGCAGCAGGCAGGCAGGCAGGCAGCAGCAGATGGCACGTGGGAGGCTGCTCGGGGCACTGGGGGGCAGTAACTCGGCCTTCTGGGCAGGAGCGTGGTCTTCCGTGTGTGAACGCGTGGCCAGCTTGATACGGAGTGAATTGGCACGTGAAAATCATGCACGTCTGCGTGGAATCCGAGGAAAGGCCCTCAGCGCGTAAGCACGTCAGCACGCGTACGCGATTTCATTGGTCCAAAGGGCCAGGCGCGTAAGCGCGTCTATAACGCACGGCCGTTTCCCAACCCGCGTGATTGGTCCAAAGGGCCAGGCGCGTAAGCGCGTCTATAACGCACGGCCGTTTCCCAACCCGCGTGAAAAAATAAACCTCCCGCGCGAGCGCGTCAGCACGCGTACGCGATCTCATTGGTCCAAAGGGCCAGGCGCGTAAGCGCGTCTATAACGCACGGCCGTTTCCCAACCCGCGTGATTGGTCCAAAGGGCCAGGCGCGTAAGCGCGTCTATAACGCACGGCCGTTTCCCAACCCGCGTGAAAAAATAAACCTCCCGCGCGAGCGCGTCAGCACGCGTACGCGATCTCATTGGTCCAAAGGGCCAGGCGCGTAAGCGCGCCTATGACGCACGGGTGTTTCCCAACCCACGTGAAAGAAACACAAGCCAGTGTCAATGCGTGTGATTGGAGGCTGGCCCTTCAGCGCCTACACGCGGAAGTGACGCAGGACCTGTGGGCCTGCATAAAAGGTACATGTACAACGCCATTTCCTTGTACGTGCTTTTCGTGGAGAGCGAGTTGGTGTATTCTGTACTTCTTGTCAGTTGACACGCGATTTACTTCACGGCGTTCAAAGGTCGTACTCCCTGTTACCTCTGACAGCTTTTTCTCTATTGCTCTTTTTCCTGGGCCTGTTTCCTCACACAGCGTTCCCTTCTACTGTTGTCCTGTCTCCTCAGACAGCGTCCCATTCTTCTTTTGGCGGGGGTGTTGCCAACGCGCACACGCGCGTCTTTTTGACGCATTTCTCCCTGGCAGACGGTGAGTTGCGCACGCATCTATCATCTGTGCTTGCCACGTGTGTCACGTACCTCTTCAGAGGTCAATCTAGGCTGCGTGTGACACGCATACGTTCATTCTTGTGTTACTGGATGCCACAGCGTAGTGCAGGGTTTTTTATACGCACACGTGGTCTAGGAGGGGTATCGTGCATGTTCCTTAACTTTTTTGGGGTGTCTGTGCGTTGCGTGACCCGTCATCTTTCCCCAGGGGTGTCATATAGCCTTGCCACTGCACTAGGGTACGAATACCATCTGGTACCCAACCCCTTTGACACCCAATTGCCCAGGACAATTGTGCACACCCACTCCCATACGCACAATAACATCAGTGCCATGGTTGGGAGGCGTGCAAGCCGTAAGGGTGGCAAAGGTGGCCGAGCCACACGTGGTGGCCGTGGAGGATCCACTAGGGGACGTGGTTGTGACTTGCAGGGTGCCCCTGTCCCCCCCAGTCTGGAGGACCAGTCAGGGACACCCATGCCCCCCCCCTCCCACCCCCCCCAGGTTGAGGGTCATGTGGCTGATACCAACCCTGATCAGCCCTTGTTGGACCAGCCCATTGTGGCACCAGACCTGTCCGAGGGTGACTCCATCGCTGACATCCAGGTCAGCAGGTCCACTGCACGTGCACCGGTGCACATTGGTGTCATCAGGACACGCGCATCTATGCCAGATAGGTCATCTGCTGCCCCCCGTGGGCAGGGTGTGGCTCCATCCACCCCACCTCTCATACACCCTGCCAAGACTGTGTCGGTCCTAGTTCATGCACCTCAGATCAGGCCTGACCCTATCCCTCTACCCCCAATGCCTGCACCTACTCCCATGCTGAGTGTGCAATCCCACACACCCAGTACTGAGTCCACCACGGCTCCTGCCCCTAGTGTCCACAGCGGCGTAGGACACTCTGGATCCCCACCCCCTTCCAAGCGGAAGAGGAAGAGTGCACGTCCGGCACAGGCTGATGCCCCAGGCACGGCTGCACAGTCCGGCCCATCAAGGAAGCCCAGCTTCACAGACGCCGAACTGAATGCACTTGTTCAGTATGTGTCAGACCATGATAGGGAAATGGTCATCGTTGCAGGGTCCAAGACCACACATGCCAGACGCCAGGCACACTGGCAGACCATTGCTGACAAAATAAGTGCCCTTGGAGTAGTGAGGCGCACAGCTAGTGATTGCCAGAAGCGCTGGAATGACCTTAAGCGCAGGGCAAAGGATAAGCTGGCCTCAAGTCATGCCGCAACCTTGGTGACTGGAGGTGGGTCCCCAGCACAGGAAATAGAACTCACACCACACGAGTCCGTAGCTGGATCCTACGTCACCGAGGGACAACTCCAAGGTGTGGGAGATCTCCCTGATTACGAGGCATCATCCGGTGAGTGCACATGCATGTGTGTTATATCCATGTGCATGGTGTGTGTGCGAAGCCTTCATGTTGGGTGCCTGTCAAGGGGGTGTGTGGCAGAGTTGATAGTGTCACCCATGTGCCTCATCCAGTATGTTCAGTGCAACACCATGTGCCCACACCACTATCCCTACTGGCAACAGTGCACATATGGCCCTACACCATGGAAGTTCCCCTTGAATTGTCATTTTGTCACGACATTGTTGCTCATTCTCCCCTGTCTATTCATCTTATGTCTTACATACCATTCCTACACTTTCCCCCAGCCATTCAAGTTCCATCGTCACATGCCTGACATGCAATGATACCACATGCTAATGCGTCCTCTGTATATACATGGCACTCAACATGCTGTCATACTCTGGAATTTGCCTTGACACCCACCTCCTACCTGTGTGCTCTTGTTCCGTCTGGTTTCAAGCCCCATTCCCTCACACTCCATGCTGCTCTTCATGGTCTATCTTCCCTGACTTCTACTGTTCAGACCATCGTGCCCTACTCACGACACCTGCTTGCAAACAGTCAAATGAGGGCACCCTGCCCTCCAATGCGACCCACCCTATTGCTGACAAGTACATCTGAGCCTACTCAAGGTTAACTCTCACTGACATCTGCTCATACATGCCTTTGCCTGTCCCATGGACCCTTCACATGGTCCCAGTCCTCTCTCCTTGCTCCTCTTCCACCATCAATGGTGTGACCCGTTGGGGTGTACTCTTGGCCTCCTTCCAATCCTCAGAGGCCACAATTGATGTGTATGGTAATGGGAGCTTCTCAGTCCAAGGCCCTCAGGCCAACCTTATTTTCCTTGACAAATGCTACCCACATCTCATCAACTTCCTTTCCTCTCCTGCTGTCCCCCCTCCTCTCTCCTCATCTATCCTGCACTGCCTCCCTGCACCCTCCCATGATCCTTCTCCGCCTCCCACTCCAACTCCTACACATGCTGCACCTCTGATCTGTAGCACTCCCCGTAAGTCCTACAAGGCTGTCAACCTCCTCCACATTTACACTCCTTACTCTGCCGCTGCATCAGGCATTCCTCCAATATATGTCACTTACATGAGGTAATGCACCTTGACATCCTTGGTCTCATGGAAACATGTCTGACGGCCAGCTCTGTCTGCATCTTTGACACACTCCTACCTGACGTTCAGGAGATCCTCTCCTTGGCCCGGCACTACTGTGCAGGGGGGGGGTGTGCCCTTGCCTTCCCTGAGGGTATTCCTGCCACTGTCACTCCTACGTAGACCTACTCCCCTCTGGAATGGCTTGTGTGACGCCTCTCTCCATCTCACCTCGACATTCACAAACTGTGCGTACTGTGTATCAGAAAACTGGTCAAATGTACTACTTCCTTTCTGAGTGGCCTCACCTCTCCTCCTCACTCATGTCCCCAGACACTGAAATCCTCTTCCTTGGTGATGTACGCATCCACCTGCATGCTTGTTGTCCCCCCCACGTGACTTTTCCGTGACCTCAGCAACTCCCTATCACCCTCTAAACTCCCGTCTGTCGCTACTCATTCTGCAGGGCACACTCTTGATGCTCTGATCTCATCTGACCTTCCCCTCTCCATCCCTCTCTGCACTCCTCTCTCCTGGAGTGATCACTTTCTCCTCTCCTCCCACCTCACCCTCACCACCCCACAGGCAAAGCCACCCTCACCACAGTCACACACCTTCTTGGTATTCCAACCCATGAAGTGTGTGTCAGTCGAGGCTTATGCTGCCAAAATCCCCCCCCCATCCAGCTCCCCCTTAGGCTCACTCCCATCCTGACAGGGCCCACTCCATGCTCCACTCTATGTCAGGTACACTGGATGTCTTTGCCACGGTCATGACAATCCGCCTGAAGCCCCATGCCAATGCTGACTCCTGGCATGACTCGGATCTTGTGAACCCAAAACACAGGTGCCGGGTGGCAGAGAGGAAATGGCCTGCATCATGCTCATCCTCTGGCAAACTGGCCTGCCGCCTGCTCCAAAGGCAATAGCGTCTCACCCTTCTCACCAAGATGAGAGCCCCAATCCAAGGGCACATATCTGCGGCATCTGACAACTCTGCAGGACACATTGAAATCTGCAAGGACCTTGCCGAGCCAGATGCAGTGTGTACCTCCCCTGTCCCCTCCGAGCCCACAGCACTGCATGACTGTCTCTGTACCCCTATAGGCCACCCCCCAGCACTTGTCTGCGCCTACCACCATCTGCCCTCGACGTTAAATCCTACTTACCTTGTACAGCACTTCCAGCCGCAACTTCCCCTTGCACTTCATTGTGCCACCCACCTCTGCACTTGCGTTACATGAATGACACCAGCACCAGTAGGATTGTTGAATGGCATCCCCTTCTGCCCCACCACCCCTCAGTGCTCCGCTGTACCTTCATACATTTCTGTACAGGTGCTTCACGAATGCTATATGAATCCATTACAGGTGATGGGGAGGTGGAATCTCATTGTTTACTGCATTTTGTTAATGTTGACAAGGCACTGTGCATCGTGGCCAATTGGGACTAGAAGATCCATGTCCAACATGTTAACTTCTTGATGTGATGAAGCAATGTCAGGACCAGAGTGGCCAAAATCCAAATTAGTTACCCTCCTCTCCCTCTTCACTTGGTGGCTATGTCACATGCCATGTGTGTGATGGCATGTGCATTTGACATGGCAATCACCGGCCAATGTGTGATGCCAGTGCTAGGCAGCATGGGGAGCAGGCGTTGCTCTCCATTCTCTGTGTCATCATTGTGTGCCCTGAGCCTCCCCTCCAGACCCAGTGATGGTGAATGCATAGGAGGTTTCCCAGTCATGTGGGACATGTGTCATTGAACTACTGGCTCTGTTGTTCATCAGCCCTTGTTGTATGCCATGGTGCTAATGCCTGTTTCCATTTCTCTCTTTCATGTCTTTGCAGGGGACGACGCACTTGTTGATGCTGGGGATGTGGTGGTGGAGCCGTCCCAGGAGGGCAACCCGGGCCGACCTTCCACAAGTGAGGGACGTGGTGTGTTTGTGGGTGAAAACCCACAAGTGCTGCAGGTCGTGCTGTCGAGGGGTGTCTCTGGGGGTTCCTCCCCCGAGCAGTATTCAGGTGTAGACTCGGAGGATGACACCTATGTGCAGTCGCAGGTGAGTGTTCTTGGGAGAGAATCTCCTCTGTCCGACCCACCTGCAGCCGGGTTATTGCCCTCAATGGGGATGTCAGTGTCGGCAGCTCAGCCTCCGGTGGTTACGGATGCAGGGCCACACCACACAATCTCTGATCCTGTTCCTGGGGCTGCAGATCAGAGAGGGAATGCAGTCCTGCAGCCTGAGGCTTTGCCGGCACAGCAAGGCGCAGTCCGCCTTGCCCCAGGCAGGTGTGGTGCCCGCCAACGTGGTGGCCGTATGCCACCTGGCAATAACGCTTGGGAGCAATCCATCTACGGTATGGCCACCCAACAGGCAGCATCATCCGAGATGATTGCACAGGCCATGGATAGGGTGGCCACTTCCATTGTCCCCCCAGAAAGGCTGATGGAGCGACTGGAGCAGGCTACAGAGTCCATCTGCCAGGCACACAGGGAGGACATGTTGGCGTCCAACATGGACAGGCGGGCAGGACTGGCGACTCTGCGGGAATCACTTTCCATGGAGTCCCAGCGCCACAGGGAAGGCCTGAGGGAAGAATTCCATCACCTCAGGTCGACCCTGTCAGAGCTTGAGGCTTCATCCCATAGAAGGACAGAGGAGCAGCTGGAGCGTCTGACACGGACGCTCTCGGCCGAGATGCAGGCAACTCGTGCGGAGGTCAGGTCATCCCGGAAGTTACTGCATGGGGACCTCCGCATGATTATAATCCAGAACCAGACCTTCCAGACCCGCCTGCTTGCAGCCATGGAGGAGCAAACTCGGGCTTTGCGTGGGCTGCCTCCCATTGTCACACCATCTTCTGAGGCAGCTCCCCCACCTCCTGAGTCAGCTGCAGGGTCTGGCCAGAGCGATAGCGACTCATCTCCCACAACAGAGTAGCCGTGTGGGCCACGAGCCTATGGGGTGTTTTTACTTCCCATGATCCACACAGGTGGATTGTGGCGTGCATCCTGTCCTCGGACCTCATAGGTGGCCCCCCCCTCCCTGCCGGCCCTTTCATGGCCATTTTTTCTTATCATATTTTTCTTTTTCAAGTGTGTTGCCTTGTGTGGGTACCTGGGCATACACTGTATTGTGGCTGGGCACATGCAGGCTTGTCCTGAGTTTGGTTTCGATGCTTGGGTACCTGGCATCCACACCCCTCCTGCTTCCGTTTCCATGGGCTTGCAAAGGGTGTGCCCAAGTGACAGCAAATTACACGGTGACATTGGACTCCCATGAGCTGTTGGGCAGTCCATAGTCAATACTGTGTAGACATTCATAGTGTACATTGTTGTTGCACCTAACTATGCATGATGGTTTGATATGTGCCTCAACTTACATATGTTACTCATGTTTTTCTGGTATTTCACACAGTTCTTCACACAGGCATACTCTCTGGAGTCAGACTACATGTCGGTAGATGTGCAGTGACACTTTTGCGTGGCGCCATCACTGTACATCTGGACGGTGAGGACATACCAGCACAATCAGGTATTGAGACTACCATTGATTACATGCATTGTGTCTTGTTTTGGTGGGCTTCAGGGTGGGTTGGTGTGTAATTTGATTGAAATGACTCTTACACAGGTGTGTAGTAGTGCCTCCATCACGGTTAGCTGTTCAAGTGCGGCTATGTTCCATTTGGGGCACTGCAATTTGTGACACCGGTGTCATGTTGTGAGGGTCAGTTTGTTTGCTCTCACATACCATGACATGGTGTCCTCTGTGGCGGGACTGTGAAGGGATTGGGTGACATGGCAATGTTGTCATGTAGCAATTCGCCTGTGCCAATGCATATTTGATGAATGGAGTTGTGTCTTTTCATAGTTATGCATTGCTGGTGTATGTGTAGGTAGGGGTGCACACATAGTGACACTTCCATGTTAACAATCTCAGGCTGATGTGTTTCTGACAGTTTATTGTCAAGAAATTTTGTGACATTGTCAGGTAGTGTCATCATTGATCGTCAGATGGTATGTGCCAGAGCAGTGTGCACTAGCCAGCACTGTGATTCCTAGGTGAAGAAGTTGGCCACCAGTTGCGTACGGGCTGCCTCCCCCCGTGCCCTTTCCCCTCCCATGCGCAGCGGGCGTGCATGTGGTTGTGGATGTGGGGGCACCACCATGTCCACGGGCAGGCCCCGGCGTGTTGCAACGTTGTGCAGGACACATGCTGCCACTATGATCCTGCACACTAGTGGGGGAGCATATAACAGCTGCCCGCCAGAACGGTCAAGGGAGCGAAAGCGTGACTTCAGCACTCCGAATGTGCGCTCCACTATGCCCCGTGTTGCAATGTGGGCTGTGTTGTACCTTACCTCGGGTGGCGTGGTGGGGTTCCGGATTGGGGTCATGTGGGGGCTGATAGGGTAGGCACTGTCCCCTGCGGAGGTGGTGATGGGTATCATTAGTGGTGTTGTGACATGACCCTGTATCTGACATGCATGCATGTGCAGTGGCATTCATGCTCACCAAGCAGCCATGTATCTCCATGCCGGCCAGCCTCTAGGTCCCGGCTTAGGGTAGACATTCTGTAGATGAAGCTGTCGTGGGTGGACCCGGGATAGTTGGCATATACTGACGTGATGATTCCCTTGGCATTGCATACAACTTGCACGTTGATGGAATGCCAGTGCTTGCGGTTTCTATAGATGTGCTCTGTTGCCCTGGGGGGACGTAGAGCCACATGGGTGCAGTCAATTGCACCAAGCACTTTGGGGAATAGAGCCACACCATAGAATTCCTGGATGCACGCCCGCCTTTCTGCAGGAGTCCTGGGGAGATATATGTGCCTGCGGACTGATGGCCGTGCAGTGATGATGTTCAAGACCTGATGTAGACAGCGTGACTGCGTGGCCTGTGACACACCACCCACTATGGCACTTGTCCGCTGAAAAGATCCAGTGCCCAAGAAGTGCAGTACATTGAGGACCTTCTGCAGGGGGCTGAGTGCTTGGGAGCACAGGGTGGGTGATGTGAGGTCATCCTCCCACTCACTGACCAGGTCCAGTATGATGTGTGCTGGAAACCTGTACCTCCCATACACCTGGTCATCAGGCATCCCGAATAGGCTGGTTCTGGGTGAGAAAATTCTGGCCCTGACTCTCCTCCTCCTCCTCCTTTGGTAACCCACAGCCACTGCTGCTAGGAACGGTATGTTCATCTTTGCACTGAGCTTGTAGGATGTTTTCACGTGAATATTTAGACGTGCCGGGTCACGTACGCCTGCTTCCTGCAGGCGTACGTCTTTCCGTATTGCCTGTTGTAATTTTGCACGTGTCGTGGCCGAGCGTGTGTGACTACATGCTCGAGGTTTACCAGGTTAAATGTACGTTATTAATATTGTAATTGTATTCAGATGTAAATGGTAACCGGGCGTTTTTCACGCGCGCTGTTGAATATGCGATTACTCGCTGTGTGCCTTTGGACCAATGAAATCGGGTACGCGTGCTGACGCGCTCGTGCGGCACGTGTATTTTTTTCACGTGGGTTGGGAAACACCCGTGCGTCATAGGCGCGCTTACGCGCCTGGCCCTTTGGACCAATGAGATCGCGTACGCGTGCTGACGCGCTCGCGCGGGAGGTTTATTTTTTCACGCGGGTTGGGAAACGGCCGTGCGTTATAGACGCGCTTACGCGCCTGGCCCTTTGGACCAATCACGCGTGTTGGGAAACGGCCGTGCGTTATAGACGCGCTTACGCGCCTGGCCCTTTGGACCAATCACGCGGGTTGGGAAACGGCCGTGCGTTATAGACGCGCTTACGCGCCTGGCCCTTTGGACCAATGAAATCGCGTACGCGTGCTGACGTGCTTACGCGGCCTTTCCTCGGATTCCACGCAGACGTGCATGATTTTCACGTGCCAATTCACTCCGTATCAAGCTGGCCACGCGTTCACACACGGAAGACCACGCTCCTGCCCCGAAGGCCGGAATCCTGCCCCCCAGAGCCCCGAGCACGCTCCCACCTGCCATCTGCTGCTGCCTGACTGCCTGCTGCCCACGTGTCCTGCTGTTTGCTGCCTGCACATCAGCCAGGGGTGCAGTTGCTGTGACCACCCCTGCTGGAACCAAAGACTCCCGACAGCTGTACCATCGCTCCACAGCCCAGCCCCAGGACCCAGTTGCCCACCCACTCCTGCCTCTGGGGTTGCCATGTCAGGGAGCACAACATCTGGCACGACTGGCAACCCCCGGCCAGGGAGGCAGAGGGGCACCAGCTTCAGTGCCACCGAAGTTGGTGTCCTGGTGGAGCGAGTCCTGGGGCAGTATGATGCCCTCTACGGACGGATGCGCCTCGACAAGGAAGGACGGACCAGGATCTGGACGGACATTGTGACTGCCATCAACGCAGAGGGGGTGGCAGTCCGAGAATTCCATCAAGTCAAGAAGCGCTGGGAGGACTACAGGTCCAGGACCCTGAACAAGGCCCGGCGCCTCGTGAAGGCAGTGGATGCCAAGGGGCGGCGGGGCCACTTGTCGCAAGATGAACTTCAGGTCCTGGAACGCATATCCCCAGCGCTCCATGTCCAGGTCCTTGGGAGGCAGACCCGTCTGGAGTCGAGCGGTGAGTGTACATGCATACTGATTGTAAGCTGTGTGTGTGGTGGTGTGCCAGGAGTGTGCATGTTGCACATGTCTTTGTGTGGCCATGTATAAATGTGTGTGTGCAGGGCTGTGAGACAAGCACATGTGTGCCTGTGATGTGTGAGACAAGGATGGTGCATGTGTGTGTGTGTGTGCTTGCAGTGCAAATGCTTGTGTGTGGGCACATGTGTTTGACTGTGCATATGAGTTGGCATGCTTGTGGTGTGACACATGGATGTTGATTCCAGGTGCATTAGTCTGCAGCGTGTGCGTGTGTGTAGTTGTGAAGGTTGCAACAGTGTTGCTACATGGATGCAGGTGACACTGTCATGTTGGAGAGTGAATTGCAAATGTGACATGGATGTTCATCTCATGACTGACAGTTTGCGGAGTGGTACACATGCTTGGATGTGTGCTTTGCATGTGTGCATGTGTATTTGAGTCCGTGTGTATCATGTGATGTGTGGCTCACCTTTGTCTGCTCATGCTGCTGTATGTGAATGTATGTAGCGGGCTGTAGCAATATGGCTGTTGAATGACTCATGTGTGTGCGTTGAGGAGACAAGTGTGTTGGGGATTGTGATGCCAGGTCTGGAGTATGACAATGCCACTCTTGTACAACTGTTATGTGTGTGAGTCAATTGTACAGTGTCCTGATGCCTGTCTCCTGTCTCTCCCTGCCTGCAGCGTCATCTGATGTGGAGGGCGGAGAAGGTGCTGTGGAGCACAGCGGCAGGGATGCCACCGCCAGCCGGAGACGCAAGGCCCGGCTCCCCTCCCCTGTTGTCATCTCGTCGGGGAGTGAGGAGTCCGGTGCTGTGTCCCAGGTCGCAGCTGCCGAGGGGAGGTCCAGGAGGCGCAGGAGGAAGTTGGACTCCTCGGCAGCAGAAGGGGCAGCTGAGACCCCACAGGGTTCCGCGGCGGAAGATGGCAGGGAGTCATCCAGGTTGGTGGTGGGTTTGGTGGAGGAGGAGGCCGTGCAAGGGACTGAGATGGGGTCTGGAGGTGGGCATTCCACTGGTGCTAGTGGTGCAGCACAGGGGCAGGGACAGGAGGCAGCACAGGCCGCCGCGGAGGTGCCTGTGTGTAATCCTGTCCCCGGTCCTGTGTCTGCATCATCTTGCACCAGCAGGGTTGCCCACGTCCGGACCCATTCTCAGGGAGACCAGGCTGTGTTCCTCCATACACTGGGCCTTGTTCCGACCCCCTCCTCACCTGAACCCCCTATGCGCCAGTCGTCCTCCGTGCCATCTTCCTACCCACCTGTCACCTGGGTGCCCTGTAGAGCTGCCTCTGACGATGGGGCCAGGCTGGTGGAGGACACATCCCTGCCCCAGTCGGGAGTCGTGAGTCCAGCAGGGGTGGCCACCGCAACAACAGCACCCCAAACAATGGAGGATGTGCAGGCAGCAGGTGTCAGGGCACCGGCACCAGCACGTCAGCAGCAGGAGGAAGAAGGTGGGAGCCTTGATGGCTCGGGGCCATCACCATCAGAGGGGCAGGCATCAGCCGGAGGGCAGGAGGACCCTGGACGTCAAGTGGCTTCCGTGTGGCAGCGGTTGGGCCATGCCATAGATGCGGAGCGGCGGCGGGCGGAAGAGGCGCGGCTCGCTATGGTCAGGGCGGAGAACTCCATGAGGAGGGCCCTGAGGCGGGCCGAGTGCCTCGAGGCCATCCGCAGGGAGTTGGAGGTGGGTACATCGGCGTCCCTGCGGACCCTCGGGGCTGTGGAACGGGGCCGCCTCCGGGACATCGAGCGGGAGTTCGATGATGCCCTGGCCCGGAACAACAATCAGTGAGCCGCAGGACTTGCCCGCCGCCTTTGTATATAGTTCTGTAGTTTACTTGTAGTTAGGTTTCCTTTGTTTTAATGTTATTATTTGGTTGCCAAAGGACAATGCACCACATTTTTGTATATAGACATTTTCTTACTTAGTGTAAATAGTTAGGTTTCATTTATTAAGGCTCATGGACCCGGATCATCATGTTGATAGTTTGAGGGATGTTAATATTTATTTTAATTTTTCACATGAGGCAATGTGTTTCTTCTTTCATTTGTACTTGGATTTAATTTTGGACTTTGACTTTGGACCCCTATTTTACTTTATTTTTGTTAATTAGTGTTCCTGATTTTTTTGGTTGTACTTTTTTATTATTTAGTTTGCATTGCTTGTTTATTGTTATTTTTTATTTTTACCATCCTTGTTTATTTTTAATACATTTTCATTTGATCCTTCAATGTGTTGTATCATCTCATTGCTTTCATGCATGACATGTGGGGTGTTTGGACATTCACTTGCAACATCTGTGTGTGACAGACATGTGTTCATTCATATGATTTACATTGGGTGTGTCACATGTCATTGTGTTTGATATGTGGGTGGATGGGATAGTTGTTTGGGAATTCTTGCAGGGCAGACTGTCCATTACGGTCATGATTGTGTGGGGTTGTGACCCAGGTGAAGGTGGACATGGATGGTACATGGGTGGGGGCCTTCTGGTAGGTGCCCCTGACTGCGGGGGGGGGGGGTGGTGGTAGACATGGGTGGGGGCCTTCTGGCAGGTGCCCCTGACTGCGGGGGGGGTGGGGGTGGTGGGTGACATGAGTGGGGGCCTGGTGGAGGGTGCCCCTGGTGGCGGGGGGGTGGGGGTGATAGGGGACATGAGTGGGGGCCTGGTGGAGGGTGCCCCTGCACTGCTGGGGGGTGGGGGTGGTGGGAGACATGGGTGGGGGCCTGGTGGAGGCTGCCCCTGCACTGCTGGGGGGTGGGGGGGGTGGGTGACATGAGTGGGGGCCTGGTGGAGGGTGCCCCTGGTGGCGGGGGGGTGGGGGTGATAGGGGACATGAGTGGGGGCCTGGTGGAGGCTGCCCCTGGTGGCGGGAGGGTGGGGGTGGTGGGAGACATGAGTGGGGGCCTGGTGGAGGCTGCCCCTGGTGGTGGGGGGGTGGGGGTCGTGGGGGGCATGGGTGGGGGCCTGGTGGAGGCTGCCCCTGGTGGCAGGGGGGTGGGGGTGGTGGGAGACATGAGTGGGGGCCTGGTGGAGGGTGCCCCTGCACTGCTGGGGGGTGGGGGTGCAAGGGGACATGAGTGGGGGCCTGGTGGAGGATGCCCCTGGTGGCGGGGGGGTGGGGGTGGTGGGTGACATGAGTGGGGGCCTGGTGGAGGGTGCCCCTGCACTGCTGGGGGGTGGGGGTGGTGGGAGACATGAGTGGGGGCCTGGTGGAGGGTGCCCCTGCACTGCTGGGGGGTGGGGGTGGTGGGAGACATGGGTGGGGGCCTGGTGGAGGCTGCCCCTGGTGGCGGGGGGGTGGGGGTGGTGGGAGACATGAGTGGGGGCCTGGTGGAGGGTGCCCCTGCACTGCTGGGGGGTGGGGGTGCAGGGGGACATGAGTGGGGGCCTGGTGGAGGGTGCCCCTGGTGGCGGGGGGGTGGGGGTGGTGGGTGACATGAGTGGGGGCCTGGTGGAGGCTGCCCCTGCACTGCTGGGGGGTGGGGTGGTGGGAGACATGAGTGGGGGCCTGGTGGAGGGTGCCCCTGCACTGCTGGGGGGTGGGGGTGGTGGGAGACATGGGTGGGGGCCTGGTGGAGGCTGCCCCTGGTGGCGGGGGGGTGTGGGGTGGTGGGAGACATGAGTGGGGGCCTGGTGGAGGGTGCCCCTGGTGGCGGGGGGTGGGGGTGATAGGGGACATGAGTGGGGGCCTGGTGGAGGCTGCCCCTGCACTGCTGGGGGGTGGGGGTGATAGGGGACATGGGTGGGGGCCTGGTGGAGGCTGCCCCTGCACTGCTGGGGGGTGGGGGTGGTGGGAGACATGAG
The DNA here is from genome assembly GCF_040938575.1 of Ambystoma mexicanum. Classification (NCBI taxonomy): domain Eukaryota; kingdom Metazoa; phylum Chordata; class Amphibia; order Caudata; family Ambystomatidae; genus Ambystoma; species Ambystoma mexicanum. The sequence continues at coordinate 21,965,185 of NC_090924.1, forward strand.
TGGGGGCCTGGTGGAGGCTGCCCCTGCACTGCTGGGGGGTGGGGGTGGTGGGAGACATGGGTGGGGGCCTGGTGGAGGCTGCCCCTGGTGGCGGGGGGGTGGGGGTGGTGGGAGACATGAGTGAGGGCCTGGTGGAGGGTGCCCCTGGTGGCGGGGGGTGGGGGTGGTGGTAGACATGAGTGGGGGCCTGGTGGAGGGTGCCCCTGCACTGCTGGGGGGTGGGGGTGGTGGGTGACATGAGTGGGGGCCTGGTGGAGGGTGCCCCTGGATGGTGGGGGGTGGGGGTGGTGGGAGACATGAGTGGGGGCCTGGTGGAGGCTGCCCCTGGATGGTGGGGGGTGGGGGTGGTGGGAGACATGAGTAGGTGTGCAGGGTAGTCCCCTGTTTTGTGGGCTGCCTGCAGGGGCCGTCGAGGGTGACAGGACCCACCCAGCCTAATCGCGTGTGTAACTTCGCACGCACCCCTGTAATACACGTACCAAGCCAAATCGCGTGTGATAATTCCCGCGCACCCCTGAAATACACGCGCCCAGGCTATTCGCGTGTGGAAATTCCCGCGCACCCCTGAAATACACGTACCCTGCTGTAATCGCGTGTGGGACTTCCCGCGCACCCCTGAAATACACGCGCCCAGCCTATTCGCGTGTGGAAATTCCCGCGCACCCCTGAAATACACGTACCCTGCTGTAATCGCGTGTGGGACTTCCCGCGCACCCCTGTAATGGACGTACCCTGGCTTTTCGCGTGTGGGACTTCCCGCGCACCCCTGCAATTCCCGTAGCCTAGCTTTTCGCGTGTGAAACTTCACGCGCATCCCTGTAATGGACGTACCCTGGCTTTTCGCATGTGGGACTTCCCGCGCACCCCTGCAATTCCCGTAGCCTAGCTTTTCGCGTGTGAAACTTCCCGCGCACCCCTGTAATGGACGTACCCTGGATTTTCGCGTGTGGGACTTCCCGCGCACCCCTGAAATACACGCGCCCAGCCTATTCGCGTGTGGAAATTCCCGCGCACCCCTGAAATACACGTACCCTGCTGTAATCGCGTGTGGGACTTCCCGCGCACCCCTGTAATACACGCGCCCAGCCTATTCGCGTGTGAAACTTCCCGCGCACCCCTGTAAATGACGTACCCTAGTTTTTCGCGTGTAGGATTTCACGCGCACCCCTGGAATTCCCGTAGCCTAGCTTTTCGCGTGTGAAACTTCCCGCGCACCCCTGTAATTGACGTACCCTGGCTTTTCGCGTGTGGAACTTCACACGCACCCCTGATATCGACGTGGCCAGGGCAATCGCGTGTGGGACTTCCCCGCACCCCGGGATACACGTACCCAGGGCAATCGCTCGAGTGACTTCTCGCGCAACCCGTTGTACACACACGTGCGAATTGTTGAACAGTGGGTGTCCGTGTTAATGGCGTACACCTTTGCACCTCATTTGTCCTTTGGGGTCACGGTATGGCCCATTGCTGTATGTGGGTGGTATTTGTTGGCGCAGGTTTTGGCGCACTTTCGTTAAGTGCGTCGGGACGCTACCGCCTGCTTACTTGTGGCGTACGTTTTTGGGCCTGTGCGCTGGTTTGATCGAGCGCTGTTTTGCCCTGTTCGAATCCATGAATACGTGTTGCCGGAGAGCGTGTGGGCGTTCCGCGCACTTGCCTCCTGTACTTCCCCGTGCCGCCCACATTCTTCCCCATTCCGAGTGTTGTGCCCCATTTTATTCCCCATTCCGAGTGTCCCGCCCTGTGTTCCGCCTACTTTAGAGCTGTGCGCTGCGCTCAGAGTGATAGCGCAGTGGCCGTGGCGCACGCCGTTGGTTGACCTGTGCGCCGGCGTGCGCCGCGCACTTTTTCAACGCACGTCCTATGCTTTTCTTACGCACGGACTTCCATGAATCGACGTGCGCTGGTTTCCCTGCGCTTTTCGCTATTTTTCGGCGCAGCGCACGTATAGGCCCCTCTGCGTCGGAATTTTCGGCGCACATTTATTCCATGAATCGGCCTAAGTGTTAGCACTTAGATATTCTATGCAGCAACCGGAATAGAGCAGGTATACCACATAATATAATGGGATGACCTGGGTACAAGATGCCAGAATCTAGGCAATATGCAGAGTGCCTGCCCTTATAATGACAATGCCTAGTATGTGCTGAGTGTACCACTCAGATGATGGCAATGCATGCCATTTGATGCGAGCGCCTGGCTCCACGTTACACCTAATGCTAAACATGCATGCACACATCCACTCAGAGACAAAACATTCAAACACACCTGAAACCACACACGATTCCACACGACATCAATACATTCACATGTTCTGAGGCTTTGCCAAAACTTAATATGACATGCCAGTGCCCTAATGTGTTTGTGTTTTAAACTCATCACGTTGTTTGGCTACCACAGATCAATTGAATGTCTGTGAATGTAAGCCACCGTGTATGTAATCAATGTCCTTGTTACTGGTTGTAATTATTAATCCCCATGTTTAAGGCAGCACTGAATATGAGAAAAAGAATGATGGTTTTAGAAAGCAATTGGTCACTCCTTTTGGAATGATAGATCCCACTGCTATTAAGAGCACCTCTTTAGAATTCGTAAAGCTCTGTCTTTGCAACCATGGATCGAGAGTTTCATGCAAACTGCACTGTTACAAAGTCTAAACGTCTCATGATCTAACCATCTTTTGGCAAAAGGGAAATGAACAAGGGGAGGTTCTTGATAACTTGTGCAGACGGCAGTAAAAGTATTTCTCAATAAATCATAGAGTAAATTATTTTTTACTGTGCCATCTCATAAATTGAGTGCCTTGGGACTATTGCTTTGCACTGTCTCATGCTAGTTCAGGCACCAGCAGGACTGTAATTTATTGCTTTAGCATTAATATCGGATGCATTCTAATCAGATTCCCCTGTAAAAGGGTCCAAGGCTTGAGATGGACGCCACGCACTGTATCCGTAGTCCTCACATGCAGGTTGAACAAAAGAGATTCCTTTTCGCTTGCATATGCACAGCTGCCACGCTTCCTCAGTCCTCCGTGGTACCTGACACGCCGGAATGACCATTGTGAATTGCTGGCAATGCATTTTTGATTAACATCATCCCGCTGCGTAAAGGTGACCGATGCATTTATCACATTTACTCTAATTCATTATCTCACGTTGCAATTGGAATGAATGTCCGTGGTGAAGATGTGCATATATTGCAACGTAGTTTCCTTTTAAAAAATACATCGCATTCAAAACTTTACTTCCAGTACGTATGTATTGGTGAGTTAAAACCAGTAGCACCGTTGATAGCTTTAGTGCTCCTACACCTTCCACATCAATGAAACATGTATCTGAAAACAATAGGGTCATTTAATTTCATTTTTGCTAAATGTGCCCATCATTAATAATAAAACACATTTTGCTCGTACCTGTTCATTAACATGGAAGTGCATGAGTAAACCCCTTTGTACATGGAGTGCGGTGGGAGTGGGCTTGATTCTGAGCTCTGCGAAAAAATAAGAAAAGTGTCATTCTGTTCTGCAAGCAAACTCTCTATACTCCATGTTGTGTACATTTAGGAAAAGGGCGGTTCCTAAAGGAATCTGCCACTTGTAACCCTGAAGATTGTCCACATATTATGGTGAGGCAATTGCTCTAGAGATTGCCCTATGTGCAGGGGCCATAGTATGAGGGGATTCTCGTCAGGGTGCACCCCTATCACTACAAAACAAAGCACAGACAACGGTCACTATGAGAGGTAGCATTCACAAGTGATAACTGCGTGTGGCATTGCAAATCCTGTTTCCTGGACCCAGCTCCCACACCACAGGTGTGACAAAACAAACGCCTCTGACCATTCTTTGCTGTTGGGATAGTTCCCACTTGTTCAGGAGGAGAGGAATTCACTGACGGGCCCATAGGTCAGCGCTCACCCTCTAGAACTTGTAAGACAAGATAGCTGCACCATGTGAGGAAAGGGGGTGCAGGATTCACTTACTCCAGCACGACTCAATAATGAGGACTCAGTAAATTGGCAAAGGGAAGTCCGTTTGATGACAAGTACATCAAACAGAGAAACAAATGGAAATCAGCAGCATTGCGATCACCTGTCTCGCTCTGACTTCCTCGAACTTCAGTCGAACAGTCATTGTTATAGGCAAAACTTGTCATCACTGACGTCTAATTCTATAAAAAATCATCATGCAGTATAATTGGTTAGGAAAGGTAACTTAAGTATTGGTGTTATATCTGTATATGATAATAGGGCATGCGGATTGGATAACTCTTATTGGGTGGGTGTATATGCCCATCCCTCCACATCACGCGTGATGGACGTCACTACAACTACGACGTCTTATTGGTTCTACTATCTATAGGACTCCAGATAACTAGGTCCATTGTGATTGGGTAGGTTACAACCCTGGACATAAATCCCTGTTGTAATTAGTGGCATGCAGAATGGACACCCATGTGCCTGGTGTCCCAAGTTTCACCCTGCCTCCCTTCCATCAATCAGTGTTTTAGGGTGATGTGTCAATTAGTTGGCTAAGGATGGCCTCGAAACTGTAGTCTCTTATCGGGAAAAGTTATGGCATCCTCGGGTCATGGATGACATCAGGCGGTGGTACTTCTTCACTCCTGGCTGGTCACGTGTTAGTTCACCATGAATCTGCTTCAGTTTCTAGCTTTTAGTGCATTTAATTCTTTTTCAGCCTTACCACCTTTATGGGCCCCCCTTATCTTGACCTTCATGAGGCAGGCTGGTATGCTCTGAAGTTTGAGCCTTGTTAGCTGACGCTCTCCTCCCTTTCTCTGGTTGACCTCGATTTCCTAGGCATGAGCCGCTCTTTGTTGAGTTTTGATTTTGCTCCTTCTCTTGCCTTTGGCTGCGTTACGAAACTTGGCATGTCAGGCCTCTGGCAGCCTGGGTACATTGCTGCTTTTACAAAATGGAGTCGCACTTGTATAATTGTTGGGGTAGATATATGGTTGGCGCTTGCCGCTCTATTTTCTACTAAGCATTGCAAGCAGTATTGATTTCTTAGCATCTTGCGTTTCAAGCCTATTTATACACTGTTAACAGGTTGGTTGCTTCCATCTTGTCTCGTAGCACCGTTTCCTGACGTTTTAACATTGTCTCTTCTCTGTGTCCATTATATTTATTTTCGTAGTTACTCGCACTGGCATGTTATCTTCGATAGCTGTTTTTGTTCATTCACAAGTCTGTTCAGGCCCTTGAGTCATTTCCACTGGCCTTCCAATAGGGCTCTTTGGGTCTCTTCATGGACCATCTGTAGGTACTCTTCGTTTCGTATCAGCGGCTGGTATGGCTGTCTGATAGGGTACCGTGCTGCCCAGGGTTGTCTGGTTATGGGCGCTTCAACAGGTATAGATCTTCTGATGTATACTGGGCAGAGTCCCAGCGCAGCTCTTTGTTGGTTCATTTGCTCCTCATATGTCACATAAATGGCGAGTACGCTCCTGGTACCTCGAAATGAGGGGAAGGAGTGCAGGCCATGTCTGAGACCTCCTCTACACACTCATCCCCCAATCCTGGTTGCCCAACTGTTGGTATGACTGTGTGAAAGGGTTGCTGATCCTCAGGAAAATGGGATTCCATAACCTACGAGAAAAAAAGGCAATTTTTAGGAAAGCAATGAAATGTGCCCCACTTCATATACCACCTCTGTACCTTTCCCTCTTCCTCTTTCTTTCTCATTATCTTAGCATCTCGATACCCATCCTCCTTTTCTGAATGTATCCTCTAACTCTCTTACCTTTCGGTTCCCTTATTCTTCCTCTCTCTCGTCCTATGTGTCTCATGCTACTTTTCTTGCGATTTTCCGAACCAGCCCATCTTCACCTCTATTATAGCTCGTTTCTCTGCCCTCTTTTACTCTTCGCTCCCTCTCCTCTTTGCTTTGCCCTTATGCTACTTATTTTCAAAGTTACCACTTCTTCTCGCAGCTCTCTCATCCTCTTGTCAACCGGTTGGAGGAAGGATAGCTCAAGGGCAACGCATTTGTCTTGGAAAAAAACAATGCAGCACGTTATAAAATAACAAAATATAATTATATTTGATTGTCTACTTCCTCGCTCACCACTGCACTCTCTTTTCCACAGTCTCACCCAGAGTGTGTTCCACATTTCTTATTTTGCGAATTATCAAGCAACCGGAGGCTTGGGAAAACCTTTGGGAATATTAACTTGCACAAAATGCCACCACAGTAAAGCTGTGCCCACTTTTCATAAGGTAATGTCTTTCCAGTAGTTTTTGAAACAATATCGATCACAGGGACCATGATTGCTCCCCGACACTTTTACCACCCATCTTAAAATGATCCAATGTATTTGTAACCTTAGATATCAGTTGTACATATTAATCACGTTTTTAATTTTCTTTGTTATTTTCCTGAGTAGCTGGTCCGCTGATAAAGAAATTGGGTTGTAGATGTGCACTTTTTAATGCATTACTACCATTATTAATGTGAGTGCATCATAGCTTAACTTATTGTTGGTTGCAACAGGATGGTTTCTGGTGTGTTGTGTTAAAAAGTGTTTCATTAAGGAATGCTTCTTGAGGGCTCTTACCATCTCAATTTCAAGTTCTAAATGTTAACTCAGGAATGTGGGAAGGTTTATTAACTTGGCGCTCAAGTTAGAGGGTGGGATGGATGATTCCAAATGAAGATACTGTGGGTTAATGTTATGTGTTATATTATCGTCTCTAGTCTGGTGAATACAAGATACAATTTGTGATCTACCAATTCAACAGCCAGTTCAAGTAAACGTATTGCTTACTTAGTTTTTAAATGAAAAAAGCAATGCAATATGGGATGCACCAGGTATAGTAGCAGTTTCCTCTACAACTGGTCTAATCTTTCAGTGACTATAAAGGCAAGATGGACCATTGGAGACAGGGCTATTTTTTAGACTCCTACCTAAAAGCTCTGCCCGTGATAGAAGTGGTAATGCAAAGCATGATTGTTTCAGACATTTTTGTACAATGCTACAGCTGAAACAGTGGTGAAACTACAACAACAGTATTGACATTATTTGAACCATTGTAATGGTTTGAGAAACTACCCTCAACATGGGGGTTAATTCCCTCCCCACTCAAGTGGTTACGCAAAAAAAAAAGATTATTTTCTTTAGCCCTATCTCAGACACATATCAAGTCTCTTGGACCACTCTCTCGTGAGCTAACAATGAACCAAGAAACAGGCCGGTATATGGGAAATATATTGGTATCTATTTAAATAGAAGGAATAGAAATTAGCACGGAAATGTCAAACACTACTTTATCTGTATCACAACACCATCAACTTCTCTCAGCATAAATAAATCACAAAAGTGAATTGAAAAGAACACAATTACAATTCTTCACTTGCTACCAATTGCACTTCAGAAATAATTACACTGATCAATAACAAAAGTAATTATCATGTAATGTGTGATTTTGATTTTCCTGCAGGCTGAAAAGGCTAGCAGTAGGATTTCAAGATTGACACAAATACATATGGCAATAATAATTTCACTCACACTTTTATTTAAAATAAACACAGGGTGATTTATCTGTTTGTTTTTCATACCCCCTCTTTGCTTTGCTCTTTGTTGTCAGACAGACAGAAAAAAGGGAATTTTGTGGAGAATTTTGGATTTCATATCCCCCCTTAAGGGAAGGCTTGTATTGGGGAGGCTTTAAGAACAAAGACATCCCTATTCCTTAAAGAAGTCAGGCTCAGCTGGACAAAAAGGAATAACCAATTAAATTATAGGCTATAGTTTTCATTGCACACTGGGAAGTGAGCTTTGTTAATTTCACATTTTAACAAAATTCAGCCTGTTGTGTTCTGCCAAATAGGGAATTAATCAATATATTTAGTTAAATAGGCTAAGGATCCACATTGTTTTGATCCCCCACCCACTGCAATGGGAAAGGATTCAAGACGAGCAGTCTCCCCCACCCTTTGGTTTCACAGGGCTAAATTCTACTTACATAGCTTTTTTTTACAGTTCAGGAAAGCCAGCTGCATCTCAGGACAAAGAAAATATAGAGCAGGGGTCTGGTCACTCCACTCTCAAAAATGTCCTGCCGCACATCACCATTGGACCCAGTCAGCTTTGATGTCTTCCTAGAAATACACAGCTCCTTCCATATGCACTCTTAGCAATCTCCTCTGGTGGCTCCTTACAGCTGTCAGATGGCAAGTTTTGGAAGCCTTCCTGATGGTCTGTCTCTTGTCTGTCTCTCTGCCTGTCTTCTGTCTCTGTCTTTTTCCTGTCCTAGTGCAGTCCCCCTTATATAGCAGTGATGACACCACCAGTTTTACAATATTGGGGAAGTACCCTGCAATAATTCCTGCCACTAGGATTGGACAGTTACCCTTCTCTCTCTTTTTGGGAAAAACTAGTAATGTATCACAACTTCATAATTCTACGAGCAACTGCCATAGTAAACATATTTTCAGATTCAGCTAATCATGGAGAATTAGATAAGATGACCACCAAGTCAGTACCAAGTAGCGCAGCTATGTGGCACCTTTCTGCTTGTTCCATAAAAAGCACAACAGTTATGAATAAGTCAATTTTAAGCATATCCCTAATTTCATTTTGCACCCGCACACCAACTCTCACATTTTGATTCTTTTCAGAACAGCCAGAAACTAGTTTAACTGCCCACTACAGTTCCCTGAGTCGCTGGTAGATTAATTTTTATAAATTACCCAAATCACCTGTAAATTACATAAAACATGGCACATCGATGAAATCCATCCGCCTTATGATGGTGCAGAAAAAGACCTAAATGATAATAGTCCTTTTAAATTAATTGTGAATCTTCATGTGAGACATATGTCACTACTCCTGCCTTCCGGCCATTTGTTTTCACTGGGTTAGCCTGTACCCAGAGATTTTTCTTTATCAGTCTCCTTTTGTTGGAATCTTTCTCTTTGAAGTGGGTGCCCCAGTTTTCACACAAAGTAGCCATGCTCCAGCCAAGGGGATCTTCTGTTGCAGTCAATGATTTCTGAGCCAGCAGGTCTGGTAAACATTGAGTTTTGACACATTTAGCCGGACACTTTATTGCAGTTAGTCATCAGATGGGAGATGTAACATCCAGGCTGAGAGTGGGAGATTTCCTTGTGAGGTTTTGCCCACAGCCAGCAAAAGGGGTTGACATTTTTCCATGAAGACAACGTGGCTTTTCAAATGTCACTGTTTTGTAGGTGATGCATACTATACATTGCTTTTTGTCAACCTGCACATTGTGTTTTGTTTGCCTGACATTTTTCTGTGAGCAGTGATACTTTTTCACTTTTAAAACTAATTTCATATGGACATACCTGTGCAAGCTGTTTTCTTGTGTCAATGTTTAAAAATCCTCTTTTCCATGTGACAAGGATCATTGATTCCTCCTTCTTTTGTAAATGAAAAGGCTGCTTATCTATTGGTATTAACAGGTCGGGCCCCTTTCCACATGGCTCTTTAATTTTACTTGAAGAGCAAAAACAACGGCCTGGCCGTTTTGTTTCAGTGTTTAAAATTCTGCTATTCAGGTTAAATGAATTTATGTTTGGGGCCTTTAAATGCACCCCAAATGCGGCCCCCTGTTCTTCCGTGGCTCTTTGGTTGGGGAAGAGCTGGGCAGAGTTAGGGTTTCATTAGGTGTAATTAACTTCATCAGGGAGTGGGAATTCTAGTCACTCTTTCCATCTCTGGGTTAGGGGGTATGGCATGGCACCCCCTTTTCTTCCTTTCTTTGGAACGGGCACTCCAGCCTCCCCTTCCATCTTTGGGTCGAAGGGGATGGCATGACACTCCCTTTCTTCCTTTCCGGTCCCTGGGGTTCCCCCCAGACTCCACTCTCACCTCCAGGCTGTAAGTTAAGGAGGTTTGTTCTCTAATAAAGGATAGAGAATGAGTTTCAGTACTTTTTACACACAAATGTACATTAACGATTTACATAGAATGTACAACAACAAGAACCTACAGTTGCAACCTGACATTTTCACCATCTCACAAAACACATTTTATTTATTTTCTTCATTTTGTACAATAACACCAGGTAAATTACTGTTACTCCATTTATGTATATATTACACGGCCTGCGGTAGCGGGCATGCAGATATGGTTACGTTGCTAAATCCATTGGAAGAGCAGTTTTTGGGCAACTTATAACTTCGCTCCCCCTGGACGAATCCTCACCAATCTTTGTGAATAAAGTATATGGTCCATACTGAATATTCTTGCAAAGTTTGGTGAGGTTTCGTCAAGGGGGGGAAAAGTCATAGGGGGGTCCCAAATTATTTCTTTCCCCATAGACTGAATGGATACACATTTTCTCACACCTACAGCCAAAATCGCTGGATGGATTTTCACCAAATGTGCGGCAGGAGTCGCGGCTTGGTCTCAAAAGCTTTTGTAAATTTGGTGGAAATCTATCTAATAGTTTTTTTTAAACAACCAAAAAGTTGGTCAAAAAAATTAGTGATATCTGGGTCCACTCCACGGACACTCTTCCCTGTTCCCTCTGCAGACAGGACACCAATTGACTAATGGGGCTACGTCATGTCTGCGGACAATCAACGTGTTCGCTTATGGGTTGGAGTGAAGCGTGAGGTGTGTCTCATTTTCCTGATGCGCCCGCCATGTTGGATACGAGGATGTCCGCAGACAGCGTGGCATGGAACACAGCAGAAATGTTATTTCGAGGAGTGTGTTGGTTTGGAAGAGTGTTTGGAGAGGGTGGGAAGTGAGGGATGGGTCAATTGCTGTATTTGTTTAGGTGGAAGAAGGCAGTGATTGGGTCGCGGTTGTTCGCAGTCACTGTTGTTGTCCGCTGACATATTAAACACAGCTCACACTACAAGGTATTTTACTATGCTTGATCCATTAGTTTTGGGTAGTCAGTAGAGTATTGGCTGAAGAGGGTACGTATTGAAAAGTGTGTGCATTGGCTGTAATTATTGTTTTAGGATGTTAATTGAAGTGGATAGGTCTTGAGGTGGTTCTGTTATGTTTTTGGGTTGTGGTTAGTGGGCAGGTGTTTGCTTGCTTGGGTGTGTTATGGTGTGATGGTTGTGGCCAGGGCCTAGAGTCTTGGGTGCATGGCCCTGCTAAAAAACTGCACACAATCTAAACAAAGCAAACAGTGGGCCTCATTACGACCCAGGCGGTAAGTTACCGCCTGGGCCGTGACTTTACCACCATGGCGTAAACTACGTTTACGCCATGGTGGTTGGCGGACTTACCGCCCCATTCCGACCTTGGCGGGGCGGTAAGTCCCCAATCCCCATTTACCCTTCCCCATTCCCATTTTTGCCCCATAGGGTATAATGGGAGTGGGGAAGGCGTTAATTACGCCACCGTAAATTACGGTGGCGTAATTAACTCCATGGTCCCTTAGCGCCATGGATTTTAACACCTGCTAAAAGCAGGTGTTAAAAGCGCCATGGCGCTAAGGGACCTCGTACTCAGGCGGTAAGGGTCGGCGCTGTTAACGCTGCCGTAAACCCCTTACCGCCTGGGTCGTAATGAGGCCCAGTAAGTATACAATTATTTGAGTCACAACCACCACAACATAACACACCCATGCAAACAAAGTGGTTCTTGGCTTCCCGTTGAAGAAGATTGACTGCTGTCAGGAGTGTCTATATATAGTTGTGCATGGAGTTCTTCTTCTCTTTGCTGTTAATTCTTTAACATTGTTTTGTACTGCATAAAGTTTATATCTGTTATAGATGTTTCATTTCGTTTGAAAACATCTTCATAGGAGACATAGGTATCTAATACATCTTCTTCTTTTCTCCATGGTTCAAAAAGATGTAGTAGGGACATGTAATAAAGTTCTTTATGTTGAGGAGTTTTTAATGACAATTTCATATGATTAATTAGGCTGCGTTTGATAAGTTTCACTAGGCTGCCTTCACAATTTTCGACTCTGAATCTACCTTTAATCTCATCTAGTTTAATATTATTTTTGTATGTGAAGTTTTGGGCTACATGGTATAAACACATGGTTTCCAAAGCGTTACTCCTGTTTGGGTAGTTAGTGTCGAGTAAGTTGTTTTTCAAAATGTCTTGGCTGTTGGGATCATTTTTGGCTATTGTGTCTATGACTTCATATGGTTTGAAAACTCTTTTTCTGGATTTAGCAAGACCAAGTCTTAGCCATACTATGTTTTCAGATTTTCCATACTAGGCAGTACTGGTTAATTGGTCTGCAGCTTTGTAGGAGACACATTCTCTATGGGAGAGCATTTTTGTGCCTAAGCTGTACAATTTTTCTGACAGTGTTTTGTCAGATGATATGTCGTCCCAGAGCTCTTTGAGCTATGTTTTTTCTGCTTTGGTTAGTAGACTGTGACATATCGTGGAACTGTCTGCAATCTATTGCACATCTATATTTGCATTCAATAGGAGGGTAATGATTGCATTGTAATCATTGATGTATTTTGATCCTTCTGTTCTTTTTATGAAGTATGAGTTCTTCGGTAATCCCTTTGCGCCCTATTCCGATGTCCCTTAGCGGGTCCCTTCATTAACGCCTGGTTTTAAGAGACTTCCGAGCTAATAAAGGTATCGCAATTTGCGGTACCGTTATTAGCTACTTCCCCATTCCCATTGAGCCCTATGGGGGCTCAAATGGGAATGGGGAATGGATTTTTCAATGGGGACTCACCGGTCCCGCAAAGGACGGACTAGACCGGTAAATCCTCATTGAACAAGGTCAGAGTTGGAAACGGTTTTCGAGGCAGCCATGGCTCAAATAGCACCATGGTTACCTCCAAACTCGGAATGAGGCCCTATGTGTAACTGAAGACATGGGGCCTGCTCATGTCTTGGGCGTTACCCCTGGCGGTATTACTGCCGGCGGTAATAGCCCTACCGCCGAACTGCCCAGCGCTAATAGTGCCGGATCACGAGTTTGGCAGTAAAGTAATTCCCCATACCCCATTGAGCCCATTCGGGAATGCCCCATTCCCCATTGGGCTCAATGGGGAAAATACGCGCTCTTATTGCCGGCGGATTTCCTGATTTGGCGGACCCTTAAATCCGGTGGTATTAGCGCTACCGCCAGATTTAAGGGTTACCGCCAAAGTCGTGATCAGGCCCATGATGTTGTTCACTTGCCCTGTTGTTGAGACTGGTCTAGGGAAACCAAAGCAGCATTTAGTGTAGTATTTCCCTTTGTTTTTATATTTGCACCGACAATACTTGGCACACTTGTGTCTTTGAAATTGTAAAATGTGTGCATATAGGTCACTATGTGTAGTTTGTGAAGGGATTTCACAAGAGACATATTTCTGAATGAACTGCAAAACAGTGGCATCACTGCCCTGACCACATTTAAGAGCATCTTTAATCCACAAAATCATGTGGATGTGTGGTGCTCCTCTGGCTTGGTATTCTTTTCTCCAAAAGAAGTTTGCACTTCTCTGAGGGGAGGAACTGTTTTATTAGAAATGAAGTGTAGCATTGCAATGAAGCGATGATGGAAATATCTTGATACATTTACAGGATCTAGAGAGCAGAATTCTCCTGATGTTTGTATATCTATATTTGTTTTGTTTTTGTTTGCTATGCATAGGAAATCATGCAAATCACCCATGCATACTCTGCAAAACTTAATGTCACATGCCATGTCACATGCCATGTGGGTGGGCCAAGATTTCTTATCATACAGCGTACTTCTGCGTGCCATCGGAACCAGTATTCCTTTGTATCAAGCATGTTTGCTAAAAGATTTGTAATGCTTGACTGTAAAACTTCATCTTTTTCTTGCACTTTTTGTAGTAATTGCGTAGCAGACATATTTTGAAAATTGGTACCAGATTGATTTCAATGTTTGTGCAACTCCGTAGCATAGTGTTGCTAGTTCATTTTCAAAGAGAAGGTCGAATATGTATTCCACATTTTGTCTGAATCTGGGGTCTTCAGAAAACATTTGTAAAGAGCGGTATTCTGATGCTGTTATTTGTGTGGGTCTTTCATTGTATCTTCCTCCTTTTTCAGTAGGAAAGTGTAGAGGAAAGGCTTGAGCTTCTACACTTTTTTCTCATATTCTAATTGGAGATCCTTTGGCTTGCCGCATTTGGTACGTTTCGAGTGCATCATCTATGGTGTCTTTAGAGTGCAATGGCTGAATTGTATAATGGTCTAAAATATTGGATTCTGTAGTAGGATCTAGAAGTTGAAATTGGCCAGTTCCTGATGAGTCTTGAATTATTTTGGTGGTTTCCCCCAGGTTTTCTACAATGTCTATTTCTTTCTAGTATTCATTGTTGTCTTTTAGAAACACTTGTGTACGAGGAATATCAATATCAGATATTGCAGGGCTCTCTAACTTTATGTAAGTCCACTAGTTACTGCCAAATTATTTTGTCTTTTGTGGGTACACCATTTATCAGGATAATCAAAGATTGTTCTATTGGTCATTGCACTCCCAGAGTGTGTACATTTTCTTTGAGATCTAATAGCAAATAAACTTCTTTGCCAGAAATGGCTTTCAGTAATTCAGAGGGAGGTAGTTTTGCTGTTTTTGGTTGAAGGTGTATTATTGCTTGACATGAGTGCAATGTTTCAATTATAATGCTCTCATACAAGTTAAGTTGTTGCAGTGGTTTTGGCAGTGGGAATAGTTCCAAGTTATAAGTGATAGCACGTGAAGGTATTTTGTTGTCAAGTTTTGCAGTGCAGTATCTGCAAAGTATTAAGGTGCGTCACAACTTTACAGACATGCGGACAGGTTATGTGTTCTACGGACACCTCCATTTTGATTGCAGACAATACGAACAGGCAGAATTTCCTTAGGACACCCCCCATTTTAGTTAATTGCAGACAGGCGGACAGGTTATGTGTCCTACAGACACCTCCATTTTGATTGCAGACAGTACAAACAGACATAGTGTCCTTATGACACCCCCATTTTGGTTAATTGCGGACATCCCAGACAGTCGTGCTGTCCGCGGACTCCCAAACAGCCTTTTAAAAAAAAAACACAGACACATATAGGAACATTATACATAATACTTTATTAATATACAAAAATATAGAAATTATGAAAGAGGGGGGCACTAGAAATGGAGACATATACAGGGGAATTGGGGTTTTCTACATGTAGGGTGGTAGGGCAGGAAGGGATTGAGGATTTATCATAATGTTTTTGGTGATGGGGATTTTTTGGGAATGGTTGACTGGGACAAACTTTTACAAAGTTTATTCTTTGAATTTCATAGGTTTTTATTAGTCCAACTTAACCATAACGTCCCTTTATAAGCCATCCAAGAACTGTATTTCACCAACCCTGTAATGCTAAACTGTTCACGAACATCAGGACTGTTTGTGGACTTTCACTGCAAAACACACCCATTTGTTTTGCTTCTTGCAGCCATATCACATCCCATCCTCATCACCCCTCACCTCCCCAGAGATTATTTGATAAGATTGACAAGTGGAATGCTGTTTTTTCATATGTTTTTACCGTGATCCGCGAATCCAAGATGGCGGGCGTTTCCAAAAACTGATGCACTTCACGCTCCTCACCATCCAATCAGCGAACATGTTGCATGTCCGTGGACATGACGCAAACCGATTAGCCAATCAGGACACTGTCCGTGGACCGAACAGGGAAGTGTGTCCACGGACCGGACATAGATATCACTAATTTTTTGTGACCTACTTTTTGGTCATTTTTTTTAAAAACTACTGGACGGATTTTCACCAAATTTACAAAAGCTTTTCTGGACCAAGCCGCTGCTCCTGCCGCAAATTCGGTGAAAATCCGTCTAGCGGTTTGGGCTGTAGGCGTGAGAAAAGTTTTTTCCCCATTCAGTCTATGGGAAAAAAAGACATTTAGGGACCCCTCTATAACTTTTCCCCCCCTTGATCAAACCTCACCAAACTTTGCAGAAGAAATCAGAGTGGGTTATAGACTCTTTTTGCAAAGTTTGGTGAGGATTCGTCCAGGGAGAGCGAAGTTATAAGCAGCACAAAAGTGTTCTTCCTATGGAAACATCAACTTAACCATAACTACACGACCACTACCGTGGATATGTAATTCAGTGAAAAAAATGTGTTTAAGGGACGTCATTGTTAAGTTGCTCTACTAAAAATCTATGAAATGCAGTAAAAGACTTTATTAAAGGGACGTTATGGTTAAGTTGTGCTACTAAAAACCTATGAAATTCTGTGAAAAAACGTTGTTTAAGGGACATTATGGTTAAGTTGCACTACTAAAAACCTATCAAATTCAGTGAAACAACTTTGTTAAAGGGACGTTATGGTTGAAAGTAAAACCGAGAAAAAAAAAATAGAAATTCACCAGTTATGGCAAGCTAAGCAACCATAACTCGCACCACCACTGTGCACTGCTAAGAATAACACCATGACATCAAAGATGACCTCACAAATATCATTGATGACATCACTGATGAAATCACATGTATAGCCCCTTCTTTTTTGTTCACTGACATATCTAGGCCAGGTGGGTTTATTCAATGACAGTGAGAAACTTAAAATTCAAAAGGTATTACATTTGTAGACATAGCCATTCTCACAAGTTCTTAAACTACTTTCCTTAGAGTTCAATCACATCTTATGATGCACATACATAGGGGAAGAAGCAGGCCTGAAACACAGCAATCATTTATGTGTGTGAAGATAATCATATAGGTTATACACAGTTGCTAATGATACTGCCTCTTGTTTGCTTACTTTACTCTCCCTGTATAAGCTCCATATTTGTAACGATTGTGGTCTCTTTATGTTTTGTGTGTAGTACTACAAGCATGTAGTAAGTGATGCATTATTACTTACTTAGTACATGGCTCACAGTAAGGAAGGTCTAATACAGAAGCATTCACTGTTTTACTATCCAACATTGGAAACTTACAAATATTGCACCTCTATGGTGTATGCTGCACCCAATGCCTATGTTTCTGTTTGAGTAGGTTGCTGTACTAGAAAGAACACTGCAAAGGAATGTTCTTTGGAGCAGTACATTGTGTAATGAAGTATGTAGTTCATCACACATCTCCCTGACACTTTTTTGCCAACATTACATTCACAACCCCCTGTAGGGACTTCCTATGCAAAGTAAATGCACATGTGATGTTGCCCAGCTTGCCATAACTACCGAATTTCAGGGGGTTTTCGATTTTACTTGTAACCATAATGTCCCTTTAACACAGTTTTTTCACTGAATTTAATAGGTTTTTATTAGTGCAAATTAATCATAACATCCCTTTAACAAAGGTCTTTCACTGAATTTCATGGGTTTTTACCAGGATACCCTTAATTTGTCTACATGTCCCTTACATCATACTGCCCCCCTGACCCCAATGGACTTCGGACAGCATTCACACTGCCCAAAAGCACAGGGGTTACTTTACATTGTTATATCGTGCAGCAAACAAACAGAAGATGTATATATATATATGTGTAGCACATCCAAAAGTTAAATATGTAGACTAAATCTGTACTTATGAAACTAGATGTACAATTTCATAGGTTGCTCAACATAATGGAATCCACCAATCACAAAAGTGACCTGTGCATCTAACAATATTACCCCAGTGCTGCCTTACTTACACAGTCAGTAGCAAATCTCAGAAGTCCAACCTACTAAGAGGAAATCCATACAGAACGTAGTAAGTAGACTATATTTTTTCCTGTTTCTTAGAGTTTGTTGTGTGTACATGAATTGTAAGAAATAGAAGTATTGTTTTCTTTAAACAGAAATGGCAAGCAACCTGGCTTGGCTATAGGAACATTTCCCCCATAATGAAACGAGTGATGGAAATAACTCTAATGGTACACAATACCATTTTTAAGGTAGAAAAAGTTATGTAAATTGATTAACATGTCACTTAAACATGGTTTTCTTTTTAACAGTACATATTGCAACTGATGAAAGTGGCCCGGAAATTAGCACCAAATGAGCAAGAAGATGGGCAGAGACCATTGAGCTACCCCTTCCCTTTCCTAATTGAGTGTATTTCTGTCTCTTAATAAATATATATATGTGTTAAATCTCAGTTCGGGGTCTGCGGACAGCGCGGCTGTCTGGGATGTCCGCAATCAAAATGGAGGTTACCCTGAACAGCGCGCCAGTCCTGAGGTTTCCCAAACCAGAATGTGCCTGTCCGGACAATGTGCCTGTCCGGACATGTCTGCAAAGTCATGATGCATATTTATATGATTCGGGGGCCTCGACCCTCTCCTGCGGACACATGGGCTCATGCGCATCCGATCACCTGTGCCCTCCAAAAACTGCTTCTGTCTTTTCATTAGTTGGGGGTCCCACTCCTGTCCTGCGGACACCTGTGAGCATGCACATCTGATCCCCTGTGACCTCTGAACATCGCTCCTGTCTGGGGCTGTCTGCTCGTACGCGATGCGCTTTTTATTCGTTTGGGGGCAACACCCCTGTACTATGGACACCTAGGCGCATGCTCACACTGCATTCCGTGCAATAGGTGTCCTACAAAGAGCCATCCTATCCGTGGACAACCGGGGAAGTCACCATGTGACCAAACCCGCAATGAGCATCAGGCCTATCCATGGACACTGTCCTTACCCCGTTAAAAGTGCTTTCTTGCCCAGTCCAGGGTCTTTTGAGCTGAAACTTCACACTTGAAGAGGCCCCAGACCATGCCCAGGTTGATCTTGAGACTTTTTGGAACTTTTTGAGCCCAACTTCGGGCTTGAAGTGTCCGCAGAGTACGCGACTGTCCGCCAAGCGCACCCCTATGAAAGGCCAAACCCCACTGCTGCTCCTCATTGTGTTTCTTGCTGACCAAGACTGCTGTTTCTGCTGTGCTGCTTTTGTTCGACAATGGCATTCATGTTTGCTGCCTCAGCATCACCACCACTGTCACCATCTGGAGGGCCTAGAGAGTGAAACAGGCGTGGTGATGCAGAGGGGATCAAGAAGACAAAGAGGATGAGGTAGTGGAAATCCCAGTTACCAGCTGCCAGCATGAGTCTTGGGTGTGCAGGCTGTATACCACTGTTGGGGGGTACCCAAAGCATGTGCAGCCAAGGTGCAATGTTTACTCAGTCACGGAAAGCCTGGGCTGTATAGGAAAGGGACCACCTTCATGTGGCGACACCTACGGTCTAACCACAAGGCAGCAGTTCGGAGGCTTGTCCAGGGCCATCTTAAGCACTTTTGGTGCCCTGAGCACAGACATCTTTGGGGCTCCCCTCCACCACACCTAAGGAATTAAGAGATCAAGAATACTGGTTGCGCCCCCAACCCCCACCTGTCGCGCTCTCAACCAATAGGTTGATATGCCGTTGCGCAGCATAATAAGCACGTTTACTCCCTTTAAGTATCCTTGACCTCTTCGTTCTTGCTCTAATCAGAATGATAAACAAGTAGCATTTGAAGACCAAAATTAGCAGTCTACTAAGGGTGTACTGTTATAGTACATAGAGGATACGTTTTATCAATAACATCCAGGAAGGTAGATGTATTATTAATGCAGGACCGTATATAAAAACTGTATGTACATGTAACCCATAATAGACAGAGAACTCACATTAGCTGTCTCACAGAATGCAAAAGTGCTCATACAAGCGCTTTGAGGTCATACCAATGATATATAAGGCACTATATAAATGCCAAGTAACATAATATAACATACATGGATAGAGACCACCAATTGGAAGGAAGAAGAACGCTACACATACTGTAGCATGGATAGCGGAGGCAAATTAGAAGCTACCAGGAAGGTTTCATTATCCAGACAGACTGAGATTAGAAGTGGGATATTGTTTTCAAATAGTGTTTCCATTAGATATCAAAAGGAACACATGCCTGTGATGTGCAATATAAATATGCTCACTATTAACACAGTGAAATCATGAATAAGGCTTTGATGAAGATCATACCATGAGAAGGAAATCACTCGGAAGGGCTGACAGTTTTGAAAGGTTTAGAAACTAGCAATGATATGATATGATTATAACATGCTTAATGCCCAGAGGCTTCTAAGTGCAGACCTGGGCAACAAACCTGTTTTGTTCCTTGTCATCTTGCTTCCAAGGCGAACACGATGCCCCTGAGCTATCCTCCCGAGACTCACTACTGAGAGGTTAGGCAATACAAGATGCCCAGGATCACACATTGGTTACGGGGTAAAGGGGTGAAGCTGGGATTTGTGCCAACTCTGCAATTTCTGCATTTTCTAGTTCTTACCATGAACCAAAACAATCTAAATGTATAAAACAATGCACTTGGAAAGTACACAAATCACATTACCAAACATGACAATTTTTAAATAAAATATTATAGAAGGGTGTTATGCAAAATGGAAATGATTCTAGCCTCATTCTCTCCATCGCCAATGGAAGTATATGAGAACCAGCATACCAATCGATGTTATGTAACACATGTAATCTAGGGTTGTCTTTTGTATTTTAAAGCTTTAAATACTTGGAAAACAATGGCTTGCGACATTTTAATTTATAAACTTGCATAAAATTCTTTGACTTTTACCAAAAAGCAAACCCTTTTTGTGTGTCAGACAAGCAGACCATAAAATATGCTTGCCTGAGGTACATTGCTGATAATAGCAGATGTTGTTCTGCACAATCAAGTATATACGCAGGCAGGTTTATAAACTTCAGACATAGAAAAAGCTCAGCCAGTCTTGCTGGAATGTGATATTCTAATTTTGCATATGAACATATATCTCTGCAATGAGTGCTTCACACACTGAGCTAACTTCTGAACCATTGTGGCACTTAGTTTATCAATATGCATTTCACCATTGCCTATTGCACATGATCAACATAATTCCCACAGGAAGGAAATAATGCTACCGAGTTGTGCCATAAGGAACACACAAACTATGTATACCACAGTGAACACAGAAAGCTATACATGATGAATTGATCAAGGCAGAATGCACTTGCCAAAACAGAAAAGTAATGGTTTTAGAGCCTCAGCAGCACCCCATAAAATATCCTGACGTGTGCTATTTAAGACTGGTGAACAATGGAATCTTACTTCTTCAGATCAGCTAGCCTTGTGGGGCCCCCTCCAAGGCGGGGGCCCTGGGCAAGTGCCCCTTTGCCATCCCATAAAAACGTCCCTGGGCTTGTCCCTTTCAAAGGCAATAGCAGGTTGACATCCTCTGTCGCATCCTAAACATCTGCTCCTGTCACCACAAGAGACACTCCTGTGGGGCAACGGATACCTGAACATGCCTTGCAGGTCATACATTTTTGTTTTTTAAAGTGTTTTCCAAGTTGTAAAGTAAGCAACACCTACTGCTAAATGCTTGCTATATTTGCAAAAAGGGCTGCAAAGTATTTTGAATATTTTGCAAAAAAGCTGATTGCCAGCATCAGTAAGATGGACTTCATCTCTGCGAAAAATATTCACTTTCTCCATTTGCGGACCAAATGAACTGGAGCGCAGCCACAACTGTCTCTGGGCAATGCGAGAAAAAATTACTCGGGAGTTAGGGAACATCTGTCTCTCCACAATGCACAATGATAATGTCCTGATGTTGGAGCATGACCAAATTTCCATAAAATGGAAGCAAGTCCACCCACTTCATTTTACGCACTCCATACCAGTTTATAACAACATGAGGAAATTCAAGATGTTCAGCCACTCCACACTGCTCTGCATACACCTGCAACCAATAGATCCATGAATCCCCCAAAATCCACACACTCTACCTCCTGAAAGACACAGCCACAGCCATAGCCATCTGCACTCTTCTCAGCAAACAGGCCTTCTGCCACATTCTCTCCTTGCATACCACACCCAGGAAACCTTATTGGGAAATACCCTGGACTCCATAGCCCCGTTTCCTTGTCTGCCACCCTCAAATGTCCCGGATGTGACACGTGCTGTCCACGCACTACTGCAGTGTCCGAGCACAGATCACCCAATTTGAGGGGATGGGGAGAGAAATTAACCCAGGGTAAGGTATGTTCTCTTTAGTTGTGGCTCTGAAAAGAAAATGTTTTTTTGTAACGGGTTTGTAAACAAGCACCTTAAAGAAAAAATGTGGGTTTTTCTCTTCTTTTCTTCCTTACAGGCTTACATGAACCTTTTCAAAGCATCCCTTACATTGGAAAGGAAAATGGCATTTCCAATGTTGGACAAAGAAATGCCTTCTGCAGTAAAAAACATTGACACTCACAGAATGAATGTTCTAATTCTCACAAGTGAACATCCGAGCACTACACAAAATAGAAGATATGCCTCTGTTCACAAGACATCTTCCTGCGTCTTGCGGAGGACAGAAGACATTGGGGCTGTTCCATAGTGCTCTAGGTGGTATGTGTGAATGTACCACCTTTGCACATAGACAAAGCAGCAACAGTGCCTTCAACAAGTCCTTCAGTGCACTCAGCAAACTCACTGCATTGATGTACCCCAGATGCACTTCTGCACAGTGTACCACAAGAACATCTGGAGTATTGAACGTGGCCATCTCTCGACAAAGTGCAAGAACACCTTGCAAATTGTGGCCAGGCACACCACACCACAAAGCCTCAACTCCCTTAAATCCAAGATTGGCAGAAATGCCACTTCTCTCTGCATACCTCTGCAGATCACTCACAAAGCAATCATCCACCACCTCATCACGAGTCTGGCGGTAACCCTTAAATGTGGCAGTAGCTCTATTACTGCCACATTTAAGGGTCTGACAGATCATGGTTTCAGCTGATTTGCCCCCAGCTCTTAGCTGGGGGAAATCTGCCAAAATTTCGCTCTCATACCGCCAGCAGGAAATCTGCTGGCGGTAAGAGCGCAAAATTTCCCCATTGAGCCTAATGGGGAATGGGGCATTCCAGAATGGGCTCAATGGGGAATGGGGATTTCCAGTTCCGCGAAACCCGTGATCTGGCGCTAATAGCGCCTGTGGGTTTGGCGGTAGGGCAACTCGTGATGAGGCCCACTGACTCTCTCCATCTCTGAAACCACAGCCATCTTCACTACACACTGCAATGAAAAAAAGTATTACCCTCTCTTCCTATAAAGCACAACCAGAACATCTTATTGGCTAATCCCCACAGATTCCTTTCCATACCAGACATCCAGAAAAGACCTGGATGTGGCAAGCCCTGTCCACGGACCCTGTAACACGGGACAGCCCTTCTGCCCTTCTTCCCTTTCCACTTCAATCTTTGCAGCACTCCCTCATTGGCTACTGCTAAGCAGTCACACACCCATCCACCAATCACAGCAGGGAACTCTACATCTAAATTTGTCATCTCAGTTCAAGACTGCAGATGTACTGTTCAACACTCAGAGTATGATATGATATGGCATTTGTAACACACCTCTACACAAGTGTTTCAAGGCACAATGAGGCAAGGAAGGGGGAACAGAAGAGACAATGATCTTACAAGCACAAGTGACATTGAGATTGTGCAAGTGCAGGGGAGGGGGGATTTAAAAAGTGCCAGGGAAAAGGGGAGGGCACAGTGCTGTACATGGCATCAAACAATAACATGAAGTGCGGCCAGCAGGTGGCAGGTGCAAGGGTAAGTCCAGACAGCAGGTGTCCAAAATTACTGTAGGGGACTGTGGGGTTAGAGATACAGACCCAAGTGCATGGATTGCCGGGAGGCAGTGCAGGTGTGCAACTGGGCGGGCAGTGACCTCGGCCCAAAATCATAGGTAGCTAAGTGACCAGTGCAGTATCAGACAGGAAATCAGCAGGGGAAAGGTAGAAAGAAGGCAGAAGCAAAGAGGAAGGTCACGAGGTGCTTCCAGAACCCAATATGGTTGTCCTCATGTTTCAGAGAGACAGAGAGGCTGTTCCAGAGGGAGGCCCTGGCCAAAGAAATAGATCTACCAACAACTCATTGCTTGGAGAAGCGACTGACCCTGAGTACAGGTCTCATATGATTCCCAAGCACCGGCATTAAAAGTACTGTACAACTCTCCAAGATGTCTACAAAGAGATTCATCCACATCTGCATCTAGCAACATAAAGTTCAGATATGGATATATTTTGTAAAGTAAATTTCCAACTCTTTTACAAATGCATTTAAACAGGGTTCCTGCCACTTAGACTGCATGACCTACTCAATAATCATACTCTCATTTGTCCCATCTGCTGACATCAAGTGTCAGTTAGTTACAATGTTGTGTGCTGGGAAAGTTTTCTTTTAATGAGCACTTTCATAACAGTTTCAAAACACACATTTCAATTTCAGCAGCACTCTTTGTGATTTTTTTTTCTAACAGAAAAGAAAACCACATCTGAAACATTTCACAGCATTTTTAGGTGCCAGTTCCCATGCGAAACTTCAAAATATTACCACAACATGCATGCTTGCCTATATCACCCATTCTAATGTGAAAACTGTTATTTTCTTCTTTCATTCTGTCACTTTTAAAACCACTTCTCCCACTAACAAACCTGCAGTAAAACTCTTACAATGCACACTCAAAACAAAAACTTGATTTATGTTACCAAAGCATGCCCTATACATGGATTTAAAAATGGCAAAATGAACTGCATTTACAACTATTCATTTCAGCACCATTTGAAGGAAACCAAATAAATGTATGTGTACATTTACAGCAGTGCTGTCTGTAATTTTTTTATAAATAAATTAAAATAAATGGAAAGCATTCCTGTGTGGGAAAGTTATTGAAATTGCACACACTAACATTCTCCTTTCTAACCTATACATCCTTCTTGGCTTCTCCATTTTTCTCGGCCTACTAGGACTTGCAGTACTCCACTTCTAATACAAATAGTGCAACAAGTCTCACACTTTCAAAACTTTCAAAACCTCATATGGCATAATTATCATGGAACCACTGGCCCAATACCAATGATGCTGGCACTTCCAAGTCCCCATTCCCATACAGTGCTATGCAATTGCACACACATAGAGACTAACATTTTCCAACACCTGACTTTCCAGGCCAACATGGCCTGTAATGTCCTAGTAACACTGGGAAGCTATCTGCCAAAAGTATTAGGAATCTGGAGGCAACCTGTCTGCACAAACAGCAGTGTTACAACCATACTCGTAATAACTTGCAATGTTACTAACTCTTCTTCCCAACAAGTCCTCCTACAGTATAAAATAATGTGTTATTCTAGTAAAATTATGTTGCAATTACCACACATTCCCTCTAATATTCTTCATTACAAATTTCAGTGAAGAACAAACTCCTGAAAGACAGAAATGTCTCTAGTAGAAGATAAAAAACAGAAGAAAACTACTCTTGATATGCAACAAAGTAAGTGCAGTAGTGTACTAGTATTCTTTCTGTTACTCATACAGTGCAGTGAAGCCTTATACTAGCCTACAAAATTCTATCCAATCAAACAACATTTGCTTCACTGTCACTCATTGCACCTCAGCAGGTACTCTCTCTGTGTTCTCATCTGAACACCAGTATCGTAACACCCTCTAGTATCATGAAAACATTGTAATGTCCTGACTTAGTCATGTACAGTACACTGTCATACGCACTGAAGCAAGCCCTTCACACATAAACACACACAGCTACTATTGCAACCTTCCCAACCAGAATTAACAGCCCATTGCACAATCACACAGCCCTCTATGTATGCCTGCCCTGATATTCAGGCATTCATGCACAATCCACGCAAATACTTTGCACAACTTTCAAACCCACACTTTCCTTTTTTCTCCAACAGACAGAAGAGAATGCCTACCAAAAAACAACTCAGTAGAAAACAACAAAAAAATAGAGCAGATAATACTAAAAGCATGCAAAATAGTCATCCACCTCTAAAAGAGTTTATAGCAAATGGTCGAACAAAACAGCTAATACAGTTACCCAACAATACTGAAACAGCTAGCAGTGAAATAACTATGGCCTTCTTGCAAAAAGTAAAAATAAAAATAAATGTCTTAAGAAGAATAAAATTACTAATAGCGCTAGCACTACTTTTACCAATGTTAATGTAGCCACAGTTAAGCATTCCAAAACATTCATTTTACAAACATTTTTCCACTGTAGAGTACTTCACAAACTTATTTTAACAGCAGAGAAATCTAGCTCAACCCTTAAACATGTCTGCAAAAGACTAATCCTGGAAGCTCTCATTGACAGTGTAATGCTATTCAAAAGAAAATAGTTTATATTAATTTTAACCAGAATGAAACTACAAACAAAATGAATCAGTAAACTACAAAAAGTACTTCGAAACATGTGCAATGTCAACAGAGATACCGTTGCAAACTTCTGTGCAGGTGAGTGGATTCACACAACCAGTGCAGGACCATATTTCAATGAAGAGCATACAAACAAGAGCAGGAAAACCCAGATGTTCACACTTTCCTATGCATAGCATACAAAAACAAAACAGGTATAGACATGAAAACACCAGGAGAACTCTGCTTTCTTGATCCTGTAAATGTATCAAGGTACTTCCATCATCGCTTTGTTGCCATGCTGCACTTCATTTCTAATAAAACACTTCCTCCTCTCGGAGAAGTGGGACACTTCTTTTGGAGAAAATAAAATCAAGCCAGAGGAGCACCACACATCCACATACTTCTGTGGATTAATAATGCTCCTAAATTTGGTCAGGGCACTGATGCATCTGTTTTGCAATTCATTCACAAATATGTCACTTGCAAAATCCCTTCAGAAAGTACACATAGCTACCTATATGCACAAATTTTGCAGTTTCAAAGACACAAGTGTGGCAAGTATTGTCGGCGGAAATATAAAAACAAAGCCAAATACTACACCAAATGCTGGTTTGGTTTCCGTAACCAGTTTCAGCAACAGGACAAGTAAACAGCTTCATGTCTTCAGTTAGACACAGTGTAAATGACAAATCTCCTAAGAACACATACTGCATTAAAAGAACGGAAGCATCAAAGTACATCAATGATTACAATGCAATCATTGTCCTCCTATGGAATGCAAATATACATTGCAGACAATTCCACTGCAGTTGCACAATATACAATTTTTCCCCCAATGACACAATTATTACAGGCACAAAAAAAATAAGGATAGAAAACGCACACTGTGATTGTTTCCTACATAGTACTTACAACTGTCCTCAGTAACCTCTGAAATCACCAACAAGAATACACAATCTTCTAAACATACCCTGCAAAAATGAGAAACTGTAAACATTTACAATACGCCAACTGGTATCTAACTGCAATGATAATACTTCAATGTTACTTGCACCATTCAAACTGCCAAATTCAACCTTCACAATCACAGTGCTACAAACAAACCCTCAACAACTTGAAAACTATCAACAGTTAGAATACGCCAACAGGGATCTAACACCCTCCACAATTCTGCATATCACAGTGGAATGCCACAATACTTGCAAAACATCAGCAACAACCAAACGCATAAAGAAATAATACTAAAAAGAGGAAACAAATAAACAGTTAGAATGAACCAACTGGTATCTATCTAACTGCAACCATACTACCACCACTTCCAAAAGACAAATCATACAACACTTCAATTCCTCCTACTACAATGGTGCACCATACACATTCCTGTAACTAGTGCACATGTTACTAAAATGGAATGTACTACTTAACAACAAAATTATTTAGAAGTTTTTTATAATCCTGCCTGAATTTCTTTTCCCCACAGACCCAATGATTATGCAAAGAAAAACAGGAACTGTGCACATTGCACAGTACACTTGTGTAAAGCATGGTACTTATGAAGTACTAATTATGAGGGTCAACAAAGTATAGAAATGTCTGCATTGCAATGAACGACAAAAGTAGGAGTATCTACCCTAGCATGTTATGTTTTCTTTAACTACAGCGAAAAAACAAAGATGACTCCTACATTTCCATATACCATGCACAAAAATAGCATACACCGTGAACAGTGCAAACAGTAAGTATACAATCATTGGT
Source organism: Ambystoma mexicanum (assembly GCF_040938575.1). Classification (NCBI taxonomy): domain Eukaryota; kingdom Metazoa; phylum Chordata; class Amphibia; order Caudata; family Ambystomatidae; genus Ambystoma; species Ambystoma mexicanum. The sequence continues at coordinate 21,993,051 of NC_090924.1, forward strand.
GTCATACTTCTTTATAATCTCCAAATTGCAATCTGTACACATATTTCTGCAATCCACATACCAGTATCTCAATGTTGAATGCATAGGTATATTATACTATGGTGCTTGTACCCACGGCCTACACTCTTACATGCATAACCTACATTCTAAAGCCTCCAGCCATGCACTCAATACCGTAGACCATGGCCACGACCACCACAGCATAACACAGTCATGCATGCAAACATCTATCCACTTATCACAAACCAGAAACATAACACAACCACCTAACCCCTATCCTCTTCATTTCACATAGTATTGCAGTACTTCCACCCAATGGACAAACTCTTTGATGAATGGGCTATGCACCCAACCCTCTAATAACTGCCCACAACAGCGCATCATAATACATAAACCTACCGCATAATGTACACAGTGACCACAACCCAAACACAGAATGCATCCCCATCTCGTACATAACTGTACTGTGTTCTGTAAGATTTGCCTCCTCGCATGCCAGTGGCATCGTTGAAGCCATTACTTGATATTTCTTCTTATGTGGGCCATTTCACTGGAACGGGTAGAAGACACAATAGACTGGACCACATGCTGCTTTATTCGGGCAAGCATATTTTAAAGTCTGCTCTACTCTTTCAAGTTTCAAACTTCTGCTGTACTCTTTTAATATGTAATGGAAACAGTATTTGAAAGCCTTGCCCTACTTAAAATCTTTTTAAAATTGTAAAGTAATTCCTTTGGTTTGGTGGAGTGTGGCCCCAAATAGGTCTGTGCCCAGGACCCAAAACTGCTTAACTTGACCCTGACACACAAGTATGCTGAGCCGTCTGACACACACATTCTGGCTCACACAATACCCGAACATGCATCATTGATTCGTAAGACACTATACATAACAGTATTACATAGGTGCCATAATTCTACAATTGTTTTTCTTATCAACTGTCTATTCATTGCGCTGTGTGTAAGGTTCGAGCATGCCTTCATGTACCTAATATAAAATTGTATGTAACTGCAGTAGTTACATTACGAAATGCATGATAAAATGCTAACCGTGTCCCCCCTCAACGCTATTTTATCCCTCCATAAATTCCGGAAATGGAAACCTAATTTCTGTGGCTTTTAACAGGACAAATTCTTACTGTAATGTAACCTTCACCACTACGCATGCATTGCTCCAAGGAAAGACAGTGTGCAAAAAAAAGAAAAGATAACTTTAGGTATATTCAGAGTTCACATTTTCCACCAAGGTAGTCTGAAAGTGTGTAATACCACGTACAAAGCGATTTCCCCTACAAACAATCGAACAATGGAATTTGCAGAAATTATTAAGTTGAACTGTGGATAACATTGTTATTGGGATTAAAAATGAATAGGATAGAGTGCTTTATACATAATTATTAATGGACCGTGGCGTAAATTTTGTCCGTGTGCACTGTCCTCAGTTTTCTAACAGTAATCCTGCATGCGTCATTAAAATTTCATTGCTCCAGGATGAAGTTGAATAATTGCTATGATTGTTCTTTGTTTTCTTCATATCGTTCTCCATCCCCATCGGAGGTGTACTTAATGCACAGTGCGCAAATTGTACGCAAATAGTGCTCTCAAACAGTGCACCTTGTTTTCATTGGTGTGGTAACGATTCGCTGTGTTGTGCTCATAACTAGGTGTCGAACACTTATGAGTTATACGCTAACTTATTACATTTAAATAAAGACCAGCTCTTCCATGTATTCTTATTCTTCTTCATTTGTATACATGTTCTACCATACTGCCTGTGTCATAGCTTCCAAGTGCTAACAGACAGAATGTGGAACCAACATTCGAGAATTACCATAAGTGGTATTTTTTTACTCACCGTTATCTGGGGCAATCGATATGGCCCTGTATGTCCATTTGCGTTTCTGGCAATATGAAGCAACATCTCAGCATTCAGGATGTAATAAGCCACAGAAACAAGAACTTTCACCATTCCAAATGCAAAAAACACTTGTGTTCTCCCACACGAACCACCAAGAACTATCATGGAATTGTTTTGCTAATTTGCCATTCGCAAAACAAGGAGACAAAAGGACAAAAAAAAATCTCTGCTCCAAGTTACCGGCAAAATTAAAAAAAAAATTTGTGTCATCGAGCGTACAATAGCTTCTGAAAATGTTTTGAAAATTAAAAGTACTTGCAACATTGCACTATTCTTGAAGTATTATTAAAATAATCACTAACCAAATGCTATTTATGACAAGACAGAGAAGGTAAGGTCTGTATGAGCATGTCTGGTTTATGTTCCTATTTCCGCAGACGCCGGTGATGACATGACACGTTGGGCTACGCTGGCCATGAACGTAATGAAAATAGCTAGAGCAAATCATTGGGACAACTAATGTCTGCTTCGGGGATGGGTGTTTTGATTTATTGCTGCACCTTCTTGTAAACTTAGTGCGATCGATCCACGCATAACATTAGTACAAGATGGCCACACCTAACCTGTTCTTTTCACATCCGTAAAAGTGTGTTGTGAAACTAACGTAAGATCAGGATGGCCAACCGTCTCGTATCTTGCAGGACCTACCCGCATAGATAGGTTGTGTCCCACGATTTGCAGGCACCCGCTGCGTGATGTGAAAAATCCCAACTTTGCCTTGACCCCATGCTTAATTAAAGCCTTTACTGCCCTGAGCTCACACTTCTCTCAAAGTGTGCTATTTCACTCCGTAATTGGAACAAGTGGCACACATTACATCATATGGAACTGCGTGCACTGCTGGCTTCTTCTAATATGCTACCACATAGAAAGTGTTGTTCAGAACCATTCTGTACAGTTACACACCATAGGTAAGATGCATACGATTTTTTTTTGCAATCGAGCAACGTATGGTTATAACGACTTACCCAAACGACGGTACAATAAAATTGCACTCGGTACACATATTTGTTGAATCCATATACCAGCATTGAATGCATGGCTGTGATGCTGGTATATGGCCATGCACCCAAGACTCTAGGCCCTGCCCACAACCACCGCACATCATACAGCCATGCATGCAAACATCTGCCTAGTTACCACAACCCTCAAACATAATGCAACACCTACAGCCCTACCCACTTCAGTTCATATAGTACTGCAGTTCTTCCAAAGGACAAGGCCTCAACACCCAAGACTATAATAACTGCCCACAACCAGTACATCATAATACAGTAAACTACGCAAGATTCTGGCCACTGGCCACAACCCAAAAACATAAACCAACCACTGGGCAGAACTACAGCTCTCCCAGGTTGGTACGACATTTTAACACATTTCTCTGTGTCAACAGAGCATTACAAGGCAGGAATTACACATCAATTAGGGGCAAGGGTGGATATTAGCAGGGACATTTGTCTGTTAAGAAATATGAGTATGGGGTGATTAGAAGTGGCACTGCAGCATGCTGTGTTTGAAGTAAGACTATGATTTTGAAAGTCAAGAGACACACTAGTGTGCCTGGTGATGCTGTGACCTTTCCTGCAGGATGGGGAAAATGAAGCTAACATCATACTGTTCTGGCTCAACATATTTTTGTGACAAGTTATGTAGTGTAAAGTTAGTTTATTGTGAGCTACTCATTGTTTTATGTTGTATGGGTTTTTTTCCAAGGCATTTCTATAAAAAAAGCCTACATAAATATGTATATCAAATAAACCGTGAAATATATGTGGTCAACTGCTTAAATTGGCCACATCCAATTTTCACTCCCTAACCAAAGAGTGTGATCCTGGGCAAACCATTTACTCTTAAAGTGTCTTATTTCACTCCATAATGAGAACAAGTGGCACACATTACACCGTACGGAACTGCGCGCACTGCAGTCCACTTCCAATATGATACCACATCTAAAGTGTCATGCAGAACCATTCTGTACAATTACCCATCCTAGGTAAGATGCATATGATTTTTTTTTAAAATTGAGCAACGTAAGGTTATAACGACTTACCCAAATGATCAGTACAATAAAATTGTACTCTGTAAACATATTTGTAGAATTAATATACCAGCATCACAATGGTTGAATGCATGGCTGTATTATGTTATGCTGGTTTTGGCCAGGACCTAGAGCCTTGGGAGCATGGCCTACAGCCTCCGGCCATGCACCCAAGACTCTAGGGCCTGCCCACAACCACTGCAACATAATACAGCCATGCATGCAAAAATCTGCCTAGTTACCACAACCCACAAACATAATGCACCAGTTACAGTCCTACCCACTTTAGTACATATAGTACTGTAGTTCTTCCAACCAAAGGACAAACTCTTCAATACATGGCATCAACACCCGAGACTCTAATAACTGCCTGCAACCAGTACATCATAATACAGTAAACTACCCAAGATTCTGGCCACTGGCCGCGACCCAAACACATACACCATCCACCTTAAGACCTGTCCACTTCTGTCCACATAGTATTGCAACACTTCAGCCAGTGGACATACTCCTGGACTGTTGACTCCATCACCTCAAGCCATACACCCAACACTGTAGTATGTGTCCCCAATCACCACAACATAACACACCCAAGCACCCAACAATGTGTACACTGGTCACAAACCACACACATAAGCCAACAACCTAAAACCTAGTTGCAACTGGTGGGCACACTCTTGGGTGCATGGCCTCTGGCCATGCACACAAGACTCTAGAGGCTTACCACATACACCAAAGCATAATACACTGTAAGCAAACATCCCCATACCATCTGCAAGCCACTCCCCTTCCCTAATTAACCCTGCCGCCAGTCACCACAGAAACCATTGTGTAAAGGTGCCACCCTAGGTAAGATGCACAGGAAACAGTTAACAATCGATCAACACATGGTTGTAATGACTTACCCAAGTGTTTGAACAACAACCCAAGACTCTAGGCCCTGTCCACAACCACTGCAACATAATAAAGCCATGCATGCAAACATCTGCCCAGTTACCACAACTCACAAACATAATACACCACCTGCAGCCCTACCCAATGCAGTTCAGATACTATTACAGTTCTTCCAACCAAAGCAGAAACTCTTCAATACATGGCCTCTACACTCAAGACTCTATTAACTGGCCACATCCAAAATATCATAATATAGTAAACTCCCCAAGATTCTGGCCAGTGCCCACAACCCAAACACATAAACCATCCACTTAAATGCCTATCCACTTCTGTACACATAGTATTCCAACACTTCACCCAGTGCACATACTCCTGGACTGTTCACTCCATCACCTCCAGCACGCAACACTGTAGTACGTATCCCCAATCACCACAACATAACTCACCCAAGCACCCAACAATCTGTAAACTGGTCATAAACCGCACACATAAGGCAACAACCTGAAACCTACTTGCAACCGGTGGGCACACTCTTGGGTGCATGGCTGCCACAGGTGATCGACTGTGTAAACAAGGTACTCTGGACTCAGACTAAACACCCTATCAAATAAAAAAATAAGTACCAATTATGTAAGCCTGAATGGTACCTGTCACATAATTCACCAAACCACTGAGAATGTAGAGTTCCATAAAAAAATAACCAAGTCCCAGACAGCACTGTCATCTCGGTAGGAGAACAAACGTGTGATGGGAATCTACACTGGAAAGGAACACCCTAAAATGTTACACCAGTCCAAAATCAGACGAAACCTTGAGTTCTGTGGAACCAGACAAGGAAGAGTCCACTCAAAATCTGATGGACATTCAGAAAAAGGGCAAGCAGTTGTTTTTCCCCATTCAGTTTAATGAGAGGGAGGAACCTGTGCTCTCCAGAGTATTCCTGAATAAAGGAAGGAGCTTCATCAGCGAAGAATTGGAAATCCTTTGTGAGATTGCCTACTCGCCACACATGGTCCAGGACCTCGACATTTACTTAAAGGGGTGTCATGTGTGTGATCAATTCCAAAACAGTTCACTCACACACAGAGCTACACTGCAGAAAATGGGAATGACACTGCTTTGGTCAGATTTGCAAGTTGATTCAATCGGGCCAGTGATTCGCTCCTCTAGAGGAAACAAGTGCATGCTGACTATGACATGTTTGTTCACGAAGTGGGTGGACTGTCTCCCAGCCCCAAATTGTAAGGAGGAGACAGCTGCTGCACTAATGATCAACCACATCTTCTCTCATTTTGGCCTTGCACAAAGAATTGAGTCAGAGCGATGAAGCCATTTTACCAATGATAACCTCCTCAGTAGATTGTTCCCCAGTCAACAAGGTGTGCCCTCTGGAGTCACAATTATCACCATACGTTTCAGCCTGCACCGTTCAATTTTTATATCTAGATCTGCAGTCCCTTCAACAGAAATATAATTCCCATCGACATTTTGGAGTTATCTGGGAAGTGGTGTGAGTAGAATTTGGTGGCATACCCCCCGCCCTGAGTTTATTTGGTGAAAGGCCCCTTTTGACAGTAGGGTGGCGTGGGATACCTTATTCACCAGAGCTGATATTTCACATTGACCCTGCACCTTAAGTGGTGCATAAAATTGGCCTTCTGTCTCCCCCAGGTTGCAAAGAAAATGTGAGTTATTTGACAGCCCAGTGGTCATTTTCTTAATATTGAACTTCGGCACTCTCTGATCTTGGGCAGTTTTCTGTTTCAGAGTTTGGGAATTTGTAAAAAAAAAAAATGTGCAACTCGCAATGGGAGTTGTTTGGGAATCCTCCCTTTCCCCGGTTTCTTGGCTGTCCCCCATTACCTGTCAACAGTTCTCAACATATTTGGAGAAAGGACACCCCCTCTGTTTCACTTCTGTGTGGCTCACATGTTTGGGGTTGAATAGTTTTCTGTTTCTGGGTCGTTCTCCATTCTTACCCTGTCCCACTCAGGGTCTTTTGGGACCCATTTTTCTTTGGGAGGAATCCCCCCATTTTTGAAAGAGACGGTCTGCTTACCGGAATCCTCCAGGGATTCTTCTCTTTCAAAGGGGATAATCTGGAGTTTCTCCTCAAAGTGGGTTCTTCTTTGGCCTAGTCTACTTATCCTTTGCTCTTTGGCTTCTAACATTTTGGGGGTAGAAGAGACTCTTTCAGGCTGAGAGGATTTTAGGGGTTCTGTTTGTGTGAGAAATGAAGCTTCCTCAAGGGATTGGCATCTCCCCTCCACCTGGGCCCCCTCCTCTGGAACCTGTGGTTTGTCAGAGGTTGTCTCCTGTCATTTCCACACTGGGGCATCAGACCTGGGTGTTGCGTAATTCTGGGAAGCAGGGTTAGGTTGACAGTGGGACTGAGCGCTTAGAATGTGCCCCAGATTATTGGTCAGTTGCAGGAAGTGTCGCTCCTGTTGTTAGACCTTGTCTGGGTGGAAGGGAGGTCAGAAGTCATAACTCTGCTGCTCCTGAAAGGAGTAACTGTCCCTTCTCCCGAAGTAGCTCGGGTACTGGAAATTCCCCCCATAAATTTCCATCCTGAATCTCCCTTCTCCCGGGTTCAGGGATCTATTGTCCTGGAACCGGGGAGAGAGAGGAGGATTGTTTTGGACGTTATGGTTTGAGGGATATCTGGAGAAAAAGTTCAGATTGGGTGCTGGAGTGATACTTCTCCCCTGAGGGAAGTTTGGAGGGAAGTTTCCTAGGGCAGTACTTACCTGATTAGTTTCCCCGCTTGGACCAGGGGAATGTATAAATACTGCAGGATTGGTTTAGTACAGATTTACCCAGGACTTATATAGGTGGCAGGGTCAGAGGGATCATTGTTCTGGGCTCCGCTTGACTACCATTCAATTGGGCTGGGTTGGGTGTCCCCTCTGCTTTCCATTTTGCTTGTTGGCAGGAGGGTTACTTTTAAGCCCCCCATCTCCAGATCAAATGGAGGGGTTGTTTGTACCTCCGCCACCTTTGCAGCAGCAGGGGTGCTATATGGTTTGGGGGTTTTAACAGTATTTCTACTCCCAGCAGGCTTTTGGACCGCATAAATCCTGGTGGCTTGCTCAATCACCCAATCTGGGGTCCTATACTCGTGAAAGTCACACACCAACTGAGTCATTATATATTTGGGGAGAGCATAGCGATATATAGTTATGAAATTCCTACTATTGGTGTTCACCTGCCGGGATGTCTTAGCAAATGCCGGATTTAACTCCTGAACAAACTCCCTATGGGCCTGATCTTCCCCACACTGCAAGTTATATGCAGCCTTACAGGCCTCTTGTGGGTTCCTATGGGTGGGAAAATGTTTCAATATGGCCACCTTATAGATGGTCCATTTATAATGATCCTGGTCCGCCAGTCCTGCAAATAACTGGAGTGCTCAGGTGAGAAAGTCCATTTTGAAAATGCTATACAATTCACATCATTGCTGAGCTTGAATGATGCCATCATCTGCTCATAAAGTTCTAGCTGTTCCCATACCAAATGCTTGGCATTCTTGTGGTGTGGGGTCAGGAAGCTCTCTATGTCCTTGATTTGTCTTATTGGGTCTTGCACAAATTCATTGCGCTGCTCCACTGTCTTTTTCTTCCTATGCATATGAGTCCATTCACCTTCTGACTCAGAGCTGCTACTGGTACTCCCTTGCTGGTCTTCTAGGCACTCCCTATCTCTATGAGACCGAATATCTCCCAGAACCACAGGGTCTGGACCCCTCTCACCTAGACCAAAGTGAACTCTCAGGGTCACTCTCCCTGGAGTTCCTTTCAGACTCCCAGGATAGAACCCAATTTCCTCATCCCTCCTACCAATGAGTCTGGGGAATTCCCCTGTTCCCCTGAATATACAGAAGTTGTCAGATTGCCCTTCCTAGGCTGAGGGTCTGTGTCATGATCTCTGCTTCCAAAAGGTCAGGGTTTTCCCAACTCCCTTGGAAGCAGATCCATAACCCAGGTTCCGAGTGCCAACCAGTCCCAATTGGGACCTTTTGGACCCAGTCCTGGCGCCAGTGGCACCAGGCTCATAAATATGCCCAGTCCCAGCGCTGGAAGCGCCGGGCTCATAATGCTTGGGTGGACTTACCTTCAGCAGACCATGCTGCTTACTTGCCTGCCAGTTGAGCCTCTGATCCTCTTCTGTTTGGAACTACTTTTCCTGTTGGGTGGGGCTGGAGCCACTCCCTAGATTCAGAACACTGGAACTCTTCTGGAAGGCAGGAACACTTTTCTTACCAGGAACTCTTTTCTTACTTAGGCGTGGCTGTGGAAGGAGACACCTAAGCACTACAGGAGGCTATTTAAACCACACCCGGAGGATGAATCTTGCTTTGCGTTATTCTGCAACCTCTGCAGCAGAACGCTCATCGTGTCTTCTGCATCCGGTCCTGGGCCTAAGGAAAAAGGCTTACCATCCTGAATCCAGTCTTCAGCAACACCTATAAAGACAAGAAAGAACAGGTTAGCATTCCGGCATCTGAAAGGCAAAGGCTTACCATCCTGAATCCAGTCTTCAGCAACACCTATAAAGACAAGAAAGAACAGGTTAGCATTCCGGCATCTGAAAGGCAAAGGCTTACCTACTCTTCGTACGCTCCGGAGGCCTTCGGCGCTGCATCCCGCATCTGAAAGACAAAACAAGGTGCGTTTAAAGACATTGGGGAACTTTAATACTCACGTGCCATTACTCCTTTCCACATCTAATCCAGTGGGTATTCCGGCACCCTGCAGCCGCTCCGAACTCGTACCTGCAAAATAAAAAGACAGTTAGAGCGCATAGTGAAGCAGGCAACAAGCGCTTACTTACGTGCTTCCAGGCGCTTCTATTCATCACACGGGCTCCATCTTTAACTCACTTCAGCCCGTCATCCGCCATCGCCGGAACCCTGCAAAACAAGAGACATCATTACTAAAGACTTTAAAGACATTTGAATGACTCGAAACTTACCGTTCGTGCAGTAAACGACGGACAGCAGTCCTCTGAAGTCAAGAGGCCTGCGCTACCTATCCAGTGAAGAAACTGGTTACAGCACCCTGCCACGAGGCAGATGGAGAGCTCGGCATTCACTTACCTAAGGTGAGAGCGTTAACCTTTGGGGGTCTACAGGAGAGGAGAAGAGGAAAGAGATAGGGACACCCCAATAACCCCAGTTCATTAACCCCATATTTTCTATCTGCAGACATCTTACTCTACACGTCAGGCATACAGTGCACAGAGGTCCAGCCCAAAGAGCCAACCGGGTGCTACACATCACCTTTGAAGATACGGTAGTCGCCCAGTCAAGACCGGCGCCTCTGCGAGAATCAGGTGAGCGTTACAGAACGCAAAGCCTACCGCAAAACTCTTGCCCAGGCGCTATGGAAACCTCGGATACTGACCCCCTAGCCCGGTTACTTGGGGAACTAAGGGCAGAAGTGCATGCAGCTCGTCAGGAAACGAATGCTCTAAGAAGGGAACTAATTATTTCCAAGGAGAGAACAGACAATCTTGCTAGACAAGTGCTACAGTCACAAGCCGGACAGACCCCGTTACCCGCATCAGGGGCAAATCTTCCATCAACATCCTCTATAAATCCAGTGCAGATCAACCTACCTGGGAATGTACCTCTGGCTCCGCCCGAACGATTTTCTGGTGACCCAAAGAGGTTTGCAGTATTTATTAATCAGTGCCGGTTGCACTTCTTATGCCGGCCAGCAGCCTTTCCAACTGATCAAGCAAAAGTAGCTTTTGTACTTTCGTACCTTAGTGGCAATGCGGCAGACTGGTCGATCCCTCTAGTTAATCAAGATGATCCGGTTCTCCATGATTTTCAAGCCTTTCAGCTTAGTATGGAAAAACTGTTCGCAAGACATTCACAGGGGCAGGCCTTGGACAATGAGCTTCTTTCGTTGCGACAGGGTAATCAAGACCTTTTGGCTTATATTGCATCTTTCAATAGACTAATAGTGAATCCCCCACAAGACTGTTCGGATTATATAGACTTGGTCGTTCAAATTGATCACAGGCTGCAGAACAGGAAGGCCGATCGTTCCAAGTTTGATGCTCGAGTATTTTCCAAACCGCCAACTCCTTCCAAAGGAGTAGACTCCGGGGAACCCATGCAAATAGGGGGTCTGAAAGGTCCTCTAACACAAAGGGAGCGGGAAAGGAGGAAACAGTTGCAATTATGCCTATATTGCGGAAACTCAGGGCACTTTCTTCGAGACTGTCCGGTGAAACCTGCCAAGAAGGCAGTAGGAGCTGCAGTTACCAAAGTTACAAACTCTGAGCAGGGAAACGACCTCGCCCGACAAGAATAGAGGTCCTCTTGCCGAGCGTGAAAACCAGTTCCGTGACCTCGCATTTCGTGATACCTATGGTCCTCATTAGCCCTGATAATCCGGATCGATTACATGCAATTGAAGCTTACGTCGACAGCGGTGCCATCGGCAATTATGTGGATCATGAAATGGTTTTGAGGATGAATCTAACTCTTTGTCCCAAGGCTGTAAAGGACGTCATTACTACGGTGGATGGTACGGAGATAGCCTCCGGGCCAGTAACGCATACCACTCAAGAGGTGACGCTAGTAAGTCAAGATGGACACCATGAGAAGATCGTGTTCGATGTGATCAAGGCCCCTCAGTTTCAGATTATTCTAGGAATACCTTGGTTAGAGAAACACAATCCTCTGATCGATTGGCGAGCAAGAACGGTCCAGTTTCCAGAATGTGTCTCTACTTGTCACCCTCCACCTGGTGTTGCACTGGCCGCAATTTTTTCAGAGACTCCCCAGTTACCTCCCGAATACCTAGAATACCAAGATGTTTTCCGGAAGGATCAGGCTAACTCTCTACCTCCTCATAGGTCTTATGACTGCCAGATAGACCTGATACCTGGATCTACTCCTCCTTGTAGTAGAATTTATGCCCTCACCGAGCCTGAGAACCTTCACCTTCGACAATACCTGGATCAATACCTGGCAAATGGGTTTATTCGTCCTTCCAAGTCCCCTGCTTCTTCAGCTTTGTTCTTCGTTCCAAAAAAGGAAGGAGACCTTAGAACTTGTATCGATTATCGCTCCCTGAACCAGATCACCGTTAAGAATAGATATCCGTTACCTTTGATCCCTGAACTCCTGGACCAAGTCAGAAAAGCATGCATATATACAAAGCTGGATCTTAGAGGAGCTTACCACTTGGTACGAGTAAAAGAGGGCGATGAATGGAAGACGGCCTTCCGCACCAAGTATGGGCTATTTGAATATCAGGTCATGCCCTTCGGACTTTGCAATGCCCCGGCCGCCTTTCAATATTTTATGAACGATGTCCTCAGAGAGCTCATAGATGTATGTGTTGTTGTTTACATTGACGACATCCTTGTTTATTCTTCATCGGAATCTGAACATCGGAAACACGTGAAAATGGTCCTCGAAAGATTGCGTCAACACAAACTTTTCGCTAAGTTGGAAAAATGTGTTTTCAACGTGACTGAAGTTGAATTCTTGGGATTCATATTATCACCTGGCGGAGTGCGTATGGATTCAAAGAAGGTCGATGCAGTTCTCAAATGGCCATCACCATCCTCCGTAAAAGGTGTGCAAAGCATGTTAGGCTTCGCTAACTTTTACCGCAGGTTTATCCCCGAATTCTCTCGAATAGTCCAGCCCATCACTGCCTTGTTAAAGAAAAACAAACGTTTTGAATGGTCTACCGAGGCGGAACAAGCTTTCCAGGATTTGAAGACTACCTGCATTCTACAATCACCCAAGCCTTTAAGGAAGCTGTTTCTCACCTTCAAAGGGCTAAAGAACAATACAAGAAAGGAGCAGATCAACATCGGAAGGAAGCCCCTCACTATCAAGTAGGGGATCAAGTCTGGTTATCCACCAAATATCTATCTCTAAAAGGGCCACGCACATTCAACCCAAGATACCTTGGTCCCTATTCCATCACTACCATAGTAAACCCAGTAGCGATCAAGTTGGACTTGCCCCCGTACATGAAGATACATCCGGTCTTCCACGTCTCTCTATTAAAACCCGTGCAACCTCAAACCCGACTAACCAAATCTCCAAAACCTATCCTAGTGGATGGAGAACTCGAGTTTGAAGTCAAAAGCATTCTGGACTCCAAGATCTCCAAATCTAAACTATTCTACCTAATTGACTGGAAAGGCTACGGCCCCCAAGAGAGATCCTGGGAACCTGCTGAATATGTCCACGCTCCTCGCCTAATCAAAAGATTTCACCGAACATTTCCTAACAAGCCAAAACCCCCGGAGAAGCCTGGTTTGGGAGGGGCCTTGAGGGGGGGTACTGTCATGATCTCTGCTTCCAAAAGGTCAGGGTTTTCCCAACTCCCTTGGAAGCAGATCCATAACCCAGGTTCCGAGTGCCAACCAGTCCCAATTGGGACCTTTTGGACCCAGTCCTGGCGCCAGTGGCACCAGGCTCATAAATATGCCCAGTCCCAGCGCTGGAAGCGCCGGGCTCATAATGCTTGGGTGGACTTACCTTCAGCAGACCATGCTGCTTACTTGCCTGCCAGTTGAGCCTCTGATCCTCTTCTGTTTGGAACTACTTTTCCTGTTGGGTGGGGCTGGAGCCACTCCCTAGATTCAGAACACTGGAACTCTTCTGGAAGGCAGGAACTCTTTTCTTACCAGGAACTCTTTTCTTACTTAGGCGTGGCTGTGGAAGGAGACACCTAAGCACTACAGGAGGCTATTTAAACCACACCCGGTGGATGAATCTTGCTTTGCGTTATTCTGCAACCTCTGCAGCAGAACGCTCATCGTGTCTTCTGCATCCGGTCCTGGGCCTAAGGAAAAAGGCTTACCATCCTGAATCCAGTCTTCAGCAACACCTATAAAGACAAGAAAGAACAGGTTAGCATTCCGGCATCTGAAAGGCAAAGGCTTACCATCCTGAATCCAGTCTTCAGCAACACCTATAAAGACAAGAAAGAACAGGTTAGCATTCCGGCATCTGAAAGGCAAAGGCTTACCTACTCTTCGTACGCTCCGGAGGCCTTCGGCGCTGCATCCCGCATCTGAAAGACAAAACAAGGTGCGTTTAAAGACATTGGGGAACTTTAATACTCACGTGCCATTACTCCTTTCCACATCTAATCCAGTGGGTATTCCGGCACCCTGCAGCCGCTCCGAACTCGTACCTGCAAAATAAAAAGACAGTTAGAGCGCATAGTGAAGCAGGCAACAAGCGCTTACTTACGTGCTTCCAGGCGCTTCTATTCATCACACGGGCTCCATCTTTAACTCACTTCAGCCCGTCATCCGCCATCGCCGGAACCCTGCAAAACAAGAGACATCATTACTAAAGACTTTAAAGACATTTGAATGACTCGAAACTTACCGTTCGTGCAGTAAACGACGGACAGCAGTCCTCTGAAGTCAAGAGGCCTGCGCTACCTATCCAGTGAAGAAACTGGTTACAGCACCCTGCCACGAGGCAGATGGAGAGCTCGGCATTCACTTACCTAAGGTGAGAGCGTTAACCTTTGGGGGTCTACAGGAGAGGAGAAGAGGAAAGAGATAGGGACACCCCAATAACCCCAGTTCATTAACCCCATATTTTCTATCTGCAGACATCTTACTCTACACGTCAGGCATACAGTGCACAGAGGTCCAGCCCAAAGAGCCAACCGGGTGCTACACATCACCTTTGAAGATACGGTAGTCGCCCAGTCAAGACCGGCGCCTCTGCGAGAATCAGGTGAGCGTTACAGTCTGGCTTTTCTCCTTCAGTGAAGCGAGCAAGGCAGCCTCTTTGTAATCGCATCTTCAGCCAATCTAACTCCCTGACTTTCTCCTCATAAGAGTTTTCATGGTGTGAAGTACTTACAATATTATTCCATAGTTCCCAGGACACACTGGTCCACCCACTTTCTCTTCTGTGTGTTAGAGATAAATACTCATCAATATCAGACAGGGACTGGCCTACTTGATCAGTTGGGCTAGGCCTCGGTAAGTCTGCCTGCCTCATGTTGCCCTGTTTTGGATAAGTGGCATGCATGAGGTCAGTACCCATTTGAGCATGAGAGGTTGTAAATGACGGGCATGAGGCCCTTGCTGGGAGGTTGCCACAACATGATCATTGGGCATTGTCCCACATCTTGATTGGTCAGGGTGCCTCAAGTCCTGTTTATAATTTTAGATTTCATTGTTGTGGCTATCACACCTTTTTATCTCTTTATTTATTTTCTGTTGGTAATCAGAGAGCTGTTTTTTATTCTAATTCTTTCACTAAGGCCTGATTATTGTCAAGCACCCTACTCTGAGCTACCAAACAATCTTTTGTTTGCTGCACCTCATTCTGAAGTGATTCATTTTCTATCTGTGAACCTTGCATGCTAAGTGTATATTCAAGGCACTTTTCCTTCCGGAGACAAATCTCTTTCTCTTTGTCACGCCGCCTGTCCTGGGGTCTCCTTACCCGCTACGGCGCTCCCCGTCCTGGAGGTTGTATCCGCGCTTTTGGCTTCGGGGTCCGGGGCTGTCCTGGGTCTTGGGCGCTTCCGGGTCTCCTGTGCGCACTGCTTTGCGCATGCGCGGTCGTCCGCTCTCCGCGCGGTGCGCAGGATGCTCGATTTGGGGAGATCTGCGGCTCAAGCCTCGTTGTGGGGTATCCAATGCCTGGGAGACGACACGGCTTGCGTTGCAAGCCTCCCAGGTGCTGGTGGGCCTATTTAGGGAGCCCTGATCCTTTTCCAAACCGCGTCTCAACGCGGTTTGTACGGATCGTGTCTTCGCTGCCCTTGTGTTGCCTTCACGTTTTCCTGTTGCCTTCCTCCTGCCCTTGTTCTGCCTGGGGCACCCCTGTCTTCCCATCTGTTCTGCCTCGCTCCCTCCATCCTGCTTCCATTCTGATCCTGAGTTCCCGCTGGCCCTCCTTGGCTCTGGTCCCTGTCATTCCTTTCCTGCCTGTCCGGCTCAGTCCTTCCTGATTCCATCTGGTTCAGAGTTCCCACTGCTCCTTCTGGTTCTCGTGCTCACCTCGTTTACCAGCCTGCTCCTCTTGCTGCCTAGTCTTCGCTCCTGGAGGTACTGTTCTTGAGTGTTATGTCATTCAATTGGCGGTCGGGGACGGGGAGCGCCGTAGTGGGTAAGGAGACCCCAGGACAGGCGGCGTGACAGTCTTGTTCCTCCCTACATTTTGCTGCCTCTAATAATGCAGCTTCAATTTGCCTCACTCGCTCTATTAGCTCATTCCTTTCTTCTCTAATTCTGATCAGTTTCTGAGAACCTGACCGTTGCCTTTCTACCTCCTTTTCCAACTGATTTATCCTCTAATAGGACACTGTTATCCAGATTGAAGAGGTATTTTTCCTGAATCAGCTGTATCCTCTGTTGTTTCAGAGTACTTACCTGCTGATGTATATGATCAAATTCATTTTGGGAATCAACCCCTTTGTTTTATTAACTGACTTTGTTCATGTTTCAACTGCTTTATTTGCAATTGAAAGGCCATAATGTCATCCAACATGACTTTATCATGAGCATCCTGTTCATTTAGCTTGTGTTGCAGTCTGCTCAGATTTTCAGAACACTCTTTATGTGAATTTCCTCGGAGCACTGAACTGTGTTTCATGCTCTGCACTATCTTGCTGCAGTGTTTTTAGCTCATCTTTGAGTTTGGTGAACACGATCTTGGGCCTGTGACAGGTCCCTAGCCTGATTCATCCTACTAGCCTTACTATTTTGCCAATGCTCTTCCACTAAAAGCAAATGAAAATTTAACTGAGCAGTTAACTGAGCCATTTGTATCTGTTGATCATGAGCATCTGTGGTAATATAAAAAGCCTCAAGTGCTGTGTGCAATATTCTGGACTCAAGCTAAATATCAGTGATTACTGAGGTAATCTCCCACCCAATTCTGATTTGTCAGCTTCCAGCATCGTCCTCAACCAATTAATTAATAATTGAAATGAATAGAAATAATTTAGCTAGGAGATGCTCCCAAGCTTCACCAATTTGTACAGTAGGACTTTTGCACAATTGGCTTTCTGCACTTTAGCAAAACTTTCTTTATGCAGGGGCAAAATCACACTGTTCCTGCTTGATTTCCTCAGGCATAAATTCTTACACACTTAATTGTTCACCTATACACCTCCCTGGAACTCAGGTGTCAAGTCCTTGTGGCACTTTGACAAAACAGAGATTACTTTCCATCCACCTTAATGCAATTGCATCAAGATGAACAGTCTGTTACAATGCACAGGTCAAGAATAGGCATCTAAATCCCAGCCCGGACCCTAATTTGTAATTACTTATTGAGAAGCCACCCCCAACACAGGGAGTTCCTTCCCTCCACACTTAATTGGTTATGCATCAAACTGTTTAACAGATTCTATTTATTAGCCCTATCTCATACACATATAATGCCCCTTGGGCCCCTTCTTCCCTGAGCTAACAATGATCCAAGAACCAGGCCAGTGTACGTGAAATATATTGGTATTTATTTAAATAAAAGTAATGGAAATTAGCACAAAAATGTCAAACACAACTTTATCCATGGCACAACACAATCAACTTCTCTCAGCATAAATAAATCACAAAAATGAATTGAAAAGAATACAATCACCATTCTCCACTTGCTACCAATTTCACTTCAGGAATAATTACACTGATCAATAACAAAAGTAATTATCATGTAGTATTGTGCAATTTAGATGTTCCTGCAGGCTTAAAAGGGTAGCAGTAGGATTTCAAGATTGTTACAAATACATATGGTAATTATAATTTCGCCCACACTTTTGGTTTAAAATAAACAAAATCCTGTATCGGGGAAGCTGGATAAAAAGGTTGGACTGATTTAAGAAAAAAAGACACCCCTCTTCCATAAAGAAGTCGGGGTAAGCAGGACAAAAAGGATTACCCAATTTAATTATAGGCTATAGTTTGCCGTGCATATTGGGAAGTGTTTTGTTAATTTCAAAATGTTAACAAAATTCACCTCATAGTGTTCTGCCAAATTAATTTTAATCTATTTAGTTAAATAGGCTAAAGATCCATACCACTTCGCCCCCCCAGCCACTATATGGGGAAAGGATTCAAAGCAAGCAGACTCCCCCACCCTTTGGTTTCACAGGGGTCCGTTCTACTTACATAGAATGCCTCTCTTTACAGTTCAGGAAAGCCAGATGCATCTCAGGACACTCTGGAAAGATAGGGCAGGGGTCAGGCCTCCCCTCTCCACCATAGGACACAGTCAGCTTTGAGGCCTTACTAGAAATAGACAGCTCCATCCAGATGCACTCTCCGAAATCTCCTCTGTTGTTTCTGTACAGCTGTCAGATGGTAAGTTTGAGAGTCCTAGTGCAGTACCCCTTTTATAGCAGCAATGACACCACCAATTTTACAATCTTGGGGAAGCACCCTGCAATAATTCCTGCCACTGGGAGTGTGCAGTTACCATTCTCTCTGCTCCCAAACCCAGCCTCCAAGTCAGGATTGTTTTAGGGGTCTGGATCACCATATGGCAATTCCCATTTGTAATCGCCTTTTGTTCTCCTCTCAACTTTTTGGCAAAAACCAGTTATGTATCACAAATTCCTAATTTTAGTAGCAACTGCCATAATAAACATGTTTTCTGATTCAGCTAATCATGGAGTCTGCGCCATGTGCACGGCCATATGGCACCTTTCTGCCATTTCCATAAAAAGCACCAAAGTTATGAATATGTAAGTTATTAAGCATGTCCCTAATTTTCCACCCGCTCACCAACTCTCACATTTGCAACATGTTCAGGTCAGCCAGAAACTAGTGTAGCTGGCCATTACAGTTCCCTCAGTCTCAGGTAGATGAATTTCATATCCTCAAAAATTGCTGGAAATTACATAAAAAATGGTACAAAAATGAAATCAATCCACCTTATGATGGCTCAGAAAAAGGTCTAAATGATAATAGTCCTTTTAAATGAATTGTGAATCTTCATGTGAGACATATGGCCCCCCTCCTGTTTTCCTGCCATTTGTTTCCACTGTGTCAGCCTGTACCCAGAGTTTATTTTTATCAGTCTTCTTTGTGTTGCAAGCTTGCTCTTTGAAGTGGGTGCCCCGATTTTCACACATATTAGTTATGTTCCAGCCAAGGGAAACTTCTGTTGCAGTCAATGCTTTCAGAGCCAGTAGGTCTGGTGAGCAATGAATTTCGCCACATTGTGAAGTTTTGCCCACAGCCATCGAAGGGTCTGCATTGGGCTGACATTTATCCATGAAGACAAAGTGGCTCTTCAAATATCACTGGAGTTTTGTAGGTGAAACATAATATACCTTGCTTTTTGTCAGCCTGCACATCATGTTTTGCTTTCCTGATATTTTTCTGTGGGCATCGATATTTTTCATTAAAAAAAAATGTGTTAATTTGCACACAGTTGTGCAAGCCGTTTTTTTGTCAATATTTAAAAATCCCATTTTCCATGTGACAGGAATCTTTGATTCCTCCTTCTTTTGTAAATGAAAATGCTGCTTATCCATTGGTAATGGCAGGTAGGCCCCTTTCCACATGGCTCTTTAATTTTACTTGAACAACCAAAACAAAGACCAGTCCGTTTTTGATTCAGTGTTTAAAATCCTGCTATTCATGTGAAAAGGACTTATTTTTGGGGCCTTTAAATGCACCCCACACCTTTAAGGCCTGGCAATGCCAATGCACACCCTTAATGCTCATAGACACAATGGGCACATCCCTCCACCCACATGGATGCAGTGGAAATGTCAGGTTTGTTACTCACACTAACCTATGTATTGAGGGGATGACTGGGGTAGGTTGTGGCTTGAACTCCCTCCTACTCATAAGTGTGTTTTATGAAACAGCCACATTGTGTGCAGGAGAAGGATCAGAATGAAAAAGAAACTTTGGTCCACTCAATCTGCACCTACATCACATGTTTGAACAGGCACCAATGGTGTTAAGGGAAACCACTACTTTCAATGACTCACTGTAAAGGTGCTACTGCATACAATGGAGGCCACCTATAAGTAAATACAGCACAATCCTGTAGTTTATTATGCCAACACGTTACTTTATTTTCAGTATAGATTAATTCTCCATGCAGACACCCGGCTGGTGTTTGATGCACCTCTATTTATTTATTTTCTTGCTTGGAGCACACAGAATGGCACAGGAGCACCTTTCTCCTTGAGTGCTCCCTCCTTTGTCCTATGATGCCCCGACCCTACTCCACTCTCCTCCGTGTCTTGAGTTGCATGCGCCATGATGCAGAACATGGCTAGGATGGGCATGTCACTACATCAACCCCTTTGTTCTGATAAGCGTTCACCAGAGCAATTTGTCAATAAAGTTCATACTGACTGAACCTCTCTGTAACACATCTCCGTTGTGGTCTCTCTTCACTTGCCTGTGAGTATGCTTCATGCAATTCAGTGCCTTCTTCACCTCTTCTCATTTCCTTCATTCAGCTGGGCAATCTTTGCGCTTCATAAGTTGATGGGTCGTCCTTTTTGGTTATCCTGTCAGAGGGAGCCCTGATAACTCTCAACGGAATGCTTGCGCTGCTTGCTTCACTTCATCTCTCCTTTTGGTAGATTGCTACCCTGGGCTTGTTCCATTTTTTCCACCTTCGACTGTTATTGCATCATGATGCGTTCCCATGACAGTAAATGGTTGACTGTGCTTGGACAAAGTATTATTGTCCATCTGTTGCATACAGCTCTTCACTACGTTGCCCACATGTATGTCTTTAGCACCTGTTGAGTTGTGTGCATCATAGGTCTTTCTCTGGTGCTTCTGATGGCTTGCGCTTTTCTGATGATCTTTGAGACATCTCAGGTATTCTCCTGATCCTTTTGGTGTGTCCATGCTGGTCTGAGCTTGGTGTTATCTTTTCGTTTCATTAGCTGGAATGATGTGACTCCTGTGGTGGAATTTACTGTAACTCTGTGTTGTGAAATGGTACTTCTGCATGGCAATTTGTACTGCATGCTCTTGCCTGCAGAACTGCTTCCTTCATTGTATGATTTTCTCATTCTACTTGTCCATTACCTCTCAGTTGACAGAGGGAAACCTGGGTGTGCTTTACCGCATCCTCGGACAGAAAATGTATCATCCCTGCTGATAACAATTGTGGTCCATTATCGGAGACAACTTCCTCTGGCCATCCTTTGCTCCTGAATGCTCTTGTGAGGGCTTGAATAGTTGAACTTGTTATTTCACCCATCAATTCTTCTTCCACCCATTTGCAGGTTTAATCCATCAATACCAAAGCATATTTGTGTTCTGCAGGCATGTGATCTATGCAACCGATGAATTCTATGCTCACTTTCATACTTGGGGAACAGCTCTAGGGCTCCTGTCTCCTCGAGTGCTCGCTCTGCTGCTCCTTTGTCCTGTGAAGCTACGCCCCACTAGTGAGTACATCACTACATTCACCCTTTCCGAAATACCCAGGCACCCCTTTGAGTGCCTATAAATGGTTCCAACTGCTTTTGAAGAGGCAAATGAGAGCTATATCACATGGCTCCAAATGAGGTGAGTGAATGTCAACATAATAATTCTAATTGTTCTTTAATAACGCGCTTAATACCAGCAAGTGGCTTCTAAGCACAGGATCTGGATTCAAACCTGCGTTGCTGTGTTATGTGGCTTCTAAAACAAGCATGGTACCCCTGAGCTATCCTTCTACCATTGGACACATGAGCACACACACACCGACACAAGGTAATCCCAAAAGCTCAGAACCATCCCAGCACTATATACAGAGAAGTTGCTCCATATCCAAAAACAGACCTTGTTATGTAACCCTACATACAATTATATTACAGAAGATCAAATACCTACAGAGGGATCCATACTCTGAATTTCTGCAAAATGACCACATGACAGGATGTGCTCACCATGCAAAATAAATGAGTTTTTAAGCGGGTATGGAAGATATGAAGTGTAGAAGAGGAGCAAACAGAAATAGAGAGCAAATTCCACATTCTAGGAGCAAGCAGGGAGAAGGAGCTGAAAAGAAAAGAAGCACAAGGAGGTTTAGGAACTGAGAGTAGAAGTAACAATTTGGAACAGAGAGAACTGGGTGGAGAGTATAAAGAAATGAGCAATAAGTGATAATGAGGAACAATGTCATGCACACATTTAAACACAATACAAAGAAAATGATGAAGAATACAAGAGTTGAAAGCAAGGAGGGAATGTGAAGAAAGTCATGAGGAGTTAGTATGTGGCAGTTTACTCTTTAACCATGAAATCACACCTGAGTTTAGGGTATGGTGGACAGCAACAAACATGAATATAAGAAGCCAAGTCTGATATGCATAATGCATGTGTCAGCACTGTGAGCCCGGTTCAGCTCTGGGAGGCTTGTGTGTATTGTGGTCAGACAGCCTGGCTGTGCCATCCTACCAGACAAAACACTCAGAGACTATACCTCTCATTTTAATATTTGTAAGGTCTAGTGACAACTCTCTCTAGCAGGAGAAGCTTCAAGCAGAAGCTGTTGTGTTAAACAGGAATCAAAGTGCACACCCAGCCCAAAAGGACACAGCTCACACCAGGGTGTTGCATACCATATGGCATTTGATGCTATGGGTCTGAGAAGGGGGCATAATTATTGTAGCCAGGGAGAGCTCAGAACAAGTGGGGAAAGGTTCCACCATTTTGTTTCTCACTGTACCTCTCTTTCTTTCCTGTCGCCTTAAATTCCTCATCACTCCTTCCCTTACCCACAGCATTTTACTCCTTTAAAGACCTCAGGGCTATAACATACGCTTCTCAGATGTTTGAAGAGACTCTGTAGCGACCATCCTGGTCACCCACCATCTTTCACCATGGATTGAGATCTCAACATATGGTTCGATGCCACACTTAATTCCATGACTCATACTACTCATCGACAACATGGAAGACCTCAACATGACAACTCATCTCAGGTGCCAGACACACCACAGTATACACAGTAGATGCTATTTTCATCTCTTCGAATTTTATTCCTCCCAACAATTTATCTGGACAGACCACACAGCCATCCACTCTTCACTTTCAACCTCTGCCCCGAAACCCCACCTGATTTGCATCAGAATGTCCACCTCTGTCCCACTTTGGAACAAGTTCATAGTAACCCCGGACCTGTCCTACTCCCTGCTAACCTCCCTTACCAAGTCTCCCTCTCCACAGAGGTCTACCCTCAATCGAGCATTTTAACCTATGGCTCTCCAATACTCTCAAACCACTCAGCCCACCAGATACTCCTCCCACAGACAGGGCCCCTCCCCAAGATAGTTCATCTCTTCTCTCAAATCCCTTGAAGCACCACTCCCTGGAGTGCAAATGGCAGGCCAACCCATCCCCTCAGAATAGGGCCACTTACGCCAAGCAAAATAGGATCTACAAGGCAGAAATCCGGGAAGCAAAAAAAATCCTTCCAGTGGCACTGAACCTCAAATGCCTGAAACTCCAGCAGGGAACTCTACAAGATCATTACAGAATTCAAGGCCCCTTTCTGCACCTCCCCCACCTCCCAACTCCCAAGCATTCAGTGATGTCCTCTCGGACCACTTTTACAATATCTCGATAGAAAGAAAAAGCACCAACAGTGCTAAGCTGGCAGTGCTCCCCCACTTTGACCGCTCCCTCACCCGACACCTATTTCCCTCCTCCCCCAGCCCACCCTATATTATCCTTCAGCATCCATCCTCATTGACCACGGGTGGGCTTTTTTAAATGTGTCAGGTGAGGTGCTTTGTGATTCACATTATTTACTGCTTTGTGCATCACATCTTTTGCTTGCCTAAAAGCATACTTTGCAATACAGGCATGTTGTTGGATTGCGTACATGGCATGGATGTGTGTTTGAGAGTTGTATTCTCTGGTTGAGTCTGTACTCCATTGCTGTATGTGTTCATGTGTGTTTGGCGATGTTGCGTTTTGTTGCTGCTTGACATGGTGCCATTGTTTGGAATGACATGGACCTGTGCACATGTGTATCAGATGTAGGAGGGGCCAACAGACAGATTGAGGTCGGAGTGAATTTTGCTGTGTGTGTAATGGTGTACACACAAGGATGGTTGTGGTGATGTGTGAGATGTATCATGATAGTTTTTGGGGTCTCTAATTTGGGATGGATACTCACTTGTTCTTGTGTATTGCCACATGTAACACATGGTTTATTTGTGTGTTTTATCTGGTCTCAGTTCATTCACCTCTGTACATTAGCTACTGGAGCTTCAGTTTGTTTTACGTTGAGTTCCTTTCTGGTCCACTGATGTTCAGGTGTTCCTATGGCACTTGCTTGTCATGGTATATGTGCCCAAACTTCATTCACTGGTATGTGTATTTGCCATTGTGGGTGCTGTGGTGGGATGTGGGCTCACTGTGAATGAGTGGGCTACACTCATCAGTTGTGCACTCAATGGTAGATTCCTGTGCCTCTCCCAAGGTACTTCCACCAACCCACACACATCAGGAATCTGCCACTACCTGCTCTTATATCGTTCATCACCTCTGGTACTGGAATGCAGGTGAGTCCCAGGAATGAATCTTCAGTCTAGCTGTACACAGTTTCAGTCTCCTTGGCTCGCACCCTCTCTGACAACCTTCACATCACCCAACCCCAAGCCTTTTCTTCTTGGGTCGCTAGCAGGGACATTGCCACCCCTATCTGCTTAACTTTGTACAGGCTAATATACACACATGCATTGTGAATCAGTGGGACCAATCTCTGATTTCTCATACTTCAGTCCTCCAAGGGCATTTTCGTTTGGAGCTTTGAGGCTATTGCAATTGCAAAAAGGCACTATACAAATGCCACACATTGTTTTAGTATCTCCCATATATAATGAGTAATGAATTAGTCAATGTGCATCATGTGCGACAGTATGGTGTCCTGTTGACATGCAGCTGCACGTGGTCTACCCGGGAGTCATAGTGGAAGCTACAGTCCTAGATTCAAAAGCAGCGCTACCAGTTTTTCATGTTGGAGGAGGACATGTGGCAGGTGTACTTCATGGTGGATCCAGGACAGTGGTGTCAATGTAGGTGTCATGACCCCAGTCAGTGAGCATGATCTTCATTCAGGCATTCAGGCTAGGCAGGGAACCCGATATCAGTCAGCAGGTCAAAGGTGGTTGTTAGCCTGGCACATATGGCATTTACACCATTCACATGCTTCCATAGACTCTCGTGATGTTTAACTGAAATCCATATTCTAAACAAGGCCGCCGCAATATCCATTTACAAATTGCAGCACGTTCTATGCAATCTAAAGAATAGACTTTTCAAGGCAAGATAATATAGAGTACATCAGCTACCCATGTTACCATTGTTCCTTCATCTCAACTTGCCCATGTAGGAAAGCAGGATGGAGAGCTCCACATTAAATAAACACAGTTGTGAAGGGAGGGAGTACAGACATTTTTTTCTCAGGCAATATTATCTCAGTTATTAAATGTTATAGCATTTCTATTGTTGTCATTGTTTGTTTAAACAGAAAGGGAATCCTAAAAGTGCCAAGGTACCAGGTCCACACTCTGGGAAGGCATTACGCTCCAGAGGAGTCCAGGTAAGCATTACAGTAGGTTGTTGCTCCTGGGTTAGTGGGCAGAGGTGAGTGGGGGTAGTGGGAGGTGTGAGGGCTTGATGGGGCAGCCTGGGGTAGCGGGTCAAGGTGAGTGGGGGTGATGGGAGGTGTGTGGACTTGATGGGGTGGCCTGGGGTAATAGGCAGAGGTGATTGTGGGTGTTGGGAGGAGGACGGACTAGCAGGGGGCTGCCTGGAGTAGTGGGTGGAGGTGTGTGGGGGTGATGGGAAGTGTAAGGACTTGAGGGGGCAGCCTGGGGTAGTGGGCCAAGGTGAGTGGGGGTGTTGGCAGGAGTGCGGTCTAGCAAGGGGCTCGGGGTAGTGGGTCAAGGTAAGGGGGTGTGTTCGGAGGATTGCTGACTAGCAGTGGGCAGCCTGGTGCAGTGGGCAGAGGTGGGTGAAAAAGCTTGATTTGCATATGGTCTTCCATCTTTTTTAATGGCATGCCAGGCAAAACAAATATTCTCTGGAGGAGTGCCCAGCACAGTACCACAGATTATCATTAATTCAAACCTTTACTACCATCAACCTGTAATTTTGAATAGGTCACCCCCGACTGTGATGGCTATTCTCAGATGTGATACCAAATCTGCTTTACATACCCAATATTCCCTTCACTGATGATTTCCTATGAGGCTGAAACATGTCTGGAGTTATTCTTGATCTTGTGCAGAAGGGATGTGGCATAGTTGTTGAATCTGGATTGCCCTTTCTGTGATGAGCTCAAGCCTGGTTTTCAATTGGTATTTCCCCTCTGGCAATGGCATTTGTGCCTGATAAACTGTGGTCTGGTGGCATACCCAGAGTACTGTCAGTTGTTAGGGTTAATTCAAACCCTTTCAGCCTTTTGGCAAACGTTGTCATAGAGTACTGGATTCAACAGCAGTACTCCCAATTATTCATGTTGGAGTTCGATATGTGGCAGGTGTAGTTCATGGTGTAGCCAGGATGGTGGAGTCAATGTGGGTTGCTCCATATTTGACTGGTAGGGGAATGGACTGACAGAGGCTGCCTGGAGTAGTGGGCATAGTTGAGTGGGGCTGGTGGCAGGAGTGCAGACTCGAGGGGGCTTCCTGGGGTAGTGGCCAAAGGTGAGTGGGGTCTTTTATGAGGTGTGAGGACTTGAAGGGACATCCTGGGCTAGTGGGCCTGGGTGAGTGGGTGTGTTGGGAGGAGTGGGGACTAGCTAGGGGTTGCCTGTGACAGCGGGCCGAGATGAGTGAGGGTGGCGTGAGGTGTGAAGGCTTGAGGGAGCAGCCTGGGTTAGTGGGCTGAGGAGATTGAGGTGGTTGGAGGTGTGAGGCCTTGAAGGGCGAGTCTGTGGTAGTGGGCCAAGATGAGTGGGGTTCTTGGGAGGTGTGCAGACTAGCAGGGGTTGCCTGGGGTAGTGAGTGGAGGTGTGTGGGGGTGGTGGGAGCTTTTAGGACTTGAGGGGGCAATCTGCGGTAGTGGATTGAGGTGGTTGGTGGAAGTGGGAGGTGTGAGGACGGGCATGGTGGAAGGTGAGCGGGTCTCGAGGGGCCAGCCTGGGGTAGTGGGCCAAGGTGAGTGGGGTTGGTGGGAGGTGGGAGGACTTGAAAGGGCCAGCCTGGGGTAATGGGCCAAGGTGGGTGACGGTTGTGGGAAGTGTTAGGACTTGAGGGGCAGCCTGGGTCAAAGGGCTGAGAAATGTTGGGGTGGTGGTTGGTGTGAGGACATGAGGGGCCTGCCTCAGGTAGCGGACCAAGGTTAGTGGGGTGTTGGGAGGAGGGCAGACTTGAGAGGGCAATCTGGGGTAGTGAGTGGAGGTGAGGGGGGGTGGTGGGAGGTGTAAGGACTTCAGGGGGCAGCCTGGGGTAGTGGGCCAATGTGAGTGGGGGTGGTGGGAGGAGGGCAGACTAGCAGGGAGCTGCCTGGGGTAGTGAACAGAGGTGAGTGCGGGTGGTGGGAGGTATGTGGACTTGAGGGGGAATCCTGGGGTAGTCGGCCAATATGAGTAGGGGTGTTGGGAGGAGGGCAGACTAGCAAGGGGCAGCCTGGAGTATTGGACCTAGGTGAGTGGGGGAGGTGGGAGGTTTCAGGACTTGAGGGAGCTGCCTGGGTAGTGGGCCAAGTTGAGTGGGGGTGTTGGCAGGAGGGCATATTTGAGGGGGCTGCCTGGGTTAGTGGGTAGAGGTGAGTGGGGGTGGTGGGAGGTGTGGGGACTTGAGGGGGCAGCCTGGGTAGTGGGCCAAGTTGAGTGGGGTATTGGGAGAAGTGTGGACTAGCAGTGGACTGCCTGGGCTGGTAGGCAGAGGTGAGTTGTGGTGGTAGGAGGTATGAGGACTTGAGATGGAAGCCGGGGGTAGTGACTCGAGATGAGTGAGATGGTGGGAGGTTTGAGGACTTAAGGCGGCTGCCTAGAGGTTGAGGGTAGAGGCGAGTGGGGATGTTGGGAGGAGGGCACACTTGAGGGGGCTGGAACTTAGGAGTGATGGTCTGTGGTTTCGGCAGGATGCTGGCTTGCATTGCAGGGGATCGTTCGTAGTTTTGCGCAGGGTGCTGTCTTGCTTTGTGTGGGACGGTTCACAATTTCGATAGGCTGCCTGCTTGCATTGCAGGGGACAGTTTGTAGGTCTGGCATGGTGCTGGTTAGCATTGCAGGTTGATTGTTTGCAGTTTGCTGCGGTGCAGGCTTGCATTACATAGCATGGTTCACAGTTCCGGCAGGGTGCTGCTTTCAGTTACAGTGGACGTTCTGCAGTTTTTCAAGTGTGCTGGATAGTGGTGCAAAGGCAGGGGCAAATGTTTATTGGTGCTGGTAAAAACACTTCTTTCATTCCACAAATAAAATAGACCCCCATATTTGAACATTATTTAATTAAATATCATTATTAACTTGCGTCAGATCTACACAGAATTGTAATTATTAGCTTGCGTCACTTGTAGACAGAAATGTGAATGTTAGCTTGCCTAACATATAGACAGGAATGTGAATATGAGACGTTGTCACATCTAGACAGAAATGTGAATGTTAGACGTCGTCACATCTGGATGGAATTACATATATATATTTCATTATGCGTTCCGTCTAGATAGTAATGCCTATAACCAACCCTAATAATAAAAAAAATCATACACCTCTCAAACTCTGAACGAAACACAACCATACCTCTATAGCACAACAAACCGCACGCACTTCACTACACCACAACAACAAAACAAACCACACATACCTCGCACAACAGCACATGAAGGCTGCCAACCAAAAAAATACACCTAAGCTCAGCGAACAGTGTAAACCGAACTGAAGCTGCCACCAGCATATCATAGATCTCTTGCTCTTTCTCCCGCTTTGTCCTACTATCATACCATAACAACTCAGAATGAGGCCCAATGTCTCTGAGCTCATCAAGATAACATTTTTAATTCTAAAATATGGATCTGAAAATAATATTTTAGACCGACGTTTGTATGTGTCACATTCAAAGTAGTTTTTCTCGGAAATGCAAACCCTTGTAAATATTAATTTAATACAAAGCAACAATGTCAACACATGTGGTGTAGACTGTCTATTTGTTTCACTTTTAGCACTAATTGCAAAGGTTTGCTTATGAAGCATGTATGCCTGATAAGTATCCTGGTTTTAAATCACCCTAATGTCAGCCTAATTGTGTTGATAAGCACAGGAACAACAGGTTTTGCCCAGTATCACAATATTTAGCCCAAGTGAAAAACGTACCGTCTCACTGCATCTTATCACTACGCCCCCTTCTAAAATCACACTCTCACAATTCAGGAGACCATTAAGGGCAAGTCTTTTTGTCAGGGTCTGCAGCTATCGAGCGTTCACTACCTCGGGGCCTGTTAGGTTAGCGAGGTGAGCAGGGAGGGCTAGTGAAGGAGGTGGTGGGTTGTTGTGCGGGTGGTGTAGCGTAGGTAGGTAGCGGGTAGTTTAAAAAAAAAAAAAGCTAGATGTAGGTCAGTGCGTATAGCAGGGGTACTGTAGATAAGGTACCCCCCTTGGCTTACCTGGAGCGAGGCTGGGGTGTCGCTGCTTTGGGGGGCAGGCCTCTGCTATGGGTTGTAGTGCGGCGGTGGCGTGTGTGAGGGCGGGGAGAAGTCAGCTACGGGCCGGCGAGCACGCGAGCTGGTGCGGCCGGCGCTTGCTGGGAGCGGCGCTTGCTGGGAGTGGCTTCAGCTGGGAGGGGCCGGGCGGTGCAATGCGCTGCCTTAAAGGGGCCACGTTGTGAAGTAGGCTGTCAGCCACACGCGAGTGCGGTGTGACAGGGGAGCCGGTAGGGGGCGGTCACAGTTGTTGGTGGGGGGGCATGCCTGCTGCTCTGTGCCCGAGCGGCGGGCAGGAGAAAGGGGGGGGCAGTTTGGGGTAGGGTTTTTAAAAAAATAAAAAAAGAACATAGATAAATAATAAATAAAAGGGGTGCATAGAGGGAGTACTAGGGAGTGGTTGGCCCAATTATATATATTCAAATAAATAAATAAATAGTAAAAACAAACGTTTGGCGGTTAGCGCCTTTTGTGTTGCCTGGGCCTTTGCCAGCACCCGATGCTGTGGGGGGCGCGTCGGCGGCATAAGTGGCTCTAGGACGTAGGGCGGGTTGGGGGAAAGGAGGGGGGAGTCCAGGAGGGGCAGTTTGGGGGGTTCATACATAGGGTGGGGGGCGAGATTGGCCCTCCCCCTGTTTTGGTATGATCAGTTAGCAGAAGGGGGGGCTGCAGTGGGTTGGGAGAGGGGAGGGAGCAGCTAGCGGACAGGGCTAGGTGAGCCACTGCCTGAGAGGAACATCAAGGGTAAAGGCCAATGCCTATGGCAGTGTGATCGGAGGAGGGGGGTGGATAATGTTAAGTAAGTAGGGCTTGTGGGCTAGTGTGGGTTAATGAGGGGGTGCAAGGGAGCCAGGGGGAATATGCCAGGGTGGGGGGCCACCACCTGAGGAGGGCCACAGGGTCACCTCGGGGGGGCGTGTTTAGGGGGTCAGTACAGCCACAGCTGATCCATGAGTCTGTAGGGGGTTGGCGAACGCCATCATCCCTGGGGATAGGGGGAGGGGCTAGGACACCCCCCTTACAACGGGAGTAGAAGGGAATTGCACGTTCCTGAGACCGACAGCTTGGTGTAGGGAGATGGTCTGGCATGGTCACCGGCACTGAGAGTGGGGTGAGATTTTGGACGGCTCCCCCCCATCAGCAGTTTGGAGTTTGCAGTGAACGGGGAGAGATCTGGACGGTCCCCCTCCCAGTGGCAGAGCAGCGGCGGTGGGGTTGCATGCTTCGCGCTACGGCAGTGCAGGGCGGTGGGGTGTACGCTTCACGCTGCAACGTTCTTGGACAAAGAGGTGAGCGGAATTTGGACTGAAGGTGCATTGGTATTTGGGAAGGGTAAGGTGGGGGTGTGATACTGGTGGTTAAAGGATGCGATTAATGAAATATGATACGCATTAAATGAATAAATTAAAATAAAGGGTGATTATGCAGGAAGAATGGATATCCCAGGAGGAACAGGATTGGGGGTAATACCAACAAGAAATGGGTTGGAGAGCTGGAGGGACAAGACGGGTGTTTGAAAGGGGCGATTAGTACGGAAAGTGGAGCGGCAGAACGTGTCGGCGGGAGGAGGATAGGATGTCATGCGTCTTGTATAGCGTGCCCGTACCCAAATGTGAGCGGGAGTACAATATGGGCAGCAGTGCTTGGTGAAGCACAGCTAGAGCAAGGGAGCTTGGTGTAATGTGCAAGGAGGAAGGGGATTTTTAAGGTTCAGATACACCCCTTAGGGTCTGGTAGGAAGGGGGACGGGGCATAGGATACAGGGAAAGGGGGCGGGCCCGGTACCCGTGAGACTCTGAGGGTAGCAAGTCAGTACAGTATACTGATGGTTAGCAGGGGAGAGCGTGAGGGATAGTTGAAGGGAAGAGGGTGGTTTTGGGGCTGCTTCGAACTCCGGGCACAGCAAGTTTGAGGGGGCAAGGAGGTCATCCCAGAGGGAGTTTACTGCAGAGGAGGGGCGCACTACCCCCCATATCTGCCTGGCGAAGAGTATGACCATCGGAAATTGGTTGTGACTGAGTGGAGGGCTCAAGATGGAGGGAAGACGAGGATAAGTGGGAGTTTCTATTTTAAAGTGAATATAGGGTGCTTGAGGGTAGGATAAAGGGTGATTGGTTAAATGAGAGAAGAGTGTAGGGGCTCAAGGGAAATTGGGGTTCAGCCTACCTGGGCATGAGGAGTAAGACGGCACAGAGTAAGGCAGGGATGGAGTGGTTGTATGGCCCTTCTGGGGCCTTGTGGTTTAGGCGCTCGGCTGAAGGGTAGGATGGCTGGTACCCCTTTTACTGCCTCAGTGTCGACTGTCACACGGGACAGGGCTGGAGGGAGGGATAAGAGGAAGGATGGAGCCAGAAATGTTTCTGGGGGGGAAGGGTTGCTTTGGGGAGGAGGGGGTAGCGGTGGCCAGGTGGAAAGGGTTCCTATATGAAGGAATAGGCTAAAACATTGGTGCATTGGTAAAATGTCCGACTACGGTGCATGAGGTTGTGAGCTCAAGAGAGCTATCAGAATTTAATTAATTTCTTGAACATTATCGGGGCAAGAAGTTGGTGGGATTGCGTGAAAAAAAAAAGCTAGATGTAGGTCAGTGCATATAGCGGGGGTACTGTAGATAAGGTACCCCCCTTGGCTTACCTGGAGCGAGGGGTGGGGCGTCGCTGCTTTGGGGGGCAGGCCTCTGCCGTGGGTTGTAGTGTGGCGGCGGTGTGTGTGAGGGCGGGGGGAAGGCGGCTGCGGGCCGGCGAGCGCGCAAGCTAGTGCGGCCGGTGCTTGCTGGGAGCGGCGCTTGCTGGGAGTGGCATCAGCCGGGAGGGGCCGGGCGGTGAAACGCGCTGCCTTTAAGGGACTGCGTTGTGAAGTGGGCTGTGAGCCACACGTGAGTGCGGTGTGACAGGGGAGCCGGTAGGGGGTGGTCGTGGTTGTTGGTGGGGGGCATGCCTGCCGCTCTCTGCCCGGGAGGCGGGCAGGAGAAAGGGGGGAGGCAATTTGGGGTAGGGTTGGGGTAGGTTTTTAAAAAAAAAAAAAGAACATAGATAAATAATAATAAATAAAAGGGGTGCATAGAGGGAGTAGTAGGGAGTGGTTGGCCCAATTATATATATTAAAATAAAGAAAGAAATAGTAAATACAAACGTTTGGCGGTTTGCGCCATTTGTGTTGCCTGGGCCTTTGCCGGCACCCGATGCTGTGGGGGTGCGTCGGCGCCATAAGTGGCTCTAGGACGTAGGACGGTAGGACGGGTTGGGGGAAAGGAGGGGGGAGTCCAGGAGGGGCAGTTTGGGGGGTTCATACATAGGGTGGGGGGTGGGATTGGCCCTCCCCCTGTTTTGGGATGATCAGTTAGCAGAAGTGGGGGCTGCAGTGGGTTGGGAGTGGGGAGGGAGCAGCTAGCGGACAGGGCTAGGTGAGCCACTGCCTGAGAGGAACATCAAGGGTACAGGCCAATGCCTATGGCAGTGTGATCGGAGGAGGGGGGTGGATAATGTTAAGTAAGTAGGGCTTGTGGGCTAGTTGGGTGAATGAGGGGGTGCAAGGGAGCCATGGGGCATATGCCAGGGTGGGGGGCCACCACCTGAGGAGGGCCACAGGGTCACCTCAGGGGGGGTGTTTAGGGGGTCAGTACAGCCACGGCTGATCCATGAGTCTGTAGGGGGTTGGTGAACGCCATCATCCCTGGGGACAGGTGGAGGGGCTTGGACACCCCCCTTACAACGGGAGCAGAAGGGAATTGCACGTTCCTGAGACGGACAGCTTGGTGTAGGGAGATGGCTGGAACGCCGTCACCGGCACTGAGAGTGGGGTGAGATTTTGGACGGCTCCCCCCCATCAGCAGTTTGGAGTTTGCAGTGAACCGGGAGAGATCAGGACGGTCCCCCTCCCAGTGGCCGAGCAGCGGCGGTGGGGTTGTACGCTTCGCGCTACGGCAGTGCAGGGCGGTGGGGTGTACGCTTCACGTTGCAACGTTCTTGGACAAAGAGTTGAGCGGAATTTGGACTGAAGGTGCATTGGTATTTGGGAAGGGTAAGGTAAGGGGGTGAAAGTGATGCAGAAGGTTTACTGGTGGTTAAAGGATGCGATTAAAGAAATATGATAAGCATTAAATGAATACATTAAAATAAAGGGTGAGTATGCAGGAAGAATGGATATCCCAGGAGGAACAGGATTGGGGGTAATACCAACAAGAAATGGGTTGGAGAGCTGGAGGGACAAGACGGGTGTTTGAAAGGGGCGATGAGTACGGAAAGTGGAGCGGCAGAACATGCCGGCGGGAGGAGGATAGGATGTCATGCGTATTGTATAGCGTGCCCCTACCCAAATGTGAGCGGGAGTACAATACGGGCAGCAGTGCTTGGTAAAGCACTGCTAGAGCAAGGGAGCTTGGTGTAATGTGCAAGGAGGAAGGGGATTTCTAAGGTTCAGATACACCCCTTAGGGTCTGGTAGGAAGGGAGACGGGGCATAGGATACAGGGAAAGGGGGCGGGCCCGGTACCCATGAGACTCTGAGGGTAGCAAGTCAGTACAGTATACTGATGGTTAGCAGGGGAGAGCGTGAGGGATAGTTGAAGGGAAGAGGGTGGTTTTGGGGCTGCTTCAAACTCCGGGCACAGCAAGTTTGAGGGGGCAAGGAGGTCATCCCAGAGGGAGCTTACTGCAGAGGGGGGGGCGCGCTACCCCCCATATCTGCCTGGCGAAGAGTATGAGCATCGGAAATTGGTTGTGACTGAGTGGAGGGCTCAAGATGGAGGGAAGACGAGGATAAGTGGGAGTTTCTATTTTAAAGTGAATATAGGGTGCTTGAGGGTAGGATAAAGGGTGATTGGTTAAGTGAGAGAAGAGTGTAGGGGCTCAAGGGAAATTGGGGTTCAGCCTACCTGGGCATGAGGTGTAAGACGGCACAGAGTAAGGCAGGGATGGAGTGGTTGTATGGCCCTTCTGTGGCCTTGTGGTTTAGGCGCTCGGCTGAAGGGTAGGATGGCTGGTACCCCTTTTACTGTCTCAGTGTCGACTGTCACACGGGACAGGGCTGGAGGGAGGGATAAGAGGAAGGATGGAGCCAGAAATTTTTCTGGGGGGGAAGGGTTGCTGCGGGGGGAGGGGGTAGCGGTGGCCAGGTGGAAAGGGTTCCTATATGAAGGAATAGGCTAAAACAGTGGTGCATTGGTAGAACGTCCGACTACGGTGCATGAGGTTGTGAGCTCAAGAGAGCTATCGGAATTTTATTAATTTCTTGAACATTATCGGGGCAAGCAGTTGGTGGGATTGCATGAACGGCATCACAGTAATAAGTTATCGTACATCGTTAGTTTGTGGGCTTAAGGGGAAGTGGGTGGGGGGTGTCAGCGGAGTTTGGTGACAGTTAAGTTGGGTGAATACAGGTCAGCAAAAAGTTTTAGACTAATGGAGTAAATGGCACGGTCTAAGTCTGGGAGAAACTGTCGGTTTAAGGGGGGAAGTTTGGAGGAGGTTAAGGAGAGTGGAATGGGAGTAGATGAACATTGGGCAGTGGGGAGTTATACTTTTCAACAGGGATGGGACATGGAAATAATAACAGGGGAGAAGTTAAAAGAAAGAAAGGAAGGGAAGTGAAGATCTACAAAATTAAATTAGCTAAACGGTTTAGAGCAAAAGGGGTATAACCTGTTTTGTGTGCAGATTGGGGAGCAGAGTTAGAGCGACACGCAAGGGTAAGGGGGCAGTGATGCTAAGTGAAGTAGCAGGGGGGGTGGTTGGAATGGCATGTGCACAGATGGCCCCTGGTGGAGTGGGGGAACGAGTCGGAAATGGAACTGCATGGACGGGGGTACACGGATGGCCCCTCGTGCAGTGGGGGGAGCGAGTTTGAGATGGAACTGCAGGGACGGGGGGTACACAGATGGGCCCCTGTGCAGTGGGGAACGGCATTGAGATGGAAATGCATGATCGGGGGTACACGGACGTCCCCTGGTGCGGTGGGGGAAACATCAATGATAATGGAATATTTGAAAGGATGAACGTGGAACTGCATGGACGGAGGGAGCGGGTATGGCCCCCGGTGCAGTGGGGGGAAACATCAATGATAATGGAACATTTCCAAGGGTGAACATGGAAATGCATGGACGGAGGGAGCGGGTACGGCCCCCGGTGCTGTGGGGGAAACATGAAGGATAAGGGAACATTTGTAAGGGTGAACATGGAACTGCATGGGTGGAGGGAGCAGGTACGGCCCCTGGTGCAGTGGGGAGCATGAAGGAAGGTTGCAGGGTAAGAGCGGGGAGCAGTTGGTATGGTCGTGGTGGGAGCAGGGAGTCCCCATGCAAGTGTGGATAGCCATGAGATGCTGTTCAATATGCCAGCCCCATATAGGAGGAGGTTTGGCTTGGGCTACGGTTACAGGTTATTACATGGACTGGCAGAGGAGAGGAGAACGTTTGTGGTTTAAGTGAGGAATATTGGGAAGAAAAGGTTTAGTTGCGGCATTAGTTGGGGATACCAGATGGGAGAGCATATGAGGGACAGAGGAGGCCAGGGCACTGTCTGCATGAATACTTAATGCTGGTATACCACACAGGTTAGGGCTTTAGTGGGTTAGGAAATTAAATAAATAAGAGTAATAATGACAAGGGGAACATCAGAAGATTTTCAGGTTTTCAGAACAAAATAGTGGGGGCAGCAGTGGGCAGGTGGTGTTGGAGTGCGATGGGCCAGTGGTGTCAGAGTGCAGTGAGTAGGGGGGCATGGGGTATAAGGGCAAGAGGGTGTTTCAGAAGAAACTAATAAGGAATAAGGAAATAATTACATAAATGGAGGAAATAGGAAAGAAGGGTCAAAGGGGCCTAGGTTGACAAGGACCTGTTAGGGCTCTGCGGAAGTGTTGGCGGGGAGGAATGTGTTGGAGGGTTTTCAAAGTACATTTGAGGGCGTTTGGGAAGAAGAAAAAAAAAAAGAAAAAGGGGGGTGGGTGTAGCAGGTTGGGGGGAGAGTTTAGGCGTGGTGGGATGAACAAAGTTGGTGGCGTAGGGTCCAAAAAGGGGGGGGCACATAATAAGAGTGCTGGTGCAGATTGACGAAGGTTTAATTAAGGAGTTTTGGGGCATGGAAGTGGTCATGAATATAATAATTAGTATGGAACTCTTAAATAAGGGGGGGAAATAAAGTATGTGGCCGCTAGGATAAGGGAGGTGCTTTGGTGCTCGGTTTAGGAAACAACACATGGGACAGACACGTAAAGGAGAACAGGTTTTCGGTATCTGGTCAGGGGGAGAATTTGTATACCAGGATAAGTGGTAAGGGGTTTGGGGTTGGAGAGTATGAGCAGTACAGGGAAAGGTACGGGCTGAGGGACTGGCCAGAAAGGAGAGGTAGTAAGTGCAGAGGAAGAGAAAGGTTTCTGTAGGGCATGGAATTATTGGGGGCAACAGAAATGTTTTGAGATTTACAGTGCCAGGTCTTTGATATGAGGGAGGATTAGCAGCGGAGTGCAATAAGGTGGATAGATTTCAATTGCGCATGGTGTTGATCTTGTCTTTTCTTTCACAGATGCAGCTGGAGAGATGTTTTGAAGACGATTATAAGGACTGGTCAATGTATGCAGGGTGTCTGTTAATGTAGGAGTATAAAGTTATGGGCAGTTGGTTGCAGTGTATTCTCCCAATAGAATGTTTTGAGGGTGGGGATTAAGGACATGAGGGTTATTAGGGGGATGTAGAGAAGTGAGTTGGCCATGGCGAGTTTTGGAGCATAAGGAGATTGTATATGAGAACTTTGAAGTTACATTAGAATACACCACCCTTTGAGAGCTCAGTTTGAATTATTATTGAACAGGAACCTAGTGCCGCCTGATAACTTACCATCTCCAACGTTTCAGTGGCTTATGTCCCTGTTAAATGCATTTTCAATCCTAATGATTACCACACTACCACTCAAGGCGCGGGGGGAGAGGCCCACGTTTTCTCAATAAAACAGAGCCTTACACACTCCACCCGTTTCCCAATATTGGCATACCTGCCGGTTCATAAAACTCAAAAACATGAGATTTCTGGTTCCTTCAGCACTTGTGGAACTCTGCCAAACAGTAGTCAAAACTGCACCAATGTGCAATATCAGGTTAAAAAAGAGTTTACACACTCATGCACAACACACACAAGTTGGAGTAATCTGAAGAAAAATAAATGCAGTTATTGCAAATGTGTACCAGGAGGTCTTTTTTTCTCCACCCGGGTACACATGAACATTGTTTTTTTTTTTTAAAATAAAAGCATACACTCATTTATTGTGTTCAGCTATTAGATCATCCTCTTCTGCAAAAAGAAAACTTAAGTAGTTTTCATTAGAACTTCGGCGATGAGGCACGTTGAGAAGACATAATTTGCTCAGGATCACACACTATCTTTAAACAGTTAAACTTGGATTTGAGGCCAGTCTACAACTTAGAGACATGACCATACATCTTTTCAAGTTGAGTTGATAAATATGTTTGTGCAATGTTTGGCTTCCAATACTATCATATTTTACAGGGATGGGATAACGTGAAGAGTAGAACAATCCCAATAAATACACATGTCAAATATATACATATTTAAGAGAAATATGTAAATCAAAAAAAGAATATTATTTTCCCAATCATGAATGGAAGAATACAAGTATCACAGTGCATAGTCAGATGAGCCTACCAAATGTCATTTAGGTTTTTAAAATGTACTGAAAAACATACAACAAAATAGTATATCTGTTTCTAATAAATGTTATCCCTGCATGCTGATATTTATTATATATGATTGGAAGAAAGTTCCACAAAAATGCACTGTTTTGTTATCATTATTATCTTGCTGGAAGCAAAGAAGCATCCAATAACATGCTTTACCTGTGTTTGTATTGAGTCCTCATAACACTCACCCTCTTTGCTGTTTACCTCAGCCTTGCACTGTGATCACACGTCCACTATCACCTACCCTTCAACCCCTGTTTCTCTCATTACTCTGAGTCTGCATTTATTTATTTTTATATGATTGTATATTATACATATATTTTTTTAATTAAACAGAACATTGTACTGCTTTAGTTAATAGAAGCAATGCTGTTCTGAACACTGTAACCAGGAGGGCCGGGGGAGGGTCAAGAGGACTGAGTATCCTGATAAGAAAGAGTATATTGATGTAGGTGAGGCACTTCCAGTGGCTGAGGCACTTTTTGGGGCTCTTTATCTGGCATCAGTCAATACTATGGGCCTCATTCTGAGTCAGGCGGTCAAGTAAAAAAGTGCCGGTATCCATGGATGCCCGAAGCCCACCGTGGAGGTGCAACATGCAGGCTGACACCTGTTGTCACATAACCAGATGCGGTTCCTTGAGAGGTTCTCCCCGGAACAACACCCCCAGATCTGTGCATGGAAACAACATCTGGAAGCTGCTGCTGAGTACCCATGTGGAGCACTGCTCTACAGTGTATGTGTGGAATGCATAATTGCAGCTTCTTCATTCTGTATACAGCATGTGTGTACGTGTGAGAGGTAGCAGCAGGCTGCCTCATGCCAATGCTGGGCATGTGTGGTGGCAGACATTGGTTTCTGGCATATGCGTGTGTATTTGCAATATTTATCCATTTGCTGACACTGATGTGCGAGAACGGTATCAGGTAATATTATCGCCACCAAAAATATTGCCGTACATATGGTCATCGGGAACGGCCCTAGGTGATATTTTTGGAGGGATAATTTATGCGGTAAATGGATGGAGGGTTGCAGAGGTGTCCCCCGCTCCCTTTTAAAATATGTGGGAGTTGCGGGGGTGTCCCCCGCAGGTTCCATGGGGTAATATCGCCGCAAAAATATGGCGAAATTTTTGCATGGCGATATTTTTGCAGCGATAAATGTACCAAGTGCTGGGACAGTATGGATGCTGGCATTCTGGCATGCTATGTTGTGGCCATGTTAGGGATATGTATGAAGGACTCATCCATGTGTGGCACAACTGCAAGTGAGTCAATCCACACACATGCGCTGAGAGTGACACATGTACATGGTTGTCTGTGAATGTCAACTTGGTGCATTGATATCTCAGGTACGAGGATGTGATGTGTCATCCTACTGCATTTGAAGCACAAGTTAACATTTGTTCATGAAATATTTATGTGCTGGGCCACACAACATAAGCAATTAATCCTCAGATATTTGTGCCGGAAAATGTTGCTTGCTTTTAGGTCAGGCTGTCGTGGATGCATGTTGCTGACTGTAATTGGGTGGACAGATACCCAGGTGCAGTTCCCATGCCCCTGGCTGCATGTCATACTTGTGTCAGTTTGGCGTTGGTATGGTGGCACTACATGATTTTGGTAATAGGTTTGTGGCCACACAACAATGTGCTGTGTTGACATGTGCATGTTTCCTGACTGTGATTCTTAATTGACACTACAGTCATGTAGCAGTAGTCATGCAGATTGCATGGGTGTGCCATGTGTGTGCGCGTGCCAGTTTCTGGTTAACACATGCTGAATGAATGCTACTGTTAATGTTGTGTATGCCACACATGTATTGCCACCGATAACTGATGTCAATGTCCCATTTTCCACACTGGCAGCTCGTTAAGACGGTGGAGGCCTTGCTGTGGAACGGAAGGGCAGGGACCGGGCCACCAGATCCAGGCGCACACAGGCCAGTGTCGTTGAGGTGAGCTGTTCATCAACATTGGACCGGTAGGTGTGTCGATAGGCAGGGCCAACCTGGGGGAATTGGCAGATCTGAGGGGGTGAAGGGAGGGGCTGTACTGTCAGGGGCTGCCTGTGGGCAGTGGTGGAGGGGAGGGGGGCTGTTGGTTTGGTTTATACATTTATAATGCACACCAGACACAAGGGCATCGGGGCGCAACAGTACAGAATATGCAAGGCTTAGATTACAGGTTACATTATATGAAAAGCAGAGGTGTATATACATGGCAGTGGTAGGTCAAATAAATAGATACATATGAGAAGACGTACATGATAAACAAATGGATACATGTGTATATACAGGCAAGGTGCCACAGGGAGTCATGTGTACACTAATGTGTAAGTAACTGTCCAAGGATTTCAACCAATTTATATAGTTAGATCTGAATTTAAGGTAGGGCTGATCTTCTCTTATAGGATGTGGCAGGAGTTCCAGAGTTGTGCCGCTCTAACTGGGAAACTGCTACCCCCGGCCTTAAACAACTTAAATCTCGGTATGATGAGGCTATTGGTATTGACTGTTCTCGATGGTCTGGTGAAAATTCTCCTCTGGAATCTGTCCATAAGATAACTAAGGGCTACATTATTCAGAGCTTTGTGAGTAAGGGATGCAACTTTTAAATGAATTTTATTTTGGGTGGAAAGCCAATTTGGCGCCTGATCATGGATATGTGAGATCTATTAGACAAGCCTAGAGCCCCTCTCAAGGCATTGTTTTGAAGGATTTTAATCCTATGGATATTGGATTTGTTAGCACTGATGTATAAGGGATTACAATAATCTAGCCTAGATAGAGTAAGGGCTTAGGTAAAGATGCTACAATTGTCAGCCAAGAGAAAGGGTTTGCCTGTTCTCATGAGCTTACAGTTGTGGCTGAGGCCATGGACTTCACCTGTTTGGAAAAGGAGAGGGTGGAGTCAAGGTAGAAACCAAGTGTCTTTACCTCCTTGGACACCTTAATGAGGTTGCCATCAATTACAAATGTAGAGCAGTTTTGGCCTATTTTCTTGAGGTTGGGGTAGGGTACCTAGGATGATAAGCTCGGTCTTGTTCATTCAGGCATAGACCGTGGGTCGCCATCCATGTCTGGATGATGAGATACATCCTATTTACCAAGGCCAAATCCTTTTTGTAATCCCCGGAAAGTGGGAGGAGAATCTGAGTATCATCTGCGTAATTAGTGTAGGTGATACCAAGAAGGTCCAGATCATCTAAAAAGGGCTTAGTAAATATATTGTAAAGGGTGGGGGAGACGTAAGAACCCTGTGGTACACCGCAGGTAATAGGGTTCTGGTCTGCCGCTGCTGATGGGGAGAACACCCTCATGGTCCTGTCGCTTAGGAAGGACTCAATCCACGTTATAGCCTCTTTGGAAAAGTGGGCGGCTGAATCTAGGTGGTTACGTAGGACCTTGTGGTTTACAAGGTCAAATGCAGCCGAGATGTTGAGCAATAGGAGGAGGGCTGTTTTCCCTTTATTTCGAAGCTCATCAATTTGTGCCTTCAGATCAATAAGGGTGGTACTGATTGTCACGTTCCTAAGAGCTTATATACTTCCAGGAATTTTTGAATTTGGTTGTAGGCGATCTTGTATAGGATTTTTAACAGAAATGGAACTGTCGTGATGGGACGGTAGTTTGCATGTATGAGTGGGTCATGGGTTTGCTTTTTTAGCTGAGGCAACACCCAGGATTGTTTCAAGTTGGTTGGTAAAGTGCCAGATGCAAATGAAACATTGATGAGTTTGTATACAAACGGGTAAAGATCTCTTGCAGCATCTTTTATGAGCTGGGCTGGGCAGAGGTTGCACTGGCAGTTGGATGACTTAAGTGAGAGGATAACTTTCTCTACTTCCAGAATTGAAGTTTTGGTGAACTTGAAGCAAGCTATTGAGTTATGTTCCTTCAAAGGTGGGTCAGGAATATAATTGTTGGACTGAGGTAGGTGATTGAGTGTGGCTTTTTTTTGGGCTATTTTATTTTGAAGTGAAGTTACTTTATTGGAAAGTACCTTTTGTATATCTGAGCACCATGTTTTGTCTTTGGTGCAGGTGATAGGAATAGGTGTGGGGGACTCTAATTCCTTGAGGATAGTAAACAATTCCCTCATGCTGGAAATAGCATTGGTTATGCGCTCATTATATGAGTTACGCTTGGCCAAGTAGATTTGTAATAAGAAGACATTTCTCTTAGTTTAGTTCTATTGTTTTCAGAAGGATGCAGCCTCCACGCAGTTTCACAACTCCTCTTTAGTTGTGGGAGATCTTTTAGTTGAGGATTGAACCATTTGTTTAGATGGAATTTGGGTGTTTCGGTCTAAGTTTCATAGTGGTAATATTGCCAAGAGTAGTTAACATAATGTTGTTGTACTTCTCAACAAGCGTTTCAGGGTCTAAATGGTCGGCCAGTTGTTTGAGGGTGGGTAGAATGGCAGGAATCACCTTATCCACTGTGATACTTTTTGTATTCCTGGTTAGACATGGCAGGCAGTTTTGGGGACTAGTGGAAGTGGTCTGGTGGTGGAGAGTTCAAAGTACAGGAGGAAATGGTCCGTCCAAAATTGTGGGAAAATGGTTGTGATGTTGGCAGTGCAGTTATAGTCCGCCACCCAATTAAGGGTTCTCCCTT
Organism: Ambystoma mexicanum; assembly: GCF_040938575.1. NCBI lineage: Eukaryota > Metazoa > Chordata > Amphibia > Caudata > Ambystomatidae > Ambystoma > Ambystoma mexicanum. Next base: position 22,035,796 of record NC_090924.1, read on the forward strand.
TGATATGTGTGGGTTTAGTGATTTTTTGGGTTATGTCAAGTTCACTAAGGGTGCTGGCAATAGAGGTGGCGTGTTTGTCTACAGGATCATTAAAACCCAGGTTGAAGTCCCCTAGGACAAGTAGTTGAGACGTGATTTTAAGATTATTGGACAGTTAGGTGTTGATATCCTCCTCAAATGTACCAATAGGACCAGGGGGTCTATAGATAAGGTGGATTGTAAGTGCCTGGGAGTTAAGTAGCAGAAGTTTGGCTGTGAGTACTTCACATGAGGCAGTAACTAGGGAGGGTATAAGTCTCATAGCTAGGCTAGATTTTGCGATGATGGCAATACCGCTGCCTCACGTTTTATCTCTGTCCTGTCTCAATGTGGTAAAGACATCAAGGTTTGCTAATGAGAGTAAGGGTCCTGCTGCTTCATGCAACCAAGACTCTGTGATAGAAGAAAGTCCAGGTTGTCAGCCAATATCAGGTCAGCGATATCAGTGGCGTGAGCAGTCAGGGAACTGGCATTTATTTGGGTTCTTTTGAGAAGGAGGGCCGCTGCAGTGGCATAAGTGTGAGTAGGTTTTATTTTAGTGGTAATTGGTGATATTGGTGCTGGTGATAATTTCCTCTGGCTATTAGTTCTTTTGTTGGCTGAGGGTAAGGATCTAGTAAGAGGTTCGTAGAGTCTAGTTAGTCTCGATCAGAGTCTAGCATTTCTGGAGATTAGCCTGCAAGGATTACTTTGAATCCAGCTCGGTAGACTCACCGCAGGGTGATCCATGGTGATTGGACTGTCTAATAGGCTGTTGGCTAGATTAGGTCGGGCTCACTCTTTAGTTGTTAGATGGCTAACGTGAAGCGATAGGTGGGTGATTAGCAGCAGAGGTTTAAGGGTACAAAGGCTGTGGACTATGATGTGCATTATGTAATTTAGCTTAGGTTATTGTTAGCTCTAAATGAAGAAGTGTACTAGAATATGGTACATCTTGTGAAAGGAGGCAATTAGTTAGACTAGACAGGTCTAGTGGACGTGTCTCAGCAGGGCGTGCAATGGTCGCTGGATCCATTCTTAGGAAGAACGTCTGGATCCACTTTTATCTAGAAGGGGCACACAATAATCACTAATCGAAAGTGGTTAATGCAAATAGAAAATTAGGCTAGTTCCACTATGTCTAGATGGGGTACACAGTAAACGCTAATGCAATTAGTAGAAGTATACTGGTTCAGTAATCATAATTGCAATTAGTAACTGAAGGCTAGTTCCACTTGGTCTGATTGGGGCACACAATGATCATTAATGTAAATAATACAGATAGTCTGGTTCCATTTTTGTCTAGGTGGGGTACACAATAAACACTAGTACCCTTAATCCAATTGGAAGAATAGGCAAGTTTCGGTTTTGTCTGGATGAGGTAAACCGTAGCGCAATGACAGTTGCAATAGGTGCGGATAGGCTGGTGCGAAATGGGCAGGAAGTATACAGTGGGCTTAATTCAGGTATGACAGCATGTGACAGGTATATTCAGACGTCTCTCTAAAGTTAACAAGGTGGTGACATATAAGCAATTGGCTACTTCAAAATAGACAATTAGGGTAGATATAAACAATAGATTAATACAAAAACTAACCAGAATGGGCTGAGCAGTAGTAGGCTAGTTTTCAGTCATAGCAAGTACCATGGTCACAGAACTCACTGGGCCTCATTACGACCCAGGCGGTAAGTTACCGCCTGGGTCGTACCTTTACCACCATGGCGTAAACTACGTTTACGCCATGGTGGTTGGCGGACTTACCGCCCCATTCCGAGGTTGGCGGGGCGGTAAGTCCCCAATCCCCATTTACCCTTCCCCATTCCCATTTTTGCCCCATAGGGCATAATGGGAGTGGGGAAGGCGTTAATTACGCCACCGTAAATTACGGTGGCGTAATTAACAACAAGGTCCCTTAGCGCCATGGATTTTACCACCTGCTAAAAGCAGGTGTTAAATCCTCCATGGCGCTAAGGGACCTCGGAATCAGGCGGTAAGGGTCGGCGCTGTTTACGCTGCCGTAAACCCCTTACCGCCTGGGTCGTAATGAGGCCCACTATAAGCAATACCATTGGGTGGCTAGACGAGTGTAGGCAGATCGTAGATACCATACAGTGAGCACACAGACATATAGTGCAATAAGCTGGTCAATAGGACAGTTGGGTGGTGTCAAGACTTGAGGGGACTTCCTGGGGATAGTGGCAAAGGTGGGGGGGGCTGGTGGATAGTGTCCAGACTTGACGAGTCTGCCTGGGGTAGTGGCAGAGCTGAGGGGGGCTGGTGGGTGGTTTCAGGACTTGAGAGGGCTGCCTGGTGGTAGTGGCAGAGGTAAGGGGTGCTGGTGGGAGGTGTCAGGGTTTGAGGGGGCTGCTATGACTTAGGGGTAACTGCCAGCAGTTTGAGTGCCCTGATAGGGGTGTCAATCCACTGATTGGCAGGGGGGCAGCAGTTAGTTATGGGGGACCTTGTGCAGTTTCGCTGGGGTGCAGCTGATACTTATGGGGTACATCGCGCAGTTTTGGAGGGGTTCAGCCGCTAATTATGGGGGACTTTGCACAGTTTTGCATGGGGGCTATATGGTGGGTCCAAGAAGGATGCAAAGGTAAGCGCAAAGGTTTGGACTTCGCCAATGGTTTATATTTGCGTGGGGCATGTTGTGGGCGTTCCTGTCACAGCTCACTTTTCTTTACACGTCAGGTTACTTTGCTCTTCGAAATCCATGAATACGCAGAGCACACAAAGTGACTTTCACACACAGTTGCCTGCAGTTGTTTTAAGCCCAGATTACCTTGAGGGGTCTATGCACTTTTTATATAAATTGATCCCTTTATGTCATAAAGGCTAATGATAAATGTGGCATATATTTTGTATATTTACAAATCGACAAATATGCTACTGTTTGGTATTGGTACTCTAAAACAGCATTTTTCTACAGACATCTCAGATGGTAGGCCACCAAAGGATTGCTTATTTTTACTTTGCACAGCAATATCACATCCACGATTGTTATATCATCATAAAATATAGCTTTATTTGCCAAAATGTCATATAGCCTCATCGCATAAATAGAGTACATTCATAAAATTCCACAATCGTGCACAGCTTAATAAATACATTTATATTGTATAAAATGATGTCCTAAAGTGTTAAAATTATAATACAATGTGCAAATGTGCCAAGATTTCATCTGATGGCAATAGTGATTAAAGCAATTGTAAATTATTTTGTTGGATACTTAACCATTTATTTCTGATTAACCAGGCTCTTTGCATACATGTTGGCACTGCAAACATTATTTAGCTCTTTCTCGCTGTCATTATCTCTGTTCCAGGAGGCTGCCCAGGATTAACAACCACACTGTCTGCATGAATAACGACGCATACACAGTTTTCTTGGAGACAACTTTATTCCTCCGTGCTTTCACCAAATTGAAACTTCAGTTTTATCTCTGTCACTTCCCTCACCCCACCCCGCTCCCCAACTCCCGCCCGCCCAACATGTGTCTGTCAACTCCTGATGCCACAACACCCGCCCCCGATTTCAACACCACCTATGTCTCTTCACCCCGTTTATTCAATGTGTCTTTGACTCATGGGTCTCATCCCTGCCCTTTGAGGGCATTCATCTCTCACCTCAACTTGCACTGGTCCGGGCATAGGCTCATTGTCATCTCTCTCAGGGCCAGTCCGAGTCCTCACCATCACTGTGTTAGGAATCACTTGCTCCTGATTCTCCCTCCTTAGCCACTGGACAATAGACGGCAGCTTCTTGAAGTGCGATGAATTGCATGTCACCTGGTGCTGATCTCCTTCCACTGTGATCATGTATCCTTTCTTCCCTGTCACAATCAGAGGATCCTCATGAAACATGGTTGTGTGCTTGTTGACCCTCAGTTGTTTCACAACTACCACCTCTACAGTAGAAATAAGGATTCCTTTGCTCTCCTCTCGGTATCTGCATATTGCTTCAATTTTTCTTTTGCCACCTCATCCCTTGCACTCAAAACTTCGTCCTCTGCATATTTCTCAGACTCCTTTGTGTGCTGTGGTAGCCACGTCCACACACTGCGGCCAAACATCACTTCCGCTGAGCATTTACAAGGGGAGCTGTGTGGGGTGCTCTGGTAGTTCCGAAGAAGCTGGTGCAATACCTGTTCATAAGGTTGTCCTGTCAGATGATATATCTGAAGTGTTATTTTCAGATTTGACATGAATCACTCGATTGTCCCATTTGCCTGGGGACATAAGGGGGTTATTTTCCTATGGCGGAACCCCATGTATTCTATGAACATTTTAAAGTATTGGTTTGTAAATGGAGGCCCATTTTCTGAACGTACCTGCCAGACAATGCCTTAGGTCGTGAATATTCCATCATGCACTGGTATCACATGGTGAGCTGCCATGGACACTACCATCTGTGCTTAGGCAAACCGCAAATATTTGTCCATCACTGCTAGTACATATTTCCCCCCTTTGATGGGTCCAAAGAGGATGACAGCCACTTCCTCTCATGCCATTTGTGGGAGTTCTGTCATCTTTAATGGTTCTGGATGCCTCGCTGGAGCAATGAGACAGCATATGTGGCAGCAAGTCCTCTATCATAGTGTCCAATTTTGAAAAACACACCTTCTGTCATAGCATCCTTTTCGTAGACACAATCCCTCAGTGCCCTCATGTTCCATTTCCACCGCCTGTCTTCTCAAAGATGTGGGCACAACTAATGTGTTACCTTTGAGCAATAGCAGTTCATCTGATGCAGTCAACTCATCGTTCTCCAGCAAAAGACTGACCACCTCCCTCTTCACCTCATCTGACTCAAGACCACGTTTCTATTTTGCCCTTCACCGTCTTCATGAATGCAGTGCTTCTATGATGATTTGTATGGCCAAATCCTTCTCTACTTCCTGCACCAACCTCACTGGATCCACCCCTTGTTTTATGGCTCGTTGCATGATATATCTGATCTATCGATAAGCCACTGATTGTTCCTGTGCAGCACCTGCACTTGGGTGATGAAATAGAAAGTCAGCTGGATTGTCGTCTTTTCCTGGTTGGTGGATTATATTGAATGCGTAGTCCTGCAGCCTGCAGTTATCTGAGACCGCAAGGTATCGGTGTTAGAGTAATTGTTAAAGTTACAATGTTTGAACTTAATTCTGAGTCGCTTTAAAAATGCTTCCATTGTCTCACCTTTTTGCTGTTTCGTGGTGTGAAAGACATGTCTCTCATAATCCAGATTCGTGTGTGGCATGAAATAGGTAGCAAGGGCAGACTTCAGCTCCTGAATAGTATCAATGGAATCAGCTCATCAATGATGTTTCTAGTGGCAGGGCCTGCCCCAAGCTGCAGGCATTGTTGTCTGTTGTCTTCCATGGGCCCCATGGCACCCACATATAAATCAAAGTCAAAATCAAAATCCCTAATCCACCAGGCCTACCTGGGCCCCATGTTGCTGGTGTCTGTAACATCAAAAATGCCAGCGAGCTGCAGAGCCAGGGACTCTTGCACCCACTATTGCACCTGAACTGGTGGCATAACGGGGTAATTGGCAGGGATGTCATGGTCAGATATGTTGTTTGCTATGTTGATCTCCGGTGGTGAGTCACTATTATATAGGGCGGAGTCACTGGGGACTGAGCTTCCTCCCTCACTGTGTATACAAAGCGCTCTCACCACCGCACCCGGGTGCATGAACTATGCACCGGGCCATCCCGGACATGGGCTGCCATACTCCTCTTCAGCAGAAGCTCCCTCTCCGGCACGTAGCCAGGATTATCCACGTCCGTGAATAATGACACTGGCACAGTTTACCTGGCAACAACTTTATTCCTCCTTACGTTCACCAAACTGAATCTTCTCTTTTTCCACCATCAGGACATGTAATACTTTCATTAGGTTCATGCCATATAGGGCAGACAGCTGCGGAGCTCATGTTCCAAGCTAAAAGACAGATTTGCAAGTGGTAAAATTCTTAACTGGATTTTTATATACAAGAACTGTGTAAGTGCCGCTTCTATCCAATCCAAGAATCTCTCATATCCAAATTCTTGCTCAACAAACTGGGCTTTGAAATCCAGTGTTGCAGTGTGTCAGATCGTTCTTCTTAATTAGAGAAATGTGTGAATGTGTGCTTCTTTTTTTTTGGGGGGGGGGGATTTTGCAGTACGGTTTTATCATAGGTAATTATAAAGATTTCTACCAACCCCAGGAATCCCAGAGATTTTCTAATGTGTCTGCACCATGGCAAATTCTGTTCATCGTCCTGGGTTAACAAATCTTTCATGGCCTCCCTATTTTCCCTAGTCATTGCAATGACCACAAGTGCTCCCACAAGAATGCTGGTCTTTGCTCTACATCATCCAGTATATGCTTTGTACCTCTTTCAATGTGTAGCAGTATATTGGGGATGTTCTGTGGCAGACTCAGGACCTTTTTTTCAATAAAGTTTGTTTCCATAACTGCCAGCTTTGGTAGTTTAGCATGATCCCATAACTCAGACCCATAGACTGCTTCTCTCTTCCACTGCTTATTGTAAATATTTATGGCTGGCAAGGGCATGCCCTTTTCGTGGGCTTGAGCAAATGTAACTATTGTGTTGCTTGTTCTTTTCCGAGTACAGCTTGTTCTAATTGGTTGCTTCATTTACAGTTTGCAATAAATCCCATTCCTAAATAGTCATATCTGTGGACTTTTTTAATATTATGGCCATCCAATACTAGTAATAGTATTGGTTGTTTCTTTTGTGGTGGGTGAAAGACCATCAATTCAGTTTTTCCAACGTTAATAATGAGGGCATTGTTTTCCACCAACCATGTCAAAGGCCCAAATACTGCAAGGGTCCTTTAATGCAGGCAGCGGTGCGTTTTCCGGCAGGGCCGGACCGCTGCTGAGTTTAACATCACCATTAGCACCCATGTAGTTCCCTACATGTGTGCTAACAGTGTTTTTTTTAATTTACCAAAAAAAGAAACATACCTTTGTTGTGCAGCCTGGAGCCTGATAGTGCTGCTAGCAGCAAAGGCATTTTCTATGTTGTTGACTGTAACATCATTAGCATGGAAAACAGACTTCACTTCTAGCAGCACTGCATGGTGTCGAGCCGCACAACAATGGTTAGTTTCTATTATTTTTTTTTCTTTTGCAAAATAAATTACACCATTAGCATCCATGTAGGAAACTAAACGGGTGATACGTTTTGAAGGTAGAGCGGCGAAGTGAAGGTGGCACTGGCTGCTCAGGCAGCTTGGAAAACTGGCTTGTACCATACAGTGCAGCCAACGTTCCGATCCTCCTGATTGGACATTACCGCCTCCTAAGGTGTTAATGAACATGGATAGCTACTTTTTTAAGCTCAACGGAGTCACTAAGAATAAAATGGCATCATAGCGAAGAGTAAGAGTGGTATACTGTCTAGACCCAACCCAATGGCATCTGAGTGTCTATTAATACATTTACTAAATAAGAAACCTAATGGCTCGCATATGGCCACTACCCACCGTCTTAGATATCTCACATGCACTGAGATAATCCCACTTCCAAGCCCTTGCCTCTTCCTCCCACCAGCAAGCTGCCTACTGCCCACTCCCTCACCCCTAGCTTTAGCTGACTTGCTGCACGTCACTATATCCGGTATGACACCCACCACTTAAGTGCCTGATCCCATTCAAAGTAGTTGCGCACAACATGTGTCAGAAGAGCACCGGAAATCATTAGGACCACACACGGCACAGTAAGCGCTTTCGGAATAATAGACATTCAGCCTCACATCCCATTAAGTGCTACCACGCTGCATCACCCCTCTGCCCCACAAAACATACAACAGGCCGCCAAACCGACAAGGTGACCTCATCCATAGCACCTGCCATGCCTTTTGGAAGCTCATGCTTTTTGCTCCATTGGAACAAACATCCTAATATCAGGGGGCACTATTACTGCTATTGTTCCTGTCTCATGCCCCATTAGTACTGTCCTAAGAAACAGTCAACTTCAGTCTAGGACCTGCTGTTTCCCCCCTTCGCTCTTGCACACATTCCTGGATCAAAAGAAATGACTGTCTTGGAGAGTGCACACACACCATGGTCATCAGAACCTGACTCGCCATAAAACTTACCTCTTCTTCAAGCAGCCGCCACGAGCAAGCCTTCACTAACCAGACACGCATTTGTTAAGATCAAACAGACCCTGAACCCCTGACTCTGAACCCCACTGAAGACACCCACCTGCTCACCTCTCAGCACAATAAAGCCAACCCACTTTCACCTGGGGAATCTGTTATACCTAAGACTATGCCTCTGCCCTGCAGCTCACCATCCTCAACACCAAACTCAGCCCACACTCAACAGCACTGAAACAGGCTCTTGTCAATGTGAGATCCATCCTGGCACATGACCTGGACATCAATGACCTTATCACCTCTCATGAACTAGACATCCTGGACATCACAGAAATGTGGATAAATTCAGCCTCCGGGCCAGCCTCTCATAGACAATCCCAACAGGCTTCTCTATATTCAGAAGTGACAGGCCCAATACTAGAAGAGGAGGCATCCCATTAATTGCTAAGGAATCCCTTCATGTAAGACAACTCACTCCTTCAATGGAAGGGAACTGCGACTAACTTCCCTTCAAATTGAACATGCCACAGACTGACACCATTTCCTTGCACATCCTGTGTCACCCTCCGGGCCCCACCCTAGCCTTTGAAGAGAACCTCCTTCACTCCCTTGGCACCAACAATAAGCCTACGACAAGAACCATTCTGTTAGGTGATCTGAACCTTAGCCTTAATGACCCCTCAGAACTGAAAGCCATCTCAGTAGCCAATTCACTTAGCACACTGGACTTTACAAATTGTATCAGGGACCCCACACATGTCAAAGGCCATACTCTAGACTGGATAGCAATTACCGGTCTCCTCCAAACCCCCTTGTCCATGGTCTGACCACAACATTGTGTCTTTCTCGTTCATACCAGGATCGCCCCCTTCCTCTACCACTCACACTGGCCCACAGGTCCTGCAAACCTACCAAAGACAACTTTACTCCCCTACTCTAGGCTCTCCAACTGCAACACCTACACTCTAATGACCGTACAGTCTTGAGGAGTTGTACATGCAGACTCTGACAGAATCTGTCGACTCTGTTGCCCCACTAGCTCCCCCAAAGTTAAACAATCAGGTACTGTCAACTCTTGGTTTACCCAAGAGCTCCTAGTGCTCCATGCCAAAAATCTAACACACAGGAAATCTTCACCATCTTGAGGGAACTTGAAAAACCCCAGCAGCCCCCTTCTATCTCCAAAAAGGAGCCTTAAACTGGTGCATGAACATACAAAATGCTATGCTGGACAAAATCCATAACCAACCTACAGACGAAAATCCATCACAAACTATCAGTACTTAAAACCCCCAATTGACTCCCAACACCCATCGGACATCTGAGGGCCCTGGCCAGTCATTCTTTTTCAAAAAGATCTCTGATCTAGCAGTCACAACTATTATCAAGAGCCTAAAGCCTTCTAGATTGAAAGGGGATATCTGTCCGGCCATCATCATCAAGGGATGTTCAAAGGTACTGGTTCCCTTCATTACTAGATTCATCAACTCCTCTTTCGCCACCAGCCTTGTCTCCTCAATCCTGAAGGAATCCTGGGTACCCCCACTGCTTAAAAACTCACTAGGCCCTGCTGCCCGTAACAATTACTGACCAATCACTACTGTCCCTTTTCACTTGAAAATATGCGATAGAGCAGCATACATCCAAATTCAGTCATTTTTGGAAACCAATCATATCTTGGGTACTCACCAATCTGGCTTCTGGCCAGGTCACACAACTGAATCTGCCCTGCTTGAGCTGCAGAACCAGCTTGATGAGGTCAGAGATGTAGGGAATCCTGCACGCCACCTTCTCCTTGATATCTCGGCTGTGTTTGACCTGGTTGAACACCAAATCCTATGCCATCATCTTACCACTGCAGCCAACTTCTCACCAGAAGCCAACAAATGGGTTGTCTCCTTTTGGGAGGGTAGAACCAACAGTGTTTGCCAAGAATTCCAGCGTCCCCCAGCACAGATCTTGAGTGGAGTGCCACAATGGTCTTGTGTTTCCCTGACCCTATATAACATATTCACCAAAACCTTATTTGACTTATTGGACAAGATCGCCATTTCTTATACTAATTATGCTAACGACACACAAATCCTCCTCCTCCTCTTCAGCATCTATACTGAATACCCAGAGAACCTAAGCTCAGTAAACTCGATGATCCAGGCTTGGTTGGACATACACCGATTCTGTCTGAATGATTACAAGACAAAGATCCTCCTGATAGGCCCTGGTGCAGTGGTTAAGAAGCTCCATGCCCAATATATCTCCTTCAGTACTCATGGTACTCACATCCCGGTATCATCTTCTGTGAAGACACTGGGAGTTTATCTTGAGGACACACTCTTGTTCACCCGACAAGTGAACGACACTGCCTCCTTGGCTGCATACACAACTAAATTGATGAATGTATCTAGAGCCTTCCTATCTTAAGACAGTTGCCTTACAATCGCCCGAGCTGTTATTAGGGCAAGACTTGATTAATGCAATGCCCTTTTTGTGGGCACCTTCATGCAGAACATACAAAAGATGCATGTAATCAAGAACAATGAGGTCTGAGCAGTATTGAATACCCTGAAACGGGAGCACATCTCTATTGCAAGAAAAGAGGCTCACTGGCTACCAATCCGAGAAATAATTATTTTCAAAACTCTATCTTTTACACATAGGTGTCTTTCTAACACTGCCCCATTGTGGTTGTCACAAAAAATCACCTGAGCTCACTTGGCCAGGCCCCTGAGCTAGGCCTACTCTCAGTTCAGCTGAAATTTTAACGGTCAAAAGTAGGAGGAGAAAGCTTTCACAACTTCGCAGTAAATCAGTGGAACTCATTCATTGATAGGTTATTTATTTATAACGCAGTTAATATCCAGAGGTTTCTAAGCATGGCTCCGGGGATTGAACCATTGTTGCTCCGTGTCGCCTTGCTTCCCAGGTGAGCATATTGCTTCTGAGCTATCCTCCCGATATTTGAAAGCTGAACAATCATACTGGGCTTTCAGTAGGGCCGTGAAAACTTGGCTGTTCACCTAATTTCTGCATGTGAACACCCAAATGCTCTGTCTTTGGTGTTACTATTGTAACTGGTTTTGTAACAGCGCCTCGATGCCTTCAGGTTTAGCGTGCTTTATAAATGAAAATATTAATAAATAAAGCAAGTCAAGTCTATAAACTTGGTCTACAGAACTTATAGTGGCTTGGAAATTGCCCTGTAAGGGACTTATGCTAGATATCTTTTTGGCTATATTTTGGATATGTCTTGTATTTTTATAGTATGTTGGTGTTTTTGGTACTTTGTTGTATTGTGATATTTTTGATGTACTTCAGAGTACCGCCTGATAATTGTTCTTTTACCAGAATCACTAACGGTAATCAAATACTGGACTTAGTACACTCTAAACAATTAACTCATCCCCTTCCATGGTATCTTATTTACAATACCACATTATGCCCTTTTGGCTTTCATCTTAGAATACATTTACCAAGTAAATGAAACATGAAAATTCACTCAGAATAACACAATTTGCAATGACTAACGTGGCTTTTATATTTTTCTACACATTCTGCATCACTCTTTACGCCAACCCAATAAAGCTGAGCACAGAATTAGTACACTACTTCACCTTTTTTTTATTGTTATTCTTTATCAGCAGTTAGAAATATGCAAGTTACACAAAATGACATGTGCATCCATGTTGTAATTCAAACACAAACAAAGCCTTTTCTGCAATGGGTTTCAAAATATTCTATTTGCGATATTAGCCAGAGTTCTGGCAACATTAGCCTTAAACTTTGCAACAAAATTGGCAGATCACGGGCTTCCATCACATCTGAGTTTTATCGCAGCAAAACCTGAAGAAACATGAACATAGTTTTACATGCACGTTTAAATATCATTGTACAGCACTCAAAAATGAAATTACTTACCCACTCTACACTATCTAATGTTTAGCATTCACTCATCAGCATGCTCATCAAATTGACTGAACTTCCCAAAGTTTCCCCCAATCTATTTGTTGGACAGAAGAACTCATTATCTGGTCCACTCCCTTTTCGCCTGGAATGAACCCTCTACCAGTCTTTCTGTTCCCGAAGTCAACCACAGGAAAAGAGCGCCTGGAACGAACCATCTTTAGACAGCTGCCAGCTCCCGGGCCAGTGAGTGAGTGACCCTGCCCTTTCTGCTGCAAGCATTTTTCTAAGACCTCATGTGTTATTCAAACCACCTCCCTTTTTGTCAGTCAGCGAATCCAAGAAAGTTCTGATCGTGCCCATCCTCACTGCTTAGAATTGGAAATAATAGCTACATCTCAATCCTACCTTCCTGCTACAATGCAATGTCTTTAGCAGAATGGATCTCACATTCCACACTTCTGATTTTTCACATCCCCATTCAGACACAGCGCTGCTTTAAGCCTGCACATTTAGCTTATTTAATTTCCAAACTACAATGCATTTCCATCAATCTGCACCAAGTTTATATAAATGGCATGGACGGGTTTGCACTAAATGTTTGTAGGGGAATCTGTTATATCTTAAATGAATAAGGTAAATTAGTATGTTTGATTCATGTTAGCTTTATTTTTAGTGCAACCCAGCCCACAACTGTGGTATCATGGAGCAAAGTGATCATGTTTCTAGCATGTGTTCTGTGCATTCCCAGTGTTGGCATCTATTAGATTCATCATGATTATCACACCCTTGACTCACACACATGAGCCTCACACCCTTGGCCCTTGTTAAACTTCCGATCTTTTCTAAAATGTGGATGATGAAATGTGGAGCCATTGTTGAAATTCAGAATATGGAAACGTATTTCCCCATTACATGTCTCTACACGTATTACCTCATGTTGGGATTTCCAGGCAGGCAGATTGGTTAGCATTGATTTTGTGTAAATTTTTACAGCAGCATCTGGAGGATATATGGACTGATAATTGGCCAATCCTTTCGCCCTCTCTTTTTATATAGAGGCACTATCACTGTGTCATTCTTGGAAGATCTGACTGTTGCGAACTTGGCTGAAAAATTGAACAAGTTGTGAAATACTGGGGCACAAATATCCAACTCGGCTTTGAGCAGGTCTATATTTATTTCATTTGGGCATGGTGCCTTCTCAGCTTTATGGCTTGTTATAACATCCCTAACCTCTCTAAGTTTATAATGGAGTACTTGATGGCCATGTGAGGTTTTTGGGGAGCCGCTGTGTTATCTCCCTCATTCAGACCTCTATCAGTTTGCCCAGTATCAGAATATAACTCTGTGAAATATTTAATGCAAACCTCTACAGTGATATTTCCATGGATAGTATTTTACTATCATCCCTATTTTTAACAACTTACAAAAATGTAGCACTGTCTTTATTTCATGCTGCCTCCGTTAAGTTTTGCCATTTATCTTCTGCAAAGGCTTTTTATTTTTTGATAATCAAGTTCTTATAAGACTTCCTCAGATGGCAAAGCATGTCTCTGCAATCGTCGCTCTGTTCTTTTCTAGTAACTCTGGGCCTCATTCCGAGTACGGCGCTAACCAATGGCGCTATTAACGCCTTGGTTGACGCCGTACCCGGACCGGCAGCGCCTTGGTGGATGGCGGAATTACCGCCCCATTCCAAGGTTGGCGGGGCGGTAATTCCCCATTCACCAAGGCTCTTCCCATTCCCAAATGAGCCCCCATGGGGCTCAATGGGAATGGGGAAGATGCAAATAACAGTGACCGTTCATTATGGTCACCGTTATTGGCTTGGAGGCCCCTTTACGCCCTCGACTTTAACACCTGCTCAAAGCAGGCGTTAAGGGCGAGGGCGCAAAGGGAACTCGGAGTATGGCGGTAAGGGATCACAGCCACCGGTCTCGTTACCGGTGGCCGCTATCCCTTACCGCCATACTCGGAATGAGGCCCACTGCCTTGGCAGCCTGGCATTCTTTGTCAAACCACTTGGAATGCTTAATAGTATGTGCCCTTATCAAATTCTCTGATCTCTTTACAAATGGGTTTATAACCTTGTGATCTCTTCATAGACAGCTATGATGCCAGTGTGTTTAAAGTTCTTGTTCATTAGGACACTCTCTAATGGAGGCAGAATCTTGGTGTAGACTGCGGTTTCAGATAAATTCCCTCAATGTTTGATCATTGACGTCCATTCCTTGTTTGAAATTCTATGAATCAAGGGTGATGGTCACTCTCAAGTCAGTCTATAACCTGAAAGTTATTCACTAGATGCCAATCCTTGGCTGTAATGAGCACACAATCTGTGTGTGACTGTTCTCTGTCATAAAGGTTGGCCTTGCTGGTTGATCATCTGGGAATCTTCCAATGCAAGCCCTGATTTCTGCAACATATAAAACGTGTACTGTCTCAAATGTGAATGTATAGGTTTGTTTCAGAGGGTTTACCATAAGTTCTGATTTACCTCATGCCAAATACTCATCTTCCAGTAAACCCTGGGAAACTTCCATGGGTGCAAATTGGACATTGAGATATCAGGCCAGTGTTTTGATGTGCTCCTTTTTTTAAACTTGTTTTCCTTTAATAGAATGATATGTTTTGGAGCTAGAATTATCTCACTTATTACATTGGTGGTACTAGGTAAATTAGAGATTCTAAAGAGGACCATGTAAGTTCCTGGAACACTGTATCTCTTGGACATAAGGCCAGTCTGTCTCTTTGGCCTAACTCTCCCAGTTGAGTACTGGGTCAACCCAGGTCAATAAGCTGCCACTGGGATGGCCTCTCAGGGCTTTACTAGCTGGTATTCAATGAGATGCATACCCATGAAGGCTCAGCTTGGTTGTGGCTCAAGATTCTTGTATGCATATAATATGGTATATTCTGATTGGTTCATACCAATCATTATTGTTGATATTTTTCTCGAAACCTGCTATAATCCAGCATAAGCATTGTATGGAGTCTTATCGCCTAGGTATACATTCTGGCACTATCGGGAGAACGGCTAGTCAGTGTATTGATTGTAGACCTTCTTCTGTGTTGACCGGGGGATTCTCATTGTACAGCTGAACACCCCTGTGTATTCCCTGTATATGAATTCTCTCTATTGCCCTGCACAGGGCTCATGTTTTTTCCCACTGTTAAAGATTGAACTCCGGGGACAGATATCACTTTTAATCACCCCTCAGTGGGTAAGCCCTTATTTCAATATTGGAACCTTTAGGGGTTAGTGTCCGATATTCTAGAGATAATACATCCTGGATCACTCGCGCAGCTCTAAACTCAACACAGACGAAGTCCCTATCTGCATTGGTGATAGGTATGGAGGTATCATGACTAGCTTCACTATGTTGTTCCTTAGAGGCTTGTGATGTTTTCCACCTACTTGTGTGATCTGTTCCTGTAGCTTTTCGTACTCTGAACACTTCCTTAGAGAGTACCAGGGTCACTAGAAAATGTCTAGCTCTTTAGTTACTGCCCTGCATGAGCAAATTGGTCCCTTTTCTGTTGGATGTTTTTGTGCATGCTTCGGCTGGAGGCTTCATGCTCCTGCAATAGTTGCCAGCACAAAGAGAGTCTTGGTCCTCCACTGGCTTGTACATGGCGTTCATGATTGATGTTGGCTACGATGACCGCTGAGTCGGGGGAAGGGGATGTTCTGCCTTGCCCATGTAATCCGGGTTTCTTAATGCAGCAAACCTGTTTGAAATAGGAATTGAAATTTTGATGGCGACTTATTGGAAGCAGTCTTCTTTCTTAGCTCTGTTTTGATAGTTCTTTATTGGGAGTCGTCATTGCAGTGCAACTCCAGGGGTATTTCATTGTTTTTGAAGGCAGTGTTTGGGAGTGAAACAGCTCTTATGTTTTCACACTCTGTTTGCTCTCTTCCATAAAAAAACAAAAGCAACATGAAAAAATTGAATAATACATGTTTTAGATGTTTTACAACCCTTTTTTCAGCTTTTAACAACTAACATTGATTTGCTCTTACCTAAGAGATTTTAATAATTTTGGCCATTTAGCACCACAATTGACATACACTTAGTCAGGCCTTGGTTAGTGGTAATTGTAAGGATATTTGGCATGGTACAGCACAGAGTACAGCACTACTGCACAAGTAGCAATTTTTGCAGCACCACCACAAGGGTGCGGTGCATTGCTATATGGGTTAGCAGATTAACAAGGAAAGACAGACTATTCAGTCAAAAACGATTTTAACATATAAGATGCAAATCTATTTTTACAGTTAAAAGCACACGTGTTCATTTAAAAATACACACTATTTTTCACCTGAAATGCCTATATTGCTAGAGACACATTTGAAAATTAACAGCTAACATATTAACCATTAACCTGACTAATAAAACCTTATTTTAATATAACTCACTAATAAAATGTGTTCTCTACTGCAGAATTAGGCATACTTTGAAAACCAGTTAAATGAGTGTGCAGATTTTTTTTTCCTCTCTTCTCTGCCTGATTATCCGTGTTGTTGTGCACAGTAACGGCAGGAAGGAGGAAGTCAGATTTGCAACAATTGCAAATGTATAAGCGAAGCTATTGTTGAAGAGTAGGAGGATGAGAGATGATGGATTTCATTGGAACACGTCATAAAGAGGGCTGAGAGGAAAGTTTTAGTGGGCAGTATCAGGAAAAAAGACAGGAGACATCTTTCTGCACTACTGGGGAGAAGACCTGGCTGTGGGGGTGTCCTGCTGCAGTCGAGACTGGGGAAAGCTGAAAGAATTACCTTTCCACTGGCAGAGGCAGTCCTATCTGAAAAAGCTGAGAATTCCAGGCAATGACCCCGGCTTGAGAAGGCAAGCGTTCATTTTTGCTGGAGTTAAGCCAAGAGAGCCACATTCACAGAGAGAAGCCTCTGAACAGATAAGGTAATTACCTAACTGGGGGAGCTGTGTGTGTGCACGAAAGCATGCAGTCAGTGTAGAAAAATGAAAGTCCCGTGCGTGTCTTAATCAAGTGATAATGTTGCAATTTAAGTTCTGTTCTCCGCCACTATAATTGCAGTGTGTCATTGAAAATGCTTTGATTGTTCCATTTTATTGCTGTAAAGAATGAGATCATGTCTAAATGCAACTTTTATAATACAGAAAATATTTGAAAACAGACGGGTGGTTTATTTTCTATTTACCATTACAATGCCAATGATGTGGGGAGATTTTTAAACAGTGCAATGGTCATTTTAAGACAGATGTGTGTATGTCAGAATCAGTATGAATAATTGTGAGTGACTGTAGTATAACTTGTTGGAGGTACATGAGCCAACGGGAAGAGAGACTCTCTGAACATAGCTCCCTACCGTATATAAGGTAGTGGAAATTACCACAAGACTACCACATATAACTCTCTGTCGTAAATAAGTCAGTGAGTTTGCCCATGGTGGCGCACCAACACTATCACTGGAAATTGTGGTATCTCTAGAATGCAGGTCTGAGGTCTCTCTAGTGATCACACGAAAAATCTAAGCGAAGATAAGGGATTCTGGACATTGGGGCCACAAATAAAACAAGGGAATTATGCTCACCAAAATACCACCAACCACGTATACCAAATATGCAGGTCTGGGTGCTGAAATAATGCATGTCCATTGTATTATTGTTGCACATGGCCAAATCTGAATACAAAGAGTGATTATTGCTAAGTTATTTTTCGGCGGTAATAAAATACCGTCAGGCCCCAAATCTCCACAAAATACCCTACATATTTATGGTGCGTTGCAGGCCGGGAAAGTGATCATAGAGTACCTACTGGGCGTGGCAAGCGTGTCTCACACTGCCATTTGCACATTAAAGGGAACCCATTTTATAATAGCAGTGTGCCACTAAAAACGAATTTCAGAATGTCACAAAGGGAAACCACATTCTCAGATCTAGTGCAATATTTAGAGGCAAAGTTATTTGCACATGGGAATTGGTCTTCGAACAGTACCTTAGAATGGAGTAACCGCATTCAGGGTGAGGTGCAGAAAGAAAAACTAGACAATATTTTTGCAGAAGGCAGCATAATTCAGGTCTGCCTTACAAGATTATTGAATGCAGCCGATAAAAGTGCAGGGAAAGACTGTTTAATACGGCTATGCGGCAAAATATGGTTTATTTTAAACAAGTCCCTGCGAATGCAAGAGAATGATACTCAGCTAATTAACAGGTTAAAGACTGAATTAGATGGGGCAAGTAAAAATCAGGAAATGTTGAGAGCAGAATTGGATGTATGCCAAAAAGACATGCAATTAAAATGCAGAGACTTTGATACTCAGTTATCCAAAAGCAAGAAACAATTTGAAGATAGTGAGCAAGAATTGACACACTTAAAAGCCTTAGTGGATCACATTAGGCAGGATAAAGATGAGGTTGTTTCAGAAATGCAGATTTTACAAAAAGAACATTGCGAAAAAGAAGGTGATCTCCAGAGTGTAGAACAAGAAATGATTAAAATGATCCAAGAAAGAGACAAGAGAAGTAAAGAGTTCAATGAATGCCAAATGCAAATGTGCGATATGCAGGAGGCAATTAATAAAATGAGTGATGAAAATAATTATTTGCATGATGAAGCCAACAGACTCCTTAAAAAGTGTAAGGACTTAGAACAGCAAATGTGCATTCCCAGGTCCCAGGAGAGGCGGCAGGGTACCACATTCAATGGAGTGGAGGTGAATTCTAGCTCTGCCCAAAGAGCTAGTGCCCCAGTGACTGGGCCGGTGACTGAACTTGGTTGCAGCGCCCTTGGGGGATTTGATACTCCCATTGGGGGCAGCCACCAATCTCATACACCTGAAAACAGGATTGAATCACAAAATAGTGCAATTCCATGCATTGCAACAAGTAGCCCCATAAAAATAATGAAATCCATTAAAGCCCTGATCAAACCATTTAAAAAGGGAGGTGAATGCTGCATTGAGGATCACTTAGAAGCGGTGCATGACATTTTTAAAGCGCTCCAGATACCTAAGGAACAGTACAGACAATATTTTCATTTAACTTTAGATGCCCCGACGGCCAGCATCATAAGGGGATTAAATGAACAGCAGAATATGACATGGCTGGAGTTTGAAAAAGAAATTAGGCGTCATTTTTCTCCTTTTCAGTCATTGCAGGAGGCAAAGAAAGTCGCGTACACTATTACTGCTGGACCTAATACATCACCTCGCCAATTTTTACAAGACTTAAAAAGAGCATTCTCTCGCTTTGATGTATCTTTTGACTCAAATTCCAATGAGTTTAAAACCGCATACTTCTATGGGCTACAGAAAGACATCATATCCCAATTGGTCCGTGAATTTGACCGTGACAAGTCCCTTGAATGGATTGTACATCAAAGCACCAAGCTATATGAGGTACTCTATTGTCAGGGTAGAGAAAGTGATAAAATGAAAGATACTAGGCCTAAATCTAAAGAACCCTCAGCCACAGTAATGGAAATCAGGTCAGCCAAAATGTCCCTTGAGTCTGCTCAAAGCCAAGGTAAAAATAATGTGACACCTGAACAAAGGGGTAATCAACAAAGATCGCCATTTCCTGTACCAATGTTCCAATCACATGATCCTAGTAATAGAGAGAGCTACATCAGCCCTAGATATTTAGGAGATAGACCCCGGGTAAGGTACCGGTCTGATATGGCAGGTATGAACCATAACCAGAGACAAAATCAAGATCAAAGAAATGATGGTCCCTACCAGTCATTGGGGACACAGAGCAGATTTGATCCCAGCACCATGATATATGGTAATCAGGATAGGCCCCGATATGTGGATCGATTTACTGATAATGGAAATCAATATAGGGGCCAGTACCCACAATCTGAGAGACAGGACATGAAGCAAAACGTGAACTACAGTCCACGCCAGTACAATGATTCCCCACCAGGGGACTATAATCAAAGGATGGGTGCAACCCGCTCCCCTCCACAAATGAATCAAGAGTTCAGAAACCATCCCAACCGGTATCAATCACCTGAGAGGTATCAGAATAGATCCAATCAGGGGGAAAACAACCAATATCGACCTAGGCCACAGAAAGAGGATCCTAGAGAGGTGGAAAGGTTCCAATGCCTTGAGGCCCAAGTGAAAATGTTAGCTGAGCAAATAGGAAAGCTCTATACAGCGCAAAAACAACCTTCCAAAGAGGGGGCTGATGGCCATAGCAATGACCGGGGGGCTTCCGAAAAGTGACTAAGTACTCATGATAACTGCAGTGCCAAAATGGCAGATTGCTCTGATATAACTTTGCATAACGACTCTGAGATGACTAATGGATTAAAAATGAAAGTACCAGTAAATGAAATTGTGATGGAAAGTGTAAATACTTCTAAAAAAGAGGTACGGTTTAACTTAGAGCTAAATAAAACAGTAAAGATTTGCACAAATGAAAAAGAAACATTAGGAATTCCAAAAGAACAAAGGGACAGATTTAAGAAAAATGACTCATGCATGGGGAATACCAGTGAACAGGGAGTAAGTGGGGATGCCATAGCTCCTTCCCTGGGCAAGCAAAACAATGACCAAACACAGACAGAAAAAGGAAATACTCACAAGGAGGGTACAAGTCAATCACCTGAAAAATTCTTTGAGCCACATATTTTTGAAGAGGCTGAAAGGGCTGGTATTATACTAAATGATCACAAATGCACAGAATTAAAAAATGACAAATTGCTGAATGATGTTGTTACACATGTTCAGTTGGAAGGTTGTAATGTGGTCTCTGATGTTACCCAGATGGATGGGCGAACGGTGGCCACACTCCAAAAAACCTCTGAACATGGAGAAATGAATAAAATACCTTGCACAGAAATGGGTAAAAAGGAGGGAAAAATGTCTTTTCATTTACCAATGTGCTTAGCCAAAAGTGAAAAAGACCTGAGAAAGGTGAGCCCTGAAATCAGTAAGAATTCACATTTCTTATGTGTATTAGAGGAAGTTGAGGACAGATATTATGCACCCATCACTGTAGAAGAAAAATGCCACACCTTTGCTATGATTGACACTGGCGCACAGGCCACAATTATGTCCAAGGAGCTGGTAAAGAGTATCAATGAAGGGAGGCCTCCACAGAGTCAGATCACAGTGAAGGCAAATCAAGGCCCAGTGCATAACTTTAATGGGGAGGAGGTGCCCATCATAGGTGTAACTGAGGTTGACATGAAAATAGGAAAGCACAGAATGAAACAAGAGGTATTGATCACATCTATTTGTGAAATTCCATTTCTGATGGGGACAGATTGCCTGAAAAGATTGTCTCCTCTCATAGATGGGGTGAATGGAGTGCTGTGGTCCTTAACCAAAAAACCATTGAGGCCTAAGAAACTAAAATCACAAAACAGCAATATAAAAGAATGTCACACCGTTGCCAAAACAAATGATGCTGTGGAGGTATATCTCCAGAATAGCTGCATACCTAGTGTCACTGTTATATTAATGTGTCAAGACAAAGATCAGAGCGACAATGAAAAACTACCTGTACAAATATACTTGGACCCAAGGAAAGATTGGCAGACTGCCATAGACGAACACACATTACGTTTCTATTTAAAAGAGAATACATGCAAACAGAATATTGTTCCTAAAACAGATTCAGAAAAACACATTACCACTCTGGCAGAGATACACATGGAAGATGAGCAACCATGGGTTCACGCTGGTATAAATGATTATCTTAAAACAATAAAAGCCACTTTAGCGCTTGAACATGAAAGGAGTTTCATTAATGAGAAATTGTTGCAAAAAATTATGGAGAGGGAAGAAATCCCGAAATTTAGGATTAAAAACCAATATGTTTCTGGGTTGGACAGTCCAGACTTTGAAAACCGAATTACAGGCAGATGCATGCTTAAAATTAGCATTGGGCAGAAAACAATTTACCATAATGTATGGATAGTGAATGGAGCACAAAATGAATTTTACATGGGCAATGACATCATGCACAGAATGTGTATGGTGTTAGATTTCCTTAATCAAAAAATATGGTCACGCCTAGGTGGGCCGGCGCCTGAATTTGAAGACAAAAGAAGGGCTTATCATTGTGCACAACTAGTTCCTTATGCAGTCGAATTACAAATGAGGAAAAATACTATTGTTCCTGCATTTACAAAACAGTTTGCAATAACACTGCAATGCAAAAATGGACAGCAGATGAAAGGCTCTGATGCATTTGTATGCCTGAATGAATCCATAAAACAGCAAGGCCTGGATTATGAATACATTCCATTGGTAGACATTGGTGAGGGATCTGTAAAAATCATGGTAAATAATAAAGGTTGTCAGGACGTTCATTTAGAGGAAAACTCCCCATTAGGAATGGCCATACAAAAATCACATTATACGGCAGATTTAAATAACATGGTGATTGGGAATATTCCTGAAAAATATGTAGATGCCAAGGGCGAGTTACCAGAACACCTGGACTCTCAGCCCAAAGGAATATTTAAAATTCATTCTGTGTATCCTTATGATTCAAATGAGACAGTGTGCTGCCATCAAGAGGATTGCATAATATTTAATTTAAATGAAAATGAAACAGGAAATCAGCCCATTGAAGTGGAAGCTGATCTGCCAAAATATTTGAAAGTGGCAGCTCTACAAAAAGACACAGCCACACAGTTAGAGGAAAGCGCTGAGATTCCTTTACCAGAAGAGTTTCCAGAATTTTCCAGAATGGTAGAAGAGCAGATCTCTTTAGCGGATGCATGTGACAGCGATGAGGATCGACGCAATCTGAGGGAAATATTTATGGAGTTTAAGGATGTATTTGCAAAAGATGCTTATGATTGTGGTTTAACTGATTTACATGTGGCCACACTACCAGAAGGTTGTAGCAGAAATCCAGTGTTTGTACGCCAGTATAGACTACCGCTGGCATGTTTAGAATCATTGGCAGAGATTATTAAAAATTTGGAATCACGGGGAATAATTAGGCCCATTCATAGCACATCCAATACGCCTATTTTAGGTGTGTTAAAGCCAAATGGTCAATGGCGGCTGTGTGCAGACTTAAGAGAGTTAAATAAAAGAGTACCAGTATCTAGATGGCCACTACCATTCATTGATCAGGGCCTAGCTCAGATACATGGTTCAAATGTATTTACCACGTTAGATCTCACATCTGGATATTGGTGTGTGCCATTGGCAGAGGAGATACAACACCTATTTTCCTTTACATTTGACAGGACTCAATATGCCTGGCTTAGAGCTCCGTTCGGGTACATCAATAGTGGGAGTGAATTTGGCATATTTTTGAGAAAGGCCATGCCGGATGCAGCGGAAAGAGGGACAATAGTTTATGTGGATGATGTCTTGATAAAAAATGAAAACCTTAAAAGCCATTTTGATGAAATAAGACATGTGCTTGGCCAATTGCAGAAAGCAGGCGCCAAAGTATCTTTGCAAAAAGCACAATGGTGCAAGAAAAAAGTGAACTTTCTAGGGCATGAAGTGACTGAACATGGGCTAAATCCACAAAGGAAGAAAATAGAGGCCATACAAAGATTAAAAGATCCTAAAAATGTGAAAGGAGTAAAAAGTTTATTAGGGATGACAGGCTATAACAGAAAGTTCATTGAGAATTATGCAGAAATCACTCAACCATTGACTAAACTGCTTAAACTAAATACTCCCTGGAGATGGGAAAGAGAGCAGTCTGATGCAGTGGCTAGATTGAAGGAATGTCTTGTAAAGGCACCATGTTTAGCATACCCCATAAAGGACAGGGATTTCTTTATAGAAATAGGCTTTTCTGAACATTGTATGTCAGCAGTGTTATCACAAAAACACGATTTGAATCACAAAACCATTGCATATGCAAGTAAGGCATTTTCCCAAGTTGAAATGAAATTTAATGAATGCGAAAAGGCCCTATTAACCACTGTGTGGGCGCTACAACATTTCCGCCCCATTGTTCAGGGAGAAAAGGTGATTATTGAAACAAATCATCAACCTTTGCAATTTTTAGAGAGTAAAAGAATTAGATCAGGCAATCTAGCGCAATCCAGAATCACTTCATGGACGCTGGCATTACAAGGTTTTCCAGTAGAAGTAAGATATGGACAAAATAAAAAGAGCCCAATTGCTCAAGGGTTAGCTGACTTACATGACTGTGCAGCTGAACAAATAACAAATGAAATGGATGTGGAAGCTAGTTTACAGGAATTTGAACAATCACCACACAAAGCTTTTGATGAAAAAACATGCAAGGATTTGCCAACTGTATATGTGGATGGTTGTGCTTTTCACATTGAAAATGACAGTAATAAACAATTAGTGGCAGGAATAGGAAATGTCTGGTTGAAATGTGAAGGCGTTCCTAGTATAGGGATGAGGATTGGAGATAGGAGCAGTCAGGTGGCGGAATTGGCAGCCATCTATAAAGCAATTGCTACTGCAGTTGATAAAAAGTTCAGTGAAATTGTCCTGGTGACTGATTCTGACTATGCACGGAATAGCTTTGTGGAATATTTGCCTGGTTGGAAAGCAAGAGGCATGGTTACATACAACAAAAAGCCACTTAAACATGGAAAAATGATACAAGCCATAGACAAATTGGTGTCAGAAAATAATTTAACAATATACTGGAGAAAAATTCGTGGGCATTTAAAAACACCAGGAGAGGATAAGGAGGGAAATGATAAGGCAGACCATCTGGCTAAGATTGGGGCTGTGATGGGAGAATTGCTACCTATTGATTATTTAATGGGTGAAATACAAATTGATGCAGTCACACGTTCTAAAGCACCAAAGGAGGTAGATCAACCGGTGGTGCAGTGGAGTCATGACACGCCAGACCAAGATTTGATTGAGGCACAAAAGAATGATCAAATTTTAGGAATCTATTATAATCATTTGATAGATCCTGAACAAAATCCTTTAACAGAAAATGATTGTATGGGAAAAGAAGAGTTGAGGGTGTTATTAAAGAACAAAACACGAATTAGATTACAGGATGGACTCATGATTAGAGAGTCCATAACAGGGCAAATACAGTGGGTAGTACCCCTTTCATTCAGAGGACTAATGCTACACCATGCACACGATGCCATAACTGCAGGCCATAGAGGTTCACAAAAGACATTAGAAATACTAAAAGATTATGCTTACTGGCCACATATGTCCCAAGATGTGGAATTATATACTAGAGGATGTCTAGTATGCGCCCAATTTAAACCTGCTTCACCAATGCATAGAGCACCATTGATGAAAAGAGGCCTAACTCTCCCATGGTCAGATTTGCAAATAGACTATGTAGGTCCTTTAAAAAGGTCGAGCAGGGGACACCGCTATATTTTGAGTGTGGTATGTTTGATGTCAAAGTGGATTGAGTGCATTCCCGCACCAGATTGTAGTGCGCAAACAGCAGCCACATTGCTGGTGAACCATGTGTTCTCAAGGTTTGGGTTGCCACAAAGAATTGAGTCAGACAGAGGAAGTCATTTCACAAGTACTCTAATGAGTAAGGTATGGCAAATACTAGGTGTGAAAAGGAAACTACATATCGCATATCGGGCGGCGTCTTCAGGTACAGTTGAAAGAAGCAATAGGTCTGTTGTGGACATTTTAAAGAAATTTGTGGCAGAAGCAGGTTCCAGCTGGGATTTGCGTTTACCATTGGTTTTGATGGCAATCAGGTCGACTCCTGCCAAAGCAACAGGTGTTAGCCCCCATGAGGTCTTAACAGGTAGGAAAATGGTGTTACCACAACACCTACTATACAGAACACATGAGCAAACTCTAGTGAGTGCATCCACAGTTCATGAATATATTGATGAACTGAGGAGGCATTTGCAACATGCATTTGCTTTTGTGCAGAGAAATCTGGAAAGAGCTGCTGACAGTGCTAAGTCATATTATGACAAAAAGACATCAGTAAAGGAATACAATGTAGGGGATCAGGTGTACAAGTTTCATTTTGGAAAAAGTAAACAGAAAAATTCTAAATTTCTGGCAGCCTGGCAGGGGCCATTTCGAATTATAGATAAAGTCTCTCCTGTAGTGTATAAAAATTTTGAAAAATGAAGGTGAAACAGCAATAGAGCAGTTTGTCCATGTAAATCAAATCAAACCATGCCATCCCAGACATGAGATCAGGCAGCTTGAGCATGTGGAAACGGATAGAGTCCCTTGAGAAAATAAATGGGTATGATCAGGAGGCAGTGACAAAGAAGTTAAAAAAAAGTTGATTGTTAGGATGGCACATAAACACTGTAATATATGTGAAAATATATAATATAAATAAATAAATAAATAAATAAATAAATAAATGCACATATAACGGAAGCTCGTGGTTGGTGTGCAGAGAGAAAGTGTATTAAATATTGAATGCTGTCTTATATGTGTTTGTTTTCTTTTAACTTGTGTTTAATTTCAGAAAAAAAAAAAAAAAAAAAAAAAAAAAAACGAAGTATTTTTACCAAGCATGTTTTATTTTTGGCAAAAGGATGAAGTTAGTATTGTGCTATGTACTTAATCTGTTTATTTTCTATTTTGATTTAGACAATTAACATTATTTGATCGGAGGTTCCGGGATCAGAGGCCACGGGAGACGATGGAGTCCTGGAGTCCCCTGGATGAAGACCAAAAGATGCCTGCCTCCAGGTGGAGGTGAAGACAAAATAACCGGAATGCCAAAAGAGATGACTACTGTGGATTCAAGATTGCCAAGATGAAAGAGTACTCGAATGAACCGAATAACATCGCTGGCCGGGATATACCAAAAGAGACAAAACAAAAGTTCCGGCATATGAAGTTCCACGTATTTATTATTTTAATTATTTATTTTAACTTGTTATATTACTTATTTGTTTTAGTTAGTTGTTTTATTTCATTGTTTTTAATTGACTTGGAAAATTTAAACTTAAAGTAATGCCACTTCCACTGAGAAGGCAAATGTGGAACATTTTATGGACTTATGGACTCAGATGAAATATTGATTGCAAATTTTCATTGATGCACATGAATATTCATTTTGTTGGATTGATATATTGTATAAAAAAAAAAAAGAACAAGTTGTTTTTAGAGATTGGCTTGGATTATAGCCAAGTTCTAAAAACAAAAGGAGGGTATATGTAAGGATATTTGGCATGGTACAGCACAGAGTACAGCACTACTGCACAAGTAGCAATTTTTGCAGCACCACCACAAGGGTGCGGTGCATTGCTATATGGGTTAGCAGATTAACAAGGAAAGACAGACTATTCAGTCAAAAACGATTTTAACATATAAGATGCAAATCTATTTTTACAGTTAAAAGCACACGTGTTCATTTAAAAATACACACTATTTTTCACCTGAAATGCCTATATTGCTAGAGACACATTTGAAAATTAACAGCTAACATATTAACCATTAACCTGACTAATAAAACCTTATTTTAATATAACTCACTAATAAAATGTGTTCTCTACTGCAGAATTAGGCATACTTTGAAAACCAGTTAAATGAGTGTGCAGATTTTTTTTTCCTCTCTTCTCTGCCTGATTATCCGTGTTGTTGTGCACAGTAACGGCAGGAAGGAGGAAGTCAGATTTGCAACAATTGCAAATGTATAAGCGAAGCTATTGTTGAAGAGTAGGAGGATGAGAGATGATGGATTTCATTGGAACACGTCATAAAGAGGGCTGAGAGGAAAGTTTTAGTGGGCAGTATCAGGAAAAAAGACAGGAGACATCTTTCTGCACTACTGGGGAGAAGACCTGGCTGTGGGGGTGTCCTGCTGCAGTCGAGACTGGGGAAAGCTGAAAGAATTACCTTTCCACTGGCAGAGGCAGTCCTATCTGAAAAAGCTGAGAATTCCAGGCAATGACCCCGGCTTGAGAAGGCAAGCGTTCATTTTTGCTGGAGTTAAGCCAAGAGAGCCACATTCACAGAGAGAAGCCTCTGAACAGATAAGGTAATTACCTAACTGGGGGAGCTGTGTGTGTGCACGAAAGCATGCAGTCAGTGTAGAAAAATGAAAGTCCCGTGCGTGTCTTAATCAAGTGATAATGTTGCAATTTAAGTTCTGTTCTCCGCCACTATAATTGCAGTGTGTCATTGAAAATGCTTTGATTGTTCCATTTTATTGCTGTAAAGAATGAGATCATGTCTAAATGCAACTTTTATAATACAGAAAATATTTGAAAACAGACGGGTGGTTTATTTTCTATTTACCATTACAATGCCAATGATGTGGGGAGATTTTTAAACAGTGCAATGGTCATTTTAAGACAGATGTGTGTATGTCAGAATCAGTATGAATAATTGTGAGTGACTGTAGTATAACTTGTTGGAGGTACATGAGCCAACGGGAAGAGAGACTCTCTGAACATAGCTCCCTACCGTATATAAGGTAGTGGAAATTACCACAAGACTACCACATATAACTCTCTGTCGTAAATAAGTCAGTGAGTTTGCCCATGGTGGCGCACCAACACTATCACTGGAAATTGTGGTATCTCTAGAATGCAGGTCTGAGGTCTCTCTAGTGATCACACGAAAAATCTAAGCGAAGATAAGGGATTCTGGACATTGGGGCCACAAATAAAACAAGGGAATTATGCTCACCAAAATACCACCAACCACGTATACCAAATATGCAGGTCTGGGTGCTGAAATAATGCATGTCCATTGTATTATTGTTGCACATGGCCAAATCTGAATACAAAGAGTGATTATTGCTAAGTTATTTTTCGGCGGTAATAAAATACCGTCAGGCCCCAAATCTCCACAAAATACCCTACAACCTTCCAAAGAGGGGGCTGATGGCCATAGCAATGACCGGGGGGCTTCCGAAAAGTGACTAAGTACTCATGATAACTGCAGTGCCAAAATGACAGATTGCTCTGATATAACTTTGCATAACGACTCTGAGATGACTAATGGATTAAAAATGAAAGTACCAGTAAATGAAATTGTGATGGAAAGTGTAAATACTTCTAAAAAAGAGGTACGGTTTAACTTAGAGCTAAATAAAACAGTAAAGATTTGCACAAATGAAAAAGAAACATTAGGAATTCCAAAAGAACAAAGGGACAGGTTTAAGAAAAATGACTCATGCATGGGGAATACCAGTGAACAGGGAGTAAGTGGGGATGCCATAGCTCCTTCCCTGGGCAAGCAAAACAATGACCAAACACAGACAGAAAAAGGAAATACTCACAAGGAGGGTACAAGTCAATCACCTGAAAAATTCTTTGAGCCACATATTTTTGAAGAGGCTGAAAGGGCTGGTATTATACTAAATGATCACAAATGCACAGAATTAAAAAATGACAAATTGCTGAATGATGTTGTTACACATGTTCAGTTGGAAGGTTGTAATGTGGTCTCTGATGTTACCCAGATGGATGGGCGAACGGTGGCCACACTCCAAAAAACCTCTGAACATGGAGAAATGAATAAAATACCTCGCACAGAAATGGGTAAAAAGGAGGAAAAAATGTCTTTTCATTTACCAATGTGCTTAGCCAAAAGTGAAAAAGACCTGAGAAAGGTGAGCCCTGATAGATTTTAATAATTTTGGCCATTTAGCACCACAATTGACATACACTTAGTCAGGCCTTGGTTAGTGGTAATGCATTTAAAAAAAATAGTTAAAAGGAAAGCAACCTTGAGCCTCTCGCTGCATTTTTCTGTTAAAAAAGATGGTCAAAAGTATTATGCAACCTGTCCAAGAGGCCAATAATTTAGTTATGGAAATAGAACATTTACTTGATTCTTTGAAAGACACAAAGGAGCTCATTGTGTATTAAAACGTAAATTGCCTCGAGGGGCCAGCTTAGCCTGCAGGTGCAAAAAGGTCCCCGTTAGGCAATTTCCATCATTTGCACAGCGGATTCCAAATGAGAATTGTAAAGAGAGGGCAGAAGCCTCTTTACACTTTTCTATTCACACTCAGCAGTGCAAATAGATTAAACACTGCCTGACATGTACACATGGCAGGCAACGTTTACAATGATTTTCTATGGAAACCACCTGCTTTTTACTTTTGCATACAAGGTAGCTGACAGACTGATAGAGCGTTGTTAACGTGTTGCCTCTGGGGGATTCAACACTAAAATGTTTACATGAGCTACTGTAGATAGGAAAAATGAGCTTCCACTGTGGATCTGGAAAAATCCAAAGGTTCTGGGTTATTTGACAGACATGGCAGGAGAGGGCATACCATGACAGATCAGGGGTCTCCCAGTGTCTGAGCTCTGCATCCCACACAAAGTCACAACTTTCGCTATTGCCTGGGTCTGGGCACAATTGAAACTTCTTCGGGCAGCTTCTAAACATTATAAGGATTCTGCTTCTGAATTTGGAGATCTAATGAACTTTAGGCTGGTCATGTGAGTTGTCTTTTGCTATGATAAGTGGACCACTGTGAGATACCCATGAAACAGGTGTAAAAAAGTAGTTTTGTGGGGTGAGTGGCATCCTCTATCAGTTTGTCAGCTACTTTGTTTGGTAAAGACAGCGTGCCTGGGAGTGGTAGTGCCTTGGAGCACAGCTGACCTTTTGCTTCTCACATCTTGCATTGATATGCCTTTCTCACTGCTCTAACCAGTGCTAAACAGTGCTCAACAGCAATGTGTGTCCTTGGCGCAGGCTTCACTGCCTCAGGTGAAATAGGGATAATGAGGTAGACATGCTCCCCCTAGGTCCAAGTGCTGGGCTCTGTGCAGCGCTCAAAATGGATCCGCAATTTGAACCTCTGTTGCTCTGCATGGTCTTGCTTCCAAGCCTAGCATGTTGCCTCTGTGCTATCCTCTGTTCATCTGGGTCCAGTCGCCGGCTCCATGTAGTGCTCAGCAGCGAAGCTCACATAGAATATGGTGTCATTATATTTCTCATCCTTCAATAGCAAATGGGCTCATGTTAAGGTGAGAAAGTTGAACATGTTATTAACAGTTTTTCTAACCTTTATAAACCTTAATGTAGTTGTGTTAATGTGTACTTACCAGTATGAATGACATTGAGAGTGCATGTGTGTAATTTCATGCACAACTACTGGCCATATCTGCATTAGGCACTGGGACCTCATGCATAATTTTGAAATAGGCAAACTGCAACAGAATGTAAATGTTTGTAAAATCATCATTATTGGTTGCTGTTTAAATTAAATCTAACAACATACTTTGTAGTGCTCCCAAGATTTCCTCTTGTAAGGGTGGGCAACGTAATCACCCCAACCCAACCGGGCCCACCACTTGTGGAACAAGTGCATGTTTTGTACAGAAAGCAAGTTTAATGTACGATTATCCAGGGATCAGTTAGATGGTGTTGTAGGACCAAACTAACCCGTCTCAACAAACCACATCAGTTGACATCTTATATATATTTTTGCAACAGATAAAACACTCCCAGATACTTTATTACACACCACTCCCTCATATGATTGTACCAAAACCTCTTCAAACAAATTCCTATCTTTCTCCAATTCCGACGTTTTCATTGGCCAGTTTTATCTTTGCTATCATCTTCAGATGATATGTAGAACACACCTCTATTTGTCCAAGATAGGTAATGATGGCATTAATAAGTTACACATTTGTATTCAAACATAATCCATTACTAGCAATAAATGGCCTAAACCATGTAAACCTTAACTCCTAATTTGCACATGGTTCACATGAATATTTCCAGCGATTTAAGGAAGGCTGGGTAAATATGTTCTCTTTGAGTTAGCAATATTATCTCATTCCCCAGGTCACCATTTCTTTAAACATTCTAATCTACAAAACTGCCACTTTGTTGCACAGTTGAAACTCCTGAGTAGCCTTGAGCCCTGACTCAACCTGTGCTTTACTACTGACCAAAACAAATAGCAAAACTCCTTCTGTCACACTTTCAGGCATCAGGATATTACACCAGGCGTCTACAATACTTATCAACACATAAACTCATGGCAGTTCCTTATAACCAGTCATCCTCCTTGCATGTTCATTGAAACCATTCCCCATCTCTCAGTTTTCATGTACTTCAAAGCACTGCATGTGTAGAGTGTGTTCAAATGTTGCATTTGCAGTTTTAACATTGTATCTTTCTGTTTGCATGCAAGCCAATATGTATCAATCCCATACAAAAAGTAACACTAAAAAGTAACATATCCCATCTACAATTAACTATACTTGAAATATATAAGATTGCAATATCACGCCCAGTTCGCCGCACCCCTAGATAGCAATACGGCGTGCTTAACATGAACCCTTCGTAATCATGGGGCTCCTCCCTAACCACCCCAACACTCTTCTATGTTTGAACAAGTCATCCTGTCCTGGTTATTGCTAGTCTTGCAATCAATCCAATATTGCAATGTCATTTTTACTCTGTATTTACAAATGTTCGAACTATGTGTATTACACGGCCTGCGGTAGCGGCCTTGTAGTTATGGTTAAGTTGTTAAACCCATAGGAAGACCACTTTTTTGGCAGCTTATAACTTTGCTCCCTGTGGATGAATTTTGGAAAGGTTAGTGAGCTTTCGTGCAGGGGGGAAAAAATAATATGTGGGTGCCACAATGTTGAAGAAAATCCAGTAACAATGTAAGGAGGCAAACAAAAGAGAAACTCAGATAAAGAGCAAAAAAAAGGTTCTTTGTAAGCACAAAACATAAAAAAAAAACATCTTTTCTGAGGGACCACTAAAGACCCAATCCCCTAACCTGTTTCACACTTCTTCCCCCGAAACACCCCCTTCGTAGCACGATAACTCAACGGATTAGGCAGTATTTTCAGGATTACATGTGCCACATCATACCCTTTTCAGGATGGTAGCCATGGAAATGGGACTGTGGAGGATCAGGGATTGGTCAATAAGGTTTCTAGTTGTGGCGTGTATGGAAAAACTATGACAGAAGGTCTCTTTATATGGAGAAATGCAGAAGGCCATGGTGTAAGTGTGCAAGTTAAGGGGCAGGCATCCTGTTTGTATGCATGCATTGTATGTACGTGTTTGAAGGGACAGAGCATCATTTACCTTTCCTGTCATTGAATCCTGGCTGTCGCGTGTGGAAGACCAGACTCAGAATACAGCTTCAGGATGAACGGAGGGTCGGGTGTCATCACAGCAGCGGCTGCAAGACCCAAAAATACATGTCTGCATCATTCGAATGTCTGAAATATCTTAGACCTAAGGGGTCTTTCAAGCACTGCTGGCCAAGCAGTCTTGAGTCACTGATTAATGTCCCATGCTGAGGTGCCAGTTTGTATAGGACAGAAGGGTTCAGGATGGAGGTGCGGATGTGCCCGGATGTGCTGATTGGGAGAGGATTGACGTGTGAAGTATGACCAGGTTATTATCGGAGTCTTATTCAAAACACATGGATAATAGCATCCCTACCCTAGAAAGCTCAGGTAAATCCACCAAGATATGCAACTACAGGTGATCCTGACAGAAATTAAGGCTATTGGCCAATGAACGCAGGAGACAACCCACACAGTCCAAGATATAATGAGAAAACTAAAGGAAGTTATTAACTGCCTCAACGCACAGGGAGAGTGCAGTTCTGACAACAAACATAGAATCATCACATTTGAAGATAACCATGAAACTCATCGACAGAGGTGGAAAACGATGCTTAAAGAGGTACAATGAATGTGGGCCAAAGTTGAAGAACAAGAAAACAGATCAAGAATAAATCATCTCTGCCTGCTCAGTTTCTCATAGAACGTGGATGATACAGATATGGAAGAATTCTTAAAACATGCTGACCATAGAAGCTACATCATAGAATGAGCAAGTAGAGCCCCATACAAATGGGAACACGCGTGGATCATTAGCCTTCAGCTCCTCAATTTCCATCATAAACTGGCACTTTTGAAGGCCTGTCATGCAGCAGGGAACATTCAAGTTGAAGGTGCAGTGGTTATAATCTTCAATTACTTTTCAGTACAGGTCTCAAAATGAAGGAAGGGCTTTAACCCACTTTGAAGCGCTGAAGGGCATGGACCACTAGTACTACCTCATATTTTCAGCAATTTGGTGCATTCAAGTGGACAGACAAGGGCACTCTTTTAAAATCCCCAATGAGGCCTCACGCTTTCTGAAACAACAAGATACAGGGGGTCATTATAAGATTGCAGATCCGGTAAAATTGCTGGTAAAATTGCTGGTAATTCTGGCACTAGCTATTTTACCGGACCGGCAAAGTGCAAGTTTACCAGTGGGGGAATCACTGATTTACCTCCAGCCAGGCTCCGACCGGTAGAAAACAGCTGGTATTTCCGGTACTAGTATTACCGGGACCAGAGATACCAACAATCCCCTCCATGGAAATTTACCAGCCTTTCGGCAAAGTGGAATATCCTAGAAATGCAGGGATTTCAGGGCAGTTGAAACAGTAGGTCAGTTTGCCCACACCCCTCAAGAATTACTGGCAGGATACCAGTAGTGACCCACATTGTCTCGGCTTACCCAAAGCATATGAGCTCAAAAACCTTATAACCAGGCCTACAGGATCCACTACCCCAGCAGGACCCCACTACATGCTCTGGTTGAAAAAAAGCCTGTAGACTACCCAAATGGACTCACAGGAAGATGAGATAAACACTGAAAGCATTGAGATACATTACAGGTGCGTTTACAGTACACAGTACATGACTTTGGTATGCTGCTAGGCATGACTGATGGAGGGGATATCCCACACGCTCTTACATGTGTGATATGTGTACCGTCACAGCTCTCATTACTCTACCGCTGGCCCATTTCTCATCATTGTATAATGTGGGACCCGGTGGAGAAATTTCTTTGTATTACCACACAGAGGTCCCCTCAGGGAATGTGGAGGTTGTAAATGAAGATAGGATTGTATTCACTGTGGGCAAAATGCTAATAGCCATCAAGTGCCAGCATTGTGAAAGAGCACCAGGCCCAGATAATTTCCTCACTGACCTATTTCTTTCTGAACCTAATAGGTGGGCACCAGTCCTGGTACTGGGTTTTAATGCAATCTGTGCAGAGGGATTGATTGTGTGCAATTATTCAGCTCATATATAAAAAAGGGCCACAGGCTGTACCAGCTTCCGATTTGCCCATCTCCCTTTTGGATTACCTTTTTAAAATCTTTGGGCATGCCATCCTAGAAAGGGTAGACGCTTGGGTAGTGGGTTAGAACATCCTCTCACCCGTACAGCTAGGGTTCTCGGCACTTTCGAGCAGTCTCTGAACTTTTCATTGGAGGTGGCCCACTGGATGTATGTCAAGGAAGAGCTGATTTACCTAGTCATCAGGGATCTGAGCACAGCGTTTAGCAAGGTTAGTCGTGCCAACCTTTGGCACATGCTTAGATCCATGAACTGCCAACAGGCTCTACTTAACCTTCTGGTTAGACTGCACCATGCAACCCAAGCCTGTGTGAGGAGTGGCGCAAACCCGAGACGTCATTTGGGGGTAGCTGGGGGTTGCAGCGGTGACCCCTAAAGTCTCAGCTGCGACCTCTGCTGTCTTTCTTGCCACAAAAAAAATTATATCTTTTTTTTAAACTGGTTGCGAGCGGTCCTCTGGCTCTTCAGCCCTTTTACACCCTAACCGCTATAGTGAAAAACAGTTTATAGTTTTGGGATGTTTATTCGCTAGTTCTGTAATAGAAAACATTCAAAAAGAAAAGAGCAAATGGCACTGCTGTTTCTTCTGATTTAGTGATTGAAGCTAAGGGGGTTATCACGGTGTTTCCATGATGGTTTGCTGAAGTCCTTTGGCTGA
This sequence comes from Ambystoma mexicanum, assembly GCF_040938575.1. NCBI lineage: Eukaryota > Metazoa > Chordata > Amphibia > Caudata > Ambystomatidae > Ambystoma > Ambystoma mexicanum. The sequence goes on from NC_090924.1 coordinate 22,071,525, forward strand.
ATGATTTCAGGCTACAACTTGAAACATGTCTGGCTGCTTAGATGTCCATAGTCGCCATCTTTTAGGGAGGCCACCATATTTTATCCTCAGAGATGTTTCTGATTCCATCCAACTAACCTAGGTTTTGTACTCTTAATTATGCAAACTAAACATTAATAAAACTTGTTACAAAAGAAGTAGAAAAACCAGAAGTGTTTATTTTAGAGCAGCTTATTGGTGAGTTAAGTAGGTGTCCCCAACTTTAATCTTTTGTTTTTAAAAACAATGCTTCAATCAGGCTTCTTTCCTTGCTTCTACGCCACACACTCAGGATCTGCTGCTAGCATTCAGAATGAGAGTCATACATGATTCAAAAACTGATGGGTTGCACTGGCAGCAATGGTTTGAGCCCCAGGATTGTATCTGTCTCTGAGACACCTGTGACCAGGGGGTGGAGGGGCACAATTTCAGAGGGTTTTATAGTTTTCCAGCAAAAGACTGTTAGAAGCACCAAAGGCCACAACATGGACAAACTTACAACTTTATAAGAAATGCATTTAATCTGCGTCTTATGAAGGATGAGGCCTCGGAGGCAGGCAGGAAGGTTCGAGGAAGAAGTGGGTTTATATGTGGGGAATGTCTGCACACAACTGAATCAGGTTGCGTATAAATTCTAGCAGAGCATTCCCCTCGGAGTACCTTATTGAAAGAGAATAAGTATTTTCTGCATTGCTGGTATGAGTAATTCTAAAACATCTATCCCAGAAGAGATTTAAGGTCAGAAGCAGGCTCTGTATTTATAATGCAAGTGTAACAAGTGTCAACTACCATAAACTATCCCACTCCTACCCTCCCCTCCTCTCCCCTCTTCGTCTGTGTATGCCGACCCTCCTTCAGCCACCCCCCACCCTCTTTCTCATCCCTTCCTCTTTTCTCTCCTGATGAGGTCGCTAGACAAGTCTGATCTATGAAAGCCTCGTCAAAACAGCTTCATCCCAGTTCCTCTAAAACCATCAAGGACCACATTGATACCCTTGCTGTGGACCGTGCCCATTTTTTCAACCTCTCCTTTGCTTCAGGATCCTTCCCCTCCCCTCTGATGCACTCCCTTGTGCATCTTCTTCTCAAGAAACCCTCAGCTGATCCTTCTTGCCCCGCTAACTATTGCCCAATTTCCATTGCTCCCTTTCTGGACAAACTCCTGGAAAAGCTGTGAATCTCTCAGCTTAACGTTCATTCCTATTCTGTTGACTGTCTCCATGACCATCAATCTGGCTTAGGAGCAGACACAAGCATGGAAACTGCTCTCCTGAACAACTGTGAAGATCTGCTCTTCAACCTTGACTCTAACATTCCCTCTGTAACTTGGGTATCACCAATCAGGCCATGGCCTGGCTGACCTCTTTCCTCTCTGCTCGACCCTCCCAGTTTCAACTTTGATCCTTCCTATTATCTTTCTCCCTCTCTACCTGTGGTGTTCGCCCTCGATTTTCAACCAATACCTGCCAACTCTCGTCCACTGCATTACTCATCTCATTTTCAGGCTGCCCTTGGCCACCTCCTCTCCGTCTCTCATCTCTGATTGCCTAATTGCCATTCAAGATTGGTGTGCTGCCAACAATCTTTGTCTGAATGCCAGCAAGACCGAGATCATCCTTATTGGCACACCTTCAGCATCCTTTCCCCTCACTCTCTGGCCAGCTTTCCCTATTTCCTCCTCCAACCCCCAACTGCGAGGCTAAGAACCTCTGGGTCATCTTTGACTCCACACTTTCGTTCTCCGCCCACATCTCTGATGTCTCTAAAAAGTCAAACTTTTTACTGCACCTCCTCAGAGGTGCTCTGCCTTTCCTCTCCTTCCCCCAGAAGCTCACTGTCTCCCAAGATCTGGTTCTCTCTAGGTGGGACTATTGTAACAGTCTCTTTCTAAATCTACCTGGCTCTACTATCTGCCCTCTGTAACTAATCCAGAACAGGACTGCAAGACTTGTCCTTGGCCTCAAGCCCTAAAATCTCTTCTTTGGCTCCCAGGATTACATTCAAAACCATCTGCATTGTCCACAGGCTTTCCTTGGCCTGGGTCCAAAATACCTCCAGCTATCACTCTGCAAATACCTTCCCTCTCGAACTCTTTGCTCCTGTACCTCTAACTCGCTCAGGGCCAGTCGTTTTTCAAAGAAACATGCTGGGGGTAGATCTCTGTTTTCAGCTGTGGCTTCCCTCTGGAACAGCCTCCCTGCCACTCTGAAACTTGAGGAGAACCATCTCCTCAAGACTTTCCTCTTTGCTTCTGCCTTTGCCCCCACTCTCCTCTGCTGATCTGTTCTCTCTCTGGAACGTGCACCTGGCCACCCTCTGTCCTCCGGCCCCAGGTACCTGCTCACCCTGCCACACTCCCGCACTGCCCCTTGGCCATCCCTTGACTGTGGTCTGTATCTGTACCCATAAAGTCCCCCCTTTTCTTCCTGCACTTATCATACCTATCCTGTCTGCTGCCTTAAACCCAGCACTTGCCACTTGCTGGCTGCACTACCATTGTCTGTTGCCTTTATTATTTATTTATTTTATTTATTACTATTTATATGTTTCTACTTTGCTCCACACTTTCCACTTCTCCCACCTTCCATGCACTTTTCCCCTATCCCTCTCCCATGCATTTGTGTGTTTTCAATGTCACTGGGCCTATTAAGATTGTTGTTTTGTTCTCCCCTGTTCCCCTCCCTTGCCTTGTCACGCTCTGAAACACTTGTGTACGACAGTGATATAAATAAAATGTCAATATCAATATCAATAAATCAATATTAGATGGTAACACAGTTATTAAAATGTATGCTACTGCATACCCTGAGTAGGTTCTCTGCAGAGTAGCTGGTGATGACACAGTCTGAACTGCTTTCACTGGCAAGATCTCACAGACAATAATAGATTTGCTTCTGATTTGTTTTCTGGACTGGCCTGTGTGGATTTTTGGATACCCAATAAGATATAAAGAAGGAGTCGCACTCAGGTTAAATGGTGGTTTGTAGACGTACCCTAAAAAGGGGTGTTGCATGAATATGAGATCAAGGGCCTCATTACGAGTATGGAGGTAGCCATGGTACTATTAGCGCCATGGCTGCTTCCATACCGGGCTCCAATACCAGGTTCTGTGAATGAGGAATTACCGGGTCATTCCGACCTTGGGTGACCCGGTAATTCCTCATGCACAGAACCATTCCCATTTGAGCCCCCATAGGGCTCAATTGAAATGGGGATGGAGCTAACAACGGGCCCCTTGTTAACGGGCCCGTTATATTAGCTCTTTGCTCCCCTCGCGGGACCCGGAAAGGACGTCTGGTTTTACCAGACATCTGTTCCGGGTCCCGCTAGGGGACCTCATAATCAGGCATCCCATAATGAACATGCCGGTCCCGCACCGGCACCGTTCATCATAGGACCGCCAGCCTCGTAATGAGGCCTCAAGCCTTTCTTAGCGTAGCATTCATACTCTTATTCAAAAATCTTCAATTAACATATAAAATAGATTAGTGGAAGAAATGGGCAGATTGATGCTTCAAACATTTCATAAATTCCATGTCAAATCAGTGATTTATTTTGCAGTATATGTTTTGTACAAAACCTATTATCAAGTACTGTGAGTGAAACAAAATCTGTCTCGCAATGATTATAAAAAAATTATGAGATGAGCCAACACAAAAGAACACTCTCTTACCTAAAATCACAAATTACAGTGGGATACAATGTATTTATGTTTTTTTTTAATCAAGAATGTAAAACACTACTGTACCTACAGTGGGCCTCATTACACGGAAGGCGGTAGCCATGGCGCTATTAGCACCATGGCTACCCCCTTACAGCATTCCGGGTCCAGGTTGCCGGAGTAGGGACTTACTGGGTCATTCCGACCTTGGAGGACCCGGTAAGTCCCCATTCCGGGAACCATTCCCCATTCCCATTTGAGCCCCCATAGGGCTCAATGGAAATGGGAAAGTAGCTAATAACGGTACCGCAATTTGCGGTACCGTTATTAGCTCTGAAGTCCCTTAACGGGTCCCGCCCTTAACACCAGGTCAGACCTGCCGTTAAGGAAGGGACCCGCTAAGGAACCTCTAGTAGGGCGGTAAGGGATTACTGGCACCGGTGCCCGTACTGGTGCCGGTAATCCCTTACCGCCTACTGTGTAATGAGGCCCAGTGTCAGAATTTCTTAAACAGTTTCCATTATGCCATGCATAGTTCAGATGCTACGTAACAAATCATTGTTTTGCTTGAGAAGCCATATCCATATGAACAATGTCCAATGCATATCATGTAAGCATACACTTGCTGGTACAGCTATAATAAAAAAATACTTTGCACAAACTACACGTGTACCATTGAAATTTACAAAATGTGCACTATGCATTAGAGCATGCTATCACCTTCTTGCTAATGCCAGCTCACAGAATGGTCGACATTCCTGATACATTCCAATCAGGAGATGTTAGTCCAGTCATGCATTACAGACCTACAATTCCCAGAATACATTGCAAAGAAAAAAAACAGGGTATGCTACTATCTTCTAAATGGAGTGGAGCAAATTGTCATGGATTCGACTAAGGTATGCAATACCACTGGGCAGAAACACACATAAGCACAAGCAGTGAGATGTGCCCCTTGGGGTATTCAGGGAGAATTTCTCTGCGACCTGGATGCATTCAATTGAATCATTAAATCAATCTAGTTGTGCACTTTGTCATATAGGAAGTGTATTAGGAGTGAGCCCCCTACTTCAGAAATTGGTAAATGAAATTCAATTGACACTTCGCAAAATGCGCCATTCAATTTTATTGCTAATTATGTTCTTCAGTTTACACGTGTTTCTGTCTTGGGCCTTTTTCAAAACCGTACATAAGTTGCATAATCAGGAAATTTAGGCAACAAATGGATATTTGTGTGCAAGACAGACAAAAAAGGGGTTGGAGCAGGGGAGGATTATATGGTTTGAAGAAATGATAAAACAAAAAAGAAAACCAAAAACAGGAGACAAAATGCAAAAGAAATGTTCGTACATGTCAGGACCAATCGATTCAAATTGGACGTGTATCACAAATACTATTTATGTAAATCATGCTCCACTGCATCGATGGATTCCAAACAGTCATTACTCCAAACGTTGTACTCACCCCAATAGTGTGTAATTTTGTTTCTTGTAAAAAGGTGAGGTACTTTTCAAAGGTAGTACAAGTTTGGGTTAATCCCTTCATATTCTACAAAAATAAACATCATGTACCAACTTCATAATCATTATATTCCTCATTGTGCAACCATTTTGCCAATTCTATTGTAGAAAGGTTTCTACAATTATTCAAATTAACCCCTGTGGTGATATACCATCATATACCACGTATAAACATGGAGATTTGCTCTAAAGCACCAACATATTACTGTTATTGTTATTTATCCGACTGCAGCTCCCACTCACAATAATCATCCAATTAGATTTAAAGGTAAAGATCCTTGTGCCACATCATTCCTCCTGACATTTAAATCATATATAGCTCATCATCAACCCAGTGACTCCTAGTTACGCCCTTTAAGTAAAGAGAAGCAAACTCTTCCATACATCCACAAACATATTTATAAATAGCCAATTAACAGCACTTCAATATCCTGCACCTCTGTTAGTGATAGTATCTTGTACTTAGCAAAGTGATGAGCAGCAAATAATAGGGCCATAAGACCCCTCCACTCACCTATGATAACGTACCTAAGTTCCCCTTGTGCCTGTGATCCTTGTAAGAATCGCAGCTGCCATTTTGGAAGCAAATTTAAGTGATTCTGTCATCCTTATGCCCCATCCATTTTCTGAGAATTCCATGTTAGATCGGAATAGAAATCAGCTTTACAAGCCAAACCATTATCGTTCATTAGAACTAGTTGATACGCATATACATAAGTGATACTGTTCTCAGACTGAACATAATGATGTTGTATTGTAAAAATATTTAGCTGTTCATAAATACTTTTACGAATGTATTTAGGTCTCCATAAAGTAAGTATGTAAGCCATGTTGGATCCACTCATCTAACACACCAACTGTTCCTGTGTCAATGTAAAAATAAAATAGGGTACATCCTGATCTGTTATGTCATTTGCCCCATAAAATCAATTGTATATTGGTCCTATCAAAATGATTGTACAACATCTACTGTTGGTTTGTTTGATAACTTATCATCATTCTATTGCTTGTGTCAGTTGCACATCTAACCTTTCACAATACAACTGCAAATGTAAACTATTCCCAATAGATATTAACACAACAATAACCACTGTGATATGTCCTTCAAAATTGGGTACACAGCATCTACTATTGGATACCAGGTCCATTCTCCTTAAGTCTGAAGTTCTGTAAAGTTACACAATGTTACAAAAATTAACTCATTTCATGGTGGAAATTTAAACCATTTTCTGTTGCCCTTAAGTGGCAAATTGTTATAGCTTCCATTTGCTTGAGGAGTCTTTCCTTGTTGCCCAGTCTTTTACCCAATGTCATTCTTTTGAGACCAGTAAACCTAATGTTATGCTTGTTCTCCATTTGGTGATTCCTTAGCCAATGCACTGAAAGTGGAAGTCTAGGGTCCTGGCTGTTTATATATGAGATGTGTTCCCTTATCGTTGTTCTAAGAGTTTGAATCGTACTACCAATGAAAATCTTTCCACACACACAAATTATTACATAGACAACATATGTTGTTGGACAATTAATGAAATCGGTTACTGGCCACGAAATGCCGTTGGGATCTGCAAATCTGTCTATTGTTTCAAGCACGTATTTGCACATTGTGCAAATCCCACATTTGTGAAAAGCCGGTTCCTTTGGGATTCAAACAGGTAAAGTTTGCTTCTGTCGTTAGACATGGTAGGAAGGATGGACTAAGTCTATTTCTCAAAGTTTGAGCTCTCTTGAATACCATCCTTGACTTGTTTCCCAAATGCCCAGCTAAATCTTTATCCAGTGGTAACAGATGCCAATGTTTGTTGACAATTTGTTGAATTTTAAAATGATTTTGGAAGTATTTTGTTATAAATTTAATTTCCATAAGTTTGGTGTTGTTATCCTTCTTATTTCTTTGTATCAGAGTGTATTCCCTATCCATACATTTGGCTTTATTTAGTGCAGCTTGTACATGAGGTACATGAGTCCTTGCATAACCTCTCTCATGAAATCTGTTTGTTAGCAAGTCACATTCACTCTCATACATGATCTGATCTTTACAGTTCTGTCTTGCCCTAAAATATTCCCCTATGGGTATATTCCGGACCACTGCATCATGATGACAACTTGTTGCATACAAAGTTGAGTTCACCTTAATAGGATCCTACAAGTCCTAGTTCGCAAGTAATTGCCAAATACATAAATCTCAAGATCAAGGAAATGCATCTCCTTTGGACTGTGTATCCCAGTAAACGAAATACCAAAGTAATTGACATTAATGTCATTGATGAATTCATCGAGGTGATGGGCATTTCCCTTCCAAATCATTAAAATGTCATCTATGTATCTCGGCCCAAAGAATTACCTGTTTGGAATACTTGGGATTTGTGTAGATAACTGTGTCTTCAAATAGCCCCATGAAGAGTTTAGCTAAGAGTTTAGCTAATGTCGGTGCATACTTTTGCCCATTGCCACACCCTGGACTTGTTGATAATAAATAAAGTTGAATATGAATTTATTGTGTAGCAATGTAGCATCCAGCATCTCAATTAGCATGTTTCTGTGATGATAGTGTGAGGAAGAGCTGTCTCTGAATACATATTCTATGATTTTAAGTGTCAGTTCATGCCTAATTGATGTGTATAGTTCTTGAACATAAAGTGTGGCCAGCATATATTTATTGGCCCATTGGTATTGCTTGATGATATTAAGCACACTTGTTGTATCCTTCAAATAGGACTTTAGTTGACTGACATATGGTCTGAACATGGTATCGATGTACTCGATAATGGTTCCGTCGCCTACCCAATTCTGCTTAAAATGGGTCTGGCTTCCGGTATTTTTTCAAAAGCCTTATGAATTTTGGGCAAAAAGTACATAGTAGGAAGAGTTGGTTCCTTAATGATAAGAAATGACCTTTCATCATCAGTTACAAGACCCTGCCTGTGCCATTTGGTAGTCAGTTCTATTAAGTGATCTACCACATCCCTCTTAGGATTTTCCTTTACTAGTTTATAGCAGCTGGGGGTATTAATATGTTGCACTGCTACCTCAATGTAGATCTCTCTGTCCATTATAACAATGTTACCCCCTTATCTGCCTCCTTGATAACAATTGAGTATCACTCTTTAGGACATGAAGTGCCTTTCTTTCTTGTCGGGAGAGATTACCCCCTTAGATGATTTGATGTTGTCTCTTGTAAAGTTGGGACTTTCATTGTTTATATCATTTGTAACTATCACAAACACAGGTGTGGGATAATTAAGTGCTGCTAATTGGCTATTTATAAATATGATTGTTAGTGTATAGAAGAGTTTGCTTCTCTTTACTTAAAGGGCACAACTAGGAGTCACTGGGTTGATGTACTATACATGATTTAAAAGTCGGGAAGAACGATGAGGCGCAAGGACATTTACCTTTACATCTAATTGGATGATTATTGTGAGTGGGGGCTGCACTCAGATAAATACAATGACATTGATATGTTGGCGCGCTATAGCAAATCTCCATGTTTATTAGTGGTATATCTTGGTAGATCACCACAGGGGTTAAGTAGAATAATCGGAGAAACGTTTCTACAATAAAATTGGCAAAATGGCTGCACAATGAGGAATACAATGAATATGATGTTGGTAAATGATGTTTATTTTTGTGGAATATAAAGGGATTAACCCAGAATTGAACTACCTTTGAAAACTACCTCACATATTTACAAGAAACAAAATTAAGCACTATTGGGGTGAGTACAACATTTGGAGTAATTACTGTTTGGAATCCATCCATGCGCTGGAGAACGATTTACATAAACAGTATTTGTGTTAAATGTCCAATTTGAATCAATTGGTCCTGACACTTACAAACATTTCTTTTGCATTTTGTGTCCTGTTTTTCTTTTTCTTTTTGTTTTATTTCCTCAAGCCATATAATCCTCGCGTGTTCCAACCCCTTTTTTGTCTGTCTTGCACACACATATACATAATATTCAGTGAAAAAACGTTGTTAAAGGGACGTTATGGTTAAGTTGCGCTACTAAAAACTTATGAAATTCAGTGAAAAAAACTTTGTTAAAGGGACTTTATGGTTCAAAGTAAAACAGAAAAACCCCTGAAATTCGACAGTTATGGTAAGATAAGCAACCATAACTCGCGCCACCGTGCACTGCTAAAACTAACACCCAGGACATCAAAGATGACATCACAAATGTCATTGATGACATCACTGATGACATCACATGGCTGGCTCTCCCTTTTTTTCCTTTACTGACATATCTAAGCCACATAGTTTTCTTCAGTAACAGTCAGGAAGTAAAAATTGAAAAGGTACAATACTTGTAGACTTAGGGTCAAGTCAAATCATATGAAACATATACATAGCGGAAGACACAGGCTTGAAAGAGAGCAATCCTTTCTGTGCATGAAGATAATAATTAGGGTTATCAGCACTTTCTCATAGTTGTATTTTTATTACTCTACCTTCCCTGTATATGCTCATATTTGTATACATTATACTCACTCTCCTTTCCTTTGGGTGCAGTCACATCATGTGATACACATACATATGGTAAATAGCAGCTTTGAAACAGAGCAACAGTTTCTCTGCATAAAGACAATCAGTTAGGTTATGAACTCTTTCTGCTACTACTTCTGCTTTTTTGTTTACTTCACTGTCCCTGTATACACTCATATTTGTATGTGTTGTTGTCTCTTTGTGTTTTGTCTGTAATAATTATGTATTAAGTGGGTTTTATTATCTACTTATTACATGTTTCACAGTGCGTAAAACTCTAATAAGAAAGCAGTTATCATTTCACTATTCAACATGGCAAGATTATGAATATGGCACCTTCATCATGTATGCCGCACACACTGCCTATGTTTCTGCATGAGTAGCTTAGTATACTGGATAGAACTTCATAATAGAATGCTATTTATATCAATGCATTGCTTAATGCACTAATTAGCTCATGATATTTATCCCAATGATCCTTGGAAGTTTTTGGTCAGCATTATAAGAATCCCTTGTACAGAGTTTTTATGAAAAGTAAATGCACATGTGATGTCATCAGTGATGTCATCAATGACATTTGTGATGTCATCTTTGATGTCCTGGGTGTTAGTGTTAGCAGTGCACGGTGGCACGAGTTATCGTTGCTTATCTTACCATAACTGCCGAATTTCAGGGGTTTTTCGGTTTTACTTTGAACCATAACGTCCCTTTAACAACGTTTTTTTCACTGAACTTCATAGGTTTTTAGTAGCGCAACTTAACCATAACGTCCCTTTAACACAGTTTTTTCACTGAATTACGTAGATTTTTAGTAGCGCAACTTAACCATAACGTCCCTTTAACAAAGTTTTTTCACTGAATTTCATAGGTTTTTAGTAGCACAACTTAACCATAATATCCCTGGCTTCATATACATGTAACATAGAACATACTGAACATCCACGTAGTGATTTTGATGTCTGCGGACTACCGCCATGTCCGCGGACATATCGAGAATCTGAGCGTGGTGAATGTAAATTTAAATAGTGTGCCCCATTTCCCCTTTGAAGTTGGCTCTGAAAAGAGCCGTTTTTTTGTTTTGTTTACAGATGCTTGACAGACACCTGTTATTTTGTATTTTTTTTCTTGTTTTTTTTTCTTACTTTACTCCTAAAATCTTCACATAACCTTCTCCAAAGCAAACCTTACATTCCAAAATAGAAAGGCATTTCCCGTAAAAGATAAAGAGATGCCATCTTCCTTAAAATTAACAGTATTACTGGCATCAATATTCTCATTATTACAGAAGAACATACCAGCTCTAAGCATGAAGGCACACATGCCTCGGTTGATGACACACCTAGCAATGTTTTGCTGAGGACAAAAAACTTAACTATTGTCCCATATTGCCCTAGGTAGTAATCCAGAAAAAATTACTTTCCCATTTGGAAGGATCTTCATTATGGCTTGAACCAAGCATTCCAAATCAGCCAACAAAGTAGGGGCACTGACATTGCCCAAATGGAAAGCACCATAGTGTAAAACTACCACATGCGGACTGTTCATCATGGCCATATCCTCACAAACTTGTACAATTCCCTGTACATTGCAATCAGGCACAGTGCTCCACACCACCTCCACTGCTTTCACATCAAAGTTCTTTTCAACATGCCTGCATCGAGCGTATTGTTGTAAAACATGCACAAACATATCTCCAAGCACCAACACCCTGACTTTCTCTACTTCTGCCATCTTCACCACACACAGTCTCTTTCAACACAAATCCACAACCTCGACATCTGATTGGCTAATCCGTACAGTCTTCTTTCATGTTGGATTTGCTGGAAAACCCTGGATGTAGCACGCCCTGTCCACGGACAGCTGCGGTGTCCGCGGACCGCGTAACTCTTCGACACCCCTTCTACCATTTCCACTTTTCCACTTTACTCTCTGTGCCATTCCCTCATTGCATACAGCTAAGCAGTCACCCAATATGAAGAACGTCCTCAGAACACCCCCATTTTGGTTTTTTTCGAACATTTCAGGACAATTATCATTTCATTATTCAACATATTAACATTACAAATATTATACTTTCATCTTGTACGCTGCACACAATGCTATGTTTCTCCATTAGTAGCTCAGTATACTAGATATAACCCCATAATACAATGCTATTTATATCAATGCATCGTTCAAAGCACTAATTACGGTATGATATTTATTGCAATGATCCTTGACACTTTTTTGCAACATTATAATAAAAATCCCTCTTACACAAATTTCATGAAAATTAAATGCACATGTGATGTCATCAGTGATGTCATCAATGACATTTGCGATGTCATCTTTGATGTCCTGGGTGTTAGTCTTAGCAGTGCACAGTGGTGGCGCGAGTTATGGTTGCTTAGCTTACCATAACTGGCGAATTTCAGGGGTTTTTTCGGCTTTACTTGGAACCATAACGTCCCTTAAACAAACTTTTTTTATTAGCACGCAAACACTATACAAAGATGTAGTGTAAACAGCAAGTTCTCACAGATGGCTTTAAACAGAATGTTGCAAAGTAAGCATTTATGCTCGTTCACAGTGAAGGTCAGCTGCTTCCATTTTTTTCTCGCGGCCCGGAGAGGCCCACGATTCCCAGTATAAGGTTCTATTTTTTTTTTACCTTGACAGACAGAGATTGTGCTGAAAGACTTCTTTTGAAGAAGTGTAGCAAAAACGTAAGACACGATAAAGATGACATTTCTGAAACGAAACCACTTTTGTATATTATATCACTTTGAGAAAGATCGTTGGCACACGCGGAGTCGTATTTTGGGACTGCACTGCACTTGGACAATTGAAAATGCAATTATAATGTAAGTAACCCTTTAGATTATTTTATACCGGAATATAATAACAATAGCGTGGCATTAAAGCCCGGTCAAGTTGTACTTGTTCGTTCAATGTGACATATTGTTTTCTACCACGCACTATCACCTCCGAATTGATCCCCTGTCGTTTAGAGGGCTCTGAAAAAGGCAGAAGACACAGGGTGAGTTAATAGAAATAATTTAACCGGTCTGTAGCCGGTCAAGTGCTCTACTCGCTGTGCCACTTCACTGTAGCCGGTCAAGTGGCACAGCGAGTAGAGCGCTCGCTTTGAAATCCGTGCATAGCTTGCTAACGCAGGTTCGAATCCCGGCACGGCCAAACTCAGCCTTTCTTCCTTCCATGGTCGATAAATGAGCACCACACACTGTGGGTAATAATAAGCAACGCTGAGATACCTGACGGTTCTTAGCGCTATATAAATGTGAAAATATTTTTATTTTATTATTAGCATACTCCGTTGCACTATCTTCGCTAGCAAATAGTTTCACGCCCTAATAAATAAAATTAATATTTTTAATAAAGATCGGCTGGTGAGACTAATTTATGTTTTTTAAAACAGGTATGTTGCCCCATTTTGCCAATGTCACGATTTTCAGACTCCAGCGGATGGATTTTTCAACTGCCAGGTGCAGCTCCATGTAAGCAACTTCATGACCCTCACCATTTTATTGGACAATCGCCAAGGACCAATATGCCCTTATGCAGTACTAGCGGCTAGAAGCAACATACCAACCTTTATGGTGGTCTAATGCCTCGTTGTTGGACCAACCTTCCGATTATCAGTGCAACCATTTACTGCTTTTATCATAAACCAACAGCCTATCTACCGCAAAGGAAGAGCGCGTGGCTCAAAATAAACTTTTGCTGATCGACAGCAGAGACAATTGCAAATCGCTGAATATTCACTAAACATTTCATGTGAAATAAATGTACTTTACCAAATGTACAATCCTGCTGTTTACTTTTAAACCACAGTTTCATATTCCGAATTGTGGCGCACTGTGTTCTTAGCTGATCTAACACCCTCTGTACCGCAAAGGAACATCATGTGGCTCAACATGAACTTTTGCGGATCAACAACAAAGACAAATGCAAATCGCTGAATATTAATGTACTTTAGAAAATTTACAATCTTGCTGTTTGCTTTTAAATCACAGTTTAATATTCCGAATTGTGGCGCGCTGTGTTTTGACATAATGTGTGTTGTCTTCCGGGTTCTGTGTAAAGTCGCGCAGGACTGGAGACGACTGGGCGCATTTGATGACGCACCCTGTAACGTCACGGAGAGAGGCGGGGAATATGAATACTTTCATAATGTCAGGCTTAGGGGCGGGAGATATGATTTAGTGTCCAAAAGCAAGTCAGCCAGGTCAATAGCGCCAGTCATAGGATTATCACATAATGTCGGCGCACAACAGCCTGATTTATCGTGTTTTTAGTGGACAAAAAGTCGGGTGAGGCCCATAAGAAATTGTACTATCAGCAGACAAAAGGAGGGTTCATAGAACACTTTCAACCTAACAACGAACAATACAAACAACGTTCTCAGAACACCCCCATTTTGTGTAATTGCATCAATTTCGGGACACCGCGAGTGTTCTTAGAACACATTCAACTTGACAGATTACAATACGGACAACGTCCTCAGGACACCCCCAGTTTGTGTATTTTCGAACATCTTAATACACAGCGAGTGTTTTTAGCTCAATTTTACCTTCCACCAACACACCCCACTAAATACAATTTTTAATCCAAGTTTCACTGTATGCGGTCAACGGCGAATACAAGATGGCGGGCGCCACAGAAAATCTGACGCGCTCCACGCCCCACGCCGTCCAATCAGCGAACACATCGCATGTCCGCGGACATGACGCAAGCCCATGGGCCAATCGGGGTGCTGTCCGCGGAGCGAACAGGGAAGTCCATCCGCGAAGCAAACACCGATATCACTAATTTTTTTGCCTTTCATTTTGGTCATTTTTTTAAAAAACTACTGGACGGATTTACACCAAATTTGCAAAAGCACGCTTTCTGGACCAAGGCGCCGCTCCTGCCGCAAATTTGGTAAAAATCTGTCCAGCGGTTCGGGCTGTAGCCGTGCACAAAGTTTTTTCCCATTATGTCTATAGGAAAAAACAAAAGTTTTGGGACCCCCCTATAACTTTGCCCCCCCTGGACCAAACCTCTCCAGACTTCAGACTGGGCCATATACTTTTTTTGCAAAGTTTGGTGAGGATTCGTCCAGAGGAAGCGAAGTTATAAGCCACCCAAAAAGTGCTCTTCCTATGGAAACACCAACTTAACCATAACTACATGAACGCTATCGCGTCCATGTAATATGATTATACTTGATATACATGATTATGCAGCAAATGTCTGGTTTTTAAAAAGGCCCATGGCCAAAACACGTGTAAACCAAAGGGCCTAATTAGCAATAAAATGAATGGAGCATTTTGAGAAGTGTCAATTGGATGTCCTTGCAATGTCTGTATTCTATGTATTTTTATTGCATCGTATTTCATCCTTACCGCTTTCCGAGAATAGAGTCGCAGTCACCTGCACCATTTTGTATGGAAAATCATCAAGACACTTTTTCTAGCACATATAATTGTTTAATTGGAGAAGTCTTTAACTTATCACAAGAAAGACTGAGATTTGCTTGGACAACAGGAAGATTCCCTCCCGACTATTTTTTCTCTAGAATTATGTTATATTGTGGCAGTGCAGGAGAAAGCCTCTTTTTGTTGGACACTTCTGCGATGTGCAGGACACTTGTTTAGCAGGTCTGCTGTCAGCAGGTGGTAAAGTCTGGCGATACCGGGCATCCTAATCTGGAATCAACTTCTGTATGGTCTTTGGGCAGAAGGTCAGTTTGCAGGCTGTAAAAAGCTTTAAAAACTGTTTTGTTCTGGGCATATATTGATCTCACTGTTTCTCACTATTTTGGTTGTTCATACACTGCTTTCCGTTCCAGCAGCAACAGTTTGTCATGGCCCGGTTGATAGTGCTTTATTGTCTTACGGTTTTTGGCGCTATACACACTGATATGAATGTTACGTATAATGATCCGTTCTTGTATCAAATGTATATCATAGTACAGTGAAATTGTAACCATATTTTTCTTAGTGCACTGGAACAATGCTATGTGATGCCACTTCCTGTTTTGTCAAGGGGTGAAAGGTTGTGTGCCATTACTTCTTGTGTTGTCACTTGGGGGCATGGTCAATGACATCACATCCTGTCATGTCTTCAGAGGTGAAGGGATGTGCGATGTCACTTTCGCTACCCCTGCCATTTTGATGAAATGAGGTTCCTCGTGCCAATGTGAGTTGCACTGCCTCTTTCCCAGTGCAGCTGGGGGTGCACCAGGGATGTGTTCTGGCCCCATGCACATCTGTTTATACATCAACAGTTTGTCTGACTGCTTACTAATGTCCACACCTGATGTCCCGAGAGTAGACAGTCAGCTTTTGACGCTCCTAGTGTACGCGGCTGACACAGTCCTAATGGCACATACCCCCAGACTTTTGCAGAGGCTCATCAATGACTACACTGCATTCATGAATGCTTTGGACCTTGGGGTTAATGTTCTAACGTCAGCTATGATGGCATGCCATAGGGGGAAACACACCCTCAAGTTTCAGGCAATGCTTTGTAAGGGCGCGCACATTCCAATGGTGCACAGTTTTGATTATTTAGCGATAAGGTTCTCATTGAATTTTGGTGCTGGCCCTCATGTGAACAAACACACTGCAAGATTCAAGCAGGCCATGGGTGGGGTAATTAGGACCATGTGTATGTTCAAGACCATACCAATTGACCTAGTATTAAAGACATATAATGGAAAAGCAGTCCCAGTTGTCAGGTTTGGTAAGGAGCTCTACCACCTGGATAGAGTTGACAGCAAGTCAGACAGGTGGTAGAGAACAACTTTTTAAAGAAAGTTATGGGCCTGCCCTGTTCAGCTGCTAATTTCTATGTACATTTAGAACTGGGTTGCACATGTATTAGTGACACAATCTCAGCAAAGCCTGTTCTTCATTGGCTCAGACTTCCGGGCTGTTTTGAGCCAGGAGTAAATAAGATATCTGGCTATTATCTGGCTATCATCTGGCTTTTACAGATCTTAATGTAGAATCCCCTGGTTGAGATATGTCAAGGTAAAACTACCAGAAGTAAATACAGCTTGTCTGTACATCAAATTTGATATTTTTAGATAGTGAAATCCGAACAATGACAAAAAGGGTGATCATGTATTTTGGCGAGAAGACAGAGTCTTGTGAGATTCAGAAACCCCAGAAGAGGAGGCTTACATTCATACTAACACCTGAGTTACCTGTTATCGGCTGAGAATCCTCCCCAGCAAATGCTCATAGCTAGGGCACGTCTCAATTGTGTCTCCCTACGAGCCATGGTTACAACATGGTCTAGAGACACTGCTAATTAATTGTACCTTTTGTGTGATGCACCCAGGGAGGATATGTCCCACTTATTATAATTTGTTCAGACCTATGCAAGAGTGGGAGGGTTTCACTCACACCACTACTGAGGGAGAAGGGGTGTGTTCAGTATGTACTAGCTGGGTGGGCACTTTTGGCCTTTTTCAGGAGCCCGTTCTTCACCAGGAAACATCTAATGAAAACATATATGATCAAAAATAAACATATATGATGATGATGATGATGATGATGGTAAAGGGAATAGTAACCCAAAACATGTGCAGTAAAAATAATCCAAGAGACCAAATGATCACTGTACTGTTTTGCTAGGGAAAACAAGGTGTATTACATGCAAAAAGGTCTAAGACAGTCCTGTAGAACAAACTGACATGAAGCTCATCACGTCCTAAGAAGAAGTTGCAGGTTATATAGCGGAAAATCACCAGCCTCACTGGCTACCACCTATCAAACATGCTAATACCCCCTTCATTCTCTGGACTGACCACACCTTATCTAAACCCATTCCCCTGTTTCATGGCCCACTGCATCATCACCATTGAATCCAGGTATTAGATTGGCTCATGAGTATATTGATACACTAATAAATCGTGACTGTTATGTGATGTGCACCCCTCTAATCCAGACATGTTCAAAGTAAACTGGTGAGGCCAACTCTGCGTTGATAAGACAATGGGCCTCATTGCGAGCATGGTGGTAGCCCTGCCTGTATGTCAGTCTATGCCATGCTCGCTACCGGCACCGCCTCCCGCGATTGGGCAATAACCAGCCCTTTATGAGATGTATGGGCCAGTAATTGCCGGGCTCCCTATCTCCATTCTGCCCTGTAGGGCAGAATGGGGGTGGGGAGCATGGATGCGCCGGCACCGTTGATAGCGTTGCCGGTGGCATTACGAGTTCTGCTCAAGGTACCGCACAGCCCGCCAGGTAAGACCTGGCAGACTGTCAGGAACCCGCGAGCAGAACTCGTCATGCGGCGGCACATTTATACCGTGTCCACCACCCTTATAATGAGGCCCAATGTGCGTTTCCATTATACCAGACACTGTGGTGCACACAGGCTGCACCCAGACCTTCTACTAAAGTTAGTGGCATTGACTCTGCTCCTCCTATCCCAAATAATGAAACATTCCAGACACGGCACTCCCCTTATCTCCTTCAAACTCCAGGGGCCCATTAATGATGTCACCAGGACACCACTCATGAGTCTGAATTTCAGGGATTTATTTGCTTTCTCTATGCATCAACTTGGCATCACAGCCTATTCTCATGAATTTGTCCTTCAAAGGTGCATCCCTACCTACCCTCCCCACAACTTAAATTATGTTCCCACCACTTTCAGGGCCTTTAGCTGGATACAATTAGTATTTATCAGTGTGCTTCATGTGCCTCTAACCTCGGCCTCTCTCCTGGGGGTTTGTAAAGGGATTTGTCTTGGGACTGAGTTAAACAGGGCCACAAATCTGCATCAAGTCCGTCAAGTCTCCTCACATGGGTTGCTATATTGGGCACCCATTTCTAGGACTCAATGTTTCTTGTTCTATAGTTGAAGATAGCTTTCAGTGCTCAGTCTACACATTTGTGTTTCTATTAATCTTCTCTACAATACACAGGTTAACAGTGACATGATCTAGCTTCAATATCTATCTCACAAATCACATAGGATCATAGCAAGGGCCTCCAAAACCCCTTCACAGCACACTAAAGATGATGATAGAATCAGGATGGGAATTTCAGGATGATCTGGCATCAGAGCTCGGCTACCCTTAGCAGGATGACACAATCATTTACTCCTCACAATTGAAGGCTTTGCTTACGTGTATCACACTCAACATACAGGGTATAGAGCACTGCATTAAAAGGCGTTGACTATTAAACCTTGAGAGAGATTTACAGAGATACATCATTTTTTTTTACAGGAAACACAGTTAGACTGAATAGAATCAGCTAAGATATGCAGAGGATGGTGTAGTATATGTTAATATTAATATAGGTAATTGTGATGAGCGGGTCCATGAGAGTGCCTCTCAGAACAAAGAGGATGTGCTCGTGGGAGAAGAACGTGAGTGACTCGAATGTAAACAAGATTCGTATGCCAGTTGGTGGAGCTCAACATACCATCCAGTCTATCTGTCTGCTGCTCCTTTATCATTACTTTATTATAATAAATCATCTCAATTATACCCCGCGTCCTTCGTGGTACTTACCCACACACTTCAAGTGGCAATGGGGAATTGAGCTCCACCACCTCCTTGTATGTATTCGCGGGACCGGCGGTTGTCATCCTCTGCGCAAGTGCCTCACCGTCGGATCGAGGGCCTGGCTGCTCCGTTCATACGAACATGGCAGCAGCTGCAACGCTCCCCAGTCCCCAAGCTGTTCCGTTTATACGGACACATCGACGACTGCAACCTCGCCAGATCAACAACGCTCCTCAAGTAAGTCCCCGCTGCGCCAGCGCTGCAAGAATCGATTTTGTCTTCCGGGGGCCGGCTCCACCCCTTCCCAGTACCAGCCTATCACGGTCTCTTGTCGTTTACCGTATTATACGCTATAGGAGTGCACCGCACTTTTGTATCCAGCATTATACATTCTGAATGCAGCCCTGTGGGACCGACAATCAGCAACTTAGCCCCAGGCATCTCAGTGTTGAACACTGTCAACACTATTTACACGCAAATCATATGTTACTCTAAAGCATTAACACTTTGAATCTTTACGGCAAGTGCAATTCAGGACTGTTATACTACAGTCTGCCTATTTTATTGAGGACTTCATATTGACATAAATGTGAATGCCACACTGGAAAGTACAGTGATCCAATCCAGCCATACGCAGTGATCCTGCACTCATCTTAGATTAATGTATCACATCAGCAAGTTCAAGGATATTACTGAACCTCATGCAGAAGTGTGAGGAGTGCAGTTGAATTCACTCCAAGGAACAGATTGCTATCGCGTGTTGAATAATAGCGATCAATCATCATGTCTTTTAGTGGAGTTCCACCTCCAATGTTTTTCCTATCAGATATGGGAGAACCAACAACTCCATGGAAGAGATGGATTCAAACTTTTGAACATTATTCGGGAGTAGTATGTGGTCAAAATTGTAGTGTGGAAAAGAGGAAATCACTCGTATTGCACTGTCTTGGCCCAGCCGGGCAAGAAAAATTTGAATATTTACCTGAATTATCTCCCGAGGAGAGTGCAGACCTGAATGAATATTAATGTTCGGTGAAGAAGATGAGCAAACATTACGAAAAAAAAGTAAGCACTATCCTTGAACGTTACAAATTTGGGAAAATAATTCAGAAGGAAGGCGAAAGTGTTGAACAATACATAACTGCATTGAGGAAATTGGCCAGAACTTGTAACTTTAATGCACAATTGGATGAGAGACTTTGCGACCAATTCATGTTGGAGTGCAGGAGCAGCAAAGTGAGAGAGAAGCTATGGGCCGAGGATGATCCACCTCTTGATACTGTTCTGCGGATAGCCAAAGAGGTCGAACATACTGAAAAATGCATTCAAGAATTGGAAAGAGTACAATCTGTTCAAATTAAACATGATATCCCGAAAAATGGTGCCAGGATGATAGGTGAACGTTTTGAACTTTCTTCCATTTCCTCAGATGGGCGCTTTAATCCATAAGATTCATATTGCTGCCGGTAGGAACCAACTTCAAACTTCCCATACATGTACATGCGGGAGCTTTCATTGTGTGCTTTGCTACATAAATATTACACTGAAGCCAGTCCTATCTTCCGTGTATGTTATTGCGCCAGCCACCTTCCTACGGCCATTCCTTTAATGTACCCTTAAACCTCCGGCATTGGGAATATGAACAACAAACTGATGGCGCTGCACCCGAAGTTGAGAACGTGAACACTCCAATGTTCTATACTCCGCCAATACACCTCAACTAACTATGGCATCATCATAATGCCAACAACTGCCAAGCACTACGGAGTTCCACATACCGCCAACCCACAGTGATCAGCTGGGCAAACGCTCCGTGTTCACTGCAGAGCTGCAATCCATTTCTTATGTGAACTTCTATATCACGGACAGTACACCGTTTCAACTCAGGAATGACGCCAATTTCGCCCACATACTGCTTGATGCGCTTATCCATTCAAGAGTACCTTAATGTAAATGACTCCTTTCTCGACTGGATTTACAGCTCTCAGCCAGCATTTTACAGTACCTTACAGAAAACGCTTCTCTCACAAAAAACAGCGCTCCTGATAGCTGCATTCCAACGTACACTAGACAGTGCACAATCTTGTGAGTGCCTGCATGGCCAGTATGCAGGACGTATACCTTTACTGCCTACATTTAGGAGACAGCTTCACTTTGCTGGACAATATTCTTCACTTGTGTAAACTTCATGGACTTGTTTCTCCTGCACCATGGGCGCCATCACCTCTGGGCTCATTTCTGCCATCTCTGGACTCACATCAAGGACCATCCTCGTCGCCACTTGTAGTATTGGGGTTCTGGTAACAGGCACACGTAGCAGAGATGACCCTGAAGGCAGATAAGTATAAAAGGAAAGTGTCTTTATTAAGTTTCAGGGTAAGTTAGGAAAGGGAGGCAGGAGCTAAGTAATATACATCCTCTCTAGTCAGATCTCCCATCCTGAGTCCTTAACTGTCAGTCCTGGTACCTTGATGTCCTGTGAGGTTCCAGGCTACCTCATCACATTCTATGACCTGCATTGGTGCACACAATACAAGACACATCCTACACATCCTCTCTCCTTCCAAAAACACACACAACAAGATTCACTGACCAGACTCTCTCAAACAACCAAATCAAACACACATCACAAAACCACCCGTACAAATCGACCACATTCGGAACCCTCATAGCGTACTACACATCCAAGTATCTAACATCCAGCATCAACCATAAAGCAACTGAACTACCGCTTACCCGGAACTGGCACTCCAGGGTTTTACAGCTGCCACCGGTGAGCACAAACTACATCATTGCAACTCTCAACAACCAACTCAGCGTATTCAGCTTCAACCCCGTCTGCCACACGGAGGCTCGGGCCTGCCACGCCCGCAGTACAATTGCAACCACTCAGAAACACAACTAACATTCAGTTGCCCACATCAACACATAATGTCCAAATACAACACCACCACTCATTCTCACAAAGAAGCCTGTCACATGCACCACTTCACAACTGCTCCAACAACCACCCAAGAAAGAACGTTCAAAAGTAGGGAAGAAATAGAAAAGACTCTAACACTGCTCCATTTATATGGTCTGACAACTGTTTCCCCTGTTTTTGTTTTTATGCACAAAATTGCGACATGTGCTACAGTAATGAGTCACTTAACATTAATTGGGGGTGATTTTAATGTTGCAATGTCGACTGACATAGATAGGGTACAGCGCTCACGACACAGCATATTCCAAAAAAGAACTTGACTTTTCATACGCTAATGAGTGACCTACGCATGGTAGATATGCGGAAAACTCTACATGAAGGCAAGAAAGACTATACATTCTACTGAAACCTACACCACAGCTACTCGCATTTAGATTACTTTTTGCACCCACCGAATGTCATGCATATAGTAGACACATTTGGTATCATGCCCATGACATGGTCGGATCACACTCCAGTCTGCTTAAAAACCATGATTTCAGATGAACTGAAATGGACCCCATGCTGGAGGCTTAATCTGATGACACTAAAACATGTAGATGTTGTGACACTTCTCAGGAAGGACTCAGATGAGGTTTGGAAACATAACGTGAAGAATTACTTTACTAATCACAGATGCTGGGATGCATTTAAATCTTTCATAAGAGGGCAAGGCATATCACTGTGGGCTCACAAATTGAAAACATGCAAAGATTAGGAAACACATCTGACTGCTAAATTGTGAGCAGCCGTGGGCTCGAATAAATCAACTTGGGACTGAAGCACCTATGCACATATAGTCAAACTAAGGGATGGAATCACACATATTACCACACTTACAGGGTAATTCATAGAATTTCACAGAAAAGTGTCGCAAGCGGCTGGCGCAGAGTGTCTGCGTGCGATTGTCTGCGCCAGGCGCGTGCGCCAAAACCGATTTCCGCGCACAGCGTATTCATGGGTTTTAGGCTCCCAAACCAGCCGTGGCGCAGAGTATCGCAGCGACCCTGCAGCAGCGCCAGTAATGCCCCCAAGAACGCCCTCGCGCAAGGAAAAGCCATCAAAATCGCTAAATCATTGCAAAAGCTGCGCTAACCCTGGACCAATTGATAGGGCTGCCAAACAAGGAACGCAAAGCGGGTAACGTGCATATCAGGGGTACGCGGGAAGTTTTACATGCGATTAGCCAGGGTACGTGTATGACAGGGGTACGCGTGAAGTTAAACATGCGATTAGCCAGGGTACGTGTATTACAAGGGTACGCAGGAATTTTCACACGCGATTTGGCTGGGTACGTGTATGACAGGGGTACGCGTGAAGTTCTACACGCGATTAGCCAGGGTACGTGTATTACAGAGGTGCGCGGGAATAATCACACGCGATTTGGCTGAGTACGTGTATTACAGGGGTGCGCGGGAATTATAACACGCGATTTGGCTGGGTACGTGTATTACAGGGGTGCGCGGGAATAATCACACACGATTAGGCTGGGTGGGTCCTCACAGGTGTACCCTGTACACCCTCCACGGCCCCTGCAGGCAGCCCACAAAACAGAGGACTACCCTGCACACCTGCTCATGTCTCCCACCACCCCCACCCCCCCAGCAGTGTGGGGCACCCTCCACCAAGCCCCCACTCAGGTCCAACTCATGTCTCCCACCACCCCCACCCCCCCAGCCACCATGGGCAGCCTCCACCAGGGCCCCACTCATGTCTCCCACCACCCCCACTCCCCCCCAGCAGTGTGGGGCACCCTCCACCAGGCCCCCACCCATGTCTCCCACCACCCCCACCCCCCAGCCACCATGGGCAGCCTCCACCAGGCCCCCACTCATGTCTCCCACCCCCCCAACCCCCAGCAGTGCAGGGGCAGCACCACCAGGCCCCCACTCATGTCCAACTCATGTCTCCCACCACCCCCACCCCCCCAGCCACCATGGGCATCCCCCACCAGGCCCCCACTCATGTATCCACCACCCCCGCCCCCCAGCCACCATGGGCATCCCCCACCAGGCCCCCACTCATGTCTCCCACCACCCCCACCCCCCAGCAGTGCAGGGGCAGCCTCCACCAGGCCCCCACCCATGTCTCCCACCACCCCCACCCCCCAGCCACCATGGGCAGCCTCCACCAGGCCCCCACTCATGTCTCCCACCCCCCCACCCCCCAGCAGTGCAGGGGCAGCACCACCAGGCCCCCACTCATGTCCAACTCATGTCTCCCACCACCTCCACCCCCCCAGCCACCATGGGCAGCCTCCACCAGGGCCCCACTCATGTCTCCCACCACCCCCACTCCCCCCCAGCAGTGTGGGGCACCCTCCACCAGGCCCCCACTCATGTCTCCAACCACCCCCACCCCCCAGCCACCATGGGCATCCCCCACCAGGCCCCCACTCATGTCTCCCACCACCCCCACCCCCCAGCAGTGCAGGGGCAGCACCACCAGGCCCCCACTCATGTCCAACTCATGTCTCCCACCACCCCCACCCCCCCAGCCACCATGGGCAGCCTCCACCAGGCCCCCACTCATGTCTCCCACCACCCCCACCCCCCAGCAGTGTGGGGCACCCTCCACCAGGCCCCCACTCATGTCTCCCACCACCCCCACCCCCCAGCCACCATGGGCATCCCCCACCAGGCCCCCACTCATGTCTCCCACCACCCCCACCCCCCAGCAGTGCAGGGGCAGCACCACCAGGCCCCCACTCATGTCCAACTCATGTCTCCCACCACCCTCACCCCCCCAGCCACCATGGGCATCCCCCACCAGGCCCGCACTCATGTCTCCCACCACCCCCACCCCCCAGCCACCATGGGCATCCCCCACCAGGCCCCAACTCATGTCTCCCACCACCCCCACCCTCCAGCAGTGCAGGGGCAGCCTCCACCAGGCACCCACCCATGTCTCCCACCACCCCCACCCCCCAGCCACCATGGGCTGCCTCCACCAGGCCCCCACTCATGTCTCCCACCACCCCCAACCCCAGCAGTGCAGGGGCAGCACCACCAGGCCCCCACACATGTCCAACTCATGTCTCCCACCACCCCCACCCCCCCAGCCACCATGGGCATCCCCCACCAGGCCCCCACTCATGTCTCCCACGACCCCCACCCCCCAGCCACCATGGGCATCCCTCACCAGGCCCCCACTCATGTCTCCCACCACCCCCACCACCCAGCAGTGCAGGGCCAGCACCACCAGGCCCCCACTCATGTCCAACTCATGTCTCCCACCACCCCCACCCCCCCAGCCACCATGGGCATCCCCCACCAGGCCCCCACTCATGTCTCCAACCACCCCCACCCCCCAGCCACCATGAGCATCCCCCACCAGGCCCGCACTCATGTCTCCCACCACCCCCACCCCCCAGCAGTGCAGGGCCAGCACCACCAGGCCCCCACTCATGTCCAACTCATGTCTCCCACCACCCCCACCCCCCAGCCACCATGGGCATCCCCCACCAGGCCCCCACTCATGTCTCCCACCACCCCCACCCCCCAGCAGTGCAGGTACAGCCTCCACCAGGCCCCCACCCATGTCTCCCACCACCCCCACCCCCCAGCAGTGCAGGGGCAGCACCACCAGGCCCCCACTCATGTCCAACTCATGTCTCCCACCACCCCCACCCCCCCAGCCACCATGGGCATCCCCCACCAGGCACCCGCTCATGTCTCCCACCACCCCCACCCCCCAGCAGTGCAGGGGCAGCACCACCACCCCCACCCCCCAGCCACCATGGGCAGCCCCCACCAGGCTCCCACCCATGTCCCCCTGCCCACAGGCCCTGACAATCCTCAAGCATGGGCCTCATGGCCAGCCACCACAGCCCAAAGACACAACCAAGTATTACATGCACCCATGATACTACTCCAATCGAAACAATGTAAATCAACACATGTGTCTCACACACACACAATGGTTGCAAGTGAAACTGAAAACCCACATCATGACATGCATGAAAACAATGAGATGAAACCACACATTGAAGAATGAAAAAATCCAAATAATGTATTAATAACAACAGTAATGGCAATCAAAATGAAACAAAATACACAAGTAAAAAAAATAACAAAATCAAGCTGGCTGTCCCTTTTCAAATTAAAATCAATAAATGATAATCCTAAAAAATGTCTTCCAAAGTTCAATTTCATAAAAAGGAAATGAAGGGGAAAAAGAAAATGAAACCATTGCTCCATGGAAAAAAATATCCATAGTAAAAAAAATATCCAAATCCAAAGTCCAACTATGTACAAAGTATTCAAGGGTCCATCATCCCAACAAAAGAAATGAAACCTACCAAAAAACATCTAAAATGGAAATATATACAAAAGGTGGAGCAGTGTCCGTCGACTCTAAATAAAAATAAACTAGAAAGGAAACCTATCACTAAATAACTATATACAATGGCGGCGGGCCAGTCCAGCGGCTCACTTAGTGGTGTTCCGGGCCGGGGCATCATTGAACTCCTTGTCTATGTCCCGGAGGCGGTCCTGTTCCATGGCCCCGAGGGTCCGCAGGGAGGCCGACATGTTCACCTCCAACTCCCTGCGGATTGCTTCGAGGCACTCGGCCCGCCTCAGGGGCCTCCGCATGGAGTTCTCCGCCCTGACCATCGTGAGCCGCGCCTCTTCTGCCCGCTGCCGCTCCGCATCTATGGCGTGGCCCAACCGCTGCCACACGGAAGACACTTCCCATCCAGGGTCCTCCTGCCCTCTGGCCGAAGCCTGCCCCTCCGATGTTGAAGGCCCCGAGCTATCGTGGCTCCCACCTACAGCCTCCTGCTGCTGCAGCTGCTGCTGTCCATGTGCCCTGTCCGATGGTGCCTGCACATCCTCCTCCAGTTGGGGTGCAGTCGTTGATGTGGCCACCCCTGCTGGACGTCCGACTCCCGACTGTGGCAGGGATCTGTTGTCCACCAGCCTGGCCGCACGGTCGGAGGCAGCTCCACAGGGCACCCAGGTGACACATGGGTGGGAAGATGGCATGGAGGACGACTGGGGTATAGGGGGTTCCGTGGAGGAGGGGGTCGGAACAAGGTCCAGGAAACGGAGGAATCCAGCCCTGGTGAGCTGTCCCAGTGGGTCAACGCAGTCAACGAGCCATGCAAGAAGACGTGCAGACTCATCATGAAAAGACTACAGGTCAGCTCGCATGGCCCGTTGACGCAACGCCACCCCACCCTGGACAGGCTCAACCTGGTGCAGGATAGCCACATCCGCAGGGAGAGGAAGGCCAGGTGTTGTAAGCCAATCCCCTCCCTGAGAACGGGTCTGGAGGTAGGCATCCCCGCTGGTACAAGATGATGCAGTGACAGGAGCAGGGACAGGATTGCACACAGGCACCTCCGCGGTGGCCTGTGCTCCCTCCTGTCCCAGATCCTGCACTGCACCACTAGCACCAGTGGAATCCCCACCTCCAGACCCCGCCTCTGTCACTTGCACGGCCTCCTCCTCCTCCAAACCCCCCACCAACCTGGAAGACTCCGTGCCATCTTCCTCCGTTGGGCCCTGTGGTGTCCCAGCTGCCCCTTCTGCTGCCGAGGAGTCCAACTCCAACCTCCACCTCTTGGACCTCCCCTCGGCAGCTGCGGCCTGGGACACGGCACCGGACTCCTTACTCCCCGACGAGATCAGAACCTGGGAGGGGATCCGGGCCTTGCGTCTCCGGCTGGTGGTGCGGCCCCTGCCGCTGTGCTCCACAGTACCTTCTCCGCCCTCTTCATCAGTTGACGCTGCAGACAGGGAGAAAGAAAACACAGGCATCAGGGCACTGTCCAATGGACTCATACACACATGACAGTCATACATGAGTGGCATTGGTAAACCTCAGACATGGCATCACAATCCCCAACACACATGTCATTTCAACTTGCACACATGAGCCATACCACAGGCATATTGCAACAGCCAGCACCATCCATTCACATACAACAGCATGAGCAGCCAAAGGTCATCCACACATCACATGCAACATAGGGAGTACACTACACATGCACACACACCACCAAACTTGCATGATTGTGTACACCTCCGCCAACTGTCGCAGTGTTCCGATCGACATCCATGTCACACCTGACAATCATTCCTCCACATCCTGTGCCATGCAAGCCCACACACACAAGCACCATCCATGTGTCACACATGAGAACCCTCGCATGTGTCTCCCTCACGGCCCTGTACACCCCCCCTACTTGCCCACATAAAAATACATGTTCAACCTGCACACTCCTGGCACACCACACGCACAGCTTACAATCAGTATGCATGTACACTTACCGCTCGACTCCAGACGGGTCTGCCTCTCAAGGACCTGGACGTGGAGCGCTGGGGATATGCGTTCCAGGACCCTCATCTGATCTTCCGACAAGTGGCCCCGGCGCCCCTTAGCATCCGCTGCCCTCAGGAGGTGCCGGGCCTTGTTGAGGGTCCTGGACCTGAAGTCCTCCCAGCGCTTCCTGACACGTTCGTAGTCGCGGACTGCCCCCTCCTCCGCGTTGATGGCAGTCACGATGTCCATCCAGATCCGAGTCCGTCCTTCCTTGTCGGCGCGCAACCTTCCGAAGAGGGCTTCATAGTGCCCCAGGACATGCTGCACCAGGACACCAACTTCGGTGGCAGTGAAGCTGGTGCCCCTCTGCCTCCTTGGCCGGGGGTTGCCATTGGTGCCAGATGTTGCAGTGCCCGACATGGCAACCCCAGAGACAGGAGTGGGTGGGCAACTGGGTCCTGGGGCTGGGCTGTGGGGCGATGGAAAAGCAGTCGGGAGTCTTCGGTTCCAGCAGGGGTGGTCACAGCAACAGCACCCCTGGCTGATGTGCAGGCAGCAAATGGCAGGGCACGTGGGCAGCAGGCAGTCAGGCAGCAGCAGATGGCAGGTGGGAGCGTGCTCAGGGCTCTGGGGGGCAGTAATTTGGCCTTCTGGGCAGGAGCGTGGTCTTCCGTGCGTGAACGCGTGGCCAGCTTGATACGGAGTGATTTTGCACGTGAAAATCCTGCACGTCTGCGTGTAATTCGAGGAAAGGCCCTTAGCGCGTAAGCGCGTCAGCACACGTCTGTACATTCATTGGCCCAAAGGCCACCAGCGTATGCGGGTCTATGAAGTCACATGCACGTTGAATATGGCACACGTTTGAAATGTTGCGTGTTAAAAAAATGAAAGACACGTCCCAGTGTCAAAGCGTGTAATTGGTGGAAATAGCGCGTACACGCGGAAGTGACAAAGCGTGTAAATGGTGGAAAAAGCGCGTACATGCGGAAGTGACAAAGCGTGTAATTGGTGGAAACAGCGCGTACCCGCGGAAGTGACAAAGCGTGTAATTGGTGGATACAGCGGGTACACGCGGAAGTGACAAAGCTGTAATTGGTGGAAATGGCCCTAGCGCGTACACGCGGAAGTGACGCTGGACATGTGGGCCTGCATAAAAGGTACGTGTAGAACACCATTTCCTTGTACGTGTTTTTCGTGGAGAGCGAGTGGGTGAATTCTGTACTTCTTGTCGTTTCACACGCGATTTACTTCACGGCGTTTCAAGTTCGTACTCCCTGTTACCTCTGACAGCTTTTTCTCTTTTTTCTCTTTTTCTGGTTTTCCTGGGCCTGTTCCCTCAAACAGTGTTCCCTTCTACTGTTGTCCTGCCTCCTCAGACAGCGTACAAATCTTCTTTTGGCGGGGGTGTTGCCAACCAAACGCGCTTCTTTTTCACGCTCTTTTTCCTGGCAGACGGTGAGTCACGCACGAATCTAACATCTGTACTCGCCCCGTGTGTAGCCTACCCCTTCAGAGGTCATTCTAGGCTGTGTGTGACAAGCATACGTTCATTCTTGTGTTACTGGGTGCCACAGCGTAGTGCAGGTTTTTTTTTCCGCACGTGGTCTAGGAGGGGTTGCGTGCACGTCATCTCCCTTTTTTGGGCTTCCTGTGCGTTGCGTGACCCGTCATCTTTCCCCAGGGGTCACATTCAGCCTTGCTAGAGCACTAGGGTACATATACCATCTGGTACCCAACCCCTTTGACCCCCAATTGCCCAGGACAATAGTTTACAGCCACTCCCATACGCACATTAACATCAGTGCCATGGTTGGGAGGCTAGGATTCCGTAAGGGTGGCAAAGGTGGACGAGCCACAAGTGGTGGCCGTGGTGGATCCAGTAGGGGACGTGGTCGTTACTTGCAGGGTGACCCTGTCCCCCCATGTGTGGAGGACCAGTCAAGGGCACCCATAATCCCCCCCCCCCGGTTGAGGCTGATGTGGCTGACACCATCCATGCTCAGCCCTTGTTGGACCAGCCCATTGTGGCACCAGACCTGGCTGACTCCATGGCTGACTTCCAGGTCAGTAGGCCTATGACACGTGCGCTGGTGCAAGTTGATGTCATCAGGCCACGTGGATCAGGGGCAGCAAGGTCATCTGCTGTCCCATGTAGGCAGGGTGGAGAGGCTGCAGGGGCAGCTGTGGCTCCATCCACCCCAGCTCTCACACACCCAGCCAGGACAGTGTCGGTCCTAGTCCATCCTGCTGACATTCCCCCTGACACCATTACACTTGAGCCAAAGCCTGCACCAACTCCCATTCTGAGTGTGCAATCCCACACTCCTGATACAGAGTCCACCAGGGCTCCTGCCCCTAGTGTCCAGAGCAGCGCAGGACACTCAGGATCACCACCACCTTCCAAGCGGAAGAGGAAGAGTGCTCATCCGGCACAGGCTGATGCCCCAGACACGGCTACACAGTCCGGCCCATCGAGGAATCCCAGCTTCACCGATGCCGAACTGAATGCACTTGTCGAGTATGTGTCCGCGCATGATAACGAGATGGTCATTGTTGCAGGATCCAAGACCACACCTGCACAACGCCAGGCACACTGGCAGACCATTGCGGACATCGTAAGTGCCCTTGGAATCGTGAGGCGCACAGCCAATGATTGCTATAAGCGCTGGAATTACTTAAAGCGCAGGGCAAAGAATAAGGTGGCCTCAAGTCATGCCGCAACTCTAGTGACTGGAGGTGGGTCTCCAGTAGAAGACATGGAACTCACTCCACATGAGTCAGTCGCTGGGACCTACGTCACAGAGGAACAGATCCAAGGCATGGGAGATCTGCCTGATTATGAGGCATTGTCCGGTGAGTACACATGCATGTGTGTGTCATCCATGTGCATGGTGTGTGTGTGAGGGCTTCTGTTTGTGTGCCAGGTGAGACTGTGTGCGCCTGAGTCGTTTGGGTCACCCATGTGCTTCATGCAATACATTCTGCGCAGCAGCATTTGGCCATAGCAGTATCCCTTCTGCCAACAGTAGACATCTAGCCCAACAGCACGCCAGTTGCCCTTGAAATGTCACCTTGCCACAACATTGTTGCTTATTTTTCTCTGTTGATTCAGGCAGATTGTTTGCATTCCACCACTTTTACTAGGCATTTCTCAGTCCTCTAGTCACATGTCTGACATGGCTATGGTAAAGTGGAGTGACTTTGTTACCTGGATATCATTTGTTCACACATGTCCCTGTGCAATCGGACCATTTTCGACTGGCAGCTCCAGGTGAAAAATCAGACCTGTTTGAATTAGAAAAGCTATTACATGAGGGAACTGGACTGAATTAATCAGTGCTGCTCTCCTCTCCATCTTCACTCAATAGCAATGGTACATGCCATCTGTGTGATGGCATGTGTATTTCACCTGGCAATCACAGGCCAATGTGTGATGCCACTGCCAGGCAGCATGCAGAAAATGTGTTCATCTTCCATCTTGGTGTCATCAGTGTGTGCCATTTGCCTGCCCTTCATACGCAGTGAGGGTGCATGCATGGGAGGGTTTTAGTCATGTTGGACATGTGTCAATCAAGTACTGGTTCTGTTGCTTCTCAGCCCTCATTGTGTGCCATGGTGCTAATGCCTGTTTCCATTTGTTTGCTTTTATGTCTTTGCAGGGGAAGACGCACCTGATACTGCTGGGGTTGTGGAGATGGTGCAGACCCAGGAGGGGTCCGAGGGCCGACCGACCACCAGTGAGGGACGTGGTGTGGTGGTGGGTGAGAACCCACAACTGCTGCAGGTCGTGCTCTCAAGGGGTGTCTCTGGCTGTACCTCCCCCGAGCTGTACTCAGGTGTTGATTCGGATGATGAGACCTACGTGCCGTCGCAGGTGAGTGTTCCTGGGAGGGATTCTGTTCTGTCCCACCCACCTGCACCAGGGTCAGAACCCTCAATGGGGATGTCAGTGTTGGCAGCTACGCCTTTGGTGGTTACGGATGCAGGGTCACACTCCGCGACATCTGATCCTGTTCCTGGGCCAGCAGATCAGAGGGGGAATGCAGTCCTGCAGCCTCAGGCAGTGCCGGCACAGCAAGGCGCAGTTCGCCTTGCCCCAGACAGGTGTGGTGCCCGCTGACGTGGTGGCCGTACGCCACCTGGCAATACCGCATGGGAGCAATCCATTTACGGTATGGCAACCCAACAGGCAGCATCATCAGAGATGATGGCTCAGGCCATGAATAGGGTGGCCACTTCCATTGTCCCCCCCGAAAGGCTGATGGAGCGACTACAGCAGGCAACCGACTCCATCTGCCAGTCACAAAGGGAGGAGATGTTGGCGTCCAACAGGGACAGGCGGGCGGCACTGGCGACTCTGCAGGAAGCCATCTCCATAGAGTCCCAGGGCCACAGGGAAGCCCTGAGGCTGGAGCTCCTTCACCTCAGGACGACTCTTGTTGAGCTTGAGGCTTCAACAAACCGAAGGACAGAACATCAGCTGGAGCGTCTCACCCGTACGCTCTCAGCTGAGATGCAGGCAACTAGGGCGGAGGTCCGGGCATCCCGTGAGTTGTTGCATGGGGACCTCCGCACACTCATCCTCCAGAACGAGACCTACCACACCCGCATGCTTGCAGCCATGGAGGAACAGACTAGGGCCTTGCGTGGGCTGCCTCCCATAGTGCAACCACCTCCGGATGCAGCTGCACAGGGTGATAATAGCGACAGCAGTGATACTCCCACAATAGGGTAGCCGTGTGGGCCATAAGCCCATGGAGGTGTTTTTTTTTTCGCAAGATCCACACAGGTGGGTTTTGGTGTGCACCCTGTCCTCGGACCTCCTGGGTGGCCTCCCCAACCCCCCCGGGCCCATTAATGGACATTTTTGATTTTTATTTATTTATTTATTTTTTTCTTTAAATTTTTTTTTTTTGGGACAATGTGTTGCCTTCTGTGGCTCCTGTGGGCATATGCTGCATTGTGGCTGGGCACATGCAGGCTTGTCATGTATTTGGTTCAGATGCTTGGGTTTTTGTCACACACACCCCTCCTGCTTCCCGTTTCCATGGGCTTGCAAAGGGTTTGCCCAAGTGACATTGACGTACATGGTGACATTGGACTCCCACTACATGTGTGGGTAGTCTAGTCAATACTGTGTGTACATTCCTAGTGCATATTGCTGTTGTGTTGTACACTGCATGTTGCATTGATGTGTAACTCATCATCCGTGTCTACCTCCTAATTTGCAGGTCCTTTCCTCATGTCTACACAAGGCCCTGTACTTTGGAGATGGGGTCCATGTTGGCAGCAGTGCACCTACAACTCTACATGGCGGCAACACTGTACAGTTGGAAGTGGTGGGAGTGCAGGCATTTCAAGGTGGTGAGACTACTAATTCCTTACATTCGTAATGTCATGTTAAAGGTAGTTTTGAGGGTCAGTAGCTGATAAGTGTTATTGCTAAATACCTGCTCAAGTGTGTTGTTGGTCCTGCATTACTGTGAGCATTTCAGGTGTCGCGAGTTTCAATTAGGGACACTGTACATTGTGACACTTGTGTCATGTTGTGGGGATTACTTTGTTTACCTGCACATAGCATGACATGGCACGGTGTGTCGTGTGGCGGTGCTGGGGATGGGTTGGGTGACATGGCACTGTCCTCATGTTGCATTTTGCAAGTGGGTATTCATTTTAGCTGCATGAATGTGTTTTTTCACGAAACTGCATTGGTGGTGTCTGTGTAGGTAGGGATGCACACATTGTAACACTTCCAGGTGAACAATCTCAGGCTGATATGGTTTGGACGGTTGATTCTCCAGACATTCAGGATCAGTGTCAGGTTGAGTCATCATTGATTGTCAGATGGTATGTGCCAGGGCAGTGTGCACTCCACAGGGGTGTGATTTCTATGTGAAGTAATTAGCCACTAGCTGTGTACGGGCTGCCTCCCCCCGTGCCCTTTCCCCTCCCATGCGCAGCAGCCGTGCATGTGGTTGGGGATGTGGGGCCACCACCATGTCCACGGCCAGGCCCCGGCGTGTTGCAACGTTGTGCAGGACACATGCTGCCACTATGATCCTGCACACTACTGGGGGAGCGTATAACAGCTGCCCGCCAGAACGGTCAAGGGAGCGAAAGCGTGACTTAAGCACTCCGAATGTGCGCTCCACTATGCCCCGGGTTGCAATGTGGGCTGTGTTATATCTTACCTCGGGTGGCATGGTGGGGTTCCGAATTGGCGTCATCATGTGGGGGCTGAGAGGGTAGGCACTGTCCCCTGTGGACGTGGTGATTGGTATCATTGGTGGGGTTGTGACCTTGCTCAGTATCTGACATGCATGCATGTGCAGTGGCATTCATACTCACCAAGCAGCCATGTATCGCCATGCCGCCCAGCTTCTAGGTCCCGGCTTAGGGTGGACATTCGGTAAATGAAGCTGTCGTGGGTGGATCCGGGATAGTTGGCATATACTGAGGTGATGATTCCCTTGGCATTACATACTACCTGCACGTTGATGGAATGCCAGTGCTTGCGGTTCCTATAGATGTGCTCAGATGCCCTGGGGGGACGTAGAGCCACATGGGTGCAGTCAATGGCACCTAGCACTTTGGGGAATCGTGGCACACCGTAAAAATCCAGGGCGGCAGCATGCCTTTCTGCAGGTGTTCTGGGCAGGTATATGTGCCTGCGGACTGATGGGCGTGCAGTGATGATGTTCAAGACCTGGTGTAGGCAGCGTGACTGCGTGGCCTGTGACACCCCACCCACTATGGCACTTGTCCGCTGAAATGATCCAGTGGCTAACAAGTGCAGTACATTGAGGACCTTCTCCAGGGGGCTGAGTGCTTGGGAGCACAGGGTGGGTGATGTGAGGTCATCCTCCCACTCACTCACCAGGTCCAGTATTATGTGTGGTGGAAACCTGTACCTCCCATACACCTGGTCATCAGGCATCCCGAAAAGGCTGGTTCTGGCTGTGAATATTCTGGCCCTGACTATCCTCCTCCTCCTCCTTTGGTAGCCCACGGCCACTGCTGCTAGGAACGGTATATTCATCCTGGCGTCTGAGCTTGTTATTTTATTTGCGCGCAAATGTATGCATCGCGGGTCGACGTATGCCTGATTCCTACTGGCGTACGTGTTTCTTTGCGCGTGTTGTAGGCGAGCGTGTGAAACTTCCCGCGCACCCCTGAAATCCAGTACCCAGGCCAATAGTGTGTGGAAATTCCCGCGCACCCCGGTATACACGTGCGCTGATGTACTCGCGTGTGAAACTTCCCGCACACCCCTTTAATCCAGTACCAAGGCCAATAGCGTGTGGAAATTCCCACGCACCCCGGTATACACGTGCGCTGATGTACTTGCGTGTGTAAGTGCCCGCGCACCCCTGAAATACACGTACATCGGCCAATCGCGTGTACGTGCACTTTTGTCCAATTACACGCGATGACACTATGACATGCAGTCTTTCCACGTGTGCTCCGTCATCACGTGCTATGAGGGAAACACCCGTGCGGGTCACGTCACAGACGCGCTTACGCGCTGAGGGCCTTTGGTCCAATAGAATCGCGTATGCATGCTGACGCGCTTACACGCTAAGGGCCTTTCCTCGAATTTCACGCTGACGTGCAGGATTTTCACGTGCCAAATCACTCCGTATCAAGCTGGCCACGTGAAAACACACGGAAGACCACGCTCCTGCCCAGAAGGCCGAATTACTGCCCCCCAGTGCCCCGAGCAGCCTCCCACGTGCCATATGCTGCTGCTGCCTGCCTGCCTGCCTGCTGCCACCGTGCCCTGCCATTTGGTGCCTGCACATCAGCCATTTGCAGGGGTCCAGTTGCTGTGTCCACCCCTGCTGGAACAGAAGACTCCCGACTGGGATAACATCGCTCCACAGCCCAGCCCCAGGACCCAGTTGCCCACCCACTCCTGCCTCTGGGGTTGCCATGTCGGGCACTTCCACATCTGGCACCAGTGGCAACCCCAGGCCAAAGGGGCAGAGGGGCACCAGCTTCACTGCCACCGAAGTTGGTGTCCTGGTGGAGCATGTCCTGGGGCAGTATGATGCCCTCTTTGGATCGTCCCGCGCCAGCAAGGAAGGACGGGAGAGGATCTGGGCCGACTGTGTGGTTGCCATCAAAGCGGAGGGGGTGGCAACCCGTGACGTCCAGAAGATCAAGAAGCGCTGGGAGGACTTGAGGTCCAGGACCCTCGTGAAGGCCCGGCACCTCATGGAGGGGGGCCGGGGCAGCATGAGTTCCATCCAGATGAGGGTCCTGGAACGCGTACGCCCAGCGCTCCGCGTCCAGATCCTTGAGAGGGAGACCGGTCTGGAGTTGAGCGGTAAGTGTCCAAGCATTGCTGTGTGAGACAGGGCATGTTGCGGTGTGCTGGTTGTCTGATACTTGCCTGTATGTGTGACATAGGCCATGTATGCATGTATGTGTGCAGGGACATCATGGTAATGCATGTGCGAACAGTGATGTGTGAACAACATGGTTGTTGCATGTGTTTAAATGCGAAATGGGGAGCCCTATGCAGATTTTACACATGAGAGCATGCCAGTCTCTGTTCCTGGACATGGGTAGGGGTGAGGGATGTGTGCTGATGCCGGGTACATATATGGTAGCCATGTCTGTGTGCCTGACCTGCGTGTCTGTGACTTGTGGATGCCATGCATGCATGACACATGTGTGTGACAATGCACAGATTCACTGATGCAGCCTAGTTACCCTTGTATCCGCTGTGTTTGGGGTGTATGAGGCCAGATGGATGT
The DNA here is from genome assembly GCF_040938575.1 of Ambystoma mexicanum. Classification (NCBI taxonomy): domain Eukaryota; kingdom Metazoa; phylum Chordata; class Amphibia; order Caudata; family Ambystomatidae; genus Ambystoma; species Ambystoma mexicanum. The sequence continues at coordinate 22,108,717 of NC_090924.1, forward strand.
GACTGAGGTGAAGTGTGTGCATGTGATAGGCATGACCCATGATGCATGTGAGTTCCATATCATTGTATGTTTCAAGAGTCCATTGGACATGTATGGAAATGTCCATGGCATGCACCATGCCTGTTACTGTGTGTGTTTTGCCTGGACTGACCCATGTGTTGTGGAGGGACATGATGGAAGTGTACTTTGACAGTGGTACTCATCTGCTATTGCTTCTTGTCTAGGAGACCATTGAACAGTACCCTGATGCTTGTGTTCTATGTCTCCCTCTACGCAGCGGCTAGTGAAGAAGAGGGCGGAGACGGCGCTGTGGTGCAAGGCGGCGGGGATGCCCCCACGGCTGCTGCGGAAGGGGTGGGTGAGCCCCCACAGGGGCCTGCTACGGCGGAAGACGGTGAGGAGCCATCCAGGTTGGTTGTTTCCACAGAGGAGGAGGAGGCCGCCACTGAGGCACACATGGGGCCTGGTGGGGGCATCCCTGCTGGTGCAAGTGGTGCAGTCCAGGGGCAGGGGCAGGAGGCAGCACAGGTCACCGTGGAGGGGCCTGTGAATGTCGCTGTCCCTGACCCTGTGAGTGCACCACCATGCACCAGCAGGGGTGCCCCGTCCTAGGCCCGTCCGCAGGTAGAGGGGATGTCCATGTCACCTGACTCCCCTCCACCTGCGGACGAGGGGACCCGTGTCCGTATGGAGAAGGTCCTGATTGGGGTCGCGATGCGCGCGGGTGCGGTTCGTGATGATGTGCGTGCTTACCGGGAGGAGCACGCACATCATCACAAAGAGCACCGTGCCGACGTGGCCCAATTGGGATCTTCCATGTTCGGGGGTTTCCTGCATGTGTCTGCCAATCTGGCGGCCCTCTCCTCCTCTGTGGAGGCTATACGCCGGTCGTTCTCCTTGCTGTCTTCCGGCCCAGATGCCACCAGGGCCCCCTGTGGACCTGCCCTGACCAATGCAGCCAGCTCGGTGGGGATCCCATCCCTGCCACAGTCGGGAGTTGGAGGTCCAGCAGGGGTGGACAACACAGCAACTGTACCCCAGCAGATGGAGGATATGCCGGCATCATCAGGCAGGGCACGTGCACAACGGCGTCGGTGGATTCCAATGGCCTGGATGCCGTTGTGTTGGCAGAGGCAGTTGCGTCGGAGGCAGCAGCAGAGTCAATGTGGGAGGCATCATGGCTCGGGGCCATCAACATCGGAGCGGCAGGCATCGGCCGGAGGGCAGGAGGACCCAGGACAGGAAGTGTCTTCCGTGTGGCTGCGGTTGGGCCAGCAGATAGGTGCGTAGCGGCGGCGGGTGGAAGAGGCGCGGCTCACGATGGTCAGGGCGGAGAACTCCATGTGGAGGGCCCTGAGGTGGGCCGAGTGGCACTCCGCAGGGGGTTGGAGGAGCAGATGGCGTCGTCCCTGCGGACCCTCGGGGCCATGGAACAGGACCGCCTCCGGGACATAGACGAGGAGTTTGATGATGCCCTGGCCCGGAACACCACGGAGTGAGCCGCTGGACTTGCCCGCCGCCTTTGTATATGGTTCTTTAGTTTTAGGTTTCCTTTGTTTCTTCTTATGATTTGGAGTCGACGGACACTGCTCCACTTTTTGTATATAGTTGGATTTTAGTTAGGGTTTTTTGTAGGTTTCCTTTGTTCAGTTGTGCTCATGGACCCTTGGATGTTTTGTACATAGTTCTTCATTGGATTGTTTTATTTTTTTATTTTTAATTTATTCTCCATGGAGCAATGGTCTTTGCATTTATTTTTCTCTCTCGGATTGATTTTATTTTTAATGTGACTTTGAACAACATTTTTTGGGATTTGGATTTGTAGTTTTGATTTTTTTGGACGGACATGCAGCTTATCTTTTTTTCATTGCCATTGTAGTTTGTTTCATTTCATTTGCATTCATTTTTTTTTAATACAATTTTGTTTTCATACTTCACTGTGTGGTATCATCTCATTGGTTTCATGCATGTCATGTTGGGTGTTTTCCCATTCAATTGCAACCATTGTGTGTGACGGACATGGGTTCATTTGCTTTATGAACATTGGGAGTGTAACATGTAATTTCCATTTCCATGTGGGTGCATGGGTTACTTGGTAGGGCCTTTTGGCTGTGGAGGCTGACCATAACGCACATGATTGGGGATTGTGAGGACCTGGGTGCAGGGGGACATGAGTGGGGGCTTGGTGGGGGATGCCCATGGTGGCTGGGGGGTGGGGGTGGTGGGAGACATGAGTGGGGGCCTGGTGGAGGCTGCCCCTGCACTGCTGGGGGGTGGGGGTGATAGGGGCCATGAGTGGGGTCCTGGTGGAGGGTGCCCCTGAATTCTGGGGGGTGGGGGTGCAGGGGGACATGAGTGGGGGCCTGGTGGGGGATGCCCATGGTGGCTGGGGGGTCGGGGTGGTGGCAGACATGGGTGGGGGCCTGGTGGAGGCTGCCCATGGTGGCTGGGGGGTGGGGGTGGTGGGAGACATGAGTGGGGGCCTGGTGGGGGATGCCCATGGTGGCTGGGGGGGTGGGGGTGGTGGGAGACATGAGTTGGACATGAGTGGGGGCCTGGTAGTGCTGCCCCTGCACTGCTGGGGGGTGGGGGTGGTGGGAGACATGAGTGGGGGGCCTGGTAGGGGATGCCCATGGTGGCTGGGGGGTGGGGGTGGTGGGAGACATGAGTGGAGGCCTGGTGGAGGGTGCCCCACACTGCTGGGGGGGTGGGGGTGGTGGGAGACATGAGTGGGGGCCTGGTGGGGGCTGCCCATGGTGGCTGGGGGGTGGGGGTGGGTGGGAGACATGAGTGGGGGCCTGGTGGGGGATGCCCATGGTGGCTGGGGGGTGGGGGTGGTGGGAGACATGAGTGGGGGCTTGGTGGAGGCTGCCCCTGCACTGCTGGGGGGTGGGGGTGATAGGGGCCATGAGTGGGGGCCTGGTGGAGGGTGCCCCTGAATGCTGGGGGGTGGGAGTGCAGGGGGACATGAGTGGGGGCCTGGTGGGGGCTGCCCCTGCACTGCTGGGGGGGTGGGGTGGTGGGAGACATGAGTGGGGGCCTGGTGGGGGATGCCCATGGTGGCTGGGGGGTGGCGGTGGTGGTAGACATGGGCGGGGGCCTGGTGGAGGCTGCCCCTGCACTGCTGGGGGATGGGGGTGGGTGGGAGACATGGTTGGGGCCTGGTGGGGGCTGCCCATGGTGGCTGGGGGGTGGGGGCGGTGGTAGACATGGGTGGGGGCCTGGTGGAGGCTGCCCCCGCACTGCTGGGGGGTGGGGGTGATAGGGGCCATGAGTGGGGGCCTGGTGGAGGGTGCCCCTGGATGCTGAGGGGTGGGGGTGCAGGGGGACATGAGTGGGTGCCTGGTGGAGGGTGCCCCTGCACTGCTGGGGGGTGGGGGTGCAGGGGGACATGAGTGGTGGCCTGGTGGGGGCTGCCCATGGTGGCTGGGGGTGGGGGTGGTGGGAGACATGAGTGGGGGCCTGGTGGGGGATGCCCATGGTGGCTGGGGGGTGGGGGTGGTGGGAGACATGAGTGGGAGCCTGGTGGGGGATGCCCATGGTGGCTGGGGGGTGGGGGTGGTGGGAGACATGAGTGGGGGCTGCCCATGGTGGCTGGGGGGGTGGGGGAGGTGGGAGACATGGGTGGTGGCCTGGTGGAGGGTGCCCCACACTGCTGGGGGGGTGGGGGCGGTGGGAGACATGAGTGGGGGCCTGGTGGGGGCTGCCCATGGTGGCTGGGGGGTGGGGGTGGTGGGAGAAATGAGTGGGGGCCTGGTGGGGGCTGCCCATGGTGGCTGGGGGGTGGGGGTGCAGGGGTGAGTGGGGGCCTGGTGGGGGATGCCCATGGTGGCTGGGGGGTGGGGGTGGTGGGAGACATGAGTTGGACATGAGTGGGGGCCTGGTGGTGCTGCCCCTGCACTGCTGGGGGTGGGGGTGATAGGGGCCATGAGTGGGGGCCTGGTGGAGGGTGTCCCTGGATGCTGGGGGGTGGGGGTGCAGGGGTGAGTGGGGGCCTGGTGGGGGATGCCCATGGTGGCTGGGGGGTGGGGGTGGTGGGAGACATGAGTTGGACATGAGTGGGGGCCTGGTGGTGCTGCCCCTGCACTGCTGGGGGGTGGGGGTGGTGGGAGACATGAGTGGGGGTTGCCCATGGTGGCTGGGGGGTTGAGGGTGGTGGGAGACATGGGTGGTGGCCTGGTGGAGGGTGCCCCACACTGCTGGGGGGGTGGGGGTGGTGGGAGACATGAGTGGGGGCCTGGTGGGGGCTGCCCATGGTGGCTGGGGGGTGGGGGTGGGTGGGAGACATGAGTGGAGGCCTGGTGGGGGATGCCCATGGTGGCTGGGGGGTGGGGGTGGTGGGAGACATGAGTGGGGGCCTGGTGGAGGCTGCCCCTGCACTGCTGGGGGGTGGGGGTGATAGGGGCCATGAGTGGGGGCCTGGTGGAGGGTGCCCCTGGATGCTGGGGAGTGGGGGTGCAGGGGGACATGAGTGGGGGCCTGGTGGGGGATGCCCATGGTGGCTGGGGGGGTGGGGGTGGTGGGAGACATGAGTTGGTCATGAGTGGGGGCCTGGTGGTGCTGCCCCTGCACTGCTGGGGGGTGGGGGTGCAGGGGGACATGAGTGGGGGCTTGGTGGGGGATGCCCATGGTGGCTGGGGGGTGGGGGTGGTTTGAGACATGAGTGGGGGCCTGGTGGAGGCTGCCCCTGCACTGCTGGGGGGTGGGGGTGATAGGGGCCATGAGTGGGGGCCTGGTGGAGGGTGCCCCTGGATGCTGGGGGGTGGGGGTGCAGGGGGACATGATTCGGGGCCTGGTGGGGGATGCCCATGGTGGCTGGGAGGGTGGGAGTGGTGGGAGACATGAGTTGGACATGAGTTGGGGCCTGGTGGTGCTGCCCCTGCACTGCTGGGGGGTGGGGGTGGTGGGAGATATGAGTGGGGGCTGCCCATGGTGGCTGGGGGGTGGGGGTGGTGGGAGACATGGGTGGTGGCCTGGTGGAGGGTGCCCCACACTGCTGGGAGGGTGGGGGTGGTGGGAGACATGAGTGGGGGCCTGGTGGGGGCTGCCCATGGTGGCTGGGGGGTGGGGGTGGATGGGAGACATGAGTGGGGGCCCGGTGGGGGATGCCATGGTGGCTGGGGGTGGGGGTGGTGGTAGACATGGGTGGGGGCCTGGTGGAGGCTGCCCCTGAACTGCTGGGGGGTGGGGGTGATAGGGGCCATGAGTGGGGGCCTGGTGGAGGGTGCCCCTGGATGCTGGGGGGTGGGGGAGCAGGGGGACATGAGTGGGGGCCTGGTGGTGGATGCCCATGGTGGCTGGGGGGTGGGGGTGGTGGGAGACATGGGTGGGGGCCTGGTGGAAGCTGCCCCTGCACTGCTGGGGGGTGGGGGTGATAGGGGCCATGAGTGGGGGCCTGGTGGAGGCTGCCCCTGCACTGCTGGGGGGTGGGGGTGCTGGGTGACATGAGCAGGTGTGCAGGGTAGTCCCCTGTGGTGTCGGCTGCCTGCAGGGGCCGTGGAGGGTGTACAGGGAATACCTGGGAGCACACAGCGAAATCGCGTGTAGAATTTCCCGCGTACCCCTGAAATACACGTACCCAGCCAAATCGCGTGTGAGACTTCCCACGCACCCCTGTGATTCACGTACCCAGCCAAATCGCGTGTGTAAATTCCCGCGCACGTACCCGGCCAAATCGCGTGTGTAACTTCCCACGCACCCCTGAAATACATGTACCCTGCCAAATCGCGTGTGGGACTTCCCGCGCACCCCTGAGATCCACGTACCCAGCCAAGTCGCGTGTGTGAATTCCCGCGCACGTACCCTGCCAAATCGCGTGTGAGACTTCCCGCACACCCCTGAGATCCACGTACGCAGCCAAATCGCGTGTGTAAATTCCCACGGACGTATCCGGCAAAATCGCATGTGGAACTTCCCGCGCACCCCTTAAATCCACGTACCCTGCCAAATCGCGTGTGAGGCTTCCCGCGCACCCCTGAAATCCACGTACCCTGCCAAATCGCGTGTGAGACTTCCCGCGCACCCCTGAAATCCACGTACCCAGCCAAATCGCGTGTGTGAATTCCCACGCACGTACCCGGCCAAATCGCGTGTGGAACTTCCCGCGCACCCCTGAAATCCACGTACCCTGCCAAATCGCGTGTGAGGCTTCCCGCGCACCCCTGAGATCCACGTACCCAGCCAAGTCGCGTGTGTGAATTCCTGCGCACGTACCCCGCCAAATAGGTGTGGAACTTCCCGCGCACCCCTGAGATCCACGTACCCAGCCAAATCGCGTGTGGAACTTCCCGTGCACCCCTGAGATCCACGTACCCAGCCAAATCGCGTGTGAAAGTTACCGCGCACCCCGGAATACACGCACACATTATTTTTCAGTCAGCGGGTGTCCGTGTTTGTGGGTACCCTTTGCACGTCATTTGTCCTGGAGGGCCACAGTATAGGACATTCATCATGGCTGTATATAGGTGCTATTTGTTGGCGCACCTTTTGGCACACATTTATTACAGGCGCTGAGACGCTACCGCCTGCTTTCTTGTGGCGGTCGTGTTTGTGCCTGTGCGCTAGTTTGACCGTGCGCTTTTTTGCCCTATTCGATTCCATGAATACGTGTTGTAGGCGAGCGTGTGGGCGTTCCGCGCACTTGCACCCTGTATTTCCCCCGTGACGCCCACATTTTGGCAAGTTGTTCCCCATTCCGAGTGTTACGCCCCGTGTTCCGCCTACTTTTGTTGTGTGCGCCGCGCTATGTGCGATTTCCGCTGTGGCCTGTGCGATTTTCACTGTGACCTGGCGCACGCCGTTAGATGGCCTGTGCGACAACGTGCGCCGCGCACTTTTTTAGCGCACATCCGATGGTTTTCTCGCGCACGGCCTTCCATGAATCGATGTGCGCTGCTTTTCGTGCGATTTTCACACTTGCACTGCGATTTTCGCTATTCCACTGCGAATCGCACGTTTTTGGCCACTTGCGCCGCGCTAATTATTCCATGAATCGGCCAGTTAGTGTGGAGAAATTATTCTCTAAATTGGCCCACACCCTTTTACGCAGAAGGCAACAGACCGTCAAGCAACAAATCGCTGAGTATTATAAAGGGCTTTATGATGAGTCTACCCCCAGAGATACAGAGCAAATACATACCTTTCTATGTTTCTTTAAGCTCCCAATGGTACCAGCGTGTGTGATAGACCTATTGAATGCCCCAATATGTGAGGGGGCATTGCGGGATTGGCCGTAGGCAAAGCGGTAAGCCCGGACGGCCTACACATCGATTTCTATAAATGAATGGCAGAAGCATTAGAACGAGGACACCTTCCAAGCTACACATTAACAGCCAACATTGTGATGTTCCTTGAAAATCTGAGGGTTCCAACGGAATGTAGTTTCTACAGACTGATTTCTTTAATAAACTTGGATACAAATATCATGGCAAAATGTTTAGCCATGGCTAGAAAAACTCCACCAGGGCCTTATTTATCAAAACCAAATAAGGTTTATTTGAAAAAATCGGTAATCTGACAATTTGAGGCAGCTGCTACATTTTATTGGGAGTGAGGCAGATTCAGAAGATGTGGCCCTCTTCTCTCCATGCCGAAAAGGCATTTTATAAAGTCAGAATGGACTACGTGTTTGCAGTGCTCAACACATTTGGATTTACGGGGTGATTCGTACAACTGATAGAACTGCTATCTGACAACCCGTGTGCCACAGTTTTCACAAATGGTCACACGAAACGAGCTGTTGTTGTTCGCACATTAGGGTCACATGCGAGCCCTAACATTGGAATATAAGACGCTGCATCACACACGGGGTCATTACACCTGACAGTAGTTGTGCAGCCACTGGAAAAGCAGAACATTGCTTTCCACTTACTGAATTTGAATAATTGTGACGATATTTGCCCCTGGCTGAAATGTCAAACTGTCAGTGATGGTGTGTATTTGCACTACACCTGGTAGTATGCCAGAGGGCGCATGCCTGGTAATAAGGACCGATGGGTAAACACAAATAATGTTTTAATCCATCAAGTGCGCAGCCCAATCATGTAGTTGATCTGCACACGCGTTATCCTTTTTCAGCGCAATTTCCCAGTATGTTGGCTGTTTCATTGGAATTTCGCTTCTATAATAAAAGCACATCTTGCTGCAGCAACGGCGGACATACAATATGCATGACTATAGACTCGGGCTACTGGACCGATTCTGGATTTTAAGAGGAGGATGACTGCATGTTGTATCATGCTTGTTTACTGATGTAATTGTGGGAGTTATTTGTAGGAGCTAAGAGCCTTGTCTGTGTGCTTAATAAATGCAGTAAGTGAAAGAGTGACTTAAATGACATTCTTAATTACATGCTTGGCATGCTGTAATCTTATCAAGAAATTAAAACACATGTAATTTCCACTGGCTGCAGCAGGCTTGTTTTCACCCAAAAATCTAAACATATCTGTGATGAAAAATAAATCTTAAACACTCAATCTCAGTGTGAAAACTGATCATTCTCCGCTTCTGCTCACGCAGTCATTATTTTTTGATGTTGCAGTTTAACAACTCCTTCCACTATACAACTGCAATTAAAGTGCAAAGCATTGAAACTATACATTTGGCACGAATCCACCGCCGCTTGTCTTAACGAGTACAGATGAAACACTAATGCAATGTTCTTCTGCAGAGAGAAACAGGACTGTTTTGCAGCCACCTTTCTCTCCCGCGGGGGAAATGTCTTTCTCTCCGTATTCTGCGCTGTGGGGTATTGATCCGGTGGCAGCAGGTAGTGATTGATTGCAATCAATGGAATTGATACTGACAAAATAATACATTAAAAGGCACAAGTCAGCAGTAGAACAAAATGGTACAAATCACCAGGGCTACACAATGAAAAAAACAAAAAACACTTAGACCTGTGGCATGCAGATGTCTTCCCTTATCTGAAAACCTGAAATCATGACCTCATAATGACCATAAACACGTTCAACCTCGTTTTACACTTACAGAATCAGCACAGGAAACACTACAGTGTTATAAAGTTCGCCATCACAGAAAGCATTTAGAACATCGGCAAATAAGTGAAAAGCACCTCTCAAGAAATCTTGTTTCATTGTAATAGTAGTGACACAGCAAGGGCTGGAGACTAAAGCAAGTAAAGAAAAAAGTACCTCGCAAGCAGGAACATTAAAACATTGAATGGAGATGCCTTTGATGGCCCTTATCTTGCGTGGGAATGTAGACAACTCGTGGAAGATCATTTTTATAAATAGAAGCAGTGCCGGACTGTTAATTAGGACACCTAAGTACGCACGCAGGACTGAAGAGGTTAAACGCATAACACATTATAACTAAAGATTTGATAATATATTTTTGCTTTGAGATTGGAGTTTTGTTGTCGGCGTGCTGAGGAGGCTATGTCAGTGCAAAGTAAAAATAGTATGCTCGAATATTAGACAAAGACATACCAACCAATAAGGCACTGTTCAAGAGAAGGGTATGATCTGTAAACAACATGAGGGGGATATGTGCACATTTTTAGATTGAATAATTGAAACATATTTTACTCCTTATGGTGCATCTGGATTTGTAAGTGGCTTGATGATGTCTGTACCAGATATCTGGCAGGCTTCTGTCACGACATCCATAAAGATGGTTTCTTTTATTTTATTTTCGTTTTTGTGTGTGTATCTCTTTCTTACTTTTTCAACAACCTACCCACTCCTCTCTCTGTTTCTCTTCTTCCGTTGTTTTTCATCTTGGTGAATGGGTCATTCTTCACATCTTCCTTGGTCATCACCAACAAGGGCATGCTGATGCGCACCAATGAACACTCTCCTCCCCAATTCAGTGGTAGTTTCTCTTGATCTTTGGATGCATGTGCTCAATAGTAGTCCATAAGCAGTGATGTTCCTGCTCTCATCTCGCAACTTCTCTCAACCTTCTTGCATCCAGCATGATTGTCAACTTCTTGTCATTGTTGTACTGGTAACATAACGCTGGTACCTTAACACTATACGTCCTTCTTCATTCTCCACCCAAGTGACTATCTTTGCTCTTTTGTCTCACTCCGTTAGGCACTTATCATATTTTTGTCTCTTTTATTTTATTTTTTCTTCTCTCTTTTTGTTTTTCTTTCGTCTTTTATTATTTATTTTTTCTTGGGTTTTTTTTTTCTCTTGCAGCTTGCTCAATGGTGCATTTGCTCGTTGTTTCTTCTCTCTCTGGTCACTTTCCACATACAGTTGTTCTCCAATTAGCTGCTTTAAGTAATCATCTTCCATAGGGGATTACCCCCCTTTTTTTTTATCAATCTGAATTTTGTTGCTTTCTTCCCTTGCAATCTTCTTCGCACCTTGGCATACATGGGCGTCGTGCTCCGCTGTAGTAATTTCTGTTGTAATCAATTCTCTTCCGGCATATGTTAAAGAACAGTCAGGACAGCTCTCTCCAGTGGTGTCCCTACCAATTTTGTACATGTGTGCATGTTGGTGGTCACTTCTACTATGTGTGTTATGTGTATGTTTTAGTCCCTTTGTGTCTGCCCTTAACTCTCCTTACTTTAGCAGCAGCTTTTCCTCACCCACTGACGCCGTAACTCTTCCTGCTTAGGTTAGGGAATGTTAGCAGGGGATACAGCTCACTATTACAAATAATTTTCAAATTACCACCTCCATTATTTCATTCATCATTAATAGTCCCATCGTGAAGGTAAAAGTCCTTATTTGCTTGCCCATAACCACTTACGCTGCTGGGTCCTTGCAGCTGATGAGATGATAAAGTTGCCCGCCTGAAAATCGCAAGAAAGGCGTTAATACGTTAGTACTTGTTAGTAACCTCAAGCTCCGCGAACTAAACAATCACTAAGGGCAAAAATCAAACCTCCCCCTGGACATTTCGTGTTTTCAAAATTTCTCAATATGGGTAGGGAAAATCTTGAGCTGTTTATTCAATGGAAGCAAGGAAATATACTTCAGGGAAACATGCTCTAAGGGGTCTGAGGTTCTTGATAGGGTGGGCAATTGAGTGGGGAATGCTTCACGATGTTTTAATCAGTAGGCCTCACAGTTTCTAATGGAAGATAACATTAAGGAAATTTCCTACACATTTCTAACAGCATACATACGCAACAACCTGCATGTGCGAGGAAAAGAGAAGGAACAAAACAGTGTTACAGCTGTAGGTGCACAAAATGTAATAGGAAACTCAATTAAACTTTGGAAATGTGTGTGTCAGTCCCTATTCTAGTTGCTAGTGTGCATTGGACCATAGGATGTCCATGTTTCCCTAACTCAGGAGTGTTCGTGCTATTTTGCAGTTCATGAAAATCTCTTGCGTTGGCCCTGTTGATCGTTGCTCCCTCGTTGCCAGGGTGGCCACCGCTTTGTAGTGCTTGACGCCTCACACATCTAACAAAGTCTGTCAGGAGGGGAAAATGTCCCACTGTAGTGCATAGCCATTGGGTGTTGGTTGTCCGTTGTCTTCAGGCCTGCCCTGGGTCCTTTATATCTGGCGAGAAATGAAATGGAAACGCTTGAGATCTGAGAATTTACATATTCTTCAATTTCTTGACCTAACCTCTCTGCACTCCTCTCACACTATTCTGTGTCCTAGTGGGAGGAGCCAATGGTACACCTATGCACCATCCTGTCACCACCTGGTGGCGTTCAATGGCGGTCTGACTGTAAATTGTTACACAATTCGAAATGTACCCAGAAAATGGGTAGGCACTTAATTTATGTGAAGATACTCATTACACACTTGGATCATATATACGCAATTTAGGTGCTAGTGTACAAATGGGCCTTTGGATCTTTATATTTACTGTGCTTTTGTTGTAAGCTATTTATAGTGCGTGCCTTTGTCCCGTGGGGCATCAGGCACTGACAAGCTAAATAGGGAAACACCAGGGTGGTAAATTTGTCATATAGGGTGGCTGTGTTTCTAAATTAAGTGCACCATGTTACTTAGTTAAGATAATCGCAGGGTTTTTAAATCTTTTTTTCTATGGCTCCTCTCTCAACTTCTCAGGGCGTGTCTCGCAGTGAACTGCAGGCACTTTAAGCTGGTACTAATTAAATTTGCTACCAATTATTCGCTACCTGTCTCTCCCCCCTCTTTTGTATTTATTTATTTATTTATTTATTTACTTCCTCTTTTCTTTCAAACCCAACCGTCACAATTTACTCCCATTCTCTCTATCCCACCCCATGTCCACTTGTTAAACCCTACCTACTCTGTTAATTACTCATTTAGTCTAGTATTTTATTACTCCACTACTTTAATTACTGTTACATTTAAACAATATATTTATCCCCCCATTATCTGCATTCAAATTTTAATACAACCATCATTCTCCAGTTCGTGCAGCAATCACCTCTTTCTCTATGTGTGTTGGCTAATGCATTTGTGCCAGTGCTATTTTCAAAAGCGCTAGTGGCATTACCACTTGCACTGTTATTTTGTCGCCAAATTAATTCTGTTGGGAACATGGATCATCCACCCTTTACCCCTATTTCTCTCCTCCTGTGGTGAACTGTCAATAAAAAATGTAGGCCTCCCCCCTCAAGTGCACCTTCTTCCACCTTGTGTGTCTCATTTAATTGTTCTGTGTTAATCGTGTATTCATGAGCCCAGTCTCCTCACTGAAAGATGTGTGCTCAAAATGTAGCTAAATGTACTCTCTTGTGATGCGCTATCATTATGCACCCCCCTCTGTACCGTGCACCCCCAATATGCTTAAACAATCTACCTTACTTTCAACATGTGTATGCCTGGTGTTTAACAAGTTATGGATTTCTCTGTTAATAAGGTGGTCATATCCACATCGCTCATGATGTCACAAATGTCTCTTCCCTAATGCATGGCCTAGTCGCCCCACTGTCACCCAGAAAAGAAAATGTTTTGATACCTATCACCACCCCTATGCAATTGTCCTCTGCATTATTGAGTGTGCGTGAGTGTGTGTGTCGGCGCGCGTCTCGCCCGCTCTGTCGGGGAGGTGGAGCATGAGTGTGTGTGGCAGAGTGAGTCAAATCAAGTTTGTCTTGGGCTGTCCTATTAGCGGTATAATGTCAATCTATGTCCTTTGAAAGGTTTGTTCCCCATCAGGAAGACCCCTCCCAGTCATGTAACCGGTACCATTGCTATTGTGTCAGTGTTCTGTATGGGTGCTGGCTGCTGTGCAGTGCCCCTGTGTTGTGATTCTTGTCAGTCCTGGGGTAGTGGTGCTGTCATTTGTTGTGTCTGTACATGTAGTGGTGACAGTACCTGCGTTGGTGCTTGTGGTGTCTGCTGAAGTGATCCCGTCCTGCCCCATGTATCCTCCCCACATGGGCGGTGCATATTGTGGTGGTTGTTGACACTGCTATTGTGATTCTTGTGCGTGTGTGTTGAGGCTGTTTTTAACTGCCCCTCCCATTGCATACTTTAATAATTTATTTTGTGCCTTCTTGTCCTCATCTGCCTTTCTCTGCCCCTGCCGTTTTCTTGCCACAATCTACAATGCACACAGTCAATGTCTAGCGCGCTATCCTTCCTTCCTCCCTTCCATAACCCCATGCATGCTGCACCACCCCTTACTGATCCTCTATCATGTTTGGCTGTGCTGTCTCGTTCAGTCCTTCTCTCCTCCTCCAATCCCTTTCTTCCCTTTCCAGTTCCCCCTCTCTGTTGCTATTGTTACTCCTTGCACCTCCCCTGTTATCTTCCCTTTAAATTTAATTCCTCTGTACCTGTGCCTTCAAATCTGCTTCCATGCACTGCAGCCCTCCCTTGCTCATTCCTGTGCTGCTAGTGGGTTGTTCTGCACCTTCCTGTTTGTTCGCTTTAGTGTATTGTGATTGTGTGTGTGTGTGTGTTTGGTGTTTAAATGTCCTTCTGCTGTTTTCAGTTCTCTCATGCAATGCATTCCTTGCTTACCATCTGTGTCATCAAATATTACACTCACGGAGGTTCAGAAGGGTGAGTCCCCTCTTCCCTCTGCTCGTGCTGGTTCAGCATCAGCTGACCCCTCGCATCTTCCCTTTCCTTCGTGCACACAGTTCAACTGTAGCCATGTGTTTTTAAAGCTATTCCCGTGTAAGTGCTGTGTATGTGTGTCCTTAGCGATTGCTGCACGCTTCTGGAGAAGCCGCCTATGAGCAGCCATGGTCTTTTTTAATTTACCTTCAGTACTTTTGAATCTTTGCACACTATGTTTTACTGACTTATTTCGGCATGGGAGCTGTGTGCTACACAACAGGTGAAGGGGAGTAATTTCTGTATTGTGTGATACATTTTACCTCTATTCAATTTGAAAATTTCGATAGTCCGCTGTTCAGGGAGCAAAAGTTAGAAGATAATTGAACATTTTTCAACTTCTGTGAGCCTTCTTGGCTCCGCACCTTAGCCAGTGCACTCCACGTGCAGCCCATCTTCACCAAACCATTGCCTTCTCCGGCACACCCCCACAATCTTGCACATGTGTCTTCCACACACCGCCTCTGGGTCACCTATTCTCCAAATCCAAAACCACACCACTATCTCCTCACCATCAAAACTCTGTGTCCTATGCATCAATCTGAAGGTGACGTCACCAAACTAAAAACACAGTGCAAATGAACAGACAAATGTGCATACACAGAACAATAACCCATTTCTCCCAACCCCACAAAAATCCCAAAATAAAACCCCACAATCCCCACAGCTGTCTCCCTGTCTCAACTGGAACAAGGTAAACCACAATAAAAACTCTTATAATTGGACTGCACACACTGCGTCGCCTCACGTGTGATACGCTCCTCACCAGGGGACCTTAACCAGCCAACTATCTTCCGCACTCGGGAACAATCTAGCTACCTCCTGCGGGGAAACATCATCCACTCACTGAACTAAAACGCTCAATTAGCAGGGAACCTCATCTACTCATTGATCTATAACGTCAATTCATAGGAAATCCACACCCCTGTACATGAAATCGCCATCCGGACCAACCAGCGCGGCACTCCTTTCCATATGTGGGGAGTCACTATCCCACCCAATATCCTCATAAACACAAGAAGGGGCAACTGCCACCGCTCCAGTCCCAACAATTCACGTGCCGATCACCACCAATGCGCCGAATTTTGCGACAATGTACAATCACCCACCACCCAATTTAAATGCCTCCCTGAGTTTCTACCCAAACAAAAGAACTTAACATTTCTGCAACATACTGATCAACAATGCATCATAATACTTTAGACATTTCCCCCCCTCAAAGCCCATGTTGCTGGTTTACCTACATTTCCTATGCTGCACTGGCACTTGCTCTGCTGCTGGACACCCCCTCAAGGCGCTTCACCGGACCCCTTCTCCTGCAGGGCTCTCACCTGCCCTCAAGCAGGGTATTTCCAAGTGGCCCCCGATGCCTTTAGCCGGTTATGCGTTGGGGAGAAGCTGGACCCCCACCAGGGCAGTGGGGGGCCAGCAGCCATACCCTCACCATCTATGGGAGACCCCAACACCTCCCATATGGCCCCCAGAAATGCAACAGAGTCCCAAGCAGGCAGCAGCATGTTCCAAACTGTGTTTATTTCTGGGCAGCAAAAAAGAAAAAAACACGCAGAGCATCGTGCACATCGAGAGTTCAGGCGCCGTCTCCCCCGGGGCTGGCTTGCAAGCCAGCTTTATAATCACACTGCAGGCTGACCTCACAGAATCGGATCAGTTCCCAGAAACCTATCTCTTCCTGCTATTGGCTGCTAAGTGATAGGTTAACTATGTAGCCCTTATAGAGAGCCTGACAATTGGATGTTAGCCTTTTGCGTCAGTGGGTTGGTTTAGCTGTGCCAGCCCCCATTACCTAATTCTAACTTGTTACATTATGACTTTGTTCCCATAACTTTTTAGCTGAAGCAAGCAGTTTGCACTTGAGCTCTGAGCGCTGATTGGCTGGGCTGAGCCATTCTTGTTACTATTATGTTTCAAATGTTGTGCGAGTCCTTGAGAAAATGTCTTTCTTTCCCAGAAAGAAAAAAAAACACACTGGGTTGCCGTGGTTTATTCGCATTTGTGGAGAATTGCAGAAAGCAATCTTATCTTGAATGTGCGACCTTGGCAGCTCGGGGGTTTTGCGAGGAACATTGCTGAAGGCTTCTGCAGCCAGTGTTCAGTGAGAGAAATTAACTTGGCTGTAATTTTCCTGAAACATGGCTTTACACTGTGCAATTAGACCATGTTAATTCATATAGGCATTTGCAAGCCTTTAAACAGGGATTTTTGTGTTTGTAAATTCTGATATTGCAGCATTGATTCTAATGTAGCATGGAAGTTGCACTGTTGGTGAAGTGGGTGTGTTTCAGCATATTTGTCACCCATGGGTGCGCTGGGGCCTGGTTCAAATGATAAGTGCGCTCCTTGTTCTTCCTGCTGTTCTTCTGTATATGTGCCTGGGGTGAGGGGGCATGGGTTTGATCTCGATTTTCCCTCTTCACTCCACATCAACCATTCAAGGTCACATCAAGAATGATATCACAACATTTCATACAGTTTCATTGAGTGGTGCCAAAGTTATGCGCCATCCAAAAACTGCTTTTCACCAACCCTGTAATGCAAAAATATGTATGGATGCCCCCAAACATCAAGAGATGTTTGCAAACATCACAGGGCTATCCCCGAACTGTTTGCGGACATTAGTGATGAAAAAACACAATTGTTCTGCTTTTTATGGCCATATCCCAACTCATCCTCATCACCCTTCACCTCCCCAGAGATTGTTTTATTATTTTGACAAGTTTGTTTGTTTGTTTTATTATTTATATTGCGCACCAGACCCAGGGGTATTCGGGCGCAAAGGCAAAAGAGGTTTGTTAAGCTTAAATTGCAGGTTACAGGTTAAAGATAGGGTACCGCTATGGTTACAATTCTGTGGGTATGTATTGTCAAAGAATCACAGAAATATATACAGTAAGCTTACAGTAGTTCAGGTGTGACATAAGTAATGCAGAACAAATATACAGAATATACATGAGAGCCTAGATGTCAGAGGGGTTAGGCATCATGGTCTTTAAGCCATTGAATCAAATTGTCGGTAGGGAAGATCTTCCCTTAGGGCAGGGGGAAGGGAGTTCCAATATTGTGCTGCTTTAACAGCAAAGCTGCTCCCACCAGATTTAGTGAGTTTGAATCTGGGTACTAACAAAAGGTTGGAGTTGGCTTTTCTTAGGAGGGGTGCTGTATGTCTGGTGAATCTGTCTATAAGGTATTGCGGGACTGCATGGTTAAGACATTTGTATGTAAGGGAAGCTGTTTTGAGGAGGATTTTGTCATTAGTGGTGAGCCAGTTGGTAGATCTCCTGAGGTCTGATATGTGGGCGTTTTTTGGGGACGCTTAGGGTGGCTCTCACGGCGTTATTTTGGAGTGTCTGTATTTTAGCAGTGATGTATTTTTTACTGCTTATATAGAGGGCGTTGCAGTAATCTAGTTTCGACAGGATTAGTGCCCTTGCCAGAATGACACAATTATTAGGTGAGAGGAAGAGTTTGGCTGCTCTGATTAACTTCACTTGTTTACCAAAGGTAAGCGTGGAGTCTATGTGGAAGCCAAGGGTTTTAACTGTTTTGGCCACAGTAATGATGTTATTGTCAATTATGAAGGAGTCATAGTTGGGACCTAGTTTTATGATGTTAGAGGAGGTGCCTGGAATGAGGATTTCGGTTTTGTCATCAATCAGGCATAGACCGTGAGAGGCCATCCATGCCTGGATGATGAGGTAGATTCTGTTCACAAAGGCCAAATCCTTGTCATAATCTCCAGTCAACGGGATGAAGATCTGTGTATCGTCTGCATAGTTAGTGTAGGTGATACCCAGACCGTCTAGATCATCGAAAAGGGGCTTTGTAAAAATATTGTAAAGGGTGGGAGATACACATGATCCTTGGGGTACGCTGCAAGATATAGGTGCAGGGTCTGCAGCTGCTAGAGGGGAGAAAACTTGCATTGTCCTGTTATCTAAGAAGGACTGGACCCATGCGACTGCTTCATGGGAGAAGCAGGCTGCCGTGATCAGGTGATTGCAAAGTATTGCATGGTCTACCAGATCAAATGCGGCGGAAAGGTCGAGGAGTAGTAGGAGTGAAGTCGTGTCTCTTAGTGTGTCTATTTGTGCCTTCAGGTCTAGGAGTGCAGTCTCAGTACCATGCTGTGGTCTGAAGCCAGACTGTCGAAATCCTAGGAGGTGGTTGAGTTCCAGGTGGTGCTGAATTTGTATGTAGGCTACTTTGTCCAGGATCTTCAGTAGGAACAGCACAGTGGTTATAGGGCTTTAGTTAGATGGGATGGAGGGGTCCAGTGTTTGCTTTCTGAGAAGTGGGAGGACCCAGGAATGTTTCAGGTTGCTGGGTATGGTACCTGAAGTGAAGGAGGCATTTATAAGTTTGGTGATGAAGCGTGAGAGTTCACGGGCAGCGACTTTTATGATTTGGGCTGGACATGGGTTGCCCTGGCAGCTGGATGGTTTGAGGGTGAGGATGACTTTCTTGACTTCTTTAGTGCAGACCTTGCGAAAGTAGAAGGGAGGGGTGTCAGGCATAGGTGGAGAAGAAGTGGGTTTCAGAGTAGGTATAGAATTCGAGGTGGCCTTAGAAGGGTGCCTATGTTGGCATTATTTGGGATAGCTAGGGAGGCTTTTTTATTGTGGATCTTCGCCTGAAGCATTTTTATTTTATTGGCAAGGGCATGTTGTATGCCTGTGCACCAATCTTTATCCTTGATGCAGGAATCGGGGGCTTGGATAGGGGATTCTACTTCCTTGAGGATGGCGAACAATTCTTTAGTGTTGGATTTAGCTTGAGTGATACGGGTATTGTAAGATGTTTGTTTTGCCACGATAATTTCTTTTTTATAGGGTAGCTAGATTCTTCAGGTTATTTTTGTTGAAGACTGAGGCGTCTGATCTCCAGGTTTTTTTCACTTGGGCGTTTCTTTTGTCTGATATCTTTCAGTAAGGGTGTGAACCAAGTATTTAGGTGTTGGCAGGGTTTGCTTTTCTGAGTTTTCAGTGGTGCGATGGCGTCCAGGGAGGCAAGCATCACTTCATTGTACTTTTCTACCATGGAGGCTGGGTCAGACTGATCTGAGATGGAATTTAATATGGGGAGAATGAGGGGGATAAGGTTTTCAGGGGTGATATGTTTTTTTTTTTCTCGTAGGTGCGGAGGGAGCTAAGATGCTGTTGTTCATGGGTGTGTAGGCTTCTAGGGTGAAGGATACCATGTGGTGGTCGGACCAAAGCTGGGGCATTATGGAGGTGATGGTGGTTGGGCAGTTATGTTCAGCAATCCAATCGAGGGTCCTTCCTTTGATGTGAGTGGGATCTGTGATCTTTTGGGTAAATCCTAATTCCTCAAGGCTGCTGTTAATTTGTAGGGCATTGGGGTCATTGAATCCAAGGTTAAAATCACCTAGGATGAGACATTGAGTGGAGTTTTTTAGATTGTAATATAATAGGTTCATGAGGTCTTCCTCAAAGGAACCTAATGGGCCCGGTGGTCGATAAATCAGGTGGATGGTGATGGTTTGGTTGTTGGCAATGGTGAGTTTAGCTGTGAGTGATTCACAGGAATTGGTGTTGTGGGGTGAGGATAGTCTTAAGGCAAGGTGATTTTTGACAATTATAGCGAGGCCACCACCTCTAGACGTGGTGCGATCAATGCGTATAAGAGTGTAATTATCTGGGATGGCTAGCATGATGGCTGATCCAGCTGCGGGATGAAGCCAGGATTCCGTGATAGCCAAGAGATCTAAGTTTTCATTTTGGGTTATGTCTGCTATTTCAGTGGCATGGGCTACCATAGAACGGGTGTTTATTAGGGCACCTCTTATTCCAGGTAGGGTAGATGGTGCAGTGGGTGGCTGGATTTGTGTTGGCATTTTGGGGGAGGTGGATTCTCTAAAGATTCGACTATTGAGTTGTAGTTGGTGTTGGCCAGTGTTATCTATCTGTAGTGGAGTGTTGGTGGTATGCATCGTGTGCCTGTTGTAATTAGATGCAGGTTGGGCCTTAGATAGTGGGTCATAAATTCTTGGGAGTCTGGCACGGAGTCTTAGGTTGTGCTGTTGAAGGCTACAAGGATTGGTGGCCATGATAGATTGCTCCTGGGGAACACTTTCGTGGGGTAGCTGGGTCTGTGGTTGGGATAAGTAGAGGATGGTTCTGATGTAAACTGTGTAGAGTATTGGTAGATACATAGTAGGCTAGGGTAATTAGCTTGGAGTGGTGGCCACCTAAGTGCAACTTTGATAGTGTACGTAGAGATGAGTGGGCGCTGTCTGATAACTGTTGGTCCTATATGTGCAACCTAAATGCGAGATTGCTGTGACGGGCAGGAATAAGTGTGCTGGGAGCTAATGGACAGGCACCTAGATGCTAGAGCAGGCGACCTAACTGCAAGTTTACTAAGACGGGCAGTCTAAATACAAGTTTGCTAGAGCAGGCAATCTAAATGCAAATTTGCTAAGGCAGGCAATCTAGGTGCAAATTTACTAAGACAGGCAATCTAAATGAAAGTTTACTAGAGCAGGCAGTCTAAATGCAAATTTACTAAGACAGGCAATCTGGATGCAAGTTTGCTAGAGCAGGCAGTCTAAATGCAAATTTACTAAGACAGGCAATCTGGATGCAAGTTTGCTAGAGCAGGCAGTCTAAGTGCAAATTTACTACGACAGGCAATCTAGATGCAAGTTTGCTAGAGGAGGCAGTCTAAGTGCAAATTTACTAAGATAGGCAATCTAGATGCAAGTTTGCTAAAGCAGGCAGTCTGAATTCGAATTTGTGACATACCTCACACTTTTCACCATCCAATCAGCGGGCATGTCTGATTGAAAACAGCAGACTGAAACCAGATATCACCCATTTGTGTGTAACTACATTTTGACATTTAAAAAAAAATTGAATGCGAATTTGCTAAGACAGGCAATCTAGATGGAAGTTTGCTAGAGCAGGCAGTCTAAGTGCAAATTTACTAAGACAGGCAATCTAGATGCAAGTTTGCTAGAGCAGGCAGTCTAAATGCAAATTTACTAAGACAGGCAATCTAGAAGCAGTTTTGCATAGGCAAGGTAGGCAACCTAAATGCGGATTTACTGGCGCGGGCAGGAATGGGTAGGCTGGTACTTATTGGATACATAGTATGCGTCCTAAGTACAAATTCTCAGAGTATGTAGCTAAGGCAACAGGTAAGAGTGGCTAGGCATTGGCTGGTAGCCAACGGTCATTTGAGTGTAAGATTGCTAGCGCAGGCATGGGTAGAGCTAAGCATTGATGGATTATTATTTTTCATGTGCAGGCATGGTCTAGTAACTCAGTATACTGGTGCCATGATGTGCGTAAAGACAGGCTAGTGCATGCATTAGGGAGAACAATGGGTAGCAATAGGGTGACTAGTAGCCAGGCTGGTAATCATGCCCTCGAGACAAGGCATATAATCAGCGCAATCATCAGAAGAAGAGCATGCAGTATTTAAGTGTCAATATGCATTTAAAAATCAAATGCTGGTACTTGGGGAGATCGAGCGTGGAGGGGCTAGTTAGGCAGTAGGTGATATGCATCCTGCTTACCTCAGCAGCAGGGCTTGATGCAGGTCGGGATGTTGCTCCAACAGCTCCAACGCTGGGGAGCTCCTGCTCCTTCGGATGGATCAGTTATGTGCAGCAGTGTTAATAAAGTGGCAGTAGACTAGGGGCGACAGCGTGTAGGAGCCCACAGTCCATACAGCTCCAGACAGGCTCACGACAGGCCCTTTTGCTTGGCCCTTCGGAGCGGACTCAGTGGAGGCGGGTTCAGGAAAAGGGGCAGGGCAGCCAATCACAGCTTCAGCAGGTCGTGCACATTTACAATGTGCTCGGGAAGGCAAAAGAGGTGACGGCCATTGACCGTATTGTGATCAATGGGCGCGGACGGCGTTTTAAGTATGTTTTCGCCTTCAGGGTCCTCAAATGGGTGCGGGTGCTGTAGATTGTGCCCAGAGCACAATATAGGAAATATGCATCTAGGCAAGATGCAATTTGCAAGCCACGGCGAGTCGTGGGGGTGATCTCCTAACTTGATGGCTCAGTCCTGGGGAGGGGGGGCAGGGGGCTCCTGCCCGCTCCTGCCCGCTCCTCTCGTCGAGTCGGCTGTGATGTGCAATGAAAGACAAGTGCAATGTTGTGTTTTTTACTATGTTTTTACTGCAATGTTTGCGGACAACGGGCACTTTTTGCAAATCCAACAAAAATATGAGATACCTCACACTTTTCACCATCCAATCAGCGGGCATGTCTGACTGAAAACAGCAGACTGAAACCAGATATCACCCATTTGTGTGTAACTACATTTTGACATTTGAAAAAAAATCTACTGAACAGATTTACATCAAATTTACAAAAGCACACTTTCGGGACCAAGGCGCCGCACCTGGTGCAAATTTGGTGAAAATCCGTCCAGCAGTTTGGGCTGTAGGCATGAGCTAAATGTATGTTTTTATTGCGTCTATGCGTAAAACCAAACATTTTGGGAGCCCCCTATAACTCTGCCCCCCCCTATTTGAAACCTCACCAAACTTTGCAGAATCAATCTGATGGGGCCATATACTTTTCTTGCAGAGCTTCGTGAAGGTTCATCCACAGGGTTTAAAGTTATAAGCCGCCCAAAAAGTGCTCTTCCTATGGGTTTAGCAACTTAACTATAACTACAGGTCCGGTACCGCTGGCCACGGTAGTGGCCATGTAGTTATGGTTAAGTTGGTATTTCCATAGGAAGAGCACATTTTGGGCGGGTTATAACTTCGCTCCACCTGAACGAATCCACACCACACTTTGCGAAAAAAGTATGTGGCCCACTCTGAATTATTTTGCAAAGTTTGGTGAGGATTTGTCCAGGGGGGGAAAAATTATAGGGGGGTCCCAAAATTTTGCTCGCGTCTACAGCCCAAACCACTGCACGGATTTTCACAAAATTTGGACCAGGAGCAGCGGCTTGGTCCCGAAAGCGTGCTTTTGCAAATTTGGTGAAAATCCGTCCAGTACTTTTTTTTAAAATTACCAAAAAGTAGGTTAAAAAAAAATTGTGATATCTGTGTTCGGTCCGCGGACACACTTCCCTGTTCGATCCGCGGACAGTGTCCTGATTGCCAATCGGATTGCGTGATGTCCACGAACATGCAACGTATTCACTGATTGGACAGTGTTAAGCGTGAAGCGTGTCAGATTTTCAGTAGCGCCCGCCATCTTGGATTTGCGGACGTCCGCGGACAGCGCGGTGAAAGATTGTTCAAAATGTGTATTTAGTAGAGTGTCTTGGTGTGTAGAAGTGTTTGGGGAGGATGGGAGGGTATGAGATAGGTTGAATGTTGTGCTTTTTTATGTGGTATACGTTCTTTTTGTGTTTGATTTGTCTGCGGACATCACAGGTGTTCTGAAATGTTCTAAATAAATTGAATGGCGGGTGTTCTGAGGACTCAATATGTGTCTGTTTTGTTCGCAAGCAAGCTGAAACTGTTCTAAGAACACTCACGGTGTCCTGAAATGTTCGCAAATAAACAAAATGGGGGTGTTCTGGGGACGCCGTCCGTATTGTTTTGTGGCAAGTTGAATGTGTTCTAAGAACACTCAGGGTGTCCTGAAATGTTCACAAATAAACAAAATGGGGGTGTTCTAGGGACGCTGTCCGTATTGTTCTGTGGCAAGTTGAATGTGTTCTAAGAACACTCGCTGTGTCCTGAAATGTTCGCAAATAAACAAAATGTGGGTGTTCTGATGACGCTGTCCGTATTGTTCGTTGTCAAGTTGAAAGTGTTCTAAGAACTCTCGCGTTGTCCTGAAATGTTCGTAGGGGGTGTCCTGAGGACGCTGTCCGTAAAGTTCGTTGTCGAGTTGAAAGTGTTCTAAGAACTCTCGTGGTGTCCTGAAATGTTCGCAGGGGGTGTCCTGAAGACGCTGTCCGTATTGTTCGATGGCAAGTTGAAAGTGTTCTAAGAACACTCGGGGTGTCCTGAAATGTTCGCAAATAAACAAAATGGGGGTGTTCTGAGGACGCTGTCCGTATTGTTCGTTGTCAAGTTGAAAGTGTTCTAAGAACTCTCGCGTTGTTCTGAAATGTTTGCACATAAACAAAATGGGGGTGTGTTCTAAGAACACACGCGTTGTCCTGAAATGTTCGTAGGGGGTGTCCTGAAGACGCTGTCCATATTGTTCAATGGCAAGTTGAAAAGTTGAAAGTGTTCTAAGAACTGTGTCGGTGTCCTGAAATGTTCGTAGGGGGTGTTCTGAAGACGCTGTCCGTATTCTTCGTTGTCAAGTTGAAAGTATTCTAAGAACTCTCGCGTTGTCCTGAAATGTTCTCACATAAACAAAATGGGGGTGTTTTCTAAGAACACACGCGCTGTACTGAAGTGTTCTAAGAACTCTCGCGGTGTCCTGAAATGTTCGTAGGGGGTGTCCTGAAGACGCTGTCCATATTGTTCAATGGCAAGTTGAAAAGTTGAAAGTGTTCTAAGAACTGTGTTGGTGTCCTGAAATGTTAGCAAATAAACAAAATGGGGGTGTGTTCTAAGAACACACGCGTTGTCCTGAAATGTTCATAGGGGGTGTCCTGAGGACACTGTCCGTATTGTTTGTTGTCGAGTTGAAAGTGTTCTAAGAACTCTCGTGGTGTCCTGAAATGTTGGCAGGTGGTGTCCTGAAGACGCTGTCCGTATTGTTCGATGGCAAGTTGAAAGTGTTCTAAGAACTCTCGCGGTGTCCTGAAATGTTCGTAGGGGGTGTTCTGAAGACGCTGTCCGTATTATTCGCTGGCAAATTGAAAGTGTTCTAAGAACACTGGTAATGTCCGCGGACATTAAAAGTTTCCATAGGCCATAGTTTAAATGTTTTACTCTATGGGTGTGATATGCTGCGGTGGTTGTGGCCAGGGCATAGAGTGTTGGGTGCATGGCCAATGCCATGCACCCAACACTCTATGCCCTGGCCACAACCACCGCAGCATATCACATTTAAAGTTGCTTATAACTTTGGGTCAAAACCAAATTTATAAGGAACAAAGTTACAAGATACTATGGGTGTGATATGCTGCGATGGTTGTGGCCAGGGCATAGAGTGTATAATATACTTACTGTTTGGTTTAGTAACTATAGTACATGTATTTCTTGTTAATTTCTGTGATAAAAGAAAATAGCATGTTGGTATTAGAATTTTGTAATGACTTTTTACATTGTATAATCAACATTTTTTTTTTTGGGACCCTCAAATTTAGTAGATTACAAACCAGAGTACTGTGCAATTTGCTCAGTTTCTGTGTTTGTTGCTAAAATCATTGGGACTGTGGGAGAAAAAAAAATCCATTTTGGATTAAAAAAAAACCTTTTTCTGTTATGCTACAGTTTATTTGTTTGTTTGTTTTCAATGTTCGTTTGTTGTTTCTGGCTAATGCTTTATACATTGGGTTGTTGCATTTTTTTTGGAGCAGTAACAATAATATTTTTTTTTAATCTAATATAGAAAGTTTATAAAGATATGAGTAAAATGATGTACACTTACTATTTCAGGTAAGATATGTTCTGAGTACTCTGTAGGTCTGGTCTTGGTCTTAGTTGTGGAGTGTCTGTGAGGTAATTATGTTGGAAGCCTATTTATCTTCTCTTAGTATATTCCATTTTAGAATATATTGTATTTAAATGAATGGTTAGTGCGGTACATATATGGGTTACATTTCTTATGTATTACTACATATAATATGTATGTGTACTACTTTGTGAATTTTTTAAATGTTATCATGTTGTAATATAACAATTAAACATACCCCCCCAGACTTTTTAGGTAGTGGTACTGTTGTCCGAATATGACCGCGGACATCAAAAATGTTCGCGGACATTACATTCAGTAGAAGTGGTTCAGTATGTTCCATATTACATGTACATAAAGTCAAAGTTACTATTGTTAAGCTTTGCTACTAAAAATCTATGAAATTCAGTGAAAAAACTTTGTTAAAGGGACATTACAGTTAAGTTGTGCTACTAAAAACCTATGAAATTCAGTGAAAAAAACTTTGTTAAAGGGACGTTATGGTTAAGTTGTGCTACTAAAAACCTATGAAATTCAGTGAAAAAGCTTTGTTAAAGGGACGTTATGGTTCCAAGTAAAACCGAAAAACCCTTGAATTTCACCAGTTATGGTAAGCTAAGCAACCATAACACGCGCCACCACCGTGCACTGCTAAGACTAACACCCAGGACATCAAAGATGACATTACACATGTCATTGATTACATCACTGATGACATCACATGTGCATTTATCTTTCATGAAAAGTCTGTACAAGGGTTTCTTATTGTAATGTTAATAAAGAAAAGTGTCAAGGATCATTGGAATAAATATCAAGTGCTAATTCGTTCATCCAGTATACTAAGGTGCTCATGTAGAAACATAGGCATTGTGTGCAGCATACATGATGCAGGTGCAATATTCATAAACTTGATAATATTAATAAAACTGAAATGATAACTGTTTTCTTATTAGACTTTTGCATACTGTGAAACATGTGATAAGTAGATAATAAAACCCACTTACTACATAATTGCATTATTATAGACAAAACACAAAGAGACAACACCACATAAAAATATGAGTATATACAAGGAAATTGAAGTAAGGAAAAAAAACAGCAGTAATAGCAAAAAGTGTTCATAACCTAATTGATTACCTTTATGCAGAGAAATTATTGCTCTGTTTCAAACCTGCTACTTACCCTATGTATATATATATATATATATATCACATGATGTGCCTGGACTGTAAGGAAAGTAGTGTGAATACAAGATATACAAATAGGAAACATTACAGGGAAAGTACAGTAATAAAAAGCAACAGAACTATCAGAAAGTGCTGACAACTCTACTGATTATTTTAATGCACAGAAAGGATTGCTCTCTTTCAAGCTTGTGTCTTCCCCTATGTATATGTTTCATATGATATGACTGGACCCTAAGGGAAATATTGTAAGAACATACTTGAAGGATAAGTCTGCAAATATACTACCTTTTCCACTTTTAATGCCTGACTGTTACTGAAGAAAACCATGTGGCCTAGATATGTCAGTAAAGGAAAAAAAGGGGAGCCAGACATGTGATGTCATCAGTGATGTCATCAATGACATTTGTGATGTCATCTTTGATGTCCTGGGTGTTAGTCTTAGCAGTGCATGGTGGTGGCGCGAGTTATGGTTGCTTAGCTTACCATAACTGGCGAATTTCAAGGGTTTTTCGGTTTTACTTGGAACCATAACGTCCCTTTAACAAAGTTTTTTCAGTGAATTTCATAGGTTTTTAGTAGCACAACTTAACCATAACGTCCCTTTAACAATGTTTTTTCACTGAATATATATATATATATATATATATATATATATATATATACATATATATATATATATATATATCACTAACACAAACCTTGTTAAAGGGATGTCATGGTTAAGTTGCACTAGTAAAAACCTATGCATTCCAATTGACAAATGCTGTTACAGGTACGTTATGGTTACATGTAAAACCGGAAAAAAAAATATTCGCCATTTATGGTAAGCTAAGCAACCATAACTCCCACCACCGTCTGCACTGCAAGGACTAACACCCATGTCATCAAAGATGCCATCAGAACACGCACAACATGTTACCATACACTGCAGAGCAATCACATTTTTCACTGCGCGGCGAAGAGGGAAAAGGGACGCCAAAGTGGAGGCAGATTTGACTACTTTTAGAGGCCACACAGTTACATACAAGAGACCCAGCCTTGAACACAATGCATTAGGGGCTTGACACACACACCACGACACTGTCCTCTGATACACCATGGCAGTTTTTCCCAAAACCTTTGACACACAGCACGCTTCCCTCCAGCTAACCAATGCCCACGTCCAATGTTTGCCAACAGCATGGTGTACCATAGGCCAATGAGTCTTCGGTCCATGGAGCAAACAGAGAAATGAGATATCACACATTTTTTGGGACATACATTTCAGTTCTTTGCAACAAAGGTACTGGTCCGATTTCCACCAAAAGCACAAAAGCACACTTTCTGACCCGAGCCCCTACTCCTGCCGCAAATTTAGTGAAAATCCGTCCAGCCGGTAGACGTGCGCAAAGTTTTTGCCCATTCAGTCTATGGAAAAAAAAATGTAGGACTCCCCTAAAACTTTGACCCCCTGCATGAAACCTCACCCAACATGGCAAAAAGATTCAGAGCCGGCCATATACATTTTTGGGAAAGTTTGGTGAGTGTTCCTCCATGGAGAGAGAATTTATAAGCTGCCGAAAAAGTGCTCTTCCTATGAGTTTAGCAACTTAACCATAACTACACGCCTGCTACCCGCGGGCTGTGTAATATATATATATATATATTCAGTGAAAAAACGTTGTTAAAGGGACGTTATGATTCAGTTACGCTAATAAAAACCTATCAAAATCAGTGCAAAAACTTTGTTAAAGGGATGCACTAATAAAAACCAATCCATATTATGGTTACATGTAAAATCGAGAAAAAAAAACAGAAATTAGCCAGTTATGGTAAACTAAGCAACCATAACTCGTGCCACCACCATGCACTGTTAAGACTAATACCCATGACATCAAAGATGACATTACACATGTCACTGATGGCATCACATGTCCATTTATTTTTCATGAAAAGTCTGTACAAGGGGGTGAGATTATAATGTTGGCAAAAAACTGTCAGGGGAGATCAGGAGACATATCATGAACTACATACTTCATTAAACAATGTTCTGCCATAAATAACATTCCATTCAGTGTTCTTTCTAGTACAGGATTCGACTCATACAGAAACATAGGCATTGGCTGCAGCATGCCCCGTAGAGGTGCAATATTTACAATCTTGCAATGTTGGATAGTAAAATAATGAATGCTTCTGTATCACACTTTTGTGTACTGTGAAACATGTAATAAGTTGCTAATAATGCCACAATTACTACATAATTGTACTACTACTCACAAAACATAAGGAGACCACAGCACATACAAATCAGAGCATATACACGGGAAACTAAAGTAAGCAAAAAAGCAGTAGTATTACCAGAAAGTGTTCATAACCTAACTGGTATTTTCATCCACAGAAATGGTTGCTGTGTTTCAACCCTGCTTTTTCCTCTCTATATATGCATCATATGATGCGAATGAACCCTAAGGAAAGTAGTGTAAGAATATATGTGAAGGGTAATGTCTAAAAATATAGTACCTTTTGAATTCCGTTGCTAACTGTCAGTGAAGAAATGCACCAGACCTAGATATGTCAGTGAACAAAAAAGAGGGAGAAAGACGTGTGATGTCATCAGTGATGTCATCAATAACATGTGTGATGTCATCTTTGATGTCATGGGTGTTAGTCTTAGCAGTGCAGGGTGGTGGCGCAAGCTATGGTTGCTTAGCTTACCATAACTGGCAAATTTCTTGAGTTTATCGATTTTACGTGTAACCTAACTTGGATAGGATTTTATTGGTCCAGAGTGACTATAACATTCTTTAACCAAGCTTTTACACTGAATTTGATAGGTGTATATTAGCGCAACTGAACCATAACGTCCCTTTAACAATGTTTTTTCAATGAATTTGGTGGGTTTTTATTATTGTAACTTAACCATAACGCTCCTTTAACAATGTTTTTTCACTTAATTTCATAGGTTTTTACCAGGATACCCTTAATTTCTATAGATATACCATACAACATACTGAACCCCTGTCCCAATGCTGATAACCACAGGGTTTGCGGACTGTGCGACTGTCCGCGGACCTCGGGTAGCATCCACACTGCCCAAAACCTCAGGGGTTGTTTTACATTATGATTGCGTGCAGCAAAGACACTGGACATGTTTAAAGACCAACACATGAGTGAATTATAAGGAAAAATAAAGTAGGTCTACAAAATCTGTACTTGTAAAAGCAGCAGTACAATTGCATAGGGTGTACAACATAATGGAATGCACCAAGGAGAAAAATAACCTGTGCTTCCAACAGTATTACCTCAGAACTTCTTTTAATACAAACTGAGAAGCAACTGTAAGCAGAAGTGCAAAGTAGTGAGAGTAGAACCGTACTAAAAAGTGGTAAGTACACTATATTTTTTTGTATAACTGTGCAGTTTATACTGAGCACATGACTAGTAAAACATATTATTTCTTTACACAGAAATGGCATGCACCATGGAGCGGCTTGAGGAGAATATCTCTCTTGATGAAATGAGTGAAGATAGTAACTAAAATGATACTGCAATTGTACTCCACAGTTGTTGTTTCTGTAACTATAATTATTGGAGAAAAAACGGTATAGCAGTACAACTGATGTCCTCATGGGCCAGTTGGTGTATGCTAAGTTGTTCCAGTTTCACAGGCAAGAGGGTTATTTTTCACACGCCAGAGGGTTATTGCAGTTTGAAAAATTTGAGAATGAATGCACATTGCTTCACATGTAACTGAAAAATGTTTTTATGTTTAATAGTACATACAGGAAATCAATGGAATAGCTCAGACACACCAGCTACTACACAAGTGCACGAGCACATAGGAACCCAAACTGAGAATGCAGCCAATGAACTATTGAGCCTGGGGGCAAACATGGACGAATTGATGAACAGTTTTGGTGACTTAAAAGAATTTGTACACACCCCATCTCAAAATGGACCATGTTCCTCAAAAAGGCAAACTTTGTAAAACTAAATTAGTGCAAACACAACTTATACGTGATCTCCCAACAGTACCACCAAATAAATTGAAAGCAGCTGCTACTCCAGCAATTACCAAAACCACAGAAGGATGTACTGAAAAGGCAAATGCATACCCAACAGCACATACAAAGAGAAGAACCTCTTCAAAAAAAGCACACGGCCTTCCATCAAATGACTCAGACACCAAACTGTCTGGTCCATTCAAACTTTCCAACTCAACTGGTGTAAATTGCTATGCAAATTTAGCAATCAATGTTCTATTCCAATTGCCAGCAATTGTTGATTAGATTTACTTAAATGGCACAGACCAGTTGTGTTTGCAAATGCTACTCCGTCATAGAAATGCAACAAACAATCCTGACAACATTTACAGTGTCTCAGGAATAAGGCAGGAATTGCACTACTGTGCTGGAATGGTGAGATTCACTATAAACACACAAGAAGATGCACACTAATGTCTAATGTACTTACTGCAAATACTGGAAAGCAAAAACATACCTATAAATGAAATCTTCCAGATTAAATACATGTGGAAACATACATGCACTCTCTGCAGCCATGCGGCACAGGAAAAAGTCCCCAATGAGTGCTTTTTGTATGTATCTATACCTAATTGTGAATCCATTCCATTTCAGCAGCTGGTACAAAATGCAAATCATGGCATATTATTATACTACTTGCAATTTAGACAATCTTTCCACCTTACAGATACAGTCACATAGCCAATACTTAATAGTAATGCTTTTACGATACAATGCAGATGGTGCCAAAAACAACTGCAAGATTACTAGCTTCACACACGGGAAAGTATCACTTGGAAAGAAAAACTTCATAGCAGTAGGCATAATCTACCACATGGGCGCCACAACCACTGTAGGTCACTATACTGAACACATTAAAAAGAAATGTGGGTGTTTTGACTGCAATGATACTTCAATTACTCTGGAGCAGAGATTACCAGCAGATCTTGCAAATGCCTGCTTAATATTCTTGAAACCAAAACGTACTCACTGATCTACAAAAGTAGCATAGCCTACTGCCCAATATCCAACAAAAGCTATGTAACTTCTAATGAAAAATAACCCTCTGGACTGTGAAACTGGAACAACTTAGCATACACCAACTGGTCCATGAGGACATCAGTTGCACTGCTATACAGTTTTTTCCCCAATGATTATAGTCACAGAAACAAAAACTGTGGAATGGACATACTAATATTGTTTCACCCATAGCACTTAAAAAGAAAAGTACTGAGTATGAGGGTCTACAAACTGTCCTCAATGACCTGTGAAATACCAACTGTTAGAATAAGACAACAGCTGTCTAACAATGCCCATACCACTACAATAAATATGCAACTGAATGTAACTACACCCATAATACTGTAAAGGCACTTCACAATAGTGGAAAATGGAAATCTGCCAACAACAATGAATAGTGTTAAAGAAGAACAGTATTGAACGAGAAAATATCATATATATATATATATATATAAATATTTTCTTCAATTACTTTATGCTATTTATTTCCTGTTTCATTTACACTCACATGTTGCTTCCTCATTTATTTTAGGGTACTGCAATGTTTGTTTGCACTTCATGCATTGTTTCGGGCACTACACTGTTGTGTGCCTTTCTTATATCAGATATGTGAATCCAGTAGCACAGACCTTATCTTTTACTGCTGAAGGCGTACACCTGGTATGGGCCATGGTACCCTGGAGAGTTCCATTTGTGTACAAAGCTTCTTATGTACACCTGGTTGGGCCTGTTTCATTTTCTCTGGTGAATCGGGGTGCGATTTGTTTTGCTATGCCCCTCACAGCTTGGGTTAATTGGGTAAGGTATTCTTTGAACTCCTCTCCTAATGCTGTTCCTGTTCTGTGTGCATCTGACATTCTCTACACTGGTGACAGAAGAATTTGCATGCGTCGACCAGTTACTATCTCATGCAGGGACACATGGTTGTCCTTACTTGATTTTATTTGGAGCTGAAACAGGCCTAAGGCAAGCAATAGACCCAATTTTTCTTTAGTGAGTGACACAGTTTAGATAATCTACACTTCAGTAAGCCATTTATTTTCTCAACCACTCTGCTCGTTTGCAGGTGGTAAATGGAGCACATTTTGTGTTTTATTCCCAATAACTAGGTCACTTCCTTGAATAAATCATTTACGAAGTGCATTCCATTATCAGATTGTATTATGTCTCATTTTCCCCTTTGAGGAAATACTTCCCTGAGAAGGAATTTTGCCACACACGTTGCGTCTGGATGGGCACATGGTCCTGCTTCTACACATCTTGGAAAGGGGCACACTAGTACAATAAAATATCTAGCTCCGTTACATCTCTCACCCATGTCTGCATAATCAATGTGCACTTCACTAGATTATCTGCAACCTGCTATTGAAGCTACCTCATCCTCTAGTGAACTTGAGTATGTACCCCAAACCCCATTGTTTAATTAAATACTTTGTTACTATATTACCCCAGAAATGCACCAACAAGAAGAAATGACAAATAATACTGATGCAAATGTTGACATTTTTTCCATGTACAGTGAACTACCCGCAAATGTTCAAGTGTCACTCTGCAGCATTAATGACATGTGTAATTTTCTCACAACAGAAAAGCAATCTCTTTTATGTTAGGAGAAAAAGAGAGGTCAATAAGCACTGGTACAATGCCTATCAAGGGCTAGGACTAGATACTCTTGACAACCTCCACCGCCCAGGGCAATCTAATAGTTGGTACTCTTACATGAGTTCAAGTGGCAAAAGAACTACAAATGGTAGCTGCTATGTGTGTTCCTTGATTCCCCATGCCTCTGGTACACCAAAGATTTTAGTACCCCAATAATTCCCAATAGTGGAAGCCCAATGTCTCCTTTATCTGGCAGTATGTCCAATTAAGAGTTCATTTCAGGCACGCACAGTAAAATTACAACTCCATCCGCCGGACAAAAAAATCTGCAGAGGTCCTGACTGTCAGAAAAAAACAGTCCTGGCAATTGAAAGCACAAGCTTCGCTGACAACAAGAGACTGCAGTCAATTTACATGTGCAAGGCAGAAGCATTATAAGGATGGTCAGATCATCAACTAAACTGGATGAATCAAACGTGTGCTCAAACATGGGCAAAACACGCCTCGAAACTGACGTGGGTCACAGCCTTCGAAAAACCCATCACATAAAGTCCGACAAGAGGACAGCTATGAACTATGCTTCTATGGCAAAGGAAAGACTTCTGTGGGATCCAACAGACACTGCAACAAGACACTCGCTATTCCTGATCTTCAAAAGGGCACAGCTGATTTAATGGACTTTTATTGGGTTTGTGGCAATCAGACATACATGCATCTCCCGCCATATTGGAGAGGCTACTGTACCATGACAATGCTACAGTCTGCACTGTTGGTAATACCTTAAGAGCATGTAAAGGGGGGAGCGGTACATCACAATGAACCACGGGCACCACGTGCAGCACAAGAGCAACCCCACTGAAGAAGAAAATCCTGGTAGCTTACAGCAAAGGAAGAGAAACTCAAATTACATATCACAAGAATCCTCTGACCTCTTTGCACAAGTGCCAGATCAATGCAAACTCTCCAGCTCAGCAGTGAAAAAACGTTGTTAAAGGGACGTTATGATTCAGTTACGCTAATAAAAACCTATCAAAATCAGTGCAAAAACTTTGTTAAAGGGATGCACTAATAAAAACCAATCCATATTATGGTTACATGTAAAATCGAGAAAAAAAAACAGAAATTAGCCAGTTATGGTAAACTAAGCAACCATAACTCGTGCCACCACCATGCACTGTTAAGACTAATACCCATGACATCAAAGATGACATTACACATGTCACTGATGGCATCACATGTCCATTTATTTTTCATGAAAAGTCTGTACAAGGGGGTGAGATTATAATGTTGGCAAAAAACTGTCAGGGGAGATCAGGAGACATATCATGAACTACATACTTCATTAAACAATGTTCTGCCATAAATAACATTCCATTCAGTGTTCTTTCTAGTACAGGATTCGACTCATACAGAAACATAGGCATTGGCTGCAGCATGCCCCGTAGAGGTGCAATATTTACAATCTTGCAATGTTGGATAGTAAAATAATGAATGCTTCTGTATCACACTTTTGTGTACTGTGAAACATGTAATAAGTTGCTAATAATGCCACAATTACTACATAATTGTACTACTACTCACAAAACATAAGGAGACCACAGCACATACAAATCAGAGCATATACACGGGAAACTAAAGTAAGCAAAAAAGCAGTAGTATTACCAGAAAGTGTTCATAACCTAACTGGTATTTTCATCCACAGAAATGGTTGCTGTGTTTCAACCCTGCTTTTTCCTCTCTATATATGCATCATATGATGCGAATGAACCCTAAGGAAAGTAGTGTAAGAATATATGTGAAGGGTAATGTCTAAAAATATAGTACCTTTTGAATTCCGTTGCTAACTGTCAGTGAAGAAATGCACCAGACCTAGATATGTCAGTGAACAAAAAAGAGGGAGAAAGACGTGTGATGTCATCAGTGATGTCATCAATAACATGTGTGATGTCATCTTTGATGTCATGGGTGTTAGTCTTAGCAGTGCAGGGTGGTGGCGCAAGCTATGGTTGCTTAGCTTACCATAACTGGCAAATTTCTTGAGTTTATCGATTTTACGTGTAACCTAACTTGGATAGGATTTTATTGGTCCAGAGTGACTATAACATTCTTTAACCAAGCTTTTACACTGAATTTGATAGGTGTATATTAGCGCAACTGAACCATAACGTCCCTTTAACAATGTTTTTTCAATGAATTTGGTGGGTTTTTATTATTGTAACTTAACCATAACGCTCCTTTAACAATGTTTTTTCACTTAATTTCATAGGTTTTTACCAGGATACCCTTAATTTCTATAGATATACCATACAACATACTGAACCCCTGTCCCAATGCTGATAACCACAGGGTTTGCGGACTGTGCGACTGTCCGCGGACCTCGGGTAGCATCCACACTGCCCAAAACCTCAGGGGTTGTTTTACATTATGATTGCGTGCAGCAAAGACACTGGACATGTTTAAAGACCAACACATGAGTGAATTATAAGGAAAAATAAAGTAGGTCTACAAAATCTGTACTTGTAAAAGCAGCAGTACAATTGCATAGGGTGTACAACATAATGGAATGCACCAAGGAGAAAAATAACCTGTGCTTCCAACAGTATTACCTCAGAACTTCTTTTAATACAAACTGAGAAGCAACTGTAAGCAGAAGTGCAAAGTAGTGAGAGTAGAACCGTACTAAAAAGTGGTAAGTACACTATATTTTTTTGTATAACTGTGCAGTTTATACTGAGCACATGACTAGTAAAACATATTATTTCTTTACACAGAAATGGCATGCACCATGGAGCGGCTTGAGGAGAATATCTCTCTTGATGAAATGAGTGAAGATAGTAACTAAAATGATACTGCAATTGTACTCCACAGTTGTTGTTTCTGTAACTATAATTATTGGAGAAAAAACGGTATAGCAGTACAACTGATGTCCTCATGGGCCAGTTGGTGTATGCTAAGTTGTTCCAGTTTCACAGGCAAGAGGGTTATTTTTCACACGCCAGAGGGTTATTGCAGTTTGAAAAATTTGAGAATGAATGCACATTGCTTCACATGTAACTGAAAAATGTTTTTATGTTTAATAGTACATACAGGAAATCAATGGAATAGCTCAGACACACCAGCTACTACACAAGTGCACGAGCACATAGGAACCCAAACTGAGAATGCAGCCAATGAACTATTGAGCCTGGGGGCAAACATGGACGAATTGATGAACAGTTTTGGTGACTTAAAAGAATTTGTACACACCCCATCTCAAAATGGACCATGTTCCTCAAAAAGGCAAACTTTGTAAAACTAAATTAGTGCAAACACAACTTATACGTGATCTCCCAACAGTACCACCAAATAAATTGAAAGCAGCTGCTACTCCAGCAATTACCAAAACCACAGAAGGATGTACTGAAAAGGCAAATGCATACCCAACAGCACATACAAAGAGAAGAACCTCTTCAAAAAAAGCACACGGCCTTCCATCAAATGACTCAGACACCAAACTGTCTGGTCCATTCAAAATTTCCAACTCAACTGGTGTAAATTGCTATGCAAATTTAGCAATCAATGTTCTATTCCAATTGCCAGCAATTGTTGATTAGATTTACTTAAATGGCACAGACCAGTTGTGTTTGCAAATGCTACTCCGTCATAGAAATGCAACAAACAATCCTGACAACATTTACAGTGTCTCAGGAATAAGGCAGGAATTGCACTACTGTGCTGGAATGGTGAGATTCACTATAAACACACAAGAAGATGCACACTAATGTCTAATGTACTTACTGCAAATACTGGAAAGCAAAAACATACCTATAAATGAAATCTTCCAGATTAAATACATGTGGAAACATACATGCACTCTCTGCAGCCATGCGGCACAGGAAAAAGTCCCCAATGAGTGCTTTTTGTATGTATCTATACCTAATTGTGAATCCATTCCATTTCAGCAGCTGGTACAAAATGCAAATCATGGCATATTATTATACTACTTGCAATTTAGACAATCTTTCCACCTTACAGATACAGTCACATAGCCAATACTTAATAGTAATGCTTTTACGATACAATGCAGATGGTGCCAAAAACAACTGCAAGATTACTAGCTTCACACACGGGAAAGTATCACTTGGAAAGAAAAACTTCATAGCAGTAGGCATAATCTACCACATGGGCGCCACAACCACTGTAGGTCACTATACTGAACACATTAAAAAGAAATGTGGGTGTTTTGACTGCAATGATACTTCAATTACTCTGGAGCAGAGATTACCAGCAGATCTTGCAAATGCCTGCTTAATATTCTTGAAACCAAAACGTACTCACTGATCTACAAAAGTAGCATAGCCTACTGCCCAATATCCAACAAAAGCTATGTAACTTCTAATGAAAAATAACCCTCTGGACTGTGAAACTGGAACAACTTAGCATACACCAACTGGTCCATGAGGACATCAGTTGCACTGCTATACAGTTTTTTCCCCAATGATTATAGTCACAGAAACAAAAACTGTGGAATGGACATACTAATATTGTTTCACCCATAGCACTTAAAAAGAAAAGTACTGAGTATGAGGGTCTACAAACTGTCCTCAATGACCTGTGAAATACCAACTGTTAGAATAAGACAACAGCTGTCTAACAATGCCCATACCACTACAATAAATATGCAACTGAATGTAACTACACCCATAATACTGTAAAGGCACTTCACAATAGTGGAAAATGGAAATCTGCCAACAACAATGAATAGTGTTAAAGAAGAACAGTATTGAACGAGAAAATATCATATATATATATATATATAAATATTTTCTTCAATTACTTTATGCTATTTATTTCCTGTTTCATTTACACTCACATGTTGCTTCCTCATTTATTTTAGGGTACTGCAATGTTTGTTTGCACTTCATGCATTGTTTCGGGCACTACACTGTTGTGTGCCTTTCTTATATCAGATATGTGAATCCAGTAGCACAGACCTTATCTTTTACTGCTGAAGGCGTACACCTGGTATGGGCCATGGTACCCTGGAGAGTTCCATTTGTGTACAAAGCTTCTTATGTACACCTGGTTGGGCCTGTTTCATTTTCTCTGGTGAATCGGGGTGCGATTTGTTTTGCTATGCCCCTCACAGCTTGGGTTAATTGGGTAAGGTATTCTTTGAACTCCTCTCCTAATGCTGTTCCTGTTCTGTGTGCATCTGACATTCTCTACACTGGTGACAGAAGAATTTGCATGCGTCGACCAGTTACTATCTCATGCAGGGACACATGGTTGTCCTTACTTGATTTTATTTGGAGCTGAAACAGGCCTAAG
Source organism: Ambystoma mexicanum (assembly GCF_040938575.1). Lineage (NCBI taxonomy): Eukaryota > Metazoa > Chordata > Amphibia > Caudata > Ambystomatidae > Ambystoma > Ambystoma mexicanum. The sequence continues at coordinate 22,147,377 of NC_090924.1, forward strand.
GCAAGCAATAGACCCAATTTTTCTTTAGTGAGTGACACAGTTTAGATAATCTACACTTCAGTAAGCCATTTATTTTCTCAACCACTCTGCTCGTTTGCAGGTGGTAAATGGAGCACATTTTGTGTTTTATTCCCAATAACTAGGTCACTTCCTTGAATAAATCATTTACGAAGTGCATTCCATTATCAGATTGTATTATGTTTCATTTTCCCCTTTGAGGAAATACTTCCCTGAGAAGGAATTTTGCCACACACGTTGCGTCTGGATGGGCACATGGTCCTGCTTCTACACATCTTGGAAAGGGGCACACTAGTACAATAAAATATCTAGCTCCGTTACATCTCTCACCCATGTCTGCATAATCAATGTGCACTTCACTAGATTATCTGCAACCTGCTATTGAAGCTACCTCATCCTCTAGTGAACTTGAGTATGTACCCCAAACCCCATTGTTTAATTAAATACTTTGTTACTATATTACCCCAGAAATGCACCAACAAGAAGAAATGACAAATAATACTGATGCAAATGTTGACATTTTTTCCATGTACAGTGAACTACCCGCAAATGTTCAAGTGTCACTCTGCAGCATTAATGACATGTGTAATTTTCTCACAACAGAAAAGCAATCTCTTTTATGTTAGGAGAAAAAGAGAGGTCAATAAGCACTGGTACAATGCCTATCAAGGGCTAGGACTAGATACTCTTGACAACCTCCACCGCCCAGGGCAATCTAATAGTTGGTACTCTTACATGAGTTCAAGTGGCAAAAGAACTACAAATGGTAGCTGCTATGTGTGTTCCTTGATTCCCCATGCCTCTGGTACACCAAAGATTTTAGTACCCCAATAATTCCCAATAGTGGAAGCCCAATGTCTCCTTTATCTGGCAGTATGTCCAATTAAGAGTTCATTTCAGGCACGCACAGTAAAATTACAACTCCATCCGCCGGACAAAAAAATCTGCAGAGGTCCTGACTGTCAGAAAAAAACAGTCCTGGCAATTGAAAGCACAAGCTTCGCTGACAACAAGAGACTGCAGTCAATTTACATGTGCAAGGCAGAAGCATTATAAGGATGGTCAGATCATCAACTAAACTGGATGAATCAAACGTGTGCTCAAACATGGGCAAAACACGCCTCGAAACTGACGTGGGTCACAGCCTTCGAAAAACCCATCACATAAAGTCCGACAAGAGGACAGCTATGAACTATGCTTCTATGGCAAAGGAAAGACTTCTGTGGGATCCAACAGACACTGCAACAAGACACTCGCTATTCCTGATCTTCAAAAGGGCACAGCTGATTTAATGGACTTTTATTGGGTTTGTGGCAATCAGACATACATGCATCTCCCGCCATATTGGAGAGGCTACTGTACCATGACAATGCTACAGTCTGCACTGTTGGTAATACCTTAAGAGCATGTAAAGGGGGGAGCGGTACATCACAATGAACCACGGGCACCACGTGCAGCACAAGAGCAACCCCACTGAAGAAGAAAATCCTGGTAGCTTACAGCAAAGGAAGAGAAACTCAAATTACATATCACAAGAATCCTCTGACCTCTTTGCACAAGTGCCAGATCAATGCAAACTCTCCAGCTCAGCAGAGACATTTTCTGCATCACTTGTGCCCAACATCCAGACAAGACCAAATGCCAAATGGCTCCAGATCGAGAGGTGGGAGCTCATCCAGCTGGGAAATGACACTGAGGAAGGATTCAATGTTATCAAAGTGGAACTTTGAGCTTTCCTGCTAATAACGATATGTTCTAGACCTTCTAACTGCAATGGAAGGAGGTGTTTACAAGAAAATAGGAAGTTCCTGCTGTACAATCCACCTCCTTTTTTACGCTGAAAATTTGACATTATCACATATCATAGCAGCAGTGCATGAGCTCGGAATAAGAATGAAGAAAGAAGGTGGTATTGAGGATGACAGATGGTTCACCGTGGCATTCAGTTGGGTACCTTCATGGCTTGGAATGGCTGTCAAAATGATGGCTCCCATTCTGGTCTTTTACCTGCTATTTTCCTGTGTGTGCCAATCAGGGTTAAGGTGTTGCTCAAAAGCAGTGCCCAACAGTGCAATGATGATGGTAACAATCGGCAACCAGAATGTAACTAAAATGGATAACCCAAACACTAAAGAGGCCCAGATGTAAACTGGTGAAAGCAATGAGCCCACATAGTGAATGGTTCCAATATACAATACAGGGGATGAAGTAGACAATTATTATCACACAACGATTAAGAAACCATTATACCTAGAAAATTATAAGGATTTATGGGTAGATCTGGATGGGGATGGAGATTGTATTTACATGACATGTGCTCCTAAATAATATGCTAGACGTGGGGAGAGTCTGAGAAACGGTCAGAAGAACGCAGACGTAATGGTGGGGATATTTGTTACTTTAGGTGTCATGAAAGGGGGCAATGTTGGGAAGGTGGTGGTGCATTTCCCCCCTCACCATTCCTGAGCTGATATACCATGTAAAAGTGCCCTGCAGCGCGATGTAGCATAGACACATGCATGCATAACACAACCCATAAACTTGCCCTAAGACTCCATCTTGTACCACGATAGATGCTATCTTTTACTAGGCACAGAAATCACCCCCCTGAAAAGAGCATTTCTCCCATCCACAGCACCTGCACAGACAGCCCAGAGCTTCCAAACCCCCTCCTGTCCTGCCAGCTCTGTCAAGCCCTATTCCCACTCAAGCCCGGCGATTCATTTGTTGCAAACAGCTTAACATCATATCCTCGCAGTGCCCATTCAGCAGAGGGTGAGATCAAAACCAGGCCTCTGCACCAGAACCCATATATCTCCACTAAACATCCTGTGCCCCCTCGACTAACACCCAGACAGGCCACATCCAACTAACACTGACCCTCCACCTCCTTTTCCTGGCCTCACCCTGACCACACCAGAACCCCCATTTGAAATTCTAATCCTGCATATCAGTATATTTTCTCGAATCAACACAAGTGTGCATTTATCAGTAAGACCGATGTGAGGTTAAATCTTGAGGTGGACACCTGGGTGTGGGGCATCCGCATCAAAAGCATTGTGGAGGATAGGGGTTGGAATGCCTATAAACTAGCTCATGTTACCCAAGCACCGCTATTCATGTAAGATTGTATGTGTGCCATTACTTTTTTATCAGGTCCTGTTGTTTAGTTATATAGGAATGTTTCTTGTTGTACCCTGACCTTCACCACAGAGATGAGCCCAGCTGACCCACGTGCCACTGGAGCAACAACCGAGCAGCAGCCAATCCAACATGGTCAGCCCTTATAGAAGCATAATGTATCATTCCACTTCACCAGTTGTATTGAAGAATTTTATACCTATAGCTTTACATTACTAATGATGCGTTTTGTACTTATAATGTACTGCACGTGTATTATTTGGCAGAGAGGTCTCGGGCAGCAGAGTTCTTTGCTTGCTATTATTCTTATATCAAGTTTGTTATACTTGCAATTTATCTCAGAGCTTCATTCCCCAGAAGGGGAGTATCCTCATTATTTGCTCTATTGGATATTACGTGCATTGTTCGGTGTGTGCCTTCCAAACCCTTCAACACTTATTAAGTATAAACATCCAGTATACACCAACTGGTATCTTACTACACCCGCAGTACTATCATATTACTTCCAGCTGTAACACTGTCAAAACAACCTTCAGCAATCAAAATGCTACAAACATATCCTCAACAACTTACAAACTACCAACAGTTGGAATACTCCAACAGGTATGTAACTGTAACCAAAATCCTCTACTATTAGTTTGCAATAGTACAGTACTTAGAAAACACAAACAGCAATCAAACACTCTAAACGGATACTGCTAAAATGAGCAAACAAATAAACAGTTAGAATACGCTAGTTGGTATCTAACTGCAACCATAATACCTCAACTTCCAAAAAGAAAATCATGCACCATTTCAATTCCTCCTACAGCAACAGTGCTTATAACAGCAAGACCGCATAGATGTGCACCTAAAACATGCCTGTAAGTAGTGCACACATCAGAGTGTTCCACATAACATTACATTAATTTAGAAGTTTTTCTTTTTTAAATCCTGCATGGATTTATTTTCCCAAAGACCCAATTATTATGCAAACAAACTCAGGAACTAAGCACATTGCACAGTACACTTGTTTTAAGCATAGTACTTGTAATGCACTAATTATGAGGGTCCACAAAGTACATACATGTCTGAAATTGAATGCAATACAACATTATGAAGTACCTTCCCTAACATGTGATTTTCTTTTATCACAGACATTGAAACAAAGATTTCCCCTGCATTTCCACATGCAATAAAGAAAATATTTTCCCACAGTGCCACCATTTTCAAATCTGTTATTGCCACTTCACTTCAACAGTATTCTATCACTGAGTTAAAAAAAGATGTGCAGTGCCTCAACAATATATACAGTGAGTATACGATTATTGGTGTCATGCATCTTTGTTCAGCAAATTGCATTTCTATACACATATTTGTGCAATCCATATGCCAGTGTCACATTCTTGAGTGCATGGCCATATTATGCTGTAGTGGTTGTGGCCAGGCCCTAGACTCTTGTGTGTATGGTGGCCGTAGGCCATATACTCAAGAGTCAAGGGCCTCGCCACAACCACTGCAGCATAATACAGCCATGCACCCAAAAATCTGACCAGTGACCACAACCCACACACATAGGCCAGCCACCTAAGGCCCTCTCCACTTCTGTACACATGCCATTACAGTACTTCAACCAGTGGACAGACTCTTGGGTGCATGGCCTCCAGCAATGCACCCAAGAGTCTAGTAACTGGCCACAGCCACCACAGCATAATACAGCCTATATAAAAATCCTCATATCATCTACATTCTTCCCCTACCTTAAAGCCTGCATGCAGTCATCACATAAACTGCTCGCATGAGGACCTACCCGAGAACTGCTGTGGTGTCCACAAACTGCTGCGAACACAACACATCAAAGGGCATCACTCACCCACAAAGCTCTCAACAACGCTGCCCCAACATACCTGGTCAATAGATTCCACAGACAATCCTCTTTAAGACCCGTAAGAACTTCATATAAAGACTGCCTATCCATTCCCAACTACAAACGTGCCACCATAGGGGGAAATAGCTTCCCGGTAAAAGCAGCCAATCTGTGGAACTCCTTGCCTCCAAATCTCAGAATGGACCTGCCCTACCAGAACTTCCACTCCAAGGTAGTTTCATGGCTGCAGACAGAGGCCCACTAGGACATCTAAATGCCGCACTACCCGCACACACTGTAACCATGTGTGCTCACCTGTTTACATGTAAATATGCCTGTCTACCTCACTGCTGCTTTGTATATAACACGTGTTTACCCATTGTCCTATGTATATGTTATGATGACTGCAACTAAGCTTCGAAAATTCTTGTAAATGCTGTGCCCTGATACCTCTGGGTACGCTCGCGCATTATAAATAATAAAAACAAACAAACAAACACACAAACACAATCTTGTTCCACCTAAACAAATGCATCATATGAACCAACTTTCATTTCCACAACCTTTTCAGCCCCTCTACCCAACACCAGATGCCCCAAAACATGTTTTCTAGCCCTGTTCGGCGCAGCGCTACCCACGAATATCTGCAGATACAACATGACGGGTGTTTCAGAAAAAATATGACGCACATCATGCTTCCATCCAGCCAATCAGCAGGCGCGTTGTGTGTCCGCGGACATCACGCAGTCCTCTGGACTAATCGGAGTCCAGGGAAATGGGTCGATGGAACGTAGCCAGATATCTCTATTTTTCTTTTACCTATATTTTGCCTGTTTAAAAAAAGAATACTGTATGGATTTTAACAAGATGTACAAAATCACGCTTTCGGAATCAAGCCGCCGCTCCTGATGCAAATTTGGTGAAAATCCATCCAGCGGTTTGGGCTGTAGGCATGAGCAACATTTTTTCCATTCAGTTTATGGAAAGAAAACAAAAATGGTGGGACCCCCTATAACTTTTCCCCGCTTGACGAAATCTCACCAAACTTGCCAAGAACACTGAGAGTGGGCCATATACTTATTTTGCAAAGGTTAGTGAGGATTCGTCCAGGGGGAGCAAAGTTATAAGCCACCCAAAAAGTGCTCTTCCTATGGGTTTAGCAACTTAACCATAACTGCACAGCTGCTACCACAGGCCTTGTAATATATATATATAAATATATATATATATATTCAGTAAAAAAACTTTGTTAAAGGGACGTTATGGTTAAGTCAAAAACAAATTTATAAGGAACAATGTTATAAGCCAGTATGGGTGTGATATGCTGCGATGGTTGTATTTATCATGTTATACTTACTATTTGCTTTAGTAACGGGAGTCCATGTTTTTCTTGTTCATTTCTGTGATACAAGAAAATAGCATGTTAGTATTAGTATTTTATAAAGAGTTATTACATTGTACAATCAACATGTTTTCTTTTTTTTTACCCTCATATTTAGACGATGACAAACGAGAGTACTGTGCAATTTGCTCAGTTTCTGTGTTTGTTGCTAAAATCATTGGGTCTGTGGGAGAAAAAAAATCCATGTTGGATTAAAAAAAACCTTTTTCTGTTATGCTACAGTTATTTTGTTTGTTTGTTTTCAGTGTTTACTTGTTGTTTCTGACTAATTCTTTATACATTGGATTGTTCTAGTTTTTGGGAGCAGTAAGATATTAGGTATTTGTTTGGATATTGTACCGTTTTGGAGCAGTTAGATACCAGTAGGCGTATTCTAACTGTGTATTTTTTTATATAATTTCATGGTATTGATTTATCTGTTTGAATATTTCTAAATTTTGGGACAGTTAGACACCAATTGGCTTATTCTAACTGTCTATTTTTTGATTTATTTGAGTAGTCCCAGTTTATCTGTTTAGTTGTTGTAGCATCTTTGGGCAGTTAGATAGCTTTTGGAATATTGTGACAGTTTATATTTTTTTACTACAAGTGTACTTGAGGTTTAAGTACAGTTTAGTTATCAAATTTTGGTTTTAATAACATTAAATAAGCGTTTGTAAGATTTGCTGGTAATCTCTGCTTTAGAGTAATGGTACTATCATTACATTTAAACCATCCACATTTCTTTTTTATGTATGCAGTGTAGTGTCCTGAGTTGGTTGTGGCTCCTGCATGGTAGATGATACCTATTGTTGTGAAGGTTTTCCTACCAAGTGATATTTGACCATGTATGAATTCAGTCAGCTTGCAGTTGTTTTTGGTACCATCTGCATTGTAACGTAGAAGCATTAGTATTACGTATTTACTATGTGTTTGTATTACTAACATGGAGCGATTATCTGAATTGCAGGTGGAACATAATATACAGTGGTTTGCATTTTGTACAAGTTGCTGAAATGGAACGGATTCACAATTAGGTATTGATATATACACAAAGCGCTCATTGGGGATTTTTCTTGTGTCACATTGTTGCAGAGAGTGCATGTATGTTTCCACATGTATGAAATCTGGAAGATTTCATTTATAGGTATGTTTTGTTTTCCAGTACTTGTAGTAAGTACATTAGAAATTCTTGTGGATCTTCCTGTGAGTTTATAGTGAATTTCACCATTCCAGCACAGTAGTCCAATTGTTGTCTTATTCCATAAACACTAACAGGCTAATTCATAGAATCCAGCGCACAAGTAGCGCACGCGGCTGGCGCACAGCGTGCGCCTGCGATAGTCTGCGCCAGGCACGTGCGCTAAAACAGATTTCCGCGCACAGCGTATTCATGGATTTCAAGCTCCCAAAACAGCCGTGGCGCAGAGAATCGCAGCGAGCCTGCAGCAGCGCCAGTAACGCCCCCAAGAACGCCCTCGCGCACGGAAAAGCCATCAAAAGCGCTAAATCATCGCTAAGGGCTGCGCTAACCCCGGACCACTTCACAGGGCAGGCAAACAAGGAAAGCAAAGCGGGCAATCTCCAAATCAGGAGTACGCGGGAAGTACTACACGCGACTAGGCAGGGAACGTGAATCACAGGGGTACGCGGGAATCATCACACGCGAACAGGCAGGGTGCGTGTATTACAGGGGTAGCGGGAAGTTCAACACGCGATGGGCCAGGGAACGTGTATTACAGGGGGACGCGTGAAGTAGAACACGCGATAGGCCAGGGAACGTGCATCACAGGGGTACGCGGGAATCATCACACGCGAACAGCCAGGGTGCGTGTATTACAGGGGTAGCGGGAAGTTCAACACGCGATGGGCCAGGGAACGTGTATTACAGGGGGACGCGTGAAGTAGAACACGCGATAGGCCAGGGAACGTGCATCACAGGGGTACGCGGGAATTATCACACGCGAACAGCCAGGGTGCGTGTATTACAGGGGTAGCGGGAAGTTCAACACGCGATGGGCCAGGGAACGTGTATTACAGGAGGACGCGTGAAGTAGAACACGCGATAGGCCAGGGAACGTGAATCACAGGGGTACGCGGGAATCATCACACGCGAACAGGCAGGGTGCGTGTATTACAGGGGTAGCGGGAAGTTCAACACGCGATGGGCCAGGGAACGTGTATTACAGGGGGACGCGTGAAGTAGAACACGCGATAGGCCAGGGAACGTGCATCACAGGGGTCCGCGGGAATCATCACACGCGAACAGGCAGGGTGCGTGTATTACAGGGGTAGCGGGAAGTTCAACACGCGATTGGCCAGGGTACGTGTATCACAGGGGTGCGTGGGAATCATCACATGCGAATAGGCTGGGTGGGCCCCCACAGGTGTACCCTGTACACCCTCCCCGGCCCCTGCAGGCAGCCCACAAAACAGTGGACTACCCTGCACACCTGATCATGTCCCCCTGCACCCCCATCCACCAGGGGCACCCTCCACCAGGCCCCCACCCATGTCTCCCACCACCCCCACCCCCCAGCAGTGCAGGGGCACCTGCCATCAGGCCCCCATCCATGTCTCCCACCACCCCCAACCCCCATCCACCAGGGGCACCCTCCACCAGGCCCCCACCACCCCCACCCACCAGCACTGTGGGGCACGTGGCCAGCAGGCAGTCAGGCAGCAGCCGATGGCAGGTGGGAGCGTGCTCAGGGTTCTTGGGGACTTAAATTTTGCCTCCTGGCCAGGAGCGTGGTCTTTCGTGTTAGAACGCGTGGACAGCCTGATAGGGAGTGAATGTGCACCTGAAAACCCCCCACTCATCGCGCGAAAACCCGTCACCAGCATATGTGCGTCAATAGTTACCTGCACGTGCAGTGTCAAAGCGTGTGATTGGTGAAAAGTGAGGGACACGCAGGAGTGTCGAAGCGCGTGATTGGTGAAAAAGGATCCACATGCAGGATTGACAAAGCGTGTGATTGGTGAAAACTGAGCTACACGCTGGAGTGTCGAAGCGCGTGATTGGTGAAAAAGGATCCACATGCAGGAGTGACAAAGCGTGTGATTGGTGAAAAGATACCTACACGCAGGAGTGCCAAAGCGTGTGATTGGTGAAAATGGGCCAAGCACGTACACGCCGTAAGTGACGATGTACGTGTGGGCCTGTATAAAAGGTAGTGTTGAACACCATTTCCTTGTACGTGCTTTTCGTGGAGAGCGAGTGGGTGAATTCGGTACTTCTTGTCGTTTCACACGCGATTTACTTCACGGCGTTTCCAGTTCGTACTCCCTGTTACCTCTGACAGCTCTTTTCTCTTTTTCCTCTTGTACTGGTTTTCCTGGGCCTGTTCCCTCAAACAGTGTCCCCTTCTACAGTTGACCTGTCTCCTCAGACAGCGTACACCTCTTCTTTTGGCGGGGGTGTTGCCAACCAAAAGTGCTATTTTTTCACGCTCTTTTACCTGGCAGACGGTGAGTCACGCACGTATCTAACATCTGTGCTTGCCCCGTGTGTAGCCTACCCCTTCAGAGGTCAATCTAGGCCGCGTGTGACACGCATACGTTCATTGTGTTACTGGATGCCACAGCGTAGTGCAGGGTTTTCCATCAGCACACGTGGTCTAGGAGGGGTATTGTGCACTTTCCTTTACTTTTCTGGGGTGCCTGTGCGTTGCGTGACCCGTCATCTTTCCCCAGGGGTGTCATATAGCCTTGCCACTGCACTAGGGTACGAATACCATCTGGTACCCAACCCCTTTGACACCCAATTGCCCAGGACAATTGTGCACACCCACTCCCATACGCACAATACCATCAGTGCCATGGTTGGGAGGCGTGCAAGCCGTAAGGGTGGCAAAGGTGGCCGAGCCACACGTGGTGGCCGTGGAGGATCCAACAGGGGACGTGGATGTGACTTGCAGGGCGCCCCTGTTCCCCCCAGTCTGGAGGAACAGTCAGGGACACCCATGCCCCCCCCCCCCCCCCCCCCCCCCGTTGAGAGTCATGTGGCTGATACCAACCCTGATCAGCCCATGTCGGACCAGGCCATTGTGGCACCAGACCTGTCCGAGGGTGATTCCATCGCTGACATCCAGGTCAGCAGGTCCACTGTACGTGCACCGGTGCACATTGGTGTCATCAGGGCACGCGCATCTATGCCAGATAGGTCATCTGCTGGCCCCCGTAGCCAGGGTGTGGCTCAATCCACCCCACCTCTCATACACCCTGCCAAGACTGTGTCGGTCCTAGTTCATGCACCTCAGATCAGGCCTGACCCCATCCCACTACCCCCAATGCCTGCACCTACTCCCATGCTGAGTGGGCAATCACACACACCCAGTACAGAGTCCACCACGGCTCCTGCCCCTAGTGTCCACAGCGGCGTAGGACACTCTGGATCCCCACCCCCTTCCAAGCGCAAGAGGAAGAGTGCACGTCCGGCACAGGCTGATGCCCCAGACACGGCTGCACAGTCCGGCCCATCAAGGAAGCCAAGCTTCACAGACGCCGAACTTAATGCACTTGTTCAGTATGTGTCAGATCATGATAGGGAAATGGTCATCGTTGCAGGGTCCAAGACCACACATGCCAGACGCCAGGCACACTGGCAGACCATTGCTGACAGAATAAGTGCCCTTGGAGTAGTGAGGCGCACAGCTAGTGATTGCCAGAAGCGCTGGAATGACCTTAAGCGCAGGGCAAAGGATAAGCTGGCCTCAAGTCATGCCGCAACCTTGGTGACTGGAGGTGGGTCCCCAGCACAGGATATAGAACTCACACCACACGAGTCTGTAGCTGGATCCTACGTCACCGAGGGACAACTCCAAGGTGTGGGAGACCTCCCTGATTACGAGGCATCATCCGGTGAGTGCACATGCATGTGTGTATCATCCCTGTGCATGTTGTGTGTGTGAAGCATTCATGTTGGGTGCCTGTCAAGGGGGTGTGTGGCAGAGTTGATAGTGGCACCCATGTGCCTCATCCAGTATGTTCAGTGCAACACCATCTGGCCACAGCACTATCCCTACTGGCAACAGTGCACATATGGGCCAACACCATGGAAGTTGCCCTTGATTAGTAATTTTGTCACTACATTGTTGCTCATACTCCCCTGTCTATTCATCTGATGTCTTACATACCATTCCTCTCCTTTCCCCCAGCCATTCAAGTATCATCTTCACATGCCTGACATGCAATGATACCACATGCTAATGCGTCCTCTGTATATAAATGCCTACCAACATGCAGTCATAATGTGGATGTAGCCTTGAGATCCACCTCCTTCCTGGGTCCTTTGGTACCGTCTGGTTTCGAGCCCCATTCCCTCACACTCCATGCTGCTCTTCATGGTTCATCTTCCATGACTTCTACAGTTCAGACCATCGTGCCCTACGCACGACACCTGCTTGCCAAAAGTCAAATGAGGGCAGCCTGCCCTCCAATGCGACCCACCCTATTGCTGACCAGTGCATCTGAGCCTACTCTAAGCTAACTCTCACTGACATCTGCTCATACATGCCTTTGCCTGTCCCATAGACCCTTCACATGGTCCCTGTCCTCTCTCCTTGCTCCTCTTCCACCATCATAGGTGGGACCCGTTGGGGTGTACTCCTGGCCTCCTTCCAATCCTCAGATACCACTAATGATGTGCATGGTAATGGGAGCGTCTCAGTCCAAGGCCCTTAGGCCAACCTCAATCTCCTTGAGAAATGCTACCCACATCTCATCAACTTCCTTACCTCTCCTGCTGTCCCCCCTCCTCTCTCCTCATCAATCCTGCACTGCCTCCCTGCACCCTCCCATGAACCTTCTCCGCCTCCCACTCCAACTCCTACACATGCGGCACCTCTGATCTCTAGCACTCCCCGTAAGTCCTACAAGGCTGTCAACCTCCTCCACAATTACACTCCTTTCACTGCGGCTGCATCAGGCATTCCTCCGATAACTGTCACTTACATGAGGTTATGCACCTTGACATCCTTGGTCTCATGGAAACATGTCAGACGGCCAGCTCTGTCTGCATCCTTGACCCTCTCCTTGGCCCGCCACCACTGTGCAGGGGGTGTGTGCCCTTGGCTTCCCTGAGGGTATTCCTGCCACTGTCACACCTACTTAGACCTACTCCACTCTGGAATGGCTTGTGTGAGGTTACTGTCCACCACACCTTGACATTCCAAACAGTGCGTACTGTGTCTGGGAAAACTGGTCAAATGTACTACTTCCTTTCTGAGTGTCCTCACCTCTCCTCCTCACTCATGTCCCCAGACACAGAATTCCTCATCCTTGGTGCGGTACGCATCCACCTGCATGCCTGTTGACGCCCCCACGTGACCTTTCTGTGACCTCAGCAACTCCCTCTCACCCTCTAGACTCCCGTCTGTCCCTACTCATTCTGCAGGGCACACTCTTGATGCTCTGATCTCATCTGACTTTCCCCTCTCCGTCCATCTCTGCACTCCTCTCTCCTGGAGTGATCACATTCTCCTCTCCTCCCAGCTCACCCTCAACACCCCACAGGCAAAGCCACCCTCACCACTGTCACACACCTTCTTTGTATTCCGACCCATGAAGTGTGTGTCAGTCGAGGCTCATGCTGCCAAAATGTCCCCCCCATCCAGCTCCCCCTTAGGCTCACTCCCATCCTGACAGGGCCCACTCCATGCTCCACTCCATGTCAGGTACACTGGATGTCTTAGCCACGGTCATGACCACCTGTCTGAAGCCCCATGCCAATGCAGAGTCCTGGCATGACTCGGATCTTGGGAACCCAAACCACAGGTGCCGGGTGGCAGAGAGGGAATGTCCTGCATCACGGCCATCCTCTGGCAAACTGGCCTGCCACATGCTCCAAAGGCAATAGCGCCTCACCCTTCTCACCAAGATGAGATCCCCAATCCAAGGGCACATATCTGCGGCATGTGACAACTCTGCAGGACACATAGAAATCTGAAAGGACCTTGCCGAGCCAGAGGCAGTGTGTACCTCCCCTGTCCCCTCCGAGCCCACAGCACAGCATGATTGTCTCTGTACCCCTATAGGCCACCCCCCCAGCACTTGTCTGCGCCTAACACCATCTGCCCTTGACGTCAAGTCCTACTTACCTTGTACAGCACTTCCAGCCGCCACTCCCCCTTGCACTTCATTGTGCCACCCACCCCTGCACTTGCGTGACATGAATGACACCAGCACCAGTAGTATTGTTGACTGGCATCCCCTTCTGCCCCACCACCCCTCAGTGCTCCGCTGCACCTACAAACATTACTTGACCGGTGCTTCACGAATGCAAAATTATTCCGTTACAGGTGTTGGGGAGGTGGAATCACAATGTTTACTGCATTATGTTGATCTAGACAAGGCACTGTGCATCGTTGCCAATTTGGACTAGCAGATCCATGTACAACATGTATACTAATTGATGTGACGATGCAATGTCAGGACCAGAGTGGTTGAAATCCAAAAAAGTAGCCCTCCTCTCCCTCCTCACTTGGTGGCTATGTCACATGCCATGTGTGTGATGGCATGTGCCTTTGACATGGCAATCACCGCCCAATGTGTGATGGCAGTGCTAGGCATCAAGGTGAGCAGGCGTTGCTGTCCAATCAGTACATAGTATGCCCTGAGCCTCCCCTACAGACCCAGTGATGGTGAATGCATAGGAGGACTCCCAGTCATGTAGGACATGTGTCGTAGGACTACTGCCTATGTTGTTCATCAGCCCTTGTTGCATGCCATGGTGCTAATGCCTGTTTCCATTTTTCTCTTTCATGTCTTTGCAGGGGACGAAGCACTTGTTGATGCTGGGGATGTGGTGGTGGAGCCGTCCCAGGAGGGCAACCCGGGCCGACCTACCACAAGTGAGGGACGTGGTGTGTTTGTGGGTGAAAACCCACAAGTGCTGCAGGCCGTGCTGTCGAGGGGTGTCTCTGGGGGTTCCTCCCCCGAGCAGTATTCAGGTGTAGACTCGGAGGATGACACCTATGTGCAGTCGCAGGTGAGTGTTCTTGGGAGAGAATCTCCTCTGTCCGACCCACCTGCAGCCAGGCCATTGGCCTCAATGGGGATGTCAGTGTCGGCAGATCAGCCTCCGGTGGTTACGGATGCAGGGCCACACCACCCAATCTCTGATCCTGTTCCTGGGGCTGCAGATCAGAGAGGGAATGCAGTCCTGCAGCCTGAGGCCTTGCCGGCACAGCAAGGCGCAGTCCGCCTTGCCCCAGGCAGGTGTGGTGCCCGTCAACGTGGTGGCCGTATGCCACCTGGCAATACCGTATGGGAGCAATCCATCTACGGTATGGCCACCCAACAGGCAGCATCATCCGAGATGATTGCACAGGCCATGGATAGGGTGGCCACTTCCATTGTCCCCCCAGAAAGGCTGATGGAGCGACTGGAGCAGGCTACAGAGTCCATCTGCCAGGCACACAGGGAGGATATGTTGGCGTCCAACATGGACAGGCGGGCGGCACTGGCGACTCTGGGGGAATCACTTTCCATGGAGTCCCAGCGCCACAGGGAAGCCCTGAGGGAAGAACTCCGTCACCTCAGGTCGACCCTGTTAGAGCTTGAGGCTTCATCCCATAGAAGGACAGAGGAGCAGCTGGAGCGTCTGACACGGACGCTCTCGGCCGAGATGCAGGCAACTCGTGCGGAGGTCAGGTCATCCCGGGAGTTACTGCATGGGGACCTCCGCATGATTATTACCCAGAACCAGAACTACCAGACCCGCCTGCTTGCAGCCATGGAGGAGCAAACTCGTGCTTTGCGTGGGCTGCCTCCCATTGTCACACCATCATCTGAGGCAGCTCCCCCACCTCCAGAGTCAGCTGCAGGGTCTGGGCAGAGCCATAGCGACTCATCTCCCACAACAGAGTAGCCGTGTGGGCCACGAGCCTATGGGGTGTTTTCCTTTCCCATGATCCACACAGGTGGATTGTGGCGTGCATCCTGTCCTCGGACCTCATAGGTGGCCCCCCCCCCCGCCGGCCCTTTCATGGCCATTTTTTCTCTTTTTCATTTTTATTTTGCAAGAGTGTTGCCTTGTGTGGGTACCTGGGCATACACTGTATTGTGGCTGGGCACATGCAGGCTTGTCCTGAGTTTGGTTTCGATGCTTGGGTAGCAGACATCCACACCCCTCCTGCTTCCCTTTCCATGGGCTTGCAAAGGGTGTGCCCAAGTGACAGCAAATTACACGGTGACATTGGACTCCCATGAGCTGTTGGCCAGTCCATAGTCAATACTGTGTAGACATTCATAGTGTTCATTGTTGTTGCACCTAACTATGCATGATGGTATGATATGTGCCTCTACTTACATATGTTGCTCATGTTTTGCAGGTATTTCACACAGATCTTCACAAGGGCATACTCTCTGGAGTCACACTACATGTCGGTAGATGTGCACTGACACTTTTGCATGGCGCCATCACTGTACACCTGGACGGTGAGGACATACCAGCAGATTCGGGTAATGAGACTACCATTGATTACAAGCAATGTGTCTTGTTTGGGTGGGCTTCAGGGTGGGTTGGTGTGTAATTTGATAGAAATTACTCTTACACAGGTGTGTAGTAGTGGGCCCAGGGCGGTTAGCTGCTCAAGTGCGGCTATGTTCCATTTTGGGCACTGCTATTTGTGACACTGGTGTCATGTTGTGATGGCCAGTTTGTTTGCTGTCACATACCATGACATGGTGTCCTCAGTGGCGGGACTGTGAAGGGAGTGGGTGACATGGCAATGTTGTCATGTAGTGAATCGCCTGTGGCAATGCATTTTAGATTGATGGAGTTGTGTCTTTGCATTGTGATGCATAGCTGGTGTATGTGTAGCTAGGGGTGCACACATATTGACACTTCCATGTTAACAATCTCAGGCTGATGTGTATCTGACAGTTCATTGTCAAGTAATTTGCAGACATTGTCAGGTAGAGTCATCATTGATTGTCAGATGGCATGTGCCAGAGCAGTGTGCACTAGCCAGCACTGTGATTCCTAGGTGAAGAAGTTGGCCACCAGTTGCGTACGGGCTGCCTCCCCCCGTGCCCTTTCCCCTCCCATGCGCAGCGGGCGTGCATGTGGTTGTGGATGTGGGGGCACCACCATGTCCACGGGCAGGCCCCGGCGTGTTGCAACGTTGTGCAGGACACATGCTGCCACTATGATCCTGCACACTATTCGGGGAGCATATAACAGCTGCCCGCCAGAACGGTCAAGGGAGCGAAAGCGTGACTTCAGCACTCCGAATGTGCGCTCCACTATGCCCCGTGTAGCAATGTGGGCTGTGTTGTACCTTACCTGGGGTGGCGTGGTGGGGTTCCGGATTGGGGTCATCATGTGGGGGCTGATAGGGTAGGCACTGTCCCCTGCGGAGGTGGTGATGGGTATCATTAGTGGTGTTGTGTCATGACCCAGTATCTGACATGCATGCATGTGGAGTGGCATTCATGCTCACCAAGCAGCCATGTATCTCCATGCTGGCCAGCCTCTAGGTCCCGGCATAGGGTAGACATTCTGTAGATGAAGCTGTCGTGGGTGGACCCTGGATAGTTGGCATATACTGATGTGATGATTCCCTTGCCATTGCATACAACTTGGACGTTGATGGAATGCCAGTGCTTGCGGTTTCTATAGATGTGCTCTGTTGCCCTGGGAGGACGTAGAGCCACATGTGTGCAGTCAATAGCACCAAGCACTTTGGGGATTTGAGCCACACCATAGAATTCCTGGGTGCACGTCCGCCTTTCTGCATGAGTCCTGGGGAGATATATGTGCCTGCGGACTGAGGGCCGTGCAGTGATGATGTTCAAGACCTGGTGTAGGCAGCGTGACTGCGTGGCCTGTGACACACCACCCACTATGGCACTTGTCCGCTGAAAGGATCCAGTGGCCAAGAAGTGCAGTACATTCAGGACCTTCTGCAGGGGGCTGAGTGCTTGGGAGCACAGGGTGGGTGATGTGAGGTCATCCTCCCACTCACTGACCAGGTCCAGTATGATGTGTGCTGGAAACCTGTACCTCCCATACACCTGGTCATCAGGCATCCCGAATAGGCTGGTTCTGGGTGTGAATATTCTGGCCCTGACTCTCCTCCTCATCCTCCTTTGGTAGCCCACTGCCACTGCTGCTAGGAACGGTATGTTCATCCTGGCATCTGGCTTGTTTATTGAAAAGTGCGCAAATTAATGCCTTGCGCGTGTAGTAGGCAGCGTGTGAGCCTCGCACCCCTGGAATCGAGTTCCCACTCCAATCGCGTGTATATATTCCCACGCTGCAGGCATACAGGTGCGCTGACGTACTTGCCTGTGTAAGGGGCCGCGCGGCCCTGAAATACACGTACATAGGCCAATGGCGTGTACGCGCACTTTTGGCCAATTACACGCGATTACACTCAGACGTGCAGGATTTCCACGTGTGCTCCGTCTTCACGTGCTGAGTGGGGAACGCCCGTGCGGATCACGTCAGACGCGCTCACGCGATGAGGGACTCTGGTCCAATAGAATCGCGTATGCGTGCTGACGCACTTACGCGCTAAGGGCCTTTCCTCGGATTTCACGCTGACGTGCAGGAATTTCACGTGCCAAATCACTCCGTATCAAGCTGGCCACCCGAAAACACACGGAACACCACGCTCCTGCCCCGAAGGCCGAGTTACTGCCCCCCAAGTGCCCTGAGCAGCCTCCCACGTGCTATCTGCTGCTGCCTGCCTGCCTGCCTGCCTGCTGCCACCGTGCCCTGCCATTTGGTGCCTGCACATCAGCCATCTGCAGGGGTCCAGTTGCTGTGTCCACCCCTGCTGGAACTGAAGACTCCCAACTGGGATTACATCGCTCCACAGCCCAGCCCCAGGACCCAGTTGCCCACCCACACCTGCCTCTGGGGTTGCCATGTCGGGCACTTCTACATCTGGCACCAGTGGCAACCCCAGGCCAGAGGGGCAGAGGGGCACCAGCTTCACTGCCACCGAA
Organism: Ambystoma mexicanum; assembly: GCF_040938575.1. Classification (NCBI taxonomy): domain Eukaryota; kingdom Metazoa; phylum Chordata; class Amphibia; order Caudata; family Ambystomatidae; genus Ambystoma; species Ambystoma mexicanum. The sequence goes on from NC_090924.1 coordinate 22,165,724, forward strand.
GTTGGTGTCCTGGTGGAGCATGTCCTGGGGCAGTATGATGCCCTCTTTGGATCGTCCCGCGCCAGCAAGGAAGGACGGGAGAGGATCTGGGCCGACTGTGTGGTTGCCATCAACGCGGAGGGGGTGGCAACCCGCAACGTCTTGAAGATCAAGAAGCGCTGGGAGGACTTGAGGTCCAGGACCCTTGTGAAGGCCCGGCGCCTCGTGGAGGGGGGCCGGGGCCACATGAGTACCATCCAGAAGAGGGTCCTGGAACGCGTACGCCCAGCGCTCCACGCCCAGATCCTTGAGAGGGAGACCCGTCTGGAGTTGAGCGGTAAGTGTCCAAGCATCACTGTGTGAGACAGGGCATGTTGCGGTGAGCTGGTTCTATGATACTTGCCTGTATGTGTGCCATGTGCCATATATGCATGTATGTGTGCTGGGACATCATGGTACTGCCTGTGCGACCAGTGATGTGTGACCCACATGGTTGTTGCATGTGTAGAAATGCGGCATGGGGAGCACTATGCAGATTTGGGACATGAGAGCATGGCAGTCTCTGTACCTGGACATGGATGGGGGTGAGGATGGGTGCTGATGCCAGGTACATATATGGTAGCCATGTCTGTGTGCCTGACCTGCATGTCTGTGACTTGTGCATGCCATGGATGCATGACTCATGTGTGTGACAATGCACAGATTCAGTGACGCACCCACCTTACCCTTGTTTTGCCTGTGTTTGGTGTGATTGTGGCCAGATGGATGTGACTGAGGTGTAGTGTGTGCATGTGATATGCATGAGCCATGATGCATGTGAGTTACATTTCATTGAATGTTTCAATAGTCATTTGGACATGCATGGAAATGTGCATGGCATGCACCATGCCTGTTACTGTGTGTGTTTCGCCTGCACTGACCCATGTGTTGTGGAGGGACATGATGGAAGTGTACTTTGACAGGGGTGCTCATCTGCTATTGCTTCCTGTCTAGGGGACCATTGTACAGTAGCCTGATGCTTGTGTTCTTTGTCTCCCTCTACACAGCGGCTAGTGAAGAAGAGGGCGGAGACGGCGCTGTGGAGCAAGGCGGCGGGGATGCCCCCACGGCTGCAGCGGAAGGGGTGGGTGAGCCCCCACAGGGGCCTGCTACGGCGGGAGACGGTGAGGAGCCATCCAGGTTGGTGGTTTGCACAGAGGAGGAGGAGGCCGACACTGGTGCACACATGGGGCCTGGTGGGAGCATCCCTGCTGGTGCAAGTGGTGCAGTCCAGGGCCTGGGGCAGGAGGCAGCACAGGTCACCGTGGAGGGGCCTGTGCATGTCGCTGTCCCTGACCCTGTGAGTGCACCACCATGCACCAGCAGGGATGCCCCGTCCCAGGCCCGTCCGCAGGTAGAGGGGATGTCCATGTCAACTGACTCCCCTCCACCTGCGGCCGTGGGAACCCCTGGCCGCGTGGAGCAGGTCCTGATTGGGGTCGCGATGCGCACGGCTGTGATTCGTGATGCCGTGCGTGCTTCCCGGGAGGAGCACGCACGTCATCACGAAGTGCACCGTGCCGACGTGGCCCAATTGGGATCGGCCATGTTCGGGGGGTTCCTGCATGTGTTGGCCAATCTGACGGCCCTCTCCTCCTCTGTGCAGGCTATCCACCAGTCGTTCTCCTTGCCGTCTTCCGGCCCAGATGCCACCATGGCCCCCTGTGGACCTGCCCCAACCAATGCAGCCAGCTCGGTGGGGATCCCATCCCTGCCGCAGTTGGGAGTCGGAGGTCCAGCAGGGGTGGACGACACAGCAAGTGGACCCCAGCAGATGGAAGATGTGCCGGCATCATCGGGCAGGGCACGTGCACGACGGCGTCGGTGGTTACCATCAGCCTGGATGCCGTCGTGCTGGCAGAGGCAGTGGCGTCGCAGGCAGCAGCGGGCTCGACGTGGGAGGCATCATGGCTCAGGGCCATCAAGATCGGAGGGGCAGGCATCGGCCGGAGGGCAGGGCAACCCTGGCATGGCGGTGTGTTCCGTGTGGGAGGAGTTTGGCCAGCGGATAGATGCGGAGCGGCAGCGGGCGGAAGAGGAGCGGCTCGCCATGGCCAGGGCGGAGATCTCCATGCATCAGGCATTGAGGCGGGCTGCGTGCCTCGAGGAGGCTCGCAGGGAATTTGGAGAGCACATGGGGTTGTCCCTGCGAGACCTCGGGGCCAGGACTGAGTCCCGCCTCCAGGACATAGACATGGAGTTCGAGGATGCCCTGGCCAACATCACCAAGTGAGCCGCAGGACTAGCCCGCTGCCTCTGTATATAGTTTTTTAGTTAGTTAGTGCTAGGTTTCCTTTATTTTAAATTTTTTTTTGGACCGCTTGGACAATGGCCACTTCTTTGTACATATTTTTTTAGATAGTTAGTATTAGGTTTAATTAGTGCTGTTGGGCTCATGGACCCTTGAACAATCCTGTAAATATAGTTATATTTTTTTGTGAGATAATTTATTTTTACTTTCATATTGGTCACACCATGACGTAATGGTTTATGTTTCATTTCATTCTACTTGTGTTTACTTTGGACAAAATCGATTCTTTTTTCTATCCTTTGTTTTTTGGTTTCTCATTTTTGTTCCCGGACATGGACCTTTTATTTGCTTTCCCAGATAGTTGTCAGAGTTAACTTTATTTTTATTTTTTAATACATTTTTATTTTATCTTACACTTGTGTCATTTTTTCTTTGATTTCTTACATGCCATGATATGGGTTTTGACATTGACTTGCACCCATTGTGTATGTGTGTGTGGCGGACATGTGTTCTTTTGCTTAGTTGCCTTTGGGGTTGTGTCATGTGATTGCATTCACTATGTGGGTGCATGCAATCCTTGCCTGGGTGTTTGTGCTGGGTATGCTGGTCATTACTGCCATTATTGTGTATCGTCAGGACCAGGGGCCAGGGGGACATGGGTGGGGGCCTGGTGGAGGGTGCCCCAGGTGGATGGGGGGTTGGGGTGGTGGGAGACATGGCTTGCCCATGGGTGGGGTCCTGCTGGCAGGTTGCCCACAGTGCTGGGGGTGGGGGTGGTGGGAGACATGGGTTGCCCATGGGTGGGGGCCTGCTGGCAGGTTGGCCACTGTGCTGGGGGTGGGGGTGGTGGGAGACATGGGTTGCCCATGGGTGGGGGCCTGCTGGCAGGTTGGCCACTGTGCTGGGGGTGGGGGTGGTGGGAGACATGGGTTGCCCATGGGTGGGGGCCTGCTGGCAGGTTGCCCACTGTGCTGGGGGTGGGGGTGGTGGGAGACATGGGTTGCCCATGGGTGGGGGCCTGCTGGCAGGTTGCCCACTGTGCTGGGGGTGGGGGTGGTGGGAGACATGGGTTGCCCATGGGTGGGGGCCTGCTGGCAGGTTGCCCACAGTGCTGGGGGTGGGGGTGGTGGGAGACATGGGTTGCCCATGGGTGGGGGCCTGCTGGCAGGTTGCCCACAGTGCTGGGGGTGGGGGTGGTGGGAGACATGAGCAGGTGTGCAGGGTAGTTCCCTGTGGTGTGTGCTGCCTGCAGGGGCCGTGGAGGGTGTACAGGTAATGCCTGGGAGCACACAGCCAAATCGCGTGTGCAACTTCCCGCGCACCCCTCGATTCCACGTTCCCTGCCATATCGCGTGTGGGACTTTCCGCGCGCCCCTGAAATCCACGTACCCGGCCATATCGCGTGTGCAACTTCCCGCGCGCCCCTGAACTCCACGTACCCGGCCATTTCGCGTGTGCAACTTCCCGCGCACCCCTGAACTCCACGTACCCGGCCATTTCGCGTGTGCAACTTCCCGCGCACCCCTCGAATCCACGTTCCCTGCCATATCGCGTGTGGGACTTCCCGCGCGCCCCTGAAATCCACGTACCCGGCCATTTCGCGTGTGCAACTTCCCGCGCACCCCTCGATTCCACGTTCCCTGCCATATCGCGTGTGCAACTTCCCGCGCACCCCTCGATTCCACGTTCCCTGCCATATCGCGTGTGGGACTTCCCGCGCGCCCCTCGATTCCACGTTCCCTGCCATATCGCGTGTGGGACTTCCCGCGCGCCCCTGAAATCCACGTACCCGGCCATTTCGCGTGTGCAACTTCCCGCGCACCCCTCGATTCCACGTTCCCTGCCATATCGCGTGTGCAACTTCCCGCGCACCCCTCGATTCCACGTTCCCTGCCATATCGCGTGTGGGACTTCCCGCGCGCCCCTGAAATCCACGTACCCGGCCATTTCGCGTGTGCAACTTCCCGCGCACCCCTCGATTCCACGTTCCCTGCCATATCGCGTGTGGGACTTCCCGCGCGCCCCTGAAATCCACGTACCCGGCCATTTCGCGTGTGCAACTTCCCGCGCACCCCTCGATTCCACGTTCCCTGCCATATCGCGTGTGGGACTTCCCGCGCGCCCCTGAAATCCACGTACCCGGCCATTTCGCGTGTGCAACTTCCCGCGCACCCCTCGATTCCACGTTCCCTGCCATATCGCGTGTGGGACTTCCCGCGCGCCCCTGAAATCCACGTACCCGGCCATTTCGCGTGTGCAACTTCCCGCGCACCCCTCGATTCCACGTTCCCTGCCATATCGCGTGTGGGACTTCCCGCGCGCCCCTGAAATCCACGTACCCGGCCATTTCGCGTGTGCAACTTCCCGCGCACCCCTCGATTCCACGTTCCCTGCCATATCGCGTGTGGGACTTCCCGCGCGCCCCTGAAATCCACGTACCCGGCCATTTCACGTGTGCAACTTCCCGCGCACCCCTCGATTCCACGTTCCCTGCCATATCGCGTGTGGGACTTACCGCGCACCCCGGTATGCACGCACACGTTTATTTTTTCTCTCTGCGCGTGTCTGTGTTTGTGGGTACCCCTTTGTACGTCATTTGTCCAGGAGGGCAACAGTATTGTACATTGGTTATGTCTGTATATAGGTGCTATTTGTTGGCGCGCCTTTTAGCGCACATTTCTTGCAGGCGCAGACACGCTACCGCCTGCTTTCTTGTGGCGGTCGTGTTTGTGCCTGTTTGTGCCTGTGCGCTGCTTTGAGCGTGCGCTTTTTTGCCCTATTCTATTCCATGAATACGTGTTGTATGCGAGCGTGTGGGCGTTCCGCGCACTTGCCTCCTGAACTTTCCCCGTGCCGCCCACATTCTTCCCCATTCCGAGTGTTGTGCCCCATTTTATTCCCCATTCCGAGTGTCCCGCCCTGTGTTCCGCCTACTTTAGAGCTGTGCGCTGCGCTCGGAGTGATGGCGCAGTGGCCGTGGCGCACGACGTTGGTTGACCTGTGCGCCGGCCTGCGCCGCGCGCTTTTTCGGCGCACGTCCTCTGCTTTTCTTGCGCACGGACTTCCATGAATCGACGTGCGCTGGTTTCCCTGCGCTTTGCGCTGATTTTCGGCGCAGCGCACGTATTGGCCCCTCTGCGCCGGGATTTTCGGCGCACATTTATTCCATGAATCGGCCTGTATACGTGTTGTCAGGATTGTTTGCTGCATTTCTGTGAAGTACTAACATTTGCAAACACAATGGGTCTGCACTGTGTAAGTAAATGTTCTCAACAATTGGTGGTAATTGAAATAGAATATTCATTGCTACATTTGCATAGCAACTTACACCAACTATATTTGAGAGTTTAAATGGGCCATGTAGTTCTGTATCTGACTGCTTTTTTTGGCGTTTGTCTTCCTTCTTTGAAGAAGTACCTGGTTTACTTTCCCTAATTGATTCTTTTTTGATTGTGGTACTTGATGAAGTTTTAGTTTCTTGTACTCTTTTTGGAGGATTTGCAGTGACATCCTGTTGCATTTCTGTTTGATTTAGTTTTCTTTTAAAACATTTTCCTTTTTGTGGAACAGGATATGTTTGTAGATGGGGGTGTATAGTGAACAAAGTCTATTGTATTCTAAAATGCAAGGAATATCAGCGTTTATTTTACTTGCATCAAAGTTGATTAGAAATAGACGGTCAGGTGTACGTAAGCGTGATAGTGCTACGTAGTTCATGCCTTCTTTAAAGACTGTGTTACCAATGTCTATCATTGCTTTGTCTAAGGTAAGACCTTGTGATTTATGAATGGTGACTGCGTATGCAAGAGTTAGAGAAAATTGTTCTCTGCGTACATACATGTCTTTGAAGAGAAGGAATCGAGCTGTTGAGCGTCCTTTTCTTTTAACTTCTGAAAGTTTGTCAAAGAGAATATTGACAAACTGAATTTTGTTGTCATGTGGGTTTGTTTGAAAGCCAACAACTGTACCCAGTGCTCCATTAACTAGTCTTTGGTCTACGTCAAGGTTACGTTTCAGCATTACTCTGCAGTTTAAAGATAATTTTAATATCTTTTCCAAGCCTGCTGTGTTTGAGATTGATTTTTCTAAACTGTTTAGTCTTGCTGTGGCTTGGTCACACATGGGTAGTGTCATTCCATGTACATCTAGTTTGTCTGTGGCGCTAATTTCCATTATTGGTTGCATTTCTTTACTTAACATGATTCATTGAATTTGATGCAGCTTGCAAGAGTTGGCATTAAGGCCATACAATTGACATTGTTGTGGGCTAATTGTTCCATAACATCTGTAGCACAAGTATTATCACCATAAAGTGCATGAATGTGCCGGGTTTTCAATATTGCTTCTGCTTCTCTAGAAAGTATACCAACTCTGATACTTTTTAAGATGTTGGCATAAGTGAGATCTGCAGATTTGCGCATGTTTTGTGTTAATTCTCTGTATTGGAAATGTTGCCAAAGGTTGACCTTTCCAATGCTGCCAATAGTTTTACGACAGAGTTTGTGTCCTAATGTTTTAAAAATAGGCTCACCTTTTACAGGTGTCAATTGAAGAAGATCTCCGAAAACAATAATGTGTTTTCCTGCAAAGAGCTCTTCATAGTTTGTTTTGAGTACTTCTTGTAATCTGAGGTGAATCAAAGCCAACATTCGGTTGGACACCATGCTCACTTCATCTATTAGTAGCATTTTCATTTGTTTTAATACTCTGCGTAGTTCCATTGCAGATTCTTCAGAAAGTTTGTAATAATCTAATTTATTTTGGTGTTCTACTGGCAGGAGTAGTAATCGGTGTAAAGTGACACCACCTATGTTGTAGGCAGCTAAACCTGTGGGGACAGTGACAATAGCTGACAGTTTGTTGTTTGTGAATTGTTGAAGGAACTTACTGATGATTTTGATTAGGAATGTTTTGCCAGAACCAGCTTCACCACTGACATACAATAGTATAGGTTCGTAATTTTGACAGGTGCAATCTTTATTTTCATGTTGTACACCATGTGCAATATGTTTTGTTACTTCTTGAAAAATGCTACATTGCTCATTGTGTAGCTTTGATACTAGTATAGTTAAGTCTTCTTTATCTTCATACTGACACATGGTGTTTTCTACTTCTATCATAGCTAATTCTGCCTCATTTGTTATTAGTGGGTCTCCCAGTGGTTCTTGGCTTCCTGTGACAGATGGTTGACTACTGTCAGGAGTGTCCTTATCTAGTTGGGCCTGGAGTTCTTCTTCATGTTGCTGTTCATTGTGCAACATTTTTTTGTACTGTGCAAAGTTTACATCAGTTATACTGCTTTCATTTGCTTTGAAAGCGTCTTCATATGAGTCATAGTTATCTAGTATTTCTTCTTCTTTTCTCCATGGTTTAAAGAGTTGTAGCAGGGACATGTAATATACTTCTTTATGTTGAGGAGTCTTTAATGACAATTTGATATGATTAATTAAATTTGGTTTGGTGAGTTTTACTAAGCTGCCTTGTTTCTATGTACTCATATGATTTCAGAACTCTTTTTCTAGATTTAGCAGGACCAAAACTTAGCCATACTATGTTGTCTATTTTTCCATACAAAGCAGTACCTGTTAAACGATCTGCTGCTTCATAGGCGCCACATTCTCTATGAGAGAGCATTTCTATGCCTAGGTTGTACAATTTCTGAGATAGTGTTTTGTCTGATGATAGTTCATCCGAGAGGTCTTGAAGCTTTGTTTTTTCTGCTTTGTTAAGTAGGCTGAAACATATCGTGCAACAGCAGTGGAATTGTCTGCAATGTACTGCACATCTATGTTTGCATTCCATAAGAGGTCAATGATTGCATTGTAATCATTGATATATTTTGATTTGTCTGTTCTTTTTATGTAATTCGTGTTCTTAGGTGATTTACCTTTAACACTATGACGAACTGAAGACATGAAGTTGTTCACTTCACCTCTTTCTGTAACTGGTCTGGGGAAACCAAAGCGGCATTTGGTGTAGTATTTCCCTTTGCTTTTGTATTTGCAACGACAATATGTGCCACATTTGTGTCTTTGAAATTGTAAAATCTGCCCATGCAGGTCACTATGTGTTCGTTGTGAAGGGATTCCACAAGTGACATATTTTTGGATGAACTGCAAAACAGTGGCATCACTGCCGTGACCAAATTTAGGTGCACCTTTGATCCATAAAAGCATGTGAATATGTGGTGCTCCTCTCGCTTGTTATTCTTTTCTCCAAAAGAAGTGTTGCACTTCTCCGAGGGGAGGAACAGTTTTATTGCAAATAAAGTGTAGCATAGCAATGAAACGATGATGGAAATATCTTGACACATTAACTGGATCTAGAGAGCAAAGTTCTCCAGGTGTTAATATATCTATGTTGGTTTTGTTGTTTTTTGATATGCGTAGGAACTCATGTGAATCGTCCCATGCATATTCTGCACAACTTAGTGTAACAAACCAAGTATGGTGTCCAAGATTTCTGATCATACAACGTATGTTTCTGTGCCGTCGCAACCAGTATTCTTTTTGTACCACGCATGTTTGCAAACAGATTTGTTATACTTGATTATAAAACCTCATCTTTTTCTTGTACTTATTGTATTAATTGCGTAGCTGACATATTTTGAAAGTGGGTTCCAGATTTCCAAATGTGTGCAACTCCGTAACATAGGGTTGCTAGTTCACTTTCAAAGAGTAGGTGGAATATGTATTCCACATTTTGTCTAAATCTGGGATATTGCGAATACATTCATAATGAGCGGTCTTCTGATGCCGTATTCTGAGTGGGTCTATCATCGTATCTTCTGCCTTTGCCAGTAGGAAATAGAAGTGGAAAAGCATGTGGTTCTATACTTTTTCCCATATGCTCATTGGTGACCCTTTGGTTTGTCGCATTTGGTAAGTTTCTAGTACATCATCTATGCTTTCACTGGAATGCAATGGATGAATTGTGTAATGGTCCAAAAGAGTGGATACTGCAGCAGGATCCAGAAGTTCAAATTGTCCAGTTTCTGATGAATCTTAAATTATTTCAGTTGTTTCCTTTAAGCTTTCTTCACTATTTATTTCCTTGTAGTATTCGTTATTGTCTTTTAGATATTGCAAGGCTTGTCTAACTTTATGTAAGTCCACCAGTTGTTGCCAAATTTGTTTGTCTTTTGTTGGTACACCATTTACAATTAAAGAATGCTCTACTGAACGCTGCACTCCTAGAGTGTGTACATTTTCTGTTAGATCTAATGGCAAATAAACTACTTTGCCACAAATGCCTTTCACCAATTCAGAGGGAGGTAATTTTGCTGTTTTTGGTTGAAGGCGTATTATTGCTTGAAATGGGTACACTGTTTGGATTATCATGCTCTCATATAAATTGAGTTGTTGCAGGGGTTTTAGTACTGGGAACAATTCCATATTATTTGTGATAGCACGTGAAGGAGTTTGGTTGTTGTCTAGTTTTGTAGTGCAGTAACTGCAACATATTAGGGGCTCACTTATTTGGTATTTGTTTTCTGCTATAAAGGTAGAGAGCAAATTCAAACCATTTGGAATCTTCATTGTCTTCTATTTTGTATGCTATGTCTATATTTTATGTGTACCTTTTGTAAAACGTTCTGCAGTAACACACATACACATGGTTTGGTATTTAAGCCGATGCACTTTTAAATGTTAGTATTTCTTTTTTGTATGTGTGTAATAGAAGGTTGCTATGTGCAGAATTGTTGCTAGTCTGTTCTAAAACTATTGCATTTTGTAAGTGGCTTTCACTTCCAAATTTTTTTCTCTGGATACGGTCGATTTCTTCTTGTAGGTATTTGGGTGTACCATGCAGAAGGGTGTTATTTAAATTGGCTAAATCTAAAGCTGGACTTTTAACATAGTATATTTTATACACTAGATTTCTTATATTTGAATGATGTATTGATATCCTTTTGATATCATGGAAGGTGCTTTTGTAAATAGGTCCTGAAATGCAGGCTAATGAATGTCCTTGTAGTCTTGCGCATTTGCGCACTGGACAGATATCCATATTTTGCAGCACTTTCATTTTAATTTTGTCTTTACCTTTCACATACTGATTGAGGAACTGATGTAAAGATTTGAAAGATTTGTTAGGAATGGCACACATTGACGTGCACAGCCATTTGTATACTGGCCGGTCTGGTTCAGTCGAATCGAGAGGTAATTCTGAGTTTTCAGGGGACACTTTTCGAAGCAGTGTTTCTTGTTCCATGATGGTATTATTGATTTTTTTTCATACCCTCATCCACTGCTATGGATGGCAATTGTGTTTGTTCGATTTTGTTCGTATGCTTCTTTATTAAAATATGGTTCTGTGGTTGTTGTGTGACTCCATTCACCTCCACAAATATGTAAGAAGTTATTTTTGTTGACATTCCGTTTATTGATAAGTTTCTTTTGTAGTTTAGTACTTAGTTTTGTTAGTGGTTTCATCCTATTTAACACTAATATAAACAACTTCCTTTTGAGAAGGATTGCACTGTCCACGAGAGCTTGTAGGATTAATTTTCTATGGTAGGTTTTAAGGGTTGAGGATGATTTCAGTCGTCTTCTTATTAGATTCTGAAGGACTCTGTAGCGAAACATTTTTGCTAAAATACTTTTTTTACTATGGGTTCTTGTTACTATATCAGGATTAATAGGAGCATTGTTAGCAGTACTGGTAGCCGATTTTTTGTGAAGCCTTTGTGTTTCGTGCCACATTTTGATGGAGGAGGTAAAGTTTCGGTAGTTGAACCTTCCTTTGTTTCGCTAAACGGTTGTATTAGCTGTGTTGTTCCAACATTCTCTACAAACTCTGCTACAGATGGATGCTTACTTTGGACACTTTTATTTTCATTTGCTCTATTTCTGCGTTCCTTTCTACGGACTTGCTTTTTGGTAGGCATTCTTTGGGGTCTGTTGAAAAAAAGAAGGCATGGTTTGGTCTGTTGTACAATGTATGTGTGCTGTGTGCATGCATGCACGAGTTTGTTGGGGAAGCTCTTTGTGGTGGTGTGTGAATGTGCATTGAGCTGTTACAATGATTTGGGAAGGCTATTTTTCTGTTTGTATACTACTACAATGTGCTTCAGATGGGAGTACAAAGTGAGCTAGTGGTGAGGAGAAGCATTAATAGTAAACGTAATGGTATAAAATTGAAACAGGTATTTGTTTTCTACTACTAACATTCTAAGGCTGCTGTATGTTATTTGAGTTCCAAAAACACAGGGATTTGTGAGCCAATCTGCCTGTTATTCTTTGTTTAATAAATGGGGATTTGTGGGTAGAATGGTTCAGAAATCAATGTTTGTTTTGGTGCACAAATTAAATAAATAACCCACACAGTCTCTTTGAGGTACAGTAATAATATAAAGGTAGTACTGTACTTACTTTTTTAGCGGAATGACCAGGTTTCTTTGGATATGTTGTTTGCAGTGTAGATGCTGTTGATTTTAAGGAGAGTAGTCTTCACTGTGATTGTAAAAATAAGAAGTTAGTAACTTTGTGTGTTTAAAGCAGTGATGTTATTGTACATGTTAATTTTGCATCTTTCGTCTGAATATTCACCTTTGATATCTCAACACAGTGCATGTGTGCATGTCACTTCGCTATGTGCTGTCTTTGTATGTTAGTCGCACGTGATTCAGAAATGAGTAAAACATTTTATTTTATGAAAATGCCTTGTTTTTTCTAAGCTGTGTTATCAATAGTATAGAGGTTTGTAAGTGATAGGTCATTATAGTAGATGGGAAAAATTTCACTACTTTCATATTATAAGTACGAATCTGAAAAATCGGAAAACCCTCAGAGGAAGATGTCACCACAGCAATCGGGAGCGTTTATTTTTCTCATACGATCGCATTGGAAGTAGCATTAATGTAGGCGGTACACAGTAAAAAATGGTGACATTACCTAATGGAAAATCGAGTTTTGCGCTAAATAGGGAGGGTTGTAACGTATGTATAGGTTATTCGGGAGACAGTAAGAAGTAGTGCAGTTTGTCAATGAAAAATCAGACAGCTTGCACTTAAATGGGGAGTGTTGGTATGTATTGGCTGTACAGATTTAGTGGCATTTATTTGTTTATACATGTTCTCTGATTAAAATATGCATACCTGCACTTTATACTCATGCATGCGCGCATGCATGGAGCTGTACGTAGAAATCCGCAACACTTGCACAGTAGTTTTTGAAGTAGGTGCTTTGCAATGATATGCGACTTGCATTCAGAGTGATCAATAATACATTTGAAGTGTGAAATTTTGATGAAGGAGTTAGATATAGAGATGTTGAATGTGATTGGTGGATGGTTGTGTGACTTCTGAGCTGTGTCCAATGAGGGAATGGATTCGAGAGTGATGTGGAAAGGGTAGAAGGACTGGCTAAGAGTTACATGCCGCACAAAGACAATGCTTGTCCGCGGGAGGGCGTGTCACATACGGGGTTCTACAGCAAATCCTACCAATCTAATGTTCTCATTGGTCTTTTGTGTTAAAAGATTGTGCGTATGCTGAAGATGGCAGAGGTGGAGAGGGTCAGGGTTTTGGTGCTTGGTGATATTTTTGTCCATGGTTTACAGCACTATGCTGAAAGTAGGCATGTGGCACACAATTTCGATGTGAGAGGAGTGGAGGTGGTGTGGAGCGCTGAGACTGATCGCAATGTTGCAGCAATTCTCCAAGTTTGCAGAGACATGCATAGGATGACCACTCCCCATGTGGTACTTTTGCACTACGGTGCTTGCCATTTGGGCTACGTGAGTTCACATACTTTGTTGGAAGATTTGGAACAGTCAGTTCAAGCAGTCATGAACATCTTTCCAACTGCAAAAGTACTTTTTTCTGGGTTACTCCCTAGAGGAAAACGGGACAACAGTTCTGTTTTCTGTCCTGATCAAAATATTGGGAGGTGTAACATCAATTGTGGCATGCATGCATTCATGTGACGAGCTGGTATGTTTTTCTGCAGCCACAAGAACATTGTTCCCAGTAATGCAGCTTATTTTGAAGCAGATGGTATTGCGTTATCTTCTTTGAGAAATGCCATGTTCTTTTGGAATGTAAGTCTTGCTTTGGAGAAGGTTCTGTAATGGTTGTAGGAGTAAAGAAAGAAGAAAAAATATTTGAAAAAATCAAAATGACAGGTGTCCGTAAGGCATCTGCACAAAAAAAAGGCTCTTTTCAGAGCCCACCTTAAAGGGGAAAAGGGGAATAATATTTAAATGTACGGTCATCACGCTCTGATCCTCTACGTGTCTGCGGACATGGCGGTAGTTTGCAGTCTGCGCGTATTACCAACGGGGATTCTGGGGTGGAGACGCATGCAAATGAGAATGTGTGAAGGTAGGGATTGGTCAGTAAAGTTCAGTGGGTGTGTTCTGAACGGAGAAATTTAGTGAGAAGGTGTTTTCCCTGACAGGAGACCAGACCGCCATGGCTCTTTGTGCTCGAAAACGGATTATCTGGATTTTGGGCGACTCATGGATACATTGGTTGAAGGTGCATGCAGAAAGTTGCGGTCTATCTGCAGATCTTGGATTTCCTCATGTGGAAGTGCACTGGCATGGCATGCGTGGAATGAGGTGGCTGGACTTGGTGCCTCTCTGTGCTACTTTACAGACAGAGCGTCATCCTGATATACTTATCATTCATTGCGGAGGAAAGTTTAGGCCATGTCTCTGGAATTTCTTTGCAATTTGCAATGAAGGAAATACTTGCGAAGGTCATGGACATGTTTCCAGATTGCCAAATAGCTTTTTCCCGTATTGCACAAAGACAAATATGGCTGCATTCTTCTGCATTTGGTCCACAAATGGAGAAAGCAAGGCGCAATGTCAATAAGTCAGTTTGTGCCTTTCTAAGAGATGTTGGCATTCCACAATGAAAACATTTTGTTTCGCAGCACTTTCATTTTTCGCAGAGAAGGAGTCCATCTCACATATGCTGGCAATCAGATTTTTCTTCGCAATGTACAAAATGCATTGCAACCTTTTTTGGATTCATAGTCACCTACTTGGCAATCCGTTTTTTCCAATCTACAGTTTTTGAAACACACAAAACACCACCGAAAGGCTCTTTTCAGAGCCACCATTTACTCCCAGCAAAAAGTGCATTGGTTTTGCTCCGATTGCACCCTACATTTTTGTGCGTCCTACGACTGTCCGCAGACTTTTTGAAAAATGCGCATGGGCCTACAATGGTCAGTTGATAGTTCTATTGTTAAACTGAGAAAGGCGGCTCTGAAAAGAGCCTTTTTTGTAATCTTGGTTGTTTTCCAGTTTATTGATTTTGAGCACATGACACACTAGGAGAAGAGGGCAAATGAGGGTAAGGAAGGGACACCAACCACAGGGATAAGAAAGGGCAGGTGGAGAGAGAAAGAAGTAGGTTGGGTTTTACTTAGGTAGGGGGCAGTTCTTCTGGTGCTCTGTGACCGTAGCCTCAAAAGCACTTTGAAGACTCTCCCCCCTGCAGAGTACTGCGTCGCAGTACATACACAATATTGTGACCCCCAAAAGGTAAGGGTCAACAGCATCGCAAATGGCTAGTGAGGCAGCTGGAGGGATGCGCTCCCCCACGTGATTGTCTCTTGTGGTGAGAGGATCGGGCACGGAGGATGCTGTGGAGGAACTCAATCTACTACGTTCTTCACATGGCACCACCTTGCGAATGTCCGCACTGTGGAACGAAGTTAGGTGTCGCTTCATGGTTGTCATACCAAAGCTATACGCACCAGGTCTCCCCCGACTCAACACAACTGCCACTTTTTACACCTGACCACGTTCGCACATGCTTTTGGTACGTTCACAAAAACAGAAAACAACCACCACACCCACGACTCCCGGCGAGTGCTTGTAGTGCAGAGTTCCTCCACCTCATTCTCTTTTTCATCTTCTTCCTCAATCTCTACATCCTCACCCGTATTTCCCTCTGCAGGCCCTTGGGGAGGTGGTGGCGGTGGAGGGTTTGCGGGTGGTGCTGAGGCTAATGGAGCAACAGTAGCCATGAAACTAATTAAAAGTGCGACACAAGTGACACAGACAGTTACAGACAGGCGCAATGTTCACAGTACTTATGGGTGTAGTGCGCATGTGCGTACATGATCTGCTTACTGTACGGCCAGGAACAGTGTCCTTAGGACACCTTCATTTTGTTTGAATATGGACATGCCGGCCACCGTGCCTGTTCTACGGACGGTTCCATCTTGGCTGCGGATGGTACGGACAGGTATAGTGTCCTTAGGACACCCCCATTTTGTTCACTTAAAGACATCCTGGACACCTGGTGTGTTTTAAGAACATGTTTTATCTCGTTTGTGAGTGGTACAGAAAGGTATAATGTCCTTAGGACGCCCCATTCTGTTCATTTACGCACAACTTGTACAGATTGTGCGTTCTAAGATCAGTTCCATCTTGGTTGCCATTGGTACGGGTAGGTGTATTGCCGTTAGAACATCCATATTCTATTGCTTACAGCTAGCTCGAATAGGCGCGCTGTCCACGGACATTTTAACTCTTTTTTTTTTTAAATGTTTGCCTCAAACCCTTCCACTAAAACTAACATAAAAAAACGTTCAATACACACACACATCAATCAAGAGAAATACAGCGGGAAGCAATACTGAAATGAATATAGGGGAATTAGGGTTTAACACGGGCTGGTTGTGAGGGGATAATTTGTGAGGGCATGAAGGGATGGATGTTTCATCAAAACGTTTATTTTCTTCTTGAAGGTTTGGGGATGGTTCACTAGGAAATGGAGAAGGGGGCAGGTACAGGTGGGACAGTGATATCGTATTTTTCCTCTCACATATTCCTCCACAAATTGCCTTAAACTGTTAAAATTGTAATTTAGTATGTCCATTTTCACTTCTATCCTTTTCAGCCTGTCTTCCTCTGTGTTGTTTGTTGGGCTTTCTTCTTTTTTTGGTACAACGTCATTTCATCGCCGGATATTTTTTCGTGGGTTTTTTACTGTGGATTTTATTTAAAAAAAAATCTTCGCATTTTTAGGGGGGGATTAAAAAAAAATATATAAATTGGGTGAGGGTGTAAGGGGATATACATTTATTTTAAAGGGGATGAAAAATGCGATGAGTTTTTTCTAAAAAAAATCCGCTGTAAAAACAATCCGCGGTGAAATTACATGGAACCCTTTTTTAACCTGGTCTGTTAAAAATAAATATATATATGTTTCATATGCTATGGGTGAAACCCAAATGAATTAATGTAAAAACATATTTAAAGTGTATGTCTACAAATATAGTACTTTTCGATTTTTTTGTTCCTAAGTATTACTGGCTAAGATATATCACTAAAGGAAAAAAGAGGGAGCCAGACATTTGATAACGTCCCCTTAACAAAGTTTTTTTTAGTGAATATATATTACATGGACGCGGTAGCAAATTTGGTGACCAAAATGTAAGGCAAAAAAATTTGTGATATCTGTGTTCGCTTCGCGGACGGACTTCCCTGTTCGCTCCGCAGACAGCTCCCCGATTGGTCGAGCGGCTTGCGTGATGTCCGTGGACAGCCGACGTGTTCGCTGATTGGACGGCATGGGGCGTAGAGCGCATCAGATTTTTGGTGGCGCCCATCATCTTGCATTCGCGGACGACCGCGGACTGTCCGCGGTGAAACTTGGATTAAAAATTGTATTTAGTGGAGTGTGTTGGTGTGTAAGAGTGATTGGGGAGGGTGAGGGAGTATGAGATAGGTTCAATGTTTTGTTTTTTTATGTGCTATACGATTTGTCCGCGGAGAACACGGCTGTTCTGACATTTTGTAAATAAACTAAATGGTGGGGTGTTCAGAGGACGGAGTATGTCTCCTTTTTGTTCGCAAGGAAGGTAAAATTGAGCTAAAAACGCTTGCAGTGTATTTAAATGTTCGTAAATACACAAACTGGGGGTGTCCTGAGGACGCTGTCCGTATTGTAATCTGTCAAGTTGAATGTGTTCTAAGAACACTTGCGGTGTCCCGAAATGGTTGCAATTACACAAAATGGGGGTGTTCTGAGAACGTTGTTTGTATTGTTCGTTGTCAGGTTGAAAGTGTTCTACGAACCCTCCTTTTGTCCACTCATAGTACAATTTCCTATGGGCCTCACCCGACTTTTTTTCCACTAAAGAAACAATAAATCAGGCTGGTGTGCGCCGACATTATGTGATAATCCTATGACTAGCGCTATTGACCTGGCTGACTTGCTTTTGCGACACTAAATCATATCTCCCGCCCTTAAGCCTGACATTATGAAAGCATTCATATTCCCCGCCTCTCTCCGTGACGCCACAGGGTGCGTCATCCACCGCGCCCAGTCGTCTCCAGTCCTACGCGACTTTACACAGAACCCAGAAGACAACACACATTATGTAACAACACAGCGCGCCACAATTCGGAATATTAAACTGTGATTTAAAAACAAACAGCAAGATTGTAAATTTTGTAAAGTACATTTATTTGACATCAAATGTTTAGAGAATATTCAGCGATTTGCATTTGTCTTTGTTGTCGATCCGCAAAAGTTCATGTTGATCCACACGATGTTCCTTTGCGGTACAGAGGGTGTTAGATCAGCTTAGAACACAGTGCGCCACAATTCGGAATATGAAACTGTGGTTTAAAAGTAAACAGCAGGATTGTACATTTGGTAAAGTACATTTATTTCATATGAAATGTTTAGTGAATATTCAGCGATTTGCAATTGTCTCTTCTGTCGATCAGCAAAAGTTTATTTTGAGCCACGCGCTGTTCCTTTGCGGTAGATAGGCTGTTGGTTTATGAAAAAAACAGTAAATGGTCGCACTGATAATCGGAAGGTTGGTCCAACAACAAGGCATTAGACCACCATACTGGTTGATATGTTTACTTCTAGCCGCTAGTACTGCATAAGGGCATATTGGTCCTTGGCGATTGTCCCATAAAATGGTGAGGGTCATGAAGTTGCTTACATGGAGCTGCACCTGGCAGTTGAAAAATCCATCCGCTGGAGTCTGAAAATCGTGACATTGGCAAAATGGGGCAACATACCTGTTTTAAAAAACATAAATTAGTCTCACCAGCCGATCTTTATTAAAAATATTCATTTTATTTATTAGTGCATGAAACTATTTGCTAGCAAAGATAGTGCAACAGAGTATGTTAATAATAAAATAATAATATTTTCGCATTTATACAGCGCTAAGAACCATCAGGTATCTCAGCACTGCTTATTGTTACCCACAGTGTGTGGTCCTCATTTATCGACCACGAAAGGATGAAAGGCTGAGTTTGGCAGTGCCAAGATTCGAATCTGCATTAGCAAGCTGTGCACGGATGTCAAAGCGAGCGCTCTACTCGCTGTGCCACTTGACCGGCTACAGTGAAGTGGCACAGCGAGTAGAGCGCTTGACCGGCTACAGACCGGTTAAATTATTTCTATTAACCCACCCTGTGTCGTCTGCCTTTTTCAGAGCTCTCTATAAGACAGAGGATCAATTCAGCTGTGATTGTGCGCGGTAGAAAACAATATGTCACATTGAACAAACAAGTACAACTTGACCGGGCTTTAATGCCACGCTATTGTTATTATATTCCGGTATAAAATAATCTAACGGGTTACTTACATTATAATTGCATTTTCCATTGTCCAAGTGTAGTGCATTCCCAAAATACGACTCCGCGTCTGCCAACGATCTTTCTCAAAGTGATATAATATACAAAAGTGGTTTCGTTTCAAAAATTTCATCTTTATCGTGTCTTACGTTTTTGCTACACTTCTTCAAAAGAAGTCTTTCAGCACAATCTCTGTCTGTCAAGGTCAAAAATAAAGAGAACCTTATACTGTGAGTCATGGGCCTCTTCGGGCCGCAAGAAAAAAATGGAAGCAGCTGACCTTCACTGTGAACGAGCATAAATGCTTACTTTGCAACATTCTGTGTAAAGCCATCTGTGAGAACTTGCTGTTTACACTACATCTTTGTATATTGTTTGCGTGCTAATAAAAAAAGTTTGTTTAAGGGACGTTATGGTTCCAAGTAAAGCCGAAAAACCCCTGAAATTCGTCAGTTATGGTAAGCTAAGCAACCATAACTCGCGCCACCACCGTGCACTGCTAAGACTAACACCCAGGACATCAAAGATGACATCGCAAATGTCATTGATGACATCACTGATGACATCACATGTGCATTTACTTTTCCTGAAATTTGTGTACTAGGGATTTTTATTATAATGTTGCGAAAAAAGTGTCAAGGATCATTGCAATAAATATCATAGTGTAATTAGTGCTTTGAACGATGCATTGATATAAATAGCATTGTATTATGGGGTTCTATCTAGTATACTGAGCTACTAATGGAGAAACATAGCATTGTGAGCAGCGTACAAGATGAAAGTATAATATTTGTAATGGTAATATGTTGAATAATTGTCCTGAAATGTTCGAAAATAAACAAAATGGGGGTGTTCTGAGGACGTTCTTCGCATTGTGTGACTGCTTAGCTGTATGCAATGAGGCAATGGCACAGAGAGTAAAGTGGAAATGGTAGAAGGGGTGGCGAAGAGGTACGCGGTCCGCGGACACCGCAGCTGTCTGTGGACAGGGCGTGCTACATCCGGGGTTTTCCAGCAAATCCAACATGGAAAGAAGACTGTACGGATTAGCCAATCAGATGTCGAGGTTGTGGGTTTGTGTTGAAAGAGACTGTGTGTGGTGAAGATGGCAGAAATAGAGAAAGTCAGGTTGTTGGTGCTTGGAGATATGTTTGTGCATGGTTTACAACAGTACGCTCGATACAGGCATCTTGAAAAGAACTTTTATGTGAAAGGAGTGGAGGTGGTGTCGAGCACTGTGCCTGATTGCAATGTACAGGGAATTGTACACGTCTGTGAGGATATGGCCACGATGAACAGTCTGCATGTGGTAGTTTTGCACTATGGTGCTTTCCATTTGGGCAACGTCAGTGCCCCTACTTTGTTGGCAGATTTGGAACGCTTGGTTCAAGCCGTAATGAAGATTTATTCGTAGCACTGAATATATATATATATATATTCAATGAAAAACTTTGTTAAAGGGACGTTATGGTTA
This sequence comes from Ambystoma mexicanum, assembly GCF_040938575.1. Taxonomy (NCBI): domain Eukaryota; kingdom Metazoa; phylum Chordata; class Amphibia; order Caudata; family Ambystomatidae; genus Ambystoma; species Ambystoma mexicanum. The sequence continues at coordinate 22,186,042 of NC_090924.1, forward strand.
AGTTGCGCTACTAAAAACCTATGAAATTCAGTGAAAAAACTTTATTAAAGGGACGTATTTTTTAAGTTGCGCTACTAAAAACCTATGAAATTCAGTGAAAAAACGTTGTCAAAGGGACGTTATGGTTCCAAGTAAAACCGAAAAACCCTTGAAATTCGCCAGTTATGGTAAGCTAAGCAACCATAACTTGCGCCACCACCGTGCACTGCTAAGACTAACACCCACGACATCACTGATGACATCACATGTGTATGTACTTTTCATGAAATATTTGTAGAAGGGATTCTTATTATAATATTGCGAAACAAGTGTCAAGGATCATTGCAATAAATATCATACCCTAATTAGTGCATTGAATGATGCATTGATATAAATAGCATTCTATTATTTGAAACTTTTCAAACTTTTTTTTGTGTTCGATCTGTCCGCGGACAGCGCGCATGTCCGCGGACCGCACACAAGCACCCCTATAAAAGACCACGCCCTATAGCTTATTCTCATTGTGTTCCTGGCTATTCTTCAGAGCACAGCTATTTCTCCAGCAACTTGCTGATTACACCATTGAGATGGCATCCCTGGCTGCAGAACTGCCACCTGGTGCTGCACCTGCTTCAGCACCACCCCCACTCCCTCCACCACCACCACCTCCCCAAGGGCCTGAAGAGGGGAACAGGAGTGAGGATGCGGAGGAGAAAGAAGAGGATGATGAGAATGAGGTAGAGGAAAACCCTACTACCCGCACTAGGCGTGAGTCTTGGGTGTGGCGGTTATTTACCATTCATGGTAATGTTCCTAATGTTCCTAAGGCTCGTGCGAACCGTGTTACCTGCAATGAGTGCAAAATGATACTCAGTCGCGGGAAGCACGGTAAGTACAGCTTTGGGACCACTACTATGAAGCGACACCTGAGGTCATTTCACTCTTGGGCTATTCGCAGGTTTGTACCTTGCGAAGAACGTATTAGGTTGATTTCGTCTACTTCATCCTCTGTTTATGATCCTGTCACCACAAGGACCACCTCTGTGTGACAGCGTCTTCCTCAAGCTGCCTCACAGGCCATACAGAATGCTGATGACCCTTACCTTTCGAGGGTCACAGTTGTATGTATGTACTGTGACACAGTACTCTGCAGGAGGGAGCGACTTCGTAGTGCTTTTGAGACTATCATCTCAGAGCACGAGAAGATCTGCTCACTACCCAAATAAAACCCACTCTACATCTTCCTCTCTCAGCTCGCCCTTTCTTATCCCTGTGGTTGGTGTCCCCCCATTTACCTTCCTTTCCCCTCCTCTCCTAGTGTGTCATGTATAAAAAACCAAAAAAATACAAAATATCAAAAATAAAAAAAAAATAAGGCTCTTTTCAGAGCCGCCTTTCACAGTTAAAAAATAGAAGTGAAAATAAATGAAGCAGAGCCCTTTGTATTTTTTAGAAGTCTGCGGACAGTTCGCGAACATTTAAAAAATTGGGTTGCTACCCCATCACAAACATTGCAATTTTCTCTGGGAAGAAGTGGTGGCTCTGAAAAGAGCCTTTGGGTGGTGTTTGTAAGTCAAAAATTATAAATGCTTAACACCTACTTCAAAATGGTTGTTGTAATTCCAAAAAAGGTCGCAATGCATTTTGTACATTTCTCAGAAAAATCTGATTGCCAGCATAAGTAAGATGGACTCTGCGAAAAATGTATGTACTACGAAACATAATATATTCATTGTGAAAAGAGGACATGCCAAAATCTCTTAGAAAGGCACAAACAGCCTTATTAACATTGCGCCTTGCTTTTTCCATTTGTGGACCAAATGAAGAAGAACGAAGCCACATTTGTCTCTGCGCAATCTGTGAAAATATCACTTGAGAATTAGGAAACATGTCCACAACCTTCCCAAGTCCTTCTTTCATAGCAAATTGCAAAATAATTCCAGTCACATGTCCTAAACTGTTCTCTCCACAATGAATTACAATTATGTCTGTATGTTGCTCTGTCTCCAAAGTAGCACAGAGAGGTAGCAAGTCCAACCACTTCATTCCACGTACTCCATGAATCTCCCAAAATCAAAACAATCTGTTTTCTGAAACACACAACCATAGCTATCTTTTGTTCTCTCAGCAAAAAGAGTATCTGAGAAACTCTCTCCTGGCACAACACACCACTAAACTTTCCTGACCAATCCCTTTCAGTGCTTATTCTCATTTGCATGACTTCTGAACCCAAAAATCCCTGGATGTAACTCCCGATGTCCGCGAACTACCGCCATGTCCGGGGACATATCGTAATATGAACAGCCCTTCTACCATTTCCACTTCACTCTCTCTACCATTCCCTCATTGGATGTAGCTAAAAAATCACATGACCATGCACCAATCACATTCAAGACCTCTACATCTAACTGCATCATCATAGATCAGCACTGCAAATGTACTGTGAATCTCTCTGAGTACAAGTGTCATATCATTGGCAAGCACCATCTACCAGAAATACTGTACAAGTCTCCAAGATTTCTACTTGCAGCTCCATGCATATCCATATGCATGAACACAAACTTCAGGTATGCATATTTTCTGTACAGTAGATGAACACATTTTCAAACAGACTTTTAGCTTGTGTAATCTGTAAAATGAATTTACTGTATTTTTTTTCAATTTCCTAAAATCAACTATCACTTATAAACCTTTATACTATTTACTTTCTTTATACACACACACTCAAATCATGTTAAACTAACATTTTTTAAATGAAATATAGGGACTTCATATATTCAAACAAAATTGCATGCAGGCACAATCTATGTTTAAATCTTTAAAAAAATACTTATACAATTTCTTATTTTTTTGTTCTTATTCATTTATTTACTTAATTACTTTAATTTAGACATGACATTGAGGCGATATTACCTAGAACAGCTTACTTACAGAAATAGTGGTATTCACTGTTATATTATAAATTTCACAAGACATAGTAAAGATATTTTTTTTTGCTACAGTTAGTCATTCAATACAATTTGTTCATTAAGAACATATCATATGTACTGAACTGATGCAATGTATCTTATGTAAATAAATTAGTTTAATGGTTTTAAAGAAGGCACTGAGGATTTCAATTAAAAAAATCAATATCTAAATTAAAATCAGCGCTATATACAAACAAAGTTACTAATTTGAAGCTTTTACAATTGCAGTGAAGACCAGTCTCCTGAAAAGAAGCAGCCGAATTCGAAGAACAATGAAGAACTAAGAAGTTACCTGTTAATTTAAGAAAAAAGTAAGTAGAATATCACCATAATATTTGTATTATTAATCAAACATACTATAACGTTAATACAAGCTATTTCGGTGCCTAAAAATAGAGATTGTGTACCATTTTATCCAAAAATCTCCATGTCTTAAACAGCGATTTACAGCCAGAATGGCCCACAAATTCCTATTTTTGGACACACAAATTACCCAACTGAACCGCTACAATTTTCATATTATAGAACAAACAACTGTTTTAATTGTATACATTAGATTTACTATTTGTACTTTTCTACACAACTAGCTTACTTTTTTTGTCATCTGAACCCCAGTTTAGTAACACATTAATTCAAGAATACCTATCCCTACTAGTTGTAGTTCCCAATGCACAATCACACACCATTACATACATCTTTATCATCTTACTCAAACACTCATGCACACAGCACACATACATTCCAGAACACCCCAACCCATATCTTCTTTATTTTTTTCAACAGACCCTAAAGAATGCCTACCAAAAGTCAAGTCCGTAGAAAGCAACGCAAAAGTAGAGCAAATGAAAATAAAAGTGTCCAACATAAGCATCCATCTCTAGCAGAATTTGTAAAAAAAGTTGAAACAAAACAGCTAATACAATCATTTAGTGAAACACAAGAAGTTTCAAGTACAACAACTGTGCTTCCTCTATCAAAATGTAAAACAAACCAAAAAACAATTAACAGAAAATCAGCTATCAGTACAGATAAAACTACGTCTTCAAATTTTAATATAGTGCAAAGTAAGCATACCAAGAAAAGTACTTTAGCCAAAATATACCGTTACAAAGTCCTTCAAAATCTTATAAAAACAGGAGAGAAATCAGGTTCAAAGCTTAAAACCTATTGTAGGAAATTAACCTTAGAAGCATTGATGGACAGTGCAATTCTTCTCAAAAGAAAATTATTTATTTTACTGTTAAACAAAATGAAACCACTAACAAAACTAATAACTAAATTACAAAAAAGACTTCTCAATAAGCGAAATGTCAACAGAAAGAACTTCTTAAGTATTTGCGGAGGTGAATGGAATCACACTACGAGCACAGAACCATATTTTAATGAAGAAGCGTACAAACAAAAGCAAACCAATACAATTGCCATAAATAGCAGTGGCCGAGGTTATGAAAAAGTGAATAATACCATAATGGAACAAGAAGTGCTCCTTACAAAAATATGCCCTGAAAACTTAGAATTACCCCTCCATTCAACTGAATCAGAACGTCTAGTGTACAAATGGCCATGCACGTCAATGTGTAACATTCCCAAACAATGTTTCAAATCTTTACACCAATTCCTCAATAAATATGTAAAAAGCAAAGACAAAATCAAAATTAAATTACTGCAAAATATAGATACCTGTCCAGTGCGCAAGTACACAGGACTACAAGGACATTCATTGGCCTGCATTACAGGACCTACTTGTAAAACCACTTTCCATGATATCAAAAGGATATCAACACATCATTCAACTATAAGAAATCTAGTCTATAAACTGTACTATGCTAAAAGTCCTGCTTTAGCACTAGCAAAGTTAAATAACATTCTTCTACATGGTACAGCTAAAGACCTACTTGAAGAAATTCACTATATCCAGAAAAAATATTTTGGAAGTGAAAGCCATTTACAGAATGAAATAGCTTTAAACCAATTAAGCAACAATTCTACACATGGCAACCTTTTGCTAAACACATACAAAAAAGAAATACTAAAATTTAAAAGTACATCAGCTAAAGTACCAAACCATGTATGTGTATGTTGCTGTAGAACTTTTTATAAAAGTAACACAAAAACTGTAGACCTATCATACAAAATAGAAGACAATGAAGATTCTAAATGGTTTGAATTAGCTCTCTACCTTGTAGCAGAAAACAAATACGAAATAACTGAGCCCTTAATACTTTGCGGTTACTGCACTACAAAACTTGACAACAACCAAACTCCTTCACGTGCTATCACAAATAATTTGGAATTATACCCAGTACCAAAACCCCTAAAACAACTTAAATTATATGAGAGCATCATAATTCAAACAGTACACCCATTTCAAGCAATAATACGCCTTCAACCAAAAACAGCAAAATTACCTCCCTCTGAATTGGTAAAAGGCATTTGTGGAAAAGTAGTTTATTTACCATTAGATCTAAAAAAAAAATGTGCATACTCTAGGAGTGCAACGTCCAATGCAGCAATCTTTAATTATCTTAGTAAATGGAGTACCTACAAAAGACAAAAAAAATGGCAACAACTGGTAGATATAAAGTTAGACAAGCCTTCCAATATCTTAAAGAGATTAATGAATATTACAAAGAAATTAATATTGAAGAAAACTTGAAAGATACAACTGAAATAATTCAAGAAACACAAGAAGCTGGTCAATACGAGCTACTAGATCCTGCTACAATATCAAATACGTTAGACCATTATACAATTCATCCTTTGCACTGTAATGACACCGTAGAAGATGTACTGGAAACTTACCAAATGCGTCAAACAAAAGGATCGCCAATCAGCATTTGGGAAAAAAAGTATAGAAGTACGTGCTTTTCCTCTACTCTTTCCTACTGGCAAAGGAGGAAGGTATGATGATAGGACTATTCAAATATCAGCTTCAGAATACTGCTCATTACGGATGTATTCTGAAGATCCCAGATTTAAACAAAATGTGGAATACATATTCCACCTACTCTTTGAAAGTGAACTAGCAACTTTATGTTACGGAGTTGCACACATATCAAAAATCAGGATCACACTTTCAAAATATGACAGCTACGCAATTATTAGAAAAAGTGCAACAAAAGGATGAGGTTTTACAATCAAATATTACAAATCTATTAGCAAATATGCATGGTACGAAAGAGTACTGGTTTCGACATCATGGAGATGTACGTTGTATGATCAGAAACCTTGGCCCACCCACTTGGTTTGTTACATTAAGTTGTGCAGAATATGCATGGGAAGATTTACATGATTTTCTACGCATATCAAATAAAAACAAAACAAACATAGATATACTAACACCTGGAGAACTTTGTTCTTTGGATCCTGTTAATGTTTCAAGATATTTTCACCATCACTTCATTGCTATGCTACATTTTATTTGTAATACAACTGTTCCTCCCCTTGGAGAAGTGCAACACTTCTTTTGGAGAAAAGAATATCAAGCCAGAGGAGCACCACATATCCACATGCTTTAATAGATTAAAGATGCTCCTAAATTTGGTCAAGACAGTGATGCCACTGTTTTACAGTTTATTGAAAAATATGTCACTTGTGAAATTCCAGCAGAAGCCACAAATAGTGATCTTCATGCACAAATTTTACAATTTCAAAGACACAAATGTGGAAAATATAGTTGTCACAAATACAAAAACAAAGGGAAATACTACACCAAATGCCGATTTGGTTTCCCTAGACCAGTTACAAATACAGGTCAAGTGAACAACCTCATGTCTTCAGTTAGACATAGGGCCTCATTACGACCCTGGCGGAGTGGGTTTACGCCAGCGGTATTCGCGGCGGACCCGTCCGCCCTACTACGAGTTCCCGTAGCGCCATGGAGCGGTTTCCGCCTGGTTTTTCCGGGCGGAGAAATCCATGGCGCTACGGGACCTTGTTGTTAATTACGCCACCGTATTTTACGGTGGCGTAATTAACGCCTTCCCCACTCCCATTATACCCTATGGGGCAAAAATGGGAATGGGGAAGGGTAAAATGGGGAATGGGGATTTACCGCCCCGCCAAGGTCGGAATGGGGCGGTAAATCCGCCAACCCCCATGGCGCTATCGGCAGCTTTCCGCCGTGCTCCATGGTGCATATTGCACCGCGATTTCCGCCAGGGTCGTAATGAGGCCCATAGTGTTAAAGGTAAGTCACCTAAAAATATATTACATAAAAAGAAAAGAAGAAGACAAATATATCAATGATTATAATGCAATCATTGTCCACTTATGGAATGCAAACATAGATGTGCAGTACATTGCAGACAATTCTACTGCAGTTGCACAATATGTCACAGCATACTTAACTAAAGCAGAAAAGACAGAGCTCCAAGACCTCTGGAATGACCTGTCATCAGATAAAACAGTATCTCAGAAATTATACAGCTTGGGCATAAAAATGCTCACCCATAGAGAATGTGGATCATATGAAGCAGCTGATCGTTTAACTGGTACTGCATTGTATGGTAAATCTGAAAATATAGTATGGCTAAGTCTTGGTCCAGCTAAATCTAGAAAAAGAGTTCTAAAATCATATGAAGATATAGAAACAATAGCCAAACATGATCCAAACAGCCAAGACATTTTAAAAAACAATTTATTGGACACATACTACCCAAACAGAAGTAATACTTTGGAAAACATGTGTCTATACCACATAGCCCAAAACTACACATACAAAAATAATATGAAACCTGATGAAAAAAAAGGTAAATATAGTGTGAAAAACTGTGAAGGCAGGTTAGTTAAACTCACTAAACCAAATTTAATTAATCATATCAAATTGTCATTAAAGACTCCTCAACATAAAGAAGTATGTTACATGTCCCTGCTACAACTCTTCAAACCATGGAGAAAAGAAGAACAATTACTAGATAACTATGACTCATATGAGGATGCTTTCAAAGCAAATGAAAAGATTATAACTGATGTAAACTTTACACAGTACAAAACAATGTTGCACAATGAACAGCAACACGAAGAAGAATTCCAAGCCCAACTAGATAAGGACACTCCTGACAGTAGTCAACCTTCTGTAATAGGAAGCCAAGAACCACTGGGAGAACCACTAATAATAAATGAGGCAGAATTAGCTATGATAGAAGTAGAAAACACCATGTGTCAGTATGACGATAAGGAAGACTTAACTATACTACAATCAAAACTACACAATGAGCAAAGTCGCATTTTTCAAGAAGTAACAAAACAAATTGCACATGGTGTAAAACATGAAAATAAAGAATTTTCCTGCCATAATTATAAACCTATACTACTGTATGTCAGTGGTGAAGCTGGTTCTGGCAAAACATTCCTAATCAAAATCATTAGTAAGTTCCTTCAACAATTGACAAACAACAAACTGTCAGTTGTTGTCACTGCACCCACGGGTTTAGCTGCCTACAACATAGGTGGTGTTACATTACACCGATTACTACTATTACCAGTAGAACACCAGAACAAATTAGACTATTACAAACTTTCTGCAGAAGCTGCAATGGAATTACGCAGAGTATTGAAACAAATGAAAATGCTACTAATAGATGAAGTGAGCATGGTCTCCAACCTGATGTTAGCTTTGATTCACCTCAGATTACAAGAAGTACTCAAAACAGACTATGAAGAGCTCTTTGCAGGAAAACACATTATTGTTTTTGGAGATCTGCTTCAATTAACACCAGTAAAAGGTGAGTCTATTTTTAAAACATTAGGACACAAACTCTGCCGTAAAACTGTTGGCCGCATTGGAAATGTCAACCTTTGGCAACATTTCCAATACAGAGAATTAACAGAAAACATGTGGCAATCTGCAGATTTGACTTATGCCAACATTTTAAAAAGTTATCAGAGTTGGTATACTTTCTAAAGAAGCAGAAGCAATATTGAAAACCCGGCACATCAATGCACTTCATGGCGATAATGCATGTGCTACAGATGTTATGGAACAATTAGCCCACAAAAATGTCAATTGTATGGCCTTAATGCCAACTCTTGCAAGCTGTTTCAAATTCAATTAAATCATGCTAAGTAAAGAAATGCAACCAATCATTGAAATTAGCGCCACAGACAAACTAGATGTACATGGTATGACACTACCCATGTGTGACCAAGCCACAACAAGACTAAATGGTTTAGAAAAATCAATCTCAAACACAGCAGGCTTAGAAAAGATATTAAAATTATCCTTAAATTGCAGAGTAATGCTTAAACGTAACCTTGATGTGGACCAAGGATTAGTTAATGGAGCACTGGGTACAGCTGTTGGCTTTCAAACATACCCACGCAACAACAAAATTCAGTTTGTCAATATACTCTTTGACAAACTTTCAGAAGTAAAAAGGATAGGATGCTCAACAGCTAGATTCCTTCTCTTCAAAGATATGTATGTACGCAGAGAACAATTTTCTCTAACTCTTGCATATGCAGTCACGATTCATAAATCACAAGGTCTTACCCTAGACAAAGCAATGATAGATATTGGTAACACAGTCTTTAAAGAAGGCATGAGCTATGTAGCACTATCACGCTTACGTACACTTGACGGTCTATTTCTAATCAACTTTGATGCAAGTAAAATAAACGCTGATATTCCTTGCATTTTAGAATACAATAGACTTCGCTCAATATACACCCCCCACTTAAACACATATTCTGTTCCACAAAAAGTAAAACGTTATAGAAGAAAAATAAATCAAACAGAAATGCAACAGGATGCAACTGCAAATCCTCCAAAGAGAGTAAAAGAAACTAATACTTCATCAAGTACCACAGCAAAAAAGAATCAATCAGGGAAAGTAAACCAGGTACTTCTTTAAAGAAGGAAGACAAACTCCAAAAAAAGCAGTTAGATACAGAACTACCTGGACCATTTAAATTCTCAAATATAGTTGGTGTAAGTTGCTACACAAATGTAGCAATGAATATTCTATTTCAATTACCACCAATTGTTGACAACATTTACTTACACAGTACAGACCCATTGTGTTTGCAAATGTTAGTACTTCACAGAAGTGCAGCAAACAATCCTGACAACACGTATAGTGTTTATGGAATAAGACAACAATTGGACTACTGTGCTCAAATGGTGAAATTCAATATAAATTCACAGGAAGATCAACAAGAAATTCTAATGTTCTGGAAAACAAAAACAAAAACATACCTATAAATGAAATATTTCAGATTTCATACATGTGGAAACATACATGCACTCTCTGCAACCATGTGACACAAGAAGAAATCCCCAATGAACGCTTCATATATATATATCAATACCAAATTGTGAATCCATTCCATTTCAGCGACTTCTACAAAATGCAAACAATGGTAGATTATGCTCTACCTGCAATTCAGATAATCGCTCCACGTTAGTCATACAAACACATAGTAAATACATAATACTAATGCTTCTACGTTACAATGCAGATGGTACCAAAAACAACTGCAAGCTGACTGGATTAACACATTGTCAAATATCACTTGGTAAGAAAACCTTCACAACAATAGGTATAATCTACCACGCAGGAGCCACAACCAATTCAGGGAACTACACTGCATATATAAAAAAGAAATGTGGATGGTTTGAATGTAATGATAGTACCATTACTCAGAGATTACCAGGAAATCTTACAAACGCTTATTTGATGTTCTTAAAACCAACATTTTATAACTAAACTGTATTTAAACCCTAAGTAAACTTGTGTTAAAAAATAAACTGTTAGAATACTCCAAAAGCTATCTAACTGCTCAAAGATTCTACAACAACTAATCAGATAAATGAATACCACTAAATTAGACCAAAAAATACACAGTTAGAATACGCCAATTGGTATCTAACTGTCCCAAAATTTAACAATATCCAAATAGATAAATCAATACCACTAAAATATATCAAATAAATAGACAGTTAGAATATGCCAATTGGTATCTAACTGCTCTAAAATTTTATAATATCAAAACAAATAAATAATCTGTTACTGCTCCAAAAAAATACAACAGGCCAAAGTATAAAGCATTAGCCAGAAACAACAAGTGAACACTGAAAACAAACAAACAAATAAACTGTAGCATAACAGAAAAAGGTTCTTTTTTAATCCAACATGGATATTTTTTTCTCCCACAGACCCAATGATTTTAGCAACAAAAACAGAAACTGAGCAAATTGCACAGTACTCTGATTTGTAATCTACTAAATATGAGGGTAAAAAAAAAAATAGTATATTGATTATACAATGTAATAAGTCATTACAAAATAATAATACTAACATGCTATTTTCTTTTATCACAGAAATTAACAAGAAATACATGTACTCCGGTTACTAGACCAAACAGTAAGTATACAATAATAAGGAGAACCATAGCAGCATATCACATCCATAGTATCTAATACGTTTGTTCCTTATACATTTGTTTTTCACCCAAAGTTATAAGCAAATATGATTGTGATATGCTGCGGTGGTTGTTGCCAGGGCATACAGTCAAGACTCTATGCCCTGGCAACAACCACTGCAGCATATCACATCCATAGAGTCAAACATTTCAACTATGGTCTATGGAAACTTTTAATGTCCACGGACATTATGAGTGTTCTTAGAACACTTTCATCTTGCCAGCAAACAATACGGACAGCGTTTTCAGGACACCCCCTACGAACATTTCAGAACAACGCAATAGTTCTTAGAACACTTTCAACTTGACAACGAACTTTACGGACAGTGTCCTCAGGACACCCCCATTTTGTTTATTTGCGAACATTTCAGGACACTGCGAGTGTTCTTAGAACACATTCAACTTGCCAGCGATCAATACGGACTACGCCTTCAGGGCACCCCCTACGAACATTCCAGGACACCGCGAGTGTTCTTAGAAACGTCTTCAGAACACCCACATTTTGTTTATTTGCGAACATTTCAGGACACCGCGAGTGTTCTTAGAACACATTCAACTTGACAGAGAACAATACGGACAGCGTCCTCAGGACACCCCCTACGAACATTTCCCGGACACCGCAAGTGTTCTTAGAAGCGTCTTCAGAACACCACCATCTTGTTTATTTGCGAACATTTCAGGACACTGCAAGTGTTCTTAGAACACATTCAACTTGACAACGAACAATACGGACAGTGTCCTCAGAACACCCCCATTTTGTTTATTTGCGAACATTTCAGGACACCATGAGTGTTCTAAGAACACTTTCAACTTGACAGAGAACAATACGGACAGCGTCCTCAGGACACCCCCATTTTGTTTATTTGCAAACATTTCAGGACACTGCGAGTGTTCTTAGAACACATTTAACTTGCCAGCGATCAATACGGACTATGCCTTCAGGGCACCCCCTACGAACATTCTAGGACACCGCGAGTGTTCTTGGAAACGTCTTCAGAACACCCACATTTTGTTTATTTGCGAACATTTCAGGACACCGCGAGTGTTCTTAGAACACATTCAACTTGACAGAGAACAATACGGACAGCGTCCTCAGGACACCCCCTACGAACATTTCCCGGACACCGCAAGTGTTCTTAGAAGCGTCTTCAGAACACCACCATCTTGTTTATTTGCGAACATTTCAGGACACTGCAAGTGTTCTTAGAACACATTCAACTTGACAACGAACAATACGGACAGTGTCCTCAGAACACCCCCATTTTGTTTATTTGCGAACATTTCAGGACACCATGAGTGTTCTAAGAACACTTTCAACTTGATAGAGAACAATACGGACAGCATCCTCAGGACACCCCCATTTTGTTTATTTGCAAACATTTCAGGACACTGCGAGTGTTCTTAGAACACATTTAACTTGCCAGCGAACAATACGGACTACGCCTTCAGGACACCCCCTACGAACATTCCAGGACACCGCAAGTGTTCTTAGAAACGTCTTCAGAACACCCCCATTTTGTTTATTTGCGAACATTTCAGGTCACCGCAAGTGTTCTTAGAACACATTCAACTTGACAGAGAACAATACGGACAGCGTCTTCAGGACACCCCCTACGAACATTCCCCGGACACCGCGAGTGTTCTTAGAAGCGTCTTCAGAACACCACCATCTTGTTTATTTGAGAACATTTCAGGACACCGCAAGTGTTTTTAGAACACATTCAACTTGACAGAGAACAATACTGACAGCGTCCTAAGGACACCCCCATTTTGTTTATTTGCGAACATTTCAGGACACCGCAAGTGTTCTTAGAACACCTTCAACTTGTCAGCCACAACCCCCATACATATTTGCGAACATTTCAGGACACAGCGAGTGTTCGACAACGTCTTCAGAACACCCCCATTTTGTGTATTTGCGAACATTTCAGGACACCGCAAGTGTTCTTAGAACACATTCAACTTGACAGAGAACAATACGGACAGCATCCTCAGGACACCCCCATTTTGTTTATTTGCGAACATTTCAGCACACCGCAAGTGTTCTTAGAACACATTCAATTTGTCACCCACAAACCCAATCATATTTGCGAACATTTCAGGACACAGCGAGTGTTCGACAACGTCTTCAGAACACCCCCATTTTGTGTATTTGCGAATAATTCAGGACACCGCGAGTGTTCTTAGAACATATTCAACTTGACAACGAACAATACGGACAGCATCCTCAGGACACCGCCATTTTGTTTATTTGCAAAAATTTCAGGACACTGCGAGTGTTCTTAGAACAGTTTCAGTTTGCTTGCGAACAAAACGGACACATATTGAGTCCTCAGAACACCCCCCATTCAGTTTATTTAGAACATTTCAGGACACCCGTGATGTCCGCAGACAAATCGAACACAAATAGAACGTCTAACACATAAAAAACACATCTTTCATCCTATCTCATACACTCCCACCCTCCCCAAAAACTCCTACACACCACCACACTCTACTAAATACAAATTCTGAACAAAGTTTCACTGCGCTGACCGCGGACGACCGCGAATCCAAGATGGCGGGCGCTATCGGAAATCTGACGTGCTTCACGCTCCACGCCGTCCAATCAGCGAATACATTGCATGTCCGCGAACATCACGCAAGCCGATTGTCAATCAGGACACAGTCCGCGGAGCGAACAGGGAAGTGTGTCCACGGACCGAACACAGATATCACTCATTTTTTTTACCTACTTTTTGGTCATTTTAAAAAAACTACTGGACGGATTTTCACCAAATTTGCAAAAGCACGCTTTCGGGACCAAGCCGCTGCTCCTGGTCCAAATTTGGTGAAAATCCATCCAGCGGTTTGGGCTGTAGATGCGAGCAACATTTTTTTCCCATTCAGTCTATGGGAAAAAAAAAGTTTTGGGACCCCCCCTGGACGAATCCTCACCAAACTTTGCACCCATGCACTTGTGCGATGTAAGTCACACCTGGTCTAGTAGGGTTGTTGTCTCTGTCTCCCCTCTGTTTCCCCTCCCTTGCCTGTCTGCGGTTTGGTAGACGTGTGTATAGGCACATTACAAATTCCATGGCATACACTTGCACATCATATGATATCATACGCACAATGCATGCACCACAGTAGGATGCCTGCCCCTTACCTTGCACACTTCCACCATACCCTTCTGCACTTATTTCTGCAAAGAGACCTTCTGGCACAGTGTTTGCGTACACACCAGACCCACCAACCTTATAGAGCAGTGTCTTTCGCTCCACAATTTCCTTTCCATGGCTCCCATCTAGAAAATGGCTGGATGTGGCATGTGGAAGCATGAAAGTACAGCGTAATCTGCTTAGTTTTCTTGCTAAGGAGGGTTGGGGGGGTTAGCAAATTATTGCTGTTGGCAAATTAAACCGGCATGGTCCTGTGCACCTCTTGGTGGTATGGAGGAGAAAATCACCTTGTCAGTAGGAAAAATCTGCATCACTCCTGTCCTCAACTTCTTGAGGTGACAGAGCAAACGTGAGCATGACATGTACCCCAAATTTAGCACTCCATAATGCATGACCACAACATCGACACTGCCTACGGATACAAAGGAGAGCCATGGCACCGAAACCCCACTCATACACTGTGCCCCAAAAAGCCTCCACTTCTTCCAACTAAAAGTTAGTATCAAAGCCTCTTTCCATGGCATATCTGTGCAGATCTTGCACAAATGTATCAACCACGATGAGCAATCTGCATCTGTCCATCTCTGTCAACCTTACTGCATCGAGGTTTGGGGAAATATATCACCTCTCATTCCTGTGACCCACACCCTCGACAACTGATTGGATCATTCCCAAAGTTCCATTTGCAATGGCACCATGCTCAAAAGGGCAGATTGTAGCATGTGCGACTTCTCAGCTACAGCAAGGGCCACACCCCAGTAAAGCACAGGGACTCCTTATTCTGTTTCCACTATTGTATATGCAACACTTCCGCATTAGGTAGTATGCAATAGTCACACACGCATGTAGCATTCCCATCCAAGACCTCCACATTGAACACTATCATGTCTGAACTTCACTGCAGACGTACCTTTACACACTCACAGTACAGGTCTTGTGTCATGTGAAAGCACCTCCAAGTAACAGCTCTGCAAAATGATGAACATTCACCCAGAACGGCACCCAGCACCACGAAGTGCAGGGAGCCATTGTTTTTTTTTCCTGCTTGTACTCCACCAACTCCAATGATAAAATACTTCAAAGTGCAGTACAGTAGTTAGTAATCTGTGCAATGCATACTACTCAAGCACATACACTATGCAGTTGAACCCTATGCACTGGTGCACACACACTTTCTCACCACAGCACTCAGTGGACACACTGCAAAACTGGTCACTCCATAAGCTTCTGCCAGGAACTGGCAATTGTACCATATGCGAATAATGAGCACACCCATACAATCAACAATGTATGCACAACTCACAAACCACACACGAAATGCAACAATCTGAGGAGTAGTTGCAAGCAACCCACATAGCTGTTTGTATAAGGCTTCCAAGATGCTAGTCCCTCACCACACACAGCACTCCCTAGTGCACCCCACGTTGTACTCCTCATGTCATGTGTAATGCATTCACCATCTGCAATTTTGCCTGCCACCTTTCACCCTGGCCACATCTTTGCATGCATGGCTCCATGACCTTTGGTTGCCTGTGCTGAATGGTGTGCGCGTGTCTCTGTACATTGTGCATATTGCAACTTTCTGATGCTGCTGACTTCCTTTTATGGGGCAAAGTGGTCAAACACTTTCTCAAGCAAGGGTCTTATAAGGGCCTAAGCATTGCAAATGCAAATGGTGACATATGGCTTCCAATTCTGCAACAGGGGCAATGGTGAACACCATATGCTAATGTGACATATCAGATCACTTCTGCTGTTCTACCAAGGGTACAATGTCCTCTGCAACCAGTGTGTGCTACTCAGCAATGTCAAATGCATGCAGAGTGACATCTGCATCGCTGCATTATGTTGTGGTGGCTGTGATGAAGGCCCAGGTTGTTGGGTGCATGGCCTATGGCCTACGGCCTTCAGCCATGCACCCAACAGTCTAGGCCTTGGGCACACTCAACACAACATAACTGAACCATGCAGGCAACCATATAGGCATGTGCCAGAAATCACAAAGACAACATACGCACCAGCACTCACCAACTTCAAATGCATGCAGAGTGACAACTGCATCGCTGCATTAAGTTGTGGTGGCTGTGACGAAGGCCTAGGCTGTTGGGTGCATGGTTACAGTCTAAGGCCTTTGGCCATGCACCCAACAGTCTAGGCCTTGAGCACACTGGCGGAGCATGCACGGATAGCGCTGGCACACCACCATCTTCTTCTAATGAAATGTACCACATGAAGCACTTCTCACTCCAGCCCCTTTCTCTGCCGCATTGTTCTCCGATTCTACATGCCGCTGTCATGGAGCACGTTTGACACACATACCGTCACCGCACACTGCGTTGCAATCAACATTTTGACCACGCAGCAAACAGGGATATGGGACACCAGAGTGGAGCCAGATATGACTAATCTTACTGTGCACACTGCTACGTACAAGAGGTGCACCCATGCACACAATGGCTTAGAGCCTTGCCACACATCACAACACTGTCCTCCCATACACCATGGCAGCATTTCCCAAAATATTTGACGCACGGCACGCTTCCCTCCAGCCAACCACCAGCCACGTCCAATGTTCGCCGACAGCATGGCATAATGCAGACCAATGAGATAGCGGACCAGATATCACTCATTTTTTGGGACGTACATTTCCGTACTTTGCAACAAAAGTACTGATCAGATTTCCACCAAACACACAAAAGCACACTTTCTGACCCAAGCCCCCGCTCCTGCCGCAAATTTGGAGTAAATCCAAGCAGCCATTCGGGCTGTAGCTATTCTCAAATTTCAGAGCCTGCCATATACTATTTTGCAAAGTTTGGTGAGACTGTGTGATTTATATTCAGTGAAAAAACTTGGTTAAAGGGACGTTATGGTCACAGGTAAAACCGAAAAACCCCTGAAATTTGCCAATTATGATAAGCTACGCAACAATAACTCGCGCCACTACCGTGCACTGCTAAGACTAACACCCAGGACATCAAAGATGACATCACAAATGTCATTGTTGACATCACATGTGCATTTAGTTTTCGTGCACAGCCTCCACAAGGGATTGTCATCATAATGTTGGAAGAACAGTATCAGAGATCATTGAAGAACTATCATATGCCAAATAGTTCATTAAGCAAAGCATTGTTATAAATACCTTTGTATTACTGAGTTGTTTTAGTACATGAACAAACTCATAAAGAAACGTAGGCATTATCTGCAGCATGCACCATAGAGGTGTAATATTCAAAATCTTCCCATGTTGGATAGTAAAATGATAAAAGCGTTCATTTCAGATTTTTGCATATTGTGAAACATAAGTACCTACCAATGCTTCACTTACTGCACAATTGTACTACTACACACAAAACATAAAGAGACCACAATACATACAAATAGAAGCATATACAGGGAAAGTAAAGTAAGCAAAAAAACTGCGGTGTTACCAGAAAGTGTGCATAACCTAACTAATTAACTTCATGCACAGAAAAGATTCTTGTATTTCAGGATTCCTTCTTCTCCTATGTATATATATCTATCACTGAATTTCATAGGTTTTAAGTAGCGCAATTTAACCATAACGACCCTTTAACAAAGTTTTTTAACTGAATTTCATAGGTTTTTTGGAGCGCAACTTAACCATAACATTCTCTTAAAAAAGATTTTTTTCACTAAATATAGATATAGATAGCAAGAATTTGATAGGTTTTTAGTAGTGATCCCTTAGTTTATATACTTGTAACATAGAACATACTAAACCCCCTGTCCCACCCTAGTGGTTCTGATGTCAGCGGATCGTGCGCATGTCCGCGGATGGACTCGGTCAACATCAACACTATCCAAAAACTCAGGGGGTATTTTACATAGTTGTATCATGCAATAAAAACATTGAACATTTTCAAAGAGCAGCATATAAATAAATCACATTCAAAAATAAATAAGAAGTGCAAACTGTATATGTAAGACACCAACAGTCCAATTAATAGCATATGGAACATAATAGAACATACCAACAAAATAAATAACATATGCCTCCAGTAGAATCACCTCACAGAAACTGCACAGCAAAAATCAACAGGACACCTACAAAGCAGTAACAGCAAAACAAAAAAAACTGGTAAGTACACTACATTAATTCCTATATTTATAAACTTTCTGTAGTAGGGTACACTGAAAAATAATTTTCTTTTTTTTACACAGAAATGTCCAGTACTTTGGAATGGCTAGAAGAAAAATTTCCACAGGACGAAATGAGTGAAAACAGTGATACTAATCGTAGACACTAGACTTCTATATATAAACCAATTAATAACCATTACTTTATGTGTACTTAACACATTTTTTTAACAGACCATACAGACATTAAAAATAATACAGAAACAGAGACGTTAGAAAATCATCTGCAGCAAATAGAGCAAAAAATTGATCTATTAACGTCAAATTTCATTCTTTTAAAAAACTTTGTGGAGGACCATATAAAAGAAAAATATAAAAGAAAAAAATAAATATCACTGTCCCACATGTACCTGTACCCTTTCTCCATGTCCCAGCCAACCATCCCCAAAAACTCCCCAGTGAAAAAACATTATGATGAGACGTCAATCCCTTCCTCACCTACCATCCATCATGTACAAAACCCTAATTCACCGGTATTTGTATCAGTTTCTGCTTCCCCCTCTCTTTCATAATTTTTATACTTTAATGCAATAATAAAATATTAAGTGTGTTGTTACTATATTCCTCTGTGTCTTATTTTTTTTAAAAAGGCAGTTAGGGTGTTTGCGACCAGCACGGGTGTCAGGGATGTCCGCAACTAACCAAAATGGGGGTGTCCTAAGGACACTATACCTGTCCACACTGTTCGCAATCAAATTGGAGGTGTCCGCAGGACACTAAATCCATTCGCATGTGCGTAACTATTCAAAATAAGGTGTCCTAAGAACATACCCCATGTGTGCATTGTCTTCAACCAGAATGAATATGTCAGTAGAACACATAGACGGTCTGCCTGTGCTCAAAGTTGTGACGCACATTTAATTTGTTGGGGGACCTGAACACTGTCCGTAGAACACCCGCGCGCATGCGTATTACACCCTTGGGTCCTACGAACATTGCGCCTGTATGTAACTGTCCGCTGTATGTGTGTCACACTTTTAATTAGTTCGGGGAATCAAACACTGTCCATAGAACACCAAAGCGCATGCTTACACCCGACCCTGCACATTTGGTGTCTTACGGACTCCTGTCACATTCACGAGTGTGTCAGTGATGTCATCATTTGACCGCACCCATGCTAAGAATCGGTCCTTGTTTGTGAACACAGTCTGGGCCCCGGACACTTAAAAAGTGCATTTTTGAGCAATCCAAGGTATTTTCCTGTTAAAGTTCACCCTTGCACATGTCCCAGACCATGTCCGTAGCAATCAGCATACTTTTTGGAACTTTTTGAGCCCTTTTTGGTGTTCGAAGTTATCGCGGACAGCGCGGGTGTCCTGCCCCTGCTGCCTCAACATCAGCACCACCCCCAACCCCTCCACCACCACCGCCTCCCCAAGGGCCATACGTGATGCTGTAGACCCTTACCTTTTGAGGGTCACAGTATTGTGTATGTACTGCGATGCAGCACTCTGCAGGGAGAGACCCTTTGAAGTGCTTTCGAGGCTGCGGTCCAGTTGCATGAGGACTGCCAACCACCTGATTAAGGCCCACCCTACATCTCCCTCTCTCCACCTGCCCTTTCTTATCCCCGTGGTTGGTGTCCCTTCCTTACCCTCTCTTCCCCTTCCTTTCCTTATGTGTCATGTCTGAAAACCAAAAAAAAATAAAAAACAACAAAAACCAAAAAAAAGGCTCTTTTCAGAGCACGCCTTTCACAGTTCAAAAATAGAAGTGCCAATAAATGCTGCAGGGCCCTGTGCTTTTTTAGAAGTTAGCGGACAGTCTGCGAACATTTACATTTTTTAGGGTGCTGCCCTATGAAAACCATTGCACTATTCTCCAGGAGGAAGTGGTAGCTCTGAAAAGAGCCTTTTGGTGGTGTTTTTTTTGTGTTTTCGAAAACTTCAAATAGTCAACAACTATTGGAAAAAGGATTGCTGTAATTTCAAAAAGGGTTGCAATGCATTTTGTATATTTCGCAGAAAAATCTGATTGCCAGCATAAGTAAGATGTACTCTATCTCTGTGAAAAATGTGTGCACTACGAAACATAATATTTTCATTGTGAAAAGAGGACATGCCAACATCTCTCAAAAGGCACACACAGCCTCGTTGACATTGCACCTCGCTTTCTCCATTGTGGACCAAATGAAGAAGAATGCAGCCACATTTGACTCTGCGTAATACGGGAAAAAATTATTCGGGAGTTTGGAAACATGCCCATGACTTCCCCAAGTCCTTCTTTCATTGCAAATTGCAAAGAGATTCCAGAGACATGTCCTAAACTGTTCTCTCCATAATGAATAATAATAATGTCTGGATGACGCTGTGTCACCAAAGTAGCACAAAGAGGTACCAAATCCAGCAACTTCATTCCACGCACTCCTTGCAGTGCACTTCCACATGAGGGAATCCAAGATGTGCAGCCACTCCACAGCATTCTGCATGCACCTCCCAAAATCCAGAAAATCTGCCTTCTGAAAGACACAGCCATAGCTATCTGATCTCCTCTCAGGAAAAGGGCTTTCTGACAAAGTCTCTCCTTACACATCACACCCAGTAAACCTTATTGACCAATCCCTTGCCCTGCTAAGTCTCATTTGCATGCCTCTCAGCCTCAAAATCCCTGTATGTAATACGCGCTGTCCGTGGACAAATTGTAAAATGTGACAGCGGGGAATTAAAATTTAAATAGTGTGCCCCATTTCCCTTTTGAGGTTGCCTCTGAAAAGAGCCTTTTTCTTTAGTTTGTTTTAAGATTATTTAGAAACACCTTTTATTTTGTACTTTTTTGTTCTTGTTTTCCTCCAAATATCATCACATTAGCTTCTCCAAAGCAATCCTTATATTCCAAAACAGCTTGGGATTTCCCATGAATGATACAGACATGCCATCTGCTTTAAAGTAAACAACATTACCAGATTCAATGTTGTCATTATTGCAAAAAAACACCTCAGCTCTAATTATGAAAGCAAACATGCCTTGGTTAACTAAACACCTAGCAACATTTTGCTGAGGACATCATCAAAACTATTGTCCAATACTACCCTAGGTAACAAAGCAGAAAAATCACTTTGGCATTTGGAAGGACTTTCATGACTGCCTGAACCAAGTTTTGCAGATCTTGCATCCAAGTAGGGGCACAGACATAGCCCAAATGCACAGCACCACAGTGCAGGACAACTAAATCTGGACTATTGAACCTAGCCATATCCTGACAAACTTCCAGCTCTCCCTGCAAATTAAAACCAGGCACAGTGCACCACACCAACTCCACTCCTTTTGTATCAAAATTGCTAGCCACATTCCTAGATTTAGCATACTTCTCCAAACCATTCACAAATGTATCTCCAACCACCAACACCCTGACATTCTCCACCTCTGCCATCTTCACTACACACAGCATCTCTCAATACAAAGCAGAACCTCCACAACTGATTGGCTAATCCCCAAAATACACTCCCATTTCATGCTCAGAAGCCCCGGATGTGGCACTTCATGTCCATGAACACCCGTGCAGTCCACGGAGCGCGTAAAACTGGAGCAGCCCTTCTACCCTTTCCACTTCACTCTCTGCACCATTCCCTCATTGGCTACCGTTAAACAGTCACACAACCACCCGGTGATCACTGTGAGTACAATTGTGCTGTGATTACAAAGCACCTACAGCAACACCTACTGTTAAACTCTACAATATTTCTGCTTGCAGATTCATGCATATCCACATGCATATGAATAGTTTCTGTGCATGTACAGCTCTTGTATAAATGCATATAAACAGTGTAGTAAATCAACACATATAACATCTCCCCCTTCCCTTCAGTCTACAATGCAAGAACCAGACCCTTCATTGCAACCCTTACTTTATTTCATACTCTCCCATCTCCAAGTACCTCAGGATCACCCAGTAGTTTGCTAATCACCTGCACTCTGGTAAACTTGCTTTGACCCTTTGCCACTTTTCCAGGTTTTCTTATTTGAACCTTCTCCCCTAGACCTATCATGGAGAGCATTAAGCTTATGAACCCATCAAATCCTTCTGCTTTATTTCCCACACCTTCACAAATGCATACATTGCGTGCTTTTCCCCACAGTTCCAGCCATTTACCCTATGTAAATAGCAAGGAAAGCATATGGTTATATCTCCTATCTCCTAACATCCAATAACACTACCTTAAAAAGCCAAGTGTGCTCTGTGTGCTTACTATTGTAATCATTTCTAAGGCAGGATCAACTGACAGATTCTAAGTAAAATATAGAGAATGCAAATAGACAAAGGAAACTGCATCTACATGCTATTCACAGTTATCAGAAAGCACTGCTACTGCAAAAACAAACAAATTCATGTCTTCATTAACAACAGTGCTATTAACACACATATTTACTAACTTATTTCTTTCACAATTGCAGTGAAGACCACTCTCCTGAAAACCAGCAGTGGCTAAAGCACAAACCAGAACTCAGAAGAAACCTACTCTTTCCATCCAAAAAAGTAAGTGCAATAATGCCATAATGGTCTAATAGTTACTCAAACACTATAGAATTCTAGTATTATAGAACAAACAATTGTATTAACCCTGCAGCATTAGATTCAGTATTACTGCTTGCCCCTCAGCAGGTACACACTTTGTATTGTCATCTGAACACCAGTATAGTAACACACAAATATGAGAATAGCCTTCCCAACCTGAAGTAAGAACCCATTGCACAATCACACACCTCTACATCCATGCTTACCACCATACTCAGACACTCATACACAAAGCACACATACACTGCATAACATCCCAACCCACACTTTCTTTTTTCTCCAAAAGACCCCAAAGAATGCCTACAAAAAAGCAACTCTGTAGAAAGCAAAACAGAAGTAGACAAATCAAAATAAAAGTGTCCAAAATAAGTATCCACCTCTAGCAGAATTTGTACAAAAAGTTCAAACAAAACACCTAATACAGTCACTAAGTGAACCAAAATCAGCTTGCAGTAAAGAAACGTTGCCTCCTCTTTCAAAATGTAAAACAAAACAGAAAGCTACCACTAGTGCTAACACTGCACATGTAAATCTCGATGTAGCCATAAGTATGCACACCAAAAACATTAGTTTACAAAAAATGTTCTGCACAGAGTCCTTCAGAACCTTAAAAAAAACAGGAGAGAAATCACGCACAACCCTTAAAACCTACTGTAGAAAATTAATCTTAGAAGCTCTCATAGACAGTGCAATCCTTCTCAAAAAGAAATTATTTATTTTACTTTTAAACAGAATGAAACCACTAACAAAACTAAATACTAAACTACAAAAATGACTTGTCAATAAGCGGAATATCAACAAAGATAGCTTCACAAACATCTGTGGAGGTAAATGGAGTCACATCACCAGCACAGAACCATATTTCAATGAAGAAGAATACAAACAAAAGCAAAGAAACCCAATTGCCATACATAGCAGTGGACGAGAATATGAAAAACTTAACAATAAAATTATGGAACAAGAAACGCTGCTCACAAAATATCCCGAGAAAACTTAGTATCAACTCTCCATTCCACTGAACCAAAGCATCCAGTCTACAAATGGCTGTGCACATCAATGTCTTAGGCCAGTTCCTCAATCAGTATGTGGAAGGCAAACACAAATTTAAAATAAAACTATTACAAAGTATGGACTCCTGTCCAGTGCGCAAATACACAGGACAACAAGGACAATTATTAGTCTGCATTTCTGTCCTATTTGCAAAAGCACCTTCCACCATATTAAAATGATATCATCACACCATTCAACTATAATAAATCTGGTTAATAAACTCTACTATGCCAGAAGTCCTGCTTTAGCACTAGCCAATTTAAATAACAATCTTCTACATGGTACAGCCAAAGAACTACTCGAAGGAATAGAGCATATCCAGAGAAAATATTTTGGAAGTGAAAGACACTTACAACAGACTAGGAACAACTTTACAGATGGCAACCTTCTACTGCACGCATACGAAAAAGAAATACTAAAGTTTACAAGTAGATCTGTTGAAGTACCAAACCATGTGTGTGTGTGTTGCCCCAGGACAATCCCCATGGGCCTGCACCATTTTGATGTTTTGGTACTCTATGGGCCTCATTACGAGTCGGCTGTGCCGGAATCCGGTGATTCCGTGACGACGGTTACTCCACTTCCACGACCACAAGTTTGCGGAAATAAGGGCCGATTACGGCACTTGGGTCGCGCGCAACACACCGAGGCGGAAACGGAGTCACCGCCGTCATCTAAACACCCACGCACATCGACTTTACACCACAGAAAACGGTGCTAAACCCGTGTCCGCCCCCGCCGACACGGAAACACTGGAAGTGGAAACACCAACACCGGAAGCGGAAACAGCATGACCGCGGGAAAAAAACGGAAACAGAGAGGCGGCCATTATACAAAGCACAATCCACTGACATCCTCAGACACCACAGGTCAGATTACCTCCCTGAGACTGACAACTCATCGAATGGCATCCAGGATACCAGCACGCAGACAGCGAAATCTGCGCTTTAGTGAGGCTGAGCTCACAGTTCTGGTGGACCACATTGTTGAGCATGCAGAAATGCTCTTTACTGCAGACCATCGGTGCGCTATTCAGCAACGGCGCAAGGAGGTGTGGGCGGAGGCAGCACGCAAGTGCACAGCGGTCGGTGTGACCACACGCTCTGTGAAGGACTGCCATAAGTGGTGGGATGACCTCAGGTTGCAACCGTGGGAGGAGCGCTGCAGCAGTGTCATGCACCTCGAAGGCATCCACGGCATAAGAGAGGCAGAGGCAGGAGTGAGCCCACCTGCACATGCTGGTAAGTGCACATAGCACAAAGCCATAAGTGTTATGAATGCACACAATACATAACTGTTTCAACAATCAAAAGTGTCCTGTGTAAGGAAAAACATAGAAACGAAGTTCTCTCACCTGGGGGTTTGGAGCAGAATAGCAGCTTTGGATGTAGGAAACAAAGCTACCCAGATGGAGATGTTCTAGCTTCAGATGACAATTAGAATTCCCCTCTAGAATCACCCAAAGACCCGGCACAAAGGCCCGGGCAAGGGGAGGTTCCCACGGAAACCCTCCTGGGGAATAAAACCCTGTGGAGCTGCTAGTGAGCGTAGACTCCTGGAGACGTCCCGTGGAGGTAGATTACGCTATCCCGGGTGTATGGTGATGAATAGGCGTGTCTTTAAAGGATAGAATCTAGGGCAGAAGAATCAGATTGGCTAAAGGAAAATAGCGAAACAAAGTGATTAGAAATGATTCTGCCTAGTACTGGAACAGACACTTCTAGAAACGGAACCCTTACCAAGAGATCTGATTGCAGAAAGACTTAGAAATGAGAGTAACCGACCATCCGGTATGATCTGAAAGACTGGATACACTGGAAGGTGTAGAACAAGGGAAAAATTATGAACAACACACTCAAGAGTAATTGGAAACAACCTAACCTCCAAGAGGGGAATAGAGAAAAATAGTTACACTGAATAAACAGAGACCCCTTCTAGCTTGATGAGTGACTGCGGTTCAGAAGGAATGAGCGTACAGTATGTTGTGTCTGAGAGAAGAAGACAAACTGTAAGTCCGCAGGTCAAGAAACAACAATTCTTATTAATGTTTCAGAAGAAAAGGGTGCCTACCAAAGGAAACCCTAGTTACCAACACCGGTCGAAGGCAGATGTTGGGAACAAATTCTCTCAAGGCGAGTGGCTTGGGCGGCTCTGAAAGAACCCCAGAACGGGAAGGCAACGAAGCGTCCTAAAGTAAACACATATAAACACAACAAAGATCAATTAGTTTCAAATGAAAAGTGGCAATAAGAATATATGCCCCAAAGGTAAGTCTGAGTAGAAAGAGGAACAGAATTCCCTGACACGGACTCACGTAGCGTTCGCAAGCTCCTTGGAGAGTAGCAACGTGTCCTTGTCTGGGAGAAGCAGACAGATAAGCTGTCAGCGCGTTGGCCTGGAAACGTTGCAAGGCATTCTGGGGCGCGGCAACTAGACTGCTGCACATACTGCAGTGGACTGCAGGAGCCGCCATGTTGGGTTTAGGCATCGCGTTAGGATTAACGCTGATAGTCGTGACAATAAATGTGAATGGGTGTGACCCAATGGACCCACTCACAATGCCCCCTCACCCCCAACAGGGCAGGAGTGACCCAATGGAGCCACTCACAATGTCCCCCCCCAACAGGGCAAGAGTGACCCAATGGACCCACTCACAATGCCCCCCCCCAACAGGGCAGGAGTGACCCAATGGACCCACTCACAATGCCCCCCCCCAACAGGTCAGGAGTGACCCAATGGACCCACTCACAATGCCCCCCCCAACAGGGCAGGAGTGACCCAATGGACCCACTCACAATGCCCCCCCAACAGGGCAGGAGTGACCCAATGGACCCACTGACTGGCCAGATGACAAGTAACACATCTCCAAAGCATGAACCCTGGAAATGCACACAGTGCCTGCCTGACTGAAAGCAGACACACACACACCTGAGTGCATCAATAGTCACAAGTGTGTACATGCAAGTGGTCATGGATTATCATGTCGGATGCATGTGATGGACATATCTATTAACATCACACAACTAACAGCATGCCCTCTGTATCCCCACAGTTGAGACAAGTGACAGCAACGGCCAAGAGGCAACGTAGCGGCCACCTGCACGCGCCGAACTCAGCACTTCTGCACAGGAGGATGATGCTAGCTCGTCCAGCACACAAGGACTGGCTGCATCAGGCACACCGGCTACATCAGGCACACCAGCTACATCAGGCACACCGGCTACATCAGGCACACCAGCATACACCACTATCCCCATGCAGGCACCCACCCTATCCCCGGATGATGATTCGCAGCCCATCTGCACAGCTGAGGAGGCTGCATCAAGTGATGGAAGTGGCCCGGCCATGCAGGCCGAAGCAGTACAACAGGGTGAGGGGGACAACCTGGATGAGGTGTCACCCATCTATGGCCTACAGTTCAGCCCCCAAGAACTGCACAGCCCCATGCGCTCCCCAACTCCCTCCATGGGTGAGCTCAGTACACGCTTGCAGCACTTTGAGCAACAACAGGCCATCCTGACGCAGCTGGTGGAAAGTCAGCTGGAGGAGGCCAGGCTGCAGCATGAGGAGGCCATGAATAAGCGGGAGGAGGCCAGGCTGCAGCGTGAGAGCAATCCTACGTCGGTGCGGCGGCTCTCCAGGTTGATTGGACGATTTGCGGCCACCATTGTCACCCTGGCATGCCATGTCAGGGAAGGGAACAGTGTGCAATCCAGCATTGCTCAGTCAATGTTGGTAGCCCAGCAGGTGTTTCAAGGGCGCTTGCCACAGTCACACCGACAGTCACCTCAGCCAGCACTGCCCCATCCAGCTCTGCCACTGCCAGGACACGGAGGCGTTCTAGTCGGGTGACTGGAGCCGCCAGCAAGGACACAGCACCGCATAAGCGCACCCGCAAATAGTGGCATGTGGGGATGCCAGTCAACATGACATTTGGGGACACCAAGGGTGTAGGGGGGTGGGTACGTTTGGGTGGAGGAGGAGGTCCATTAGGGTGTTAGTTGTTTGGGGCCTGGTTGGGGGTGTGTACATTTGGGTGGTGGGTGGGCACGGGTGTACAGCTTACCTACCCAATGCACTTTCTTACCTGGTTTATCGAAAATACAACACCTTTGAAAAGTACCATAGTGAGTGGACATCCGTCATTTCATATGCAGTACAATTAAATGGTATTTCCGGTCCCAAATTTGTATTGTCCCTACGGGTCGGCCATGCGCTTCTAAACATTAATCGGTCGATCGCAGTAAAATTCACCACGGACCCAACCCGACCCCTCGTCCACTAAACAAACGATAAATCTCACTTTTACATGAATAGACAATTATCTCCATATTTATGGTTCTCTAGGGCTGCAAAGACCGTGGACAATATACAAAGATGGAGTGTAGAATTCAAGTTCTCAGGGATGGCTTTACACAGAATGTTGCAAAGAAAGAATGTATGCACGTTCAGAGTGAAGGTCAGCTGCTTCGATTTATTGCTCGCGGGCTGGACTGGCCCACGACTCGCAGTATAAGGTTCTATTGTTTTTTACCTTGACAGACAGGCACCATGCCTAAAGACTTATTTTGAAGGAGGGGTGCAATATCGTAAGAGATGATACGGATGAAATTTCAGAAACAAGACCGATTTTCATGTTTTTTCACTATAAGAAAGATCGTTGGCACAGACGGAGTGGTATTTAGGGACTGCATTACGCCTAGACAATGGAAAATGCAAATCTAATGTAAGTAACCCTTTAGATGATTTTATCCCGGAATATATTAACAATAGCGTAGCATTAAAGGCCGGTTAAATTGGACTTGTTCGTTCAATGTGGCATTTTGTACTGCGCGCTATCAACGCCGATGTACTCACCTGGCGCTCAGGCGCCTCCGAAAAAGGCGGAGGAGAGGGGGTGGGTTAGTGGGAATAACGTAAAATACTCTGTTGCACTATCCTCGCTAGCAATAGTTTCAGGCCCAAAAAATGAAATGAATAATTTCAATGAAGATCGGCTGGAGAGACTAATTCATGTTTTTAACCCTTTAAGTGCCATGGGTATTTCTCCCCAGTGCCAGGGCCTTTTTTGGTGATTTTGGTATGTGGCCATTCAATGGCTTGTAACGTTTTTGTTACATGAGATATCTCGGACAAATTTGGTTCCTTTTTTTCCCACATGTAGGCGGTCGTAACACCACCCAGGAATCCCAGGTTGCTGTAGGGGGGTGAGAGAAAATAAGGAAAAAGTGTGAAAATTTAGGGTTTTTTCAAAAAATGCCAATAAAATGATGTACAAAGAAGCCTGTGTTTTTTTCCTTGTAAGAGCTAGGAACAAATGGTTTGCTGTGCTGAGTTCCCCAATGTCGTGGCTTTCAGGAACAGGTTGAGTGGAAATGGAAAAAAAAATATTTTTATGTGGTTATCAACCGTTTTGTGAGAGGTAGGCGATTTTTGCCATTTTTGCCAATTGGACATGCATGGACGGAATGGAAGAAGAGGGCAGGAAAGCCAAATTGGAGGACAGAAAGGCATATATTTCTGAAAAGTAGACAAAATTCCAAGTTTAGGAAGGGGTGATTTGCATAGGTCAGGCAACAACTAGGTAGGGGAAACTGCCATCGAATGGGGGAAAAGCGGGAAAATGACTGAAAAAAAAGGTATGTGTTGGACATTGTTGGCTTGGTACGGCAATGGCTTCGATGAATTTTCAGAAAAGCAATGCTCCGCTACATTCCCCCGACTCTTGCAGTTAGGAGAGCATACCATTTCTGTAGTGTTTTTACAAAACAAGCAATACCACAAGCCAAACACTGAGCCATGGTACACAGGAGTTTTACGCTCACGGCCTGACCAGACGCACTTAGCATGTGTAAATTGGGAAAACCAATGTGGTGAGGAACGGCAGCCATACATTTTTTGAAAGAACACAGGCAGACCTTTTCAAGGTTACAGACTTGTGCAGGTTACAAAAGTGTATGGTGGCTAAAGCAGCGACTAAATGTAGGTCACATTTGGGAAAAGAAAGGGTTGTGAGACAAAGGGCACCAGCATATGGGTCAAACCGTTATGAAAACCACACAAACACAACACATGGCCTACCGTCATGCGTTCCCACAGGAGTCCCGATGAAAACGGTACCTCACATGTGTGGGTGCACCTACCTGGCCGCCAAGGGGAAAGCCTAAAACACAAGTAACCCCAAGTCTGTTTTCAGAGGGAAATCTCAGACATTGTGCCGACCGGCACAACGTACAGATATGGGCCTCGGGTGTCCAAGACACCGAGGAAAACAGGGAACCCCATGCATTTCCGAAAAGAGGACACCTGTGGGAATCCGCAGAGGTATGATTTGCGCACATCGCCAAAGAATTTATTACCCAGACAGCCCCGCAAAGTCCAAAAAGTCGGGAAAAAAACGCATTTTCCGCACATTTTGCTTGAGGCACCCAT
The DNA here is from genome assembly GCF_040938575.1 of Ambystoma mexicanum. NCBI lineage: Eukaryota > Metazoa > Chordata > Amphibia > Caudata > Ambystomatidae > Ambystoma > Ambystoma mexicanum. Next base: position 22,216,733 of record NC_090924.1, read on the forward strand.
CAAAACACGCCCCCAACAACACATGGCCTACCGTCATGCGTTCCCACAGGAGTCCCGATGAAAACGGTACCTCACATGTGTGGGTGCACCTACCTGGCCGCCAAGGGGAAAGCCTAAAACACAAGTAACCCCAAGTCTGTTTTCAGAGGGAAATCTCAGACATTGTGCCGACCGGCACAACGTACAGATATGGGCCTCGGGTGTCCAAGACACCGAGGAAAACAGGGAACCCCATGCATTTCCGAAAAGAGGACACCTGTGGGAATCCGCAGAGGTATGATTTACGCACATCGCCAAAGAATTTATTACCCAGACAGCCCCGCAAAGTCCAAAAAGTCGGGAAAAAAACGCTTTTTCCGCACATTTCGCTCGATGCACCCATCGAAACACGCCCCCAACAACACATGGCCTAACGTCCCGTGTTCCCACAGGTGTCCCTATGAAAACAGTACCTCACATGCGTGGTGCACCTACCTGTCTGGCAAGGGGAAAGCCTAAAACACAAGTAACCCCAAGTCTGTTTTCAGAGCGAAATCTCAGACATTCTGCCGACCGGCACAACGTACAGATATGGGCCTCGGGTGTCCAAGCCACCAAGGAAAACAGGGAACCCCATGCATTTCCGAAAAGAGGACACCCGTGGGAATCCGCAGAGGTATGATTTGCGCACATCCCCCCAGAATTTTTTACCCAGACACCCCTGCAAAGTCTGAAATTTGGGGAAAAAAACGCATTTTCCGCACATTTCGCTCGACGCACCCATCGAAACACGCCCCCAACAACACATGGCCTACCGTCACGCGTTCCCACAGGTGTCCCAATGAAAACGGTACCTCACATGTGTGGGTGCACCTACCTGGCCGCCAAGGGGAGAGCCTAAAACACAAGTAACCCCAAGTCTGTTTTCAGAGGGAAATCTCAGACATTCTGCTGACCGGCACAACGTACAGATATGGGCCTCGGGTGTCCAAGCCACCAAGGAAAACGGGGAACCCCATGCATTTTTGAAAATAGGACACCCGTGGGAATCCGCAGATGTATGATGTGCGCACATCGCCCCAGAGAATTTTTTACCCAGACACCACCGCAAAGTCCAAAATTTGGGGAAAAAAACGCATTTTCCGCACATTTCGCTTGACACACCCATCGAAACACGCCCCCAACAACACATGGCCTACCGTCACGCGTTCCCACAGGTGTCCCGATGAAAACGTTACCTCACATGTGTGGGTGCACCTACCTGGCTGCCAAGGAGAAAGCCTAAAACATAAGTAACCCCAAGTCTGTTTTCAGAGGGAAATCTCAGACATTCTGCCGACCGGCACAACGTACAGATATGGGCCTCGGGTGTCCAAGCCACAGAGGAAATCAGGGAACCCCATGCATTTCCGAAAAGAGGACACCCGTGGGAATCCGCAGAGGTATGATTTGCGCACATCGGCCCAGATTTTATTACCCAGACACCCCTGCAAAGTCCGAAATTCGGGGAAAGAAACGCATTTTCCGCACATTTCGCTCGACGCACCCATCGAAACACGCCCCAACAACACATGGCCTACCGTCACGTGTTCCCACAGATGTCCCGATGAAAACGGTACCTCACATGTGTGGGTGCACCTACCTGGCCGCCAAGGGGAAAGCCTAAAACACAAATAACCCCAAGCCTGTTTTCAGAGGGAAATCTCAGACATTCTGCCGACCGGCACAACGTACAAATATGGGCCTCGGGTGTCCAAGCCACCAAGGAAAAGAGGGAACCCCATGCATTTCCGAAAAGAGGACACCCGTGGGAATCCGCAGAGGTATGATTTGCGCACATCGCCCCAGAATTTTTTACCCAGACAGCCCTGCAAAGTCCGAAATTTGGGGAAAAAAACGCATTTTCCGCACATTTTGCTTGACGCACCCATCGAAACACGCCCCCAACAACACATGGCCTACCGTCACGCTTTCCCAAAGGAGTCCCGATGAAAACGGTACCCCACATGCGTGGTGCACCTACCTGGCCGCCAAGGGGAAAGCCTAAAACACAAGTAACCCCAAGTCTGTTTTCAGAGGGAAATCTCAGACATTCTGCTGACCGGCACAACGTACAGATATGGGCCTCGGGTGTCCAAGCCACCGAGGAAAACAGGGAAACCCATGCATTTCCGAAAAGAGGACACCCGTGGGAATCCGCAGAGGTATGATTTGCGCACATCGCCCCAGAATTTATTACCCAGACAGCCCCGCAAAGTCCAAAAAGTCGGGCAAAAAACGCTTTTTCCGCACATTTCGCTCGACGCACCCATCGAAACACGCCCCCAACAACACATGGCCTACCGTCCCGTGTTCCCACAGGTGTCCCGATGAAAACGGTACCTCACATGCGTGGTGCACCTACCTGGCTGGCAAGGGGAAAGCCTAAAACACAAGTAACCCCAAGTCTGTTTTCAGAGCGAAATCTCAGACATTCTGCCGACCGGCACAACGTACAGATATGGGCCTCGGGTGTCCAAGCCACCGAGGAAAACAGGGAACCCCATGCATTTCCGAAAAGAGGACACCCGTGGGAATCCGCAGTGGTATGATTTGTGCACATCGCCCCAGAATGTATTACCCAGACAGCCCTGCAAAATCCGAAATGTGGGGAAAAAAATGCTATTTCCGCACATTTCGCTCGACGCACCCATCGAAACACGCCCCCAACAACACATGGACTACCGTCACGCGTTCCCACAGGTGTCCCGATGAAAACGGTACCTCACATGTGTGGGTGCACCTACCTGGCTGGCAAGGAGCAAGCCGAAAACGCAAGCAACCCACAGCCTGTTTGCAGAGGGGAATCTCAGCCATTCTGCCGATCGGCACAACGTACAGATATGGGCTTCGGGTGTCCAAGCCACCGAGGAAAACAGGGAACCCCATGCATTTCCAAAAAGAGGACACCCGTGGGAATCCGCCGAGGTATGATCTGCGCACATTGCCCCAGAATTTATTACCCAGACAGCCCCGCAAAGTCCGAAATGTGGGGAAAAAAACGCTTTTTCCGCACATTTTGCTCGACGCACCCATCGAAACACGCCCCCAACAACACATGGCCTACCGTCACGCGTTCCCACAGGTGTCCCAATGAAAACTGTACCTCACATGTGTGGGTGCACCTACCTGGCCGCCAAGGGGAAAGCCTAAAACACAAGTAACCCCAAGTCTGTTTTCAGAGGGAAATCTCAGACATTCTGCCAACCGGCACAACGTACAGATATGGGCCTCGGGTGTCCAAGCCACCGAGGAAAACAGGAAACCCCATGCATTTCCAAAAAGAGGACACCCGTGGGAATCCGCAGAGGTATGATTTGCGCACAACGCCCCAGAATTTATTACCCAGACACCCCCGCAAAGTCCGAAATGTGGGGAAAAAAACACCTTTTCCGCACATTTCGCTCGACGCACCCATCGAAACACGCCCCCAACAACACATGGCCTACCGTCACGCGTTCCCACAGGTGTCCCGATGAAAACGGTACCTCACATGTGTGGGTGCACCTACCTGGCCGCCAAGGGGAAAGCCTAAAACACAAGTAACCCCAAGTCTGTTTTCAGAGGGAAATCTCAGACATTCTGCCGACCGGCACAACGTACAGATATGGGCCTCGGGTGTCCAAGCCACCAAGGAAAACGGGGAACCCCATGCATTTTCGAAAAGAGGACACCCGTGGGAATCCGCAGAGGTATGATTTGCGCACATCGCCCCAGAATTTAATTACCCAGACACCCTCGCAAAGTCCGAAATTTGGGGAACAAAACGCATTTTCCGCACATTTTGCTTGACGCACCCATCGAAACACGCCCCCAACAACACATGGCCTACCGTCACGCGTTCCCACAGGTGTCCCGATGAAAACGGTACCTCACATGTGTGGGTGCACCTACCTGGCTGCCAAGGGGAAAGCCTAAAACACTAGTAACCCCAAGTCTGTTTTCAGAGGGAAATCTCAGACATTCTGCCGACCGGCACAACGTACAGATATGGGCCTCGGGTGTCCAAGTCACCGAGGAAAACAGGGAACCCCATGCATTTCCGAAAAGAGGACACCCGTGGGAATCTGCAGAGGTATGATTTGCGCACATAGGCCCAGATTTTATTACCCAGACACCCCTGCAAAGTCTGAAATTTGGGGAAAAAAACACATTTTCCGCACATTTCGCTCGACGCACCCATCGAAACACGCCCCCAACAACACATGGCCTACCGTCACGCGTTCCCACAGGTGTCCCGATGAAAATGGTACCTCACATGTGTGGGTGCACCTACCTGGCCGCCAAGGGGAAAGCCGAAAACGCAAGCAACCCCCAGTCTGTTTTCAGAGGGAAATCTCAGACATTCTGCCGACCGGCACAACGTACAGATATGGGCCTCGGGTGTCCAAGCCACCAAGGAAAACAGGGAACCCAATGCATTTCCGAAAAGAGGACACCTGTGGGAATCCGCAGAGGTATGATTTGCGCACATTGCCCCAGAATTTATTACCCAGACAGCCCCGCAAAGTCCGAAATTTGGGGAAAAAAACGCATTTTCCGCACATTTCGCTTGACGCACCCATCGAAACACGCCCCCAAGAACACATGGCCTACCGTCACGGGTTCCCACAGGAGTCCCGATGAAAACGGTACCTCACATGTGTCGGTGCACCTACCTGGCCGCCAAGGGGAAAGCCTAAAACTCAAGTAACCCCAAGTCTGTTTTCAAAGGGAAATCTCAGACATTCTGCCGACCGGCACAACGTACAGATATGGGCCTCGGGTGTCCAAGCCACCGAGGAAAACAGGGAACCCCATGCATTTCCGAAAAGAAGACACCCGTGGGAATCCGCAGAGGTATGATTTGCGCACATCGCCCCAGAATTTATTACCCAGACAGCCCCGCAAAGTCCAAAAAGTCGGGAAAAAACGCTTTTTCCGCACATTTTGCTCGACGCACCCATCGAAACACACCCCCAACAACACATGGCCTACAGTTCCGCGTTCCCACAGGTGTCCCGATGAAAAAGGTACCTCACATGCGTGGGTGCACCTACCTGGCTGGCAAGGGGCAAGCCGAAAACGCAAGCAACCCCCAGTCTGTTTGCATAGGGGAATCTCAGCCATTCCTCCGACCGGCACAACATACAGATATGGGCCTCGGGTGTCCAAGCCACCAAGGAAAAGAGGGAACCCCATGCATTTCCGAAAAGAGGACACCTGTGGGAATCCGCAGAGGTATGATTTGCGCACATCGCCCCAGAATTTATTACCCAGACACCCCCGCAAAGTCCAAAATGTGGGGAAAAAAATGCATTTTCCAGACATTTCGCTCGGCGCACCCATTGAAACACGCCCCCAACAACACATGGCCTACCGTCACGCTTTCCCACAGGTGTCCCGATGAAAACGGTACCCCACATGTGTGGGTGCACCTACCTGGCCGCCAAGGGGAAAGCCTAAAACACAAGTAACCCCAAGTCTGTTTTCAGAGCGAAATCTCAGACATTCTGCCGACCGGCACAACGTACAGATATGTGCCTCGGGTGTCCAAGCCATCGTGGAAAACAGGGAACCCCATGCATTTCCGAAAAGAGGACACCTGTGGGAATCCGCAGAGGTATCATTTGCGCACATTGCCCCAGAATTTATTACCCAGACAGCCCCGCAAAGTCCGAAATTTGGGGAAAAAAACGCATTTTCCGCACATTTCGCTTGACGCACCCATCGAAACACGCCCCCAAGAACACATGGCCTACCGTCACGCGTTCCCACAGGAGTCCCGATGAAAACGGTACCTCACATATGTGGGTGCACCTACCTGGCCGCCAAGTGGAAAGCCAAAAACACACGTAACTCCAAGTCTGTTTTCAGAGGGAAATCTCAGACATTCTGCTGACCGGCTCAACGTACAGATATGGGCCTCGGGTATCCAAGCCACCGAGGAAAACAGGGAACCCCATGCATTTCCGAAAAGAGGACACCCGTGGGAATCCGCAGAGGTATGATTTGCGCACATCGCCCCAGAATTTATTACCCAGACACCCCCGCAAAGTCCGAAATGTGGGGAAAAAAACACCTTTTCCGAACATTTCGCTCGACGCAATCATCGAAAGACGCCCCCAACAACACATGGCCTACCATCACGCGTTCCCACAGGTGTCCCGATGAAAACGGTACCTCACATGTGTGGGTGCACCTACCTGGCCGCCAAGGGGAAAGCCTAAAACACAAGTAACTCCAAGTCTGTTTTTAGAGGGAAATCTCAGACATTCTGCTGACCGGCTCAACGTACAGATACAGATAATTTATTACCCAGACACCCCTGCAAAGTCTGAAATGTTTCCTTGGTGGCTTGGACACCCGAGGCCCATATCTGTATGTTGTGCCGGTCGGCAGAATGGCTGAGATTCCCCTCTGCAAACAGAGGTTGCTTGCGTTTTCGGCTTGCCCCTTGCCAGCCAGGTAGGTGCACCCACGCATGTGAGGTACCGTTTTCATCGGGACACCTGTGGGAACACGGGACGGTAGGCCATGTGTTGTTGGGGGCGTGTTTCGATGGGTGCGCCGAGCTAAATGTGCGGAAAATGTGTTTTTTTCCCCACATTTCGGACTTTGCGGGGGTGTCTGGGTAATAAATTCTGGGGCGATGTGCGCAAATCATACCTCTGCGGATTCCCACGGGTGTCCTCTTTTCGTAAATGCATGGGGTTCCCTGTTTTCCTTGGTGGCTTGGACACCCGAGGCCCATATTTGTATGTTGTGCCGGTCGCCAGAATGGCTGAGTTTCCCCTCTGCAAACAGACTGGGGGTTGCTTGCGTTTTCGGCTTGCCCCTTGCCAGCCAGGTAGGTGCACCCACGCATGTGAGGTACCGTTTTCATCGGGACACCTGTGGGAACGCGGGACGGTAGGCCATGTGTTGTTGGGGGCGTGTTTCGATGGGTGAGCCGAGCTAAATGTGCGGAAAATGCGTTTTTTTCCCCACATTTCGGACTTTGCGGGGGTGCCTGGGTAATAAATTCTGGGGCGATGTGCGCAAATCATACCTCTGCCGATTTCCACGGGTGTCCTCTTTTCGGAAATGCATGGGGTTCCCTGTTTTCCTTGGAGGCTTGGACACCCGAGGCCCATATCTGTACGTTGTGCCGGTCGGCAGAATGGCTGTGATTCCCCTCTGCAAACAGGCTGGGGGTTGCTTGCGTTTTCGGCTTGCCCCTTGCCAGCCAGGTAGGTGCACCCACACATGTGAGGTACCATTTTCATTGGGACACCTGTGGGAACGCGTGACGGTAGGCCATGTGTTGTTGGGGGCGTGTTTCGATGGGTGCGTCGAGCGAAATGTGCGGAAAAGGTGTTTTTTTCCCCACATTTCGGAATTTGCGGGGGTGTCGGGGTAATAAATTCTGGGGCGATGTGCGCAAATCATACCTCTGCGGATTCCCACGGGTGTCCTCTTTTCAGAAATGCATGGGGTTCCCTGTTTTCCTCGGTGGCTTGGACACCCGAGGCCCATATCTGTACGTTGTGCCGGTCGGCAGAATGTCTGCGATTTCCCTCTGAAAACAGACTGGGGTTACTTGTGTTTTAGGCTTTCCCCTTGGCGGCCAGGTAGGTGCACCCACACATGTGAGGTACCGTTTTCATCGGGACACCTGTGGGATCCGCAGAGGTATGATTTGCGCACATCGCCCCAGATTTTATTACCCAGACAGCCCCGCAAAGTCCGAAATGTGGGGAAAAAAATGCTTTTTCCGCACATTTTGCTCGACGCACCCATCGAAACACGCCCCCAACAACACATGGCCTACCATCACGCGTTCCCACAGGTGTCCTGATGGAAACGGTACCTCACATGTGGGGGTGCACCTACCTGGCCGCCAAGGGGAAAGCCTAAAACACAAGTAACCCCAAGTCTGTTTTCAGAGGGAAATCTCAGACATTCTGCCGACTGGCACAACGTACAGATATGAGCCTAGGGTGTCAAAGCCACCGAGGAAAACAGGGAACCCCATGCATTTCCGAAAAGAGGACACCCGTGGGAATCCGCAGAGGTATGATTTGCGCACATCGCCCCAGAATTTATTACCCAGACACCCCCGCAAAGTCCGAAATGTGTGGAAAAAAACACCTTTTCCGCACATTTCGCTCGACGCACCCATCGAAACACGCCCCCAACAACACATGGCCTACCGTCACGCGTTCCCACAGGTGTCCCGATGAAAACGGTACCTCACATGTGTAGGTGCACCTACCTGGCCGCCAGGGGGAAAGCCTAAAACACAAGTAACTCCAAGTCTGTTATCAGAGGGAAATCTCAGACATTCTGCCGACCGGCACAACGTACATATATGGGCCTCGTGTGTCCAAGCCACCGAGGAAAACAGGGAACCCCATGCATTTCCGAAAAGAGGACACCCTTGGGAATCCGCAGAGGTATGATTTGCGCACATCGCCCCAGAATGTATTACCCAGACACCCCCGCAAAGTCCGAAATGTGGGGAAAAAAAGACCTTTTCCGCACATTTCGCTCGACGCACCCATCGAAACACGCCCCCAACAACACATGGCCTACCGTCACGTGTTCCCACAGGTGTCCCGATGAAAACGGTACCTCACATATGTGGGTGCACCTACCTGGCCGCCAAGCGGAAAGCCTAAAACACAAGTAACTCCAAGTCTGTTTTCAGAGGGAAATCTCAGACATTCTGCTGACCGGCTCAACGTACAGATATGGGCCTCGGGTGTCCAAGCCACCAAGGAAAACAGGGAACCCCATGCATTTCCGAAAAGAGGACACCCGTGGGAATCCGCAGAGGTATGATTTGCGCACATCGCCCCAGAATTTATTACCCAGACACCCCCGCAAAGTCTGAAATGTGGGGAAAAAAACACCTTTTCCGCACATTTCGCTCGACGCACCCATCGAAACACGCCCCCAACAACACATGGCCTACCGTCACGCGTTCCCACAGGTGTCCCGATGAAAACGGTACCTCACATGTGTGGGTGCACCTACCTGGCCGCCAGGGGGAAAGCCTAAAACACAAGTAACTCCAAGTCTGTTATCAGAGGGAAATCTCAGACATTCTGCCGACCGGCACAACGTACATATATGGGCCTCGGGTGTCCAAGCCACCGAGGAAAACAGGGAACCCCATGCATTTCCGAAAAGAGGACACCCTTGGGAATCCGCAGAGGTATGATTTGCGCACATCGCCCCAGAATGTATTACCCAGACACCCCCGCAAAGTCCGAAATGTGGGGAAAAAAAGACCTTTTCCGCACATTTCGCTCGACGCACCCATCGAAACACGCCCCCAACAACACATGGCCTACCGTCACGTGTTCCCACAGGTGTCCCGATGAAAACGGTACCTCACATATGTGGGTGCACCTACCTGGCCGCCAAGCGGAAAGCCTAAAACACAAGTAACTCCAAGTCTGTTTTCAGAGGGAAATCTCAGACATTCTGCTGACCGGCTCAACGTACAGATATGGGCCTCGGGTGTCCAAGCCACCGAGGAAAACAGGGAACCCCATGCATTTCCGAAAAGAGGACACCCGTGGGAATCCGCAGAGGTATGATTTGCGCACATCGGCCCAGAATTTATTACCCAGACACCCCCGCAAAGTCCGAAAGTGGGGAAAAAAACACCTTTTCCGCACATTTCGCTCGACGCACCCATCCAAACACGCCCCCAACAACACATGGCCTACCGTCACGCGTTCCCACAGGTGTCCCAATGAAAACGGTACCTCACATGCGGGGGTGCACCTACCTGGCTGGCAAGGGGCAAGCCAAAAACGCAAGCAACCCCCAGCCTGTTTGCAGAGGGGAATCTCAGTCATTCTGCCGACCGGCACAACGTACAGATATGGGCCTCGGGTGTCCAAGCCACCGAGGAAAACAGGGAACCCCATGCATTTCCAAAAAGAGGACACCCGTGGGAATACGCAGAGGTATGATTTGCGCACATCGCCCCAGAATTTATTACCCAGACACCCCCGCAAAGTCCGAAATGTGGGGAAAAAACACTTTTTCCGCACATTTTGCTCAACGCACCCGTCGAAACACGCCCCCAACAACACATGGCCTACTGTCACGCGTTCCCACAGGTGTCCCGATGAAAACGGTACCTCACATGTGTGGGTGCACCTACCTGGCCGCCAAGGGGAAAGCCTAAAACACAAGTAACCCCAAGTCTGTTTTCAGAGGGAAATCTCAGACATTCTGCCGACCGGCACAACGTACAGATATGGGCCTCGGGTGTCTAAGCCACCGAGGAAAACAGGGAACCCCATGCATTTCTGAAAAGAGGACACCCGTGGGAATCCGCAGAGGTATGATTTGCGCACATCGCCCCAGAATTTATTACCCAGACACCCCCGCAAAGTCCGAAATGTGGGGAAAAAAACACCTTTTCCGCACATTTTGCTCGACGCACCCATCGAAACACGCCCCCAACAACACATGGCCTACCGTCACGCGTTCCCACATGTTTCCCGATGAAAACGGTACCTCACATATGTGGGTGCACCTACTTGGCCGCCAAGGGGAAAGCCTAAAACACAAGTAACTCCAAGTCTGTTTTCAGAGGGAAATCTCAGACATTCTGCTGACCGGCTCAACATACAGATATGGGCCTCGGGTGTCCAAGCCACCGAGGAAAACAGGGAACCCCATGCATTTCCGAAAAGAGGACACCCGTGGGAATCCGCAGAGGTATGATTTGCGCACATCGCCCCAGAATTTATTACCCAGACACCCCCGCAAAGTCCGAAATGTGGGGAAAAAATTACCTTTTCCGCACATTTCGCTCGACGCACCCATCGAAACACGCCCCCAACAGCACATGGCCTACCGTCACGCGTTCCCACAGGTGTCCCGATGAAAACAGTACCTCACAAGCGTGGGTGCACCTGCCTGGCTGGCAAGGGGCAAGCCGAAAACGCAAGCAACCCCCAGCCTGTTTGCAGAGGGGAATCTCAGCCATTCTGCCGACCGGAACAACCTACAGATATGGGCCTCGGGTGTCCAAGCCACCGAGGAAAACAGGGAACCCCATGCATTTCCAAAAAGAGGACACCCGTGGGAATACGCAGAGGTATGATTTGCGCACATCGCCCCAGAATGTATTACCCAGACACCCCTGCAAAGTCCGAAATGTTTCCTTGGTGGCTTGGACACCCGAGGCCCATATCTGTATGTTGTGCCGGTCGGCAGAATGGCTGAGATTCCCCTCTGCAAACAGAGGTTGCTTGCGTTTTCGGCTTGCCCCTTGCCAGCCAGGTAGGTGCACCCACGCATGTGAGGTACCGTTTTCATCGGGACACCTGTGGGAACGCGGGACGGTAGGCCATGTGTTGTTGGGGGCGTGTTTCGATGGGTGCGCCGAGCTAAATGTGCGGAAAATGTGTTTTTTTCCCCACATTTCGGACTTTGCGGGGGTGTCTGGGTAATAAATTCTGGGGCGATGTGCGCAAATCATACCTCTGCGGATTCCCACGGGTGTCCTCTTTTCGGAAATGCATGGGGTTCCCTGTTTTCCTTGGTGGCTTGGACACCCGAGGCCCATATTTGTATGTTGTGCCGGTCGCCAGAATGGCTGAGTTTCCCCTCTGCAAACAGACTGGGGGTTGCTTGCGTTTTCGGCTTGCCCCTTGCCAGCCAGGTACGTGCACCCACACATGTGAGGTACCGTTTTCATTGGGACACCTGTGGGAACGCGTGACGGTAGGCCATGTGTTGTTGGGGGCGTGTTTCGATGGGTGCGTCGAGCGAAATGTGCGGAAAAGGTGTTTTTTTCCCCACATTTCGGAATTTGCGGGGGTGTCTGGGTAATAAATTCTGGGGCGATGTGCGCAAATCATACCTCTGCGGATTCCCACGGGTGTCCTCTTTTCGGAAATGCATGGGGTTCCCTGTTTTCCTCTGTGGCTTGGACACCCGAGGCCCATATCTGTACGTTGTGCCGGTCGGCAGAATGTCTGCGATTTCCCTCTGAAAACAGACTTGGGGTTACTTGTGTTTTAGGCTTTCCCCTTGGCGGCCAGGTAGGTGCACCCACACATGTGAGGTACCGTTTTCATCGGGACACCTGTGGGAACGCGTGACGGTAGGCCATGTGTTGTTGGGGGCGTGTTTCGGTGGGTGCGTCGAGCGGAATGTGCGGAAAAAGCGTGATTTCCCCACATTTCAGACTTTGCGGGGCTGTCTGGGTAATAAAATCTGGGGCGATGTCCGCAAATCATACCTATGCGGATTCCCGAGGGTGTCCTCTTTTCGGAAATGCATGGGGTTCCCTGTTTTCCTCGGTGGCTTGGACACCCGAGTCCCATATCTGTACGTTGTGCCGGTCGGCAGAATGGCTGAGATTCCCCTCTGCAAACAGGCTGGAGGTTACTTGCGTTTTCGGCTTGCCCCTTGCCAGCCAGGTAGGTGCACCCACACTTGCGAGGTACCTTTTTCGTCGGGACACCTGTGGGAACACGAGAAGGTATGACATCTGCTGTTGGCAACGTGTTTCGGTGAGTGGCCACAGGGAAATGTCTCTGAAATTGGCCGGAAATGAAGACAATTCTCAGACATTTCGCTCTGGCCACCCACCGAAACACACCGCCAACAACACGTGGCCTACCTTCCTGCATCCCCACACGTGTCCCTATGAAAACGGTACCTCACATGTGTGGGTGAACCTACCGGGGGCGCAAAAGGAAAAGGGTAACCGACTGGGAACCCCAAGCCATTCGCCACTGCCCATTTTGTTCATGTGGGCAACCTACAGATTTGGGCCTAGGGTTTCGAAGCCAGCAAGGGAAACGGGGAACCCCATGCATTTCCCAAAAGAGGACACTAATGTATACTAATTGACCTTTTCACAATTGACCTCGGCATAATTGACCTTTGGGTGAATTAACCTAATTTAAAAGGTCAATTAGGACATATATGCAGGGGGAAACCCCACACAGCCCCCACCCAATCCAAACCCCCCACCCCGGCAAACCCCCACACAATCCCCTTATATTTATAATCCAAACCAACCCAATACATATATAAAATAACTAAAATAATATAAAGGTCAATTATGCAGACGGTCAATTAGGACCACTATAATTAGATCAATTAGAACAAAAGGTTAATTGTAAAAAGTAAATTTGGTTAATGCCATATATAAAGCATGTAGATGAAATACAAAACATTCATTCAGCGTCTCCTTTTTTTCTATGACTAACTTTGCTTTGAGATTTCTTACCACACGTTTTATCTATTTATGCACACCAAACCAATGAAACTGAAATTTAGAAAAATACAATGAGACTAAATTACCTTTTCTAAATTTATGTTTTTATCGTAAACTAGAAATATGCAAGTTATACAGAGTGACATGTGCACCCATGTTGTAATCACAATATAAGCAACATTTTTCCTGCAATGGATTTCAACGCTCTATCTGCGATAATGTGCAAAGCCCTGCCAAATCAACCTTGACTTCGCAAACTAAAGTTGGCAGGATAAATATACTTTGACTTGCAGCAAAGTTTAGAAAAATACAAACACAGTTGTACATGCACGTTTAAGTTTTCATTGCTAATGCAGCATCTTCAAATGACCTATTATTTATCTAATTTGTGCTAAATAGTATCACTCACTTTACACGCACCTCAGTTAACCTCATAATTCCCTAGGTTAAGCTGGCAATATTCCCTGACTAAGCTTGGCAGTGATCCAGGGTCATTCACAGCTATGGTTGCTCGAGACTTTACAGCTCTTCTAAAGATTGCCAACCCAGGAGAGAGACAGCCTCAGTCCAGCAGACAGTCAGCCCAGCAATCAGCCTTCTGCTCCCTCCGTCAGTGAGTGCAAGAATGCCCAGCCTCACTGTCTCAAACCCTTTTCATAAAACCCCTGTCACTCAAAAGGACCTCCCTTTGACAAGAGCATCCCACTAAAACATCACATGATTTCCTCTGCGACTTTTAACCGAAACACATACTGCATTGCTGAATAGAACTTGCTACATTTCTTCCTGCCCCACAACAATGCCCTAATTTTCATATAACGGATCTTCACATTCCTCATCTTACAACAGAGATCCAGCCTGAATGTTTAAATCATGTTTCTTTTCCTTTTTCAGAGCATCATGCATTTTGCTCAATCTGCATCCAGTTTATATCATGGACTAATTTGCACTAAATGTTTTTATGGAATCAGTTACATATTAAATGGGGTTGGATTAATTAGTATATTAGTTTCATGTTAGTATTATTATTAAGTGCAAATCAGCCCATTAAAATAGCATCATGGAGCAAAGTGATCATTTTCTAGCATGTACTCTGTGCATTGTCATCTATTCAAATTCAGCCTGAGACTCATACTCTTGAGTCCATCAATGAGTCTCACACCCTTGTCCCTAGTTAAAATTCAAACCCTTGATTTAATGTGAATGAGGAAATGTGGAGTCTAGATGTTGAAATGAAGAGCCTACATTCTCCCCAGACCACTAATGACTGTTCATGTGGCAGGGATAATATCTAATAAACTAAGGCTGAGTCATTGGCTTAACATTCTATTGGGACTTCTCTTAAATCTTCTATGAGGCTTGTGGCAGTCACATCCTTGTTGTTACTGCTATTCATTCAGGAAAGTTGTTTGTTATTATTATTCCCAAGCACCCATCATAGCAGCAAGTCTTCTGTTCCTCTGACACTACTTCTTTGTGTGCTATTTGGTATGCTTTGAATCATCTTTGCCCTCAAATTGCTCTATATGCTCCATCCTTGCTTTCTGTGTTATCAGCTCTGTTATGGTACCCATTTTGTCAAGACCTCTCCAGCATTTTTCGGAGCTTGCTGAATTCTTTGTGGTCATGCCATTTTATAATTGTCCCTCCCTAGCAGAAGATATGTCAAATGCAGATGTATACTTACTATTAGATTTTACCTATCAAAGATTTGAAATCCAAATTCAGAAGCTCAATGTATTAAAATGTAACAGTTATGCCCAAGAGGGAACCATGAGCTGCTGACAACAGCTAGTGTGGACTGACATAAAAGAGTAAGTACCATGCTGGAAAAAAGGGGTGCAAAACATACCTAAAAAGTGTAAAAAAAAAAGCTATGAGTTAAAGTATTGAAATATTATAAAATTGTATTCAATGATATAAAACTAAGATTAACAAGACACAGAGAAGCATAGAGCACAACTGCACCCTTCTGCTCACCCTGCTCACCTGTTATTCTATTGAGCTATCTCTCTAAGCAGCTCAGCTAACAGCTTGGGCAGCTCAGGCGGCTCATGTGCATTCAGACATTCAGACCCAATCAAGCACATATGTTACCTCAGGGACTCCTGGTGGGTAATTATAAAGCAGTAATGAGGCACTAAGACACAACAGAGAGTACTCAGTAATTAAAACAGATCCACAAGATCCTTCAGCTCTCTCTATCACTACGATGCCTCCTAACTTGCCCAACTTGGCATCGCTTAGGAAACCTTACCACACCGCACAGGCTTGAAAACTCACAAACTCGACCATCTCGGCTGCATCCCCGACATGTGATGTAGGGCTGTGTTACATCCAGTACAGGGCAACCTACGCAACACTCTAATAGGTGTCAATTAGTTGTCCTGTCCACTGACACACCATGGTCCATTCACAGTCCAGGAGCAATCAGTAGTCTCCTTCTCTGGTTCTTACTTATTCTCCTCTTTTTTCTGTTGCATCATATCCATGTCCACCCGCTGCCACTGTAATGACATCTAAGCCAACCAACATGACAATTCCACTCCTCAATCTGGGGCAAGAAACACATTGGGCCTCATTACAAGTTTGATGTTTCATTAATAAGGGCACCGCTATGCTCACCGGCACCATTGTTTCAGGCCCGTCAAATATGTGCCTGCCTGCCATGACTGCTGTACTCGACAGGTCTGACCCTGCCAGGCACAGGGCCATGGTAGGAAGACTGTTCACAGAAGTGTCCACTGTCTTATGGGACTCTACGGGAATGTGGACTTACATTTTACCGACGCCTGACTTCGTGGGCTGCCGGACTTGGAATCTCCTGGTGGCATTGGGAGGTCAGGCGTTGGTAAGATTTTACGAGTCCAGCGGCAACCCACCAGTAGCACCAGCAGGTTTACTGCCGGACGCGCAATGAGGCCCGTTGTTTTTGATATGACTATTTTGTTTTATTTAAAATGACAAATCAAGTATTTTAAGGTGATACTCTGACTTACATTGCTGCGGACGTCACCCACAAACTTAACATCGATACTCGCAGCTTGCCTACAGATAGAAAACACAAACTGCCTGCTTTTGAGTCACTAATGTTTTCATTCCAATTCACACAAATATCCATATAAAGAACAATTACACTGGCCACCAGGGGGCGCGTGAATGGAGACATCCTTCATGTGAGCTCCGTGCCTGGGTCCGTTAACGTGGATAGAGCCCCCACCTCGAGACCCGCCCCGGCCTATCAATCACTAAAATCAGATGCCTGAAGGAGCTGGGCACCCCCTGGAGAAAACCCGACGAAAATCGGAGTGATCTTCGCTGAGAAAACTCGACAGAGAACTCTGGTGATCCACTGCATATTAGGCCCACAAACGCAGCTCCCCGTGCTGCCTGGGACCCCAGCGCACGTGGGAATGAACTGCTGCATCAGGGGAGGAGAGGCCGTCACTGTCCTGTGGCCTTGCATGAATGAACCGCAGCTGGTGACACCCAACCTGCCTGTTAAGAGTTCCATTGCATTCAACAGACCTGCGCCAGAGCTGCCCGTCCTGATCTACGAAGGAGTGGAACACCGGAGAAGGCCCGCGGAGCTCAGGTACTCGCAATCCCAACCCTCCCAATCACTGGGCCCGCTACCTGACAGAGCACCAACAGGGCTCGCCTCAACTTGGCCCCCGACCCCTGACAGACTCACGTGGGTGTAGGCCCTGATTGATTGACGCGGGGGCCCTCACACTGCCATCAACTTAAACCTGGAAAACACCAGGCGGCTGTTACACCAGGGAGGCAAGACTACAGTCAAAGAGGGGGAAAATGCAGGCCTCCACAAGGGGGCATTTGGGGCCCGGAACATCTAATTCAACAATCTTCGGCCCCCCCACCAGGGTAACAGATCTGAGATACTCTGCCATATACCGACGCATAAGAGCCTCTGTCGATGACTGTGCCGTACATCCCAGGACATCACAAGAGGTGACATATTGGCACGTGTACCTGATGGTTGGGCCCCCATGGTCTGGGGCATGTGCCCTCCTTGGATGCATCATGCACCTCCTGTGATCCCCACACCAAGGGCCACAGAAATCCTCTCCAAAATGTTGATTACTGCACAACCACAGCAAGGGACTCCAACGCTTTGCGCCTAAGTTCAGGGGGCACCTCAAGAACTTGTCATCGCAACGTGGAACTGTGAGCCGGACTCCCGTGGTACAGGGTGCAGCACCCCTCAGATCCTCTAAACTTCCCCTACCTCAGGTAGCATTGGCCTCCACCATGCGCAGCGAACACCTGCTCGTCATACTATTGGGGACACGCTGCTCATGGACATTAAAAATAAATTGGCGAAATACAAATTCTCTGCACCTCACAAATCCCTGCAGTCATCCGGCTCTAGCAAAATGTCGGCAACGGGATCCGACGCGGCTGCGACCAAGGCGGACGTTGCTGACTTACTTACCGAAATCAGGAGCATGAGAGCCGACATCAGAAACAAGATAGACAAAATCACACACAGGATGGATAAAATGGAGGACAGGTTGGAAGAAGTCGAACATTACCAAACCTCCCTGAACACCTTGGAAACTCAGATGGACCTTCGGGTAGCAGAGATTGAACACAAAGAAGACATTTGCTTAAAGGTCGACAATCTCGAAAACAGGGAACGCCGCAATAACATACGTGTGTTTGGCATTCCGGAAAAGCAAGGCGAAACTGAGCTCGATCTTAAACAGAGCTTACACACCATTTTGAAGCTCCTCTTTAAATATGATTCAGTGGATGAACCCAAAACCAACCACATTCACAGAGCTGGTGGCAGAACAGGTGGCCCAAGAACAGTATTCGCTTGATTCTACAATTAATCGGATAGGATGCGAATTCTGGAGAAGGCCAGACACACATCGCAGCTAGCACTGGGAGATTCAGACATTTCTATTTATCAAGACTTATATTCCCTCACACTGGCATTGAGAAGAAAGTGCTTACCCATCACAAGAATGCTCAAGGACAAAAGTATAAGGTATCGATGGGGCTATCCTTTCTCACTCACATTCGAGTGGGAAGGATCTACATGAAAATCACCTCTGAAAAAGGGATCGCCAGCTGCATATTGGACTTACTGGGTGCACAGGGAGAAGGAACATCATTGGACGGAAAGATGAGGACAGAGAATGGCACACCAAGGGGTTGAGGCGAAAGAGGATCGAGGGATCCAGAAAGTTCAGGAGAATGAATAACTCTCAAGACATGGAGCATTGATCTTCCCTCCCATTTGTCCCTGGACGCTGGACAACTCTGAAGGAGGAGGGGTGTTGGAAGGGGAAGGGAAAGGTGTTTTGGATAAAAAAACGCTGGTTCTGATGAAAGTCTTTGGGGTATGCTAATGGGGACCTGATGTAAGGCAGACACCAAAATGGTGACTAAGAACGGGGTTGGAACTCGGACCTAGAAAATGGGGTTTTTCTTTTTTTTTCTGAATTACGAGCAACATGTTGGGGGCTCATTGTTAATATGGTTATATTGAAATAGGACTGCTTGTTTCGCGGTTCCCACTGGTGGTCCGAGAACGACTGGGTGATGTTAACCTGGCCGGATCGACGCCGATTGAAAAAAGGGGTGGGGAGGGTGGGGTGGGAGAACAACTCAGAGTTCATAGAAGGGAAGGGTTGAAAAGAAGAGGGACACAAAACGGGACCATGAGGGATCATGATGGGAACCGGACGGGTCCATTAGTGACCCTCTTAGGGCCTAACAGGACCCGACCCAATGGTAACGAATCAGACACAAGGCCGCCCAGCACAACAGAGGCACTGAAACAGACATTTTGGACATTTAAGCACACACCCATAGTTCAAGATGTCATCCACATTCCGAAATGATACACTATGCATATGCACACTTAATGTAAAGGGCCTGAACTCTCCCACAAAATGATCTATGGTGGCCAGGGAATTCAGGCAATCCAACATAGATATTCTATTTCTTAAAGAAACACGTTATCAAAGAGGGGAGGAGAAAGCGATCCCATGCCGCAAAGTAGGTCTCTCCCTCTGGTGCTCTGGAATTTCAAAAAAGGCGGGAGTGGGGATTTTAATTCGCAAAGGCCTCCGTATGACAAATCTTGGGTCTTGGTCTGACACAGAAGGAAGGGCTCTGGTAGTTGTGGGACGCGGCGCAATTGTTACTTTTGCCACACTCTATGCACCCAATCAAGGGCAAAATAGGTTCCTCCACAAAACCACAGAGAAAGTTTTCACTATGGCAAAGGGGCACACAGTTCTTGGAGGAGACTTTGACACGTGGATGGACAGCTCTATGGATAGGCAAACTAAAACAGATGCACTTAACCCACCACAGTCACAAGAACAAGCTGAAATCAAAATAACTCTTGACCTATACAGCTTCACCGATAGTTGGCGCCACCTACACCCAGTAGATAGAGGCTTCACCTTCCACTCCATACCCCATGACACTCTCATGCGTATTGACTACATCTTCCTCTCCGAAGGCCTGCTACGTGTGCTTCATTCTGCAGACATACACCCCACCGCATGGTCAGACCATGACATGGTCTCTGTGGATATACGTTGGAATTACCTTGTCCCCCGGAACACTAAATGGAGATGCAACAAATCTTTATGGCCCGACACAGTCTTTAGAGAAGACCTTGAAAACGAGATTAAACAATTTTTCACCACCAGCGACACAGGCGAGGTTGGCAAGGTGTCCATATGGGAGGCAGCCAAGGCCACATGGAGGGGGATCCTCATTAGAGAAGGCGCCCGGAAAAAGAGGGAACGTGCCCTGTTGGAAAAGAACATTAAGGAAAAGCTTTGTACGGCCGAAAAACTGGTGCAGTCTTCCCCTCATGACAGATCCAAGTATATTGCCGAAGCCAGAGAACTCAGGGAGGAATTGAGAATACTTATTGTAGGCAAAGTAGCTCAAAACCTGCAATATTTGAAACAGAAATATTATGAAAAAGGTGATAAAGCAGATGCCCTCCTGGCAGCCCGTCTTCGAGCGCAAAAAACAGAACGATGGACCGACTCCATAGAGAGGACAGATGGCACCCTCCTAGACATGATAGAAACATTTCCGGAGGGAATACAAGAAGCATTTGCTTCTTTCTATGAAGATCTTTACACTTGCGACCCCCCCTCCATTAGGAAATATTGACACATACCTTAAGGATACAGGGCTCCCTACACTCACACACACAGAGGCTGAATCCCCAGACACTCCAGTCACAGAAGAGGAAGTTACTGCTGCCATAAAGCGCTTAAAGTTAGGGAAGGCCGGGGAGAGGATGGCTTCATGCCTGGTTTTTATAAAGCATTTTCTGCACTCCTTGCCCCCTTCTTGGCAACTCTGTTTAACAACATCTTTGAAAAGGGCCAAGCGCCCCCGTCCTTTGCTTAGGCCCTCCTCGCCGTCATTCCAAAAGAAAGCAGAGACCCTAAACATTGCAGCTCTTATCGACCCATCTCTCTTCTTAACATCAATGCTAAAATATACGCAACGGTCATCGCAGGCCGGCTTGAAATGTATTTGCCGCAACTTATACATTCTGACCAAGTTGGCTTCGTCATCAGGAGACATGGAGCTGACACGATGAGAAAAACACTCCATCTGATACACAAAGCACAAGGAATGGGAGGAAGACCCATCTCTTCTGTCCTTAGATGCCGAAAAGGTCTTTGACAGGGTGGCCTGGGACTTCCTAGAGAGAGTATTAGTTTGGAATGGGTTGGGACTGAAACTCTGTTGCGCCATTAAGGCACTGTACACATCTGCCATGACATCTGTGACAGTGAACAGAGCCTACTCAAGGTGGTTCCCTTTAGAAAGGGGAACAAGACAATGCTGCCCACTGTCCGCAATACTGTTTGTGCTGTCCCTTGAACCGCTGGCGCAGAAACTAAGACACAATGACAGGGTTAAAGGAATTAAAGTGGGAGAACGAGATTATAAACTGGGCCTTTGTGCTGATGATATTCTCCTACATCTAACTGATCCTTTAAACTCAGTCCCAGCTGCACTATGCATAATTGAAGAATATGGTGAATTAGCCGGCCTCAAAATTAATACAGGAAAATTGATCCTCCTCCCAATTGATAAAAGCAAGGACTCCGAAGTGGAAGGATTTGCTCCGCTAGGGGTGAAGGTCAGCCTCTCCACACTGAGATATCTGGGCATTAATGTTACCCGAGAATTAGGCTCTTTATATCAAGCTAATTTCCCCCCACTATCACTTACCGTCCAGAAAGATATCGAAAGGTGGTCCAGACTCACCGTCTGCTGGTATGGCCGCCTAAACGCTATAGAAAGGGTGATACTGCCCAAAATACTCTATATGTTTCAAATGTTGCCCATTACAATGCCCAAAGAATATTTCACTGACACTAGGAAGTCCCTCTTAACCTTCCTATGGCAAAATCAAAAGCCCAGAGTCCCCAGATCCTTGCTCAACTACGAAAAGACAATGCAGGGGTAGGCCTCCCAGACATAGAAACGTATTACAGAGCGACACAATTGCGCGTATTAATTCCACACATCAGGCAACAGTCGGACCCGCAATGGATAGCCTTAGACAATTACCATCTTCGCCCATTCATTCTAGGTGAATGACTTTGGGTCCCAGGGCCCCAATTACAGAACAGCATTAAAACTCACCCCATCATTGGACAATATTGGCACTGTGGAAACCTGATAAGAAAATGGAGGGAATTACGACTTGGCCCTCCCCATGGGACACCTGTGGGCACCGGGAATCCGAGACGCGATCCCAGACCCCGGAAGCTTTGGGGACTGGTATCAGGCGGGACTAGAAAGAACTGGGCAGTTGTGGAGGAATAATACCTTTATCACCATTCACGAGCTACAAGAGGCACTCGGTATAGGCCCACTCTCGGTGTTCTTATACTTGAGACTCAAGGGGGTTATGACAAGGGCGATATGGAAGAGCCAACTACAAAGGGACCTCATCCCGTTTGAAAGAATTCTTGATACCTGTACAAGCTCTAAAGGCCTAATAAGCGCAATGTACTCTGCGCTGATTCCATCACACCATCCCTCACGCTGAAGAGCAAATGGGAAGCAGATATGGGTAGACACATCTCGCAGAAACTACGGTTACAAATATGTATGAGAACAGCGAAATCATCCATATCCTGCCAATACAAGCTGCATGCCATCAAGCTAATATACAGATGGCAATACGACCCACTTAGATTAGCTAAAATGTATCAAGGGGTAAGCCCATACTGCTGGAGGGGTTGTGGAAAGAAAGCTGTCTATTGGCATATGTGGTGGGGATGTGGGGCGGTCCAAGATTATTGGTCAGAAGTTCTCAGTCGGATTAAAGAGTTAGATGATGAAGAAATGGAGAAACAACCATTGTTGATTCTATTTGGCTTGATCGAAACAGAAGAGACGAACATTAAAGCACCCAAAATGATACAAGGCCTACTGATGGCCGCAAGAACTTGTCTCACTATGGTATGGAAGAGGGTTACGCTCCCTACCAAAACAGAATGGATAGGTGTCGCCCGAAACATTTATAGAATGGACAACCTGACTGAAGCCCTTCATGGGGACAGCTCCTCAGTTGAAAATGAATGGTCGGAATTTTGGGCTAAATACACCACTCAGTAGAATGTGTGCAAAACATTATAAAAGTCATAGGGCCTCATTACACGGTAGGCGGTAAGGGTTTACCGATACCGGTAAGGGCACCGGTACCGGTAAACCCTTACCGCCTTACTACGAGTTCCCTTTGTGGGGCCCGACCTTAACGGCTGGTTTTACCAGCCGTTAAAGTAGGGTGCCGCAAAGGGACCTCTGTGCTAATTACGGTACCTCAATTTGCGGTACCATAATTACCACCTTTCCCATTCCCATTATGCCCTATGGGGGCAAAAATGGGAATGGGGAAGGGCCTTGGTGAATGGGGAATTACCGGCCCCTCTCACCTTGGAGTAGGCCGGTAATTCCGCCATCCACCAAGGCGGTCACATTAAAATACCAGCGGCAACCATGTGTAATGAGGCCCATAGACATCCTATAAAACAGTTGATAATGTCTGCTACACCAGTTAAAAAAAAAGTATTATTATGTTCCTCTGCTTTGTGTTATCGCTCTAATAATGATCCTGATGTGAAAAGTTGAATTGTATTAACCCTCCTGTTGGTATTACGAGGGAAAGAGGGGGGGGGCACAGGGGATAGACAGGTTTTGAGAATGCTACTGAGAAAATTCTAAGCTTCACAACGATACCAAATGTTATATGCAATTTTTTTATATTTCCTTTTATACAACTTTTTGTTGAAAATGTCTGTAATTGAATATTGAAACCCCTACTTTAAAATTAAAAATAACGAGAAAAAAAAGAACAACTATAAATAAGAATTCTAGTCAAACACATTCCACATTATAGACACATGACACATGAACTGGCACTGATTCATTAAACAAAGAAAGACCTTTCTCATGACCTTTCAGTTTGCATTGTTAAAGTATTTAAAATTGCACTGTGAAACCTAGGCCTGTTTCCCCTTATTCAGGACACTCGGGCCTCATTTCGAGTTTGGTGGTAGCCATGGTGCTATTAGCGCCATGGCTGCCTCCAAACTCGGGTCCGGGTTCCTTGAATGAGGAATTATCGGGTCATTCCAACCTTGGAGGACCCTGTAATTCCTCATTCAAAAACCCATCTCCATTCCCATTTGAGCCCCCATAGGGCTCAATGGGAATGGGGATTGAGCTAATAACGGGCCTGTTAATAATGGGCCCGTTATTAGCTCTCTGGTCCCCTTGCGGGACCCGTAAAGGATGTCTGGTCTGACCAGAGGTTCTGAGCGGGTCCCACAAGGGAACCTCGTAATAGGACGGAATGGGTTTACAGGCACAGGCCCTCAGACTTAGGTGTGTTGTCTAGGGATTTTGAAATTGCATTGTGAAAGTATTTAAAATTGCATTGTAAAACCTAGACCTTTTCCCCTTATTCAGGACTCTCAGACTTAGGTGTGTTGTCTAGGGCTGTTAAAATTGTATTGTGAAAGTATTTAAAAATTCCATTGTGAAACCTAGCCCGTTTTCCCCTTATTCAGGACTCTCAAACTTAGGTGTGTTGTCTAGGGCTGTTAAAATTGCATTGTGAAACTTAGGCCTTTTTCCCCTTATTAAGGACTCTCAGACTTAGGTGTGTTTCTAAATAACATTGTGGAAGTAGTACCATTCTGTGGTTGCTTCTTAGGAAAGCATTGCTCTAGCATTCTTTCTACCAGCATCTGTGTGCTTCCCTAGTGTTCCCCCTGCTCCTATTCCCCCCCTTCCTCTTCTCTCCTATCCCCACCTTCTGCATGGTGCTCTCTGTCTCTCCTATCTTTTCTACCTGCTTCTCTATCGACTATCCTGCTCTCCTCACTAAATCTGAAGAAGTTTAAAAAGGATGTCCTGGTCTCCAACCCAGGTCTTCCTATGGCTGACACCTATATCAGTGCCTCCTCTTGGTAAACCCTCACAGACATCCTCTTTGTGGTTCCCTCGCCAGACCTATGGACTGTTCATATGGTCTCTGTGCTTTCTCCACTCTCTTCTTCTCCCATTAATGGTGGCACCCAGTGGGAAACCCTCCTGGCCTCCTTTTACTCCTCCAAGGTCATCATTAATGTTTACTTGAATGGTAGTGTCTTGGTCCAAGGACATCAGGCCACTCTTCTCCTCTTTCTTAGAGGCTTCCCGCGCCTATCAATTTCCTTCCTTCTCCTGCTGTCCCTTCCCTTCCAGCCACGGCTTCCTTCCCTCCCCCTGCTGTATCCTCATTGGCTACCTTGCCCTTTTCTCCTTCTTCCTCTGAACCCCCTTGGGCCTCTTCTACACCTCTGCAGGTCGTACCTCTGATTCGTACCCCTCCCCAGAAGTCTTTCAAGGGCGACAACCTTCTCCATATTGCCACTCTTAACTCTCGCTCTGCTGTCAAACACTCCTCTAACATGTGCTGCCTCGTGGAGGAACTTGACCTCGATGTGAGGCAGGGAAATGTGACATGGAATAGACCCCCTAGACCACTCTTTGCATTGCCTGAAGTATTTGACACATCGCTATGGCTATGTAGACGTGCGATGATGCACTGCAACATTGGAATCAGGCACTGACAATGAGTGGGCTGCAATATGCCTCTACAATGGCTGTGGGACACTGGAATGAACCTGGTACCAAAATGTCAAGGGCTTCAAACAACTTCACATGTGGAGGTACTGCATGAAAACATACGGTGTGCCATGTAAAGTCAGTCTTCCTCTCCCTGACAAATGGGTCTCATTACAAGTTGGGCGGTGCGGGTAAAATGCAGTGGTATTACCGTATATTACACCTCCCAACTATAACTTTGACAAAAAGTTGGAGGATTTGCTGAAGGTAAATCTGCCAGCTTTCCACCAGCTTTCCACCAGATTTCATAGGAATTACTGTGGCAGATGTATGGCTTCAGTGGTTACACTGGCACATCAGGACAGTAATGGAATGCATAACCAAACATACATGCCAATCCCATGTGTCCTACCTTACATCGGGTCCACGTTGTTGTGCTGTGCATACCCACCACCTCCACCAAACACTGTGCCTCCCCCATTACTACCTGGATCAACATTGAATTCCATGTGAAACCATAATGTCATTTGACGTCACTAAACCTTTTATGCTGAACATGAATCATTCATCACAATTCCAAAAGTATCATCCTGAGTGAAGCAACTGCACATGGCATCAGATGGCAATGTTCATCCCAAAACAAAAATAGAAGACCACCTCCTCCTGGCCACAAAATGGGAAAAGAAAAAATGTACACCCATCAAGGTCCACATAGTCATTGGGGGGTGTTGAGGAAGTGATGTGGTGGGGGAAAAATCAAAACAATAACTTAGTGCAGGGGCACAAAAACACAGCATATAGCATATCTTGCCATAATCCAAACTAAAAGCCACCATGTGAAGGGGGTCCTTGGCCAAGCAATGCCAGTGCCTGGTCCTAATGTGCAGTTGCCACAAGTAACACGGAAGCATGCAACAGGGTGCCAACCGCTAAAAGGTCCTGTTGTGTCTCTTTGCGTGTCTCACTCAACTCAGACTTCATAGCTGTCCTCAAAACATCCATCTGAATGTTGATGTTGTCTCTCAAGGATGACATCTGAAGACATGGGGCCTCATTACACGGAAGTCGGTGAGCCATGGCGTTATTAGCGCCATGGCTCGTGCCGGTAAAATACCGGCACCGCCTTGGCGGAAAGGGGATTTACTGCCCCATTCCAAGGTTGGTGGGGCGGTAAATCCCCCTTCCGCCATTGCCCTTCCCCATTCCCATTTCTGCCCCATAGGGCTCTATGGGAATGGGGAAGGCGCTAATTACGGCACCGCAATTTTGCGGTGCCGTAATTAGCTCCGAGGTCCCTTAGCGGGTTGGTTTTTAACACCTGCAAAAAGCAGGCGTTAAAGCACCAACCCGCTAAGGGACCTCGTAGTAAGGCGGTAATGGTTAACGGTCACCATTACCATTAACGGTGGCCGTTAACCATTACCGCCTTCCGTGTAATGAGGCCCATGGTCTCCCGTGAGGCCTTCATCTCATCATGCAGGCAATCCCTCAAGCCAGATATCTCACCACAAAATAGCTGGAATTCCATGCACACAGTTTCATTGGATGCAATGATGTTGTCAGTGAGGCGATGCATGTCCCTGCCAATCTACTGCATCATCTCACCATGCTGCACAATTTTGCGGACCACTTCCTCGTCCAAGTCAAACCTTGCAGCAGGCATACGTCTACCACATGTGCGAGGACGCCGAGAATGCAAGCATGCAGTCCCTGCCTGCCTGGTTGTCTGCACTGGCATGGCCTGTGTCAGTATGCAAACCACCACCTGCACACACCACCACCGACTCCACAGCAGGGGTGGGCAATGCTGCAGGCACTGTGCCAATTGAAGCAGCATGGCTCACCACAGGCAGGGGCATGGTCCCCCATCAGACTCCTCATCCCCTATGAACTCAAGGAGGAACATCTGGTTGGGGCTGCTGAGTTGCTGTTGATCCACCATCTCCCTCAATAAGGTTGCCAAATCATCATTCTCCTACTCCCCCCATGAGACATGTGTGTACATCTGTAACAAAATGCCATGATTTGAATCCCACTGTGCACCACCAATTCACTCACTCATTTGCATGTGTAGTGTCATCATCATCTAATGATACAGTCACACAAATCACTCACCTGAAGCATGTACGAATGTATTGATGCCTCAAACGCCTACAACCTGTTCACTTACAATGAGGCCAGAGGCAACCTCCTAAAATGGAGTGAGCTCCTCAACACGCAGTGAAGTCACTGCCTCTTCTGAGGACACATTTGCACCCAGCTTATCCTTGGCCTGCTTGGATAGGTGATCCATCCTCTTGTGCACGTCTTTCACAGTGCGCCTCTCCACCCCACAGGCCTTCACAAGGTCAGACACCTCCTGCCCCTTCCGCATATATTGGCCATCGTCAGGGTACTTCCAGTCCTGGGGTCAGCTCGGAGTGGTGTTTCTCCACATAGTCGATAAGGACCTGAAGTTCCTCCTGCTGAAATGTTCCCTTCAAGCTCTTGCCCTTGTCTGTGACTGGTGGTTGGCCCTGGCCCATAGGTGTATCTGTGGCATCTTCATTTTCATCGGCAGTGCTGGTGTCAGACTGTGCAAGTGGTGCAACTCCACCACGTGGCAGCTGTGCCCCCCCAGTACTTCTTGCTGGTCGTCCCCACCCCTTCACTGGTCTCCCAGCACTGCCAGTTCCCCTGCCATCCATGCCAGTTGTTCATTAAGTAAAGAACCGAGCCTGCCGACTGTTGCGATTACACAGCACAGATTCTTCCTGCACATGCATCCACTATTCATAGCAGTTCACGCATGCATAGTTTGCAGGGTGTAACACGCATAACTTACGTGTTTCGGGCCTTTCTTCTTCTGGAAGAAGAGTTGGATGTGTCCACTGACAACTCACTGTAACCAGTCCTGGACACATCTTGGCCTGCTTGCACACTCCTGGAATCCATCCAGCATGTATGAGGTGCACATTCTGCTGCAGGTGGACTCTGGAATGCCACCAATACATTTCTGTCAGCTGGTAGTTGGTGCAGGTGAGTGGGGGAATGTTGAAGGGTGAATCTGTTGATCTGTAGCTGCATGCGGAGGGGAGTGGGATGGTGGGACTCATGTGGAGGGGGAACGTTATGTGGGGCATGGTGTGTTGCAACAGAGCGCCGGCCTATGTTTGGGCAGGCACATGTGGCATGGACATAGACGCAATGCGTTAAAGTTGACTCCTACTTGGCCATCATGCACATGTGAGCCACTTTGACAGATGCATGAATTGTGAAATCGAGGTGCCTAGGTTGGTTGGGCAGCAGAGACATGAACGGCTGGACATTGAGTGTGCATGTGTAAGTGTATTGGTCCATGTCCAGGTAACACCAGGAACATTGTCACTGCCAGTTTGTCCTTTACTTCCTGGATCGGTAATGGCTCTTGGAGGGGTGGTGGGGCAATGTGCAGTGACCGTACTTGGGGCTGTGTGATGTGAGTGGGTAATGCAGGGATAACACTGAGTATTGTAGAGTCCTTTTGATGATGGTCGTTCAACTTGTTCAATGCGTGCATCCCAGGTCCTGCAACAGCCGGCCTCCATCATCACCAACATGTCAGCTACATCGACCTCAACCTCCTGGGTCACACGGATGAGGACTGCCAACTTTTTGGGTGAAAAGGTTGCCATATTTTGCGACCAGGTGCTCGAGCACTATGACACCCTATTCCACACAGTTGGCTGTAGGCAAATATGGCAGGACACTGCCATAGCCGTGAACGTCGAGGGAGTGGCCAAACGGACCACTGACAACATCAGGAAGAGATTGGATGCCATGAGTATTCAGTGCCAAAAGAAAGCCAGGGCTGCCATTGATGCTGGTTCAACATCAGAGGGCACTTGGGTAGACACCTTAGGATTCCAGCAGTCCAACTCAGGATCCTGCAGAGGGTGAAATCCGGAACTTCATGAACAGGTGCTCATACTGCAGGAGCAGATCAAGGCTGCAGGTGATTCGACCCTGTCAGTTCAATGGGTCTGGATGTGCACGACTTGTGATGCATATGCATTTTGTTGTGGTCGACGGTCGCTGGATACGGCAGTGTAGTGTGACCAGATCTAGAATACATTGTTGTCCCAGTGACTTTAGCATGGCTCATGTACATGGTGCATGCATGGTTACTTTCTGTGTGTGTCCCATGGGTGTGTGGACCTTGGGAGAATGTGCCAAGGGTGTACATGCATACATTTGTGGCCTTGAGAGGTTGCATGTTGATGTCAGTGTTGATGTCAGTGGTGTTGGGCCTCCTTCACACTCAGTACCCAGTGGTATGTTTACGGATGGCCACATGTGGTCACGGACAAGGGTGAGGGAACAGGCCACCATCTGAGATGTCAGATGTGGATTCACCTTTTGTGAATTTGAGCATTTGGTTTACCCTTCTGGCACCAGTGCATGGTGTGATGTTGGATGTTGTGATACGTGTGAGGGGGTGTTGTCGCCAGGATGGACTAGTATCTTGAGGGCTGTTGGATGGTTGAATGTGGTGGTCAACCGAATTATAAAAAACTCAAAAAAGACCCCACACCACGATCCAAGAAGCCACCAGATACGCATTGGAACAGGACTGGATCACCGACGAATAGGAGGCCTTTCTGAACGCTTCAGAAGGAAGAACAACGGCATTGTATGCTCTCCCTAAAATACATAAGAACAGTACTCTACCCCGGGGAGACCCATAGTCTCAGGCTGTGGCTCCATTCTGGAACCCATTGGGAAATGTATAGTTCATTTCCTGAAACCATTAAGCCGACGCATGCCAACTTATCTCAGAGATACCATGGACACAATTTCCAAATTTGAAAAACAGCCATTTAACCCATTGGAAGACCTTCTAGTCACACTTGATATCAAGAGTTTATATACCAGCATCCCTCAACACAATGCAGTGGAATGTATAAGAAGCCACCTCACCCTGCACATGACACAAAGAAGGGTTCCCATCCACTTCATAGTTGAGTTGCTTGAAATAGCACTCACTAATAACTTTTTGGTATTCAATGACATCTTTTATTTGCAAACATGTGGCACAGCCATGGGGGCTGTCTTCGCACCAAGCATGGCCATCATTTTCATGGTTGAATTTGAACTGGCACATGTATTGAATACCTCCAATCCATTCCTTAACTCAGTCCCTCTATGGTTCAGATACATTAACAATATTATTTTTATTTGGAAAGGAGACAACAGCGCCCTCGTCCGTTTTTTTTGAATGGCTCAACACATGCACACAGGAAATTCAATTCAACATCAGCAAAAGCAATCTGAAAATCAATTTTCTGGATCTAATGTTTTCACCCAAGCACAATAAACTGGAATGCTCCATTTACAAAAAAAGCACAGACAGGAACACGGTGCTTCATTACAGCAGCCACCATCCGAAAAGTTTATGAGATAACCTCCCCTACGAACAATTCCTTAGAATACACTGCAACTGTTCCCAGCTTGAAGAATTCCAGAAACACTTCAATGGCCCTCATTAGGACTCCGGTGCTAAACCATGGTAATAGCACCATGGTTGATGCCGGAGTCTGCCTTGGCGAAATGGGGAATTACCACCCCATTCCGAGGTTGGTGGGGCGGTAATTCCCCATGTCACTATGGCCCTTCCCCATTCCCATTTTTGCCCCATAGGGCTCAATGGGAATGGGGAAGGCGGCAATTACGGTACCGCAAATTGCGGTACCGTAATTGCCATCAAGGTCCCTTTGCGGGTCCCTACTTCAACGGCTGGTCCAGACCAGCCGTTAAGGTCGGGAGCCGCAAAGGGACCTCGTAGTAAGGCGTTAAGGGGTTAACGCCGGGGTCGTAATGACCCCCAATGCCTTTGAATGTTCATGTTTGTGTATCACATTTTGGGCACAACTGTTTATATGACTAATTTCTTTCAAATAAGTTAAACAATCAGCTAAATAATAAAAATCTGTGTAAATACATATGAATGTTCATGTGTCTTCACAAGTAGCTTTCCAATGGGACAAATGTATAAATGCCCCATTTAGATGTGTCTTCATAAGGGTTTGAACAAATTTGCATTCAATTATTGCAAATATTTGAATTCTAGAGGGTAGGACAACCCCCCAGTTATGGTCTACGGAGGGGAGCAGTGAGTCTGCCATGGACATGTACTGTGTATGGATGCGGGTAGAGGGTCCGTGGTCAATGGTGGATGGGGATGCTTGAGTCAATGATGATGTAATGTTGATGGCTGTGTTTCTCAGTGATTTGTTCTTATCATCACGTGTGCCCCTCCATGGAGCCAGTATTCCATGCAAAATGGTGTTCCCTTGGACTGGCAACTGTTTACTCACTGCAGAGCCATGCATTATTTAGTTGCCTGTTTGCACTATGTGTTCCATGCTGACATGTCTGTCTCTTGATGCTTTATCATTGGATGTGTGTTGTGATTGGGACGTGGCTTTTGTATGTGTGATGGCAGCATATTGCAACTGTGTTCTTGGGTCTTGCACATGTGCACACAAATGCTGAAATACCTCTCTTATCTCACTTTCTAACCAGTTTTGCATGCAGTTGCTTAATCAATCACAGAGGATGAGTAGGTGGCAAGGGCAAGGACCTCAAGGAGGCTGCACAGACGGCATACATAGATCCACTCAATGACTTCATCTGAGGGACAGTTATCAGCATGGATCATTGCCATGGACCTAGAGGGTGAGTCCTAAGGGGCAGAGGGGCAGGGTGAATCTGTCTCCCACTCCGGCAGGCAGGTTGGGACAGGGGTGCCATCTTGGTTTTCAAGGTTCAATGTGGTGGAGGTGGTGGAGGCATTTGTGGGAATGTCCATGGTGTCAGGTGGTGTTACGACATCTGACGTGCAGGCTACAGACGTGCGCCTGGGACATGATGGTGTGCAGGACACAGTGGCAGGGTCAGTCATTCACATTGTCCAGGGGCATTCTTCTGCAGTTTTGCTACGATATGGTGACATTGTTGATACCGCGACACAGACTACCCTAGCAGTGTGTGCCGAGGATGCCATTAGGGATGCCGTGCTGCACATTCTCATCTCCGGGCTGTAGCCAGCAGGTGGCTGCACTCAATGCCGTGGACATCATCCATGGCCATCCGGTCAGCCATCACGGGCAGGTGTGCAACATTCTGTCCCAGATGGCTGGAGGTCTGCTGGGTGTGGTCAACATGATTCATGCATCGCAGGTCACACCCACCTCCTCGTCAACTGCTGTGACTCAGGCACCCACAAGTGTGGACTCCCTGCAGGCAACTGTCACGGAATCGTCAGGCCACCTTCACCCGTTTGATGCCCTGGTTCCACCTTCGCAATCTGTGGGGATGCAAGTGCATGCAGCAGGCATTCCACTGGTACTGGGCTCACCATGTCAGGCACATTCTATGAGGCTGTGCAGGTGGATATGGTACATGTAGAGATTGGTGGGCCAGTACTCCCCTCTAGGAGTATATCACCTCTCTGGAGGGAGTTCCAGTGCCAGAGGTGGGCTGCCAGATGGAGGCAGGAGTTGTGCCAGCTGTGGTGTGCACACCGGCAGTTGGAGGCACGGCATGTCCAGCGGACATGGGTGATCTGGTAAGGGGAGGTTGGTGGGAAGGGAGCCTATTCAAGTAGCCACAACATGCCAGCTATAGTGCATGTGGCAGCAGGAGAGGAAGCGTTGTTGCTGTGGAGGAGGCAGCTGACAGGGCCAGGGCTGCTGCACGTGCAAGGGACAGAAATCTTACGAGCAGATATTGAGGTTTGGAGCAGGGGGCTGCAGAACAGATAGAGCAGGCAACTCATGAGGCCCTGCAGGCCCTCAGGGACAGCACGGAGGCACAACTGCAGGAAGCTGAGGTGGTAACAGAGGGCCCATTGAACCTGGAGTTTCCAGAAATGGGACAGCAGCAGTGACACCATACATGTTTTTTTGTGTTTGCATCATTGATGTTGTCAGAGGGGGGATTCCTGTGACTTTCGTTTGGTTGACCATTATTTGAGATGATTTTCAATTATTTAACAGCTGTGTCTTTGGTTCTATGAGATTCCTGTGGTTATTTTGTCATTTCTTCATAGGGACATTTGCTTTCTGCGATGCTCATGTGTGTTTGCAGTCATCTATTGTGTTGCATGCTACACTTCTCGGCTTTTGAGGGGTCATGCCACATGATCAGGTGGTATGCTTCTCTGGATTCATGTGGCATCACTCAGCATGTCATGGTTCTATGCATATAACATTCTCTGTGGCATTTGTACATGCAAGTGGGATTTGGGTTTACATGTGCACATTGCTAACAGGCAGGTGAGGGCGGTAATGGTGGGGAGTTTTGATGGTTGGTCATACAGGTTGTTGGTGTGGTGATACATGGTGTTTATGGCACAGATGGTCATTTGTCCAGGTGTGATTCCTGTACGGGTATGTGATTGACTCTGTGTGGGGATGGTGATCCTGACTTGCTGTGCATATGCATGCTGCACTATTGACCCATGTGTTGTTGTGATGTGGTTCTTGTATGTGGACGCATTGCTGATATTTGTTTGGTTGATGTATCATAGATATAGGTTTGCTCTCATGGATGACGTTACTACCTGCAAGGCTTTCTCAGTGTTGCATTTGTGTCACAGGTGTGTTGGGTGTGGTTTTGTTTGGGTAGACGGTGTCTGTTGCTCTGCATGTTGGGTGGTCCCAGTAATGGTCACTGTCTTGTTCAGTATATGGAGTGTTGTGATGTGAGCTGCCGTATTTATGTTTTTTTGCAGGGTTGAATTCATTTCACGCACCATGGCTGCTAATGCATGTGTTTCTTTACAAACAGCACGCCAACGTGTGTGGGTCTGGTGGGTGTGTGCATTGAGGTGTTTGTGGATGTACATGTGCTGCAGGCGACTGGGTGTTGTCACATCTATGGGTCTACAAGATATGGCAACATTGGTTTATCCATGGCGTACCGATTGTGTGACACATCTGTGTAGTATTTGTGTCTGTCCGACTGGTGCACTTGGGTGTCTGGAGATGTGATGGCACAATGGTCACTCAAACTTCGAGGGATGGTGTGATGGAACATTTGTGCGAATGTGCTAATACAATCGGGCAGTTGTCCTCCACCATATTTTGTGTGGCAGGCATTGTCAGGTTGTATTGCTCAGGAGGGGTGTTATGGTGATCATGTTGTTGCACCCGCCATATGGTGGGATTGTCAGTTATTGGGGTGGTGTCAGATTCCAGGGCATTCGTGTTTCTTGACACTCATTCATGGCAGGACACATACTGGTTGTAGTTTAGGTGATGTTTACTCTATGTCCAGCCACATGTTGCAGTAGTGTGTTGTGGTTACTCACTAGAGGTGTTGCAGCTTCTGGTAGTATTTGTTGGGTATTGAGCTGTGTGCTGGCATGCAGTGGATTTTTTCATTGAGGGACAGGGCTGGGTTCTTGTGGGGTGCAGTCCCCAGGGGACAATGCTGGTTGTGGCCCTGTCCAGGACCACGGTACATCCCTCTCTGCAGTCACCTCGTATGTATGTCCAGCTGATGTGCTTAGTTGTGAGTCATATTCAACTCAGGGCATATTGTCAGGTTTGGTGGGTGCACAGTGGTCTGCATTGATGGCTGCATATGTTGTTCCCAATGTTGTTACCAAACTCATGATGCACACCAAGTTCTTCACCTGGGACACCTGCCAGGGGCTGGGACACGCATGGCCACTGCTTCTATGCTCACTTTTCCATCCATCAGTCCTCCGGGCAATTAGGTGACCCATTCAATGGGGGCAGACATGCATGGTGTGTTGTGGTTGGCTGCTTGCCTTCCTGTTGCTCACATACTGGTGCAGGTGGGGCTGGCTCAGTTTTGTGTATGTATAGGGAGTGTGATTGATGGGTGTATGCGCACTTTGCATGTGGCTGGCTCAGTTTCCTGTGTTTACATTGGTGGGTATATTGGGTATAGGTGGC
The DNA here is from genome assembly GCF_040938575.1 of Ambystoma mexicanum. Taxonomy (NCBI): domain Eukaryota; kingdom Metazoa; phylum Chordata; class Amphibia; order Caudata; family Ambystomatidae; genus Ambystoma; species Ambystoma mexicanum. The sequence goes on from NC_090924.1 coordinate 22,252,073, forward strand.
CTTTGCATTTGGCTGGCTCAGTTTTATGTGTGAACGGGGAGTAGGACTAGCGGGAGTGGCTGTGCTTCGCATGTGGCTTGCTCAGTTTCGTTTGTATACAGGATGTGGGAATGGTGGGTGTAAGTGCACTCTGCATTTACGGTGTGCAGATGTAAATCATTCCGGGGGCAGGTAATGGTGGTGACTTGTGGGTGATCTGAAGACATATTTATAACCTCAGAAACCACTGAGGAAAAAACCTGGTCACTCTAATCGAGAACAAAAGTCTCCTCCTATACGCTTTGTGTAAAGCCACTGAATTAAAGACAGATTAGATGTATAATAAAGTAAAATACACAAAGTGTTTACTTTAACGAAACTGTGTTATGTAATCAATAAGGTTTCAAAACATAAGTGAGCAGTGTGGTGAATTTCATCATTCACCAGTGTAAATACAATTTCTTCACAATAGGTTTGTACAAAGGAAATACATTTCAAAAGAATAATTATGTTCAAAACTGAATTAACAAAAATGTAAGTGCAAAGTAATGCATAAAACAAGTAATTCTCTATGGGCCTCATTACACGGTATGCAGTATTTTACCATGTCTGCCTTGGTGGATGGCAGAATTACAGCCCTACTCCTAGGTGAGCGGGGCGGTAATTCCCCATTTACCAAGGCACTTCCCCATTCCCATTTTTGCCCCCATAGGGCTCAATGGGAATGGGGAAGGAGCTAATTACGGTACCGCAAATTGCGGTAGCGTAATTAGCACTAAGGTCCCTTTGCGGGCCCATTCCTTAACGACTGCTAAAACCAGCCATTGAGGTCAGGTCCGGCAAAGGGACCTCGTAGTAAGGCGGTAAGGGTTTACCGGTACCAGTGTCCTTACCGGTACCGGTAAACCCTTGCCGCATTCCGTGTAATGAGGCTCATATCTTTCAACTGAATAAAAATGCATCACAATGTGTTAATACAATCATAGTAAAACACTACGCATTTCGAGGATCCCAAACCCCTTCTTCAGGTGTAGGAATTAATTGTATTTCTTCACTATCTAAAGAAATATATAAAAGAACAAAGTCACTGCACTGTGATTTTATCCATATGGACACCCATGTACCAGTAATGGCCACTGACTCAGTCGACTAACCTTTATGGACAAAGGTGAGTCTTGTTCTTTCAAACTTCAAAATCCCGAGGATGGTTCACGAGAGAAACTTCCGTCTGTTTTGTTTATTTCTATTCTAAACTGTCCAATGAATGGCATCCGCAGGGTGAAAACCCCAAAGGGCTGTTTATGTAGTCAGCCTGATCTGGAGAGGTAGGAAAAATAATGCCCCCATTAATGTAATTTGACAAACTGATTTAAAAATTCCAGTATATGGACCTGGTCCCGCAGATACTAACGTGTCATTTATTAAGGAGATTGCTTACCTTACAGGCAGTGCTGGTCATTGGGCCGGCTATCGCCGGATCCGAGATCCGGCACCAGATCTGTAGCCGGATCTCGGGATCCGGCCAGAGTCAGCCCTCAGGCCTATGCTCTGCTCTGGGTTAGTTAAAAAAAGAAAAGAAAAAAAACATCCGCGAAGGCGGGCGAGCAACTCCTTGCAGAGCCCGCGATGTAATCTGCCCTGTACTCAGCACTGTAAGGGGCCCACATAGAAAGCTGCAGGCAACAGATGAACCAGCCTGTTGTGCGGGTGTGTGCTCCTGTGTGATGTGCTGCGAAGCATTGGAATATGCAAACAAAGGAATGCACATTCCAAACTCAGCGTGTGAGATGCTCTGCAGTCACACACCTAGTGCCCCTCATTCTTTGTGCTGACGGCCTTTCAAGTGGCGCAATTTATAAGCGATTTCTCATTTAAGGGGCCATTGTTTTATACAGTATGTGCTTAACATTTCATGACTGCTGTTTTCCATCGCCGTGGGCAAGTTGTTTGCTAAAGGCCTTGACCCAAGTGACCAGGTGGTGCAATCTCCTCGGATAGTGCAAAGGTTGGATATCTGCTTGGAGTGGATCTTGCAGAGCTGGCACACGTTTGGGTCTGGCCTCTGTAAAATGCAGCACATCAGATACGTTATATATTATGTGATGTGCTGCATTATCTGGAGGCCGGATTTTAACATGTGTCGGCTCCGGTGACCCTGTGTAATTTGTCTTGTCTTGGTTCGTGCATAGAGCAAAAGTGTGGTTTGTGAGTGAGGCTGTGGGCAAATTGTATGTGTCTACACACTGTGTGCCACAGTCGGACTGGGGCATAAAATTGTCTCGGGCACCAATACAAAAGTGGCCAACAGTTGCACATGGCCATTCATTCCTATTATGCCAGAATGTTTGATATTGCCATATTAAACTATTATTTTGTACATTTCCTTTGATCGGAGGTCAACTGCCAACTTCGCCCCCCTCTAAACCCTGCCTCCTCGGGCAAAAAACTCCACCCCCCCAAACTCCGCCCCCACCACAGCCCTTGTGAGATCCCCCACCAACTTTTTTCCATTTCCACCACTGCTTACAGGAATTTCCAATAAACGCGATATGGGAAGGAGAGGACGGCTGCTGGTACAGCCTCCCGTCCCGCATTGCGTTTAAATTCACTAACGTTGTCAGTCACGTGATCGTACGGGTCAAAATAGTGCATACGTACGGTTGCCTTGTAGAGTCCGTGTACGTAGAGTAGAAAAAAGTAATGTCTGTTCCAATGTATAGTACATTGAACTATGCATGGCCCAGTCTCCATCAGAAATATCATGAAAAAATGTCTAATATAGTAAAACGAAAGTACCAGCTGAGTTGTGCACCGACATTCTTGTTTTTCTGACTTGACGTATTTGGTGGTGCGGCTCAGTAGTTGTGCAAGAAGGGCTATTTAGGCGAATCCTTGGTTTGCGCTAGGGCCGTGATGTGGGCATATCTGTTGCAATCCTATATTTTTTGCAATTTTGGGCCCTGCTGGCACTTGATTCTATAAATCGCCTCCGCACACGGTGCATTTGCGCCATGCAATCCTAGCGCACGCGCAGATATTTCTGTGCTACTGTTGCGCTTCGTTCTGTAAACCAGACCCCTTGTTGTTGTATGTTGACAGGTTTCTTTTGCCAGATATTTTGGCCCCGTGCTTCAGAGGCTTGGTGGGTGGTATAGTTGCAATAACAAATATCTGATGAAAAGTGGAATAGCAATCCCAACTGCTTCACCAAACAATACCGTTTTTCCCCACCATTGTGCTGGACACATATTTAAGTGGCAGTAAAATATCAGCATAGGGAGCAAATGTTAATCTCTCCACAGCCAATGAAACTCGTGTTGTAAATACTGTTGTACTGTTCATCTTTGGCTCAAGTTTATACAGCTATCCCGTTAGCATTAATCTTCCTAGTCTTCAGTATCTCAGTTGAATCACTTGTAATCAGATTACAGCTATCGGACAGGTGTATGCAATTTGGTTCTGCAGATCAGCATTGAGCCTATAAATAAAATATGGGAAACACAGACAACAATTAGGTGCGCCATACAGCAACAAGACTAAGGCAGTGATATTATTATCTGTTTGCCGCACCAGTCAGCAGTTTTGCTAACTTTAGTTTTTAATAAGATTACGGGCGATGAAAGGGAAACGCTTGCTTCAGCTTTCAAGGTGGATGTAAGCACTTTTAAATTGTATTGCGTGCCTTGGGAAAAAGGAGGAAATAGTTCCAATAAATTAAAGTATTATCAAAGTGCTGCTTTAGTAGATAGCAGTTGTTTAAACATGTTTTTATTTGAATAGTGCATAATTGTTGAATGCACAGCAAATATATTAGAAAAGCCACAAATAGTTGCAGTAGAAAAATACGTATCTTTTAGTAATTATCAATGTTGCCTCGACGATGGTTCAGACACAGACATGTTTACTGCTCGAGCATTTTCTGCAGATTGAAAAGGTTACAGATGGGCACTACAGACCAGGTGAACTGTGAAGTAGACACATAGATAATGCAACTGTGAAAGTATGGCTACCAATCACTCGCCCCAGCTCTGAATTACCAACTATTGCAAATGGTCATGATGTGGACAAAATGTGTCAAATGGCATGAGCAAGCAATCAGTACAAGAGGCACTCCCACCCAAGGGCAAACAAATAATACAAAATGTGGCAGCACAGGTCACTCCTGAGGGTGCATGCAGTTAAGGTAAGTATTTTGTATGTGCAATGTGTAAGTATGTATGCATGTATTGATTGTTTGTATGTATGTTAGTGTTTATTTTATGTAAGCGTGCATGCAGGGAGTTATGACTAATGTGGTAATGTGTTGGTGAAGGTGTGTGTGTTTGTTTGTGTGTGTGTGTGTGTGTGTGTATGTATCAACTCTGACTCCTAAATGTAGGGGTCCAGCTCAGTGGGGCCTAGACATGTAGGTGTGGGGGCTGCAGAGGTAATTACATTCTTCTTTGCTTTACTTCTTCGCCATTGATGCAAAGTTACTGTGCATCAGGGGAACAATAAACATGATAAGTGTTATTACATGGCTAGACTGACATATATTGAATGTAGGCCAGACAAGCCACATAATAATACAGATCTTTGTTTTACCCTTAACGTATATTTATTGTCCATAAAGGGTATAGCAAACGTGAGAATTGCTGGCCTGCATTTAATGTATGCCAATCTAGCCAGGTAATAACACTTATGTTTGCTTTACCCTCTGAAGCACAGTTACAGTGCATCAAGGGTAAAGCAAACATGTCAAGTGTTGTCACTTGTCTACATTAAATGGAGGCCAGTCTAGCCAGGTAATAACACTTGACATGTGAATGTGAATCAAGGGTAAATGAAACATGACAATTACTTTCACTGGCCTACATTAATTGTAGGCCAATCTAGCTAGTTAACACGGCCTGTCACAGACTATCCAGGTAATAACACTTATCGTGTTGGCTTTACCCTTCATGCACAGTAACTGTGCATCAAGGCAAAAGTAAATGTAAGTGTTATTATGTGGGGGGACTGACCTACATTGGTGGCTATGATCTAGCCATATATTCTTTGTGTGTAATGGAATGTTCTATGCTTTACATCAAGGGTAAAAGCAAACATAAGCCTGCTTACTTGGTGCATTGGCCTTTCTTGGTATAGCCAGTCTGGAGATACTTTATTTCTGTGGAATGGTCGTTTTTACTGGCTTGTAGTCCTTGTATGGACATTTTTGGGGGCACAGCCAACATGGAAATGTTGATATAGGGGCATTTGTTGTGAGCAGAGAAATAATGGCAATTCATTGGAAAATGGTCTTCTGAACTGTTGGTGACTTACCCCAATTTGGCTTTTTCATGGGCTACCATACGAAATTGATTACAAACTGAGCAGCTCTTAACCAAGTTTCTCACAGAAAAGGCTGCAAAATGCACAATTTTAACCCATTAACTGACACATTGGGCCTTATTACGAGTCCAGTAGCACCAGCGGGTTGCCGCTGGACTCGCAACACTTTACCAGCGTATGAAATCGCAGTGCCACCTGGACATTACAAGTCCCAGCAGATCAGGAGGTCAGGCATCAGTAAATGTTAGTCCCCATTCCCATGGAGTCCCATAGGACTCTATGGGATTTGGATGACGTAAGCACCTGCACCCTTGCTAATGATGCCAATGCTTCTGTGAAGTCTCTAAGGATGCGGGCATTGCACCCAGCAGGTCAGTCCTGGTGGGTACAATGGCCCCCGCCCTCAGGGTTGTACTGTGGTGGTCCAGAAAGGGTGCCGCTACGCTGCAGCTGGCACCCTTATTTCCGGACTGCCACAGTTGTAATGAGACACATTGTCGCTGGGGGAGTTGTGGTGTGTCCCCCGCTCCTCATGTTCAAGTATCTCTGGCCTCGAGGTTTGCAGGGGTGTCCCCCGCATCCTTAACAATGGAGGTGGAAGACAAAAATTGCTTGGGCCCCCGTTTTCAATGAATGGTCAGAATGAGGGCCCGAGCAGTTCTACTGCAGGCAGTCTACCCGCGAACAAAACATTTGCAGGCAATTTGTATACATCCAAGAAAATAACATAAGAACTGACAGTGTTTGTTTAATGCTACATTTAGCATTTTCAAAGTGGTATGTCCTTAGCATCTAGTGGTCGATGGATAGACACAACTATCTGTAATTTGTCACTACTTCCACCTCTACTTTATTTCTGATTTAGTTTTTAAGCATTAAATATCTGTGTCTTGGTTTTTTTGTAATAATGACTAATTCATGATGTTCCGCAAATACTTGTAAAGCAAATCATTGATTCTGCAGACCTTTGGGAATGCAATCGTCAGAACAGCCTAATCATTGCAGTTTGATATTACCCACTCTAGGCTGATATGACATGGTCTGTTTGAGGGCCTGATCGATATCAGCCAGATAGAAATTAAACAGGGTTGGCGCCAATACACAGGTTTAACACATGTATAAAGTGTGATATTATCTGTCATTAGGCAATGCCTGTTTTCATGTAAGTATATGATCATTCATAAACGTCCTTCAGGAATCATCCACCCACTAAGTTTAGTCCACCGTAGTTGTCAATTAAAAGTGTCAAAAGCAGCACTTTGCGGACAGCACCTTTCTGAATTTGGTCTGATTGGGAGGAAGTATCGATTTTTCCTCAATTCAGGTTATTTGTTCTTTTAATAAAATCCCTGCAAATACTTACAAGGAAACATCTATCATTAATAATACACTATAGCTTTGTGGGTCAATCATATTCCCGCATTTGTATGCTGGTATGATTATAACAAAATATATTTGCTTTAAATTTTTACAAATACAATCATCCTGCAAAGGAAAATATAGATCCTGTTTATCTAAAGGTTCCTGTGGTTGAAATCCTAATACAAATGGTCTTATTCACAGTGGAATTCCTACATGCCTCAGAGGCCTCTAACTCTTCCCTGGTCAATAGGTTATTAGTAGGGCCTGTAAGAACATATATAGCATTTTACCAAATGTAATGGCATTTTTTTATTTTACCAAAATGTAATGGCATTTTTATTTTACCAAAATGTAATGTTTTGTTTTATTGCAAATTTAGTGGTATTTTGCCAGCAGTAATATGGCATATATGGCAAAAAATATATATATATATATATATATTTAAAAAAAAAACATTTCCTGATCCGTGATGGAGACGGGATAAGGTTAGCGGAATGCACTCCCAAAAACAAATAGAGAAAGCCAAGGTGACTCTCTATACAGAGGCAGAAAAACCAGAGTTCGTCCAGACTCACATGCCTTTATTTTAAAGTCAGCATGGATAAGAAAAAAGCACAGAATACAACGCGTTTCACGGTAAACAAACCGCTTGGTCACGTAGGAAAAGTGCAAACATAGACAAGGTGACTATATATAAGTTCATACATCTCTGTCCCCAGTGCTCAGTGAGGAATGTCTCCGAAGCAGTTAACTATTGTCACGATTCCAACAAGGCAGCCATCTTAACGTGCACAAAAGCCTGCTGATTTACCTTGTTTTTAACATGTCAAACTTATTTTAAACACTTTGCATGATAACGTTGGCAGTTCCGGTTAAAATAACCTGATACCAAAGTTACTAAACAGTTACATTCATAAAAAATATATATATAAATGCGTAGTGCAAAAAAAATGTTTTTCTAAAAAATGCATAATTTCAAACTGTTTATCAAGCATTAATGCTCTATGCATACCTCTAGTGTTGTCATTTCAGCATGTTTTTTCAATAATATGCCCAAGAGAATATGCGGGCAATGGAACTCTGAGAATTGCTGTTCAAAAATGTTGCTCTTTAAAATATGATGCAATGCCAATTTGCCAGTTTAGCCCGTAATATTGAGCAAAACATGAGAGCTTACAAAATTTGTAAGCACTGAAGGCATTGATGGCCCCAAAGTGCATGCTAGCTCTGATATCGTTCAAAGTTAACAATTAATAGTAAACGGGTTGATATCCTAGGAGGAAAAACCTCTATTACCGGCATCAATAAATAAAGTGCCTACTGTATACAGGATGACGGTGGCTGCCCGCTTCCCTGTGCAAATATGCAAAGCAGCATTATTATGGATATAATCCACAATTTTGTTGTATCCTATAAAGTGCATCGTGTATATACATTATAAAGTGCTTAGTGCATGTAAACATATGGTCAGCAACAGACAATAGACCTGTGCAAATAAGCAACCAAATATATAATGCCTATTTTTGTAATAAACCTGGATTCCTATCTCAAAGCAATATTGACATAAGGCAACATGAGCAACAAAGTTACATGGTCCCACAGAATCAAACACAAGTGTGCACAGGAAAAGCCTGCGAGTGTAGTGGAATCTGAAAGAAAAAATTATAAACCAAGGGAGAGAAGACAATACCAGAAAACCATATATCCCTAAAAGTTGTGAGCCTGTGTGCACTAATCCAAAGAACAGAAAAGTAAATTCAATGTTAAAATAGGACACAACAATGTGTGTCCTAATTTTAAAACCTAAGCTTCATATTTTCCTCTGTTATACAAGAAGTTTGTCAAAAAAATATCATAAACCAGTAATCACAATAAGCCAACCTAGGATATAAATCAAAAAGGTTACTTAATTACATAAACAGTGTAATCACTTGTAGACCCTCCAGTATTGAAAAACCTTGGCGGCCCAGGACAAGGAGACAACTAGCCCAATCTGAAGGAAACAAAAAGAGAGAAAGAAGAAAAGAGGAAAGTGAAAGATAGAGGTGCATGAAATGTACAACATATACAAATTGCAATTATAACCCAACATTGTGACTATCAAACCTCTTAAACACGTACTTCAACCAGAATTAATATGCACAGCTAAATATCAACCTGTGCATTCAAAGTAATAGAATGGTAAGTGTCCAAAAGAACATCGTACAAAAAGTCAATCAATCAATAAAGGTGGAACACAAGAAAATTGATTTGCTCATCCAATGATTATCAAAATCGCAAAGGAAAGTGCGTAGACAATATGGTGTCTTATAGGGAGAAGAACATATATGGAAAACATAATTAAGTTCCTAAAAATGTATAAAGCTCTTCATCCAAATTGTGACCTCTTGGTTTTTTAGTTTCTAGGTGCAAAATGCATTTAGTTTCCAATTGTCTCAATACCAATTCTCTGTTTCCACCTCTAGGGTGTTTGGCTATGGTATGAATGCCAAAAAATGTGAAACCATCCAATTTACTATTGTGTACTTCTTTGAAATGCACAGCCATAGGGTAAGTGGCATCCACATTCTTAATGGCCCTGATATGCTGTAACATACGCAGCTTAAGTCTTCCTATGGTACTACCAACGTACCACTTGTCACAGGGACACTTGAGCACATAAACCACGTACTCAGTGTCACAAGTGATTCGTGCCACGATTGGAATAGTCTTGCCCAAAATGGGATGTTGGTAATTGGAGACATCTGTGGCATGCTGGCAGGCCTTGCCTTTCCTGCACTTGTAGAAGCCTGTAGTTGGTGTATGTAGCCAAGTAGAGCCTATGGATGAAATTGATGGACTCATAAAACTAGAGACAAGATTATCCTTAAGGGAGACAGAGCGTCGAAATGTAATGTTCATCTTATCTCCCAAGATCGTTCCTAAATGTTCATCCAGTTGTAGGATATGCCAATGTTTGCGCATAATCCGTCGTATATGCTGGGATTTAGTGCCATAAGTGAGTATAAGTCGAGTCTCACTTATTTGATCATCTGAAAGTGGCTGCACTTTAGTTGTTAACAATGAGGAACGGTCTTGATTCCTAGCTTTATGAAAGGCTCTTTCAAGTATGCGTTTGGGATATCCCCGTTGTTTGAATTTGAGAGCCATGTGTGCACATTCTACATCAAACGTCTCCAGTTTGGAACAATTTCTTCCAATTCGAATAAATTCGCCGTATGGTATAGACCATTTCAGAGAGGTAGGATGATTGCTTTTCGCATGCAGCGGTATATTTGAGCTTGTCGGTTTACGGTAAAGTTCTGTAATAAGTTCTGCCTGAGCCACCTTAACAAGAATATCGAGATATACGATAGCAGTCTTGTTGTGGCTTTCCGTAAACTGAAGATTTAATTCATTGATATTCAACTTTTTGACAAATTCTAACCACTCTGAGCTTGTACCATCCCAGATGATAAATAGATCATCAATGTACCGCAACCAGAGTATTATTTTGGCTGTATACACATTATTCTCTGTGCCCCAAACAACAAACTTTTCCCACCATCCCATAAACAAATTTGCATAGGAAGGGGCAAATGTGGTCCCCATGGCTGTGCCCTGAAGCTGCACATAGAATTCTCTGTTGAATAAAAAACAGTTGTTTGTCAGGCAGAGATGGATCATATCTAATATCATACGACTGTGTGACATAAAATTCATGGATCTAGTATGAAGAAAATATCCACACGCTCGTAGACCATCTGTGTGTCTGATGGAGGTGTATAGGGATACTACATCTAAGGTAGTGAGTAGATATGTGGATTCCCAAGTGATACCATCTATTTTGTTCAGAAAATCTTTGGTGTCTCTCAAATATGATGGTAGAGTGGTCACAAAAGACATCAAAGTCTCATCTACAAATTTGGAGGTATTCTCATATAGTGCCCCACAGAGTGTTACGATGGGACGTCCTGGGGGTTTCCTCATGCTCTTATGTATTTTAGGCAAGAAGTAGATTGTGGGCATGACAGGGAAACTCGGATTCAAGAATTTACACATGTCATCCTCTAGTAGCCCCTTTTCCCTATATGTATTTAGCAAGTCAAATAGTTTCATGGTCATACCTGCAGTGGGATCTTTTTCCAATTTGGCATAGCAGGAGGGATCATTCAATTGTCTTGAAGCCTCCTTGATGTAATCGACACGGTTCATCACAACAATGTTCGTACCTTTGTCTGAAGGTTTGATAATGCAGTCAGATAAGGTACTAAGATCTTTCAGAACATTTTGTTCATGATGAGTGAGATTTCCTTTATGATTCCGTTTGGTCTGCCTGAGCCTCTTCAGATCGTTTATCACTAGATCCTGGAATGCCTCAATGTGTCCTCCTGGATTAAACATTGGATTAAACCTGGATTTGCACCTTAATAGACTGGTCCCTGGCCAATCTGTGCGTATATTCATGGAATCCCAGTCTATATCACTATTGTCCTCAGACGGTATGCATTCTGATCCCAGGCTAATTAAATTGCCGAATGTTGGCATATCCTCAATGGTGACTGGAGTGTATCCCCCTGATATTTCTTGAGCCGTTGGTTTGGGCGGATTCATGGCAAAAAACTTTTTAAGCCGTACTTTGCGCATGTATTTGTCAAAATCTATGCGCGTCTCGGCATAGTTATAATAACTAGTAGGGCAAAAATTGAGGCCAAGTCGTAGCACTTTTTGATGGTCTGTGGAAAGTGTGTGAGAGGAGGGGTTTATTATAGACATATCTTGTTGCTCCATGGTGGTTTTTATAGGTTCTTGGTTCCAGAGCGGGTCTTCCGTGCTAACTGGTCCTTGTCTCCGATTTCCGAGCCTGTTGCCCCTCCTCATTTTCTTCCTCCTCTTTGCACCGTTGATTTTCCCTGGCCTCTGCCTCTTGGTTTTTTGTTGCTGTTCCGTACATCCATCCCCAACAGCTGCATCTCTTCTAAAAAATTCAGTTTTCGTGTAGGTTGTTCGCTTTCACTTTCTGTGGTGTCCATTTCGGAGGATGAGCAAGCGGCCGGAATCTCCGTCACTGTTGGTTGTGGGCCAATGGGTAATTTAAGCCTCAGGGTGTCGAAACATTTGGCGAAGGTGAATACTCTTCCTTTTTCGTAATCATCCTTGTCGCGTATGAATTTACGTTGTTTGCGCAACTTGATATCATCCTCAAATGTTTTGTTCCCCTTTTCCATGTTGATTCTTATGGCTTTGCCCTCTGCACTCGGATCAATAGATTTCAGCTGATCCTCCACTTCCTGTATTCTCAACAGAATCTTCTTTCTGTCCATTCCTGCATATTTGATAAGAATCTTCAGGAAGGTGACGGAGCATAACCCACTTGCCTCTCCCCACTCTTGCAGCATTTCGGGATCTTGTTCGTCAAAAGTAGGTGTGGTGAGGATGCGCAGACCTCTAGGGACTCTCCCTACGTCTACCTAATTTTGCAATGAAAACTCCTCCCACCACTTCGAGATTTCCCGTCGCTGTAATTTCTCCAATTCTCTCAATAGTTTCACCTCTGTATTGGGCGGTGCCTCCGCCTGCGGTCCCTTGGATTTCCCCGCACTGGTGGTTACTTGTTTCTCACAAAACAGGGAAGCTGCCTGTTCCCTTCTGGCAGTTTCCTTATCCAACTGTGACATCATTTTTGATTACTTGTCAGGATAGTCTGGCTGTGGTGTACGCCTCTCCTAGAAAAAAGCTTCTGTTCTTGCTGCTGCAGTCCTTAAATTTCACAGGCGCATACAGATGCCTAGAACGGAATTCCCCAATGCTGTGTAGCTCCAAAATAGAAAAAATGACGGTACCAAGGATGGACACACGCGCTGTGCAGTGTCACACCCTGCACCAATCCGTTGCTTCACTGCACCATGTGGTCTGGGAAAAACCGAAGCGTCCTGCGCGGTGACCCAAATGGAAAAAAGAGAGTACACCGTGCCGCGCTTCAATTGCAAGGCGGGTGCAGAATCCAACGCCGTTTTTCCCGCGGCGTGAGAATACTTAAAAAAAACCCATTTCCCGATCCGTGATGGAGACGGGATAAGGTTAGCGGAATGCACTCCCAAAAACAAATAGAGAAAGCCAAGGTGACTCTCTATACAGAGGCAGAAAAACCAGAGTTCGTCCAGACTCACATGCCTTTATTTTAAAGTCAGCATGGATAAGAAAAAAGCACAGAATACAACGCGTTTCACGGTAAACAAACCGCTTGGTCACGTAGGAAAAGTGCAAACATAGACAAGGTGACTATATATAAATTCATACATCTCTATCCCCAGTGCTCAGTGAGGAATGTCTCTGAAGCAGTTAACTATTGTCACGATTCCAACAAGGCAGCCATCTTAACGTGCACAAAAGCCTGCTGATTTACCTTGTTTTTATATATATATATATATATATATATATATATATATATATATTCAGTGAAAAAACTTTGTTAAAGGGACGTTATGGTTAAGTTGCGCTACTAAAAACCTATGAAATTCAGTGAAAAAAACTTTGTTAAAGGGACGTTATGGTTAAGTTGCGCTACTAAAAACCTATGAAATTCAGTGAAAAAACTTTGTTAAAGGGACGTTATGGTTCCAAGTAAAACCGAAAAACCCTTTGATGTCCTGGGTGTTAGTCTTAGCAGTGCACGGTGGTGGCGCGAGTTATGGTTGCTTAGCTTACCATAACTGGCGAATTTCAAGGGTTTTTCGGTTTTACTTGGAACCATAACGTCCCTTTAACAAAGTTTTTTCACTGAATTTCATAGGTTTTTAGTAGCGCAACTTAACAATAATGACTTTGACTTTATATACATGTCATATGGAACTGACTAGATCTCTTCTTATGAACTTGATGTCCGCAAACTTATTTAATGTTCGCGGACATGTTCGGAGAACAGTACCACCACCTAAAAACTCTGGGGAGGTATGATGTGTAATAGTTATATCATAACATAGGAACATTTAACAAATTCACAAAGCAGCACACATACAAAGTATATGTAGTAATACTTAAAAAATGTTACCCATATATGTAACACACTAACCATTCATGTAAATACAATATGTTTTAAAATGGAATATACCAAAAGAAGATAAAGTGGCTTCCACCATAATTACCTCACAGACGCTCCACAACCAACAGCAAGACCAGACGTATACACTACTGATTACATATATCACCAGACATAGTAAGTGCACTTCTTTTTACTCATATATTTATAAACTTTCTATATTAGAAAAAAAAAACATATTACTTCTTTGTTTTCTCACAGAAATGTGTAGTACTCTGGACTGGCTAGAAGACCATTTCCCACGAGACGAAATGTTAGAAGATAGTCCACCTAATGGTACACACTTTACTGTATAAACCAATTGATAAATATTATTTTGTATACATTCAACATATACATTTTTTTTTACAGACCCTACAAAAATTGCAACTTCCAAAGAAAAAGAAGTTGTGGATAACACTCTTGAACACATTACCCACAAAATGGACCAACTTATGGCAAATTTTATGGATTTAAAGAACTTTGTGGAAGATCACCTAAAACCACCAACAACATACCATTGTCCTACCTGTACTTGTCCCCCCTCACCATATCCCATTCATTTATCCCCAAACTCTCTCCATGGACCACAACGTTTTGATGAGATTTCCATCCCTGCTTCACCTGATCACACTAATATTGAAAACCCTAATTCTCCTGTTTTTGTTTCCGTTTCTGCCCCACCTTCTCAGTCATAAATTGTTTATATATGTTAAATAAAGTTACTTTTTTATATTGTGTTGTAATTACTTTCAGTTCCTTGTAATAAAACCAATTTAGGTGTCCACGGACACCGCGGTTGTTCCGAAATGTTCGTAAAGAAACGAAAATGTAACTGTCCTGAGGGCACTACATCTGTCCGTAATGTTCTCATGCAAGTTCAAAATGTTCTAAGAACACTCATAGTGTCCTGAAATGTTCGTAAAGAAACAAACATTAAAGTGTTCTAAAGAACACTATATCTGTCCGTAATGTTCGCTATCAACTTAAAACTGTCCTAAGAACACAATTGGTGTCCTGAAATGTTTGTAAATAAACAAAATGATGTGTCCTGAACAACAGTACAACTGTCCGTAGTGTTCGCTACCCAATTGAAAGTGTTCTTAGAACACAATTGGTGTCCTGAAATGTTCGTACATAAACTAAATTACACGTGTCCTGAAGAACACTATATCTGTCCTTACTGTTCGCTACCAAGTTTAAACTGTTCTAAGAACACACCCGGTGTCCTGAAATATTCGTTTCACGTGTGACGCACTTTTAATTACTTCACAACCCGAACAGTGTCCGTAGGACATCAATGCGCATGCGCTAACCAATCTCCGTGCACTTGGTGTCCTGCGGACAGGCGCTTCCTTCGCAGACTAGTTCGCAAACAGATCATATGACCGCGCCCACGCTCATCGTGTGTCCTGAAATGCGGACACTGTTCGTGTCCCCGAACAATTTAAAAGTACATTTTCAGTTAATCCATAATATTTTTCAATAAAATCTCACCATGCCACAAGTCCCACATAGCAATCTTGAGTTTCTATATACCTTTTGAAACTTTCCGATCCTTTTTTTGTGTTCGATCTGTCCGCGCACAGTGCGCATATCTGCGGACCGCGCACAAGCACCCCTATAAAAGACCACGCCCAAGAGCTTATTCCCATTGTGTTTCTGGCTATTCTTCAGAAAACAGTGATTTGTGCTGCCACCTGCAGACTACACCATCATCGACATGGCATCCTTGGCTGCTGAACTGCCACTTGGTGCTGCACCTGCTTCAGCACCACCACCACCCCCTCCACCACCACCTCCCCAAGGGCCTGAAGAGGGGAACAGGACTGAGGATGCGGAGGAGGAAGAAGAGGATGATGAGAATGAGGTAGAGGAAATCCCTACTACCCGCACTAGGCGTGAGTCTTGGGTGTGGCGGTTATTTACCATTCATGGGAATGGTCCTAATGCTCGTGCGAACCATGTTACCTGCAATGAGTGCAAAATGATACTCAGTCGCGGGAAGCACGGTAACTACAGCTTTGGGACCACTACTATGAAGCGACACCTGAGGTCATTTCACTCTGGGGCTATTCGCAGGGTTGTACCTTGCGAAGAACGTAGCAGGTTGATTTCCTCTACTTCATCCTCTGTTTCTGATCCTGTCACCACAAGGACCACCTCTGTGGGACAGCGTCTTTCTCAAGCTGCCTCACAGGCCATACAGAATGCTGATGACCCTTACCTTTCCAGGGTCACAGTTGTATGTATGTACTGTGACACAGTACTCTGCAGGGGGGAGCGACTTCGGAGTGCTTTTGAGACTATCGTCTCAGAGCACGAGAAGACCTGCTCACTACCCAAATAAAACCCACTCTACATCTTCCTCTCTCAGCTCGCCCTTTCTTATCCCTGTGGTTGGTGTCCCCCCCTTTACCCTCCTTTACCCTCCTCTCCTAGTGTGTCGTGTCTGAAAAACCAAAAAAAATACAAAATTACAAAAATCAAAACAAAATAAGGCTCTTTTCAGAGCCGCCTTTCCCAGTTAAAAAATAGAAGTGAAAATGAAGCAGGGCTCTTTGTATTTTTTAGAAGTCCGCGGACAGTTAGCGAACATTAAAAAAATTGGGTTACTACTCCATCACAAACATTGTAATTTTCTCTGGAAAGAAGTGGTGGCTCTGAAAAGAGCCTTTGGGTGGTGTTTGTATGTCAAAAATTGTAAATGC
Source organism: Ambystoma mexicanum (assembly GCF_040938575.1). NCBI lineage: Eukaryota > Metazoa > Chordata > Amphibia > Caudata > Ambystomatidae > Ambystoma > Ambystoma mexicanum. The sequence goes on from NC_090924.1 coordinate 22,268,495, forward strand.
TTAACATCTACTTCAAAATCGTTGTTGTAATTCCAAAAAAGGTCGCAATGCATTTTGTACATTTCTCAGAAAAATCTGATTGCCAGCATAAGTAAGATGGACTCCATCTCTGCGAAAAATGTATGTACTACAAAACATAATATTTTCATTGTGAAAAGAAGACATGCCAAAATCTCTTAGAAAGCCACAAACAGCCTTATTAACATTGTGCCTTGCTTTTTCCATTTGTGGACCAAATGAAGAAGAATGAAGCCACATTTGTCTCTGTGCAATCCGTGAAAATATCACTTGAGAATTAGGAAACATGTCCATAACCTTACTCAGTCCTTCTTTCATAGCAAATTGCAAAAGAATTCCAGTCACATGCCCTAAACTGTTCCCTCCACAATGAATTACAATTATGTCTGGATGTTGCTCTGTCTCCAAAGTAGCACAGAGAGTAGCAAATCCAACCACTTCATTCCACGTACTCCATGCCAGTGTACTTCCACATGTGGGAATCCAAGATCTACAGCTACTCCACAGCTTTCTGCATGCACCTTCAACCAATGTATCCACGAATCTCCTAAAATCCAAACAATCTGTTTTCTGAAACACACAGCCATAGCTATCTTTTGTTCTCTCAGCAAAAAGAGTATCTCAGAAAATCTCTCCTGGCACAACACACCCACCAAACTTTCCTGACCAATCCCTTTCAGTGCTTATTCTCATTTGCATGACTTCTGAACCCAAAAATCCCCGGATGTAACTCCTGATGTCCGGGAACTACCGCCATGTCCGCGGACATATCGTAACATGAACAGCCCTTCTACCATTTCCACTACACTCTCTCCGCCATTCCCTCATTGGATGTACCTCAAACAAAAATCACATGACCATGCACCAATCACATTCAAGACCTCTACATCTAACTGCATCATCATAGATCAGCACTGCAAATGTACTCTGAATCTCTCTGAGTACAAGTGTCATATCATTGGCAAGCAGCATCTACCACAAATACTGTACAAGTCTTCAAGATTTCTACTTGCAGCTCCATGCATATCCATATGCATGAACAAAAACTTTAGGTATGCATATTTTCTGTATAGTAGATGACATAGCTCTCAACCATTTTTGTTTTAAAGGCGGGTGAAATCACCCGATTTTGTTTTTGGCGGGTGAGACGCCCATTGGAATGAATGGGCGTGCAGGAGGCTTGGCGGGTGAGTCTGCCCTTTACAAGGCGTGTGACACCTGCCAAAAGCGTGTGAGTTGAGAGCTATGGTAGATGAACACATTTTCAAACAGACTTTTACCTTGTAAAATCTGTAAAATGAATTTACTGTACTTTTTTCAATTTCCTAAAATCAACTATCACTTATACACCTTTATACTTTTTACTTTCTTTATACACACATACTCAAATCATGTTAAACTAACCATTTTTAAATTAAATATATAGACTACATATATTCAAACAAAATTGCATGCAAACACAATCTATGTTTAAACCTTTATAAAAAATACTTATACAATTTCATATTTTTTGTTTTTATTTATTTATTTACTTAATTACTTTAAATTAGACATGACATTGAGGCGCTATTACCTAGAACAGTTTACTTACAGAAATAGTGGTATTCACTAATATATTATAAATTTCACAAGACATAGTAAAGATATTTTATTTTTGCTACAGTTAGTCATTCAATACAATTTGTTCATTAAGAACATATCATATGTACTGAACTTATGCAATGTATCTTATGTAAATAAATTAGTTTAATGGTTTTACAGAAGGCACTGAGGATTTCAATTAAAAAAATCAATATCTAATTTAAAAACAGTGCTATATACAAACAAAATTACTCATTTGAAGCTTTTACAGTTGCAGTGAAGACCAGTTTCCTGAAAAGAAGCAGCCGAATTCGAAGAAAAAAGAAAAACTAAGAAGTTACCTGTTAATTTTAAAAAAAAAGTAAGTAAAATATCACCATAATATTTATATTATTAATCAAATATACTATAACATTAATACCAGCTATTTTGGTTTCTTAGAATAGAGATTTTGTACCATTTTGTCCAAAAATGTCCATGTCGTAAACAGCGATTTACAACCAGAATGGCCCACAAATTTCTATTTTTGGACACACAAATTAGCCAACTGAACCACTACAATTTTCATATTATAGAACAAACAACTGTTTTAATTGTATACATTAGATTTACTATTTGTACTTTTCCACACCACTAGCTTACTTTTTTTTTGTCATCTGAACCCCAGTTTAGTGACACATAAATTCAAGAATACCTATCCCTACTAGTTGTAGTTCCTAATGCACAATCACACACCATTACATACATCTTTATCATCTTACTCAAACACTCATGCACACAGCACACATACATTCCAGAACACCCCAACTCATATCTTCTTTATTTTTTTCAACATTCCCTAAAGAATGCCTACCAAAAGACAACTCCGTAGAAAGCAACGCCAAATTAGAGCAAATGAAAATAAAGGTGTCCAACATAAGCATCCATCTCTAGCAGAATTTGTAAAAAAAAGTTGAAACAAAACAGCTAATACAATCATTTAGTGAAACACAAGAAGTTTCAAGTACAACAACTTCGCTTCCTCTATCAAAATGTAAAACAAACCAAAAAACAATTAACAGAAAATCAGCTATCAGTACAGATAAAACTACTTCTTCAAATTTTAATATAGTGCAAAGTAAGCATACCAAGAAAAGTATTTTAGCCAAAATATACCGTCACAAAGTTCTTCAAAATCTTATAAAAACAGGAGAGAAATCAGGTTCAAAGCTTAAAACCTATCGTAGGAAATTAATCTTAGAAGCATTGATGAACAGTGCAATTCTTCTCAAAAGAAAATTATTTATTTTACTGTTAAACAAAATGAAACCACTAACAAAACTAATAACTAAATTACAAAAAAGACTTCTCAATAAGCAAAATGTCAACAGAAAGAACTTCTTAAGTATCTGCGGAGGTGAATGGAATCACACTACGAGCACAGAACCATATTTTAATGAAGAAGCGTACAAACAAAAGCAAACCAATACAATTGCCATAAATAGCAGTGGTCGAGGTTATGAAAAAGTGAATAATACCATAATGGAACAAGAAGTACTCCTTACAAAAATATGCCCTGAAAACTTAGAATTACCCCTCCATTCAACTGAATCAGAACGTCTAGTGTACAAATGGCCATGCACGTCAATGTGTAACATTCCCAAACAATGTTTCAAATCTTTACACCAATTCCTCAATAAATATGTAAAAAGCAAAGACAAAATCAAAATTAAATTACTGCAAAATAAAGATACCTGTCCAGTGCGCAAGTACACAGGACTACAAGGACATTCATTGGCCTGCATTACAGGACCTACTTGTAAAACCACTTTCCATGATATCAAAAGGATATCAACACATCATTCAACTATAAGAAATCTAGTCTATAAACTGTACTATGCTAAAAGTCCTGCTTTAGCACTAGCAAAGTTAAATAACATCCTTCTTCATGGTACAGCAAAAGACCTACTTGAAGAAATTCACTATATCCAGAAAACATATTTTGGAAGTGAAAGCCATTTACAGAATGAAATAGCTTTAAACCAATTAAGCAACAATTCTACACATGGCAACCTTTTGCTAAACACATACAAAAAAGAAATACAAAAATTTAAAAGTACATCAGCTAAAGTACCAAACTATGTATGTGTATGTTGCCGTAGAATTTTTTATAAAAGTAACACAAAAACTGTGGACCTATCATACAAAATAGAAGACAATGAAGATTCTAAATGGTTTGAATTAGCTCTCTACCTTCTAGCAGAAAACAAATATGAAATAACTGAGCCCTTAATACTTTGCAGTTATTGCACTACAAAACTTGACAACAACCAAACTCCTTCACGTTCTATCACAAATAATTTGGAATTATACCCAGTACCAAAACCTCTACAACAACTTAATTTATATGAGAGCATCATAATTCAAACAGTACACCCATTTCAAGCAATAATACGCCTTCAACCAAAAACAGCAAAATTACCTCCCTCTGAATTGGTAAAAGGCATTCGTGGAAAAGTAGTTTATTTACCATTAAATCTAAAAGAAAATGTGCATACTCTAGGAGTGCAACGTCCAATGCAGCAATCTTTAATTATATTAGTAAATGGAGTTCCTACAAAAGACAAAAAAATATGGCAACAGCTGGTAGATTTATATAAAGTTAGACAAGCCTTCCAATAACTTAAAGAGAATAATGAATATTACAAGGAAATTAATATTGAAGAAAACTTGAAAGATACAACTGAAATAATTCAGGAAACACAAGAAGCTGGTCAATTTGAGCTACTAGATCCTGCTACAATATCAAATACTTTAGACCATTATACAATTCATCCTTTGCACTGTAATGACACCGTACAAGATGTACTAGAAACTTACCAAATGCGTCAAAAAAAAGGATCGCCAATCAGTATATGGGAAAAAAGTATAGAAGCACGTGCTTTTCCTCTACTCTTTCATACTGGCAAAGGAGGAAGGTATGATGATAGACCTATTCAAATATCAGCTTCAGAATACCGCTCATTACGGATGTATTCTGAAGATCCCAGATTTAGACAAAATGTGGAATACATATTCCACCTACTCTTTGAAAGTGAACTAGCAACTTTATGTTACGGAGTTGCACACATATTAAAATCAGGATCACACTTTCAAAATATGACAGCTACACAATTATTAGAGAAAGTGCAACAAAAGGAAGAGGTTTTACAATCAAATATTACAAATCTATTAGCAAATATGCGTGGTACTAAAGAGTACTGGTTTCGACGTCATGGAGATGTACGTTGTATGATCAGAAACCTTGGCCCACCCACTTGGTTTGTTACATTAAGTTGTGCAGAATATGCATGGGAAGATTTACATGATTTCCTACGCATATCAAATAAAAACAAAACAAACATAGATATTCTAACACTAGGAGAACTTTGTTCTTTGGATCCTGTTAATGTTTCAAGATATTTTCACCATCGCTTCATTGCTATGCTACATTTTATTTGTAATAAAACTGTTCCTCCCCTTGGAGAAGTGCAACACTTCTTTTGGAGAAAAGAATACCAAGCCAGAGGAGCACCACATATCCACATGCTTTTATGGATTAAAGATGCTCCTAAATTTGGTCAAGACAGTGATGCCACTGTTTTACAGTTTATTGAAAAATATGTCACTTGTGAAATTCCATCAGAAGCCACAAATAGTGATCTTCGTGCACAAATTTTACAATTTCAAAGACACAAATGTGGAAAATATTGTCGTCGCAAATACAAAAAGAAAGGCAAATACTACACCAAATGCTGATTTGGTTTCCCTAGACCAGTTACAAATACAGGTCAAGTAAACAACCTCATGTCTTCAGTTAGACATACTGTTAAAGGAAAGTCACCTAAAAATACATATTACATAAAAAGAAAAGAAGAAGAAAAATATATCAATGATTATAATGCAATCATTGCCCACTTATGGAATGCAAACATAGATGTGCAGTACATTGCAGACAATTCCACTGCAGTTGCACGATATGTCACAGCATACTTAACTAAAGCAGAAAAGACAGAGCTCCAAGACCTCTGGAATGACCTGTCATCAGATAAATCAGTATCTCAGATATTATACAGCTTGGGCATAAAAATGCTCACCCATAGAGAATGTGGATCTTATGAAGCAGCTGATCGTTTAACTGGTACTTCATTGTATGGTAAATCTGAAAATATAGTATGGCTAAGTCTTGGTCCAGCTAAATCTAGAAAAAGAGTTCTAAAATCATATGAAGATATAGAAACAATAGCCAAACATGATCCCAACAGCCAAGACATTTTAAAAAACAATTTATTGGACACATACTACCCAAACAGAAGTAATACTTTGGAAAACATGTGTCTATACCAAATAGCCCAAAACTACACATACAAAAATAATATGAAACCCGATAAAAAACAAGGTAAATATAGAGTGACAGACTGTGAAGGCAGCTTAGTTAAACTCACTAAACCAAATTTAATTAATCATATCAAATTGTCATTGAAGACTCCTCAACATAAAGAAGTATATTATATGTCCCTGCTACAACTCTTCAAACCATGGAGAAAAGAAGAACAATTACTAGATAACTATGACTCATATGAGGATGCTTTCAAAGCAAATGAAAGCACTATAACTGATGTAAACTTTACACAGTACAAAACAATGTTGCACAATGAACAGCAACATGAAGAAGAACTCCAAGACCAACTAGATAAGGATACTCCTGACAGTAGTCAACCTTCTGTAACAGGAAGCCAAGAACCACTGGGAGAACCACTAATAACAAATGAGGCAGAATTAGCTATGACAGAAGTAGAAAACACCATGTGTCACTATGAAGATAAGGAAGACTTAACTATACTACAATCAAAACTAAACAATGAGCAAAGTAGCATTTTTCAAGAAGTAACAAAACAAATTGCACATGGTGTAAAACATGAAAATAAAGAATGTTCCTGCCATAATTATAAACCTATACTACTGTACGTCAGTGGTGAAGCTGGTTCTGGCAAAACATTCCTAATCAAAATCATTAGTAAGTTCATTCAACAATTGACAAACAACAAACTGTCAGCTGTTGTCACTGCCCCCACAGGTTTAGCTGCCTACAACATAGGTGGTGTTACATTACACCGATTACTACTATTACCAGTAGAACACCAGAACAAATTAGACTATTACAAACTTTCTGCAGAAGCTGCAATGGAATTACGCAGAGTATTGAAACAAATGAAAATGCTACTAATAGATGAAGTGAGCATGGTCTCCAACCTGATGTTAGCTATGATTCACCTCAGATTACAAGAAGTACTCAAAACAGACTATGAAGAGCTCTTTGCAGGAAAACACATTATTGTTTTTGGAGATCTGCTTCAATTAACACCAGTAAAAGGTGAACCTATTTTTAAAACATTAGGGCACAAACTCTGCCGTAAAACTGTTGGCAGCATTGGAAATGTCAACCCTTGGCAACATTTCCAATACAGAGAATTAACAGAAAACATGCACCAATCTGCAGATCTAACTTATGCCAACATTTTAAAAAGTTTGAGAGTTGGTATACTTTCTAAAGAAGCAGAAGCAACATTGAAAACCCGGCACATTAATGCACTTTATGGCGATAATGCATGTGCTACAGATGTTATGGAACAATTAGCCCACAAAAATGTCAATTGTATGGCCTTAATGCCAACTCTTGCAAGCTGTTTCAAATTCAATGAAATCATGCTAAGAAAAGAAATGCAACCAATAATGGAAATTAGCGCCACAGACAAACTAGATGTACATGGTATGACACTACCCATGTGTGACCAAGCCACAACAAGACTAAATAATTTAGAAAAATCAATCTCAAACACAGCAGGCTTAGAAAAGATGTTAAAATTATCCTTAAATTGCAGAGTAATGCTTAAACGTAACCTTGACGTGGACCAAGGACTAGTTAATGGAGCACTGGGTACAGTTGTTGACTTTCAAACATACCCACGTGACAACAAAATTCAGTTTGTCAATATACTCTTTGACAAACTTTCAGAAGTAAAACGGATAGGACACTCAACAGCTAGATTCCTTCTCTTCAAAGATATGTATGTACGCAGAGAACAATTTTCTCTAACTCTTGCATACGCAGTCACAATTCATAAATCACAAGGTCTTACCCTAGACAAAGCAATGATAGATATTGGTAACACAGTCTTTAAAGAAGGCATGAGCTACGTAGCACTATCACGCTTACGTACACTTGACGGTCTATTTCTAATCAACTTTGATGCAAGTAAAGTAAACGCTGATATTCCTTGCATTTTAGAATATAATAGACTTCGCTCACTATACACTCCCCATCTAAACACATATTCTGTTCCACAAAAACTAAACCGTTGTAAAAGAAAACTAAATCAAACAGAAATGCAACAGGACGTCACTGCAAATCCTCCAAAGAGAGTAAAAGAAACTAATACTTCATCAAGTACCACAAACAAAAAAGAATCAATTAGAGAAAGTAAACCAGGTACTTCTTTAAAGAAGGAACACAAACTCCAAAAAAAGCAGTCAGATACAGAACTACCTGGACCATTTAAATTCTCAAATATAGTTGGTGTAAATTGCTATGCAAATGTAGCAATGAATATTCTATTTCAATTACCACCAATTGTTGACAATATTTACTCACACAGTACAAACCCATTGTGTTTGCAAATGTTAGTACTTCACAGAAATGCAGCAAACAATCCTGACAACACATATAGTGTTTTTGGAATAAGACGACAATTGGACTACTGTGCTGGAATGGTGAAATTCACTATAAACTCACAGGAAGATCCACAAGAATTTCTAATGTACTTACTACAAGTACTGGAAAACAAAAACATACCTATAAATGAAATCTTCCAGATTTCATACATGTGGAAACATACATGCACTCTCTGCAACAATGTGACACAAGAAGAAATCCCCAATGAACGCTTCATATATATATATATCAATACCAAATTGTGAATCCATTCCATTTCAGCAACTTGTACAAAATGCAAACCATGGTAGATTATGCTCTACCTGCAATTCAGATAATCGCTCCACGTTAGTAATACAAACACATAGTAAATACATAATACTAATGCTTCTACGTTACAATGCAGATGGTACCAAAAACAACTGCAAGCTGACTGGATTCACACATGGTCAAATATCACTTGGTAAGAAAACCTTCACAACAATAGGTATAATCTACCACGCAGGAGCCACAACCAATTCAGGGCACTACACTGCATACATAAAAAAGAAATGTGGATGGTTTGAATGTAATGATAGTACCATTACTCTAAAGCAGAGATTACCAGCAAATCTTACAAACGCTTATTTGATGTTCTTAAAACCAAAATTTGATAAATAAACTGTATTTAAACCTTTAAGTAAATTTGTGTTACAAAAATATAAACTGTTAGAATACTCCAAAAGCTATCTAACTGCTCAAAGATTCTACAACAACTAATCAGATAAATGAATATCACTAAATTAGACCAAAAAATACACAGTTAGAATACGCCAATTGGTATCTAACTGTCCCAAAATTATAAATTTGTGTTAAAATAATATAAACTGTTAGAATACTCCAAAAGCTATCTAACAGCTCAAAGATTCTACAACTACTAATCAGATAAATGAATACCACTAAATTAGGCCAAAAAATACACAGTTAGAATACGCCAATTGGTATCTAACTGTCCCAAAATTTAACAATATCCAAATAGGTAAATCAAAACCACTAAAATATATTAAAAACATAGACAGTTAGAATATGCCAATTGGTATCTAACTGCTCCAAAATTTTATAATATCAAAACAAATGAAGAATCTGTTACTGCTCCAAAACAAATACAACAAAGCAAAGTATAAAGCATTAGCCAGAAACAACATGTGAACACTGAAAACAAACAAACAAATAAACTGTAGCATAACAGAAAAAGGGTTTTTTTTTAATCCAACATGGATTTTTTTTTCTCCCACAGACCCAATGATTTAAGCAACAAATACAGAAACTGAGCAAATTGCACAGTACTCTGATTTGTACTCTACTAAATATGAGGGTCGAAAAAAAATAAAAGTATATTGCTTATACAATGTAATAAGTCATTACAAAATACTAATACTAACATGCTATTTTCTTTTATCACAGAAATGAAGAAGAAAAACATGGACTCCCATTACTAGACCAAACAGTAAGTATACAATAATAAGGACAACCATAGCAGCATATCACATCTATAGTATCTAATACCTTTGTTCCTTATACATTTGTTTTTCACCCAAAGTTATAAGCAAATATGAATGTGATATGCTGCGGTGGTTGTTGCCAGGGCATAGAGTCTTGGGTGCATGGCCAAATGGCCATGCACCCAAGACTCTATGACCTGGCAACAACCACCGCAGCATATCACATCCATAGAGTCAAACATTTCAACTATGATCTATGGGAAACTTTTAATGTCCGCGAACAATGTGAGTGTTCTTAGAACACTTTGAACTTGCCAGCGAACAATACGGACACCGTTTTCAGGACACCCCCTATGAACATTTCAGAACAACGCAATAGTTCTTCCAACACTTTCAACTTAACAATGAACAATACGGACAGCATCCTAGGGGCACCCCCTACGAACATTCCAGGACACCGGGAGTGTTCTTAGAAGCGTCTTCAGAACACCACCATTTTGTTTATTTGCGAACATTTCAGGACACCGCGAGTGTTCTTAGGACACATTCAACTTGACAGAGAACAATACGAACAGCGTCCTCAGGGCACCCCCTACGAACACTCCCCGGACACTGCGAGTGTTCTTAGAAGCCTCTTCAGAACACCACCATCTTGTTTATTTGCGAACATTTCAGTACACCGCGAGTGTTCTTAGGACACATTCAACTTGACAGAGAACAATACGGACAGCGTCCTCAGGACACCCCCTACAAACACTCCCCGGACACCGCAAGTGTTCTTAGAAGCATCTTCAGAACACCCCCATTTTGTTTATTTGCGAACATTTCAGGACACCACGAGTGTTCTTAGGACACATTCAACTTGACAGAGAACAATACGGACAGCGTCCTCAGGACACCCCCTACGAACATCCCCGGACACCGCGAGTGTTCTTAGATGCGTCTTCAGAACACCCCCATTTTGTTTATTTGCGAACATTTCAGGACACCGCGAGTGTTCTTAGAACACATTCAACTTGACAGAGAACAATAGGGACAGCGTCCTCAGAACAACCCCTACAAACATTTCAGGACACCGGGAGTGTTCTCAAAAACGTCTTCAGAACACCCCCATTTTGTTTATTTGCGAACATTTCAGGACACCGCGCGTGTTCTTAGAACACATTCAACTTGACAGAGAACAATACGGACAGCGTCCTCAGGACACCACCTACGAACACTCCCCGGACACCGTGAGTGTTCTTAAAACAGTTTCACTTTGCTTGCGAACAAAACGGACACATATTGACTCCTTAGAACACCCCCTAGTCAGTTTATTTAGAACATTTCAGAACACCCGTGATGGCCGCAAACAAATCGAACACAAAAAAAACGTCTAACACATAAAAAACACACCTTTCATCCTATCTCATACACTCCCACCCTCCCCAAAAACTCCTACACACCACCACACTCTACTAAATACAAATTCTGAACAAAGTTTCACCGCGCTGTCCGGGGACGTCCGTGAATCCAATATGGCGGGCGCTACCGAAAAATCTGACGCGCTTCACGCTCCACGCCGTCCAATCAGTGAACACTTTGCATGTCCGCGAACATCACGCAAGACGATTGGCCAATCAGGACACTTTCCGCGGAGCGAACAGGGACGTGTATCCGCAAACCGAACACAGATATCACTAATTTCTTTTGACCTACTTTTTGGTCATTTTAAAAAAAACTACTGGATGGATTTTCACCAAATTTGCAAAAGCACGCTTTTGGGACCAAGCCGCTGCTCCTGGTCCAAATTTGGTGGAAATCCGTCCATCGGTTTGGGCTGTATGCGCGAGCAGAATTTTTTTCCCATTCACTCTATGGAGAGTGAGTATAATGTATACAAATATGAGCATATAGAGGGAAGGTAGATTAATAAAAATAAAACTATGAGAAAGTGCTGATAACCATAATGATTATCTTCATGCACCGAAAGGATTGCTCTCTTTCAAGCCTGTATCTTCCGCTATGTACATGTTTCATATGATGTGACAGGACCCTAAGTCTACAAATATAGTACCTTTTCAATTTTTACTTCCTGACTGTTACTGAAAAAAACTATGTGGCTATATGTCAGTAAAGGATAAAAAGGGAGAGCCAGCCATGTGATGTCATCAGTTATGTCATCAATGACATTTGTGATGTCATCTTTGATGTCCTGGGTGTTAGTGTTAGCAGTGCACGGTGGCACGAGTTATGGTTGCTCATGTTACCATAACTGGCGAATTTCAGGAGTTTTTCGGTTTTACTTTGAGCCATAACGTCCCTTTAACAAAGTTTTTTCACTGAATTTCATAGGTTTTTAATAGCGCAACTTAACCATAACGTCCCTTTAACAAAGTTTTTTTAATATCACGCAAACAATATACAAACATGGCGTGCAAAAACCAACTTCTACAGATGGCTTTACACAGAATGTTGCAAAGTAAGAATTTATGCTCGTTCACAGTGAAGGTCAGCTGCTTCCACACCTTCTACAGATGGCTTTACACAGAATGTTGCAAAGTAAGAATTTATGCTCGTTCACAGTGAAGGTCAGCTGCTTCCATTTTTTTCTCGGGCCCCGGAGAGGCTCACAAAGCGGACTATAAGGTTGTATTGTGTTTTGACCTTGACAGACAGAGATTGTGATGAAAGACTTCTCTTGAAGGAGTGTTGCTAAAACGTAAGAGAAGATAAAGATTAAATTTCTGAAACGAAACCACTTTTACATTTTATATCACTATACGAAAGATCGTTGGCACACGCGGAGTCGTATTTGGGACTGCACCACTCGTAGACAATGGAAATTGCAATTGTACTGTAAGTAACCCTTTAGATTACTTTATACCAAATATAATTACAATAGCGTAGCATTAAAGACCGCTCAAGTTGAACTTGTTCGTTGAAAGTGGCATAATGTTTTCTACCGCGCACTATCACCGCAGAATTGATCCCCTGTCGTTTTGAGGGCTCTGAAAAAGGCAGACGACACAGGGTGGGTTAATAGAAATACTTTAACCGGTCTATAGGCGGTCAAGCGCTCTACTCGCTGTGCCACTTCACTGTAGCCTGTCAAGTGGCACAGCGAGTACAGCGCTCGCTTTGACATCCGTGCACAGCTTGCTAACGCAAGTTTGAATCCCGGCAAGGCGAAACTCAGCCTTTCATCCTTCCGTGGTCGATAAATGAGCACCACACACCGTGGTTAATAATAAGCACCGCTTACATACCTCACGGTTTTTAGCGCTATATGAATGGGAAAATATTATTATTTTATTATTAACATACTCTGTTGCACTATCTTCGATAGCAAATAGTTTAACGCCCTAATAAATAAAATGATGATTTTTAATGAAGACCGGCTGGTGAGACTATTTTATGTTTTTTAAAACAGGTACATGGCCCCATTTTGTCTATGTCACGATTTACAGACTCCAGCGGATGGGGTCTTCAACTGCCAGGTGCAAGTCCAAATATGCAACTTCATGACCCTCACCATTTTATGGGACAATCGCCAAGGACCAATATGCCCTTACGCAGTACTAGCGGCTACAAACAACATACCAACCAATAGGGTGGTCTAATGGCTCGTTGTTGGAGCAACCTTCCGATTATCAGAGCCACCATTTACTGCTTTTATCATAAACCAACATCCTATCTACCGCAAAGGAACAACGCGTGGCTCCAAATAAACTTTTGCTGATCGACAGCATAGACAATAGCAAATCGCTGAATATTCACTAAACATTTCATGTGAAATAAATGTACTTTACCAAATGTACAATCCTGCTGTTTACTTTTAAACCACAGTTTCATATTCTGAATTGTGGCGCACTGAGTTGTAAGCTGATCTAACACTCTCTGTACCGCAAAGGAACATCGCGTGTCTCAACATGAACTTTTGCGGATCGACAACAAAGACAAATGCAAATTGCTGAATATTCTCTAAACATTTGATGTCAAATAAATGTACTTTACAACATTTACAATCTTGCTCTTTGCTTTTAAATCACAGTTTCATATTCCGAATTGTGGCGCGCTGTGTTGTGACATAATGTGTGTTGTCTTCCGGGTTCTGTGTAAAGTCGCGTAGTACTGGAGACGACTGGGCGCGTTTCATTACACACCCTGTAACGTCACGGAGAAAGGCGGGGAATATGAATGCTTTGATAATATCAGGCTTAGGGGTGGGAGATATGATTTAGTGTCGCAAAAGAAAGTCAGCCAGGTCAATAGCGCCAGTCATAGGATTATCACATAATGTCGGCGCACACCAGCCGGATTTATCGTTTCTTTAGTGGACAAAAAGTCAGTTGACGCCCCTAGGAAATTGTACTATTAGCGAACAAAAGGAGTGCTCTTAAAACACTTTCACCCTGACAACGAACAATACAAACAACGTTCTCAGAACACCCCGATTTTCTGTAATTGCAACCATTTCGGGACACTGTGAGTGTTCTTAGAACACATTCAACTAGACAGATTACAATACGGACAGCGTCCTGAGGACACCCCCAGTTTGTGTATTTACGAACAATTAAGTACACCGCGAGTGTTCATAGCTCATTTTTAACTTCCTTGCGAACAAAAATGACACATATTCCGTCCTCTAAACACCCCACCATTTAGTTTATTTACAAAATGTCAGAACAGCCGTGTTCTCCGCGGACAAATCGAACGCAACAAAAAGGTCTAGCACATAAAAAAACAAAACATTGAACCTATCTCATACTCCCCAACCCTCCCCAAACACTCTTACACACCAACACACGGCACTAAATACAATTTTTTATCCACGTTTCACTGCGCTGTACGCGGTCGACTGCGAATACAAGATGGCGGGCGCCACAGAAAATCTGACGCGCTCCACGCCCCTCACCGTCCAATCAGCGAACACGTCGCATGTCCACGGACATGACGCAAGCCCATGGGCCAATCGGGGTGCTGTCCGCGGAGCGAACAGGCAAGTCCGTCCGCGAAGCGAACGCAGATATCACTAATTTTTTTGCCTTACATTTTGGTCATTTTTAAAAAAACTACTGGACAGATTTACACCAAATTTACAAAAGCACGCTTTTGGGACCAGGCCGCCGCTCCTGCCGCAAATTTGGTGTAAATCCGTCCAGCGGTTCGGGCTGTAGCCGTGCGCAAAGTTTTTTCCCATTCAGTCGATGGGAAAAAAAAAAGTTTTGGGACCCCCCCTATAACTTTTCCCCCCCTGGACGAATCCTCACCAAACTTTGCAAAACAATTTAGAGTGACCCAACTACTTTTTTTGCACAGTTTGGTGAGTATCCGTCCAGGTAGAGCAAAGTTATAAGCCGCCCAAAAAGTGCTCTTCCTATGGAAACAGCAACTTAACCATAACTACATGGCCACTACCGAGGCCATGTAATATATTTTCTTTTTTTTTGCCAGTGTGACATGTACATGTGTTGTTGATGGCATGCAAAGTACAGGTTTTACAACACAGCCAAGCCCAACTTGAAACTGCAGAGAATGAAATGCACACATAGATAAGCTAAGTGCTGCCAGGTCAAATAATGAAGTGCATCATTTTTGGATACCTCATACATGGAGACTACATTAAGTTATATAACTGACTAACATAATTAACATTGCTAAAATACTAATTCTAACGTCCCTAACATTATAATGCAGTCTCATATGCAAAATGAGGTGAACATCCATGTTTTAGTGGCACTGCTGTAATCCATTTTAAAATGCACACTGGCAGTTTGTGTTTGTATTAGCTTGTGGAGAGCAGAGGGAATGATGCAGCATGAAACAGAATGAAACATTTATTCAGGGAGGCCTAAAGCTCTCATTGTTCTAAACAAGATGGTTGATACAGAACACATTCTTGTTAACCTGATTGGGGGAAATTATAGGCAGACAAGAAACGTCAAAAGGGGAAGGATAGGAGATTTCTTGGGACAAGAAATGCAGACAAAAGTTAATTCAGGCTGGGATGGGAAGTCTGATGGTGTTCCAAGGGGTTAGAGTGCTGGCTGTGAGAGATATCTCGCTGGTGCTCCCCACACAAGATTACTGAAGCATTTCGCGCTGACACTGGGCTTGCATTTGTGAAAATAGCAAGGTCATGCTGGGAACTTCAAAGAAATACTAATCTTGGTAAGATATGTGCCAAGTGAGGGCCATATGAGTGGTTGAGGCTATTACAGTGCAGTTTATTTTTCATCATGCTCAGAATGTGGGAACATTAATCCATGTTTCAAAAGACATGCTTGTTCTGTTTTGTTTTCTTTTTTTTTTGTATTCCAGATACGATACAATATACCCATGGTAAGACTTAATGACATGTGAATAAGATATAATAAAATGAGTGTATATGAAAACAAATGGGATTTGTGTGTCATTTTTGCATCTGTGAATTCATATATATATATATATATATAGTATACAGGGCAGGTTCATATCTGTTCAGTAGTGCATTTGCCAATTTCCTACTGTAGGACTGCAGGTAAAATAACAACCCAGGGGAAGCTAATAATATTCAGTGATAAGGCAGGTTTGTGTGTGTGTGTGCCTCCCTTGCATGCTGATGGGAAGGAATCTGATATGATATATAGATCACTGGATGTCCATAAGCCAGTAATGCCTAACGGCACATAGGTTACTGGATGTACATAAGCCAGCAACACCAGCCACGAAATTTAGGTGGCGCTCTGAATAAAATAATTGGGTTCTTTTGAAGTGCATAGGTCTGGGGCTCTCTACAGACAACTAGGGGGGTACTCTAATAGAAAGGAAAGGTTTGTTCTATGATGTGGTTATAGTATAAAGAAGAAAACCATGCTCACCCCTATACCACAGGTATAAATACCGCAAAACAAAATACCACTGAAATGACCACCAATATAATCTAACACAGTATTGTTACTAAAATAATATGAGGCCAAACCCAATCTAAATGCAAGACTAATTTACCACCAAATTACCGCCAATATTTTTACAGTAAGAAAATACCACCAAATCCCAAATTTACCCCAATAAAACAAAATCTATTACAGGCCCCTCTCGCCCCAAGATAGTATTGCTTAACTATCTTTCCAGTCTCTTTCATATCTTCCTTGTGACAGTCATCATGTGAACCAAAATAAAAAATGATAAGGAAGTAGATTTTTATAAAAAGAAAACAAAATATGATTATTTTGTTTTTACTTTGAAATTCAAATAAACATAGATGTATGTTTGTAAATTGTAGGTGTATTGTGTTTTATTGTTCAGTGAGCCAATACAGAAAACGTTATCCGAGACTAAACTCAATAGAATAATTACATTTTTAAAATAATTCTTTGGGCAAGCTTTACTTGTTATGTTAACGCTTGGTAACAGAGAATAAAGACCGTTAACGTGTTAATGTAGGATGTTTTAATAGGGCAACATCTAATTCAGGTTGATTTTCCATCCTCCCCAAACCAGACGCACACAATTTTTATTTATTGAATACAATTCTTTTCGCCAACCTGGTATCCCAAATTTAACAGTTTAGATTCCCTACAGCCCCCTTCCCTTGTTTGGACAAATAAAGCCCAGTGTTGCACAATTTAAACATAAATAAATTATGCATCTATGAACTTCTGTTAGGAAATATTTCTCTTTTAGGCAACTTTCCCTCCATTTTCAATGGACCGCCAAATTTTTTGCTTTTGTTCTTAAACCTGTTCTGAATTTTTACCAGGAATGGAAGTCTTCAATGTCACACCCAGTGTTTTTGGCTTATTTGACATGGGGAAACTGATCAGTCCTTAAAAATATTAGTACTGGGAAACTAGGTTTCCCTTTTGGCTTTTTACTTTTTACTTGTTTTGGGTAACCTTTTAAAAGTGCACACAGCATCTTACAATGCAGTGCAGTGGGGATACTTGTGTGAGACCCTTGTCTTTTACACTGGAGATTTCTGGTTACTTTTATATGTGCATACAGATAGGCTGGTAGCGGCAGATCCATTTTTAATATTGTGCAGTATTTTTAGCGTACACATTTGCGTTTATGGCATATTGCTACTAAACATGGCCAGTGCTCTTAAATGTCCCTGCCACGAGATTTGTCACCATATTGTTTCTTGGCCTTCTTCCTGCCTCCTCAGGTCAATAAATCCCTTATAAGGTCATGCCATGGCCCAGAAAGCTGCTCTTTTCACAGGTTATGGCATGTCATGTGTGTATTGACCCAGGAATTGGGTGGGACTGGCTAGTCCCACTCCACATCTGTGGGACCAGAGAGTCTAGGTGTGGTGTATGAGTGAAACCTGCAGTGGTCCCTGATTAGACCACTGCTGGCTCTTGAATGGTGCAGATCCTTACCATTGGTGGACTTGGACTTTCTTCCAGCCTGGATTCAGGATAAGAACATTACTCCTTCAGCCATTTCTTCAGATTAGTATTGGAGCCAACTATCCTGTGTAGAAGAGCAGATGGCTGATGATCCGTGAACAACTCCCTAAGAGACCTGGCATCCCTTTCTGCATTTTGCCCAGTGAAAACCTGCTGGCCTACCTGATCTCGGAAGGCCCTCTGAACTGCTTGAATCCTTTGACTAATGGGACCAACCATCTCAACACCTTCTTGAGATCCATCTGACATGAGCACTTGGAATCGTCCTTGGACAACCCGGTGGACCGACCAACTCTCCAGTGTCTACCTCAATAGAAGCATCACCATTCTGCACTTTCATCCGGAACTTCGGTTGTCAACAGCTCATGCCACAAGTCACCTTCCTGCCAAGATCCAGCTTCCCAGCATCAATGAATCCTGTCCAGGAAGGTCTTCTTTAACCGCAGCTGGAGAAGCGCCTGTTTTCACTCATGTGTGGTGACTGTCGTTGGAACCAGCTTTCCTCTGTCTGGTAGAGGCCTGCACCAGTATCTGCTGCTTTTCTTTTTCAGAAAGGGTTGCATAAACCTCCTGAATTTTACCAGAATCATCACTGTACCCGCAGTTCCTGGACATCTTCTACTGGATCCCACAGTGGGAAAACCTCCAGCGACTCCCAATTGACCCACCTAGTCACTTGGGAAAATCAGAGCCAGGGGGATGAGTACTTTCAATATTTCCAACCCCCCTTTATCTCCTATAATAAACCTTAGAATACACTTTGGTTTATTCCATTCCACTGCTTTATGAAGGTTTATACTAAAAGCTGTTCTAAAGGAAAGAAAAATAATCTTTCTTACCTGTAATATTGTTAGGAATTCTTCTGGAATGTTTTTTCACCACCACAAGAGCTCTTTCTACATCTGACTGCACTCCTAGAAGAAGCTTTGTGAATTTTGGGCACACAGCCCTATTCAACATAGGGATTGGACGTATAAAGTTATGGTATTATTCATATGAAGTGGTTTTACTTACTGATCACGTCCCACCTTCATTGTGTTGAATAAGTTATTGTATGCATTTCTACAAACCTACCGTGACTGCATATATGTTTGACAACAAAGTGTTGTGTGATAATACTATTTGCTGGTTTAATTTTTCTAGTGTGTTTTGGGCCTATAATAAGTATTGTTGTGCTTACCTAAGTAGAATTATTGTGTGCTTCACTTATGGACTCATTGTGGACCCCTGACCCTACTCACTTTCCCCTGAGACTAAGCCTTGACCACTCTCCACGCTTACCTTAATTGGGTTTGACTCACCTCTCAGAGTATCACTGTTCCTCAGAACCAGGCTGGCCTTCTATAATCTGTCCACCAGGCCAGATTGTAGAAATCAATGTTTACAGCTGCCAATGTCAAATGGTAACTACTATGATGAAAGATGAATGCACTGGTTGCATTACTTTTCTATTCTAAATTTAGTTGACTGTGAACATTGAAAAAACACACATCACCATATGCATATTTTGTTTATCCTGATCGTGCATCCACCAGTGATTGAACAACTTCCTTACTTTTTTAGGACAGAAAATGCAAAGAAATGTACAAAGGTACTTTTTATTAACATAGTAGAAATAATAGAATCAATTTAAATATAAACACGTTATGCAACTTTGAACTTCCAATATCAAATGGTAACTACAATGATGAATGATCAATACACTTGTCACATCATGTATATATGCTACATTTAATTCAATGTGAAGTTTGAAAACACATTCATAACCATGTGCACATTTGATTTATCCTGATGGCGTCTCTACCCTGCATTGAACAGTGTATGAGGACTCACAATACATTTGTCATTTTATAGGAACCAAATCAAATCAGAACATTCTTAATCTCTCTGCTTCTTGCTCCTTTCAAACAAACATTCCCCCACACAATTCAATTGACATACCAGAGTTTCAAACTAGGGTTTAGAAAACTCAGTTGTAAGACAAGCTACATAACATTCCTGCAAGTGAATTGCTCGTAAAATGCAAATCTACGTTGGCTACATTTCCTTCAGTGGTGTTTTTATCTCATTCCAATGCAAAATGGTATCTTTCTCAGTTTCAATGGACAACCTAAAGGTGAGTAAATGGGCAGCAGTTAATTACCATTTTCTGCTTGGCCTTGAATGGTACAGCGCCAGCAACAGACCTCTGCTTGGTGATGTGACCAGAAAACGACTTCACTTTAGAGGTGGGTACAATTTCTCTAATCTAGTGGGTCAGTGTATGTGGGTGGATAGTGACATTGCACTAAACCATCACCTCTGTTCTTATTGAGCATACTAATGAAGAGGGCAGTCTAATTGGAGGGACTTCTAAAACCTAGTTTCCCAACCATTTGATGTGATGTCGTTTTGGAGCTTTCTAGATTACATATGTGTAACCTTCAATAACATTGTATTACTCACATGTGATCATGTTACTAATCAATTAATCAGATTACTCACACTTAGGTGACAAAAATAATAGCATTTTCAACTCGCCATGACAAATGGATGAGTTACAGAATTTTACATTTTTACTTCTGACATGTTTATACGTAAATAATATTTCCATCTCTTGATTACAGGATAGCCAGCACAGGCGCTAGGATATATACATTAATGACACTGTTTTTGTGAGGCAATATCCACATTTGGCTAATTTATATAAAAATGATAATATCAAAAAAATGGCATTTCCCATTTAGCTGATAGAGCTTTACTCCCGAATCTTTAAGAAGAATAACTTTCTACAACATTTCATTCAAATGTTCTAGGCATTAAACAGACTCCAAGTGTAACATTCCCATAGCCATTTAAAAAAAAAAATATTTCCAAAATATTACATGAAATCTCCAGTTTATCTGCCTGGTACCAGGACATCTGGTATCAGTTCCTTTTTGAGCTCATGGCTGGGGCATTTAGTATCCATATATGCCTGGTTATCATGGTGCATGTTCTTGAATGTTAACCTGCAGGCAGTGACATTTTATAACCAGTCCCAGCCCCTTGAGTAATTACAGTCAGTTTCTATCACTTCAGTCAGACTCCCGGTCTTCGGGGGTGCAACTTTCCTAATGGGATGTTCAGATTATTTGAGAGGAGGCTGCTGCTCAGAATTGTCATCTCAGCAGGATATATGATTGATGAGTTACAGATTTTTCCATTTTTCCTTATGACACTTATAAACAAAAATAATATTTTCATCTCATGATAATAGGCTCATCAGCACAGAGGCTAGGATATATGAATTCCTGATGCACACCATTTTTGTGTGAGGATATCTACATCCCCCTAATTTACATAATGAACATAGTATCATAACAATACTGTTTTACATTTAGCTGCTAGAGCTTTTCACCCTGCACATGTTTAAAAAAATATCTCTCTAAAACAAGTCATAAATAGATATTAACAATAACTTGATTCCAAATGTAAACTTCCCACAGGCATGTTTTTCTTATTTCCAAAATATTGCATGTCATCTCCAGTTTCTATGCCCTTTTACAGAACATCTGATATCATTTCACTTTGAAGCTCAGGGCTGGGGCATATATGACCCAGAGAGGACTTGTCATCATTGTGCAAGTTCCTTGAAGTTAGGCTGCTGGCAAGGAGATTTGTGATTCTATCACTTCAGCCAGTGTCCCCCTGGAAGTGCTCGCTGCTATGAAATTCAGATTATTTGAGAGGAGACCACTGCTCAGAATCAATTCTGTATATTCTTAAGGCATTTGGGTGGGCTCAATAACAAATGGAGTTGTTAATGAGTGCCATATTGTTTCCGCTTTAAGGCCTGGTCCCAGAACACAGAGTCGGGGCAGAGACGTACACTTTTTTAGTTGAGCTTCAAATGCCAGTGTTCACACATTTCTCAGGGGAAACATCCCCATATCCTTTATCTTGTTGGGGGATGTTATCAAGTTTACATTCTAGGCCCAAAGCTACTATTTGATTCAGAGATGCAGCCATCCTTTTCTTTCTCCATGCTTTTATATTTCCACAAAACAGGGAAGCATTATTACAACTTATGTACAATAAAAGTTCCCTTCTACAAATCTCATTCACAGTCCTGAATAGAAAAATATACACATTGCAAGGCCCGAACCCAAGTTCCTTTTATTCTCTTATAAAATGTTGTGTTTTTCATCTCAGATTGGACAGTTTTTTTTTATTTAACAGAAAATTGCTGGAGTATTCCATGTAACTGGAAAGATGTCTTTCTGTGCCTGGGCTGCTAACCTCACACATTTCCTTGCATGTGTAATTTTTCACATGCTATGTGCAGGTTGCAGCTCACATGCATGCAGGGACGTCATTTGGGGGTCGCCAGAGGTCGCAACTGCGACCTCTGAGGTCTCCCTTGCGACCTCTGTGGACTCCCTTGCGACCTCTGTTAAAAAAAAAAGAAATAAAAAAAAACATTTTTTTTTTTTTTTTTTTCGTTTTTTGTAATGCAAGGTCCTGGAGTGGCTGGCTCTCATGTTAAGGCCCTTTAAAAAAAAAATAATAATAAGACAAACAAGAACAGGAGTGCCACAAGTCTAACACTTTCAGCACTGACCCTAAATAAGAAAGAATAGGAAACCAAATAATGTGTCTTTCTGGAATTCTGTACAATAATTGCTAAACTCATTAAAGGTTTATTTCAGGCACACTTCAGGGGGTGAGTCACTGATTTAGTCTGTTCTTAAACGCCTCAACTCAGCCTTTAATCCTTCTGAGGTCGATAAATGAGTACCAAGACAGGTTGGGTGATATTGGGTGTATATTTTTTCTATATAAAGCGCTTAAGTGTAAGTGCTATATAGTAACACATCATTATCATTTGGTCATGGACGTCTGCTTGCATTCATAGTAATTTGGTAATATGGGCCTATACACACTGACCTTAACGCTACATATGGCAATCCATTCTTGCATGAAATGTACATCACATTATAGTGATATCGTAACCATATTTTTCGTACTGTACAATGCTGTGATGTCACTTCCTGTTTTGGCAACGGGTGAAAGGTTCGTGTTCCATCGCTTCCCGCGATATCACTTCGGGGTGGGGTCAAATGATATCAGTTCCTGTGATGTCATCAGGGGTCAAGGGTCGTGTGATGTCACTTCCGCTACCCCTGGCATTTTGGTGAAATGACGTCCCTGCATGCATGTTTTTAAATTTGCACTTTTCTATCTATACATTTCTTTGGTAGATATTTCCCTACATTTATTAAGCCAACTGTTTTGGCTATTTTCCTTGTTGAGAAATATAACAACCTGCTGCCTCCCAACTCAGAAAAAAGGGGAATGACTATCACATTGATGTACCTGTAGCATATCCTTAGAGGTGCAATGCAAATTGAAACAATGGAGAAGAGGGCTATTATCAGAGATTGGAGGTCACTGATATGTTGTTGTTAGAGGTGGTCTACAGACTGCGGCTTAGGACCATCTGAATCTATGGGCCTCATTCCGAGATTGGAGGCAGCCATGGCGCTAATAGATTCAAGCCCATAAATCCTGGTCTTTATTGTGCTTAATAGCTTTTATACAAGGTAACATGTGTATAAAAGCGAAAACAGGCCCCCAAATCCAGAAACTGTATGCCACTGTCAACCACTCTCACCTCTGATCCGTGACTTTGACAGGATGAAGACAGGGCAATCTTTGAGAATAAGCCTGTGAAAGATGCAACATTCTCAAACTGAAGATGAGTGTTGGAAATCTCTGTTTGTAAAAAAGAAGCGTCTTCAGAACACCACCATCTTGTTTATTTGCGAACATTTCAGGACACCGCAAGTGTTCTAAGGACACATTCAACTTGACAAAGAACAATACGGACAGCATCCTCAGGAAACCCCCTACGAACACTCCCCGGACACCGCGAGTGTTCTTAGAAGCGTCTTCAGAACACCCCCATTTTGTTTATTTGCGAACATTTCAGGACACCACGAGTGTTCTTAGGACATATTCAACTTGACAGAGAACAATACGGACAGCGTCCTCAGGACACCCCCTACGAACACTCCCCGGACACTGCGAGTGTTCTTAGAAGCGTCTTCAGAACATCCCCATTTTGTTTATTTGCGAACATTTCAGGACACCGCAAGTGTTCTTAGACCACATTCAACTTGACAGAGAACAATACGGACAGCGTCCTCAGAACAACCCCTACAAACATTTCAGGACACCGGGAGTGTTCTCAAAAACGTCTTCAGAACACCCTCATTTTGTTTATTTGCGAACATTTCAGGACACCGCGCGTGTTCTTAGTCCTACACACCAACACACTCTAAAAAATACACATTTTGAACAAAGTTTCACCGGGCTGTCCGGGGACGTCCGCGAATCCAATATGGCGGGCGCAACCGAAAAATCTGACACGCTTCACGCTCCACGCCGTCCAATCAGCGAACACTTTGCATGTCCGCGAACATCACGCAAGACGATTGGCCAATCAGGACACTTTCCGCGGAGCGAACAGGGAAGTGTATCCGCAAACCGAACACAGATATCACTAATTTCTTTTGACCTACTTTTTGGTCATTTAAAAAAAAACTACTGGACGGATTTTCACCAAATTTGCAAAAGCACGCTTTCGGGACCAAGCCGCTGCTCCTGGTCCAAATTTGGTGGAAATACGTCCAGCGGTTTGGGCTGTATGCGCGAGCAAAATTTTTTTCCCATTCACTCTATGGAGAGTGAGTATAATGTATACAAATATGAGCATATAGAGGGAAGGTAGAGTATTAAAAACAAAACTATGAGAAAGTGCTGATAACCATGATGATTATCTTCATTCACAGAAAGGATTGCTCTCTTTCAAGCCTGTATCTTCCGCTATGTACATGTTTCATATGATGTGACAGGATCCTAAGTCTACAAATATAGTACCTTTTCAATTTTTACTTCCTGACTGTTACTGAAGAAAACTATGTGGCTTCGATATGTCAGTAAAGGATAAAAAGGGAGAGCCAGCCATGTGATGTCATCAGTTATGTCATCAATGACATTTGTGATGTCATCTTTGATGTCCTGGGTGTTAGTGTTAGCAGTGCACGGTGGCGCGAGTTATGGTTGCTTATGTTACCATAACTGGCGAATTTCAGGAATTTTTCGGTTTTACTTTGAGCCATAACATCCCTTTAACAAAGTTTTTTCACTGAATTTCATAGGTTTTTAATAGCGCAACTTAACCATAACGTCCCTTTAACAAAGTTTTTTTAATATCACGCAAACAATATACAAAGATGGCGTGCAAAAACCAACTTCTACAGATGGCTTTATACAGAATGTTGCAAAGTAACAATTTATGCTCGTTCACAGTGAAGGTCAGCTGCTTCCACAACTTCTACAGATGGCTTTACACAGAATGTTGCAAAGTAAGAATTTATGCTCGTTCACAGTGAAGGTCAGCTGCTTCCATTTTTTTCTCGGGCCCCGGATAGGCTCACGAAGCGGACTATAAAGTTGTATTGTGTTTTGACCTTGACAGACAGAGATTGTGATGAAAGACTTCTCTTGAAGGAGTGTTGCTAAAACGTAAGAATAGATAAAGATGAAATTTCTGAAACGAAACCACTTCTACATTTTATATCACTATACGAAAGATCGTTGGCACACGCAGTCGTATTTTGGGACTGCACCACTCGTAGACAATGGAAATTGCAATTGTACTGTAAGTAACCATTTAGATTACTTTATACCAAATATAATTACAATAGCGTAGCATTAAAGACCGCTCAAGTTGAACTTGTTCGTTGAAAGTGGCATAATGTTTTCTACCGCGCACTATCACTGTCGAATTGATCCCCTGTCGTTTTGAGGGCTCTGAAAAAGGCAGACAACACAGGGTGGGTTAATAGAAATAATTTAACCGGTCTATAGGCGGTCAAGTGCTCTACTCGCTGTGCCACTTCACTGTAGCCTGTCAAGTGGCACAGCGAGTACAGCGCTCGCTTTGACATCCGTGCACAGCTTGCTAACGCGAGTTTGAATCCCGGCAAGGCGAAACTCAGCCTTTCATCCTTCCGTGGTCGATAAATGAGCACCACACACCGTGGTTAATAATAAGCACCCCTTACATACATCACGGTTCTTAGCGCTATATGAATGGGAAAATATTATTATTTTATTATTAACATACTCTGTTGCACTATCTTCGATAGAAAATAGTTTCACGCCCTAATAAATAAAATGATGATTTTTAATGAAGATCGGCTGGTGAGACTAATTTATGTTTTTTAAAACAGGTACGTGGCCCCATTTTGTCTATGTCACGATTTACAGACTCCAGCGGATGGGGTCTTCAACTGCCAGGTGCAAGTCCAAATATGCAACTTCATGACCCTCACCATTTTATGGGACAATCGCCAAGGACCAATATGCCCTTACGCAGTACTAGCGGCTACAAACAACATACCAACCAATAGGGAGGTCTAATGGCTCGTTGTTGGAGCAACCTTACGATTATCAGAGCAAACATTTACTGCTTTTATCATAAACCAACAGCCTATCTACCGCAAAGGAACAACGCGTGGCTCCAAATAAACTTTTGCTGATCGACAGCAGAGACAATAGCAAATCGCTGAATATTCACTAAACATTTCATGTGAAATAAATGTACTTTACCAAATGTACAATCCTGCTGTTTACTTTTAAACCACAGTTTCATTTTCCGAATTGTGGCGCACTGAGTTGTAAGCTGATCTAACACTCTCTGTACCGCAAAGGAACATCGCATGTCTCAACATGAACTTTTGCGGATCGACAACAAAGACAAATGCAAATTGCTGAATATTCTCTAAACATTTGATGTCAAATAAATGTACTTTACAACATTTACAATCTTGCTCTTTGCTTTTAAATCACAGTTTCATATTCCGAATTGTGGCGCGCTGTGTTGTGACATAATGTGTGTTGTCTTCCAGGTTCTGTGTAAAGTCGCGTAGTACTGGAGACGACTGGGCGTGTTTCATTAGACACCCTGTAACGTCACGGAGAAAGGCGGGGAATATAAATGCTTTGATAATATCAGGCTTAGGGGCGGGAGATATGATTTAGTGTCGCAAAAGCAAGTCAGCCAGGTCAATAGCGCCAGTCATAGGATTATCACATAATGTCGGCGCACACCAGCCGGATTTATCGTTTCTTTAGTGGACAAAAAGTCAGTTGACGCCCCTAGGAAATTGTACTATTAGCGAACAAAAGGAGTGCTCTTAAAACACTTTCACCCTGACAACGAACAATACAAACAACGTTCTCAGAACACCCCCATTTTCTGTAATTGCAACCATTTCGGGACACTGCGAGTGTTCTTAGAACACATTCAACTAGACAGATTACAATACGGACAGCGTCCTGAGAACACCCCCAGTTTGTGTATTTACAAACAATTAAGTACACCGCGAGTGTTCATAGCTCATTTTTAACTTCCTTGCGAACAAAAATGACACATACTCCGTCCTCTAAACACCCCACCATTTAGTTTATTTACAAAATGTCAGAACAGCCGTGTTCTCAGCGGACAAATCGAACGCAACAAAAAGGTCTAGCACATAAAAAAACAAAACATTGAACCTATCTCATACTCCCAAAGCCTCCCCAAACACTCTTACACACCAACACACGGCACTAAATACAATTTTTTATCCACGTTTCACTGCGCTGTACGCGGTCGACTGCGAATACAAGATGGCGGGCGCCACAGAAAATCTGATGCGCTCCACGCCCCTCACCGTCCAATCAGCGAACACGTCGCATGTCCACGGACATGACGCAAGCCCATGGGCCAATCGGGGTGCTGTCCGCGGAGCGAACAGGGAAGTCCATCCGCAAAGCGAACGCAGATATCACTAATTTTTTTGCCTTACATTTTGGTCATTTTTAAAAAAAACTACTGGACAGATTTACACCAAATTTACAAAAGCACGCTTTTGGGACCAAGCCACCGCTCCTGCCGCAAATTTGGTGTAAATCCGTCCAGCGGTTCGGGCTGTAGCCGTGCGCAAAGTTTTTTCCCATTCAGTCTATGGGAAAAAAAAAAGTTTTTGGACCCCCCTATAACTTCCCCCCCCCCTGGACGAATCCTCACCAAACTTTGCAAAAAAATTCAGAGTGACCCAACTACTTTTTTTGCAAAGTTTGGTGAGGATCCGTCCAGGTAGGGCGAAGTTATAAGCCGCCCAAAAAGTGCTCTTCCTATGGAAACAGCAACTTAACCCTAACTACATGGCCACTACCGTGGCCATGTAATATATTTTCTTTTTTTTTGCCAGTGTGACATGTACATGTGTTGTTGATGGCATGCAAAGTACAGGTTTTACAACACAGCCAAGCCCAACTTGAAATTGCAGAGAATGAAATGCACACATAGATAAGCTTAGTGCTGCCAGGTCAAATAATGAAGTGCATCATTTTTGGATACCTCATACATGGAGACTACATTAAGTTATATAACTGACTAACATAATTAACATTGCTAAAATACTAATTCTAATGTCCCTAACATTATAATGCAGTCTCATATGCAAAATGAGGTGAACATCCATGTTTTAGTGGCACTGCTGTAATTCATTTTAAAATGCACACTGGCAGTTTTTGTTTGTATTAGCTTGTGGAGAGCAGAGGGAATGATGCAGCAGGAAACAGAATGAAACATTTATTCAGGGAGGCCTAAAGCTCTCATTGTTCTAAACAAGATGGTTGTTACAGAACACATTCTTGTTAACCTGATTGGGGGAAATTATAGGCAGACAAGAAACGCCAAAAGGGGAAGGATAGGAGATTTCTTGGGACAAGAAATGCAGAGAAAAGTTAATTCAGGCTGGGATGGGAAGTCTGACGGTGTTCCAAGGGGTTAGAGTGCTGGCTGTGAGAGATATCTCGCTGGTGCTCCCCACACAAGATTTCTGAAGCATTTCGCGCTGACACTGGGCTTGCATTTGCGAAAATAGCAAGGTCATGCAGGGAACTTCAAAGAAATACTAATCTTGGTAAGATATGTGCCAAGTGAGGGCCATATGAGTGGTTGAGGCTATTACAGTGCAGTTTATTTTTCATCATGCTCAGAATGTGGGAACATTAATCCATGTTTCAAAAGACATGCTTGTTCTGTTTTGTTTTCTTTTTTTTTTGTATTCCATATACGATACAATGTACCCATGGTAAGACTTAATGACATGTGAATAAGATATAATAAAATAAGTGTATATGAAAACAAATGGGATTTGTGTGTCATTTTTGCATCTGTGAATTCATATATATATATATATATATATATATATATATATATATATATATATATATATATATATATATATATATATGAAGTATACAGGGCAGGTTCATATCTGTTCAGTAGTGCATTTGCCAATTTCCTACTGTAGGACTGCAAGTAAAATAACAACCCAGGGGAAGCTAATAATATTCAGTGATAAGGCAGGTTTGTGTGTGTGTGTGCCTCCGTTGCATGCTGATGGGAAGGAATCTGATATGATATATAGATCACTGGATGTCCATAAGCCAGTAATGCCTAACGGCACATAGGTTACTGGATGTACATAAGCCAGCAACACCAGCCACGAAATTTAGGTGGCGCTCTGAATAAAATAATTGGGTTCTTTTGGGGCTCTCTACAGACAACTAGGGGGGTACTCTAATAGAAAGGAAAGGTTTGTTCTATGATGTGGTTATAGTATAAAGAAGAAAACCATGCTCACCACTATACCACAGGTATAAATACCGCAAAACAAAATACCACTGAAATGACCACCAATATAATCTAACACAGTATTGTTACTAAAATAATATGAGGCCAAACCCAATCTAAATGCAAGACTAATTTACCACCAAATTACCGCCAATATTTTTACAGTAAGAAAATACCACCAAATCCCAAATTTACCCCAATAAAACAAAATCTATTACAGGCCCCTCTCGCCCCAAGATAGTATTGCTTAACTATCTTTCCAGTCTCTTTCATATCTTCCTTGTGACAGTCATCATGTGAACCAAAATAAAAAATGATAAGGAAGTAGATTTTTATAAAAAAGAAAACAAAATATGATTATTTTGTTTTTACTTTGAAATTCAAATAAACATAGATGTATGTTTGTAAATTGTAGGTTTATTGTGTTTTATTGTTCAGTGAACCAATACAGAAAACGTTATCCGAGACTAAACTCAATAGAAAAATCACATTTTTAAAATAATTCTTTGGGCGAGCTTTACTTGTTATGTTAACGCTTGGTAACAGAGAATAAAGACTGTTAACGTGTTAATGTAGGATGTTTTAATAGGGCAACATCTAATTCAGGTTGAATTTCCATCCTCCCCAAACCAGACGCACAAAATTTTTATTTATTGAATACAATTCTTTTCGCCAACCTGGTATCCCAAATTTAACAGTTTAGATTCCCTACAGCCCCCTTCCCTTGTTTGGACAAATAAAGCCCAGTGTTGCACAATTTAAACATAAATAAATTATGCATCTATGAACTTCTGTTAGGAAATATTTCTCTTTTAGGCAACTTTCCCTCCATTTTCAATGTACCACCAATTTTTTTGCTTTTGTTCTTAAACCTGTTCTGACTTTTTACCAGGAATGGAAGCCTTCAATGTCACACCCAGTGTTTTTGGCTTATTTGACATGGGGAAACTGATCAGTCCTTAAAAATATTAGTACTGGGAAACTAGGTTTCCCTTTTGGCTTTTTACTTTTTACTTGTTTTGCGTAACGGTTTAAAAGTGCACACAGCATCTTACAATGCAGTGCAGTGGGGATACTTGTGTGAGACCCTTGTCTTTTACACTGGAGATTTTTGGTTACTTTTATATGTGCATACAGATAGGCTGGTAGCGGCAGTTCCATTTTTAATATTGTGCAGTATTTTTAGCGTACACATTTGCGTTTATGGCATATTGCTACTAAACATGGCCAGTGCTCTTAAATGTCCCTGCCACGAGATTTGTCACCATATTGTTTCTTGGCCTTCTTCCTGCCTCCTCAGGTCAATAAATCCCTTATAAGGTCATGCCATGGCCCAGAAAGCTGTTGTTTTCACAGGTTATGGCATGTCATGTGTGTATTGACCCAGGAATTGGGTGGGACTGGCTAGTCCCACTCCACATTTGTGGGACCAGAGAGTCTAGGTGTGGTGTATGAGTGAAACCTGCAGTGGTCCCTGATTAGAGCACTGCTGGCTCTTGAATGGTGCAGATCCTTACCATTGGTGGACTTGGACTTTCTTCCAGCCTGGATTCAGGATAAGAACATTACTCCTTCAGCCATTTCTTCAGATTAGCATTGGAGCCAACTATCCTTTGTAGAAGAGCAGATGGCTGATGATCCGTGAACAACTCCCTAAGAGACCTGGCATCCCTTTCTGCACTTTGCCCAATGAAAACCTGCTGGCCTACCTGATCTCGGAAGGCCCTCTGAACTGCTTGAATCCTTTGACTAATGGGACCAACCATCTCAACACCTTCTTGAGATCCATCTAACATGAGCACTTGGAATCGTCCTTGGACAACCCGGTGGACCGACCAACTCTCCAGTGTCTACCTCAATAGAAGCATGACCATTCTGCACTTTCATCCGGAACTTCGGTTGTCGACAGCTCATGCCACAAGTCACCTTCCTGCCAAGATGCAGCTTCCCAGCATCAATGAATCCTTTCCAGGAAGGTCTTCTTTAACCGCAGCTGGAGAAGCGCCTGTTGTCACTCATGTGTGGTGACTGTCGTTGGAACCAGCTTTCCTCTCTCTGGTAGAGGCCTGCACCAGTATCTGCTGCTTTTCTTTTTCAGAAAGGGTTGCATAAACCTCCTGAATTTTACCAGAATCATCACTGCACCCGCAGCTCCTGGACATCTTCTACTGGATCCAACAGTGGGAAAACCTCCAGCGACTCCCAATCGACCCACCTAGTCACTTGGGAAAATCAGAGCCAGGGGGATGAGTACTTTCAATATTTCCAACCCCCCTTTATCTCCTACAATAAACCTTAGAATACACTTTGGTTTATTCCATTCCACTGCTTTATGAAGGTTTATACTAAAAGCTGTTCTAAAGGAAAGAAAAATAATCTTTCTTACCTGTAATATTGTTAGGAATTCTTCTGGAATGTTTTTTCACCACCACAAGAGCTCTTTCTACATCTGACTGCACTCCTAGAAGAAGCTTTGTGAATTTTGGGCACACAGCCCTATTCAACATA
Organism: Ambystoma mexicanum; assembly: GCF_040938575.1. Lineage (NCBI taxonomy): Eukaryota > Metazoa > Chordata > Amphibia > Caudata > Ambystomatidae > Ambystoma > Ambystoma mexicanum. The sequence goes on from NC_090924.1 coordinate 22,300,910, forward strand.
GGGATTGGACGTATAAAGTTATGGTATTATTCATATGAACTGGTTTTACTTACTGATCACGTCCCACCTTCATTGTGTTGAATAAGTTATTGTATGCATTTCTACAAACCTACCGTGACTGCATATATGTTTGACAACAAAGTGTTGTGTGATAATACTATTTGCTTGTTTAATTTTTCCAGTGTGTTTTGGGCCTATAATAAGTATTGTTGTGCTTACCTAAGTAGAATTATTGTGTGCTTCACTTATGGACTCATTGTGGACCCCTGACCCTACTCACTTTCCCCTGAGACTAAGCCTTGACCACTCTCCACGCTTACCTTAATTGGGTTTGACTAACCTCTCAGAGTATCACTGTTCCTCAGAACCAGGCTGGCCTTCTATAATCTGTCCACCAGGCCAGATTGTAGAAATCAATGTTTACAGCTGCCAATGTCAAATGGTAACTACTATGATGAATGATGAATGCACTGGTTGCATTTCTTTTCTATTCTAAATTTAGTTGACTGTGAACTTTGAAAAAACACACATCACCATATGCACATTTGGTTTATCCTGATCGTGCATCCACTAGTGATTGAACAACTTCCTTACTTTTTTTGGGACAGAAAATGCACAGAAATGTACAAAGGTACTTTTTATTAACATAGTAGAAATAATAGAATCAATTTAAATATAAACACGTTATGCAACTTTGAACTTCCAATATCAAATGGTAACTACAATGATGAATGATCAATACACTTGCCACATCATGTATATATGCTACATTTAATTCAATGTGAAGTTTGAAAACACATTCATAACCATGTGCACATTTGATTTATCCTGATGGCGTCTCTACCCTGCCTTGAACAGTGTATGAGGACTCACAATACATTTGTCATTTTATAGGAACCAAATCAAATCAGAACATTCCTGAATATCTTAATCTCTCTGCTTCTTGCTCCTTGCAAACAAACATTCCCACACACAATTCAATTGACATACCAGAGTTTCAAACTAGGGTTTAGAAAACTCAGTTGTAAGACAAGCTACATAACATTCCTGCAAGTGAATTGCTCGTAAAATGCAAATCTATGTTGGCTACATTTCCTTCAGTGGTGTTTTTATCTCATTCCAATGCAAAATGGTATCTTTCTCAGTTTCAATGGACAACTTAAAGGTGAGTAAATGGGCAGCAGTTAATTACCATTTTCCGCTTGGCCTTGAATGGTACAGTGCCAGCAACAGACCTCTGCTTGGTGATGTGACCAGAAAACGACTTCACTTTAGAGGTGGGTACAATTTCTCTAATCTAGTGGGTCAGTGTATGTGGGTGGATAGTGACATTGCACTAAACCATCACCTCTGTTCTTATTGAGCATACTAATGAAAGGGGCAGTCTAATTGGAGGGACTTCTAAAACCTAGTTTCCCAACCATTTGATGTGATGTCGTTTTGGAGCTTTCTAGATTACATATGTGTAACCTTCAATACATTGTATTACTCACATGTGATCATGTTACTAATCAATTAATCAGATTACTCACACTTAGGTGACAAAAATAATAGCATTTTCAACTCGCCATGACAAATGGATGAGTTACAGAATTTTACATTTTTACTTCCGACATGTTTATACCTAAATAATATTTCCATCTCTTGATTACAGGATAGCCAGCACAGGCGCTAGGATATATAAATTAATGACACTGTTTTTGTGAGGCAATATCCACATTTGGCTAGTTTATATAAAAAGATAATATCAAAAAAATGGCATTTCCCATTTAGCTGATAGAGCTTTACTCCCGAATCTTTAAGAAGAATAACTTTCTACAACATTTCATTCAAATGTTCTAGGCATTAAACAGACTCCAAGTGTAACATTCCCATAGCCATTTAAAAAAAAACGTATTTCCAAAATATTACATGAAATCTCCAGTTTATCTGCCTGGTACCAGGACATCTGGTATCAGTTCCTTTTTGAGCTCATGGCTGGGGCATTTAGTATCCATATATGCCTGGTTATCATGGTGTAAGTTCTTGAATGTTAACCTGCAGGCAGTGACATTTTATAACCCGTCCCAGCCCCTTGAGTAATTACAGCCAGTTTCTATCACTTCAGTCAGACTCCCGGTCTTCGGGGGTGCAACTTTCCTAATGGGATGTTCAGATTATTTGAGAGGAGGCTGCTGCTCAGAATTGTCATCTCAGCAGGATATATGATTGATGAGTTACAGATTTTTCCATTTTTCCTTATGACACTTATAAACAAAAATAATATTTTCATCTCATGATAATAGGCTCATCAGCACAGAGCCTAGGATATATGAATTCCTGATGCACACCATTTTTATGTGAGGATATCCACATCCCCCTAATTTACATAATGAACATAGTATCATAACAATACTGTTTTACATTTAGCTGCTAGAGCTTTTCACCCTGCACATGTTTAAAAAAATATCTCTCTAAAACAAGTCATAAATAGATATAAACAGTAACTTGATTCCAAATGTAAACTTTCCACAGGCATGTTTTTCTTATTTCCAAAATATTGCATGTCATCTCGAGTTTCTATGCGCTTTTACAGAACATCTGATATCATTTCACTTTGAAGCTCAGGGCTGGGGCATATATGACCCAGAGAGGACTTGTCATCATTGTGCAAGTTCCTTGAAGTTAGGCTGCTGGCAAGGAGATTTGTGATTCTATCACTTCAGCCAGTGTCCCCCTGGAAGTGCTCGCTGCTATGAAGTTCAGATTATTTGAGAGGAGACCACTGCTCAGAATCAATTCTGTATATTCTTAAGGCATTTGGGTGGGCTCAATAACAAATGGAGTTGTTAATGAGTGCCATATTGTTTCCGCTTTAAGGCCTGGTCCCAGAACACAGAGTCGGGGCAGAGACATGCACTTTTATAGTTGAGCTTCAAATGCCAGTGTTCACACATTTCTCAGGGGAAACATCCCCATATCCTGTATCTTGTTGGGGGATGTTATCAAGTTTACATTCTAGGCCCAAAGCTACTATTTGATTCAGAGATGCAGCCATCCTTTTCTTTCTCCATGCTTTTATATTTCCACAAAACAGGGAAGCATTATTACAATTTATGTACAATAAAAGTTCCCTTCTACAAATCTCATTCACAGTCCTGAATAGAAAAATATACACATTGCAAGGCCCGAACCCAAGTTCCTTTTATTCTCTTATAAAATGTTGTGTTTTTCATCTCAGATTGGACAGTTTTTTTTATTTAACAGAAAATTGCTGGAGTATTCCATGTAACTGGAAAGATGTCTTTCTGTGCCTGGGCTGCTAACCTCACACATTTCCTTGCATGTGTAATTTTTCACATGCTATGTGCAGGTTGCAGCTCACATGCATGTTTTTAAACTTGCACTTTTCTATCTATACATTTCTTTGGTAGATATTTCCCTACATTTATTAAGCCAACTGTTTTGGCTATTTTCCTTGTTGAGAAATATAACAACCTGCTGCCTCCCAACTCAGAAAAAAGGGGAATGACTATCACATTGATGTACCTGTAGCATTTCCTTAGAGGTGCAATGCAAATTGGAACAATGGAGAAGAGGGCTATTATCAGAGATTGGAGGTCACTGATATGTTGTTGTTAGAGGTGGTCTGCGGCTTAGGACCATCTGAATCTATGGGCCTCATTCCGAGATTGGAGGCAGCCATGGCGCTAATAGATTCAAGCCCATACATCCTGGTCTTTATTGTGCCTAATAGCTTTTATACAAGGTAACATGTGTATAAAAGCGAAAACAGGCCCCCAAATCCAGAAACTGTATGCCGCTGTCAACCACTCTCACCTCTGATCCGTGACTTTGACAGGATGAAGACAGGGCAATCTTTGAGAATAAGCCTGTGAAAGATGCAACATTCTCAAACTGAAGATGAGTGTTGGAAATCTCTGTTTGTAAAAGAACCTCCCGCATGAACATCTGAAAGTAAATTTTGAGAACATTGGGCACTGTTTAACCTTGTTTCAATGTCATTGTCCACCGGCCTGCTTGCCAATAGAATACTCCACCCTGAAATGATTGCAAATAATTTTCTGCACACCTGTATCAACTATCAGGTGCCAAATGCACACTGACTGGCCTGGAATGTTTCTATTTCTCACAACCTGATGCTGAGGGTATCCCTACTCCTAATACCACAGGGATACATGTCTCATTTATGGATTTATGTGAGTATTATAACAGGTTCACAATACTTCATACTTCATGACAGGCACTTCAAAGGGGCTTTTTCAATAGTGTGGATTATTATTGTGGGATGTTGTGATGAATTGCCATGTGACAAGGGTTTACAAGCCCTGGCTCTTTTGATTTTTATTAATTAACAACATGATGTGGATAACTCCATCTCAGACAAGGTGATCTGCTAACCAGATGTGTGTTTCATAAGCTCCATGCCAAAAGCATAGCTTATAGCTGTGCCATGCTGGATCGATATCCTTTTCTGTATGGCTTGCTCTCCAGTAGCACTGTGCAGGTTTAGGGGTCACAGGTACTCTCTAACAGATACAGTAACAGCCAAGTAATTTCTGCACAGGAGCTGCTTTTAATATATACTCCATTGGACACAAACCACATAACTATGAGGGTTACTATCCTGATGACAGTTGTAAACCTTAAAAATAAGGCATACCGACGTTTATGCTATGGTGGCTAGTATACCTAATATTTATTAAATCCACATCAAATTGATATTATACACGTGTCAGCACTGTGAGCCAAGCTCAGGTGTGCAAGGGATATGTGATTTCTGGGCAGACAGTCTGGCACATGCCAACTTGCAGAGCAGCAGATTGAATGGCTGGACCTCCATTTCATCTTTTGTGAGGTCTGGTAACATCTCTCTGCAGCAAGATTGCCTTCCATGCATATCTCTCCTGGAAGGCAGGCATCGAAGGGCACATCCATCCCAAAAGGACTAGCCTCACACCAGGGTGCTGCATACCAAAAGGTCCTTTGATCCTATTGACAAGAAAAGGAGCAAAGTTAGTGTAGAAGGAGGAAGCACTGCATAGTTGGGGGAAGATTCCACCATCTTTTTTCTCTCAATATCCTTCTTCCTTCCTGTACCCTCCACTTTCTTAAACACAAAACACATTGGGTACAATGTCAGAAGGCAAAAACCACTTGTCTCAAGGACAGTGATTGAACCTATTAAACAGACTTGCTTTAGTACAATCATCTGTATAATACATTTTATTGGAATTTGTTGGAGAGTTGACTTTCCAAAGCCCTCTGCCAGTGAGATGAAGACTGAGTGTCCAAGGCAGGGACAAGCACTGCTCCCTAACTAACCAATTGAGGGTGATTCCCCTGTCTGAGTAGCCTGAGAATGTGTAATATTGCTTTCCTTGAGTCCCTGGATGCGACTCACAGGTGTGCCAATACTGCCAGGATCCCTGGCTTTTCTTGCATTGGGTAATGTACCACTTTGTTGCACCATACACCTAATAGATACTGAAACAATTTGTTCATTTTTAGTTAGTTTAATGCATTCCTATGGCCTCTCTGTGTTAACATGTGTTTCGGCCCCACAACCTTTTTCAAAACTGGGCTATGTTGTTCCAAATATAATTTATATCGTATGTGCATACAATTCCACATTAATTGTCAGCTTGTACTCAATCCAAAACATGTTCATATAAAATATGTATCAAAGGGTATACATACACATTTTGGTTATATTAGTTCTCTTTTCCTCTAATTAGCTGATTACACTTCATATATTGTCTCCAATGTGTATGTGTCAATTTTTGCTCTGAGTATTATTTGTCAATTTGGCTTCTATTGTGGTTGAAGACTAAACCCCAAACCTCTCATTATTAATACATTGGTTTTTGCCCCCCTCCTATTTCTCCCAGTGACACCGTGATATCACTACTATTCATGCATTTTGTTTATTTGACCCAGTTGTTACTCTTACATTGTCTCCTACTCACCCATTATGTTTCTCTTCACACCACATATTCCTTATTAGTCATCATCCTCCATTCTTAGTGTCAGGGGTATTCCCTTATACCTGTAAAACATATTATGTTGTTTTCTGATCCTATTCACGTTAGCTTTTACATTTTTGTTTGCTAGTTGGGTCCAAAAGGTCTATTTCCTATTAACTTCTATGTCTTGTTCAAACTCAACATTTAATGCTTTGGCGCTTACCTTACAGTTCGAAAATAATCTTCTATCAGTGTCTGCATCCAAATTCCAGATGTGGGCACCATTGAATCTTTTATTTGCTACCATGGAGATTGTGATGTCACATGCTGTATGCGTCGTGTCATCACGTTAGTAAGGCCATACTTATGGATCATTCCTCGTAATATCCCTCACCTATTGAATGTAAATGTTTGCCTTGCATGTACGTTCCACATTCAACCATTCATCATGAACATTTAGAGTCAAAAGTCATGTGCATCACAGCATCATGTGACTATAGCTGTCCTTTAAGTTACCCATTGAAAATTACATACAACATCGAAAATACTTTAAACTCATTTCTCACATTTGTCCATTGCCTTCACATATGAAGAAGGTCTTGCATGTTCTGCTTTTACACAAAGACTGATGCCACACGCTGTGCGCATCACAGTATCATGATTCCCAGTCACAGTTAATACTACCTATTGTGAAATAACGGTGTCTAGGGTCAAAGAGTGAAGTGAATAAATATTCTATTTTTACCCTCAATGTATACATATCAATGTAACAGATCAAATTGCATCTTGTAATAGATCACATTACATCATCCAGATCTTGTGCTACCTCTCTCACTTGTCTAACTTGTTTCACTATGTACAGTACTGAGATCCAATTTCATAGAAATTAACCCATCTCATGATCCTTATTTAAGCCAAATGTGGTTGCCCGCATTCTGCATATTGTTAGGGCTTCCATCTGTCTTAACAGTCTTACATTATCGCCTCCCCTCTTTCCCTGGGCAATTTTCTTCAAACCAATGAATCTCAAATCTTTCTTGTTCTGCAGTTGGTGAGCAGATTGCTGATGCTGTGCCAGTGGGAATTTAGGGTCCTGACTCCCAATGGTCAAAATATTCTCCCTTATTCTGATTCTCAGCTCACAAATCGTATATCCTGTATATATTTTCCACATACACATATTATTGCATATAGGAGAAATTTGGATTTAAAATTAATGTTGTCATGTATTTGTATCTTGGTTCTTCTTGAGTCCTTGAATTCTTGGGTGCCTTTATGCGCATACTTGCACATGGTACACATAACACATTTATAAAAACCCTTCCTCATGAGTTGTAACAAGGTCAGTGCTGGTTCAGGAGTCACACTGGGTAAGTACGATGGGCTCAATGTATCCTTCAGGGTGTTCACTCTTAAAGATTAGCACAGGTCGGTAATCCAAATGTTTAATGTCCTTATTCAGATGTAGTAGATGCCAGTGCCTCTTCAAAATGTTTTGAATCTTATAATGATCCTTGCAATATTTACTCACAAAGTTGATTTTATGTGCCTCGTCAGTAATGTCCCTTATTTTTTGTTTCAGAGTCTCACTACTTTGCATTCTGTGTGCCTTCTCTTGAGCTGTTTTGATACTTTGCATTGCGTATCCTCCTTCCCAAAATCTGTCCGTTAATAAGTTACATTCTTTCTCAAAATGTTCCAATTCTTCACAATTGTGACGTGTCCTTATATATTAATCAGTTGGAAAGTTCTTGACGACAGACTGATGGTGACAGCTAGTTGCATATAGGGTCAAATTTACTTATGTTTCCTCCCTGTAGGTGTGTGTTTGAATGTTTTCACCTGATACATAGATTGTTACATGTATTGTCGTCTGATTACTTGTGCCAGTGAAGGAAATATCAACATGTTTTAGATGTATTCTTTCTATAAACGAGTCCAGTTCCTTGTGACTTCCTTTTTATATTAGCAGAACATCATCAATATATCTTGACCAAAGTAGTATCTTTTCATTAAATGCTTGGTCTGTGCAGATAACTATGTGAATGGAGCATAGCACAGGGGCAGCGCAATGGTCTTAGAAGCAAGACCACACAGAGCAACAGATTTGAGTCCCGCATCTGTGCTTAGAAACCAAACTCAGGTACGGTATTAGGTGAAATATAAAGAAACAATTAAATAAATAAATGAAAATAAACTGTTTCCTCAAATAGATCCATGAATAAATTTGCAAGTGCTGGTGCATAATTAGTGCCCAATGCAACTCACTTTATTTGTTGGCAATAAATGTTGTTAAAGATAAATGTATTTTGTTCCAAAGTAGCTTGACACATTTCCTTGAGCATGTCTATATACTGGTAGTGAGAAGCTGAGCTCTCTGTGAAAGTATATTTTAATATCCTGGTGTCTGGCTTTTCATCCTCAAACTGCTGTGAGCCATGATTTTAACATGAGGATCCCTGGTGAACCAACAGGACCCAACAGAGCTGCCTTTGACACTCAAATGAGTATGACCTAGATTTTCAGGCAATCACATAGACTTGGCTTAATGGTGCCATTTCTTCGGATGCTATCCTCTCCATTCCATAAGATTACCCCTTTTCCGTGCCGATCATGATGTTGGGCGTGGGGTGGGTGGCTCTTTTCATTCGAAATACCCTACATTGCCACCAGGTCACATGAAGCCCCTGATGACTGCCAATGCCTGATCATTAGGCTCAAGGTCTCCGACAATACCTCTGTCACCATTGTTTTCATCTATTGTCCCCCTAGGGTGTTTCCTCTCTTTGAAGAGCAGCTTATCTCTATCCTTAATGAGGTGACCAGGAGCAACACCCTAATGTTGGTTCTAGGTGAATTTAACTACTGGGCGGATGTCCCGACTAACTCAACCACTGCATCATTACTGAGAGGCCTTGGAGATATTGGTTACATACAACACTCCTCCGGCACCACACATTCTGCTGGCCATACGCTTGATTGGGTTCTATCTCACGCTTTGACTGTTGTCTATCTGACAATTTCCCCATGATTCTGGTCAGATCATTACTTCATTTCTTTCAACGTGAATATGCCCAAGCCACCTTTTAGGCTTGACACTAACCCCAGATTAACCAGTCAGTTCTGCAACTTCTCTTCTTACTCCTTGCCTGGGTTCACCAGATAATTTTGAAAAGGCAGATGACTTGACCAGCATCTGCTTTCTATACTTGAAGATGCCATTAATGTCCTTGCACCAATTAGATATTCCCTTGTTAAAAGTGAAACTGGCAAGAAAAACTGATTAAACAAAAACATTCTTCTACTCAGGAAAACGGTCAGCCGAACAACATTGGCACTCTAAACCCTCCCCAACTACTTTGGCCAGCTACAAAAGTCTTATTCTGCAAGACAAAACCACTATTATTAAGGCCAAATCTGCAACCTACAATGTCAGGATTAGTCTAGTCATGTATAGCACAAAGTAGCATTTTCGATGCTTAATGAATTCAGGACTAACCTTGTCTGGTTCCCGGCCCTGTCAAAAACAATAATTGGTGTCAATCAATTCACAACACCTTTAATAATGATGACGAGGGCCAATGTCATTGCTTCTGATTGTTCCCAGCGCTGGAATTGCCTGGAATGCTTTAAGCATTACTGATCGATTTAGGCTCATTGTGTAGATGGGTTTCCCATCCCATTATAGACGGTGTTTCCGGGGTGAGTATTCCTTCATCGTTTTGGAGTCTGATCTCCTGTATACAATCGCCCTGTTTTATTGGACCTTCTTCATCTGTATGAGTTACCAGCCCTTGTGGGCGGTAATCAGCTGATATGGGGCCATTAGAAACACATTCATGTGCATATTCGGAGTTGTTGTCGATTGGGATTGGCTCTGTCACAATTTTATTGTTCGAAGATTTCCTGGATTTCTCCTTTTTGGATAATTGAGAGTCCATGTTCTTTACCTGAGGCCTTTGAGGCTTCGGTAGATCAGTACTTTTGTTGGGAAGTTTTTTGTTTGTCCCAGCCTGTTTGATCGTATTGGTGGCTTTCTTAATATGTATGGCCGGAAAGAAGTTTAATAGATCAGATTGTTTTCGTTTGGGAGAGCACCAGAGTTGTTTTGTTTCTGATTCTCCATCCCCCCTATTTTTTATTTGTTTCTGGGGGGATTCTTCTACAGACCGATCTCCCTTATCACAATGGACATTCAATAATACTCTGGATTCTTTGTTAAGTTGGTGAAAATCAAAATTCTCATCTCCGCCTATTGCATTATTCGTCTCTATTTCTTCAGATTTCAAAAATTCTTTTTTTGTTTTTAATTTTTTATTTTCTTTCTTATTATTTTCCTGATTGGCCTTACATTTTTCAGCCTTGATGATCAATCTTTTTTGCTTCCTAGTTAGTACTGGTTTAGTCACTAACTCCTTGATCATGATCTCCTTTGAAGACTCCTGCAAAGTTAGCATTTTCTGTGTGTCATCATCAAGGTCTATTAGATTAGTCAGAGCCGATGGGCTATTAGGATGGATCTCTGACCTAGAACCTATCTCCTGTCCTAGATCTTCTTTCATAGGTTCAACAAACTGAGGAGTATATAATTTACCCTGTAAAATCTGTTGAATTGCCATCGCATTAGCTGAGACCAATTCAAGTAATTCCTTCTTGAAGTCAACATTTTTGTCATGTTTTGGTTCCTCTACTGCAGTAATGGCTGCAAATGACATAGGCAGCGTGCAAGCCATTCTGAAATCTGCAGGAGTTTGGGTATCCCTATTTACCTTCACGGAGCAAGGATTTTGTTTCTCTGTTGATAGTGCTGTCACTGCATCACAAGTAAATAGTAGCCCTTCCAATTTAATTTCTTTCACTAGTACCTCGGTTAATAGCACATTAATGGTGAAGATTTGAACATTTGTCTGTTCGTGCCCCTTATCAAGGAGATTAAGTATCCTTGTCAGAACAGGAAAGTCTACCCCTAAGTTTGAGGTTTCTAACAGGTTACATTCAGTCTCTATTTTGAAGTCTACTTCTCTTGATTTAAGGACTGGGGGAGAGATAACAAGTTCTGGATCGGACAGTGTACACGTTTCTCTGGAGTTAGTACTTCCTCTGATTTCAGAGGGTGAACTAGATTCAAAATTATGAAAATCTACGCTAGGAGCATCAGCCTTGGCTAAATCATCCTCAGTCAAATATTCATTCTCTTGTTTTAGTGTTTCCATCAAATCTATAGATTTTGTAAATACATGTACGTCCTCCATACAATATCTATTCTATTTGATTGGAGTTGAGGGTCCCCTAGAATAACACATCCGTTTTTCCAGAAGAGCCTCAATCGCTGGGGCAATAATAGACACATCAGTGACTCTTGGTTGAGTTGTAGTTATGCCCATTTTAGATAGTCGATCGCCCTGTCCAGGGACCTATGATTCATCGATGGATACTCCATTGAGTTTATCTTGGTTCATCTCCTTCATTTTATATGTGGGTAATATCAATGAAGCATCAGTTTTCATTTTAACGATCATATCAAAGGGAGGAGGATGATGGCTTTCATCGGCCGCATTATGCAATAGCTTTAGTGGCAAGATGTCGCCTAATTTTTCTTGACAGATTGAAGTGCCAGCTTCTTTGGAAAAATTCAGTCCGTCGACAGCTGACACTTTCAAGCCATCTACCTCACTGCCCGTTTCTATGGCTTCATTAGTTTTGTCAATAGTGGTATCATGGATCTTCCGACCACTACGAAGCCCATTCACCATTTTTTAGTATTTATCTAAGGCTGATAGGAATATATTGCCTATCAATAAAACTATGGATGAAGTAGATATTCACCAGACAGTTTGCTATCACTGGTGACAATAGGTTTGCGTTCCCAGAACAGTGTGAATGTTCGTATTACTCACTTTCTCAATAGACAGGTGTCAGTGGAACTAACTATGGTAATCCACAACTCCCCTTCGAAGGCAACGATTACAGTGTAATTGATTTAAATTACAACAACAGTTAAGTGGGTAAACAATTGGAAATTGAAAGTTGGCACGTTGATCCAACTATATTTAAGTTATACAAGCCCTTTTAAGGCTAGTTACTGCGCCATGCCAAGCAAAATGTCTCCCACCTCACATCCCGCATCCCGCGACCCGTCAAACAGTCCAAAAGTCAACGTGCACTTCCGGTGCACTTCCTGGATGCGCGCACTGGATGCATGTGCACCAGGAATATATGGCTTGATGGACGGCGGTCAGAGAGGCGGGACTCAGGAGGCAGGAGAAGGAGGGAACCAACCAAAAAGACACACAGTCCTAAACAGGAAAAAGAAAAGAAAGAAAAATTAAAACACAGTCAGCGCAAAGCGGAAAAGCAGCAATGGAGGTAATGAGTCCACTCAGGCAATGGGAGCACACAGTAACTTGTTCGTGTTGTCCGTGTTGCGCTGCCAATGAAGCAGCAAACTTCCCCTTGCCGACTAGACCTCGGAATCAAAAGCAGTCAAGGCGAGCACAACCAGAGGCAAAAACGGGCAGCGTGATTAGTCCAACAGTCAACGTGCACTTCCGGTGCACTTCCTGGATGTGCGCGCTGGATGCGCGTGCACCAGGAATATATGGCTTGATGGACGGCGGTCAGGGAGGCGGGACTCAGGAGGCGGGAGAAGGAGGGAACCAACCAAAAAGACACACAGTCTTGTTCGTGTTGTCCGTGTTGCGCTGCCAATGAAGCAGCAAACTTCCCCTTGCCGACTAGTCCTCTGAATCAAAAGCAGTGAAAGCAAGCACAATCAGAGGCAAAATCAGGCAGCATGATCAGTCCAACAGTCAATGTGCACTTCCGGTGCACTTCCTGGATTGTGCTTTCATGTTTATTTTTTATAACAGATGGTTTGTGTAACTCAAGTTTATACTTTTTTATAGGATCTTGATTGGACATTCCCTTTATTTGGGATTTTTAAACTTTGCAGTTGTGTTACTACTGTTTCACATTTGCATCCCTCTGGAGAGTATATATTTCCCTCAGCCAGCATTAACACAAAAGATGATGCAGGTTTTTCTTAAATGTGCCCGTTTTACCTTTATGATTGGAAACACTCTTGTTTTGTAGTAGTGTGAGGGATGAGTAGGCTAATCAGTCATTACTCACCCTTGTACCAGTAGCATAGCACAACATTCTGGGGCCCCCTATGAGCCCTGCTGAGGGGGGCCCACCCAGCTCTGAAACAAATCACGGACTGCGCCACAGTCTGAGCTGGCATAGATTACCACGCTTGTGCAATTCGCACAAATGTGCTGCTGCATGGGTACGCCGCACAGTAATGCAGTCTAGGAGAATGCATTACGCTTTCTGAAAAAAATTGGCTAAAAAGATAATTGTTTTGTAGGGTAACTACAATCCAAAAATCCAATTCATGCAAGTCACCAACAGTGCACACGAACATTAAAGCCTTACTTAAAGTAATGCTATGCTATTAAAAATGCCAAGCCACAATGCAAACATGTCCAACTGGCTTCACAATGTAGACCATTCTAGACACTTAATAGCATATTACATTAAAGCATGCCAGGTCACATTTGGACATACCTAGACTGGTTGCACAAAAATGTGAGTCGAAGTAATAACACTTATCATGGTTATTTTATCACAGATGCCCAAAAAAATATAAAATGCCACAATAGGAAACACTTAGACTTGCAGCACCCAAATGTCAGTGTATCCAGGTAATTACACTTAGCAGGAATGCTTTATCAGAGATGCCGAGTTCAAAGAAAGTCAAGCCAAACTAGGAAATGACTAGACTGGTGGCATCAAAATGCCTCTCCAGCCAATAATACCACATATCATACCTGCTTAGCCTAGACATGGATGACCATTACAATTTATCGTACAATCCCCACCAGACCCCACGCCCCACACATCCCCTATCCCTCCTACCCCTTCCCCCAACCACCAAGTTCATCGCCTCAGCAAAGTATGACCTCCACGTCCCTCTTCCTTGTCCCAGAGCTTACGTATGAGGCAACTTGCCTCATAGGTAAGTACTCGGATGAGGAAAAGTGGGACTAGGAGTAAGGAAGATTACAGGTAACTAAGCAAGGCATTACCTACATGTCCCTCTACCTCATCCCAATACTTGTGTATGAAACAAAATGCCTCATACACAAGTACTGGATGAGGAAGAATAGGGCTAGGAGTAATGAAGATTACCAATAAGTAATCAAGGCATTAAACACAAGCAGTAGTGCAACACCATTTGGCAATGTTGATTTGAACTGGCTGACCTACACAGTCATTGCTGGACAGAATAGGACACATGTTAAACCGCACCTGGGTTCCGCTGTTAACAAAGGCCCATCAATTACTAACGTAAAGCATTTCAATGTTAGTACCTGCAATGAAATGCTTAATTTTTTAGGCAATTGAAATTGTGATATCGTTTTAGTACTTGCATGCCAGGGGAGTGAATGGAAGGGTAGAGAGGGGATAGGAGAACACTCATTCTCACAGTAGTCCATAAGTGGGTGCTTTCAGACTTAAAGGAGAGAGGTAACTGCTTGCAACATTTAAGCTTGCACTAGAATAGTTTCACTAAAATGCGTATATTGCCATTAAGTTCTACCATTATTGTAAGGGTTAGCTCCCCTGAAACTTAGGTATTGTTGCCCTCTGAACACAAGCGCACACACCATTCACCATACACGCACATACACACAAAGCCACCCATACATTGGCGCGTGTACTCTTTCACCATACAGGCACACCCAGATAGCCATCCATACATTTAAGTGTACAGCCTTTCACCATATAGGCACACTGATGCACCCACCCATACATTTAAGTGTGCACCCTTTCACCATAAAGGTGCAGCAAGGCAGCCACCCATACATTTATGTGTGCACCCTTTCACCATACACTCACACAGGCACACCCAGCCAACCATACTTTTAAGTGTGCATCCTTTCACCATACACTCACACAGGCACACACAGGCAGTCACCCATACACTCATTCATGTACATTACATTATATACCTATCTACACATACACACTTACATGCACACACACACACACATTTAAAGAACATAAATGTGTTACCTTTAATCCGTTGGTCTAGCGAACGATGGCTGTGGCTCCCTGTAGCAGCCAGGATCGCTTGTTCCCATCATGTGCAGAGGATCTGGAATCCTCCATGTCTTGGGGTGGAGGTGAGCCCTATTTCTTCTAAAAGAAGTGGTTTCTTTTTGAAGTCACACTGACTTCGTAAAGACATTATTTCCGTTAAAGAAGCTGAACCGTAACAGGAATAATTTCTTTATGAAGGCAGAGTGACTTCAAAAAGAAACTATTTCTTTTTGAATTCATAGGGTTTTCTCCCACCCCATGATATGGAGGCCTGAAGCCTGGAGGCGTTCATGTCATGGGGTGGCAGGAGCCCTCCGACTTCAAAAAGAAATTGTTTCTCTTAGTTGTCACAGTGTTTTCATAAATAAATGATTTCTGTTACGCTGTAACAGAAATCATTTCTTTATGAAGGCACAATGACTTAAAAAAGGAAAAAATGTGTTAAAAAAAAAAGAGAAATCCTTTTTTAAATGTTTACACTTTTTAAAGTTGGTGAGGCCCCCCTCCCAGGACATGTGGTGGCGGGGCACCCGCACTGCGGTGGCTTTGCGGTCTGCGACTATGCCAGTGCCTTGTATTCCTGTGGTGCAGACATTATTTTGTCACAGATATGTCCAAACAAAAGTGTTGTATATGACAGCTCCTGTTGTTCATTCTTTTGGGACCAATATTCACTGTATTAACATTGAGAAACGTGGGTATGGACGTATCTCTTTGGTCTCTCAGCAAAGTGGTGGAAGGAGACCTTCCTCTTTTCTTCTGCCTTCACTCCCCCTCTCCCCTGCTGATCTGTTCTCTCTTGGACCGTGCACCTGGCCACACTCTGTCTTTTGGGCCCAGGTACCTGCTCATCCTGTCACCCTCCCGCACTGCCTCCGGGCCACCCCTTGCACTGGGGTCCATATCTGTACCCATACAGCCCCCCCCCTTTTTCTTCCTGCACTTATCGGACCTATCCTGTCTGTTGCCTTAAACCTAGCACTTGCAAATTGCTGGCTGCATTACCACTGTTTGTTGCCTTTATTATTTATTTATTGTTATTTATCTGTTTCTCCTCTGCTTCGCACTTTCCACCTCTCCCCCTTCCATGCACTTTTCCCCTTCCCCCTCTCCCATGCACTTGCGCGTTCTCAATGTCACTGGGCCTAGTAAGATTGCTGTTTTGTTCTCCCCTGTTCCCCTCCCTTGCCTTGTCACGCTCTGAAACACTTGTGTACGAGCGCGATAGAAATAAAATATCAATCAATCAATCAAGCATACCATATTCTCTTCTCCTAGAAGAGGAGAAGATATTCAGTCAAGGTGAAACAAAAAAATGGAAGTCAGGAATCTAGCAGCAGTTGCTGAGTTAAATTGAACTATCGCATTCTTGCATTGTTAGATGGGTTGACACACAATATTAATTGTCAATAAGGGAGCGTTATGGTAGTAAGAGAAATTCTAATGCACAACAGATGTTTGGTTGATGTTAGAATGGTTTTCTAAACTCTGCTCCGGTGAACAGAGGTTTAGGAGGCCACCTTTTTAATGAAACAGGAAACACTTCTGGGAAGATAGCCAGACAAATTCACGGTAACTTGGAGAGCAGTCAAGGCTAAGTCACTGTAAGAGTGGGGGGGTGATATGAGGTCTCTGATGAACACCACAGCAAGACACCAAGAATTCCTCTTAGACAGCACTATATGAAAATATACAATTTATTCGGCTCAAGAATAAACACAAGTGAATGAGGAAATGCACAGTAAAAACACCACTCCAACAACACACATTGAAAAATATATACAGTAACTTTGGTCAATACGGTAAAGTGCAGAATCCCATCGAAACCTTTAAGGGAAAAAGGCAGGCACACTTTACAGCATAGAAAGTCTTCAGAGATGGATAACCCTACCTTTATAAATCCAGACCTACAATGAATGGAGCCTTGTGCTCAATGTTCGATGGACGCATAAAGGTGCCTGGCCGTGATTATAGTCACAAAGTACAACTCCTAAGGAGCTGGCAAAGTTAGAGAAGGAGTCTGAAGGGTGAAAACGGCTTCCAAGAGTCAGGGGAGGATCTACTGCGATGAACAAAGTTATTCTCAACTTTCAGAGGACTTTGGGAAGCAGAGGCTACCCCAACCAATTAGAGGACCACAAGGTGCATAAAATACAATAAATGAACAAGGGACCACTGGTGGGTGGTTTCCGTACTCACTGCACTTAACTCGGTTTGGGTCCAAACTTGGCAGGTCTGGAGGGGGTTGCCAGTGGTACTATTTCCCGTCCTTGATTCGGCTTCAAAGTGCACAGGCACTGCGGGTGCAGATGTGTGACCGGTTTACACCAGGAGCTTTATCTCTCACCTCAGTGGAAGAACAAAGGAAGACTGATGCAGCTGGTCCCAGGGCACATGAAGAAACAAAGGAAAACCACGTTCAGCGACCGCCACTGTCACACAGTGATGCAGGGGTACCCAATTTTCACAATCTGATGCATGCTTCTCTCTCGTGGCCCAAAACAGATGGGACAACAAAATCTGGCAAGAAGATGCTTTGCAGTGCAAGCTAGGATTCCGCAAAGGTTTGAGGCAAAACTCAATGAGTCAACGCTCCGGAACGGGTGCCAACATTCGAACTGGACAGTCCACTGGAAGGACCTGGACCACTTGTCAACAAGCTTGTTTGCAGGGCAACCAGGAGGTATTGAGCGTGATTGGTTCCACCACTCAAAGGGGTTAAAGCATCTTTGCATGTCTTTGGCATTGAACGCAAAGGAGGACTCGACTGGAACATCAGTGGGCCCATGGTGCCAACCTTCTTCTGCATGGTTCCGATAGTCCTTGGGTCTACTCGGCTCTTCTGGATACTTGGCTCATCTACTGTTTGATTCAGACCTGTTGCTGATCTGTATTCAGGACCCTTCCTCATATTCAAAAGTCCAGTAAGTGCTCGCACCCATCCAACCAATGATGAGATCGACCCCACTCATGCATGCCAGGAGTGATCCAATCAAGGACCACTGCAGCTCTCATGTCCTTGTGCACACCAGACATTCTGGCACCAGTAATGTGGATTGGGACCAGAATGTCCCTGCCCACTTCCTTGGTACCCACACACGTGACCTGCAGTATTCCCCAAAAGTTGCGGGTTTCGTGGGCAACTGCATGCCTAATAAGGAATTCCCAGGTCACAAAGACCAGGGGGAAGGTCAATGGACAAAATGGTCTAAGGAGTAGACAAAAGGCCTTGTGGCATGGCCATGATGGACACTAGCCACAGTCATGAGCCAAATGCGGTAAGCGTGGTATGGCTTGGTGAAAAGTAATACATGTACGTGAAAAAGCTTCTGCTGCCATCAGTCCACTCTGAGGCACATTGTCAAATCACCAAGAAATCTTTAGTGGATGACTAGGACCAGCAAACCTAAGGACCCCATTGCGCGGTACACTAATGTATTTTCCACAATGTAAAAATGTTACTAAAAAAGGCAATAAAGTCAAAAGACTAAGATAAACAAAGTTTCTCAGTACTGACAGCCTGAAGGACCTGTCAGTTTCCCCATAGTGATGAGCAAAAGCCCATGGAGTGCAGCTGAAGGCTGTCCTCCATTCGCAAAAGTCAGGTCAGGATGATGAAACAAAAGCAAAAGGTCTTGGGGGTCCACATTTAAAGAGGCACATTAATTGTAAGAGAAATTTGCCCTAACAGTTGAGATGAAGTAAATGAAGATGTTAATTCACAAAGCAGTGGTAGGAGTATAGCATCAAGTTGGACATCTGCAAACATATGGGGACTCATTAAGTGTGTGGTGGTATTACCTGGAGTAATAAAACCAAAGTCACTTATTATTACTACATATAGTAACGTGAAGGGTTCACATGATTAAGAGACATGCACACCCTTCAGTGATTCCCTATATTAGAGTCACATAACACTCCATTGGGGATTTCATATCACTGCATTTTAAATTATTGAAGGTGGCAATATTGCATGTGCTAATTATTTTGTATGAAGAAAATATCCCCTTACAGTGGGCCTAACTGCATTCTGAGAGCCAGAACAGCCAGGTTCCCTGTTGTGACAGTTAACACCAATTTGAGCCACACTCAAACCATGTTGAACACCTTAGAACCAACGGGATCTGCCAGTGCGGCCTTTGGCACTCACTCGAATTTCGACCCACTGCTGTTTTCCATGGGTGAACCAGCTCACTGCACTATTATGCAAAGCAGAGCATGTCATCTGTTTGACTCAAACAACCAGCTTTCTGCTGCAGACAACGTTGAACCTCTGTACCTCAACTAGAACCGCTGGTGCTTTGCATCACTTATCATTCCAAACCAGCGGTTACCAATCTATTAAACTAACTCATGTGGTACATCTGAACTGCATTACTTGAATGCTGTATTTGAACCATATCAAGAGACTGCTTTAAACTGACTTGATTACAGCTCACTGCTTGGACTTTTACAACTTGCCACACCTGAACCTGTTTCAACCTGAATCTAAAGCACCTCAAAGTAGGGTTTGACACAGTTGAATAACCTAACATTGAAATGGGGTACTTTCAAGTGAACCTGTCCCCCTGGTCCACCCTTCCAGGCCCCAGAGACTGGTTAATCCATGACAAAGTATCCAGAGTGCTTATTCATATATGTTCTGCGTCTTCTGTCTTCGTATTTTGTGGTAACATGGGGCGAGGGAAGGATATAATCTCAAACGAGGGTGGGAGGGTTGAATGTGATCCAATAGCAAACCAAACAGCAAAGTACCACCACCTGTAATAAAAGTAATGTCCAGGAAAGGTCCTCTAATTGTATATACCTATGCTTTAATTAAAAACAAGAATGTACAAATAGCTATAAAAACATTATAAAACACCACCCGTGTAAAGGAAATACAGAGAAATGCAGAATATACTGGTTTTCAGCAGGGTAGAAAAATAGACAAAAAATGCAATGAAGAATATAAAATGGATATCTTTATGGAGGTAAAAGGAGCAAAAGGGACTTAGTCAGTTTCTAGGGTCCCAAAAGTCGACAAAGGAGACAGTCCCTTAAGAACATACCTTATTCCAGTGCTTGACAGTTTGATGGCAATAAGCTGGGCTTTGAGCAGTTACATGTGCTGGTTGAATCAGGTACAGAGGGGTTGAGTTGCATTAATGAAGACAGAGATTCAGAGTTGAGTCGGGTTCAAATGCAATCCCAAAGCCGCGTTGAGCAGTGCAGGTCAAAGTGATCACCATGAGCATTTTAATGATTTAGCATGTATTGAGATGATGAGCATTTCTGGTATGGTAAAGTATGGTATTGCTTATTTATATAGCGCTTACACACAGGCAAATGTTTCAAAGCACTCAAGGAGGGTGGGAACATGGGCAAAAAACAAAGAGTCACTCCCAGCCCTTGAATTTCTGAGACGATAATAGTATGCACAGGCAGAGTATGTGCATAAAAAAATACATTTAACAGTTTGGGGGACAGCAAATAGGCCTGACAGCGTTTCTGCAGTTTTAACAGCGAAATTTAGGGGTGAAGATAAGGGAGAACAGACAGACACTCTTCAAGCGAGGTGCGTACGGATCGTGCACGGGCACAGAGGGTCACAGGGAGGGGGATGATCAAGTGTGCCAGGTCGGTTGAGGGTTTTTTGAGCAGAGGGTGCACAAGGGAGTGCTTCAGGGCAGTTGGGAAAGCTCCAGTGGCAAAGGAGAGATTGCAGAGTTCTGCCAGAGATCAGCCAAGGCTGGGGTGAGGGAGTCAATATTGTCTTTAATGGTTTTGGAGGGGCAGGGGTACACCTGCTTAGATGAAGCCTTTGTAGATCAAACTTGTCTGGTGACCACATCCGGAGTGACAGGCGAAAGAGGAGAGAGGGTAAGAGGAGGGGGGCCAAGAGAGGCTCCAGTGTTGGTGTATACTATGGTATGGAAGAGAGGGTGGAAAGGATGTCTTGTTTTTTTGTGGTGAAGTGTGCAGCCAGGGCTGCGCAAAGGTTCTGGGTGGGTGTAACAGAAGAAGAGGCTGCTGCAGGATTGGCCAGTTCCTTGCAGACTTTGAAAAGTTGGCTGTATTGTTTGAGGCCAATGAGTCACACTGTGATCAAGTAGTTTGGGTTGTGCTCCATTGCAAAGTACTGGTTCAATGTTGTGTGTGCTGTGGCAATTCGAAGTTGAGGGCATGGTGCGCTGGTGCTCGTGCTGGACAGGTGACACAACTCTGCTGGGGTGCTACAGCATTAAACAGATGCGATGATGCAAGCACAGTGGTTCAATGTGAGTAAGTCCCAGAAACAGCACTGGGGATTCCCATTGGGTTGGCGGCGTCAAAGGTATCTCGAGGCGGTTCAATGGCAAAAACAGGGACCCTAGCTACTGTGGCTCTCAGGATACTCTGAAACTCACTGTGGGGCACTTGGACAAGGTCAGTGCTTTCAGGCTCTGTTCTACAAAACGAGGGAGGTGATTTCTTTTAATTATATGTAATGGATATAGAGGATGAAATTTGTTTGTTAATGATTTCACAGGTGGAATGTAATATGTTCCTTTTTGTCTTACTTGTTCATGTATTCTTGTTATTGAAAGATAATTTTAAGGTCATTGTCTGTGTACTATGTTTTAATGTGTTGTACAATTTGAAAGGTTGATTGTATCAACCAAACAAATAAAAAAAAATAAAAAAGAATCAATGAAGGAGTGGGAGAACCCCTCTTTTATAGGCAAAAGTCTGCATGTGATTTAACAAAGGAAGCCTGCTTCAAGGTGTGCAATTTCTACCTTTGTGAGGACTTGTTTTGACTTCTTACATCATACTCAAAGTGCTTTGTGCTAAAGGAAGTGGTGGGAACAAGAGGGAAAGAGAGGTACTGAGAGAACCAAGATGGTCGAACCCGTCCCCAACTGTATGGGGCTCCCACTGTCTACAGTAAAACCACCCCCTTATCAGTTTGACATGGCTTCAATATTTAAGAGAAATACCATCCGCCATAACCTAATTCAGAAATGGTTTATTTTTAAAGATTATAACTTATATCCTCGAATTATGTAGTTTGAGAAGAGGGTTGCATGTTTAAAAAGTATTCCTTGCGATGAAGTGACTTGACTGTCACTGTAGTGGTCAAGAGAGCACCTGTGTCCTCTGAACCTGCTCTGTGCCACTGGAGAGCAGTTGGTGCAGGTCAGGCTACTGATGTAGCAGGGCACAGGTGTACCTTATGTTTCTGGCATGGAGTTTGATTAAAGTGATGCCTGGTGGACAGGCCATCCTTTCTGAGATAGCATTACCTGCATCATATTATTATCAATAATTATTTTATCAGATGGAAATGCTTCACACCACTTTCCTATGTAATCTCCTCCTTGCCTCCTACCCTCTGCTGTACCTGCTTGCACCAGCGCTTTGCAGCCACCAGTGGAATGTGGCACATAACAAGAAAGATACATAATTCACTCCTCCACCATCCCCCATGCCCAATAATGGAACTGGAATCTGCCATTTACCTAGTCTTACCTTGCTTGCTTTTTTTTTGTTCATCAAAAAATTGTTCTTTACACTGCTCAAATAATTATTTCCCTAAACAAAACAGAAGAAACATGGATGTTACCCTCAGGGACTACTGACAATAATGAATTAATTGGAGGGTCGTATTGGGTTTTTAAATGCCCATGCTTTTTCTCAGGCCCGTTAACTAATGTGGTGGGACATTACAATGAAGTATGAGCCCAGATGAAGGCACTGTGGCATAAGTGAGGCAGTAGGGACTAATATTCACAGTTAAGTTTGAACAAAGAGCAATCGTGTTGTTAAATATTTTATTCATTCATTTTTTAGCTGAATGTCATTAGAGAATGGCCTTCTGATGCAGCATCAAATGCTAAGTGGGGCAGGATCTGATATGTCAATGTTATCAGTTTACTTTGACCAAAGTGTAACTTTGGTTGTTCTTAGAAGGATTTTCTTAGGATGTTTATCCCAGTAATAGAGAACATACAACACTCTAGACATCATATAATTGTTGTAATTGTAATTGTTTATTTGTAAAGCCCTTATACACAAGTGAAGTGCTTCAAATCACTTCAAGGTGGGAATGGAACAAGGGGATATCATCGTCATTCTTAGGACTTGAAGATTCCTAATGATCTAACAGCAATAACTAGCTTACTAGGCCGGGGTATTTCTACTAGTATAAGTTTGTGACTAAGAGTGAGGGAAAAATGGGGGTCAGGAGAGGTACATACAAGACAGAAAATAGGTTGGTCATCAGTGCGCGAATGCATCCAGGCATAACCAGCTAGGGAGGGGAAATAGAGAAGGACAGGACAAACAATCATGCTAAGCCTAGTACATTCAAGGTCATGCAAGTGTGCAGACAGAAGTCGAGGGACGGGGAGGGGGACAAGTGTGCCCAGTCCAGCAGGGGCCAGGGTTAAGTGCAGAGTGGGTGCCACTCTCATGGAATGTATTCCAAGTGCAGCAATGCAAGGCAGAGTGTGGAGGTTCGGAGGCAAGTGCAGGACTGGCTGGGGAACCTGGGACCTGTGAGGCTCTGGAGGTGCAGCAGGCAACCAGTCAGCTGACTGAGCACATTGGGGAAGAGAATGAGGGAGAGAAGCAGGAGAGAAGAGAATGGGGTTAGCAAGGCAGAGGGAGAGAGAGACAGAGGAAGAGAAGAGGAATGTCTTAAGGAGTTTCCGGAACTTAAAAAGATCCAGCTTAAGACGGAGAGAGGCAGGTAGGCTGTTCCAGAGGGAGGCACCTGCCAAGGATAAGGATCTACCCCCAAATCTCTTTTTGGAAAACCAGCTCATCCGCAGAGAGTTGGAGGAAATGAGCAGAGGGCTCTGGAGGGGGAGTATTTAGGAAGAGAGCATTGTAGACCATCGGCCCCAGCCACAGAAAGCCTTGTGGACTATGCAGAGGGGCTTGGACTTGATCCTTGCAGCCACGGGGTGCCAGTGGAGGGATCTCAGCACCGTAGAGATGCGGTCCCTGGGCTTGAGGCCAAGGATAAGTCTTGCGCTTCTATTCTGGATAAATTGAAGAGGTCGGAGAGTAGAGGTAGGAAGATTGAGGAAGAGACTGTTACAGTAGTCCAGTCTGGAGAGAACCAGGGCTCTGGAGACAGTGAGCCTCTAGGGGAAGGTGAGAATTGTTGGGACAATTGAATGTTCAATTGCCAAATGTTTACAGCAACTAAGCGTGTGGTGCTCAGCCTGACAAATGTTGTCTCTGCCTGAGTATGATGGTATTACTGAGATATTTGAGGCTGCACTTAGCATATAAGGGGCTCCTGAAGTTGTGGCACTAAACTTTAACACAATACATTCCACTATTCGGCTATTTAAGGTTGCATTTGATGTACGATAGACAAAATGTATTGGTTTTGGCAATGCTCGTTAATTCTTTGCAACGCGTTGTAACCGACATTTCTTTATTACCTTTAGAAATAATGGACGTACTGCACAAAGAAAGGATGACTCCCTCATGAAAAAAAATCCAAAACGTGCATGCATAGCTGTACGGTTAACATTCCTAAAACAGCTTGGCTAAACACTTAGAATGCAGCCTTTGCGTGGGACTAGCTCCAAAAACGAACATGAAAGTACATATTTAAACATGTTTTGATTAAGTTAAGGAAGAGAAAGGACAGGGTGACACAAAATGCTTCTCCTGCTAAATTGAAGCAACAGTTTATGAAGTGTAAACTATAATGCGAGGTTTGAAAGCCTAATGATATCATTAGTTTTGCAGGAAACCTCAAATTTATAAACACAACAGTGGAACAGAAGCTAAGTGAGATTTAGTTAATGAGAAAAATGTTAATGATCTACATTTTCAAATTGAAAATAACATGTTTTCCATTTAGGCCCAGGTTTAAAAATTAAAGACACGTAATTGTTTTGAGGAACATTCATTTTTTTAAGCCAATGATTTAGGTTAAGATATTAATGCTTCCGTCGTGCACCTAATTAGAATCCCGGATTGTTTTCGCTTAGGGATCTGTGCTTGCTTGCCACATATATTTTCCTATAGCCAGCCATACATCTTCTGAAATTGTCTTCCCTTTCATTGGCTCATTTCCTTTGAATGTATTGAGCAACCTCGTAAGGGGGTTGGAGACAGTTGGCAGTTAAACAGGTGCTATTTACCTAACATTTATATTTTGGTCTTTTCTGCGTCTCTCGTTTTTCTTCATTTCCCTCCATTTCTAATGGACAATTATCTTACTTATAGAACATTAGCCAACAGAAGAACTAATGATGCTATTTAAAATGTGTTTACTGTTTACGCCTCTGAGCGCATCCAAAGAGCATAGGAACAACAGAAACTGACGAATGTGACCATTACCGCCTAATAGCCAACAGGACCCTTTCCTTCTATGAACCTGATAGGAATGGATTAGTCTGACCTCTCACAGGAGGCTACTGCACTAGGAAGCTTGGAGAGAACTCTGTGGACTTCATGTATTCTATTGAACGCAAGGGGTCATGGTTAGATCTTCGTAACAGTGCTTACAAAATTGTTTTTCGGTTTAGCTAATGCCAACAAAATGAATTGTTTAGGCAAGTAAATAAAAACAGCAAATTACCCAAGATCGTCTAGATGTCACAGAGGCCGCTGGCCACCCATATTTGTATTTTACATAATACACAGCGGTAAGTGGATTTCTTCGTAGGAGGACGAGAGAAGCAGATGTGAGTTTTCTATCATTCAAGTATAGTGTGGTATAATAATCTCAAACTTGTGTCACCTAACAAACGCATCTGCCCATTCAGAAAATAAAAATGAATCATACTTTCCCCTTTGTCAAAGGCATGCCTCCATGTCCATAGCATTTGACATTTGGCTGCATCTCAGAATTTAAAACCCAATGCATTTGTTTCATGATATATTGAACACTATCTGGCGTTTGATACTTTCAGAGGACGCGTGTGAGGCTACGTATATAAAACGTGTTCATGCTTCTTCTGTATGTTAGCTATACATGTGCAAATGCGATATCAAGTAAACACAGTCACAGAACGAACAGTAAGATAGGTGGGTGCATCTTGCAGTGACTCAAGATCTCGGAAAGACTGGCTATGTTCTTCATCCTTCCAAAGTCGGCACATTCACTCTATATAACCTGTTATCTGTGTGCTAGACAAACAGTGTGTGTGTTCTTTATGTTTGGGATTTATAGAGGACCCGTGTGCCCCGGGGCTTGTTGCACCTAGTTTGCAAGGACGGCAGAGGAGTACTGGAGAATCTCAACTAATGAGTTAGCAACATCCACTTCCAGTTATTAATGGCTCATAGAAAAAGGAGAATACCACATGAGGAATGGATGGGAAGGGAGTCTCCTGGCCAGGGAGTAATATCTGAGAAAGAAGAGCCCTAGCACTTATTTGCAGAACCTAGCCACGTATTGAAGTAGCACAGAGCTAGAACGTAGGATTCCTGCAATCGAGTACATTTGAAACGCTGATGTTAGAAAATGGGTTCAGCTTTCTGTGAAAAGCTTCATAGGCTAGAAACAAGATTATCATTTGATTTTGGAGCTTGACTGGAAGCCAAGAAAGCTGTGGCAAAGCCAGCGTGATAAGGTCAAAGGTAGTTTTCTCGATCAGGAGCCCCATTCAAGATCACTTGGAAGCATTTTAAAAGGTACTCAAGTAGCCAGGTGTCCCACATTTGACACAGTGGCCCTCATCAGAAGTTTGGTGGAATGGGTTTGCCGGCACCGGTAAAGGTGCCGGTGCCAGTAAACCCATTCCGCCCTACCACGAGGTCTCCTCGCGGGACCCAGAATGGGCGCCTGGAAAAACCAGGCGTCCATACCGGGTCCCGCAAGGACACCAGGGAGCTAATGACGGGCATGTTGTTATCTCCATCCCCATTCCCATTGAGCCCTATGGGGGCTCGAATGGGAATGGGGATGGACAGGGTCTGGGTTCCTCGGACGGGGAATTACCTGGTCCGCCAAGGTTGCGATGGCCCGGTAATACCTCATTCGAGGAACCTGGGCCCGGATTGCAGTAAGGAGGCAACCATGCCACTAAAAGCGGCGTGGTTACCTCCAACCTCCTCATGAGGGCCTGTGTCCACTGGGATAGGAGTTGCAGGAGGCAGGACTTGAATTATATTTCTCATTGTGGATTTAATATACTAGAAGCAGGAACTCACCACCTGATCTCCATGGATAGTGTTTTATCCAACTTAGCCCCTGAGTGTTTTACCCAAGGAGAAGGAAACTGTGTAGCCCCCACTCTAAAACGAAAGACTGAATCAGTCCAACACTCATTGGCCTGGCCTGCCAGCAAAACCTCAGATTTATCCTGTGGCAGTTGTGGATCATTTATCTAGCAGTTGTAAACTGGGTACTCTCTGAGCGAACCCACCCTCACCATGTAGCCAACAGGTAACTTGCCTAGCCTATGCTTTCCGTTTTAGCGTAGGCATTTACATCTGTGACTTTGCTGCATAGTGATGTTTCTATGATGTAACAGTTGGCACAGTGATGCAATGTAGGAAAGTGGCAGGGAGGAGTCGGAAGGGGACTTGAAGGGTAAAGCATGGGGTGGTGGCAGGGTGGGAAAGTGCTAAAATGGGGAGTGGTTGCAGAGCAAAGGGAGCTGCAGACAATGGTAGCCATAGAAATCTGTTGGGAGATACAGGGAGGAGTGAGATGGACAGCACAGTGGGGTGTGAATGCGGAGTAACCCCCCTTCAAAAGAGCATTTAGCTGATGGGAAACACAGGGGAACTGCATTTGAGAATAAGAAAGTAGGAGCAAGAATGTCAAGGTAATGGTCCAACATGGAAGACTTGCGTGACAAATGAAACACAGGAGATGTGTGTATGCAGAAGACAGGAACCAGCCAATGAAAGATCTGGGTGTTTGTAGCATATGTAAAATGTCAAAGATCAAAGGAATGGATATCCCTTTGTGACCTCAATTCACAAATTATCAATCTTGGAAGTAAAGGGGAAGTCAAAGCTGACTGGTACTGATGAACATGGAAAGGCTCATCCAAGTAAGGTGGTTGAATGTGTCAGATATATCCCGGATGATAAGTGCCACCACACCATATTATTTGCCTCCATGCATAATTTGGCCAAGGACAAACAAGAACCACATTTCTTTTTTCATTTACAGGATAAAACCCATGCTTCTAGTAATCAAGGAATTATTTAGATGCAATGAAACCTTAGACCTGATGATTTACTACCTTCTCCATAATCATAGCCAGTTGTGGCAGTACTGAACTAGACCTTCCATGGTCCAGGTCTCCATGATACAAGGAAGAGTTCTTATGAATGGGCAACACTCTTCCACCATTGAAAGCCAGGGGAACCTGGCATGAAAGGAGGGAGGAATTGATCATTTGCATAATAGTATGGGCCAGTATATTCATGTATCCAACATGATATTAGCTGGGTTGATATAATTCAGAGACCCACTTTGCATACGCGCCTTGAGGAAGTCTATCTCATCCAGGTGAGAGGCACACAGGCCTTAATGCTAAAGTTGAAGTCATGTTTCAAAGATTACCTTGCATTATGCAGTGATAAATATGAAACATCAATTGATAGACACATCTGTAGGATGTTGGGTAGGTCTCTATGCTGCATATGATATGATATGAGAAGTCATTTATAACGCGCCTGTACACAAGTGATTCTGGGCGCGACAAGACAAGGGAGGGAAGGCAGAGGAAGGACAAGACAGATGATCTTACTAGGCCTTGTGTGATTCAGACCGTGCAAGTCTGAAAATGACAAGTTCAAGGGGAAAGAGAGGGGGGTAGTGCAATGGAAAGGGCAGGGGAATACAGGGCAGCAATGCTCTGGGTAAGTGCAGCCAGGGCAGCACAGTTCTGGGTGGTGCAAGGAGAACAAGTGACTGTAGGGTTACAGTTACAGCACCTAAGTGCATAGTAGGCCGGGAGGCAGTGCAAGGGTGAATGATCATGTAAGAGCCTGGTACTTAGTGAGACTCTGAGGGTAGCCAATCAACCAGACAATACAGCAGACAGGTAGGTCAGGTAGGTCAGCAGGTGAAGGAGCGAGAGAAAGCAGAGGAGAAGAGGAATTTTTAGAGCTGCTTCTGGAACTTCAGGTGGTCCGGCACAACTTGAGGGGGGCAGGGATGCCATTCCAGATGGGGGCACCTGCAGAGGATAGATATCTACCCCACACTCTCTGCCTGGAGAAGGGTCTAACCCTTAGAGAGTTGGAGGTAGATGTGCGAAGGGTTCGAGAAGGAAGGTATTTTGGAAGAGAGCATTGGATGTAGTGCGTGCCCCAGTCCCAGAATGCCTTGTGGACAATGCAAAGGGTCTTGAACTTGATCCTTGCAGCCACTGTAAGCCAGTGGAGAGATTTCAGGGCTGGAGAGATATGGTTCCTGGGCTTGAGGCCAAGGATAAGTCTTGCAGTCCTGTTCTTGATTAGCTGCGTAAGATAGAGTAGAGGAAGGCAGATTGAGAAAGAGGCTGTTGCATTAGTCAAGCCTAGAGTACACCAGGGCTCTGGAGACAGTGAGCATCTGAAGAAAAGAGAAAAAGGTAAGAGTGCCTTAGAGGAGGTGTAGCTGGTAGTGGGACTTCTTGGCGATATCCGAGATGTAAGAAGAGAAAGAGAGAGTGTAGTCGAAGATGACACCTATGTTTTTTGCCTTGCAGGAAGGCGAAGGAAGAAGGCCCACTTTGGGCCGCCAGAGTGAGAGAAGGAAAGCAGGGGCAGGGGTCCCAATAAAAGGTATCTCTGTCTTACTGGCATTAAGGCAGTGATAGTTGGAGGTGCACCAATCCTGAATCGTGGATAGACAGTCAGGAATGAGTGAGAGAGGAGAGGAAGCTGAGGGGAGCCTGATTGAATGCTGAGTGTCATCCGCATAACACTGAAAGTTAGAGAACTTAGTGATCAGGTGGGCTAAAGGGGCCAAGTAGAGGTGGAAAAATGGAACGCCACAGGTAGAGAGAGAGGTGGCGGAGGGAAATGGGACCAAGTTGGACCTGGAAGGGGCGGTCCAAAAGGAAGGAGGTTAGCCACTGCCGGGCCTTATCCATGATGCCCAGGTTCTCACAGTGTAGCTTGTGGGATGTCTCAACCCACTAGTCCAGGCCCTGCAACATTACTGTGCATTGCTTGCATCAGGAACATCAGAATGGCCAAAGGAAAGCATGCTGCTCACTAAAAATCACCCAAAAGTGTGCAGTAAAATCTGAAAAATAGGCCGCCATCCACTTTTCCCTATGTCAGTGGTAACACAGGAGACCACTGCCAAAACCCATGATTTGGCTGCCCACAGTGCAAGATGATTGCCAAAAGTAACAATCATGGAAATCCATTTTTTTTTGGTTGTCAAATTTGCAAAAATCACGGGTCACAAACCACCCAAAAGATCTAACCTCCTGTTGCATGTTGAACATCATTCTACTTCAAGAATCCACATAAATATGTCAGCAGAAGTATATGTTATCTGAACAAAGTCCACTTTTGAAGATGGTTGCTGGAAAGAAATCTGTCAAAAATGGGTGCAATACCGTTACTCGCCTCTGTCAGACGCTGGTGATTTCTAAATCTGACAGGAGAATCTGTGTCTCAAAAGCTAAATATGCCAAAGAAGGGATTTCCATCAATAGCAATATACGGTGCCCCACATTGATTTTCATGTTGAAAAAGACGGGAACTCAAGATATGTTTGCTTATTTTAAATTTGTAACTCTAACTTTGAACAATGGACAATGTTAAATGGACTATAAGGTAACCTGAATCAACTAAAACTTCAAAGAGGCTTTCTTCCCCTGAGAACATCCCACCCTGTTCCTTCCCACCAAAAGGAGAGGATATCGCATTGGGATGCTAATGAGAAGGGGAGGAGACTTCCTCTGCTGTTCTGGGAAAGAGACAATGGAGTCATTGAACTGAAGGGAAATGCTAATTCGGGTGTGGCTGACAACAACTGCCCTGGCAGGAAGACAATCCATGTGACTCTCTGACTCAGCCAATCTTTGGAGGCAGGCCAGACTGAAAATGTGGATTTGAAATTGAAGTAACTGAATGTTTTGGGAAAAGACTTATAAAATATTGTGCCGAACTGACAAATATATGAAACTTAGAAATTATTAAAATGAAAAATGTGCTTACAGTTTAAAACTAATCTGGAATCTGTGCGACATTCAGAGACTGAACCACGTAATGTTTAATATTGTAGCTATTGTGATTATGCTAGGAACATGAAAAATTACAGGATATGCCGCAAGGGTATGTGCATGTATGTATAAAAAATTGTACAGATCCGAAAATGTACAACCAACCAAAAGCGCAGAAAATTGTCATTTATGAACCAAAACTCATAGAAAGATAAGATTTTGACAGAAACGTACCTTAGTCAATCTGTCATGTATTTATGTAGTATTAACAAGATGTGCATATTGGAAATATGTTTTTGGGAAAAATAGATTTGCTGGGTAAAAGCAAAGGGGAGGGATTTCCTTTGGACCCTAAACACAGTGTCACTCTGACACATAATGACACATCATGACACACTGTTCCTTTCTCAAATCAGGAGAGGGGGAATTCTCTGACCTATCAGATCCTTAGAGTGTTGCGCATTGTGAAATCAGCCTCCCCACCACTTGGAAAATTGATAAATAGGGACTGTTGAGGACCCAGAGAAACACACTCTTTCACTCATCAACTGATCCACTGACGAAGCACTCAGCAGGAAGATCCAGACTCCAGAACCAGACTCTAGATCCAGACTCTAGAACCAGACTTCAGAACCCTGAAGCAGAGGCCTAATCCAAAAAGCTGAACCCTTTTCAGCAGGCCCTTAGAATCTAGCAACCTGATTTAACCCCTAAACTTCCACAGGGCCTAATCCATTCAACAGCCTGGCTGAGCTGTTTGCTGCTTCTGGCCAACAACCTTTGTTAGAACCCAAGATCCAGATCAGTCCAGCAGAGCTGTACCCAGAACCAACCCATCAGATCCAGTCCAGGAGCCGTGCAGACCAGAGTGCCTTGCTGAGAGCAGAGTCCCGGTGGCATGATCCTGTCCGGTGGCGAGTGAAGTCCAAACCCTTGACCAGATCTTTGACTGACCCATTCCATTCCAAAACCAGAGTTGTGAGCATTTAGCATAGAACTGTCCATAGTCATCTCTTAGTTTAAAGTATTCCATCCAACCCATTCCAACATATCCAGACTGCATTGTAGAATCTCTTTTGTCCATTCTGATTCCTTTCTCACCCATCTAATCCTGTGATAATTGTTAGTGTAAGCCAACAAGTTTGCAATTCAAAGCACAATTTCATTTGAAATCTTGACTCCGTTGAGAAAAATCAACCTTCACTAAAACCTCTGTAACCTTTGAACCGTACGTCCTAGAAACAAAATATAAATGTCATTTTGAAGCTAACATCCTCAGCTTTCTATCGAATCCAAAACGACATTCCATTTTCTTACACTTTTCCTGTAATCACGTTTCCAGCACGCAGAAAAGTTGCCGCAAATTTGCATTTGGCTAAATTTCATTCCATGTAAAACAGCTATTTCTTGCTTTCAACTTCTGAACTTCGATTTCCATCTGCTAACCATTCAACAATCTTTGCTAGTGTTGACCTGAACCAATCCAAAGCCACTCTCACTAGTTCTGAATTCAATTTAGCAAATTACAATTATTTTTATCATTTTTCCCATCCAATTCAAACCACATCTAAAAGAAATTGACCTGTTTTAAAAAAACATTACTGTTCTCTTTAATCTGGGGGGAATCGGGATTGAAACTGCAATTGTTGATTGTTATTCCTGATACCTGTGTGCCCTCATTCATCTCTTCATATTGCACATTGGGGGGAGTGAGTAACAACAGGGGGAAAGAGTGATTATATTGTCTTTGGTTGAATTCATATCAAGTTTCTTTCTGTGTTGCATTCTTTCCTATCATTGCATTTCCTTGAACCACACAAAGGTGTTGATTCATGGAATTAATATGCGCCGAAAATTCCTGCGCAGAGGTGCCAAAACGTGCGAATCGCAGTAAAATTGCAAAAATCGCAGTGCAAGTGCGAAAATCGCAGGGAAACCAGTGCACATCGATTCATGGAAGGCCGTGTGCGAGAGAAAATATCCGATGTGCGCTGAAAAAGTGCGCGGTGCACGCCGGCGTACAGGATATCTAACGGCGTGCGCCACAGCCACAGCGAAATCCCACATAGCGCGGCGCACACAACAAAAGTAGGCGGAACACGGGGCGTAACACTCGGAATGGGGAACAACTCGTCAAAATGTGGGCGTCACGGGGGAAGTACAGGAGGCAAGTGCGCGGAACGCCCACACGCTCGCCTACAACACATATTCATGGAATCCAATAGGGCAAACCAGCGCACGGTCAAACCAGCGCACAGGCCCAAACACGTCCGCCACAAGAAAGCAGGCGGTAGTGTCCCTGCCCCTGAAATAAATGTGCACCAAAATGTGCGCCAACAAAAAGCACCTATATCCAGCTATGATGAATGTCACATACTGTGACCCTCTAAGACAAATGACGTGCAAAGGGGTACGCGACAAACACGGACACCCGCTGTGTGAAAAATAGCGTGTGCGTGTATTCTGTGCTGCGCGGAAAGTCCCACCCCCTAGCAGCCAGGGGCACCCTCCACCAGGCCCCCACTCATGTCCCCCTGCACCCCCACCCACCAGCAGCCAGGGGCACCCTCCACCAGGCCCCCACTCATGTCCAACTCATGTCTCCCAGCACCCCCACCCCTCAGCAGTGCAGGGCACCCTCCACCAGGCCCCCACTCATGTAAAACTCATGTCTCCCTGCACCCCCACCCACCAGCAGCCAGGGGCACCCTCCACCAGGCCCCCACTCATGTCCAACTCATGTCTCCCAGCACCCCCACCCCCCAGCAGTGCAGGGCACCCTCCACCAGGCCCCCACTCATGTCCAACTCATGTCTCCATGCACCCCCACCCACCAGCAGCCAGGGGCACCCTCCACCAGGCCCCCACTCATGTCCAACTCATGTCTCCCAGCACCCCCACCCCCCCGCAGTGCAGGGCACCCTCCACCAGGCCCCCACTCATGTCCAACTCATGTCTCCCAGCACCCCCAACCCCCAGCAGTGCAGGGCACCCACCACCAGGCCCCCACTCATGTCCAACTCATGTCTCCCAGCATCCCAACCCCACAGCAGTGCAGGGCACCCTCCACCAGGCCCCCACTCATGTCCAACTCATGTCTCCCTGCACCCCCACGCCCCAGCAGTGCAGGGCACCCTCCACCAGACCCCCACTCATGTCCCCCTGCACTCCCACCCCCCAGCAGTGCAGGGCACCCTCCACCAGGCCCCCATTCATGACCCCCTGCACCCCCACCCACCAGCATCCAGGGGCACCCTCCACCAGGCCCCCACTCATGTCCCTCTGCACCCCCACCCCCCAGCAGCCAGGGGCACCCTCCACCAGGCCCCCACTCATGTCCCCCTGCACCCCCACCCACCAGCAGCCAGGGGCACCCTCCAACAGGCCCCCACTCATGTCCCCCTGCACTCCCACCCACCAGCAGCAAGGGGCACCCTCCACCAGGCCCCCACTCATGTCCAACTCATGTCTCCCAGCACCCCTACCCCCCAGCAGTGCAGGGCACCCTCCACCAGGCCCCCACTCATGTCCAACGCATGTCTCCCAGCACCACCTCCCCACAGCAGTGCAGGGCACCCTCCACCAGGCCCCCAACCATGCCCAACTCATGTCTCCCAGCACCCCCACTCCCCAGCAGTGCAGGGCACCCTCCACCAGGCCCCCACTCATGTCCACCTCATGTCTCCCGGCACCCCCACCCCCCAGCAGTGCAGGGCACCCTCCACCAGGCCCCCACTCATGTCCAACTCATGTCTCCCAGCACCCCCACCCCACAGCAGTGCAGGGCACCCTCCACCAGGCCCCCACTCATGTCCAACTCATGTCTCCCAGCACCCCCACCCCCCAGCAGTGCAGGGCACCCGCAACCAGGCCCCCACTCATGTCCAACTCATGTCTCCCTGCACCCCCACCCACCAGCAGCCAGGGGCACTCTCCACCAGGCCCCCACTCATGTCCAACTCATGTCTCCCAGCACCCCCACCCCCCAGCAGTGCAGGGCACCCTCCACCAGGCCCCCACTCATGTCCACCTCATGTCTCCCGGCACCCCCACCCCCCAGCAGTGCAGGGCACCCTCCACCAGGCCCCCACTCATGTCCAACTCATGTCTCCCAGCACCCCCACCCCACAGCAGTGCACGGCACCCTCCACCAGGCCCCCACTCATGTCCAACTCATGTCTCCCAGCACCCCCACCCCCCAGCAGTGCAGGGCACCCGCAACCAGGCCCCCACTCATGTCCAACTCATGTCTCCCTGCACCCCCACCCACCAGCAGCCAGGGGCACTCTCCACCAGGCCCCCACTCATGTCCAACTCATGTCTCCCAGCACACCCACCCCCCAGCAGTGCAGGGCACCCTCCACCAGGCCCCCACTCATGTCCAACTCATGTCTCCCTGCACCCACACCCACCAGCAGCCAGGGGCACCCTCCACCAGGCCCCCTCTCATGTCTAACTCATGTCTCCCAGCAACCCCACCCCCAGCAGTGCAGGGCACCCTCCACCAGGCCCCCACTCATGTCCAACTCATGTCTCCCAGCAACCCCACCCCCAGCAGTGCAGGGCACCCTCCACCAGGCCCCCACTCATGTCCAACTCATGTCTCCCAGCACCCCCACCCCACAGCAGTGCAGGGCACCCTCCACCAGGCCCCCACTCATGTCCAACTCATGTCTCCCTGCACCCCCAGCAGTGCAGGGCACCCTCCACCAGGTCCCCACTCATTTCCCCCTGCTCTCTCACTCCCCAGCAGTGCAGGGCACCCTCCACTAGGCCCCCACTCATGACCCCCTGCACCCCCACCCACTAGCATCCAGGGGCACCCTCCACCAGGCCCCCACTCATGTCCCCCTGCACCCCCACCCCCCAGCAGCCAGGGGCACCCTCCACCAGGCCCCCACTCATGTCCCCCTGCACCCCCACCCCCCAGCAGCCAGGGGCACCCTCCACCAGGCCCCCACTCATGTCCAACTCATGTCTCCCAGCACCCCCACCCCCCAGCAGTGCAGGGCACCCTCCACCAGTCCCCCACTCATGTCCAACTCATGTCTCCCAGCACCCCCACCCCACAGCAGTGCAGGGCACCCTCCACCAGGCCCCCACTCATGTCCAACTCATGTCTCCCTGCACCCCCAACCCCCAGCAGTGCAGGGCACCCTCCACCAGGCCCCCACTCATGTCCAACTCATGTCTCCCAGCACCCCCACCCCCACAGCAGTGCAGGGCACCCTCTACCAGGCCCCCACTCATGTCCAACTCATGTCTCCCAGCACCCCCACCCCCACAGCAGTGCAGGGCACCCGCAACCAGGCCCCCACTCATGTCCAACTCATGTCTCCCTGCACCCCCACCCACCAGCAGCCAGGGGCACCCTCCACCAGGCCCCCACTCATGTCCAACTCATGTCTCCCAGCATCCCCACCCCCCAGCAGTGCAGGGCACCCTCCACCAGGCCCCCACTCATGTCCAACTCATGTCTCCCAGCACCCCCACCCCACAGCAGTGCAGGGCACCCTCCACCAGGCCCCCACTCATGTCCAACTCATGTCTCCCTGCACCACCAACCCCCAGCAGTGCAGGGCACCCTCCACCAGGTCCTCACTCATGTCCACCTGCACTCAAACCCCCCAGCAGTACAGGGCACCGTCCACCAGGCCCCCACTCATGACCCTCTGCACCCCCAACCACCAGCATCCAGGGGCACCCTCCACCAGGCCCCCACTTATGTCCCCCTGCACCCCCACCCCCCAGCAGCCAGGGGCACCATCCACCAGGCCCCCACTCATGTCCCCCTGCACCCCCACCCCCCAGCAGCCAGGGGCACCCTCCATCAGGCCCCCACTCATGTCCCCCTGCGCCCCCACCCACCAGCAGCCAGGGGCACCCTCCACCAGGCCCCCACTCATGTCCAACTCATGTCTCCCTGCACCCCCACCCACAAGCAGCCAGGGGCACCCTCCACCAGGCCCCCATTCATATCCAACTCATGTCTCCCAGGACCCCCACCCCCCAGCAGTGCAGGGCACCCTCCACCAGGCCCCCACTCATGTCCAACTCATGTCTCCCTGCACCCCCACCCACCAGCAGCCAGGGGCATCCTCCACCAGGCCCCCACTCATGTCCAACTCATGTCTCCCAGCACCCCCACCCCCCAGCAGTGCAGGGCACCCTCCACCAGGCCCCCACTCATGTCCAACTCATGTCTCCCTGCACCCCCAACCCCCAGCAGTGCAGGGGACCCTCCACCAGGTCCCCACTCATGTCCCCCTGCTCTCTCACTCCCCAGCAGTGCAGGGCACCCTCCACTAGGCCCCCACTCATGACCCCCTGCACCCCCACCCACCAGCATCCAGGGGCACCCTCCACCAGGCCCCCACTCATGTCCCCCTGCACCCCCACACCCCAGCAGCCAGGGGCACCCTCCACCAGGCCCCCACTCATGTCCCCCTGCACCCCCACCCCCCAGCAGCCAGGGGCATCCTCCACCAGGCCCCCACTCATGTCCAACTCATGTCTCCCAGCACCCCCACCCCCCAGCAGTGCAGGGCACCCTCCACCAGTCCCCCACTCATGTCCAACTCATGTCTCCCAGCACCCCCAACCCCACAGCAGTGCAGGGCACCCTCCACCAGGCCCCCACTCATGTCCAACTCATGTCTCCCTGCACCCCCAACCCCCAGCAGTGCAGGGCACCCTCCACCAGGTCCCCACTCATGTCCCCCTGCTCTCCCACTCCCCAGCAGTGCAGGGCACCCTCCACTAGGCCCCCACTCATGACCCCCTGCACCCCCACCCACCAGCATCCAGGGGCACCCTCCACCAGGCCCCCACTCATGTCCCCCTGCACCCCCACCCCCCAGCAGCCAGGGGCACCCTCCATCAGGCCCCCACTCATGTCCCCCTGCACCCCCACCCCCCAGCAGCCAGGGGCACCCTCCACCAGGCCCCCACTTATGTCCCCCTGCACCCCCACCCCCCAGCAGCCAGGGGCACCCTCCACCAGGCCCCCACTTATGTCCCCCTGCACCCCCACCCACCAGCAGCCAGGGGCACCCTCCACCAGGCCCCCACTTATGTCCCCCTGCACCCCCACCCACCAGCAGCCAGGGGCACCCTCCACCAGGCCCCCACTCATGTCCAACTCATGTCTCCCTGCACCCCCACCCACCAGCAGCCAGGGGCACCCTCCACCAGGCCCCCATTCATATCCAACTCATGTCTCCCAGGACCCCCACCCCCCAGCAGTGCAGGGCACCCTCCACCAGGCCCCCACTCATGTCCAACTCATGTCTCCCTGCACCCCCACCCACCAGCAGCCAGGGGCATCCTCCACCAGGCCCCCACTCATGTCCAACTCATGTCTCCCAGCACCCCCACCCCCCAGCAGTGCAGGGCACCCTCCACCAGGCCCCCACTCATGTCCAACTCATGTCTCCCTGCACCCCCAACCCCCAGCAGTGCAGGGGACCCTCCACCAGGTCCCCACTCATGTCCCCCTGCTCTCTCACTCCCCAGCAGTGCAGGGCACCCTCCACTAGGCCCCCACTCATGACCCCCTGCACCCCCACCCACCAGCATCCAGGGGCACCCTCCACCAGGCCCCCACTCATGTCCCCCTGCACCCCCACACCCCAGCAGCCAGGGGCACCCTCCACCAGGCCCCCACTCATGTCCCCCTGCACCCCCACCCCCCAGCAGCCAGGGGCATCCTCCACCAGGCCCCCACTCATGTCCAACTCATGTCTCCCAGCACCCCCACCCCCCAGCAGTGCAGGGCACCCTCCACCAGTCCCCCACTCATGTCCAACTCATGTCTCCCAGCACCCCCACCCCCACAGCAGTGCAGGGCACCCTCCACCAGGCCCCCACTCATGTCCAACTCATGTCTCCCTGCACCCCCAACCCCCAGCAGTGCAGGGCACCCTCCACCAGGTCCCCACTCATGTCCCCCTGCTCTCCCACTCCCCAGCAGTGCAGGGCACCCTCCACTAGGCCCCCACTCATGACCCCCTGCACCCCCACCCACCAGCATCCAGGGGCACCCTCCACCAGGCCCCCACTCATGTCCCCCTGCACCCCCACCCCCCAGCAGCCAGGGGCACCCTCCACCAGGCCCCCACTCATGTCCCCCTGCACCCCCACCCCCCAGCAGCCAGGGGCACCCTCCACCAGGCCCCCACTTATGTCCCCCTGCACCCCCACCCACCAGCAGCCAGGGGCACCCTCCACCAGGCCCCCACTTATGTCCCCCTGCACCCCCACCCACCAGCAGCCAGGGGCACCCTCCACCAGGCCTCCACTCATGTCCAAATCATGTCTCCCAGCACCCCCATCCCCCAGCAGTGCAGGGCACCCTCCACCAGGCCCCCACTCATGTCCAACTCATGTCTCCCTGCACCCCCACCCACCAGCAGCCAGGGGCACCCTCCACCAGGCCCCCACTCATGTCCAACTCATGTCTCCCAGCACCCCCACCCCCCAGCAGTGCAGGGCACCCTCCACCAGGTCCCCACTCATGTCCCCCTGCTCTCCCACCCCCCAGCAGTGCAGGGCACCCTCCACTAGGCCCCCACTCATGACCCCCTGCACCCCCACCCATCAGCATCCAGGGGCACCCTCCACCAGGCCCCCACTCATGTCCCCCTGCACCCCCACCCCCCAGCAGAAAGGGGCACCCTCCACCAGGCCCCCACTCATGTCCCCCTGCACCCCCACCCCCCAGCAGCCAGGGGCACCCTCCACCAGGCCCCCACTTATGTCCCCCTGCACCCCCACCCACCAGCAGCCAGGGGCACCCTCCACCAGGCCCCCACTCATGTCCCCCTGCACCCCCACCCACCAGCAGCCAGGGGCACCCTCCACCAGGCCTCCACTCATGTCCAAATCATGTCTCCCAGCACCCCCATCCCCCAGCAGTGCAGGGCACCCTCCACCAGGCCCCCACTCATGTCCAACTCATGTCTCCCTGCACCCCCACCCACCAGCAGCCAGGGGCACCCTCCACCAGGCCCCCACTCATGTCCAACTCATGTCTCCCAGCACCCCCACCCCCCATCAGTGCAGGGCACCCTCCACCAGGCCCCCACTCATGTCCAACTCATGTCTCCCAGCACCCCCACCCCACAGCAGTGCAGGGCACCCTCTACCAGGCCCCCACTCATGTCCAACTCATGTCTCCCAGCACCCCCACCCCCCAGCAGTTCAGGGCACCCTCCACCAGGCCCCCACTCATGTCCAACTCATGTCTCCCTGCACCCCCACCCACCAGCAGCCAGGGGCACCCTCCACCAGGCCACCACTCATGTCCAACTCATTTCTCCCAGCACCCCCACCGCACAGCAGCGCAGGGCACCTCCACCAGGCCCCCACTCATGTCCAACTCATGTCTCCCTGCCCCCCCCACCGCCCAGCAGTGCAGGGCCCCCTCCACCAGGCCCCCACTCATGACCCTTTGCACCCCGACCCACCAGCATCCAGGGGCACCCTCCACCAGGCCCCCACTCATGTCCTCCTGCACCCCCACCCCCCAGCAGCCAGGGGCACCCTCCACCAGGCCCCCACTCATGTCCCCCTGCACCCCCACCCCTCAGCAGCCAGGGGCAATCTCCACCAGGCCCCCACTCATGTCCCCCTGCACCCCCACCCACCAGCAGCCAGGGGCACCCTCCACCAGGCCCCCATTCATGTCCCTCTGCACCCCCACCCACCAGCAGCCAAGGGCACCCTCCACCAGGCCCCCACTCATGTCCAACTCATGTCTCCCAGCACCCCCACCCCCCAGCAGTGCAGGGCACCCTCCACCAGGGCCCCACTCATGTCCAACTCATGTCTCCCTGCACCCTCACCCCCCTGCAGTGCAGGGCACCCTCCACCAGGCCCCCACTCATGTCCAACTCATGTCTCCCAGCACCCCCACCCCACAGCAGTGCAGGGCACCCTCCACCAGGCCCCCACTCATGTCCAACTCATGACCCCCTGCACCCCCACCCACCAGCATCCAGGGGCACCCTCCACCAGGCCCCCACTCATGTCCCCGTGCACCCCCACCCCCACCAGCCAGGGGCACCCTCCACCAGGCCCCCACTCCTGTCCCCCTGCACCCCCACCCCCCAGCAGCCAGGGGCACCCTCCACCAGGCCCCCACTCATGTCCCCCTGTACCCCCACCCACCAGCAGCCAGGGGCACCCTCCACCAGGCCCCCACTCATGTCCCCCTGCACCCCACCCACCAGCAGACAGAGGCACCCACCACCAGGCCCCCACTCATGTCCAACTCATGTCTCCCAGCACCTCCTCCCCACAGCAGTGTAGGGCACCCTCCACCAGGCCCCCACTCATGTCCAACTCATGTCTCCCAGCACCCCCACCCCCAGCAGTGCAGGGCACCCTCCACCAGGCCCCCACTCATGTCCAACTCATGTCTCCCAGCACCCCCACCCCACAGCAGTGCAGGGCACCCTCCACCAGGCCCCACTCATTTCCAACTCATGTTTCCCAGCACCCCCACCCCCCAGCAGTGCAGGGCACCCGCAACCAGGCCCCCACTCATGTCCAACTCATGTCTCCCTGCACCCCCACCCACCAGCAGCAAGGGGCACCCTCCACCAGGCCCCCACTCATGTCCAACTCATGTCTCCCAGCACCCCCACCCCCCAGCAGTGCAGGGCACCCTCCACCAGGCCCCCACTCATGTCCAACTCATGTCTCCAAGCACCCCCACCCCACAGCAGTGCAGGGCACCCTCCACCAGGCCCCCACTCATGTCCAACTCATGTCTCCCTGCACCCCCAACCCCCAGCAGTGCAGGGCACCCTCCACCAGGTCCTCACTCATGTCCCCCTGCACTCAAACCCCCAGCAGTACAGGGCACCGTCCACCAGGCCCCCACTCATGACCCTCTGCACCCCCACCCACCAGCATCCAGGGGCACCCTCCACCAGGCCCCCACGTATGTCCCCCTGCACCCCCACCCCCCAGCAGCCAGGGGCACCATCCACCAGGCCCCCACTCATGTCCCCCTGCACCCCCACCCCCCAGCAGCCAGGGGCACCCTCCACCAGGCCCCCACTCATGTCCCTCTGCACCCCCACCCACCAGCAGCCAAGGGCACCCTCCACCAGGCCCCCACTCATGTCCAACTCATGTCTCCCAGCACCCCCACCCCAGAGCAGTGCAGGGCACCCTCCACCAGGGCCCCACTCATGTCCAACTCATGTCTCCCTGCACCCTCACCCACCACCAGCAAAGGGGCACCCTCCACCAGGTCCCCACTCATGTCCAACTCATGTCTCCCAGCACCACCACCCCCCTGCAGTGCAGGGCACCCTCCACCAGGCCCCCACTCATGTCCAACTCATGTCTCCCAGCACCCCCACCCCACAGCAGTGCAGGGCACCCTCCACCAGGCCCCCACTCATGTCCAACTCATGACCCCCGGCACCCCCACCCACCAGCATCCAGGGGCACCCTCCACCAGGACCCCACTCATGTCCCCGTGCACCCCCACCCCCACCAGCCAGGGGCACCCTCCACCAGGCCCCCACTCCTGTCCCCCTGCACCCCCACCACCCAGCAGCCAGGGGCACCCTCCACCAGGCCCCCACTCATGTCCCCCTGTACCCCCACCCACCAGCAGCCAGGGGCACCCTCCACCAGGCCCCCACTCATGTCCCCCTGCACCCCACCCACCAGCAGACAGAGGCACCCACCACCAGGCCCCCACTCATGTCCAACTCATGTCTCCCAGCACCTCCTCCCCACAGCAGTGTAGGGCACCCTCCACCAGGCCCCCACTCATGTCCAACTCATGTCTCCCAGCACCCCCACCCCCAGCAGTGCAGGGCACCCTCCACCAGGCCCCCACTCATGTCCAACTCATGTCTCCCAGCACCCCCACCCCACAGCAATGTAGGGCACCCTCCACCAGGCCCCACTCATTTCCAACTCATGTCTCCCAGCACCCCCACCCCCCAGCAGTGCAGGGCACCCGCAACCAGGCCCCCACTCATGTCCAACTCATGTCTCCCTGCACCCCCACCCACCAGCAGCCAGGGGCACCCTCCACCAGGCCCCCACTCATGTCCAACTCATGTCTCCCAGCACCCCACCCCCCAGCAGTGCAGGGCACCCTCCACCAGGCCCCCACTCATGTCCAACTCATGCCGGTCAAGTGGCACAGCGAGTAGAGCGCTCGCTTTGACATCCGTGCAGAGCCTGCGAACGCAGATTCGAATCCCGGCAGCGCCAAACTCAGCGTTTCATCCTTCCGAGGTCGATAAATGAGCACCACACACCGTGGGTAATAATAAGCAGCGCTCAGATACCTGAGGGTTCGTAGTGCTATATAAATGCCAAATTATTATTATTATTTTTTATTATGTCTCCCAGCACCCCCACCCCACAGCAGTGCAGGGCACCCTCCACCAGGCCCCCACTCATGTCCAACTCATGTCTCCCTGCACCCCCAACCCCCAGCAGTGCAGGGCACCCTCCACCAGGCCCCCACTAATGTCCAACTCATGTCTCCCAGCACCCCCACCCCACAGCAGTGCAGGGCACCCTCCACCAGGCCCCACTCATTTCCAACTCATGTCTCCCAGCACCCCCACCCCCCAGCAGTGCAGGGCACCCGCAACCAGGCCCCCACTCATGTCCAACTCATGTCTCCCTGCACCCCCACCCACCAGCAGCCAGGGGCACCCTCCACCAGGCCCCCACTCATGTCCAACTCATGTCTCCCAGCACCCCCACCCCCCAGCAGTGCAGGGCACCCTCCA
Organism: Ambystoma mexicanum; assembly: GCF_040938575.1. Lineage (NCBI taxonomy): Eukaryota > Metazoa > Chordata > Amphibia > Caudata > Ambystomatidae > Ambystoma > Ambystoma mexicanum. Next base: position 22,344,884 of record NC_090924.1, read on the forward strand.
CCAGGCCCCCACTCATGTCCAACTCATGTCTCCCAGCACCCCCACCCCACAGCAGTGCAGGGCACCCTCCACCAGGCCCCCACTCATGTCCAACTCATGTCTCCCTGCACCCCCAACCCCCAGCAGTGCAGGGCACCCTCCACCAGGTCCTCACTCATGTCCCCCTGCACTCAAACCCCCCAGCAGTACAGGGCACCGTCCACCAGGCCCCCACTCATGACCCTCTGCACCCCCACCCACCAGCATCCAGGGGCACCCTCCACCAGGCCCCCACTTATGTCCCCCTGCACCCCCACCCCCCAGCAGCCAGGGGCACCATCCACCAGGCCCCCACTCATGTCCCCCTGCACCCCCACCCCCCAGCAGCCAGGGGCACCCTCCATCAGGCCCCCACTCATGTCCCCCTGCGCCCCACCCACCAGCAGCCAGGGGCACCCTCCACCAGGCCCCCACTCATGTCCAACTCATGTCTCCCTGCACCCCCACCCACCAGCAGCCAGGGGCACCCTCCACCAGGCCTCCACTCATGTCCAAATCATGTCTCCCAGCACCCCCATCCCCCAGCAGTGCAGGGCACCCTCCACCAGGCCCCCACTCATGTCCAACTCATGTCTCCCTGCACCCCCACCCACCAGCAGCCAGGGGCACCCTCCACCAGGCCCCCACTCATGTCCAACTCATGTCTCCCAGCACCCCCACCCCCCAGCAGTGCAGGGCACCCTCCCACCAGACCCCCACTCATGTCCAACTCATGTCTCCCAGCACCCCCACCCCACAGCAGTGCAGGGCACCCTCTACCAGGCCCCCACTCATGTCCAACTCATGTCTCCCAGCACCCCCACCCCCCAGCAGTGCAGGGCACCCTCCACCAGGCCCCCACTCATGTCCAACTCATGTCTCCCTGCACCCCCACCCACCAGCAGCCAGGGGCACCCTTCACAAGGCCCCCACTCATGTCCACTCATGTCTCCCTGCCCCCCCCACCGCCCAGCAGTGCAGGGCACCCTCCACCAGGCCCCCACTCATGAAACCCTGCACCCCCACCCACCAGCATCCAGGGGCACCCTCCACCAGGCCCCCACTCATGTCCAACTCATGTCTCCCAGCACCCCCACCCCCCAGCAGTGCAGGGCACCCTCCACCAGGCCCCCACTCATGTCCTACTCATGTCTCCCTGCACCCCCACCCACCAGCAGCCAGGGGCACCCTCCACCAGGCCCCCACTCATGTCCAACTCATGTCTCCCTGCACCCCCAACCCCCAGCAGTGCAGGGCACCCTCCACCAGGTCCTCACTCATGTCCCCCTGCACTGAAACCCCCCAGCAGTACAGGGCACCGTCCACCAGGCCCCCACTCATGACCCTCTGCACCCCCACCCACCAGCATCCAGGGGCACCCTCCACCAGGCCCCCACTTATGTCCCCCTGCACCCCCACCCCCCAGCAGCCAGGGGCACCATCCACCAGGCCCCCACTCATGTCCCCATGCACCCCCACCCCCCAGCAGCCAGGGGCACCCTCCATCAGGCCCCCACTCATGTCCCCCTGCGCCCCCACCCACCAGCAGCCAGGGGCACCCTCCACCAGGACCCCACTCATGTCCCCCTGCACCCACACCCACCAGCAGCCAGGGGCACCCTCCACCAGGCCCCCACTCATGTCCAACTCATGTCTCCCAGCACCCCCATCGCCCAGCAGTGCAGTGCACCCTCCACCAGGCCCCCACTCATGTCCAACTCATGTCTCCCTGCACCCCCACCCACCAGCAGCCAGGGGCACCCTCCACCAGGCCCCCATTCATATCCAACTCATGTCTCCCAGGACCCCCACCCCCCAGCAGTGCAGGGCACCCTCCACCTGGTCCCCACTCATGTCCAACTCATGTCTCCCAGCACCCCCACCCACCAGCAGCCAGGGGCATCCTCCACCAGGCCCCCACTCATGTCCAACTCATGTCTCCCAGCACCCCCACCCCCCAGCAGTGCAGGGCACCCTCCACCAGGCCCCCACTCATGTCCTACTCATGTCTCCCTGCACCCCCACCCACCAGCAGCCAGGGGCACCCTCCACCAGGACCCCGCTCATGTCCAACTCATGTCTTCCAGCACCCCCACTCCCCGGCAGTGCAGGGCACCCTCCACCAGGCCCCCACCCTTGTCCAACTCATGTCTCCCTGACCCCCACCCACCAGCAGCCAGGGGCACCCTCCACCAGGCCCCCACTCATGTCCAACTCATGTCTCCCAGCACCCCCACCCCCCAGCAGTACAGGGCACCCTCCACCAGGCCCCCACTCATGTCCAACTCATGTCTCCCAGCACCCCCACCCCACAGCAGTGCAGGGCACCCTCCACCAGGCCCCCACTCATGTCCAACTCATGTCTCCCAGCACCCCCACCCCACAGCAGTGCAGGGCGCCCTCCACCAGGCCCCCACTCATGACCCCCTGCACCCCCACCCACCAGCATCCAGGGGCACCCTCCACCAGGCCCCCACTCATGTCCTCCTGTGAACCCACCCCCCAGCAGCCAGGGGCACCCTCCACCAGGCCCCCACTCATGTCCCCCTGCACCCCCAGCCCCCAGCAGCCAGGGGCACCCTCCACCAGGCCCCCACTCATGTCCCCCGGCACCCCCACCCACCAGCAGCCATGGGCACCCTCCACCATGCCCCCACTCATGTCCAACTCATGTCTCCCAGCACCCCCACCCCCCAGCAGTGCAGTGCACCCTCCACCAGGCCCCGACTCATGTCCAACTCATGTCTCCCTGCACCCTCACCCACCAGCAGCCAGGGGCACCCTCCACCAGGTCCCCACTCATGTCCAACTCATGTCTCCCAGCACCCCCACCGCACAGCAGCGCAGGGCACCCTCCACCAGGCCCCCACTCATGTCCAACTCATGTCTCCCTGCCCCCCCACCGCCCAGCAGTGCAGGGCACCCTCCACCAGGCCCCCACTCATGACCCCCTGCACCCCCACCCACCAGCATCCAGGGGCACCCTCCACCAGGCCCCCACTCATGTCCTCCTGCACCCCCACCCCCCAGCAGCCAGGGGCACCCTCCACCAGGCCCCCACTCATGTCCCCCTGCTCCCCCACCCCCCAGCAGCCAGGGGCAATCTCCACCAGGCCCCCACTCATGTCCCCCTGCACCCCCACCCACCAGCAGCCAGGGGCACCCTCCACCAGGCCCCCACTCATGTCCCTCTGCACCCGCACCCACCAGCAGCCAGGGGCACCCTCCACCAGGCCCCCACTCATGTCCAACTCATGTCTCCCAGCACCCCCACCCCCCAGCAGTGCAGGGCACCCTCCACCAGGCCCCCACTCATGTCCAACTCATGTCTCCCTGCACCCTCACCCACCAGCAGCCAGGGGCACCCTCCACCAGGTCCCCACTCATGTCCAACTCATGTCTCCCAGCACCCCCACCCCCCAGCAGTGCAGGGCACCCTCCACCAGGCCCCCACTCATGTCCAACTCATGTCTCCCAGCACCCCCACCCCACAGCAGTGCAGGGCACCCTCCACCAGGCCCCCACTCATGTCCAACTCATGACCCCCTGCACCCCCACCCACCAGCATCCAGGGGCACCCTCCACCAGGACCCCACTCATGTCCCCGTGCACCCCCACCCCCAGCAGCCAGGGGCACCCTCCACCAGGCCCCCACTCATGTCCCCCTGCACCTCCACCCCCCAGCAGCCAGGGGCACCCTCCACCAGGCCCCCACTCATGTCCCCCTGTACCCCCACCCACCAGCAGCCAGGGGCACCATCCACCAGGCCCCCATTCATGTCCCCCTGCACCCCACCCACCAGCAGACAGAGGCACCCACCACCAGGCCCCCACTCATGTCCAACTCATGTCTCCCAGCACCCCCTCCCCACAGCAGTGTAGGGCACCCTCCACCAGGCCCCCACTCATGTCCAATTCATGTCTCCCAGCACCCCCACCCCCCAGCAGTGCAGGGCACCCTCCACCAGGCCCCCACTCATGTCCAACTCATGTCTCCCAGCACCCCCACCCCCAGCAGTGCAGTGCACCCTCCACCAGGCCCCCACTCATGTCCAACTCATGTCTCCCAGCACCCCCACCCCACAGCAGTGCAGGGCACCCTCCACCAGGCCCCACTCATTTCCAACTCATGTCTCCTTGCACCCCCACCCCGCAGCAGTGCAGGGCACCCGCAACCAGGCCCCCACTCATGTCCAACTCATGTCTCCCTGCACCCCCACCCACCAGCAGCCAGGGGCACCCTCCACCAGGCCCCCACTCATGTCCAACTTATGTCTCCCAGCACCCCACCCCCCAGCAGTGCAGGGCACCCTCCACCAGGCCCCCAATCATGTCCAACTCATGTCTCCCAGCACCCCCACCCCACAGCAGTGCAGGGCACCCTCCACCAGGCCCCCACTCATGTCCAACTCATGACCCCCTGTACCCCCACCCACCAGCATCCAGGGGCACCTTCCACCAGGACCCCACTCATGTCCCCGTGCACCCCCACCCCCACCAGCCAGGGGCACCCTCCACCAGGCCCCCACTCCTGTCCCCCTGCACCCCCAGCCCCCAGCAGCCAGGGGCACCCTCCACCAGGCCCCCACTCATGTCCCCCTGTACCCCCACCCACCAGCAGCCAGGGGCACCCTCCACCAGGCCCCCACTCATGTCCCCCTGCACCCCACCCACCAGCAGACAGAGGCACCCACCACCAGGCCCCCATTCATGTCCAACTCATGTCTCCCAGCACCTCCTCCCCACAGCAGTGTAGGGCACCCTCCACCAGGCCCCCACTCATGTCCAACTCATGTCTCCCAGCACCCCCATCCCCCAGCAGTGCAGGGCACCCTCCACCAGGCCCCCACTCATGTCCAACTCATGTCTCCCAGCACCCCCACCCCACAGCAATGCAGGGCACCCTCCACCAGGCCCCACTCATTTCCAACTCATGTCTCCCAGCACCCCCACCCCCCAGCAGTGCAGGGCACCCGCAACCAGGCCCCCACTCATGTCCAACTCATGTCTCCCTGCACCCCCACCCACCAGCAGCCAGGGGCACCCTCCACCAGGCCCCCACTCATGTCCAACTCATGTCTCCCAGCACCCCACCCCCCAGCAGTGCAGGGCACCCTCCACCAGGCCCCCACTCGTGTCCAACTCATGCCGGTCAAGTGGCACAGCGAGTAGAGCGCTCGCTTTGACATCCGTGCAGAGCCTGCGAACACAGGTTCGAATCCCGGCAGCGCCAAACTCAGCGTTTCATCATTCCGAGGTCGATAAATGAGCACCACACACCGTGGGTAATAATAAGCAGCGCTCAGATACCTGAGGGTTCGTAGCGCTTTATAAATGCCAAATTATTATTATTATTTTTTATTATGTCTCCCAGCACCCCCACCCCACAGCAGTGCAGGGCACCCCCCACCAGGCCCCCACTCATGTCCAACTCATGTCTCCCAGCACCCCCACCCCACAGCAGTGCAGGGCACCCTCCACCAGGCCCCCACTCATGTCCAACTCATGTCTCCCTGCACCCCCAACCCCCAGCAGTGCAGGGCACACTCCACCAGGCCCCCACTCATGTCCAACTCATGTCTCCCAGCACCCCCACCCCACAGCAGTGCAGGGCACGCTCCACCAGGCCCCACTCATTTCCAACTCATGTCTCCCAGCACCCCCACCCCCCAGCAGTGCAGGGAACCCGCAACCAGGCCCCCACTCTTGTCCAACTCATGTCTCCCTGCACCCCCACCCACTAGCAGCCAGGGGCACCCTCCACCAGGCCCCCACTCATGTCCAACTCATGTCTCCCAGCACCCCCACCCCCCAGCAGTGCAGGGCACCCTCCACCAGGCCCCCACTCATGTCCAACTCATGTCTCCCAGCACCCCCACCCCACAGCAGTGCAGGGCACCCTCAACCAGGCCCCCACTCATGTCCAACTCATGTCTCCCTGCACCCCCAACCCCCAGCAGTGCAGGGCACCCTCCACCAGGTCCTCACTCATGTCCCCCTGCACTCAAACCCCCCAGCAGTACAGGGCACCGTCCACCAGGCCCCCACTCATGACCCTCTGCACCCCCACCCACCAGCATCCAGGGGCACCCTCCACCAGGCCCCCACTCATGTCCCCCTGCACCCCCACCCCCCAGCAGCCAGGGGCACCATCCACCAGGCCCCCACTCATGTCCCCCTGCACCCCCACCCCCCAGCAGCCAGGGGGACCCTCCATCAGGCCCCCACTCATGTCCCCCTGCCCCCCCACCCACCAGCAGCCAGGGGCAGCCTCCACCAGGCCCCCACTCATGTCCCCCTGCACCCACACCCACCAGCAGCCAGGGGCACCCTCCACCAGGCCCCCACTCATGTCCAACTCATGTCTCCCAGCACCCCCATCCCCCAGCAGTGCAGGGCACCCTCCACCAGGCCCCCACTCATGTCCAACTCATGTCTCCCTGCACCCCCACCCACCAGCAGCCAGGGGCACCCTCCACCAGGCCCCCACTCATATCCAACTCATGTCTCCCAGGACCCCCACCCCCCAGCAGTGCAGGGCACCCTCCACCAGGCCCCCACTTATGTCCCCCTGCACCCCCAGCCCCCAGCAGCCAGGGGCACCCTCCACCAGGCCCCCACTCATGTCCCCCTGTACCCCCACCCACCAGCAGCCAGGGGCACCCTCCACCAGGCCCCCACTCATGTCCCCCTGCACCCCACCCACCAGCAGACAGAGGCACCCACCACCAGGCCCCCACTCATGTCCAACTCATGTCTCCCAGCACCTCCTCCCCACAGCAGTGTAGGGCACCCTCCACCAGGCCCCCACTCATGTCCAACTCATGTCTCCAAGCACCCCCACCCCCAGCAGTGCAGGGCACCCTCCACCAGGCCCCCACTCATGTCCAACTCATGTCTCCCAGCACCCCCACCCCACAGCAATGCAGGGCACCCTCCACCAGGCCCCACTCATTTCCAACTCATGTCTCCCAGCACCCCCACCCCCCAGCAGTGCAGGGCACCCGCAACCAGGCCCCCACTCATGTCCAACTCATGTCTCCCTGCACCCCCACCCACCAGCAGCCAGGGGCACCCTCCACCAGGCCCCCACTCATGTCCAACTCATGTCTCCCAGCACCCCACCCCCCAGCAGTGCAGGGCACCCTCCACCAGGCCCCCACTCATGTCCAACTCATGCCGGTCAAGTGGCACAGCGAGTAGAGCGCTCGCTTTGACATCCGTGCAGAGCCTGCGAACACAGGTTCGAATCCCGGCAGTGCCAAACTCAGCGTTTCATCATTCCGAGGTCGATAAATGAGCACCACACACCGTGGGTAATAATAAGCAGCGCTCAGATACCTGATGGTTCGTAGCGCTTTATAAATGCCAAATTATTATTATTATTTTTTATTATGTCTCCCAGCACCCCCACCCCACAGCAGTGCAGGGCACCCCCCACCAGGCCCCCACTCATGTCCAACTCATGTCTCCCAGCACCCCCACCCCACAGCAGTGCAGGGCACCCTCCACCAGGCCCCCACTCATGTCCAACTCATGTCTCCCAGCACCCCCACCCCACAGCAGTGCAGGGCACGCTCCACCAGGCCCCACTCATTTCCAACTCATGTCTCCCAGCACCCCCACCCCCCAGCAGTGCAGGGAACCCGCAACCAGGCCCCCACTCATGTCCAACTCATGTCTCCCTGCACCCCCACCCACTAGCAGCCAGGGGCACCCTCCACCAGGCCCCCACTCATGTCCAACTCATGTCTCCCAGCACCCCCACCCCCCAGCAGTGCAGGGCACCCTCCACCAGGCCCCCACTCATGTCCAACTCATGTCTCCCAGCACCCCCACCCCACAGCAGTGCAGGGCACCCTCAACCAGGCCCCCACTCATGTCCAACTCATGTCTCCCTGCACCCCCAACCCCCAGCAGTGCAGGGCACCCTCCACCAGGTCCTCACTCATGTCCCCCTGCACTCAAACCCCCCAGCAGTACAGGGCACCGTCCACCAGGCCCCCACTCATGACCCTCTGCACCCCCACCCACCAGCATCCAGGGGCACCCTCCACCAGGCCCCCACTCATGTCCCCCTGCACCCCCACCCCCCAGCAGCCAGGGGCACCATCCACCAGGCCCCCACTCATGTCCCCCTGCACCCCCACCCCCCAACAGCCAGGGGCACCCTCCATCAGGCCCCCACTCATGTCCCCCTGCCCCCCCACCCACCAGCAGCCAGGGGCACCCTCCACCAGGCCCCCACTCATGTCCCCCTGCACCCACACCCACCAGCAGCCAGGGGCACCCTCCACCAGGCCCCCACTCATGTCCAACTCATGTCTCCCAGCACCCCCATCCCCCAGCAGTGCAGGGCACCCTCCACCAGGCCCCCACTCATGTCCAACTCATGTCTCCCTGCACCCCCACCCACCAGCAGCCAGGGGCACCCTCCACCAGGCCCCCACTCATATCCAACTCATGTCTCCCAGGACCCCCACCCCCCAGCAGTGCAGGGCACCCTCCACCAGGCCCCCACTCATGTCCAACTCATGTCTCCCTGCACCCCCACCCACCAGCAGCCAGGGGCATCCTCCACCAGGCCCCCACTCATGTCCAACTCATGTCTCCCAGCACCCCCACCCCCCAGCAGTGCAGGGCACCCTCCACCAGGCCCCCACACATGTCCAATTCATGTCTCCCTGCACCCCCACCCACCAGCAGCCAGGGGCACCCTCCACCAGGCCCCCACTCATGTCCAACTCATGTCTCCCAGCACCCCCACCCCCCAGCAGTACAGGGCAGCCTCCACCAGGCCCCCACTCATGTCCAACTCATGTCTCCGAGCACCCCCACCCCACAGCAGTGCAGGGCACCCTCCACCAGGCCCCCACTCATGTCCAACTCATGTCTCCCAGCACCCCCACCCCCCAGCAGTACAGGGCACCGTCCACCAGGCCCCCACTCATGACCCTCTGCACCCCCACCCACCAGCATCCAGGGGCACCCTCCACCAGGCCCCCACTCCTGTCCCCCTGCACCCCCACCCCCCAGCAGCCAGGGGCACCCTCCACCAGGCCCCCACTCATGTCCCCCTGTACCCCCACCCACCAGCAGCCAGGGGCACCCTCCACCATGCCCCCACTCATGTCCCCCTGCACCCCACCCACCAGCAGACAGAGGCACCCACCACCAGGCCCCCACTCATGTCCAACTCATGTCTCCCAGCACCTCCTCCCCACAGCAGTGTAGGGCACCCTCCACCAGGCCCCCACTCATGTCCAACTCATGTCTCCCAGCACCCCCACCCCCAGCAGTGCAGGGCACCCTCCACCAGGCCCCCACTCATGTCCAACTCATGTCTCCCAGCACCCCCACCCCACAGCAGTGCAGGGCACCCTCCACCAGGCCCCACTCATTTCCAACTCATGTCTCCCAGCACCCCCACCCCCCAGCAGTGCAGGGCACCCGCAACCAGGCCCCCACTCATGTCCAACTCATGTCTCCCTGCACCCCCACCCACCAGCAGCCAGGGGCACCCTCCACCAGGCCCCCACTCATGTCCAACTCATGTCTCCCAGCACCCCCACCCCCCAGCAGTGCAGGGCACCCTCCACCAGGCCCCCACTCATGTCCAACTCATGTCTCCCAGCACCCCCACCCCACAGCAGTGCAGGGCACCCTCCACCAGGCCCCACTCATTTCCAACTCATGTCTCCCAGCACCCCCACCCCCCAGCAGTGCAGGGCACCCGCAACCAGGCCCCCACTCATGTCCAACTCATGTCTCCCTGCACCCCCACCCACCAGCAGCAAGGGGCACCCTCCACCAGGCCCCCACTCATGTCCAACTCATGTCTCCCAGCACCCCCACCCCCCAGCAGTGCAGGGCACCCTCCACCAGGCCCCCACTCATGTCCAACTCATGTCTCCAAGCACCCCCACCCCACAGCAGTGCAGGGCACCCTCCACCAGGCCCCCACTCATGTCCAACTCATGTCTCCCTGCACCCCCAACCCCCAGCAGTGCAGGGCACCCTCCACCAGGTCCTCACTCATGTCCCCCTGCACTCAAACCCCCAGCAGTACAGGGCACCGTCCACCAGGCCCCCACTCATGACCCTCTGCACCCCCACCCACCAGCATCCAGGGGCACCCTCCACCAGGCCCCCACGTATGTCCCCCTGCACCCCCACCCCCCAGCAGCCAGGGGCACCATCCACCAGGCCCCCACTCATGTCCCCCTGCACCCCCACCCCCCAGCAGCCAGGGGCACCCTCCACCAGGCCCCCACTCATGTCCCTCTGCACCCCCACCCACCAGCAGCCAAGGGCACCCTCCACCAGGCCCCCACTCATGTCCAACTCATGTCTCCCAGCACCCCCACCCCAGAGCAGTGCAGGGCACCCTCCACCAGGGCCCCACTCATGTCCAACTCATGTCTCCCTGCACCCTCACCCACCACCAGCAAAGGGGCACCCTCCACCAGGTCCCCACTCATGTCCAACTCATGTCTCCCAGCACCACCACCCCCCTGCAGTGCAGGGCACCCTCCACCAGGCCCCCACTCATGTCCAACTCATGTCTCCCAGCACCCCCACCCCACAGCAGTGCAGGGCACCCTCCACCAGGCCCCCACTCATGTCCAACTCATGACCCCCTGCACCCCCACCCACCAGCATCCAGGGGCACCCTCCACCAGGACCCCACTCATGTCCCCGTGCACCCCCACCCCCACCAGCCAGGGGCACCCTCCACCAGGCCCCCACTCCTGTCCCCCTGCACCCCCACCACCCAGCAGCCAGGGGCACCCTCCACCAGGCCCCCACTCATGTCCCCCTGTACCCCCACCCACCAGCAGCCAGGGGCACCCTCCACCAGGCCCCCACTCATGTCCCCCTGCACCCCACCCACCAGCAGACAGAGGCACCCACCACCAGGCCCCCACTCATGTCCAACTCATGTCTCCCAGCACCTCCTCCCCACAGCAGTGTAGGGCACCCTCCACCAGGCCCCCACTCATGTCCAACTCATGTCTCCCAGCACCCCCACCCCCAGCAGTGCAGGGCACCCTCCACCAGGCCCCCACTCATGTCCAACTCATGTCTCCCAGCACCCACACCCCACAGCAATGTAGGGCACCCTCCACCAGGCCCCACTCATTTCCAACTCATGTCTCCCAGCACCCCCACCCCCCAGCAGTGCAGGGCACCCGCAACCAGGCCCCCACTCATGTCCAACTCATGTCTCCCTGCACCCCCACCCACCAGCAGCCAGGGGCACCCTCCACCAGGCCCCCACTCATGTCCAACTCATGTCTCCCAGCACCCCACCCCCCAGCAGTGCAGGGCACCCTCCACCAGGCCCCCACTCATGTCCAACTCATGTCTCCCTGCACCCCCACCCACCAGCAACCAGGGACATCCTCCACCAGGCCCCCACTCATGTCCAACTCATGTCTCCCAGCACCCCCACCCCCCAGTAGTGCAGGGCACCCTCCACCAGGCCCCCACACATGTCCAATTCATGTCTCCCTGCACCCCCACCCCACAGCAGTGCAGGGCACCCTCCACCAGGCCCCCACTCATGTCCAACTCATGTCTCCCTGCACCCCCAACCCCCAGCAGTGCAGGGCACCCTCCACCAGGCCCCCACTAATGTCCAACTCATGTCTCCCAGCACCCCCACCCCACAGCAGTGCAGGGCACCCTCCACCAGGCCCCACTCATTTCCAACTCATGTCTCCCAGCACCCCCACCCCCCAGCAGTGCAGGGCACCCGCAACCAGGCCCCCACTCATGTCCAACTCATGTCTCCCTGCACCCCCACCCACCAGCAGCCAGGGGCACCCTCCACCAGGCCCCCACTCATGTCCAACTCATGTCTCCCAGCACCCCCACCCCCAGCAGTGCAGGGCACCCTCCACCAGGCCCCCACTCATGTCCAACTCATGTCTCCCAGCACCCCCACCCCACAGCAGTGCAGGGCACCCTCCACCAGGCCCCCACTCATGTCCAACTCATGTCTCCCTGCACCCCCAACCCCCAGCAGTGCAGGGCACCCTCCACCAGGTCCTCACTCATGTCCCCCTGCACTCAAACCCCCCAGCAGTACAGGGCACCGTCCACCAGGCCCCCACTCATGACCCTCTGCACCCCCACCCACCAGCATCCAGGGGCACCCTCCACCAGGCCCCCACTTATGTCCCCCTGCACCCCCACCCCCCAGCAGCCAGGGGCACCATCCACCAGGCCCCCACTCATGTCCCCCTGCACCCCCACCCCCCAGCAGCCAGGGGCACCCTCCATCAGGCCCCCACTCATGTCCCCTGCGCCCCACCCACCAGCAGCCAGGGGCACCCTCCACCAGGCCCCCACTCATGTCCAACTCATGTCTCCCTGCACCCCCACCCACCAGCAGCCAGGGGCACCCTCCACCAGGCCTCCACTCATGTCCAAATCATGTCTCCCAGCACCCCCACCCCCCAGCAGTGGCAGGGCACCCTCCACCAGGCCCCCACTCATGTCCAACTCATGTCTCCCTGCACCCCCACCCACCAGCAGCCAGGGGCACCCTCCACCAGGCCCCCACTCATGTCCAACTCATGTCTCCCAGCACCCCCACCCCCAGCAGTGCAGGGCACCCTCCCACCAGACCCCCACTCATGTCCAACTCATGTCTCCCAGCACCCCCACCCCACAGCAGTGCAGGGCACCCTCTACCAGGCCCCCACTCATGTCCAACTCATGTCTCCCAGCACCCCCACCCCCCAGCAGTGCAGGGCACCCTCCACCAGGCCCCCACTCATGTCCAACTCATGTCTCCCTGCACCCCCACCCACCAGCAGCCAGGGGCACCCTTCACAAGGCCCCCACTCATGTCCACTCATGTCTCCCTGCCCCCCCACCGCCCAGCAGTGCAGGGCACCCTCCACCAGGCCCCCACTCATGAAACCCTGCACCCCCACCCACCAGCATCCAGGGGCACCCTCCACCAGGCCCCCACTCATGTCCAACTCATGTCTCCCAGCACCCCCACCCCCCAGCAGTGCAGGGCACCCTCCACCAGGCCCCCACTCATGTCCTACTCATGTCTCCCTGCACCCCCACCCACCAGCAGCCAGGGGCACCCTCCACCAGGCCCCCACTCATGTCCAACTCATGTCTCCCTGCACCCCCAACCCCCAGCAGTGCAGGGCACCCTCCACCAGGTCCTCACTCATGTCCCCCTGCACTGAAACCCCCCAGCAGTACAGGGCACCGTCCACGAGGCCCCCACTCATGACCCTCTGCACCCCCACCCACCAGCATCCAGGGGCACCCTCCACCAGGCCCCCACTTATGTCCCCCTGCACCCCCACCCCCCAGCAGCCAGGGGCACCATCCACCAGGCCCCCACTCATGTCCCCCTGCACCCCCACCCCCCAGCAGCCAGGGGCACCCTCCATCAGGACCCCACTCATGTCCCCCTGCGCCCCCACCCACCAGCAGCCAGGGGCACCCTCCACCAGGACCCCACTCATGTCCCCCTGCACCCACACCCACCAGCAGCCAGGGGCACCCTCCACCAGGCCCCCACTCATGTCCAACTCATGTCTCCCAGCACCCCCATCGCCCAGCAGTGCAGTGCACCCTCCACCAGGCCCCCACTCATGTCCAACTCATGTCTCCCTGCACCCCCACCCACCAGCAGCCAGGGGCACCCTCCACCAAGCCCCCATTCATATCCAACTCATGTCTCCCAGGACCCCCACCCCCTAGCAGTGCAGGGCACCCTCCACCAGGTCCCCACTCATGTCCAACTCATGTCTCCCAGCACCCCCACCCACCAGCAGCCAGGGGCATCCTCCACCAGGCCCCCACTCATGTCCAACTCATGTCTCCCAGCACCCCCACCCCCCAGCAGTGCAGGGCACCCTCCACCAGGCCCCCACTCATGTCCTACTCATGTCTCCCTGCACCCCCACCCACCAGCAGCCAGGGGCACCCTCCACAAGGACCCCACTCATGTCCAACTCATGTCTTCCAGCACCCCCACTCCCCCGGCAGTGCAGGGCACCCTCCACCAGGCCCCAACCCTTGTCCAACTCATGTCTCCCTGACCCCCACCCACCAGCAGCCAGGGGCACCCTCCACCAGGCCCCCACTCATGGTCCAACTCATGTCTCCCAGCACCCCCACCCCCCAGCAGTACAGGGCACCCTCCACCAGGCCCCCACTCATGTCCAACTCATGTCTCCCAGCACCCCCACCCCACAGCAGTGCAGGGCACCCTCCACCAGGCCCCACTCATGTCCAACTCATGTCTCCCAGCACCCCACCCCACAGCAGTGCAGGGCGCCCTCCACCAGGCCCCCACTCATGACCCCCTGCACCCCCACCCACCAGCATCCAGGGGCACCCTCCACCAGGCCCCCACTCATGTCCTCCTGTGAACACACCCCCCAGCAGCCAGGGGCACCCTCCACCAGGCCCCCACTCATGTCCCCCTGCACCCCCAGCCCCCAGCAGCCAGGGGCACCCTCCACCAGGCCCCCACTCATGTCCCCCGGCACCCCCACCCACCAGCAGCCATGGGCACCCTCCACCATGCCCCCACTCATGTCCAACTCATGTCTCCCAGCACCCCCACCCCCCAGCAGTGCAGTGCACCCTCCACCAGGCCCCCACTCATGTCCAACTCATGTCTCCTGCACCCTCACCCACCAGCAGCCAGGGGCACCCTCCACCAGGTCCCCACTCATGTCCAACTCATGTCTCCCAGCACCCCCACCGCCACAGCAGCGCAGGGCACCCTCCACCAGGCCCCCACTCATGTCCAACTCATGTCTCCCTGCCCCCCCACCGCCCAGCAGTGCAGGGCACCCTCCACCAGGCCCCCACTCATGACCCCCTGCACCCCCACCCACCAGCATCCAGGGGCACCCTCCACCAGGCCCCCACTCATGTCCTCCTGCACCCCCACCCCCCAGCAGCCAGGGGCACCCTCCACCAGGCCCCCACTCATGTCCCCCTGCTCCCCACCCCCCAGCAGCCAGGGGCAATCTCCACCAGGCCCCCACTCATGTCCCCCTGCACCCCCACCCACCAGCAGCCAGGGGCACCCTCCACCAGGCCCCCACTCATGTCCCTCTGCACCCGCACCCACCAGCAGCCAGGGGCACCCTCCACCAGGCCCCCACTCATGTCCAACTCATGTCTCCCAGCACCCCCACCCCCCAGCAGTGCAGGGCACCCTCCACCAGGCCCCCACTCATGTCCAACTCATGTCTCCCTGCACCCTCACCCACCAGCAGCCAGGGGCACCCTCCACCAGGTCCCCACTCATGTCCAACTCATGTCTCCCAGCACCCCCACCCCCCAGCAGTGCAGGGCACCCTCCACCAGGCCCCCACTCATGTCCAACTCATGTCTCCCAGCACCCCCACCCCACAGCAGTGCAGGGCACCCTCCACCAGGCCCCCACTCATGTCCAACTCATGACCCCCTGCACCCCCACCCACCAGCATCCAGGGGAACCCTCCACCAGGACCCCACTCATGTCCCCCGTGCACCCCCACCCCCAGCAGCCAGGGGCACCCTCCACCAGGCCCCCACTCATGTCCCCCTGCACCTCCACCCCCCAGCCAGCCAGGGGCACCCTCCACCAGGCCCCCACTCATGTCCCCCTGTACCCCCACCCACCAGCAGCCAGGGGCACCATCCACCAGGCCCCCATTCATGTCCCCCTGCACCCCCACCACCAGCAGACAGAGGCACCCACCACCAGGCCCCCACTCATGTCCAACTCATGTCTCCCAGCACCCCCTCCCCACAGCAGTGTAGGGCACCCTCCACCAGGCCCCCACTCATGTCCAATTCATGTCTCCCAGCACCCCCACCCCCCAGCAGTGCAGGGCACCCCTCCACCAGGCCCCCACTCATGTCCAACTCATGTCTCCCAGCACCCCCACCCCAGCAGTGCAGTGCACCCTCCACCAGGCCCCCACTCATGTCCAACTCATGTCTCCAGCACCCCCACCCCACAGCAGTGCAGGGCACCCTCCACCAGGCCCCACTCATTTCCAACTCATGTCTCCTTGCACCCCCACCCCGCAGCAGTGCAGGGCACCCGCAACCAGGCCCCCACTCATGTCCAACTCATGTCTCCCTGCACCCCCACCCACCAGCAGCCAGGGGCACCCTCCACCAGGCCCCCACTCATGTCCAACTTATGTCTCCCCAGCACCCCACCCCCCAGGCAGTGCAGGGCACCCTCCACCAGGCCCCCAATCATGTCCAACTCATGTCTCCCAGCACCCCCACCCCACAGCAGTGCAGGGCACCCTCCACCAGGCCCCCACTCATGTCCAACTCATGACCCCCTGCACCCCCACCCACCAGCATCCAGGGGCACCTTCCACCAGGACCCCCACTCATGTCCCCGTGCACCCCCACCCCCACCAGCCAGGGGCACCCTCCACCAGGCCCCCACTCCTGTCCCCCTGCACCCCCAGCCCCCAGCAGCCAGGGCACCCTCCACCAGGCCCCCACTCATGTCCCCCTGTACCCCCACCCACCAGCAGCCAGGGGCACCCTCCACCAGGCCCCCACTCATGTCCCCCTGCACCACCCACCAGCAGACAGAGGCACCCACCACCAGGCCCCCACTCATGTCCAACTCATGTCTCCCAGCACCTCCTCCCCACAGCAGTGTAGGGCACCCTCCACCAGGCCCCCACTCATGTCCAACTCATGTCTCCCAGCACCCCCATCCCCCAGCAGTGCAGGGCACCCTCCACCAGGCCCCCACTCATGTCCAACTCATGTCTCCCAGCACCCCCACCCCACAGCAATGCAGGGCACCCTCCACCAGGCCCCACTCATTTCCAACTCATGTCTCCCAGCACCCCCACCCCCCAGCAGTGCAGGGCACCCGCAACCAGGCCCCCACTCATGTCCAACTCATGTCTCCCTGCACCCCCACCCACCAGCAGCCAGGGGCACCCTCCACCAGGCCCCCACTCATGTCTCCCAGCACCCCACCCCCCAGCAGTGCAGGGCACCCTCCACCAGGCCCCCACTCATGTCCAACTCATGCCGGTCAAGTGGCACAGCGAGTAGAGCGCTCGCTTTGACATCCGTGCAGAGCCTGCGAACACAGGTTCGAATCCCAGCAGCGCCAAACTCAGCGTTTCATCATTCCGAGGTCGATAAATGAGCACCACACACCGTGGGTAATAATAAGCAGCGCTCAGATACCTGAGGGTTCGTAGCGCTTTATAAATGCCAAATTATTATTATTATTTTTTATTATGTCTCCCAGCACCCCCACCCCACAGCAGTGCAGGGCACCCCCCACCAGGCCCCCACTCATGTCCAACTCATGTCTCCCAGCACCCCCACCCCACAGCAGTGCAGGGCACCCTCCACCAGGCCCCCACTCATGTCCAACTCATGTCTCCCTGCACCCCCAACCCCCAGCAGTGCAGGGCACCCTCCACCAGGCCCCCACTCATGTCCAACTCATGTCTCCCAGCACCCCACCCCACAGCAGTGCAGGGCACGCTCCACCAGGCCCCACTCATTTCCAACTCATGTCTCCCAGCACCCCCACCCCCCAGCAGTGCAGGGAACCCGCAACCAGGCCCCCACTCATGTCCAACTCATGTCTCCCTGCACCCCCACCCACTAGCAGCCAGGGGCACCCTCCACCAGGCCCCCACTCATGTCCAACTCATGTCTCCCAGCACCCCCACCCCCCAGCAGTGCAGGGCACCCTCCACCAGGCCCCCACTCATGTCCAACTCATGTCTCCCAGCACCCCCACCCCACAGCAGTGCAGGGCACCCTCAACCAGGCCCCCACTCATGTCCAACTCATGTCTCCCTGCACCCCCAACCCCCAGCAGTGCAGGGCACCCTCCACCAGGTCCTCACTCATGTCCCCCTGCACTCAAACCCCCCAGCAGTACAGGGCACCGTCCACCAGGCCCCCACTCATGACCCTCTGCACCCCCACCCACCAGCATCCAGGGGCACCCTCCACCAGGCCCCCACTCATGTCCCCCTGCACCCCCACCCCCCAGCAGCCAGGGGCACCATCCACCAGGCCCCCACTCATGTCCCCCTGCACCCCCACCCCCCAGCAGCCAGGGGCACCCTCCATCAGGCCCCCACTCATGTCCCCCTGCCCCCCCACCCACCAGCAGCCAGGGGCACCCTCCACCAGGCCCCCACTCATGTCCCCCTGCACCCACACCCACCAGCAGCCAGGGGCACCCTCCACCAGGCCCCCACTCATGTCCAACTCATGTCTCCCAGCACCCCCATCCCCCAGCAGTGCAGGGCACCCTCCACCAGGCCCCCACTCATGTCCAACTCATGTCTCCCTGCACCCCCACCCACCAGCAGCCAGGGGCACCCTCCACCAGGCCCCCACTCATATCCAACTCATGTCTCCCAGGACCCCCACCCCCCAGCAGTGCAGGGCACCCTCCACCAGGCCCCCACTCATGTCCAACTCATGTCTCCCTGCACCCCCACCCACCAGAAGCCAGGGGCATCCTCCACCAGGCCCCCACTCATGTCCAACTCATGTCTCCCAGCACCCCCACCCCCCAGCAGTGCAGGGCACCCTCCACCAGGCCCCCACACATGTCCAATTCATGTCTCCCAGCACCCCCACACCACAGCAGTGCAGGGCACCCTCCACCAGGCCCCCACTCATGTCCTACTCATGTCTCCCTGCACCCCCACCCACCAGCAGCCAGGGGCACCCTCCACCAGGCCCCCACTCATGTCCAACTCATGTCTTCCAGCACCCCCACTCCCCGGCAGTGCAGGGCACCCTCCACCAGGCCCCCACCCTTGTCCAACTCATGTCTCCCTGCACCCCCACCCACCAGCAGCCAGGGGCACCCTCCACCAGGCCCCCACTCATGTCCAACTCATGTCTCCCAGCACCCCCACCCCCCAGCAGTACAGGGCACCCTCCACCAGGCCCCCACTCATGTCCAACTCATGTCTCCGAGCACCCCCACCCCACAGCAGTGCAGGGCACCCTCCACCAGGCCCCCACTCAAGTCCAACTCATGTCTCCCAGCACCCCCACCCCACAGCAGTGCAGGGCACCCTCCACCAGGCCCCCACTCATGACCCCCTGCACCCCCACCCACCAGCATCCAGGGGCACCCTCCACCAGGCCCCCACTCATGTCCTCCTGTGAACCCACCCCCCAGCAGCCAGGGGCAACCTCCACCAGGCCCCCACTCATGTCCCCCTGCACCCCCAGCCCCCAGCAGCCAGGGGCACCCTCCGCCAGGCCCCCACTCATGTCCCCCGGCACCCCCACCTACCAGCAGCCAGGGGCACCCTCCACCAGGCCCCCACTCATGTCCCTCTGCACCCCCACCCACCAGCAGCCAGGAGCACCCTCCACCAGGCCCCCACTCATGTCCAACTCATGTCTCCCAGCACCCCCACCCCCCAGCAGTGCACCCTCCACCAGGCCCCCACACATGTCCAACTCATGTCTCCCTGCACCCTCACCCACCAGCAGCCAGGGGCACCCTCCACCAGGTCCCCACTCATGTCCAACTCATGTCTCCCAGCACCCCCACCGCACAGCAGCGCAGGGCACCCTCCACCAGGCCCCCACTCATTTCCAACTCATGTCTCCCTGCCCCCCCACCGCCCAGCAGTGCAGGGCACCCTCCACCAGGCCCCCACTGATGACCCCCTGCACCCCCTCCCACCAGCATCCAGGGGCACCCTCCACCAGGCCCCCACTCATGTCCTCCTGCACCCCCACCCCCCAGCAGCCAGGGGCACCCTCCACCAGGCCCCCACTCATGTCCCCCTGCACCCCCACCCCCCAGCAGCCAGGGGCAATCTCCACCAGGCCCCCACTCATGTCCCCCTGCACCCCCACCCACCAGCAGCCAGGGGCACCCTCCACCAGGCCCCCACTCATGTCCCTCTGCACCCGCACCCACCAGCAGCCAGGGGCACCCTCCACCAGGCCCCCACTCATGTCCAACTCATGTCTCCCAGCACCCCACCCCCCAGCAGTGCAGGGCACCCTCCACCAGGCCCCCACTCATGTCCAACTCATGTCTCCCTGCACCCTCACCCACCAGCAGCCAGGGGCACCCTCCACCAGGTCCCCACTCATGTCCAACTCATGTCTCCCAGCACCCCCACCCCCCAGCAGTGCAGGGCACCCTCCACCAGGCCCCCACTCATGTCCAACTCATGTCTCCCAGCACCCCCACCCCACAGCAGTGCAGGGCACCCTCCACCAGGCCCCCACTCATGCCCAACTCATGACCCCCTGCACCCCCACCCACCAGCATCCAGGGGCACCCTCCACCAGGACCCCACTCATGTCCCCGTGCACCCCCACCCCCAGCAGCCAGGGGCACCCTCCACCAGGCCCCCACTCATGTCCCCCTGCACCTCCACCCCCCAGCAGCCAGGGGCACCCTCCACCAGGCCCCCACTCATGTCCCCCTGTACCCCCACCCACCAGCAGCCAGGGGCACCATCCACCAGGCCCCCACTCATGTCCCCCTGCACCCCACCCACCAGCAGACAGAGGCACCCACCACCAGGCCCCCACTCATGTCCAACTCATGTCTCCCAGCACCCCCTCCCCACAGCAGTGTAGGGCACCCTCCACCAGGCCCCCACTCATGTCCAATTCATGTCTCCCAGCACCCCCACCCCCCAGCAGTGCAGGGCACCCTCCACCAGGCCCCCACTCATGTCCAACTCATGTCTCCCGGCACCCCCACCCCCAGCAGTGCAGGGCACCCTCCACCAGGCCCCCACTCATGTCCAACTCATGTCTCCCAGCACCCCCACCCCACAGCAGTGCAGGGCACCCTCCACCAGGCCCCACTCATTTCCAACTCATGTCTCCCTGCACCCCCACCCCGCAGCAGTGCAGGGCACCCGCAACCAGGCCCCCACTCATGTCCAACTCATGTCTCCCTCCACCCCCACCCACCAGCAGCCAGGGGCACCCTCCACCAGGCCCCCATTCATGTCCAACTTATGTCTCCCAGCACCCCACCCCCCAGCAGTGCAGGGCACCCTCCACCAGGCCCCCACTCATGTCCAACTCGTGTCTCCCAGCACCCCCACCCCACAGCAGTGCAGGGCACCCTCCACCAGGCCCCCACTCATGTCCAACTCATGTCTCCCTGCACCCCCAATCCCCAGCAGTGCAGGGCACCCTCCACCAGGCCCCCACTCATGTCCAACTCATGTCTCCCAGCACCCCCACCCCACAGCAGTGCAGGGCACCCTCCACCAGGCCCCACTCATTTCCAACTCATGTCTCCCAGCACCCCCACCCCCCAGCAGTGCAGGGCACCCACAACCAGGCCCCCACTCATGTCCAACTCATGTCTCCCTGCACCCCCACCCACCAGCAGCCAGGGGCACCCTCCACCAGGCCCCCACTCATGTCCAACTCATGTCTCCCAGCACCTCCACCCCCCAGCAGTGCAGGGCACCCTCCACCAGGCCCCCACTCATGTCCAACTCATGTCTCCCAGCACCCCCACCCCACAGCAGTGCAGGGCACCCTCCACCAGGCCCCCACTCAAGTCCAACTCATGACCCCCTGCGCCCCCACCCACCAGCATCCAGGGGCACCCTCCACCAGGACCCCACTCATGTCCCCGTGCACCCCCACCCCCAGCAGCCAGGGGCACCCTCCACCAGGCCCCCACTCATGTCCCCCTGCACCCCCACCCCCCAGCAGCCAGGGGCACCCTCCACCAGGCCCCCACTCATGTCCCCCTGTACCCCCACCCACCAGCAGCCAGGGGCACCCTCCACCAGGCCCCCACTCATGTCCCCCTGCACCCCACCCACCAGCAGACAGAGGCACCCACCACCAGGCCCCCACTCATGTCCAACTCATGTCTCCCAGCACCCCCTCCCCACAGCAGTGTAGGGCACCCTCCACCAGGCCCCACTCATGTCCAACTCATGTCTCCCAGCACCCCCACCCCCAGCAGTGCAGGGCACCCTCCACCAGGCCCCCACTCATGTCCAACTCATGTCTCCCAGCACCCCCACCCCACAGCAGTGCAGGGCACCCTCCACCAGGCCCCACTCATGTCCAACTCATGTCTCCCAGCACCCCCACCCCCAGCAGTGCAGGGCACCCTCCACCAGGCCCCCACTCATGTCCAACTCATGTCTCCCAGCACCCCCACCCCACAGCAGTGCAGGGCACCCTCCACCAGGCCCCACTCATTTCCAACTCATGTCTCCCTGCACCCCCACCCACCAGCAGCCAGGGGCACCCTCCACCAGGCCCCCACTCATGTCCAACTCATGTCTCCCAGCACCCCACCCCCCAGCAGTGCAGGGCACCCTCCACCAGGCCCCCACTCATGTCCAACTCATGTCTCCCAGCACCCCCACCCCACAGCAGTGCAGGGCACCCTCCACCAGGCCCCCACTCATGTCCAACTCATGTCTCCCTGCACCCCCAACCCCCAGCAGTGCAGGGCACCCTCCACCAGGCCCCCACTCATGTCCAACTCATGTCTCCCAGCACCCCCACCCCCCAGCAGTGCAGGGGCACCCTCCACCAGGCCCCCACTCATGTCCAACTCATGTCTTCCAGCACCGCCACTCCCTGGCAGTGCAGGACACCCTCCACCAGGCCCCCACCCATGTCCAACTCATGTCTCCCTGCACCCCCACCCACCAGCAGCCAGGGGCACCCTCCACCAGGCCCCCACTCATGTCCCCCTGCACCCCCACCCCCGAGCAGCCAGGGGCACCCTCCATCAGGCCCCCACTCATGTCCCCCTGCACCCCCACCCACCAGCAGCCAGGGGCACCCTCCACCAGGCCCCCACTCATGACCCCCTGCACCCCCACCCACCAGCATCCAGGGCACCCTCCACCAAGCCCCCATTCATGTCCCCCTGCACCCCCACCCCCCAGCAGCCAGGGGCACCCTCCACCAGGCCCCCACTCATGTCCCCCTGCACCCCCACCCCCCAGCAGCCAGGGGCACCCTCCATCAGGCCCCCACTCATGTCCCCCTGCACCCCCACCCACCAGCAGCCAGGGGCACCCTCCACCAGGCCCCCACTCATGTCCCCCTGCACCCACACCCACCAGCAGCCAGGGGCACCCTCCACCAGGCCCCCACTCATGTCCAACTCATGTCTCCCAGCACCCCCATCCCCCAGCAGTGCAGGGCACCCTCCACCAGGCCCCCACTCATGTCCAACTCATGTCTCCCTGCACCCCCACCCACCAGCAGCCAGGGGCATCCTCCACCAGGCCCCCACTCATGTCCAACTCATGTCTCCCAGCACCCCCACCCCCCAGCAGTGCAGGGCACCCTCGACCAGGCCCCCACACATTTCCAATTCATGTCTCCCAGCACCCCCACCCCACAGCAGTGCAGGGCACCCTCCACCAGGCCCCCACTCATGTCCAACTCATGTCTCCCTGCACCCCACCCACCAGCAGCCAGGGGCACCCTCCACCAGGCCCCCACTCATGTCCAACTCATGTCTTCCAGCACCGCCACTCCCTGGCAGTGCAGGACACCCTCCACCAGGCCCCCACCCATGTCCAACTCATGTCTCCCTGCACCCCCACCCACCAGCAGCCAGGGGCACCCTCCACCAGGCCCCCACTCATGTCCAACTCATGTCTCCCAGCACCCCCACCCCCCAGCAGTGCAGGGCACCCTCCACCAGGCCCCCACTCATGTCCAACTTATGTCTCCCAGCACCCCCACCCCACAGCAGTGCAGGGCACCCTCTACCAGGCCCCCACTCATGTCCAACTCATGTCTCCCAGCACCCCCACCCCCCAGCAGTGCAGGGCACCCTCCACCAGGCCCCCACTCATGTCCAATTCATGTCTCCCTGTACCCCCACCCACCAGCAGCCAGGGGCACCCTCCACCAGGCCCCCACTCATGTCCAACTCATGTCTCCCAGCACCCCCACCGCACAGCAGCGCAGGGCACCCTCCACCAGGCCCCCACTCATGTCCAACTCTTGTCTCCCTGCCCCCCACCACCCAGCAGTGCAGGGCACCCTCCACCAGGCCCCCACTCATGACCCCCTGCACCCCCACCCACCAGCATCCAGGGGCACCCTCCACCAGGCCCCCACTCATGTCCTCCTGCACCCCCACCCCCCAGCAGCCAGGGGCACCCTCCACCAGGCCCCCACTCATGTCCCCCTGCACCCCCACCGCCCAGCAGCCAGGGGCAATCTCCACCAGTCCCCCACTCATGTCCCCCTGCACCCCCACCCACCAGCAGCCAGGGGCACCCTCCACCAGGCCCCCACTCATGTCCCTCTGCACCCCCACCCACCAGCAGCCAGGGGCACCCTCCACCAGGCCCCCACTCATGTCCAACTCATGTCTCCCAGCACCCCCACCCCCCAGCAGTGCAGGGCACCCTCCACCAGGGCCCCACTCATGTCCAACTCATGTCTCCCTGCACCCTCACCCACCAGCAGCCAGGGGCGCCCTCCACCAGGTCCCCACTCATGTCCAACTCATGTCTCCCAGCACCCCCACCCCCAGCAGTGCAGGGCACCCTCCACCAGGCCCCCACTCATGTCCAACTCATGTCTCCCAGCACCCCCACCCCACAGCAGTGCAGGGCACCCTCCACCAGGCCCCCACTCAAGTCCAACTCATGACCCCCTGAGCCCCCACCCACCAGCATCCAGGGGCACCCTCCACCAGGACCCCACTCATGTCCCAGTGCACCCCCACCCCCAGCAGCCAGGGGCACCCTCCACCAGGCCCCCACTCATGTCCCCCTGCACCCCCACCCCCCAGCAGCCAGGGGCACCCTCCACCAGGCCCCCACTCATGTCCCCCTGTACCCCCACCCACCAGCAGCCAGGGGCACCCTCCACCAGGCCCCCACTCATGTCCCCCTGCACCCCACCCACCAGCAGACAGAGGCACCCACCACCAGGCCCCCACTCATGTCCAACTCATGTCTCCCAGCACCCCCTCCCCACAGCAGTGTAGGGCACCCTCCACCAGGCCCCACTCATGTCCAACTCATGTCTCCCAGCACCCCCACCCCCAGCAGTGCAGGGCACCCTCCACCAGGCCCCCACTCATGTCCAACTCATGTCTCCCAGCACCCCCACCCCACAGCAGTGCAGGGCACCCTCCACCAGGCCCCACTCATTTCCAACTCATGTCTCCCAGCACCCCCACCCCCCAGCAGTGCAGGGCACCTGCAACCAGGCCCCCACTCATGTCCAACTCATGTCTCCCTGCACCCCCACCCACCAGCAGCCAGGGGCACCCTCCACCAGGCCCCTACTCATGTCCAACTCATGTCTCCCAGCACCCCACCCCCCAGCAGTGCAGGGCACCCTCCACCAGGCCCCCACTCATGTCCAACTCATGTCTCCCAGCACCCCCACCCCACAGCAGTGCAGGGCACCCTCCACCAGGCCCCCACTCATGTCCAACTCATGTCTCCCTGCACCCCCAACCCCCAGCAGTGCAGGGCACCCTCCACCAGGCCCCCACTCATGTCCAACTCATGTCTCCCAGCACCCCCACCCCACAGCAGTGCAGGGCACCCTCCACCAGGCCCCACTCATTTCCAACTCATGTCTCCCAGCACCCCCACCCCCCAGCAGTACAGGGCACCCGCAACCAGGCCCCCACTCATGTCCAACTCATGTCTCCCTGCACTCCCACCCACCAGCAGCCAGGGGCACCCTCCACCAGGCCCCCACTCATGTCCAACTCCTGTCTCCCAGCACCCCCACCCCCAGCAGTGCAGGGCACCCTCCACCAGGCCCCCACTCATGTCCAACTCATGTCTCCCTGCACCCCCAACCCCCAGCAGTGCAGGGCACCCTCCACCAGGTCCTCACTCATGTCCCTCTGCACTCAAACCCCCGAGCAGTGCAGGGCACCATCCACCTGGCCCCCACTCATGACCCCCTGCACCCCCACCCACCAGCATCCAGGGGCACCCTCCACCAGGCCCCCACTAATGTCCCCCTGCACCCCCACCCCCCAGCAGCCAGGGGCACTATCCACCAGGCCCCCACTCATGTCCCCCTGCACCCCCACCCCCCAGCAGCCAGGGGCACCCTCCATCAGGCCCCCACTCATGTCCCCCTGCACCCCCACCCACCAGCAGCCAGGGGCACCCTCCACCAGGCCCCCACTCATGTCCCCCTGCACCCCCACCCACCAGCAGCCAGGGGCACCCTCCACCAGGCCCCCACTCATGTGCAACTCATGTCTCCCAGCACCCCCATCCCCCAGCAGTGCAGGGCACCCTCCACCAGGCCCCCACTCATGTCCAACTCATGTCTCCCTGCACCCCCAGCCACCAGCAGCCAGGGGCACCCTTCACCAGGCCCCCACTCATATCCAACTCATGTCTCCCAGCACCCCCACCCCCCAGCAGTGCAGGGCACCCTCCACCAGGCCCCCACTCATGTCCAACTCATGTCTCCCTGCACCCCCACCCACCAGCAGCCAGAGGCATCCTCCACCAGGCCCCCACTCATGTCCAACTCATGTCTCCCAGCACCCCTACCCCCCAGCAGTGCAGGGCACCCTCCACCAGGCCCCCACACATGTCCAATTCATGTCTCCCAGCACCCCCACCCCACAGCAGTGCAGGGCACCCTCCACCAGGCCCCCACTCATGTCCTACTCATGTCTCCCTGCACCCCCATCCACCAGCAGCCAGGGGCACCCTCTACCAGGCCCCCACTCATGTCCAACTCATGTCTTCCAGCACCCCCACTACCCGGCAGTGCAGGGCACCCTCCAACAGGCCCCCACCCATGTCCAACTCATGTCTCCCTGCACCCCCACCCACCAGCAGCCAGGGGCACCCTCCACCATGCCCCCACTCATGTCCAACTCATGTCTCCCAGCACCCCCACCCCCCAGCAGTACAGGGCACCCTCCACCAGGCCCCCACTCATGTCCAACTCATGTCTCCCAGCACCCCCACCCCACAGCAGTGCAGGGCACCCTCCACCAGGCCCCCACTCATGACCCCCTGCACCCCCACCCACCAGAATCCAGGGGCACCCTCCACCAGGCCCTCACTCATGTCCTCCTGTGAACCCACCCCCCAGCAGCCAGGGGCACCCTCCACCAGGCCCCCACTCATGTCCCCCTGCACCCCCACCCCCCAGCAGCCAGGGGCACCCTCCACCAGGCCCCCACTCATGTCCCCCGGCACCCCCACCCACCAGCAGCCAGGGGCACCCTCCACCAGGCCCCCACTCATGTCCCTCTGCACCCCCACTCACCAGCAGCCAGGGGCACCCTCTACCAGGCCCCCACTCATGTCCAACTCATGTCTCCCAGCACCCCCACCCCCCAGCAGTGCAGTGCACCCTCCACCAGGCCCCCACTCATGTCCAACTCATGTCTCCCTGCACCCTCACCCACCAGCAGCAAGGGGCACCCTCCACCAGGTCCCCACTCATGTCCAACTCATGTCTCCCTGCCCCCCCACCGCACAGCAGCGCAGGGCACCCTCCACCAGGCCCCCACTCATGTCCAACTCATGTCTCCCAGCCCCCCCCACCCCCCAGCAGTGCAGGGCACCCGCAACCAGGCCCCCACTCATGTCCAACTCATGTCTCCCTGCACCCCCACCCACCAGCAGCCAGGGGCACCCTCCACCAGGCCCCCACTCATGTCCAACTCATGTCTCCCAGCACCCCACCCCCCAGCAGTGCAGGGCACCCTCCACCAGGCCCCCACTCATGTCCAACTCATGTCTCCCAGCACCCCCACCCCACAGCAGTGCAGGGCACCCTCCACCAGGCCCCCACTCATGTCCAACTCATGTCTCCCTGCACCCCCAACCCCCAGCAGTGCAGGGCACCCTCCACCAGGCCCCCACTCATGTCCAACTCATGTCTCCCAGCAACCCCACCCCACAGCAGTGCAGGGCACCCTCCACCAGGCCCCACTCATTTCCAACTCATGTCTCCCAGCACCCCCACCCCCCAGCAGTGCAGGGCACCCGCAACCAGGCCCCCACTCATGTCCAACTCATGTCTCCCTGCACTCCCACCCACCAGCAGCCAGGGGCACCCTCCACCAGGCCCCCACTCATGTCCAACTCATGTCTCCCAGCACCCCCACCCCCAGCAGTGCAGGGCACCCTCCACCAGGCCCCCACTCATGTCCAACTCATGTCTCCCAGCACCCCCACCCCACAGCAGTGCAGGGCACCCTCCACCAGGCCCCCACTCATGTCCAACTCATGTCTCCCTGCACCCCCAACCCCCAGCAGTGCAGGGCACCCTCCACCACGTCCTCACTCATGTCCCTCTGCACTCAAACCCCCCAGCAGTGCAGGGCACCATCCACCAGGCCCCCACTCATGACCCCCTGCACCCCCACCCACCAGCATCCAGGGGCACCCTCCACCAGGCCCCCACTAATGTCCCCCTGCATCCCCACCCCCCAGCAGCCAGGGGCACCCTCC
This sequence comes from Ambystoma mexicanum, assembly GCF_040938575.1. Classification (NCBI taxonomy): domain Eukaryota; kingdom Metazoa; phylum Chordata; class Amphibia; order Caudata; family Ambystomatidae; genus Ambystoma; species Ambystoma mexicanum. The sequence continues at coordinate 22,373,377 of NC_090924.1, forward strand.
ACCAGGCCCCCACTCATGTCCCCCTGCACCCCCACCCCCGAGCAGCCAGGGGCACCCTCCATCAGGCCCCCACTCATGTCCCCCTGCATCCCCACCCACCAGCAGCCAGGGGCACCCTCCACCAGGCCCCCACTCATGTCCCCCTGTACCCCCACCCACCAGCAGCCAGGGGCACCCTCCACCAGGCCCCCACTCATGTCCAACTCATGTCTCCCAGCACCCCCATCCCCCAGCAGTGCAGGGCACCCTCCACAAGGCCCCCACTCATGTCCAACTCATGTCTCACTGCACCCCCAGCCACCAGCAGCCAGGGGCACCCTTCACCAGGCCCCCACTCATATCCAACTCATGTCTCCCAGCACCCCGACCCCCCAGCAGTGCAGGGCACCCTCCACCAGGCCCCTACTCATGTCCAACTCATGTCTCCATGCACCCCCACCCACCAGCAGCCAGAGGCATCCTCCACCAGGCCCCCACTCATGTCCAACACATGTCTCCCAGCACCCCTACCCCCCAGCAGTGCAGGGCACCCTCCACCAGGCCCCCACACATGTCCTATTCATGTCTCCCAGCACCCCCACCCCACAGCAGTGCAGGGCACCCTCCACCAGGCCCCCACTCATGTCCTACTCATGTCTCCCTGCACCCCCATTCACCAGCAGCCAGGGGCACCCTCTACCAGGCCCCCACTCATGTCCAACTCAAGTCTTCCAGCACCCCCACTCCCCGGCAGTGCAGTGCACCCTCCACCAGGCCCCCACCCATGTCCAACTCATGTCTCCCTGCACCCCCACCCACCAGCAGCCAGGGGCACCCTCCACCAGGCCCCCACTCATGTCCAACTCATGTCTCCCAGCACCCCCACCCCCCAGCAGTACAGGGCACCCTCCACAAGGCCCCCACTCATGTCCAACTCATGTCTCCCAGCACCCCCACCCCACAGCAGTGCAGGGCACCCTCCACCAGGCCCCCACTCATGACCCCCTGCACCCCCACCCACCAGAATCCAGGGGCACCCTCCACCAGGCCCTCACTCATGTCCTCCTGTGAACCCACCCCCCAGCAGCCAGGGGCACCCTCCACCAGGCCCCCACTCATGTCCCCCTGCACCCCCACCCCCCAGCAGCCAGGGGCACCCTCCACCAGGCCCCCACTCATGTCCCCCGGCTCCCCCACCCACCAGCAGCCAGGGGCACCCTCCACCAGGCCCCCACTCATGTCCCCCGGCACCCCCACCCACCAGCAGCCAGGGGCACCCTCCACCAGGCCCCCACTCATGTCCCCCGGCACCCCCACCCACCAGCAGCCAGGGGCACCCTCCACCAGGCCCCCACTCATGTCCCCCTGCACCCCCACCCCCCAGCAGCCAGGGGCACCCTCCACCAGGCCCCCACTCATGTCCCCCGGCACCCCCACCCACCAGCAGCCAGGGGCACCCTCCACCAGGCCCCCACTCATGTCCCTCTGCACCCCCACTCACCAGCAGCCAGGAGCACCCTCCACCAGGCCCCCACTCATGTCCAACTCATGTCTCCCAGCACCCCCACCCCCCAGCAGTGCAGTGCACCCTCCACCAGGCCCCCACTCATGTCCAACTCATGTCTCCCTGCACCCTCACCCACCAGCAGCAAGGGGCACCCTCCACCAGGTCCCCACTCATGTCCAACTCATGTCTCCCTGCCCCCCCACCGCACAGCAGCGCAGGGCACCCTCCACCAGGCCCCCACTCATGTCCAACTCATGTCTCCCAGCACCCCCACCCCACAGCAGTGCAGGGCACCCTCCACCAGGCCCCCACTCATGTCCAACTCATGACCCCCTGCACCCCCACACACCAGCATCCAGGGGCACCCTCCACCAGGACCCCACTCATGTCCCCGTGCACCCCCACCCCCAGCAGCCAGGGGCACCCTCCACCAGGCCCCCACTCATGTCCCTCTGCACCCCCACCCACCAGCAGCCAGGGGCACCCTCCACCAGGCCCCCACTCATGTCCAACTCATGTCTCCCAGCACCCCCACCCCCCAGCAGTGCAGGGCACCCTCCACCAGGCCCCCACTCATGTCCAACTCATGTCTCCCTGCACCCTCACCCACCAGCAGCCAGGGGCACCCTCCACCAGGTCCCCACTCATGTCCAACTCATGTCTCCCAGCACCCCCACCCCCCAGCAGTGCAGGGCACCCTCCACCAGGCCCCGACTCATGTCCAACTCATGTCTCCCAGCACCCCCACCCCACAGCAGTGCAGGGCACCCTCCACCAGGCCCCCACTCATGTCCAACTCATGACCCCCTGCACCCCCACCCACCAGCATCCAGGGGCACCCTCCACCAGGACCCCAATCATGTCCCCGTGCACCCCCACCCCCAGCAGCCAGGGGCACCCTCCACCAGGCCCCCACTCATGTCCAACTCATGTCTCCCTGCCCCCCCACCGCACAGCAGCGCAGGGCACACTCCACCAGGCCCCCACTCATGTCCAACTCATGTCTCCCAGCACCCCCACCCCCCAGCAGTGCAGTGCACCCTCCACCAGGCCCCCACTCATGTCCAACTCATGTCTCCCTGCACCCTCACCCACCAGCAGCAAGGGGCACCCTCCACCAGGTCCCCACTCATGTCCAACTCATGTCTCCCTGCCCCCCCACCGCACAGCAGCGCAGGGCACCCTCCACCAGGCCCCCACTCATGTCCAACTCATGTCTCCCAGCCCCCCCACCCCCCAGAAGTGCAGGGCACCCTCCGCCAGGCCCCCACTCATGTCCAACTCATGTCTCCCTGCACCCTCACCCACCAGCAGCCAGGGGCACCCTCCACCAGGTCCCCACTCATGTCCAACTCATGTCTCCCAGCACCCCCACCCCCCAGCAGTGCAGGGCACCCTCCACCAGGCCCCCACTCATGTCCAACTCATGTCTCCCAGCACCCCCACCCCACAGCAGTGCAGGGCACCCTCCACCAGGCCCCCACTCATGTCCAACTCATGACCCCCTGCACCCCCACCCACCAGCATCCAGGGGCACCCTCCACCAGGACCCCACTCATGTCCCCGTGCACCCCCACCCCCAGCAGCCAGGGGCACCCTCCACCAGGCCCCCACTCATGTCCCTCTGCACCCCCACCCACCAGCAGCCAGGGGCACCCTCCACCAGGCCCCCACTCATGTCCAACTCATGTCTCCCAGCACCCCCTCCCCACAGAAGTGTAGGGCACCCTCCACCAGGCCCCCACTCATGTCCAATTCATGTCTCCCAGCACCCCCACCCCCCAGCAGTGCAGGGCACCCTCCACCAGGCCCCCACTCATGTCCAACTCATGTCTCCCGGCACCCCCACCCCCAGCAGTGCAGGGCACCCTCCACCAGGCCCCCACTCATGTCCAACTCATGTCTCCCAGCACCCCCACCCCACAGCAGTGTAGGGCACCCTCCACCCGGCCCCACTCATTTCCAACTCATGTCTCCCAGCACCCCCACCCCGCAGCAGTGCAGGGCACCCGCATCCAGGCCCCCACTCATGTCCAACTCATGTCTCCCTGCACCCCCAACCCCCAGCAGTGCAGGGCACCCTCCACCAGGCCCCCACTCATGTCCAACTCATGTCTCCCAGCACCCCCACCCCACAGCAGTGCAGGGCACCCTCCACCAGGCCCCCACTCATGTCCAACTCATGTCTCCCTGCACCCCCAACCCCCAGCAGTGCAGGGCACCCGCAACCAGGCCCCCACTCATGTCCAACTCATGTCTCCCTGCACCCCCACCCACCAGCAGCCAGGGGCACCCTCCACCAGGCCCCCACTCATGTCCAACTCATGTCTCCCAGCACACCCACCCCCCAGCAGTGCAGGGCACCCTCCACCAGGTCCTCACTCATGTCCCCCTGCACTCAAACCCCCCAGCAGTACAGGGCACCGTCCACCAGGCCCCCACTCATGACCCTCTGCACCCCCACCCACCAGCATCCAGGGGCACCCTCCACCAGGCCCCCACTCATGTCCCCCTGCACCCCCACCCCCCAGCAGCCAGGGGCACCATCCACCAGGCCCCCACTCATGTCCCCCTGCACCCCCACCCCCCAGCAGCCAGGGGCACCCTCCATCAGGCCCCCACTCATGTCCCCCTGCCCCCCACCCACCAGCAGCCAGGGGCACCCTCCACCAGGCCCCCACTCATGTCCCCCTGCACCCACACCCACCAGCAGCCAGGGGCACCCTCCACCAGGCCCCCACTCATGTCCAACTCATGTCTCCCAACACCCCCATCCCCCAGCAGTGCAGGGCACCCTCCACCAGGCCCCCACTCATGTCCAACTCATGTCTCCCTGCACCCCTACCCATCAGCAGCCAGGGGCACCCTCCACCAGGCCCCCACTCATATCCAACTCATGTCTCCCAGGACCCCCACCCCCCAGCAGTGCAGGGCACCCTCCACCAGGCCCCCACTCATGTCCAACTCATGTCTCCCTGCACCCCCACCCACCAGCAGCCAGGGGCATCCTCCACCAGGCCCCCACTCATGTCCAACTCATGTCTCCCAGCACCCCCACCCCCCAGCAGTGCAGGGCACCCTCCACCAGGCCCCCACACATGTCCAATTCATGTCTCCCAGCACCCCCACCCCACAGCAGTGCAGGGCACCCTCCACCAGGCCCCCACTCATGTCCTACTCATGTCTCCCTGCACCCCCACCCACCAGCAGCCAGGGGCACCCTCCACCAGGCCCCCACTCATGTCCAACTCATGTCTTCCAGCACCCCCACTCCCCGGCAGTGCAGGGCACCCTCCACCAGGCCCCCACCCTTGTCCAACTCATGTCTCCCTGCACCCCCACCCACCAGCAGCCAGGGGCACCCTCCACCAGGCCCCCACTCATGTCCAACTCATGTCTCCCAGCACCCCCACCCCCCAGCAGTACAGGGCACCCTCCACCAGGCCCCCACTCATGTCCAACTCATGTCTCCGAGCACCCCCACCCCACAGCAGTGCAGGGCACCCTCCACCAGGCCCCCACTAATGTCCAACTCATGTCTCCCAGCACCCCCACCCCCCAGCAGTACAGGGTACCGTCCACTAGGCCCCCACTCATGACCCTCTGCACCCCCACCCACCAGCATCCAGGGGCACCCTCCACCAGGCCCCCACTCATGTCCCCCTGCACCCCCACCCCCCAGCAGCCAGGGGCACCATCCACCAGGCCCCCACTCATGTCCCCCTGCACCCCCACCCCCCAGCAGCCAGGGGCACCCTCCATCAGGCCCCCACTCATGTCCCCCTGCCCCCCCACCCACCAGCAGCCAGGGGCACCCTCCACCAGGCCCCCACTCATGTCCCCCTGCACCCACACCCACCAGCAGCCAGGGGCACCCTCCACCAGGCCCCCACTCATGTCCAACTCATGTCTCCCAGCACCCCCACCCCCCAGCAGTGCAGGGCACCCTCCACCAGGCCCCCACTCATGTCCAACTCATGTCTCCCTGCACCCCCACCCACCAGCAGCCAGGGGCACCCTCCACCAGGCCCCCACTCATATCCAACTCATGTCTCCCAGGACCCCCACCCCCCAGCAGTGCAGGGCACCCTCCACCAGGCCCCCACTCATGTCCAACTCATGTCTCCCTGCACCCCCACCCACCAGCAGCCAGGGGCATCCTCCACCAGGCCCCCACTCATGTCCAACTCATGTCTCCCAGCACCCCCACCCGCCAGCAGTGCAGGGCACCCTCCACCAGGCCCCCACACATGTCCAATTCATGTCTCCCAGCACCCCCACCCCACAGCAGTGCAGGGCACCCTCCACCAGGCCCCCACTCATGTCCTACTCATGTCTCCCTGCACCCCCACCCACCTGCAGCCAGGGGCACCCTCCACCAGGCCCCCACTCATGTCCAACTCATGTCTTCCAGCACCCCCACTCCCCGGCAGTGCAGGGCACCCTCCACCAGGCCCCCACCCTTGTCCAACTCATGTCTCCCTGCACCCCCACCCACCAGCAGCCAGGGGCACCCTCCACCAGGCCCCCACTCATGTCCAACTCATGTCTCCCAGCACCCCCACCCCCCAGCAGTACAGTGCACCCTCCACCAGGCCCCCACTCATGTCCAACTCATGTCTCCCAGCACCCCCACCCCACAGCAGTGCAGGGCACCCTCCACCAGGCCCCCACTCATGTCCAACTCATGTCTCCCAGCACCCCCACCCCACAGCAGTGCATGGCACCCTCCACCAGGCCCCCACTCATGACCCCCTGCACCCCCACCCACCAGCATCCAGGGGCACCCTCCACCAGGCCCCCACTCATGTCCTCCTGTGAACCCACCCCCCAGCAGCCAGGGGCACCCTCCACCAGGCCCCCACTCATGTCCCCCTGCACCCCCAGCCCCCAGCAGCCAGGGGCACCCTCCACCAGGCCCCCACTCATGTCCCCCGGCACCCCCACCTACCAGCAGCCAGGGGCACCCTCCACAAGGCCCCCACTCATGTCCCTCTGCACCCCCACCCACCAGCAGCCAGGAGCACCCTCCACCAGGCCCCCACTCATGTCCAACTCATGTCTCCCAGCACCCCCACCCCCCAGCAGTGCACCCTCCACCAGGCCCCCACTCATGTCCAACTCATGTCTCCCAGCACCCTCACCCACCAGCAGCCAGGGGCACCCTCCACCAGGTCCCCACTCATGTCCAACTCATGTCTCCCAGCACCCCCACCGCACAGCAGCGCAGGGCACCCTCCACCAGGCCCCCACTCATTTCCAACTCATGTCTCCCTGCCCCCCCACCGCCCAGCAGTGCAGGGCACCCTCCACCAGGCCCCCACTGATGACCCCCTGCACCCCCTCCCACCAGCATCCAGGGGCACCCTCCACCAGGCCCCCACTCATGTCCTCCTGCACCCCCACACCCCAGCAGCCAGGGGCACCCTCCACCAGGCCCCCACTCATGTCCCCCTGCACCCCCACCCCCCAGCAGCCAGGGGCAATCTCCACCAGGCCCCCACTCATGTCCCCCTGCACCCCCACCCACCAGCAGCCAGGGGCACCCTCCACCAGGCCCCCACTCATGTCCCTCTGCACCCGCACACACCAGCAGCCAGGGGCACCCTCCACCAGGCCCCCACTCATGTCCAACTCATGTCTCCCAGCACCCCACCCCCCAGCAGTGCAGGGCACCCTCCACCAGGCCCCCACTCATGTCCAACTCATGACCCCCTGCACCCCCACCCACCAGCATCCAGGGGCACCCTCCACGAGGACCCCACTCATGTCCCCGTGCACCCCCACCCCCAGCAGCCAGGGGCACCCTCCACCAGGCCCCCACTCATGTCCCCCTGCACCTCCACCCCCCAGCAGCCAGGGGCACCCTCCACCAGGCCCCCACTCATGTCCCCCTGTACCCCCACCCACCAGCAGCCAGGGGCACCATCCACCAGGCCCCCACTCATGTCCCCCTGCACCCCACCCACCAGCAGACAGAGGCACTCACCACCAGGCCCCCACTCATGTCCAACTCATGTCTCCCAGCACCCCCTCCCCACAGCAGTGTAGGGCACCCTCCACCAGGCCCCCACTCATGTCCAATTCATGTCTCCCAGCACCCCCACCCCCCAGCAGTGCAGGGCACCCTCCACCAGGCCCCCACTCATGTCCAACTCATGTCTCCCGGCACCCCCACCCCCAGCAGTGCAGGGCACCCTCCACCAGGCCCCCACTCATGTCCAACTCATGTCTCCCAGCACCCCCACCCCACAGCAGTGCAGGGCACCCTCCACCAGGCCCCGCTCATTTCCAACTCATGTCTCCCTGCACCCCCACCCCGCAGCAGTGCAGGGCACCCATAACCAGGCCCCCACTCATGTCCAACTCATGTCTCCCCCCACCCCCACCCACTAGCAGCCAGGGGCACCCTCCACCAGGCCCCCACTCATGTCCAACTTATGTCTCCCAGCACCCCACCCCCCAGCAGTGCAGGGCACCCTCCACCAGGCCCCCACTCATGTCCAACTCGTGTCTCCCAGCACCCCCACCCCACAGCAGTGCAGGGCACCCTCCACCAGGCCCCCACTCATGTCCAACTCATGTCTCCCTGCACCCCAACCCCCAGCAGTGCAGGGCACCCTCCACCAGGTCCCCACTCATGTCCCCCTGCACTCAAACCCCCCAGCAGTGCAGGGCACCGTCCACCAGGCCCCCACTCATGACCCCCTGCACCCCCACCCACCAGCATACAGGGGCACCCTCCACCAAGCCCCCATTCATGTCCACCTGCACCCCCACCCCCCAGCAGCCAGGGGCACCCTCCACCAGGCCCCCACTCATGTCCCCCTTCCCCCCCCACCCCCCAGCAGCCAGGGGCACCCTCCATCAGGCCCCCACTCATGTCCCCCTGCACCCCCACCCACCAGCAGCCAGGGGCACCCTCCACCAGGCCCCCACTCATGTCCCCCTGCACCCACACCCACCAGCAGCCAGGGGCACCCTCCACCAGGCCCCCACTCATGTCCAACTCATGTCTCCCAGCACCCCCATCCCCCAGCAGTGCAGGGCACCCTCCACCAGGCCCCCACTCATGTCCAACTCATGTCTCCCTGCACCCCCACCCACCAGCAGCCAGGGGCATCCTCCACCAGGCCCCCACTCATGTCCAACTCATGTCTCCCAGCACCCCCACCCCCCAGCAGTGCAGGGCACCCTCCACCAGGCCCCCACACATTTCCAATTCATGTCTCCCAGCACCCCCACCCCACAGCAGTGCAGGGCACCCTCCACCAGGCCCCCACTCATGTCCAACTCATGTCTCCCTGCACCCCACCCACCAGCAGCCAGGGGCACCCTCCACCAGGCCCCCACTCATGTCCAACTCATGTCTTCCAGCACCGCCACTCCCTGGCAGTGCAGGACACCCTCCACCAGGCCCCCACCCATGTCCAACTCATGTCTCCCTGCACCCCCACCCACCAGCAGCCAGGGGCACCCTCCACCAGGCCCCCACTCATGTCCAACTCATGTCTCCCAGCACCCCCACCCCCCAGCAGTGCAGGGCACCCTCCACCAGGCCCCCACTCATGTCCAACTTATGTCTCCCAGCACCCCCACCCCACAGCAGTGCAGGGCACCCTCTACCAGGCCCCCACTCATGTCCAACTCATGTCTCCCAGCACCCCCACCCCCCAGCAGTGCAGGGCACCCTCCACCAGGCCCCCACTCATGTCCAACTCATGTCTCCCAGCACCCCCACCCCACAGCAGTGCAGGGCACCCTCCACCAGGCCCCCACTCATGCCCAACTCATGACCCCCTGCACCCCCACCCACCAGCATCCAGGGGCACCCTCCACCAGGACCCCACTCATGTCCCCGTGCACCCCCACCCCCAGCAGCCAGGGGCACCCTCCACCAGGCCCCCACTCATGTCCCCCTGCACCTCCACCCCCCAGCAGTGCAGGGCACCCTCCACCAGGCCCCCACTCATGACCCCCTGCACCCCCACCCACCAGCATCCAGGGGCACCCTCCACCAGGCCCCCACTCATGTCCTCCTGCACCCCCACCCCCCAGCAGCCAAGGGCACCCTCCACCAGGCCCCCACTCATGTCCCCCTGCACCTCCACCCCCCAGCAGCCAGGGGCAATCTCCACCAGGCCCCCACTCATGTCCCCCTGCACCCCCACCCACCAGCAGCCAGGGGCACCCTCCACCAGGCCCCCACTCATGTCCCTCTGCACCCCCACCCACCAGCAGCCAGGGGCACCCTCCACCAGGCCCCCACTCATGTCCAACTCATGTCTCCCAGCACCCCCACCCCCCAGCAGTGCAGGGCACCCTCCACCAGGGCCCCACTCATGTCCAACTCATGTCTCCCTGCACCCTCACCCACCAGCAGCCAGGGGCACCCTCCACCAGGTCCCCACTCATGTCCAACTCATGTCTCCCAGCACCCCCACCCCCCAGCAGTGCAGGGCACCCTCCACCAGGCCCCCACTCATGTCCAACTCATGTCTCCCAGCACCCCCACCCCACAGCAGTGCAGGGCACCCTCCACCAGGCCCCCACTCAAGTCCAACTCATGACTCCCTGCGCCCCCACCCACCAGCATCCAGGGGCACCCTCCACCAGGACCCCACTCATGTCCCCGTGCACCCCCACCCCCAGCAGCCAGGGGCACCCTCCACCAGGCCCCCACTCATGTCCCCCTGCACCCCCACCCCCCAGCAGCCAGGGGCATCCTCCACCAGGCCCCCACTCATGTCCCCCTGCACCCCCACCCCCCAGCAGCCAGGGGCATCCTCCACCAGGCCCCCACTCATGTCCCCCTGTACCCCCACCCACCAGCAGCCAGGGGCACCCTCCACCAGGCCCCCACTCATGTCCCCCTGCACCCCACCCACCAGCAGACAGAGGCACCCACCACCAGGCCCCCACTCATGTCCAACTCATGTCTCCCAGCACCCCCTCCCCACAGCAGTGTAGGGCACCCTCCACCAGGCCCCACTCATGTCCAACTCATGTCTCCCAGCACCCCCACCCCCAGCAGTGCAGGGCACCCTCCACCAGGCCCCCACTCATGTCCAACTCATGTCTCCCAGCACCCCCACCCCACAGCAGTGCAGGGCACCCTCCACCAGGCCCCACTCATTTCCAACTCATGTCTCCCAGCACCCCCACCCCCCAGCAGTGCAGGGCACCCGCAACCAGGCCCCCACTCATGTCCAACTCATGTCTCCGTGCACCCCCACCCACCAGCAGCCAGGGGCACCCTCCACCAGGCCCCCACTCATGTCCAACTCATGTCTCCCAGCACCCCACCCCCCAGCAGTGCAGGGCACCCTCCACCAGGCCCCCACTCATGTCCAACTCATGTCTCCCAGCACCCCCACCCCACAGCAGTGCAGGGCACCCTCCACCAGGCCCCCACTCATGTCCAACTCATGTCTCCCTGCACCCCCAACCACCAGCAGTGCAGGGCACCCTCCACCAGGCCCCCATTCATGTCCAACTCATGTCTCCCAGCACCCCCACCCCACAGCAGTGCAGGGCACCCTCCACCAGGCCCCACTCATTTCCAACTCATGTCTCCCAGCACCCCCACCCCCCAGCAGTGCAGGGCACCCGCAACCAGGCCCCCAATCATGTCCAACTCATGTCTCCCTGCACTCCCACCCACCAGCAGCCAGGGGCACCCTCCACCAGGCCCCCACTCATGTCCAACTCATGTCTCCCAGCACCCCCACCCCCAGCAGTGCAGGGCACCCTCCACCAGGCCCCCACTCATGTCCAACTCATGTCTCCCAGCACCCCCACCCCACAGCAGTGCAGGGCACCCTCCACCAGGCCCCCACTCATGTCCAACTCATGTCTCCCTGCACCCCCAACCCCCAGCAGTGCAGGGCACCCTCCACCAGGTCCTCACTCATGTCCCTCTGCACTCAAACCCCCCAGCAGTGCAGGGCACCATCCACCAGGCCCCCACTCATGACCCCCTGCACCCCCACCCACCAGCATCCAGGGGCACCCTCCACCAGGCCCCCACTAATGTCCCCCTGCACCCCCACCCCCCAGCAGCCAGGGGCACCATCCACCAGGCCCCCACTCATGTCCCCCTGCACCCCCACCCCCCAGCAGCCAGGGGCACCCTCCATCAGGCCCCCACTCATGTCCCCCTGCACCCCCACCCACCAGCAGCCAGGGGCACCCTCCACCAGGCCCCCACTCATGTCCCCCTGCACCCCCACCCACCAGCAGCCAGGGGCACCCTCCACCAGGCCCCCACTCATGTCCAACTCATGTCTCCCAGCACCCCCATCCCCCAGCAGTGCAGGGCACCCTCCACCAGGCCCCCACTCATGTCCAACTCATGTCTCCCTGCACCCCCAGCCACCAGCAGCCAGGGGCACCCTTCACCAGGCCCCCACTCATATCCAACTCATGTCTCCCAGCACCCCCACCCCCCAGCAGTGCAGGGCACCCTCCACCAGGCCCCCACTCATGTCCAACTCATGTCTCCCTGCACCCCCACCCACCAGCAGCCAGAGGCATCCTCCACCAGGCCCCCACTCATGTCCAACTCATGTCTCCCAGCACCCCTACCCCCCAGCAGTGCAGGGCACCCTCCACCAGGCCCCCACACATGTCCAATTCATGTCTCCCAGCACCCCCACACCACAGCAGTGCAGGGCACCCTCCACCAGGCCCCCACTCATGTCCTACTCATGTCTCCCTGCACCCCCATCCACCAGCAGCCAGGGGCACCCTCTACCAGGCCCCCACTCATGTCCAACTCATGTCTTCCAGCACCCCCACTCCCCGGCAGTGCAGGGCACCCTCCACCAGGCCCCCACACATGTCCAACTCATGTCTCCCTGCACCCCCACCCACCAGCAGCCAGGGGCACCCTCCACCAGGCCCCCACTCATGTCCAACTCATGTCTCCCAGCACCCCCACCCCACAGCAGTGCAGGGCACCCTCCACCAGGCCCCCACTCATGACCCCCTGCACCCCCACCCACCAGAATCCAGGGGCACCCTCCACCAGGCCCTCACTCATGTCCTCCTGTGAACCCACCCCACAGCAGCCAGGGGCACCCTCCACCAGGCCCCCACTCATGTCCCCCTGCACCCCCACCCCCCAGCAGCCAGGGGCACCCTCCACCAGGCCCCCACTCATGTCCCTCTGCACCCCCACTCACCAGCAGCCAGGAGCACCCTCCACCAGGCCCCCACTCATGTCCAACTCATGTCTCCCAGCACCCCCACCCCCCAGCAGTGCAGTGCACCCTCCACCAGGCCCCCACTCATGTCCAACTCATGTCTCCCAGCCCCCCCACCCCCCAGCAGTGCAGGGCACCCTCCACCAGGCCCCCACTCATGTCCAACTCATGTCTCCCTGCACCCCCACCCACCAGCAGCCAGAGGCATCCTCCACCAGGCCCCCACTCATGTCCAACTCTTGTCTCCCAGCACCCCTACCCCCCAGCAGTGCAGGGCACCCTCCACCAGGCCCCCACACATGTCCAATTCATGTCTCCCAGCACCCCCACGCCACAGCAGTGCAGGGCACCCTCCACCAGGCCCCCACTCATGTCCTACTCATGTCTCCCTGCACCCCCATCCACCAGCAGCCAGGGGCACCCTCTACCAGGCCCCCACTCATGTCCAACTCATGTCTTCCAGCACCCCCACTCCCCGGCAGTGCAGGGCACCCTCCACCAGGCCCCCACCCATGTCCAACTCATGTCTCCCTGCACCCCCACCCACCAGCAGCCAGGGGCACCCTCCACCAGGCCCCCACTCATGTCCAACTCATGTCTCCCAGCACCCCCACCCCCCAGCAGTACAGGGCACCCTCCACCAGCCCCCCACTCATGTCCAACTCATGTCTCCCAGCACCCCCACCCCACAGCAGTGCAGGGCACCCTCCACCAGGCCCCCACTCATGACCCCCTGCACCCCCACCCACCAGAATCCAGGGGCACCCTCCACCAGGCCCTCACTCATGTCCTCCTGTGAACCCACCCCACAGCAGCCAGGGGCACCCTCCACCAGGCCCCCACTCATGTCCCCCTGCACCCCCACCCCCCAGCAGCCAGGGGCACCCTCCACCAGGCCCCCACTCATGTCCCTCTGCACCCCCACTCACCAGCAGCCAGGAGCACCCTCCACCAGGCCCCCACTCATGTCCAACTCATGTCTCCCAGCACCCCCACCCCCCAGCAGTGCAGTGCACCCTCCACCAGGCCCCCACTCATGTCCAACTCATGTCTCCCTGCACCCTCACCCACCAGCAGCAAGGGGCACCCTCCACTAGGTCCCCACTCATGTCCAACTCATGTCTCCCTGCCCCCCCACCGCACAGCAGCGCAGGGCACCCTCCACCAGGCCCCCACTCATGTCCAACTCATGTCTCCCAGCCCCCCCACCCCCAGCAGTGCAGGGCACCCGCAACCAGGCCCCCACTCATGTCCAACTCATGTCTCCCTGCACCCCCACCCACCAGCAGCCAGGGGCACCCTCCACCAGGCCCCCACTCATGTCCAACGCATGTCTCCCAGCACCCCACCCCCCAGCAGTGCAGGGCACCCTCCACCAGGCCCCCACTCATGTCCAACTCATGTCTCCCAGCACCCCCACCCCACAGCAGTGCAGGGCACCCTCCACCAGGCCCCCACTCATGTCCAACTAATGTCTCCCTGCACCCCCAACCCCCAGCAGTGCAGGGCACCCTCCACCAGGCCCCCACTCATGTCCAACTCATGTCTCCCTGCACCCCCACCCACCAGCAGCCAGAGGCATCCTCCACCAGGCCCCCACTCATGTCCAACTCATGTCTCCCAGCACCCCTACCCCCCAGCAGTGCAGGGCACCCTCCACCAGGCCCCCACACATGTCCAATTCATGTCTCCCAGCACCCCCACACCACAGCAGTGCAGGGCACCCTCCACCAGGCCCCCACTCATGTCCTACTCATGTCTCCCTGCACCCCCATCCACCAGCAGCCAGGGGCACCCTCTACCAGGCCCCCACTCATGTCCAACTCATGTCTTCCAGCACCCCCACTCCCCGGCAGTGCAGGGCACCCTCCACCAGGCCCCCACCCATGTCCAACTCATGTCTCCCTGCACCCCCACCCACCAGCAGCCAGGGGCACCCTCCACCAGGCCCCCACTCATGTCCAACTCATGTCTCCCAGCACCCCCACCCCACAGCAGTGCAGGGCACCCTCCACCAGGCCCCCACTCATGACCCCCTGCACCCCCACCCACCAGAATCCAGGGGCACCCTCCACCAGGCCCTCACTCATGTCCTCCTGTGAACCCACCCCACAGCAGCCAGGGGCACCCTCCACCAGGCCCCCACTCATGTCCCCCTGCACCCCCACCCCCCAGCAGCCAGGGGCACCCTCCACCAGGCCCCCACTCATGTCCCTCTGCACCCCCACTCACCAGCAGCCAGGAGCACCCTCCACCAGGCCCCCACTCATGTCCAACTCATGTCTCCCAGCACCCCCACCCCCCAGCAGTGCAGTGCACCCTCCACCAGGCCCCCACTCATGTCCAACTCATGTCTCCCTGCACCCTCACCCACCAGCAGCAAGGGGCACCCTCCACTAGGTCCCCACTCATGTCCAACTCATGTCTCCCTGCCCCCCCACCGCACAGCAGCGCAGGGCACCCTCCACCAGGCCCCCACTCATGTCCAACTCATGTCTCCCAGCCCCCCCACCCCCCAGCAGTGCAGGGCACCCTCCACCAGGCCCCCACTCATGTCCAACTCATGTCTCCCTGCACCCCCACCCACCAGCAGCCAGAGGCATCCTCCACCAGGCCCCCACTCATGTCCAACTCTTGTCTCCCAGCACCCCTACCCCCCAGCAGTGCAGGGCACCCTCCACCAGGCCCCCACACATGTCCAATTCATGTCTCCCAGCACCCCCACACCACAGCAGTGCAGGGCACCCTCCACCAGGCCCCCACTCATGTCCTACTCATGTCTCCCTGCACCCCCATCCACCAGCAGCCAGGGGCACCCTCTACCAGGCCCCCACTCATGTCCAACTCATGTCTTCCAGCACCCCCACTCCCCGGCAGTGCAGGGCACCCTCCACCAGGCCCCCACCCATGTCCAACTCATGTCTCCCTGCACCCCCACCCACCAGCAGCCAGGGGCACCCTCCACCAGGCCCCCACTCATGTCCAACTCATGTCTCCCAGCACCCCCACCCCCCAGCAGTACAGGGCACCCTCCACCAGCCCCCCACTCATGTCCAACTCATGTCTCCCAGCACCCCCACCCCACAGCAGTGCAGGGCACCCTCCACCAGGCCCCCACTCATGACCCCCTGCACCCCCACCCACCAGAATCCAGGGGCACCCTCCACCAGGCCCTCACTCATGTCCTCCTGTGAACCCACCCCACAGCAGCCAGGGGCACCCTCCACCAGGCCCCCACTCATGTCCCCCTGCACCCCCACCCCCCAGCAGCCAGGGGCACCCTCCACCAGGCCCCCACTCATGTCCCTCTGCACCCCCACTCACCAGCAGCCAGGAGCACCCTCCACCAGGCCCCCACTCATGTCCAACTCATGTCTCCCAGCACCCCCACCCCCAGCAGTGCAGTGCACCCTCCACCAGGCCCCCACTCATGTCCAACTCATGTCTCCCTGCACCCTCACCCACCAGCAGCAAGGGGCACCCTCCACTAGGTCCCCACTCATGTCCAACTCATGTCTCCCTGCCCCCCCACCGCACAGCAGCGCAGGGCACCCTCCACCAGGCCCCCACTCATGTCCAACTCTTGTCTCCCAGCCCCCCCACCCCCAGCAGTGCAGGACACCCGCAACCAGGCCCCCACTCATGTCCAACTCATGTCTCCCTGCACCCCCACCCACCAGCAGCCAGGGGCACCCTCCACCAGGCCCCCACTCATGTCCAACGCATGTCTCCCAGCACCCCACCCCCCAGCAGTGCAGGGCACCCTCCACCAGGCCCCCACTCATGTCCAACTCATGTCTCCCAGCACCCCCACCCCACAGCAGTGCAGGGCACCCTCCACCAGGCCCCCACTCATGTCCAACTAATGTCTCCCTGCACCCCCAACCCCCAGCAGTGCAGGGCACCCTCCACCAGGCCCCCACTCATGTCCAACTCATGTCTCCCAGCAACCCCACCCCACAGCAGTGCAGGGCACCCTCCACCAGGCCCCACTCATTTCCAACTCATGTCTCCCAGCACCCCCACCCCCCAGCAGTGCAGGGCACCCGCATCCAGGCCCCCACTCATGTCCAACTCATGTCTCCCTGCACTCCCACCCACCAGCAGCCAGGGGCACCCTCCACCAGGCCCCCACTCATGTCCAACTCATGTCTCCCAGCACCCCCACCCCCAGCAGTGCAGGGCACCCTCCACCAGGCCCCCACTCATGTCCAACTCATGTCTCCCAGCACCCCCACCCCACAGCAGTGCAGGGCACCCTCCACCAGGCCCCCACTCATGTCCAACTCATGTCTCCCTGCACCCCCAACCCCCAGCAGTGCAGGGCACCCTCCACCAGGTCCTCACTCTTGTCCCTCTGCACTCAAACCCCCCAGCAGTGCAGGGCACCATCCACCAGGCCCCCACTCATGACCCCCTGCACCCCCACCCACCAGCATCCAGGGGCACCCTCCACCAGGCCCCCACTAATGTCCCCCTGCACCCCCACCCCCCAGCAGCCAGGGGCACCATCCACCAGGCCCCCACTCATGTCCCCCTGCACCCCCACCCCCCAGCAGCCAGGGGCACCCTCCATCAGGCCCCCACTCATGTCCCCCTGCACCCCCACCCCCCAACAGCCAGGGGCACCATCCACCAGGCCCCCACTCATGTCCCCCTGCACCCCCACCCCCCAGCAGCCAGGGGCACCCTCCATCAGGCCCCCACTCATGTCCCCCTGTGCCCCCACCCACCAGCAGCCAGGGGCACCCTCCACCAGGCCCCCACTCATGTCCAACTCATGTCTCCCAGCACCCCCATCCCCCAGCAGTGCAGGGCACCCTCCACCAGGCCCCCACTCATGTCCAACTCATGTCTCTCTGCACCCCCAGCCACCAGCAGCCAGGGGCACCCTTCACCAGGCCCCCACTCATATCCAACTCATGTCTCCCAGCACCCCCACCCCCCAGCAGTGCAGGGCACCCTCCACCAGGCCCCCACTCATGTCCAACTCATGTCTCCCTGCACCCCCACCCACCAGCAGCCAGAGGCATCCTCCACCAGGCCCCCACTCATGTCCAACTAATGTCTCCCTGCACCCCCAACCCCCAGCAGTGCAGGGCACCCTCCACCAGGCCCCCACTCATGTCCAACTCATGTCTCCCAGCAACCCCACCCCACAGCAGTGCAGGGCACCCTCCACCAGGCCCCACTCATTTCCAACTCATGTCTCCCAGCACCCCCACCCCCCAGCAGTGCAGGGCACCCGCAACCAGGCCCCCACTCATGTCCAACTCATGTCTCCCTGCACTCCCACCCACCAGCAGCCAGGGGCACCCTCCACCAGGCCCCCACTCATGTCCAACTCATGTCTCCCAGCACCCCCACCCCCAGCAGTGCAGGGCACCCTCCACCAGGCCCCCACTCATGTCCAACTCATGTCTCCCAGCACCCCCACCCCACAGCAGTGCAGGGCACCCTCCACCAGGCCCCCACTCATGTCCAACTCATGTCTCCCTGCACCCCCAACCCCCAGCAGTGCAGGGCACCCTCCACCAGGTCCTCACTCATGTCCCTCTGCACTCAAACCCCCCAGCAGTGCAGGGCACCATCCACCAGGCCCCCACTCATGACCCCCTGCACCCCCACCCACCAGCATCCAGGGGCACCCTCCACCAGGCCCCCACTAATGTCCCCCTGCACCCCCACCCCCCAGCAGCCAGGGGCACCATCCACCAGGCCCCCACTCATGTCCCCCTGCACCCCCACCCCCCAGCAGCCAGGGGCACCCTCCATCAGGCCCCCACTCATGTCCCCCTGCACCCCCACCCCCCAACAGCCAGGGGCACCATCCACCAGGCCCCCACTCATGTCCCCCTGCACCCCCACCCCCCAGCAGCCAGGGGCACCCTCCATCAGGCCCCCACTCATGTCCCCCTGTACCCCCACCCACCAGCAGCCAGGGGCACCCTCCACCAGGCCCCCACTCATGTCCAACTCATGTCTCCCAGCACCCCCATCCCCCAGCAGTGCAGGGCACCCTCCACCAGGCCCCCACTCATGTCCAACTCATGTCTCCCTGCACCCCCAGCCACCAGCAGCCAGGGGCACCCTTCACCAGGCCCCCACTCATATCCAACTCATGTCTCCCAGCACCCCCACCCCCCAGCAGTGCAGGGCACCCTCCACCAGGCCCCCACTCATGTCCAACTCATGTCTCCCTGCACCCCCACCCACCAGCAGCCAGAGGCATCCTCCACCAGGCCCCCACTCATGTCCAACTCATGTCTCCCAGCACCCCTACCCCCCAGCAGTGCAGGGCACCCTCCACCAGGCCCCCACACATGTCCAATTCATGTCTCCCAGCACCCCCACCCCACAGCAGTGCAAGGCACCCTCCACCAGGCCCCCACTCATGTCCTACTCATGTCTCCCTGCACCCCCATCCACCAGCAGCCAGGGGCACCCTCTACCAGGCCCCCACTCATGTCCAACTCATGTCTTCCAGCACCCCCACTCCCCGGCAGTGCAGGGCACCCTCCACCAGGCCCCCACCCATGTCCAACTCATGTCTCCCTGCACCCCCACCCACCAGCAGCCAGGGGCACCCTCCACCAGGCCCCCACTCATGTCCAACTCATGTCTCCCAGCACCCCCACCCCCCAGCAGTACAGGGCACCCTCCACAAGGCCCCCACTCATGTCCAACTCATGTCTCCCAGCACCCCCACCCCACAGCTGTGCAGGGCACTCTCCATCAGGCCCCCACTCATGACCCCCTGCACCCCCACCCACCAGAATCCAGGGGCACCCTCCACCAGGCCCTCACTCATGTCCTCCTTTGAACCCACCCCCCAGCAGCCAGGGGCACCCTCCACCAGGCCCCCACTCATGTCCCCCTGCACCCCCACCCCCCAGCAGCCAGGGGCACCCTCCACCAGGCCCCCACTCATGTCCCCCGGCACCCCCACCCACCAGCAGCCAGGGGCACCCTCCACCAGGCCCCCACTCATGTCCCTCTGCACCCCCACTCACCAGCAGCCAGGAGCACCCTCCACCAGGCCCCCACTCATGTCCAACTCATGTCTCCCAGCACCCCCACCCCCCAGCAGTGCAGTGCACCCTCCACCAGGCCCCCACTCATGTCCAACTCATGTCTCCCTGCACCCTCACCCACCAGCAGCAAGGGGCACCCTCCACCAGGTCCCCACTCATGTCCAACTCATGTCTCCCTGCCCCCCCACCGCACAGCAGCGCAGGGCACCCTCCACCAGGCCCCCACTCATGTCCAACTCATGTCTCCCAGCCCCCCCACCCCCCAGAAGTGCAGGGCACCCTCCGCCAGGCCCCCACTCATGTCCAACTCATGTCTCCCTGCACCCTCACCCACCAGCAGCCAGGGGCACCCTCCACCAGGTCCCCACTCATGTCCAACTCATGTCTCCCAGCACCCCCATCCCCCAGCAGTGCAGGGCACCCTCCACCAGGCCCCCACTCATGTCCAACTCATGTCTCCCAGCACCCCCACCCCACAGCAGTGCAGGGCACCCTCCACCAGGCCCCCACTCATGTCCAACTCATGACCCCCTGCACCCCCACCCACCAGCATCCAGGGGCACCCTCCACCAGGACCCCACTCATGTCCCCGTGCACCCCCACCCCCGGCAGCCAGGGGCACCCTCCACCAGGCCCCCACTCATGTCCCTCTGCACCCCCACCCACCAGCAGCCAGGGGCACCCTCCACCAGGCCCCCACTCATGTCCAACTCATGTCTCCCAGCACCCCCACCCCACAGCAGCGCAGGGCACCCTCCACCAGGCCCCCACTCATGTCCAACTCATGTCTCCCAGCCCCCCCACCCCCAGCAGTGCAGGGCACCCGCAACCAGGCCCCCACTCATGTCCAACTCATGTCTCCCTGCACCCCCACCCACCAGCAGCCAGGGGCACCCTCCACCAGGCCCCCACTCATGTCCAACTCATGTCTCCCAGCACCCCACCCCCCAGCAGTGCAGGGCACCCTCCACCAGGCCCCCACTCATGTCCAACTCATGTCTCCCAGCACCCCCACCCCACAGCAGTGCAGGGCACCCTCCACCAGGCCCCCACTCATGTCCAACTAATGTCTCCCTGCACCCCCAACCCCCAGCAGTGCAGGGCACCCTCCACCAGGCCCACACTCATGTCCAACTCATGTCTCCCAGCAACCCCACCCCACAGCAGTGCAGGGCACCCTCCACCAGGCCCCACTCATTTCCATCTCATGTCTCCCAGCACCCCCACCCCCCAGCAGTGCAGGGCACCCGCAACCAGGCCCCCACTCATGTCCAACTCATGTCTCCCTGCACTCCCACCCACCAGCAGCCAGGGGCACCCTCCACCAGGCCCCCACTCATGTCCAACTCATGTCTCCCAGCACCCCCACCCCCAGCAGTGCAGGGCACCCTCCACCAGGCCCCCACTCATGTCCAACTCATGTCTCCCAGCACCCCCACCCCACAGCAGTGCAGGGCACCCTCCACCAGGCCCCCACTCATGTCCAACTCATGTCTCCCTGCACCCCCAACCACCAGCAGTGCAGGGCACCCTCCACCAGGTCCTCACTCATGTCCCTCTGCACTCAAACCCCCCAGCAGTGCAGGGCACCATCCACCAGGCCCCCACTCATGACCCCCTGCACCCCCACCCACCAGCATCCAGGGGCACCCTCCACCAGGCCCCCACTAATGTCCCCCTGCACCCCCACCCCCCAGCAGCCAGGGGCACCATCCACCAGGCCCTCACTCATGTCCCCCTGCACCCCCACCCCCCAGCAGCCAGGGGCACCCTCCATCAGGCCCCCACTCATGTCCCCCTGCACCCCCACCCCCCAGCAGCCAGGGGCACCATCCACCAGGCCCCCACTCATGTCCCCCTGCACCCCCACCCCCCAGCAGCCAGGGGCACCCTCCATCAGGCCCCCACTCATGTCCCCCTGTACCCCCACCCACCAGCAGCCAGGGGCACCCTCCACCAGGCCCCCACTCATGTCCAACTCATGTCTCCCAGCACCCCCATCCCCCAGCAGTGCAGGGCACCCTCCACCAGGCCCCCACTCATGTCCAACTCATGTCTCCCTGCACCCCCAGCCACCAGCAGCCAGGGGCACCCTTCACCAGGCCCCCACTCATATCCAACTCATGTCTCCCAGCACCCCCACCCCCCAGCAGTGCAGGGCACCCTCCACCAGGCCCCCACTCATGTCCAACTCATGTCTCCCTGCACCCCCACCCACCAGCAGCCAGAGGCATCCTCCACCAGGCCCCCACTCATGTCCAACTCATGTCTCCCAGCACCCCTACCCCCCAGCAGTGCAGGGCACCCTCCACCAGGCCCCCACACATGTCCAATTCATGTCTCCCAGCACCCCCACCCCACAGCAGTGCAAGGCACCCTCCACCAGGCCCCCACTCATGTCCTACTCATGTCTCCCTGCACCCCCATCCACCAGCAGCCAGGGGCACCCTCTACCAGGCCCCCACTCATGTCCAACTCATGTCTTCCAGCACCCCCACTCCCCGGCAGTGCAGGGCACCCTCCACCAGGCCCCCACCCATGTCCAACTCATGTCTCCCTGCACCCCCACCCACCAGCAGCCAGGGGCACCCTCCACCAGGCCCCCACTCATGTCCAACTCATGTCTCCCAGCACCCCCACCCCCCAGCAGTACAGGGCACCCTCCACAAGGCCCCCACTCATGTCCAACTCATGTCTCCCAGCACCCCCACCCCACAGCAGTGCAGGGCACTCTCCACCAGGCCCCCACTCATGACCCCCTGCACCCCCACCCACCAGAATCCAGGGGCACCCTCCACCAGGCCCTCACTCATGTCCTCCTGTGAACCCACCCCCCAGCAGCCAGGGGCACCCTCCACCAGGCCCCCACTCATGTCCCCCTGCACCCCCACCCCCCAGCAGCCAGGGGCACCCTCCACCAGGCCCCCACTCATGTCCCCCGGCACCCCCACCCACCAGCAGCCAGGGGCACCCTCCACCAGGCCCCCACTCATGTCCCTCTGCACCCCCACTCACCAGCAGCCAGGAGCACCCTCCACCAGGCCCCCACTCATGTCCAACTCATGTCTCCCAGCACCCCCACCCCCCAGCAGTGCAGTGCACCCTCCACCAGGCCCCCACTCATGTCCAACTCATGTCTCCCTGCACCCTCACCCACCAGCAGCAAGGGGCACCCTCCACCAGGTCCCCACTCATGTCCAACTCATGTCTCCCTGCCCCCCCACCGCACAGCAGTGCAGGGCACCCTCCACCAGGCCCCCACTCATGTCCAACTCATGTCTCCCAGCCCCCCCACCCCCCAGAAGTGCAGGGCACCCTCCGCCAGGCCCCCACTCATGTCCAACTCATGTCTCCCTGCACCCTCACCCACCAGCAGCCAGGGGCACCCTCCACCAGGTCCCCACTCATGTCCAACTCATGTCTCCCAGCACCCCCACCCCCCAGCAGTGCAGGGCACCCTCCACCAGGCCCCCACTCATGTCCAACTCATGTCTCCCAGCACCCCCACCCCACAGCAGTGCAGGGCACCCTCCACCAGGCCCCCACTCATGTCCAACTCATGACCCCCTGCACCCCCACCCACCAGCATCCAGGGGCACCCTCCACCAGGACCCCACTCATGTCCCCGTGCACCCCCACCCCCGGCAGCCAGGGGCACCCTCCACCAGGCCCCCACTCATGTCCCTCTGCACCCCCACCCACCAGCAGCCAGGGGCACCCTCCACCAGGCCCCCACTCATGTCCAACTCATGTCTCCCAGCACCCCCACCCCCCAGCAGTGCAGGGCACCCTCCACCAGGCCCCCACTCATGTCCAACTCATGTCTCCCTGCACCCTCACCCACCAGCAGCCAGGGGCACCCTCCACCATTCCTCACTCATGTCCAACTCATGTCTCCCAGCACCCCCACCCCCCAGCAGTGCAGGGCACCCTCCACCAGGCCCCCACTCATGTCCAACTCATGTCTCCCAGCACCCCCACCCCACAGCAGTGCAGGGCACCCTCCACCAGGCCCCCACTCATGTCCAACTCATGACCCCCTGCACCCCCACCCACCAGCATCCAGGGGCACCCTCCACCAGGACCCCACTCATGTCCCCGTGCACCCCCACCCCCAGCAGCCAGGGGCACCCTCCACCAGGCCCCCACTCATGTCCAACTCATGTCTCCCTGCAATCTCACCCACCAGCAGCAAGGGGCACCCTCCACCAGGTCCCCACTCATGTCCAACTCATGTCTCCCTGCCCCCCCCACCGCACAGCAGCGCAGGGCACCCTCCACCAGGCCCCCACTCATGTCCAACGCATGTCTCCCAGCCCCCCCACCCCCCAGAAGTGCAGGGCACCCTCCGCCAGGCCCCCACTCATGTCCAACTCATGTCTCCCTGCACCCTCACCCACCAGCAGCCAGGGGCACCCTCCACCAGGTCCCCACTCATGTCCAACTCATGTCTCCCAGCACCCCCACCCCCCAGCAGTGCAGGGCACCCTCCACCAGGCCCCCACTCATGTCCAACTCATGTCTCCCAGCACCCCCACCCCACAGCAGTGCAGGGCACCCTCCACCAGGCCCCCACTCATGTCCAACTCATGACCCCCTGCACCCCCACCCACCAGCATCCAGGGGCACCCTCCACCAGGACCCCACTCATGTCCCCGTGCACCCCCACCCCGAGCAGCCAGGGGCACCCTCCACCAGGCCCCCACTCATGTCCCTCTGCACCCCCACCCACCAGCAGCCAGGGGCACCCTCCACCAGGCCCCCACTCATGTCCAACTCATGTCTCCCAGCACCCCCACCCCCCAGCAGTGCAGGGCACCCTCCACCAGGCCCCCACTCATGTCCAACTCATGTCTCCCTGCACCCTCACCCACCAGCAGCCAGGGGCACCCTCCACCAGGTCCCCACTCATGTCCAACTCATGTCTCCCAGCACCCCCACCCCCCAGCAGTGCAGGGCACCCTCCACCAGGCCCCCACTCATGTCCAACTCATGTCTCCCAGCACCCCCACCCCACAGCAGTGCAGGGCACCCTCCACCAGGCCCCCACTCATGTCCAACTCATGACCCCCTGCACCCCCACCCACCAGCATCCAGGGGCACCCTCCACCAGGACCCCACTCATGTCCCCGTGCACCCCCACCCCCATCAGCCAGGGGCACCCTCCACCAGGCCCCCACTCATGTCCCCCTGCACCCCCACCCCCCAGCAGCCAGGGGCACCCTCCACCAGGCCCCCACTCATGTCCCCCTGTACCCCCAGCCACCAGCAGCCAGGGGCACCATCCACCAGGCCCCCACTCATGTCCCCCTGCACCCCACCCACCAGCAGACAGAGGCACCCACCACCAGGCCCCCACTCATGTCCAACTCATGTCTCCCAGCACCCCCTCCCCACAGCAGTGTAGGGCACCCTCCACCAGGCCCCCACTCATGTCCAATTCATGCCTCCCAGCACCCCCACCCCACAGCAGTGCAGGGCACCCTCCACCAGGCCCCCACTCATGTCGAGCTCATGTCTCCCGGCACCCCCACCCCCAGCAGTGCAGGGCACCCTCCACCAGGCCCCCACTCATGTCCAACTCATGTCTCCCAGCACCCCCACCCCACAGCAGTGCAGGGCACCCTCCACCAGGCCCCACTCATTTCCAACTCATGTCTCCCAGCACCCCCACCCCGCAGCAGTGCAGGGCACCCGCAACCAGGCCCCCACTCATGTCCAACTCATGTCTCCCTGCACCCCCACCCACCAGCAGCCAGGGGCACCCTCCACCAGGCCCCCACTCATGTCCAACTTATGTCTCCCAGCACCCCACCCCCCAGCAGTGCAGGGCACCCTCCACCAGGCCCCCACTCATGTCCAACTCATGTCTCCCAGCACCCCCACCCCACAGCAGTGCAGGGCACCCTCCACCAGGCCCCCACTCATGTCCAACTCATGTCTCCCTGCACCCCCAACCCCCAGCAGTGCAGGGCACCCTCCACCAGGCCCCCACTCATGTCCAACTCATGTCTCCCAGCACCCCCACAAAAATGCAGTGCAGGGCACCCTCCACCAGGCCCCACTCATTTCCAACTCATGTCTCCCAGCACCCCACCCCCCAGCAGTGCAGGGCACCCGCAACCAGGCCCCCACTCATGTCCAACTCATGTCTCTCTGCACCCCCACCCACCAGCAGCCAGGGGCACCCTCTACCAGGCCCCCACTCATGTCCAACTCATGTCTCCCAGCACCCCCACCCCCCAGCAGTGCATGGCACCCTCCACCATGCCCCCACTCATGTCCAACTCATGTCTCCAAGCACCCCCACCCCACAGCAGTGCAGGGCACCCTCCACCAGGCCCCCACTCATGTCCAACTCATGTCTCCCTGCACCCCCAACCCCCAGCAGTGCAGGGCACCCTCCACCAGATCCCCACTCATGTCCCCCTGCACTCAAACCCCCCAGCAGTGCAGGGCACCGTCCACCAGGCTCCCACTCATGACCCCCTGCACCCCCACCCACCAGCATCCAGGGGCACCCTCCACCAGGCCCCCACTCATGTCCCCCTGCACCCCCACCCACCAGCAGCCAGGGGCACCCTCCACCAGGCCCCCACTCATGTCCCCCTGCTCCCCCACCCCCCAGCAGCCAGGGGCACCCTACACCAGGCCCCCACTCATGTCCCCCTGCACCCACACCCACCAGCAGCCAGGGGCACCCTCCACCAGGCCCCCACTCATGTCCAACTCATGTCTCCCAGCACCCCCATCCCCCAGCAGTGCAGGGCACCCTCCACCAGGCCCCCACTCATGTCCAACTCATGTCTCCCTGCACCCCCACCCCCCAGCAGCCAGGGGCACCCTCCACCAGGCCCCCACTCATGTCCCCCTGCACCCCCACCCCTCAGCAGCCAGGGGCAATCTCCACCAGGCCCCCACTCATGTCCCCCTGCACCCCCACCCACCAGCAGCCAGGGGCACCCTCCACCAGGCCCCCACTCATGTCCCTCTGCACCCCCACCCACCAGCAGCCAGGGGCACCCTCCACCAGGCCCCCACTCATGTCCAACTCATGTCTCCCTGCACCCCCAACCCCCAGCAGTGCAGGGCACCCTCCACCAGGCCCCCACTCATGTCCAACTCATGTCTCCCTGCACCCTCACCCACCAGCAGCCAGGGGAACCCTCCACCAGGTCCCCACTCATGTCCAACTCATGTCTCCCAGCACCCCCACCCCCCAGCAGTGCAGGGCACCCTCCACCAGGCCCCCACTCATGTCCAACTCATATCTCCCAGCAACCCCACCCCACAGCAGTGCAGGGCACCCTCCACCAGGCCCCCACTCATGTCCAACTCATGACCCATTGCACCCCCACCCAGCAGCAGCCAGGGGCACCCTCCACCAGGCCCCGACTCATGTCCCCCTGCACCCCCACCCCCCAGCAGCCAGGGGCACCCTCCACCAGGCCCCCACTCATGTCCCCCTGTACCCCCACCCACCAGCAGCCAGGGGCACCATCCACCAGGCCCCCACTCATGTCCCCCTGCACCCCACCCACCAGCAGACAGAGGCACCCACCACCAGGCCCCCACTCATGTCCAACTCATGTCTCCCAGCACCCCCTCCCCACAGAAGTGTAGGGCACCCTCCACCAGGCCCCCTCTCATGTCCAATTCATGTCTCCCAGCACCCCCACCCCCCAGCAGTGCAGGGCACCCTCCACCAGGCCCCCACTCATGTCCAACTCATGTCTCCCGGCACCCCCACCCCCAGCAGTGCAGGGCACCCTCCACCAGGCCCCCACTCATGTCCAACTCATGTGTCCCAGCACCCCCACCCCACAGCAGTGCAGGGCACCCTTCACCCGGCCCCACTCATTTCCAACTCATGTCTCCCAGCACCCCCACCCCGCAGCAGTGCAGGGCACCCGCATCCAGGCCCCCACTCATGTCCAACTCAAGTCTCCCTGCACACCCACCCACCAGCAGCCAGGGGCACCCTCCACCAGGCCCCCACTCATGTCCAACTTATGTCTCCCAGCACCCCACCCCCCAGCAGTGCAGGGCACCCTCCACCAGGCCCCCACTCATGTCCAACTCATGTCTCCCAGCACCCCCACCCCACAGCAGTGCAGGGCACCCTCCACCAGGCCCCCACTCATGTCCAACTCATGTCTCCCTGCACCCCAACCCCCAGCAGTGCAGGGCACCCTCCACCAGGCCCCCACTCATGTCCAACTCATGTCTCCCAGCACCCCCACCCCACAGCAGTGCAGGGCACCCTCCACCAGGCCCCACTCATTTCCAACTCATGTCTCCCAGCACCCCCACCCCCCAGTAGTGCAGGGCACCCGCAACCAGGCCCCCACTCATGTCCAACTCATGTCTCCCTGCACCCCCACCCACCAGCAGCCAGGGGCACCCTCCACCAGGCCCCCACTCATGTCCAACTCATGTCTCCCAGCACCCCCACCCCCCAGCAGTGCAGGACACCCTCCACCAGGCCCCCACTCATGTCCAACTCATGTCTCCAAGCACCCCCACCCCACAGCAGTGCAGGACACCCTCCACCAGGCCCCCACTCATGTCCAACTCATGTCTCCCTGCACCCCCAACCCCCAGCAGTGCAGGGCACCCTCCACCAGGTCCCCACTCATGTCCCCCTGCACTCAAACGCCCAAGCAGTGCAGGGCACCGTCCACCAGGCCCCCACTCATGACCCCCTGCACTCCCACCCACCAGCATCCAGGGGCACCCTCCACCAGGCCCCCACTCATGTCACCCTGAACCCCCCCCAGCAGCCAGGGGCACCCTCCACCAGGCCCCCACTCATGTCCCCCTGCACCCCCACCCCCCAGCAGCCAGGGGCACCCTCCACCAGGCCCCCACTCATGTCCCGCTGCACCCACACCCACCAGCAGCCAGGGGCACCCTCCACCAGGCCCCCACTCATGTCCAACTCATGTCTCCCAGCACCCCCACCCCACAGCAGTGCAGGGCACCCTCCACCAGGCCCCACTCATTTCCAACTCATGTCTCCCAGCACCCCCACCCCACAGCAGTGCAGGGCACCCGCAACCTGGCCCCCACTCATGTCCAACTCATGTCTCCCTGCACCCCCACCCACCAGTAGCCAGGGGCACCCTCCACCAGGCCCCCACTCATGTCCAACTTATGTCTCCCAGCACCCCCACCCCACAGCAGTGCAGGGCACCCTCCACCAGGCCCCCACTCATGTCCAACACATGTCTCCCTGCACCCCCAACCCCCAGCAGTGCAGGGCACCCTCCACCAGGCCCCCACTCATGTCCAACTCATGTCTACCAGCACCCCCACCCCACAGCAGTGCAGGGCACCCTCCACCAGGCCCCACTCATTTCCAACTCATGTCTCCCAGCACCCCACCCCCCAGCAGTGCAGGGCACCCGCAACCAGGCCCCCACTCATGTCCAACTCATGTCTCCCTGCACCCCCACCCACCAGCAGCCAGGGGCACCCTCTACCAGGCCCCCACTCATGTCCAACTCATGTCTCCCAGCGCCCCCACCCCCCAGCAGTGCAGGGCACCCTCCACCATGCCCCCACTCATGTCCAACTCATGTCTCCAAGCACCCCCACCCCACAGCAGTGCAGGGCACCCTCCACCAGGCCCCCACTCATGTCCAACTCATGTCTCCCTGCACCCCCAACCCCCAGCAGTGCAGGGCACCCTCCACCAGGTCCCCACTCATGTCCCCCTGCACTCAAACCCCCCAGCAGTGCAGGGCACCGTCCACCAGGCTCCCACTCATGACCCCCTGCACCCCCTCCCACCAGCATCCAGGGGCACCCTCCACCAGGCCCCCACTCATGTCCCCCTGCACCCCCACCCCCCAGCAGCCAGGGGCACCCTCCACCAGGCCCCCACTCATGTCCCCCTGCTCCCCCACCCCCCAGCAGCCAGGGGCACCCTACACCAGGCCCCCACTCATGTCCAACTCATGTCTCCCAGCACCCCCATCCCCCAGCAGTGCAGGGCACCCTCCACCAGGCCCCCACTCATGTCCAACTCATGTCTCCCTGCACCCCCACCCCCCAGCAGCCAGGGGCACCCTCCACCAGGCCCCCACTCATGTCCCCCTGCACCCCCACCCCCCAGCAGCCAGGGGCAATCTCCACCAGGACCCCACTCATGTCCCTCTGCACCCCCACCCACCAGCAGCCAGGGGCACCCTCCACCAGGCCCCCACTCATGTCCAACTCATGTCTCCCTGCACCCCCACCCCCCAGCAGTGCAGGGCACCCTCCACCAGGCCCCCACTCATGTCCAACTCATGTCTCCCTGCACCCTCACCCTCCAGCAGCCAGGGGCACCCTCCACCAGGTCCCCACTCATGTCCAACTCATGTCTCCCAGCACCCCCACCCCCCAGCAGTGGAGGGCACGCTCCACCAGGCCCCCACTCATGTCCAACTCATGTCTCCCAGCACCCCCACCCCACAGCAGTGCAGGGCACCCTCCACCAGGCCCCCACTCATGTCCAACTCATGACCCCCTGCACCCCCACCCACCAGCATCCAGGGGCACCCTCCACCAGGACCCCACTCATGTCCCCGTGCACCCCCACCCCCAGCAGCCAGGGGCACCCTCCACCAGGCCCCCACTCATGTCCCCCTGCACCCGACCCCCCAGCAGCCAGGGGCACCCTCCACCAGGCCCCCACTCATGTCCCCCTGTACCCCCACCCACCAGCAGCCAGGGGCACCATCCACCAGGCCCCCACTCATGTCCCCCTGCACCCCACCCACCAGCAGACAGAGGCACCCACCAGCAGGCCCCCACTCATGTCCAACTCATGTCTCCCAGCACCCCCTCCCCACAGCAGTGTAGGGCACCCTCCACCAGGCCCCCACTCATGTCCAATTCATGTCTCCCAGCACCCCCACCCCCCAGCAGTGCAGGGCACCCTCCACCAGGCCCCCACTCATGTCCAACTCATGTCTCCCGGCACCCCCACCCCCAGCAGTGCAGGGCACCCTCCACCAGGCCTCCACTCATGTCCAACTCATGTCTCCCAGCACCCCCACCCCACAGCAGTGCAGGGCACCCTCCACCAGGCCCCACTCATTTCCAACTCATGTCTCCCAGCACCCCCACCCCGCAGCAGTGCAGGGCACCCACAACCAGGCCCCCACTCATGTCCAACTCATGTCTCCCTGCACCCCCACCCACCAGCAGCCAGGGGCACCCTCCACCAGGCCCCCACTCATGTCCAACTTATGTCTCCCAGCACCCCACCCCCCAGCAGTGCAGGGCACCCTCCACCAGGCCCCCACTCATGTCCAACTCAAGTCTCCCAGCACCCCCACCCCACAGCAGTGCAGGGCACCCTCCACCAGGCCCCCACTCATGTCCAACTCATGTCTCCCTGCACCCCCAAACCCCAGCAGTGCAGGGCACCCTCCACCAGGCCCCCACTCATGTCCAACTCATGTCTCCCTGCACCCCCAAACCCCAGCAGTGCAGGGCACCCTCCACCAGGCCCCCACTCATGTCCAACTCATGTCTCCCAGCACCCCCACCCCACAGCAGTGCAGAGCACCCTCCACCAGGCCCCACTCATTTCCAACTCATGTCTCCCAGCACCCCCACCCCCAGCAGTGCAGGGCACCCGCAACCAGGCCCCCACTCATGTCCAACTCATGACCCCCTGCACCCCCACCCACCAGCATCCAGGGGCACCCTCCACCAGGACCCCACTCATGTCCCCGTGCACCCCGACCCCCCAGCAGCCAGGGGCACCCTCCACCAGGCCCCCACTCATGTCCCCCTGTACCCCCACCCACCAGCAGCCAGGGGCACCATCCACCAGGCCCCCACTCATGTCCCCCTGCACCCCACCCACCAGCAGACAGAGGCACCCACCAGCAGGCCCCCACTCATGTCCAACTCATGTCTCCCAGCACCCCCTCCCCACAGCAGTGTAGGGCACCCTCCACCAGGCCCCCACTCATGTCCAATTCATGTCTCCCAGCACCCCCACCCCCCAGCAGTGCAGGGCACCCTCCACCAGGCCCCCACTCATGTCCAACTCATGTCTCCCGGCACCCCCACCCCCAGCAGTGCAGGGCACCCTCCACCAGGCCTCCACTCATGTCCAACTCATGTCTCCCAGCACCCCCACCCCACAGCAGTGCAGGGCACCCTCCACCAGGCCCCACTCATTTCCAACTCATGTCTCCCAGCACCCCCACCCCGCAGCAGTGCAGGGCACCCACAACCAGGCCCCCACTCATGTCCAACTCATGTCTCCCTGCACCCCCACCCACCAGCAGCCAGGGGCACCCTCCACCAGGCCCCCACTCATGTCCAACTTATGTCTCCCAGCACCCCACCCCCCAGCAGTGCAGGACACCCTCCACCAGGCCCCCACTCATGTCCAACTCATGTCTCCCAGCACCCCCACCCCACAGCAGTGCAGGGCACCCTCCACCAGGCCCCCACTCATGTCCAACTCATGTCTCCCTGCACCCCCAACCCCCAGCAGTGCAGGGCACCCTCCACCAGGCCCCCACTCATGTCCAACTCATGTCTCCCAGCACCCCACCCCACAGCAGTGCAGGGCACCCTCCACCAGGCCCCACTCATTTCCAAATCATGTCTCCCAGCACCCCCACCCCCAGCAGTGCAGGGCACCCGCAACCAGGCCCCCACTCATGTCCAACTCATGTCTCCCTGCACCCCCATCCACCAGCAGCCAGGGGCACCCTCCACCAGGCCCCCACTCATGTCCAACTCATTTCTCCCAGCACCCCCACCCCCCAGCAGTGCAGGGCACCCTCCACCAGGCCCCCACTCATGTCCAACTCATGTCTCCAAGCACCCCCACCCCACAGCAGTGCAGGGCACCCTCCACCAGGCCCCCACTCATGTCCAACTCATGTCTCCCTGCACCCCCACCCCACAGCAGTGCAGGGCACCCTCCACCAGGCCCCACTCATTTCCAACTCATGTCTCCCAGCACCCCCACCCCCAGCAGTGCAGGGCACCCGCAACCAGGCCCCCACTCATGTCCAACTCATGACCCCCTGCACCCCCACCCACCAGCATCCAGGGGCACCCTCCACCAGGACCCCACTCATGTCCCCGTGCACCCCCACCCCCAGCAGCCAGGGGCACCCTCCACCAGGCCCCCACTCATGTCCCCCTGCACCCCGACCCCCCAGCAGCCAGGGGCACCCTCCACCAGGCCCCCACTCATGTCCCCCTGTACCCCCACCCACCAGCAGCCAGGGGCACCATCCACCAGGCCCCCACTCATGTCCCCCTGCACCCCACCCACCAGCAGACAGAGGCACCCACCAGCAGGCCCCCACTCATGTCCAACTCATGTCTCCCAGCACCCCCTCCCCACAGCAGTGTAGGGCACCCTCCACCAGGCCCCCACTCATGTCCAATTCATGTCTCCCAGCACCCCCACCCCCCAGCAGTGCAGGGCACCCTCCACCAGGCCCCCACTCATGTCCAACTCATGTCTCCCGGCACCCCCACCCCCAGCAGTGCAGGGCACCCTCCACCAGGCCTCCACTCATGTCCAACTCATGTCTCCCAGCACCCCCACCCCACAGCAGTGCAGGGCACCCTCCACCAGGCCCCACTCATTTCCAACTCATGTCTCCCAGCACCCCCACCCCGCAGCAGTGCAGGGCACCCACAACCAGGCCCCCACTCATGTCCAACTCATGTCTCCCTGCACCCCCACCCACCAGCAGCCAGGGGCACCCTCCACCAGGCCCCCACTCATGTCCAACTTATGTCTCCCAGCACCCCACCCCCCAGCAGTGCAGGGCACCCTCCACAAGGCCCCCACTCATGTCCAACTCATGTCTCCCAGCACCCCCACCCCACAGCAGTGCAGGGCACCCTCCACCAGGCCCCCACTCATGTCCAACTCATGTCTCCCTGCACCCCCAACCCCCAGCAGTGCAGGGCACCCTCCACCAGGCCCCCACTCATGTCCAACTCATGTCTCCCAGCACCCCCACCCCACAGCAGTGCAGGGCACCCTCCACCAGGCCCCACTCATTTCCAAATCATGTCTCCCAGCACCCCCACCCCCAGCAGTGCAGGGCACCCGCAACCAGGCCCCCACTCATGTCCAACTCATGTCTCCCTGCACACACATCCACCAGCAGCTAGGGGCACCCTCCACCAGGCCCCCACTCATGTCCAACTCATTTCTCCCAGCACCCCCACCCCACAGCAGTGCAGGGCACCCTCCACCAGGCCCCCACTCATGTCCAACTCATGTCTCCCTGCACCCCCAACCCCCAGCAGTGCAGGGCACCCTCCACCAGGCCCCCACTCATGTCCAACTCATGTCTCCCTGCACCCCCAACCCCCAGCAGTGCAGGGCACCCTCCACCAGGTCCCCACTCATGTCCCCCTGCACTCAAACCCCCCAGCAGTGCAGGGCACCGTCCACCAGGCCCCCACTCATGACCCCCTGCACCCCCACCCACCAGCATCCAGGGGCACCCTCCACCAGGCCCCCACTCATGTCCCCCTGCACCCCCACCCCCCCAGCAGCCAGGGGCACCCTCCACCAGGCCCCCACTCATGTCCCCCTGCACCCCCACCCCCCAGCAGCCAGGGGCACCCTCCACCAGGCCCCCACTCATGTCCCCCTGCACCCACACCCACCAGCAGCCAGGGGCACCCTCCACCAGGCCCCCACTCATGTCCAACTCATGTCTCCCAGCACCCCCATTCCCCAGCAGTGCAGGGCACCCTCCACCAGGCCCCCACTCATGTCCAACTCATGTCTCCCTGCACCCCCACCCACCAGCAGCCAGGGGCACCCTCCACCAGGCCCCCACTCATATCCAACTCATGTCTCCCAGCACCCCCACCCCCCAGCAGTGCAGGGCACCCTCCACCAGGCCCCCACTCATGTCCAACTCATGTCTCCCTGCACCCCCACCCACCAGCAGCAAGGGGTACCCTCCACCAGGCCCCCACTCATGTCCAACTTATGTCTCCCAGCACCCCACCCCCCAGCAGTGCAGGGCACCCTCCACCAGGCCCCCACTCATGTACAACTCATGTCTCCCAGCACCCCCACCCCACAGCAGTGCAGGGCACCCTCCACCAGGCCCCCACTCATGTCCAACTCATGCCTCCCTGCACCCCCAACCCCAAGCAGTGCAGGGCACCCTCCACCAGGCCCCCACTCATGTCCAACTCATGTCTCCCAGCACCCCCACCCCACAGCAGTGCAGGGCACCCTCCACCAGGCCCCACTCATTTCCAACTCATGTCTCCCAGCACCCCCACCCCCAGCAGTGCAGGGCACCCGCAACCAGGCCCCCACTCATGTCCATCTCATGTCTCCCTGCACCCCCACCCACCAGCAGCCAGGGGCACCCTCCACCAGGCCCCCACTCATGTCCAACTCATGTCTCCCAGCACCCCCAACCCCCAGCAGTGCAGGGCACCCTCCACCAGGCCCGCACTCATGTCCAACTCATGTCTCCAAGCACCCCCACCCCACAGCAGTGCAGGGCACCCTCCACCAGGCCCCCACTCATGTCCAACTCATGTCTCCCTGCACCCCCAACGCCCAGCAGTGCAGGGCACCCTCCACCGGGTCCCCACTCATGTCCCCCTGCACTCAAACCCCCCAGCAGTGCAGGGCACCGTCCACCAGGCCCCCACTCATGACCACCTGCACCCCCACCCACCAGCATCCAGGGGCACCCTCCACCAGGCCCCCACTCATGTCCCCCTGCACCCCCACCCCCCAGCAGCCAGGGGCACCCTCCACCAGGCCCCCACTCATGTTCCCCTGCACCCCCACCACCCAGCAGCCAGGGGCACCCTCCACCAGGCCCCCACTCATGTCCCCCTGCACCCACACCCACCAGCAGCCAGGGGCACCCTCCACCAGGCCCCCACTCATGTCCAACTCATGTCCCCCTGCTCCCCCACCCCCCAGCAGCCAGGGGCACCCTACACCAGGCCCCCACTCATGTCCCCCTGCACCCACACCCACCAGCAGCCAGGGGCACCCTCCACCAGGCCCCCACTCATGTCCAACTCATGTCTCCCAGCACCCCCATCCCCCAGCAGTGCAGGGCACCCTCCACCAGGCCCCCACTCATGTCCAACTCATGTCTCCCTGCACCCCCACCCCCCAGCAGCCAGGGGCACCCTCCACCATGCCCCCACTCATGTCCCCCTGCACCCCCACCCCTCAGCAGCCAGGGGCAATCTCCACCAGGCCCCCACTCATGTCCCCCTGCACCCCCACCCACCAGCAGCCAGGGGCACCCTCCACCAGGCCCCCACTCATGTCCCTCTGCACCCCCACCCACCAGCAGCCAGGGGCACCCTCCACCAGGCCCCTACTCATGTCCAACTCATGTCTCCCTACACCCTCACCCACCAGCAGCCAGGGGCACCCTCCACCAGGTCCCCACTCATGTCCAACTCATGTCTCCCAGCACCCCCACCCCCCAGCAGTGCAGGGCACCCTCCACCAGGCCCCCACTCATGTCCAACTCATATCTCCCAGCAACCCCACCCCACAGCAGTGCAGGGCACCCTCCACCAGGCCCCCACTCATGTCCAACTCATGACCCCCTGCACCCCCACCCAGCAGCATCCAGGGGCACCCTCCACCAGGACCCCACTCATGTCCCCGTGCACCCCCACCCCCAGCAGCCAGTGGCACCCTCCACCAGGCCCCCACTCATGTCCCCCTGCACCCCCACCCCCCAGCAGCCAGGGGCACCCTCCACCAGGCCCCCACTCATGTCCCCCTGTACCCCCACCCACCAGCAGCCAGGGGCACCATCCACCAGGCCCCCACTCATGTCCCCCTGCACCCCACCCACCAGAAGACAGAGGCACCCACCACCAGGCCCCCACTCATGTCCAACTCATGTCTCCCAGCACCCCCTCCCCACAGAAGTGTAGGGCACCCTCCACCAGGCCCCCACTCATGTCCAATTCATGTCTCCCAGCACCCCCACCCCCCAGCAGTGCAGGGCACCCTCCACCAGGCCCCCACTCATGTCCAACTCATGTCTCCCTGCACCCCCACCCCCCAGCAGCCAGGGGCACCCTCCACCAGGCCCCCACTCATGTCCCCCTGCACCCCCACCCCCCAGCAGCCAGGGGCAATCTCCACCAGGACCCCACTCATGTCCCTCTGCACCCCCACCCACCAGCAGCCAGGGGCACCCTCCACCAGGCCCCCACTCATGTCCAACTCATGTCTCCCTGCACCCCCACCCCCCAGCAGTGCAGGGCACCCTCCACCAGGCCCCCACTCATGTCCAACTCATGTCTCCCTGCACCCTCACCCTCCAGCATCCAGGGGCACCCTCCACCAGGTCCCCACTCATGTCCAACTCATGTCTCCCAGCACCCCCACCCCCCAGCAGTGGAGGGCACGCTCCACCAGGCCCCCACTCATGTCCAACTCATGTCTCCCAGCACCCCCACCCCACAGCAGTGCAGGGCACCCTCCACCAGGCCCCCACTCATGTCCAACTCATGACCCCCTGCACCCCCACCCACCAGCATCCAGGGGCACCCTCCACCAGGACCCCACTCATGTCCCCGTGCACCCCCACCCCCAGCAGCCAGGGGCACCCTCCACCAGGCCCCCACTCATGTCCCCCTGCACCCGACCCCCCAGCAGCCAGGGGCACCCTCCACCAGGCCCCCACTCATGTCCCCCTGTACCCCCACCCACCAGCAGCCAGGGGCACCATCCACCAGGCCCCCACTCATGTCCCCCTGCACCCCACCCACCAGCAGACAGAGGCACCCACCAGCAGGCCCCCACTCATGTCCAACTCATGTCTCCCAGCACCCCCTCCCCACAGCAGTGTAGGGCACCCTCCACCAGGCCCCCACTCATGTCCAATTCATGTCTCCCAGCACCCCCACCCCCCAGCAGTGCAGGGCACCCCCCACCAGGCCCCCACTCATGTCCAACTCATGTCTCCCGGCACCCCCACCCCCAGCAGTGCAGGGCACCCTCCACCAGGCCTCCACTCATGTCCAACTCATGTCTCCCAGCACCCCCACCCCACAGCAGTGCAGGGCACCCTCCACCAGGCCCCACTAATTTCCAACTCATGTCTCCCAGCACCCCCACCCCGCAGCAGTGCAGGGCACCCACAACCAGGCCCCCACTCATGTCCAACTCATGTCTCCCTGCACCCCCACCCACCAGCAGCCAGGGGCACCCTCCACCAGGCCCCCACTCATGTCCAACTTATGTCTCCCAGCACCCCACCCCCCAGCAGTGCAGGGCACCCTCCACCAGGCCCCCACTCATGTCCAACTCATGTCTCCCAGCACCCCCACCCCACAGCAGTGCAGGGCACCCTCCACCAGGCCCCCACTCATGTCCAACTCATGTCTCCCTGCACCCCCAACCCCCAGCAGTGCAGGGCACCCTCCACCAGGCCCCCACTCATGTCCAACTCATGTCTCCCAGCACCCCCACCCCACAGCAGTGCAGGGCACCCTCCACCAGGCCCCACTCATTTCCAACTCATGTCTCCCAGCACCCCCACCCCCAGCAGTGCAGGGCACCTGCAACCAGGCCCCCACTCATGTCCAACTCATGACCCCCTGCACCCCCACCCACCAGCATCCAGGGGCACCCTCCACCAGGACCCCACTCATGTCCCCGTGCACCCCCACCCCCAGCAGCCAGGGGCACCCTCCACCAGGCCCCCACTCATGTCCCCCTGCACCCCGACCCCCCAGCAGCCAGGGGCACCCTCCACCAGGCCCCCACTCATGTCCCCCTGTACCCCCACCCACCAGCAGCCAGGGGCACCATCCACCAGGCCCCCACTCATGTCCCCCTGCACCCCACCTACCAGCAGACAGAGGCACCCACCAGCAGGCCCCCACTCATGTCCAACTCATGTCTCCCAGCACCCCCTCCCCACAGCAGTGTAGGGCACCCTCCACCAGGCCCCCACTCATGTCCAATTCATGTCTCCCAGCACCCCCACCCCCCAGCAGTGCAGGGCACCCTCCACCAGGCCCCCACTCATGTCCAACTCATGTCTCCCGGCACCCCCACCCCCAGCAGTGCAGGGCACCCTCCACCAGGCCTCCACTCATGTCCAACTCATGTCTCCCAGCACCCCCACCCCGCAGCAGTGCAGGGCACCCACAACCAGGCCCCCACTCATGTCCAACTTATGTCTCCCTGCACCCCCACCCACCAGCAGCCAGGGGCACCCTCCACCAGGCCCCCACTCATGTCCAACTTATGTCTCCCAGCACCCCACCCCCCAGCAGTGCAGGGCACCCTCCACCAGGCCCCCACTCATGTCCAACTCATGTCTCCCAGCACCCCCACCCCACAGCAGTGCAGGGCACCCTCCACCAGGCCCCCACTCATGTCCAACTCATGTCTCCCTGCACCCCCAACCCCCAGCAGTGCAGGGCACCCTCCACCAGGCCCCCACTCATGTCCAACTCATGTCTCCCAGCACCCCCACCCCACAGCAGTGCAGGGCACCCTCCACCAGGCCCCACTCATTTCCAACTCATGTCTCCCAGCACCCCCACCCCCAGCAGTGCAGGGCACCCGCAACCAGGCCCCCACTCATGTCCAACTCATGTCTCCCTGCACCCCCATCCACCAGCAGCCAGGGGCACCCTCCACCAGGCCCCCACTCATGTCCAACTCATTTCTCCCAGCACCCCCACCCCCCAGCAGTGCAGGGCACCCTCCACCAGGCCCCCACTCATGTCCAACTCATGTCTCCAAGCACCCCCACCCCACAGCAGTGCAGGGCACCCTCCACCAGGCCCCCACTCATGTCCAACTCATGTCTCCCTGCACCCCCAACCCCCAGCAGTGCAGGGCACCCTCCACCAGGTCCCCACTCATGTCCCCCTGCACTCAAACCCCCCAGCAGTGCAGGGCACCGTCCACCAGGCCCCCACTCATGACCCCCTGCACCCCCACCCACCAGCATCCAGGGGCACCCTCCACCAGGCCCCCACTCATGTCCCCCTGCACCCCCACCCCCCAGCAGCCAGGGGCACCCTCCACCAGGCCCCCACTCATGTCCCCCTGCACCCCCACCCCCCAGCAGCTAGGGGCACCCTCCACCAGGCCCCCACTCATGTCCCCCTGCACCCACACCCACCAGCAGCCAGGGGCACCCTCCACCAGGCCCCCACTCATGTCCAACTCATGTCTCCCAGCACCCCCATCCCCCAGCAGTGCAGGGCACCCTCCACCAGGCCCCCACTCATGTCCAACTCATGTCTCCCTGCACCCCCACCCCACAGCAGTGCAAGGCACCCTCCACCAGGCCCCCACTCATGTCCTACTCATGTCTCCCTGCACCCCCATCCACCAGCAGCCAGGGGCACCCTCTACCAGGCCCCCACTCATGTCCAACTCATGTCTTCCAGCACCCCCACTCCCCGGCAGTGCAGGGCACCCTCCACCAGGCCCCCACCCATGTCCAACTCATGTCTCCCTGCACCCCCACCCACCAGCAGCCAGGGGCACCCTCCACCAGGCCCCCACTCATGTCCAACTCATGTCTCCCAGCACCCCCACCCCCCAGCAGTACAGGGCACCCTCCACAAGGCCCCCACTCATGTCCAACTCATGTCTCCCAGCACCCCCACCCCACAGCAGTGCAGGGCACTCTCCACCAGGCCCCCACTCATGACCCCCTGCACCCCCACCCACCAGAATCCAGGGGCACCCTCCACCAGGCCCTCACTCATGTCCTCCTGTGAACCCACCCCCCAGCAGCCAGGGGCACCCTCCACCAGGCCCCCACTCATGTCCCCCTGCACCCCCACCCCCCAGCAGCCAGGGGCACCCTCCACCAGGCCCCCACTCATGTCCCCCGGCACCCCCACCCACCAGCAGCCAGGGGCACCCTCCACCAGGCCCCCACTCATGTCCCTCTGCACCCCCACTCACCAGCAGCCAGGAGCACCCTCCACCAGGCCCCCACTCATGTCCAACTCATGTCTCCCAGCACCCCCACCCCCCAGCAGTGCAGTGCACCCTCCACCAGGCCCCCACTCATGTCCAACTCATGTCTCCCTGCACCCTCACCCACCAGCAGCAAGGGGCACCCTCCACCAGGTCCCCACTCATGTCCAACTCATGTCTCCCTGCCCCCCCACCGCACAGCAGCGCAGGGCACCCTCCACCAGGCCCCCACTCATGTCCAACTCATGTCTCCCAGCCCCCCCACCCCCCAGAAGTGCAGGGCACCCTCCGCCAGGCCCCCACTCATGTCCAACTCATGTCTCCCTGCACCCTCACCCACCAGCAGCCAGGGGCACCCTCCACCAGGTCCCCACTCATGTCCAACTCATGTCTCCCAGCACCCCCACCCCCCAGCAGTGCAGGGCACCCTCCACCAGGCCCCCACTCATGTCCAACTCATGTCTCCCAGCACCCCCACCCCACAGCAGTGCAGGGCACCCTCCACCAGGCCCCCTCTCATGTCCAACTCATGACCCCCTGCACCCCCACCCACCAGCATCCAGGGGCACCCTCCACCAGGACCCCACTCATGTCCCCGTGCACCCCCACCCCCAGCAGCCAGGGGCACCCTCCACCAGGCCCCCACTCATGTCCCTCTGCACCCCCACCCACCAGCAGCCAGGGGCACCCTCCACCAGGCCCCCACTCATGTCCAACTCATGTCTCCCAGCACCCCCACCCCCCAGCAGTGCAGGGCACCCTCCACCAGGCCCCCACTCATGTCCAACTCATGTCTCCCTGCACCCTCACCCACCAGCAGCCAGGGGCACCCTCCACCATTCCCCACTCATGTCCAACTCATGTCTCCCAGCACCCCCACCCCCCAGCAGTGCAGGGCACCCTCCACCAGGCCCCCACTCATGTCCAACTCATGTCTCCCAGCACCCCCACCCCACAGCAGTGCAGGGCACCCTCCACCAGGCCCCCACTCATGTCCAACTCATGACCCCCTGCACCCCCACCCACCAGCATCCAGGGGCACCCTCCACCAGG
Source organism: Ambystoma mexicanum (assembly GCF_040938575.1). NCBI lineage: Eukaryota > Metazoa > Chordata > Amphibia > Caudata > Ambystomatidae > Ambystoma > Ambystoma mexicanum. The sequence continues at coordinate 22,415,128 of NC_090924.1, forward strand.
ACCCCACTCATGTCCCCGTGCACCCCCACCCCCAGCAGCCAGGGGCACCCTCCACCAGGCCCCCACTCATGTCCAACTCATGTCTCCCTGCAATCTCACCCACCAGCAGCAAGGGGCACCCTCCACCAGGTCCCCACTCATGTCCAACTCATGTCTCCCTGCCCCCCCACCGCACAGCAGCGCAGGGCACCCTCCACCAGGCCCCCACTCATGTCCAACGCATGTCTCCCAGCCCCCCCACCCCCCAGAAGTGCAGGGCACCCTCCGCCAGGCCCCCACTCATGTCCAACTCATGTCTCCCTGCACCCTCACCCACCAGCAGCCAGGGGCACCCTCCACCAGGTCCCCACTCATGTCCAACTCATGTCTCCCAGCACCCCCACCCCCCAGCAGTGCAGGGCACCCTCCACCAGGCCCCCACTCATGTCCAACTCATGTCTCCCAGCACCCCCACCCCACAGCAGTGCAGGGCACCCTCCACCAGGCCCCCACTCATGTCCAACTCATGACCCCCTGCACCCCCACCCACCAGCATCCAGGGGCACCCTCCACCAGGACCCCACTCATGTCCCCGTGCACCCCCACCCCGAGCAGCCAGGGGCACCCTCCACCAGGCCCCCACTCATGTCCCTCTGCACCCCCACCCACCAGCAGCCAGGGGCACCCTCCACCAGGCCCCCACTCATGTCCAACTCATGTCTCCCAGCACCCCCACCCCCCAGCAGTGCAGGGCACCCTCCACCAGGCCCCCACTCATGTCCAACTCATGTCTCCCTGCACCCTCACCCACCAGCAGCCAGGGGCACCCTCCACCAGGTCCCCACTCATGTCCAACTCATGTCTCCCAGCACCCCCACCCCCCAGCAGTGCAGGGCACCCTCCACCAGGCCCCCACTCATGTCCAACTCATGTCTCCCAGCACCCCCACCCCACAGCAGTGCAGGGCACCCTCCACCAGGCCCCCACTCATGTCCAACTCATGACCCCCTGCACCCCCACCCACCAGCATCCAGGGGCACCCTCCACCAGGACCCCACTCATGTCCCCGTGCACCCCCACCCCCATCAGCCAGGGGCACCCTCCACCAGGCCCCCACTCATGTCCCCCTGCACCCCCACCCCCCAGCAGCCAGGGGCACCCTCCACCAGGCCCCCACTCATGTCCCCCTGTACCCCCAGCCACCAGCAGCCAGGGGCACCATCCACCAGGCCCCCACTCATGTCCCCCTGCACCCCACCCACCAGCAGACAGAGGCACCCTCCACCAGGCCCCCACTCATGTTCCCCTGCACCCCCACCACCCAGCAGCCAGGGGCACCCTCCACCAGGCCCCCACTCATGTCCCCCTGCACCCACACCCACCAGCAGCCAGGGGCACCCTCCACCAGGCCCCCACTCATGTCCAACTCATGTCCCCCTGCTCCCCCACCCCCCAGCAGCCAGGGGCACCCTACACCAGGCCCCCACTCATGTCCCCCTGCACCCACACCCACCAGCAGCCAGGGGCACCCTCCACCAGGCCCCCACTCATGTCCAACTCATGTCTCCCAGCACCCCCATCCCCCAGCAGTGCAGGGCACCCTCCACCAGGCCCCCACTCATGTCCAACTCATGTCTCCCTGCACCCCCACCCCCCAGCAGCCAGGGGCACCCTCCACCATGCCCCCACTCATGTCCCCCTGCACCCCCACCCCTCAGCAGCCAGGGGCAATCTCCACCAGGCCCCCACTCATGTCCCCCTGCACCCCCACCCACCAGCAGCCAGGGGCACCCTCCACCAGGCCCCCACTCATGTCCCTCTGCACCCCCACCCACCAGCAGCCAGGGGCACCCTCCACCAGGCCCCTACTCATGTCCAACTCATGTCTCCCTACACCCTCACCCACCAGCAGCCAGGGGCACCCTCCACCAGGTCCCCACTCATGTCCAACTCATGTCTCCCAGCACCCCCACCCCCCAGCAGTGCAGGGCACCCTCCACCAGGCCCCCACTCATGTCCAACTCATATCTCCCAGCAACCCCACCCCACAGCAGTGCAGGGCACCCTCCACCAGGCCCCCACTCATGTCCAACTCATGACCCCCTGCACCCCCACCCAGCAGCATCCAGGGGCACCCTCCACCAGGACCCCACTCATGTCCCCGTGCACCCCCACCCCCAGCAGCCAGTGGCACCCTCCACCAGGCCCCCACTCATGTCCCCCTGCACCCCCACCCCCCAGCAGCCAGGGGCACCCTCCACCAGGCCCCCACTCATGTCCCCCTGTACCCCCACCCACCAGCAGCCAGGGGCACCATCCACCAGGCCCCCACTCATGTCCCCCTGCACCCCACCCACCAGAAGACAGAGGCACCCACCACCAGGCCCCCACTCATGTCCAACTCATGTCTCCCAGCACCCCCTCCCCACAGAAGTGTAGGGCACCCTCCACCAGGCCCCCACTCATGTCCAATTCATGTCTCCCAGCACCCCCACCCCCCAGCAGTGCAGGGCACCCTCCACCAGGCCCCCACTCATGTCCAACTCATGTCTCCCTGCACCCCCACCCCCCAGCAGCCAGGGGCACCCTCCACCAGGCCCCCACTCATGTCCCCCTGCACCCCCACCCCCCAGCAGCCAGGGGCAATCTCCACCAGGACCCCACTCATGTCCCTCTGCACCCCCACCCACCAGCAGCCAGGGGCACCCTCCACCAGGCCCCCACTCATGTCCAACTCATGTCTCCCTGCACCCCCACCCCCCAGCAGTGCAGGGCACCCTCCACCAGGCCCCCACTCATGTCCAACTCATGTCTCCCTGCACCCTCACCCTCCAGCATCCAGGGGCACCCTCCACCAGGTCCCCACTCATGTCCAACTCATGTCTCCCAGCACCCCCACCCCCCAGCAGTGGAGGGCACGCTCCACCAGGCCCCCACTCATGTCCAACTCATGTCTCCCAGCACCCCCACCCCACAGCAGTGCAGGGCACCCTCCACCAGGCCCCCACTCATGTCCAACTCATGACCCCCTGCACCCCCACCCACCAGCATCCAGGGGCACCCTCCACCAGGACCCCACTCATGTCCCCGTGCACCCCCACCCCCAGCAGCCAGGGGCACCCTCCACCAGGCCCCCACTCATGTCCCCCTGCACCCGACCCCCCAGCAGCCAGGGGCACCCTCCACCAGGCCCCCACTCATGTCCCCCTGTACCCCCACCCACCAGCAGCCAGGGGCACCATCCACCAGGCCCCCACTCATGTCCCCCTGCACCCCACCCACCAGCAGACAGAGGCACCCACCAGCAGGCCCCCACTCATGTCCAACTCATGTCTCCCAGCACCCCCTCCCCACAGCAGTGTAGGGCACCCTCCACCAGGCCCCCACTCATGTCCAATTCATGTCTCCCAGCACCCCCACCCCCCAGCAGTGCAGGGCACCCTCCACCAGGCCCCCACTCATGTCCAACTCATGTCTCCCGGCACCCCCACCCCCAGCAGTGCAGGGCACCCTCCACCAGGCCTCCACTCATGTCCAACTCATGTCTCCCAGCACCCCCACCCCACAGCAGTGCAGGGCACCCTCCACCAGGCCCCACTAATTTCCAACTCATGTCTCCCAGCACCCCCACCCCGCAGCAGTGCAGGGCACCCACAACCAGGCCCCCACTCATGTCCAACTCATGTCTCCCTGCACCCCCACCCACCAGCAGCCAGGGGCACCCTCCACCAGGCCCCCACTCATGTCCAACTTATGTCTCCCAGCACCCCACCCCCCAGCAGTGCAGGGCACCCTCCACCAGGCCCCCACTCATGTCCAACTCATGTCTCCCAGCACCCCCACCCCACAGCAGTGCAGGGCACCCTCCACCAGGCCCCCACTCATGTCCAACTCATGTCTCCCTGCACCCCCAACCCCCAGCAGTGCAGGGCACCCTCCACCAGGCCCCCACTCATGTCCAACTCATGTCTCCCAGCACCCCCACCCCACAGCAGTGCAGGGCACCCTCCACCAGGCCCCACTCATTTCCAACTCATGTCTCCCAGCACCCCCACCCCCAGCAGTGCAGGGCACCTGCAACCAGGCCCCCACTCATGTCCAACTCATGACCCCCTGCACCCCCACCCACCAGCATCCAGGGGCACCCTCCACCAGGACCCCACTCATGTCCCCGTGCACCCCCACCCCCAGCAGCCAGGGGCACCCTCCACCAGGCCCCCACTCATGTCCCCCTGCACCCCGACCCCCCAGCAGCCAGGGGCACCCTCCACCAGGCCCCCACTCATGTCCCCCTGTACCCCCACCCACCAGCAGCCAGGGGCACCATCCACCAGGCCCCCACTCATGTCCCCCTGCACCCCACCTACCAGCAGACAGAGGCACCCACCAGCAGGCCCCCACTCATGTCCAACTCATGTCTCCCAGCACCCCCTCCCCACAGCAGTGTAGGGCACCCTCCACCAGGCCCCCACTCATGTCCAATTCATGTCTCCCAGCACCCCCACCCCCCAGCAGTGCAGGGCACCCTCCACCAGGCCCCCACTCATGTCCAACTCATGTCTCCCGGCACCCCCACCCCCAGCAGTGCAGGGCACCCTCCACCAGGCCTCCACTCATGTCCAACTCATGTCTCCCAGCACCCCCACCCCACAGCAGTGCAGGGCACCCTCCACCAGGCCCCACTCATTTCCAACTCATGTTTCCCAGCACCCCCACCCCGCAGCAGTGCAGGGCACCCACAACCAGGCCCCCACTCATGTCCAACTTATGTCTCCCTGCACCCCCACCCACCAGCAGCCAGGGGCACCCTCCACCAGGCCCCCACTCATGTCCAACTTATGTCTCCCAGCACCCCACCCCCCAGCAGTGCAGGGCACCCTCCACCAGGCCCCCACTCATGTCCAACTCATGTCTCCCAGCACCCCCACCCCACAGCAGTGCAGGGCACCCTCCACCAGGCCCCCACTCATGTCCAACTCATGTCTCCCTGCACCCCCAACCCCCAGCAGTGCAGGGCACCCTCCACCAGGCCCCCACTCATGTCCAACTCATGTCTCCCAGCACCCCCACCCCACAGCAGTGCAGGGCACCCTCCACCAGGCCCCACTCATTTCCAACTCATGTCTCCCAGCACCCCCACCCCCAGCAGTGCAGGGCACCCGCAACCAGGCCCCCACTCATGTCCAACTCATGTCTCCCTGCACCCCCATCCACCAGCAGCCAGGGGCACCCTCCACCAGGCCCCCACTCATGTCCAACTCATTTCTCCCAGCACCCCCACCCCCCAGCAGTGCAGGGCACCCTCCACCAGGCCCCCACTCATGTCCAACTCATGTCTCCAAGCACCCCCACCCCACAGCAGTGCAGGGCACCCTCCACCAGGCCCCCACTCATGTCCAACTCATGTCTCCCTGCACCCCCAACCCCCAGCAGTGCAGGGCACCCTCCACCAGGTCCCCACTCATGTCCCCCTGCACTCAAACCCCCCAGCAGTGCAGGGCACCGTCCACCAGGCCCCCACTCATGACCCCCTGCACCCCCACCCACCAGCATCCAGGGGCACCCTCCACCAGGCCCCCACTCATGTCCCCCTGCACCCCCACCCCCCAGCAGCCAGGGGCACCCTCCACCAGGCCCCCACTCATGTCCCCCTGCACCCCCACCCCCCAGCAGCTAGGGGCACCCTCCACCAGGCCCCCACTCATGTCCCCCTGCACCCACACCCACCAGCAGCCAGGGGCACCCTCCACCAGGCCCCCACTCATGTCCAACTCATGTCTCCCAGCACCCCCATCCCCCAGCAGTGCAGGGCACCCTCCACCAGGCCCCCACTCATGTCCAACTCATGTCTCCCTGCACCCCCACCCCACAGCAGTGCAAGGCACCCTCCACCAGGCCCCCACTCATGTCCTACTCATGTCTCCCTGCACCCCCATCCACCAGCAGCCAGGGGCACCCTCTACCAGGCCCCCACTCATGTCCAACTCATGTCTTCCAGCACCCCCACTCCCCGGCAGTGCAGGGCACCCTCCACCAGGCCCCCACCCATGTCCAACTCATGTCTCCCTGCACCCCCACCCACCAGCAGCCAGGGGCACCCTCCACCAGGCCCCCACTCATGTCCAACTCATGTCTCCCAGCACCCCCACCCCCCAGCAGTACAGGGCACCCTCCACAAGGCCCCCACTCATGTCCAACTCATGTCTCCCAGCACCCCCACCCCACAGCAGTGCAGGGCACTCTCCACCAGGCCCCCACTCATGACCCCCTGCACCCCCACCCACCAGAATCCAGGGGCACCCTCCACCAGGCCCTCACTCATGTCCTCCTGTGAACCCACCCCCCAGCAGCCAGGGGCACCCTCCACCAGGCCCCCACTCATGTCCCCCTGCACCCCCACCCCCCAGCAGCCAGGGGCACCCTCCACCAGGCCCCCACTCATGTCCCCCGGCACCCCCACCCACCAGCAGCCAGGGGCACCCTCCACCAGGCCCCCACTCATGTCCCTCTGCACCCCCACTCACCAGCAGCCAGGAGCACCCTCCACCAGGCCCCCACTCATGTCCAACTCATGTCTCCCAGCACCCCCACCCCCCAGCAGTGCAGTGCACCCTCCACCAGGCCCCCACTCATGTCCAACTCATGTCTCCCTGCACCCTCACCCACCAGCAGCAAGGGGCACCCTCCACCAGGTCCCCACTCATGTCCAACTCATGTCTCCCTGCCCCCCCACCGCACAGCAGCGCAGGGCACCCTCCACCAGGCCCCCACTCATGTCCAACTCATGTCTCCCAGCCCCCCCACCCCCCAGAAGTGCAGGGCACCCTCCGCCAGGCCCCCACTCATGTCCAACTCATGTCTCCCTGCACCCTCACCCACCAGCAGCCAGGGGCACCCTCCACCAGGTCCCCACTCATGTCCAACTCATGTCTCCCAGCACCCCCACCCCCCAGCAGTGCAGGGCACCCTCCACCAGGCCCCCACTCATGTCCAACTCATGTCTCCCAGCACCCCCACCCCACAGCAGTGCAGGGCACCCTCCACCAGGCCCCCACTCATGTCCAACTCATGACCCCCTGCACCCCCACCCACCAGCATCCAGGGGCACCCTCCACCAGGACCCCACTCATGTCCCCGTGCACCCCCACCCCCAGCAGCCAGGGGCACCCTCCACCAGGCCCCCACTCATGTCCCTCTGCACCCCCACCCACCAGCAGCCAGGGGCACCCTCCACCAGGCCCCCACTCATGTCCAACTCATGTCTCCCAGCACCCCCACCCCCCAGCAGTGCAGGGCACCCTCCACCAGGCCCCCACTCATGTCCAACTCATGTCTCCCTGCACCCTCACCCACCAGCAGCCAGGGGCACCCTCCACCATTCCCCACTCATGTCCAACTCATGTCTCCCAGCACCCCCACCCCCCAGCAGTGCAGGGCACCCTCCACCAGGCCCCCACTCATGTCCAACTCATGTCTCCCAGCACCCCCACCCCACAGCAGTGCAGGGCACCCTCCACCAGGCCCCCACTCATGTCCAACTCATGACCCCCTGCACCCCCACCCACCAGCATCCAGGGGCACCCTCCACCAGGACCCCACTCATGTCCCCGTGCACCCCCACCCCCAGCAGCCAGGGGCACCCTCCACCAGGCCCCCACTCATGTCCAACTCATGTCTCCCTGCAATCTCACCCACCAGCAGCAAGGGGCACCCTCCACCAGGTCCCCACTCATGTCCAACTCATGTCTCCCTGCCCCCCCACCGCACAGCAGCGCAGGGCACCCTCCACCAGGCCCCCACTCATGTCCAACGCATGTCTCCCAGCCCCCCCACCCCCCAGAAGTGCAGGGCACCCTCCGCCAGGCCCCCACTCATGTCCAACTCATGTCTCCCTGCACCCTCACCCACCAGCAGCCAGGGGCACCCTCCACCAGGTCCCCACTCATGTCCAACTCATGTCTCCCAGCACCCCCACCCCCCAGCAGTGCAGGGCACCCTCCACCAGGCCCCCACTCATGTCCAACTCATGTCTCCCAGCACCCCCACCCCACAGCAGTGCAGGGCACCCTCCACCAGGCCCCCACTCATGTCCAACTCATGACCCCCTGCACCCCCACCCACCAGCATCCAGGGGCACCCTCCACCAGGACCCCACTCATGTCCCCGTGCACCCCCACCCCGAGCAGCCAGGGGCACCCTCCACCAGGCCCCCACTCATGTCCCTCTGCACCCCCACCCACCAGCAGCCAGGGGCACCCTCCACCAGGCCCCCACTCATGTCCAACTCATGTCTCCCAGCACCCCCACCCCCCAGCAGTGCAGGGCACCCTCCACCAGGCCCCCACTCATGTCCAACTCATGTCTCCCTGCACCCTCACCCACCAGCAGCCAGGGGCACCCTCCACCAGGTCCCCACTCATGTCCAACTCATGTCTCCCAGCACCCCCACCCCCCAGCAGTGCAGGGCACCCTCCACCAGGCCCCCACTCATGTCCAACTCATGTCTCCCAGCACCCCCACCCCACAGCAGTGCAGGGCACCCTCCACCAGGCCCCCACTCATGTCCAACTCATGACCCCCTGCACCCCCACCCACCAGCATCCAGGGGCACCCTCCACCAGGACCCCACTCATGTCCCCGTGCACCCCCACCCCCATCAGCCAGGGGCACCCTCCACCAGGCCCCCACTCATGTCCCCCTGCACCCCCACCCCCCAGCAGCCAGGGGCACCCTCCACCAGGCCCCCACTCATGTCCCCCTGTACCCCCAGCCACCAGCAGCCAGGGGCACCATCCACCAGGCCCCCACTCATGTCCCCCTGCACCCCACCCACCAGCAGACAGAGGCACCCACCACCAGGCCCCCACTCATGTCCAACTCATGTCTCCCAGCACCCCCTCCCCACAGCAGTGTAGGGCACCCTCCACCAGGCCCCCACTCATGTCCAATTCATGCCTCCCAGCACCCCCACCCCACAGCAGTGCAGGGCACCCTCCACCAGGCCCCCACTCATGTCGAGCTCATGTCTCCCGGCACCCCCACCCCCAGCAGTGCAGGGCACCCTCCACCAGGCCCCCACTCATGTCCAACTCATGTCTCCCAGCACCCCCACCCCACAGCAGTGCAGGGCACCCTCCACCAGGCCCCACTCATTTCCAACTCATGTCTCCCAGCACCCCCACCCCGCAGCAGTGCAGGGCACCCGCAACCAGGCCCCCACTCATGTCCAACTCATGTCTCCCTGCACCCCCACCCACCAGCAGCCAGGGGCACCCTCCACCAGGCCCCCACTCATGTCCAACTTATGTCTCCCAGCACCCCACCCCCCAGCAGTGCAGGGCACCCTCCACCAGGCCCCCACTCATGTCCAACTCATGTCTCCCAGCACCCCCACCCCACAGCAGTGCAGGGCACCCTCCACCAGGCCCCCACTCATGTCCAACTCATGTCTCCCTGCACCCCCAACCCCCAGCTGTGCAGGGCACCCTCCACCAGGCCCCCACTCATGTCCAACTCATGTCTCCCAGCACCCCCACAAAAATGCAGTGCAGGGCACCCTCCACCAGGCCCCACTCATTTCCAACTCATGTCTCCCAGCACCCCACCCCCCAGCAGTGCAGGGCACCCGCAACCAGGCCCCCACTCATGTCCAACTCATGTCTCTCTGCACCCCCACCCACCAGCAGCCAGGGGCACCCTCTACCAGGCCCCCACTCATGTCCAACTCATGTCTCCCAGCACCCCCACCCCCCAGCAGTGCATGGCACCCTCCACCATGCCCCCACTCATGTCCAACTCATGTCTCCAAGCACCCCCACCCCACAGCAGTGCAGGGCACCCTCCACCAGGCCCCCACTCATGTCCAACTCATGTCTCCCTGCACCCCCAACCCCCAGCAGTGCAGGGCACCCTCCACCAGATCCCCACTCATGTCCCCCTGCACTCAAACCCCCCAGCAGTGCAGGGCACCGTCCACCAGGCTCCCACTCATGACCCCCTGCACCCCCACCCACCAGCATCCAGGGGCACCCTCCACCAGGCCCCCACTCATGTCCCCCTGCACCCCCACCCACCAGCAGCCAGGGGCACCCTCCACCAGGCCCCCACTCATGTCCCCCTGCTCCCCCACCCCCCAGCAGCCAGGGGCACCCTACACCAGGCCCCCACTCATGTCCCCCTGCACCCACACCCACCAGCAGCCAGGGGCACCCTCCACCAGGCCCCCACTCATGTCCAACTCATGTCTCCCAGCACCCCCATCCCCCAGCAGTGCAGGGCACCCTCCACCAGGCCCCCACTCATGTCCAACTCATGTCTCCCTGCACCCCCACCCCCCAGCAGCCAGGGGCACCCTCCACCAGGCCCCCACTCATGTCCCCCTGCACCCCCACCCCTCAGCAGCCAGGGGCAATCTCCACCAGGCCCCCACTCATGTCCCCCTGCACCCCCACCCACCAGCAGCCAGGGGCACCCTCCACCAGGCCCCCACTCATGTCCCTCTGCACCCCCACCCACCAGCAGCCAGGGGCACCCTCCACCAGGCCCCCACTCATGTCCAACTCATGTCTCCCTGCACCCCCAACCCCCAGCAGTGCAGGGCACCCTCCACCAGGCCCCCACTCATGTCCAACTCATGTCTCCCTGCACCCTCACCCACCAGCAGCCAGGGGAACCCTCCACCAGGTCCCCACTCATGTCCAACTCATGTCTCCCAGCACCCCCACCCCCCAGCAGTGCAGGGCACCCTCCACCAGGCCCCCACTCATGTCCAACTCATATCTCCCAGCAACCCCACCCCACAGCAGTGCAGGGCACCCTCCACCAGGCCCCCACTCATGTCCAACTCATGACCCATTGCACCCCCACCCAGCAGCAGCCAGGGGCACCCTCCACCAGGCCCCGACTCATGTCCCCCTGCACCCCCACCCCCCAGCAGCCAGGGGCACCCTCCACCAGGCCCCCACTCATGTCCCCCTGTACCCCCACCCACCAGCAGCCAGGGGCACCATCCACCAGGCCCCCACTCATGTCCCCCTGCACCCCACCCACCAGCAGACAGAGGCACCCACCACCAGGCCCCCACTCATGTCCAACTCATGTCTCCCAGCACCCCCTCCCCACAGAAGTGTAGGGCACCCTCCACCAGGCCCCCTCTCATGTCCAATTCATGTCTCCCAGCACCCCCACCCCCCAGCAGTGCAGGGCACCCTCCACCAGGCCCCCACTCATGTCCAACTCATGTCTCCCGGCACCCCCACCCCCAGCAGTGCAGGGCACCCTCCACCAGGCCCCCACTCATGTCCAACTCATGTGTCCCAGCACCCCCACCCCACAGCAGTGCAGGGCACCCTTCACCCGGCCCCACTCATTTCCAACTCATGTCTCCCAGCACCCCCACCCCGCAGCAGTGCAGGGCACCCGCATCCAGGCCCCCACTCATGTCCAACTCAAGTCTCCCTGCACACCCACCCACCAGCAGCCAGGGGCACCCTCCACCAGGCCCCCACTCATGTCCAACTTATGTCTCCCAGCACCCCACCCCCCAGCAGTGCAGGGCACCCTCCACCAGGCCCCCACTCATGTCCAACTCATGTCTCCCAGCACCCCCACCCCACAGCAGTGCAGGGCACCCTCCACCAGGCCCCCACTCATGTCCAACTCATGTCTCCCTGCACCCCAACCCCCAGCAGTGCAGGGCACCCTCCACCAGGCCCCCACTCATGTCCAACTCATGTCTCCCAGCACCCCCACCCCACAGCAGTGCAGGGCACCCTCCACCAGGCCCCACTCATTTCCAACTCATGTCTCCCAGCACCCCACCCCCCAGTAGTGCAGGGCACCCGCAACCAGGCCCCCACTCATGTCCAACTCATGTCTCCCTGCACCCCCACCCACCAGCAGCCAGGGGCACCCTCCACCAGGCCCCCACTCATGTCCAACTCATGTCTCCCAGCACCCCCACCCCCCAGCAGTGCAGGACACCCTCCACCAGGCCCCCACTCATGTCCAACTCATGTCTCCAAGCACCCCCACCCCACAGCAGTGCAGGGCACCCTCCACCAGGCCCCCACTCATGTCCAACTCATGTCTCCCTGCACCCCCAACCCCCAGCAGTGCAGGGCACCCTCCACCAGGTCCCCACTCATGTCCCCCTGCACTCAAACCCCCCAGCAGTGCAGGGCACCGTCCACCAGGCCCCCACTCATGACCCCCTGCACTCCCACCCACCAGCATCCAGGGGCACCCTCCACCAGGCCCCCACTCATGTCACCCTGAACCCCCCCCAGCAGCAGGGGCACCCTCCACCAGGCCCCCACTCATGTCCCCCTGCACCCCCACCCCCCAGCAGCCAGGGGCACCCTCCACCAGGCCCCCACTCATGTCCCGCTGCACCCACACCCACCAGCAGCCAGGGGCACCTTCCACCAGGCCCCCACTCATGTCCAACTCATGTCTCCCAGCACCCCCACCCCACAGCAGTGCAGGGCACCCTCCACCAGGCCCCCACTCATGTCCAACACACGTCTCCCTGCACCCCCAACCCCCAGCAGTGCAGGGCACCCTCCACCAGGCCCCCACTCATGTCCAACACATGTCTCCCAGCACCCCCACCCCACAGCAGTGCAGGGCACCCGCAACCTGGCCCCCACTCATGTCCAACTCATGTCTCCCTGCACCCCCACCCACCAGTAGCCAGGGGCACCCTCCACCAGGCCCCCACTCATGTCCAACTTATGTCTCCCAGCACCCCCACCCCACAGCAGTGCAGGGCACCCTCCACCAGGCCCCCACTCATGTCCAACACACGTCTCCCTGCACCCCCAACCCCCAGCAGTGCAGGGCACCCTCCACCAGGCCCCCACTCATGTCCAACTCATGTCTACCAGCACCCCCACCCCACAGCAGTGCAGGGCACCCTCCACCAGGCCCCACTCATTTCCAACTCATGTCTCCCAGCACCCCACCCCCCAGCAGTGCAGGGCACCCGCAACCAGGCCCCCACTCATGTCCAACTCATGTCTCCCTGCACCCCCACCCACCAGCAGCCAGGGGCACCCTCTACCAGGCCCCCACTCATGTCCAACTCATGTCTCCCAGCGCCCCCACCCCCCAGCAGTGCAGGGCACCCTCCACCATGCCCCCACTCATGTCCAACTCATGTCTCCAAGCACCCCCACCCCACAGCAGTGCAGGGCACCCTCCACCAGGCCCCCACTCATGTCCAACTCATGTCTCCCTGCACCCCAACCCCCAGCAGTGCAGGGCACCCTCCACCAGGTCCCCACTCATGTCCCCCTGCACTCAAACCCCCCAGCAGTGCAGGGCACCGTCCACCAGGCTCCCACTCATGACCCCCTGCACCCCCTCCCACCAGCATCCAGGGGCACCCTCCACCAGGCCCCCACTCATGTCCCCCTGCACCCCCACCCCCCAGCAGCCAGGGGCACCCTCCACCAGGCCCCCACTCATGTCCCCCTGCTCCCCCACCCCCCAGCAGCCAGGGGCACCCTACACCAGGCCCCCACTCATGTCCAACTCATGTCTCCCAGCACCCCCATCCCCCAGCAGTGCAGGGCACCCTCCACCAGGCCCCCACTCATGTCCAACTCATGTCTCCCTGCACCCCCACCCCCCAGCAGCCAGGGGCACCCTCCACCAGGCCCCCACTCATGTCCCCCTGCACCCCCACCCCCCAGCAGCCAGGGGCAATCTCCACCAGGACCCCACTCATGTCCCTCTTGCACCCCCACCCACCAGCAGCCAGGGGCACCCTCCACCAGGCCCCCACTCATGTCCAACTCATGTCTCCCTGCACCCCCACCCCCCAGCAGTGCAGGGCACCCTCCACCAGGCCCCCACTCATGTCCAACTCATGTCTCCCTGCACCCTCACCCTCCAGCAGCCAGGGGCACCCTCCACCAGGTCCCCACTCATGTCCAACTCATGTCTCCCAGCACCCCCACCCCCCAGCAGGTGGGAGGGCACGCTCCACCAGGCCCCACTCATGTCCAACTCATGTCTCCCAGCACCCCCACCCCACAGCAGTGCAGGGCACCCTCCACCAGGCCCCCACTCATGTCCAACTCATGACCCCCTGCACCCCCACCCACCAGCATCCAGGGGCACCCTCCACCAGGACCCCACTCATGTCCCCGTGCACCCCCACCCCCAGCAGGCCAGGGGCACCCTCCACCAGGCCCCCACTCATGTCCCCCTGCACCCCGACCCCCCAGCAGCCAGGGGCACCCTCCACCAGGCCCCCACTCATGTCCCCCTGTACCCCCACCCACCAGCAGCCAGGGGCACCATCCACCAGGCCCCCACTCATGTCCCCCTGCACCCCACCCACCAGCAGACAGAGGCACCCACCAGCAGGCCCCCACTCATGTCCAACTCATGTCTCCCAGCACCCCCTCCCCACAGCAGTGTAGGGCACCCTCCACCAGGCCCCCACTCATGTCCAATTCATGTCTCCCAGCACCCCCACCCCCCAGCAGTGCAGGGCACCCTCCACCAGGCCCCCACTCATGTCCAACTCATGTCTCCCGGCACCCCCACCCCCAGCAGTGCAGGGCACCCTCCACCAGGCCTCCACTCATGTCCAACTCATGTCTCCCAGCACCCCCACCCCACAGCAGTGCAGGGCACCCCTCCACCAGGCCCCACTCATTTCCAACTCATGTCTCCCAGCACCCCCACCCCGCAGCAGTGCAGGGCACCCACAACCAGGCCCCCACTCATGTCCAACTCATGTCTCCCTGCACCCCCACCCACCAGCAGCCAGGGGCACCCTCCACCAGGCCCCCACTCATGTCCAACTTATGTCTCCCAGCACCCCACCCCCCAGCAGTGCAGGGCACCCTCCACCAGGCCCCCACTCATGTCCAACTCAAGTCTCCCAGCACCCCCACCCCACAGCAGTGCAGGGCACCCTCCACCAGGCCCCCACTCATGTCCAACTCATGTCTCCCTGCACCCCCAAACCCCAGCAGTGCAGGGCACCCTCCACCAGGCCCCCACTCATGTCCAACTCATGTCTCCCAGCACCCCCACCCCACAGCAGTGCAGAGCACCCTCCACCAGGCCCCACTCATTTCCAACTCATGTCTCCCAGCACCCCCACCCCCAGCAGTGCAGGGCACCCGCAACCAGGCCCCCACTCATGTCCAACTCATGACCCCCTGCACCCCCACCCACCAGCATCCAGGGGCACCCTCCACCAGGACCCCACTCATGTCCCCGTGCACCCCGACCCCCCAGCAGCCAGGGGCACCCTCCACCAGGCTCCCACTCATGTCCCCCTGTACCCCCACCCACCAGCAGCCAGGGGCACCATCCACCAGGCCCCCACTCATGTCCCCCTGCACCCCACCCACCAGCAGACAGAGGCACCCACCAGCAGGCCCCCACTCATGTCCAACTCATGTCTCCCAGCACCCCCTCCCCACAGCAGTGTAGGGCACCCTCCACCAGGCCCCCACTCATGTCCAATTCATGTCTCCCAGCACCCCCACCCCCCAGCAGTGCAGGGCACCCTCCACCAGGCCCCCACTCATGTCCAACTCATGTCTCCCGGCACCCCCACCCCCAGCAGTGCAGGGCACCCTCCACCAGGCCTCCACTCATGTCCAACTCATGTCTCCCAGCACCCCCACCCCACAGCAGTGCAGGGCACCCTCCACCAGGCCCCACTCATTTCCAACTCATGTCTCCCAGCACCCCCACCCCGCAGCAGTGCAGGGCACCCACAACCAGGCCCCCACTCATGTCCAACTCATGTCTCCCTGCACCCCCACCCACCAGCAGCCAGGGGCACCCTCCACCAGGCCCCCACTCATGTCCAACTTATGTCTCCCAGCACCCCACCCCCCAGCAGTGCAGGACACCCTCCACCAGGCCCCCACTCATGTCCAACTCATGTCTCCCAGCACCCCCACCCCACAGCAGTGCAGGGCACCCTCCACCAGGCCCCCACTCATGTCCAACTCATGTCTCCCTGCACCCCCAACCCCCAGCAGTGCAGGGCACCCTCCACCAGGCCCCCACTCATGTCCAACTCATGTCTCCCAGCACCCCCACCCCACAGCAGTGCAGGGCACCCTCCACCAGGCCCCACTCATTTCCAAATAATGTCTCCCAGCACCCCCACCCCCAGCAGTGCAGGGCACCCGCAACCAGGCCCCCACTCATGTCCAACTCATGTCTCCCTGCACCCCCATCCACCAGCAGCCAGGGGCACCCTCCACCAGGCCCCCACTCATGTCCAACTCATTTCTCCCAGCACCCCCACCCCCCAGCAGTGCAGGGCACCCTCCACCAGGCCCCCACTCATGTCCAACTCATGTCTCCAAGCACCCCCACCCCACAGCAGTGCAGGGCACCCTCCACCAGGCCCCCACTCATGTCCAACTCATGTCTCCCTGCACCCCCACCCCACAGCAGTGCAGGGCACCCTCCACCAGGCCCCACTCATTTCCAACTCATGTCTCCCAGCACCCCCACCCCCAGCAGTGCAGGGCACCCGCAACCAGGCCCCCTCTCATGTCCAACTCATGACCCCCTGCACCCCCACCCACCAGCATCCAGGGGCACCCTCCACCAGGACCCCACTCATGTCCCCGTGCACCCCCACCCCCAGCAGCCAGGGGGCACCCTCCACCAGGCCCCCACTCATGTCCCCCTGCACCCCGACCCCCCAGCAGCCAGGGGCACCCTCCACCAGGCCCCCACTCATGTCCCCCTGTACCCCCACCCACCAGCAGCCAGGGGCACCATCCACCAGGCCCCCACTCATGTCCCCCTGCACCCCACCCACCAGCAGACAGAGGCACCCACCAGCAGGCCCCCACTCATGTCCAACTCATGTCTCCCAGCACCCCCTCCCCACAGCAGTGTAGGGCACCCTCCACCAGGCCCCCACTCATGTCCAATTCATGTCTCCCAGCACCCCCACCCCCCAGCAGTGCAGGGCACCCTCCACCAGGCCCCCACTCATGTCCAACTCATGTCTCCCGGCACCCCCACCCCCAGCAGTGCAGGGCACCCTCCACCAGGCCTCCACTCATGTCCAACTCATGTCTCCCAGCACCCCCACCCCACAGCAGTGCAGGGCACCCTCCACCAGGCCCCACTCATTTCCAACTCATGTCTCCCAGCACCCCCACCCCGCAGCAATGCAGGGCACCCACAACCAGGCCCCCACTCATGTCCAACTCATGTCTCCCTGCACCCCCACCCACCAGCAGCCAGGGGCACCCTCCACCAGGCCCCCACTCATGTCCAACTTATGTCTCCCAGCACCCCACCCCCCAGCAGTGCAGGGCACCCTCCACAAGGCCCCCACTCATGTCCAACTCATGTCTCCCAGCACCCCCACCCCACAGCAGTGCAGGGCACCCTCCACCAGGCCCCCACTCATGTCCAACTCATGTCTCCCTGCACCCCCAACCCCCAGCAGTGCAGGGCACCCTCCACCAGGCCCCCACTCATGTCCAACTCATGTCTCCCAGCACCCCCACCCCACAGCAGTGCAGGGCACCCTCCACCAGGCCCCACTCATTTCCAAATCATGTCTCCCAGCACCCCCACCCCCAGCAGTGCAGGGCACCCGCAACCAGGCCCCCACTCATGTCCAACTCATGTCTCCCTGCACACACATCCACCAGCAGCTAGGGGCACCCTCCACCAGGCCCCCACTCATGTCCAACTCATTTCTCCCAGCACCCCCACCCCACAGCAGTGCAGGGCACCCTCCACCAGGCCCCCACTCATGTCCAACTCATGTCTCCCTGCACCCCCAACCCCCAGCAGTGCAGGGCACCCTCCACCAGGCCCCCACTCATGTCCAACTCATGTCTCCCTGCACCCCCAACCCCCAGCAGTGCAGGGCACCCTCCACCAGGTCCCCACTCATGTCCCCCTGCACTCAAACCCCCCAGCAGTGCAGGGCACCGTCCACCAGGCCCCCACTCATGACCCCCTGCACCCCCACCCACCAGCATCCAGGGGCACCCTCCACCAGGCCCCCACTCATGTCCCCCTGCACCCCCACCCCCCCAGCAGCCAGGGGCACCCTCCACCAGGCCCCCACTCATGTCCCCCTGCACCCCCACCCCCCAGCAGCCAGGGGCACCCTCCACCAGGCCCCCACTCATGTCCCCCTGCACCCACACCCACCAGCAGCCAGGGGCACCCTCCACCAGGCCCCCACTCATGTCCAACTCATGTCTCCCAGCACCCCCATTCCCCAGCAGTGCAGGGCACCCTCCACCAGGCCCCCACTCATGTCCAACTCATGTCTCCCTGCACCCCCACCCACCAGCAGCCAGGGGCACCCTCCACCAGGCCCCCACTCATATCCAACTCATGTCTCCCAGCACCCCCACCCCCCAGCAGTGCAGGGCACCCTCCACCAGGCCCCCACTCATGTCCAACTCATGTCTCCCTGCACCCCCACCCACCAGCAGCAAGGGGTACCCTCCACCAGGCCCCCACTCATGTCCAACTTATGTCTCCCAGCACCCCACCCCCCAGCAGTGCAGGGCACCCTCCACCAGGCCCCCACTCATGTACAACTCATGTCTCCCAGCACCCCCACCCCACAGCAGTGCAGGGCACCCTCCACCAGGCCCCCACTCATGTCCAACTCATGCCTCCCTGCACCCCCAACCCCAAGCAGTGCAGGGCACCCTCCACCAGGCCCCCACTCATGTCCAACTCATGTCTCCCAGCACCCCCACCCCACAGCAGTGCAGGGCACCCTCCACCAGGCCCCACTCATTTCCAACTCATGTCTCCCAGCACCCCCACCCCCAGCAGTGCAGGGCACCCGCAACCAGGCCCCCACTCATGTCCATCTCATGTCTCCCTGCACCCCCACCCACCAGCAGCCAGGGGCACCCTCCACCAGGCCCCCACTCATGTCCAACTCATGTCTCCCAGCACCCCCAACCCCCAGCAGTGCAGGGCACCCTCCACCAGGCCCGCACTCATGTCCAACTCATGTCTCCAAGCACCCCCACCCCACAGCAGTGCAGGGCACCCTCCACCAGGCCCCCACTCATGTCCAACTCATGTCTCCCTGCACCCCCAACGCCCAGCAGTGCAGGGCACCCTCCACCGGGTCCCCACTCATGTCCCCCTGCACTCAAACCCCCCAGCAGTGCAGGGCACCGTCCACCAGGCCCCCACTCATGACCACCTGCACCCCCACCCACCAGCATCCAGGGGCACCCTCCACCAGGCCCCCACTCATGTCCCCCTGCACCCCCACCCCCCAGCAGCCAGGGGCACCCTCCACCAGGCCCCCACTCATGTTCCCCTGCACCCCCACCACCCAGCAGCCAGGGGCACCCTCCACCAGGCCCCCACTCATGTCCCCCTGCACCCACACCCACCAGCAGCCAGGGGCACCCTCCACCAGGCCCCCACTCATGTCCAACTCATGTCCCCCTGCTCCCCCACCCCCCAGCAGCCAGGGGCACCCTACACCAGGCCCCCACTCATGTCCCCCTGCACCCACACCCACCAGCAGCCAGGGGCACCCTCCACCAGGCCCCCACTCATGTCCAACTCATGTCTCCCAGCACCCCCATCCCCCAGCAGTGCAGGGCACCCTCCACCAGGCCCCCACTCATGTCCAACTCATGTCTCCCTGCACCCCCACCCCCCAGCAGCCAGGGGCACCCTCCACCATGCCCCCACTCATGTCCCCCTGCACCCCCACCCCTCAGCAGCCAGGGGCAATCTCCACCAGGCCCCCACTCATGTCCCCCTGCACCCCCACCCACCAGCAGCCAGGGGCACCCTCCACCAGGCCCCCACTCATGTCCCTCTGCACCCCCACCCACCAGCAGCCAGGGGCACCCTCCACCAGGCCCCTACTCATGTCCAACTCATGTCTCCCTACACCCTCACCCACCAGCAGCCAGGGGCCACCCTCCACCAGGTCCCCACTCATGTCCAACTCATGTCTCCCAGCACCCCCACCCCCCAGCAGTGCAGGGCACCCTCCACCAGGCCCCCACTCATGTCCAACTCATATCTCCCAGCAACCCCACCCCACAGCAGTGCAGGGCACCCTCCACCAGGCCCCCACTCATGTCCAACTCATGACCCCCTGCACCCCCACCCAGCAGCATCCAGGGGCACCCTCCACCAGGACCCCACTCATGTCCCCGTGCACCCCCACCCCCAGCAGCCAGTGGCACCCTCCACCAGGCCCCCACTCATGTCCCCCTGCACCCCCACCCCCCAGCAGCCAGGGCACCCTCCACCAGGCCCCCACTCATGTCCCCCTGTACCCCCACCCACCAGCAGCCAGGGGCACCATCCACCAGGCCCCCACTCATGTCCCCCTGCACCCCACCCACCAAGAAAGACATAGGCACCCACCACCAGGCCCCCACTCATGTCCAACTCATGTCTCCCAGCACCCCCTCCCCACAGAAGTGTAGGGCACCCTCCACCAGGCCCCACTCATGTCCAATTCATGTCTACCAGCACC
This sequence comes from Ambystoma mexicanum, assembly GCF_040938575.1. Classification (NCBI taxonomy): domain Eukaryota; kingdom Metazoa; phylum Chordata; class Amphibia; order Caudata; family Ambystomatidae; genus Ambystoma; species Ambystoma mexicanum. The sequence continues at coordinate 22,435,613 of NC_090924.1, forward strand.
CCCACCCCCCAGCAGTGCAGGGCACCCTCCACCAGGCCCCCACTCATGTCCAACTCATGTCTCCCGGCACCCCCACCCCCAGCAGTGCAGGGCACCCTCCACCAGGCCCCCACTCATGTCCAACTCATGTGTTCCAGCACCCCCACCCCACAGCAGTGCAGGGCATCCTCCACCCGGCCCCACTCATTTCCAACTCATGTCTCCCAGCACCCCCACCCCGCAGCAGTGCAGGGCACCCGCATCCAAGCCCCCACTCATGTCCAACTCATGTCTCCCTGCACCCCCACCCACCAGCAGCCAGGGGCACCCTCCACCAGGCCCCCACTCATGTCCAACTTATGTCTCCCAGCACCCCACCCCCCAGCAGTGCAGGGCACCCTCCACCAGGCCCCCACTCATGTCCAACTCATGTCTCCCAGCACCCCCACCCCACAGCAGTGCAGGGCACCCTCCACCAGGCCCCCACTCATGTCCAACTCATGTCTCCCTGCACCCCAACCCCCAGCAGTGCAGGGCACCCTCCAACCAGGCCCCCACTCATGTCCAACTCATGTCTCCCAGCACCCCACCCCACAGCAGTGCAGGGCACCCTCCACCAGGCCCCACTCATTTCCAACTCATGTCTCCCAGCACCCCCACCCCCCAGTAGTGCAGGGCACCCGCAACCAGGCCCCCACTCATGTCCAACTCATGTCTCCCTGCACCCCACCCACCAGCAGCCAGGGGCACCCTCCACCAGGCCCCCACTCATGTCCAACTCATGTCTCCCAGCACCCCCACCCCCCAGCAGTGCAGGGCACCCTCCACCAGGCCCCCACTCATGTCCAACTCATGTCTCCAAGCACCCCCACCCCACAGCAGTGCAGGGCACCTCCACCAGGCCCCCACTCATGTCCAACTCATGTCTCCCAGCACCCCCAACCCCCAGCAGTGCAGGGCACCCTCCACCAGGTCCCCACTCATGTCCCCCTGCACTCAAACCCCCCAGCAGTGCAGGGCACCGTCCACCAGGCCCCCACTCATGACCCCCTGCACCCCCACCCACCAGCATCCAGGGGCACCCTCCACCAGGCCCCCACTCATGTCCCCCTGAACCCCCACCCCCCAGCAGCCAGGGGCACCCTCCACCAGGCCCCCACTCATGTCCCCGCTGCACCCCACACCCACCAGCAGCCAGGGGCACCCTCCACCAGGCCCCCACTCATGTCCAACTCATGTCTCCCAGCACCCCCACCCCACAGCAGTGCAGGTCACCCTCCACCAGGCCCCACTCATTTCCCAACTCATGTCTCCCAGCACCCCCACCCCACAGCAGTGCAGTGGCACCCGCAACCAGGCCCCCACTCATGTCCAACTCATGTCTCCCTGCACCCCCACCCACCAGTAGCCAGGGGCACCCTCCACCAGGCCCCCCACTCATGTCCAACTTATGTCTCCCAGCACCCCACCCCCCAGCAGTGCAGGGCACCCTCCACCAGGCCCCCACTCATGTCCAACTCATGTCTCCCAGCACCCCCACCCCACAGCAGTGCAGGGCACCCTCCACCAGGCCCCCACTCATGTCCAACTCATGTCTCCCCTGCACCCCCAACCCCCATCAGTGCAGGGCACCCTCCACCAGGCCCCCACTCATGTCCAACTCATGTCTACCAGCACCCCCACCCCCACAGCAGTGCAGGGCACCCTCCACCAGGCCCCACTCATTTCCAACTCATGTCTCCAGCACCCACCCCCCAGCAGTGCAGGGCACCCGCAACCAGCCCCCACTCATGTCCAACTCATGTCTCCCTGCACCCCCACCCACCAGCAGCCAGGGGCACCCTCTACCAGGCCCCCACTCATGTCCAACTCATGTCTCCCAGCACCCCCACCCCCCAGCAGTGCAGGGGCACCCTCCACCATGCCCCCACTCATGTCCAACTCATGTCTCCAAGCACCCCCACCCCACAGCAGTGCAGGGCACCCTCCACCAGGCCCCACTCATGTCCAACTCATGTCTCCCTGCACCCCCAACCCCCAGCAGTGCAGGGCACCCTCCACCAGGTCCCACTCATGTCCCCCTGCACTCAAACCCCCTGCAGTGCAGGGGCACCGTCCACCAGGCTCCCACTCATGACCCCCTGCACCCCCTCCCACCAGCATCCAGGGGCACCCTCCACCAGGCCCCCACTCATGTCCCCCTGCACCCCCACCCCCCAGCAGCCAGGGGCACCCTCCACAGGCCCCCACTCATGTCCCCCTGCTCCCCCACCCCCCAGCAGCCAGGGGGACCCTACACCAGGCCACCACTCATGTCCAACTCATGTCTCCCAGCACCCCCATCCCCCAGCAGTGCAGGCACCCTCCACCAGGCCCCCACCTCATGTCCAACTCATGTCTCCCTGCACCCCCACCCCCCAGCAGCCAGGGGCACCCTCCACCAGGCCCCCACTCATGTCCCCCTGCACCCCCACCCCCCAGCAGCCAGGGGGCAATCTCCACCAGGACCCCACTCATGTCCCTCTGCACCCCCACCCACCAGCAGCCAGGGGCACCCTCCCACCAGGCCCCCACTCATGTCCAACTCATGTCTCCCTGCACCCCCACCCCCCCAGCAGTGCAGGGCACCCTCCACCAGGCCCCCACTCATGTCCAACTCATGTCTCCCTGCACCCTCACCCTCCAGCATCCAGGGGCACCCTCCACCAGGTCCCCACTCATGTCCAACTCATGTCTCCCAGCACCCCCACCCCCAGCAGTGGAGGGCACGCTCCACCAGGCCCCCACTCATGTCCAACTCATGTCTCCCAGCACCCCCACCCCACAGCAGTGCAGGGCACCCTCCACCAGGCCCCCACTCATGTCCAACTCATGACCCCCTGCACCCCCACCCACCAGCATCCAGGGGCACCCTCCACCAGGACCCCACTCATGTCCCCGTGCACCCCCACCCCCAGCAGCCAGGGGCACCCTCCACCAGGCCCCCAACTCATGTCCCCCTGCACCCGACCCCCCAGCAGCCAGGGGCACCCTCCACCAGGCCCCCACTCATGTCCCCCTGTACCCCCACCACCAGCAGCCAGGGGCACCATCCACCAGGCCCCCACTCATGTCCCCCCTGCACCCCACCCACCCAGCAGACAGAGGCACCCACCAGCAGGCCCCCACTCATGTCCAACTCATGTCTCCCCAGCACCCCCTCCCCACAGCAGTGTAGGGCACCCTCCACCAGGCCCCCACTCATGTCCCAATTCATGTCTCCCAGCACCCCCACCCCCCAGCAGTGCAGGGCACCCTCCACCAGGCCCCCACTCATGTCCAACTCATGTCTCCCGGCACCCCCACCCCCAGCAGTGCAGGGCACCCTCCACCAGGCCTCCACTCATGTCCAACTCATGTCTCCCAGCACCCCCACCCCACAGCAGTGCAGGGCACCCTCCACCAGGCCCCACTCATTTCCAACTCATGTCTCCCAGCACCCCCACCCCGCAGCAGTGCAGGGCACCCACAACCAGGCCCCCACTCATGTCCAACTCATGTCTCCCTGCACCCCCACCCACCAGCAGCCAGGGGCACCCTCCACCAGGCCCCCACTCATGTCCAACTTATGTCTCCCAGCACCCCACCCCCCAGCAGTGCAGGGCACCCTCCACCAGGCCCCCACTCATGTCCAACTCATGTCTCCCAGCACCCCCACCTCACAGCAGTGCAGGGCACCCTCCACCAGGCCCCCACTCATGTCCAACTCATGTCTCCCTGCACCCCCAACCCCCAGCAGTGCAGGGCACCCTCCACCAGGCCCCCACTCATGTCCAACTCATGTCTCCCAGCACCCCCACCCCACAGCAGTGCAGGGCACCCTCCACCAGGCCCCACTCATTTCCAACTCATGTCTCCCAGCACCCCCACCCCCAGCAGTGCAGGGCACCTGCAACCAGGCCCCCACTCATGTCCAACTCATGACCCCCTGCACCCCCACCCACCAGCATCCAGGGGCACCCTCCACCAGGACCCCACTCATGTCCCCGTGCACCCCCACCCCCAGCAGCCAGGGGCACCCTCCACCAGGCCCCCACTCATGTCCCCCTGCACCCCGACCCCCCAGCAGCCAGGGGCACCCTCCACCAGGCCCCCACTCATGTCCCCCTGTACCCCCACCCACCAGCAGCCAGGGGCACCATCCACCAGGCCCCCACTCATGTCCCCCTGCACCCCACCTACCAGCAGACAGAGGCACCCACCAGCAGGCCCCCACTCATGTCCAACTCATGTCTCCCAGCACCCCCTCCCCACAGCAGTGTAGGGCACCCTCCACCAGGCCCCCACTCATGTCCAATTCATGTCTCCCAGCACCCCCACCCCCCAGCAGTGCAGGGCACCCTCCACCAGGCCCCCACTCATGTCCAACTCATGTCTCCCGGCACCCCCACCCCCAGCAGTGCAGGGCACCCTCCACCAGGCCTCCACTCATGTCCAACTCATGTCTCCCAGCACCCCCACCCCACAGCAGTGCAGGGCACCCTCCACCAGGCCCCACTCATTTCCAACTCATGTTTCCCAGCACCCCCACCCCGCAGCAGTGCAGGGCACCCACAACCAGGCCCCCACTCATGTCCAACTTATGTCTCCCTGCACCCCCACCCACCAGCAGCCAGGGGCACCCTCCACCAGGCCCCCACTCATGTCCAACTTATGTCTCCCAGCACCCCACCCCCCAGCAGTGCAGGGCACCCTCCACCAGGCCCCCACTCATGTCCAACTCATGTCTCCCAGCACCCCCACCCCACAGCAGTGCAGGGCACCCTCCACCAGGCCCCCACTCATGTCCAACTCATGTCTCCCTGCACCCCCAACCCCCAGCAGTGCAGGGCACCCTCCACCAGGCCCCCACTCATGTCCAACTCATGTCTCCCAGCACCCCCACCCCACAGCAGTGCAGGGCACCCTCCACCAGGCCCCACTCATTTCCAACTCATGTCTCCCAGCACCCCCACCCCCAGCAGTGCAGGGCACCCGCAACCAGGCCCCCACTCATGTCCAACTCATGTCTCCCTGCACCCCCATCCACCAGCAGCCAGGGGCACCCTCCACCAGGCCCCCACTCATGTCCAACTCATTTCTCCCAGCACCCCCACCCCCCAGCAGTGCAGGGCACCCTCCACCAGGCCCCCACTCATGTCCAACTCATGTCTCCAAGCACCCCCACCCCACAGCAGTGCAGGGCACCCTCCACCAGGCCCCCACTCATGTCCAACTCATGTCTCCCTGCACCCCCAACCCCCAGCAGTGCAGGGCACCCTCCACCAGGTCCCCACTCATGTCCCCCTGCACTCAAACCCCCCAGCAGTGCAGGGCACCGTCCACCAGGCCCCCACTCATGACCCCCTGCACCCCCACCCACCAGCATCCAGGGGCACCCTCCACCAGGCCCCCACTCATGTCCCCCTGCACCCCCACCCCCCAGCAGCCAGGGGCACCCTCCACCAGGCCCCCACTCATGTCCCCCTGCACCCCCACCCCCCAGCAGCCAGGGGCACCCTCCACCAGGCCCCCACTCATGTCCCCCTGCACCCACACCCACCAGCAGCCAGGGGCACCCTCCACCAGGCCCCCACTCATGTCCAACTCATGTCTCCCAGCACCCCCATCCCCCAGCAGTGCAGGGCACCTGCAACCAGGCCCCCACTCATGTCCAACTCATGACCCCCTGCACCCCCACCCACCAGCATCCAGGGGCACCCTCCACCAGGACCCCACTCATGTCCCCGTGCACCCCCACCCCCAGCAGCCAGGGGCACCCTCCACCAGGCCCCCACTCATGTCCCCCTGCACCCCGACCCCCCAGCAGCCAGGGGCACCCTCCACCAGGCCCCCACTCATGTCCAATTCATGTCTCCCAGCACCCCCACCCCCCAGCAGTGCAGGGCACCCTCCACCAGGCCCCCACTCATGTCCAACTCATGTCTCCCGGCACCCCCACCCCCAGCAGTGCAGGGCACCCTCCACCAGGCCTCCACTCATGTCCAACTCATGTCTCCCAGCACCCCCACCCCACAGCAGTGCAGGGCACCCTCCACCAGGCCCCACTCATTTCCAACTCATGTCTCCCAGCACCCCCACCCCGCAGCAGTGCAGGGCACCCACAACCAGGCCCCCACTCATGTCCAACTCATGTCTCCCTGCACCCCCACCCACCAGCAGCCAGGGGCACCCTCCACCAGGCCCCCACTCATGTCCAACTTATGTCTCCCAGCACCCCACCCCCCAGCAGTGCAGGGCACCCTCCACCAGGCCCCCACTCATGTCCAACTCATGTCTCCCAGCACCCCCACCCCACAGCAGTGCAGGGCACCCTCCACCAGGCCCCCACTCATGTCCAACTCATGTCTCCCTGCACCCCCAACCCCCAGCAGTGCAGGGCACCCTCCACCAGGCCCCCACTCATGTCCAACTCATGTCTCCCAGCACCCCCACCCCACAGCAGTGCAGGGCACCCTCCACCAGGCCCCACTCATTTCCAACTCATGTCTCCCAGCACCCCCACCCCCAGCAGTGCAGGGCACCTGCAACCAGGCCCCCACTCATGTCCAACTCATGACCCCCTGCACCCCCACCCACCAGCATCCAGGGGCACCCTCCACCAGGACCCCACTCATGTCCCCGTGCACCCCCACCCCCAGCAGCCAGGGGCACCCTCCACCAGGCCCCCACTCATGTCCCCCTGCACCCCGACCCCCCAGCAGCCAGGGGCACCCTCCACCAGGCCCCCACTCATGTCCCCCTGTACCCCCACCCACCAGCAGCCAGGGGCACCATCCACCAGGCCCCCACTCATGTCCCCCTGCACCCCACCTACCAGCAGACAGAGGCACCCACCAGCAGGCCCCCACTCATGTCCAACTCATGTCTCCCAGCACCCCCTCCCCACAGCAGTGTAGGGCACCCTCCACCAGGCCCCCACTCATGTCCAATTCATGTCTCCCAGCACCCCCACCCCCCAGCAGTGCAGGGCACCCTCCACCAGGCCCCCACTCATGTCCAACTCATGTCTCCCGGCACCCCCACCCCCAGCAGTGCAGGGCACCCTCCACCAGGCCTCCACTCATGTCCAACTCATGTCTCCCAGCACCCCCACCCCACAGCAGTGCAGGGCACCCTCCACCAGGCCCCACTCATTTCCAACTCATGTTTCCCAGCACCCCCACCCCGCAGCAGTGCAGGGCACCCACAACCAGGCCCCCACTCATGTCCAACTTATGTCTCCCTGCACCCCCACCCACCAGCAGCCAGGGGCACCCTCCACCAGGCCCCCACTCATGTCCAACTTATGTCTCCCAGCACCCCACCCCCCAGCAGTGCAGGGCACCCTCCACCAGGCCCCCACTCATGTCCAACTCATGTCTCCCAGCACCCCCACCCCACAGCAGTGCAGGGCACCCTCCACCAGGCCCCCACTCATGTCCAACTCATGTCTCCCTGCACCCCCAACCCCCAGCAGTGCAGGGCACCCTCCACCAGGCCCCCACTCATGTCCAACTCATGTCTCCCAGCACCCCCACCCCACAGCAGTGCAGGGCACCCTCCACCAGGCCCCACTCATTTCCAACTCATGTCTCCCAGCACCCCCACCCCCAGCAGTGCAGGGCACCCGCAACCAGGCCCCCACTCATGTCCAACTCATGTCTCCCTGCACCCCCATCCACCAGCAGCCAGGGGCACCCTCCACCAGGCCCCCACTCATGTCCAACTCATTTCTCCCAGCACCCCCACCCCCCAGCAGTGCAGGGCACCCTCCACCAGGCCCCCACTCATGTCCAACTCATGTCTCCAAGCACCCCCACCCCACAGCAGTGCAGGGCACCCTCCACCAGGCCCCCACTCATGTCCAACTCATGTCTCCCTGCACCCCCAACCCCCAGCAGTGCAGGGCACCCTCCACCAGGTCCCCACTCATGTCCCCCTGCACTCAAACCCCCCAGCAGTGCAGGGCACCGTCCACCAGGCCCCCACTCATGACCCCCTGCACCCCCACCCACCAGCATCCAGGGGCACCCTCCACCAGGCCCCCACTCATGTCCCCCTGCACCCCCACCCCCCAGCAGCCAGGGGCACCCTCCACCAGGCCCCCACTCATGTCCCCCTGCACCCCCACCCCCCAGCAGCCAGGGGCACCCTCCACCAGGCCCCCACTCATGTCCCCCTGCACCCACACCCACCAGCAGCCAGGGGCACCCTCCACCAGGCCCCCACTCATGTCCAACTCATGTCTCCCAGCACCCCCATCCCCCAGCAGTGCAGGGCACCCTCCACCAGGCCCCCACTCATGTCCAACTCATGTCTCCCTGCACCCCCACCCACCAGCAGCCAGGGGCACCCTCCACCAGGCCCCCACTCATATCCAACTCATGTCTCCCAGCACCCCCACCCCCCAGCAGTGCAGGGCACCCTCCACCAGGCCCCCACTCATGTCCAACTCATGTCTCCCTGCACCCCCACCCACCAGCAGCCAGGGGTACCCTCCACCAGGCCCCCACTCATGTCCAACTTTGTCTCCCAGCACCCCACCCCCCAGCAGTGCAGGGCACCCTCCACCAGGCCCCCACTCATGTACAACTCATGTCTCCCAGCACCCCCACCCCACAGCAGTGCAGGGCACCCTCCACCAGGCCCCCACTCATGTCCAACTCATGTCTCCCTGCACCCCCAACCCCCAGCAGTGCAGGGCACCCTCCACCAGGCCCCCACTCATGTCCAACTCATGTCTCCCAGCACCCCCACCCCACAGCAGTGCAGGGCACCCTCCACCAGGCCCCACTCATTTCCAACTCATGTCTCCCAGCACCCCCACCCCCAGCAGTGCAGGGTACCCGCAACCAGGCCCCCACTCATGTCCAACTCATGTCTCCCTGCACCCCCACCCACCAGCAGCCAGGAGCACCCTCCACCAGGCCCCCAGTCATGTCCAACTCATGTCTCCCAGCACCCCCACCCCACAGCAGTGCAGGGCACCCTCCACCAGGCCCCCACTCATGTCCAACTCATGTCTCCCTGCACCCCCAACGCCCAACAGTGCAGGGCACCCTCCACCGGGTCCCCACTCATGTCCCCCCGCACTCAAACCCCCCAGCAGTGCAGGGCACCGTCCACCAGGCCCCCACTCATGACCACCTGCACCCCCACCCACCAGCATCCAGGGGCACCCTCCACCAGGCCCCCACTCATGTCCCCCTGCACCCCCACCCCCCAGCAGCCAGGGGCACCCTCCACCAGGCCCCCACTCATGTTCCCCTGCACCCCCACCACCCAGCAGCCAGGGGCACCCTCCACCAGGCCCCCACTCATGTCCCCCTGCACCCACACCCACCAGCAGCCAGGGGCACCCTCCACCAGGCCCCCACTCATGTCCAAATCATGTCTCCCAGCACCCCCATCCCCCAGCAGTGCAGGGCTCCCTCCACCAGGCCCCCACTCATGTCCAACTCATGTCTCCCTGCACCCCCACCCACCAGCAGCCAGGGGCACCCTCCACCAGGCCCCTACTCATATCCAACTCATGTCTCCCAGCACCCCCACCCCCCAGCAGTGCAGGGCACCCTCCACCAGGCCCCCACTCATGTCCAACTCATGTCTCCCTGCACCCCCACCCACCAGCAACCAGGGGCATCCTCCACCAGGCCCCCACTCATGTCCAACTCATGTCTCCCAGCACCCCCACCCCCCAGTAGTGCAGGGCACCCTCCACCAGGCCCCCACACATGTCCAATTCATGTCTCCCAGCACCCCCACCCCACAGCAGTGCAGGGCACCCTCCACCAGGCCCCCACTCATGTCCAACTCATGTCTCCCTGCACCCCCACCCACCAGCAGCCAGGGGCACCCTCCACCAGGCCCCCACTCATGTCCAACTCATGTCTTCCAGCACCCCCACTCCCCGGCAGTGCAGGGCACCCTCCACCAGGCCCCCACCCATGTCCAACTCATGTCTCCCTGCACCCCCACCCACCAGCAGCGAGGGGCACCCTCCACCAGGCACCCACTCATGTCCAACTCATGTCTCCCAGCACCCCCACCCCCCAGCAGTACAGGGCACCCTCCACCAGGCCCCCACTCATGTCTCCCAGCACCCCCACCCCACAGCAGTGCAGGGCACCCTCCACCAGGCCCCCACTCATGTCCAACTCATGTCTCCCAGCACCCCCACCCCACAGCAGTGCAGGGCACCCTCCACCAGGCCCCCACTCATGACCCCCTGCACCCCCACCCACCAGCATCCAGGGGCACCCTCCACCAGGCCCCCACTCTTGTCCTCCTGCGAACCCAGCCCCCAGCAGCCAGGGGCACCCTCCACCAGGCCCCCACTCATGTCCCCCTGCACCCCCACCCCCCAGCAGCCAGGGGCACCCTCCACCAGTCCCCCACTCATGTCCCCCGTCACCCCCACCCACCAGCAGCCAGGGGCACCCTCCACCAGGCCCCCACTCATGTCCCTCTGCACCCCCACCCACCAGCAGCCAGGAGCACCCTCCACCAGGCCCCCACTCATGTCCAACTCATGTCTCCCAGCACCCCCACCTCCAGCAGTGCAGTGCACCCTCCACCAGGCCCCCACTCATGTCCAACTCATGTCTCCCTGCACCCTCACCCACCAGCAGCCAGGGGCACCCTCCACCAGGTCCCCACTCATGTCCAACTCATGTCTCCCAGCAACCCCACCCCCCAGCAGTGCAGGGCACCCTCCACCAGGCCCCCACTCATGTCCAACTCATGTCTCCCAGCACCCCCACCCCACAGCAGTGCAGGGCACCCTCTACCGGGCCCCCACTCATGTCCAACTCATGTCTCCCAGCACCCCCACCCCCCAGCAGTGCAGGGCACCCTCCACCAGGCCCCCACTCATGTCCAACTCATGTCTCCCTGCACCCTCACCCACCAGCAGCCAGGGGCACCCTCCACCAGGTCCCCACCCATGTCCAACTCATGTCTCCCAGCACCCCCACCCCCCAGCAGTGCAGGGCACCCTCCACCAGGCCCCCACTCATGTCCAACTCATGTCTCCCTGCACCCCACCCACCAGGAGCCAGGAGCACCCTCCACCAGGCCCCCACTCATGTCCAACTCATGTCTCCCAGGACCCCCACCCCCCAGCAGCGCAGGGCACCCTCCACCAGGCCCCCACTCATGTCCAACGCATGTCTCCCAGCACCCCCACCCCACAGCAGTGCAGGGCACCCTTCACCAGGCCCCCACTCATGTCCAACTCATGACCCCCTGCACCCCCACCCACAAGCATCCAGGGGCACCCTCCACCAGGACCCCACTCATGTCCCTCTGCACCCCCACCCCCAGCAGCCAGGGGCACCCTCCACCAGGCCCCCACTCATGTACCCCTGCACCCCCACCCACCAGCATCCATGGGGCACCCTCCACCAGGCCCCCACTCATGTCCCCCTGTGCCCCCACCCACCATCAGCCAGGGGCACCCTCCACCAGGCCCCCACTCATGTCCCCCTGCACCCCACCCACCAGCAGCCAGAGGCACCCACCACCAGGCCCCCACTCATGTCCAACTCATGTCTTCCTGCACCCCCACCCCCCAGCAGTGCAGGGCACCCTCCACCAGGCCCCCACTCATGTCCAACTCATGTCTCCCAGCACCCCCACCCCCAGCAGTCAGGGGCACCCTCCACCAGGCCCGCACTCATGTCCCCCTGCACCCCACCCACCAGCATCCAGGGGCAACCTCCACCAGGCCCCCACTCATGTCCCCTTGCACCCTCACCCCCCAGCATCCAGGGGCACCCTCCACCAGGCCCCCACACATGTCTTCCAGCACCCCCACCCCCCAGCAGTGCAGGGCACCCTCCACCAGGCCCCCACTCATGTCCAACTCATGTCTCCCAGCACCCCCTCCCCACAGCAGTGTAGGGCACCCTCCACCAGGCCCCCACTCATGTCCAATTCATGTCTCCCAGCACCCCCACCCCCCAGCAGTGCAGGGCACCCTCCACCAGGCCCCCACTCATGTCCAACTCATGTCTCCCGGCACCCCCACCCCCAGCAGTGCAGGGCACCCTCCACCAGGCCTCCACTCATGTCCAACTCATGTCTCCCAGCACCCCCACCCCACAGCAGTGCAGGGCACCCTCCACCAGGCCCCACTCATTTCCAACTCATGTCTCCCAGCACCCCCACCCCGCAGCAGTGCAGGGCACCCACAACCAGGCCCCCACTCATGTCCAACTCATGTCTCCCTGCACCCCCACCCACCAGCAGCCAGGGGCACCCTCCACCAGGCCCCCACTCATGTCCAACTTATGTCTCCCAGCACCCCACCCCCCAGCAGTGCAGGGCACCCTCCACCAGGCCCCCACTCATGTCCAACTCATGTCTCCCAGCACCCCCACCTCACAGCAGTGCAGGGCACCCTCCACCAGGCCCCCACTCATGTCCAACTCATGTCTCCCTGCACCCCCAACCCCCAGCAGTGCAGGGCACCCTCCACCAGGCCCCCACTCATGTCCAACTCATGTCTCCCAGCACCCCCACCCCACAGCAGTGCAGGGCACCCTCCACCAGGCCCCACTCATTTCCAACTCATGTCTCCCAGCACCCCCACCCCCAGCAGTGCAGGGCACCTGCAACCAGGCCCCCACTCATGTCCAACTCATGACCCCCTGCACCCCCACCCACCAGCATCCAGGGGCACCCTCCACCAGGACCCCACTCATGTCCCCGTGCACCCCCACCCCCAGCAGCCAGGGGCACCCTCCACCAGGCCCCCACTCATGTCCCCCTGCACCCCGACCCCCCAGCAGCCAGGGGCACCCTCCACCAGGCCCCCACTCATGTCCCCCTGTACCCCCACCCACCAGCAGCCAGGGGCACCATCCACCAGGCCCCCACTCATGTCCCCCTGCACCCCACCTACCAGCAGACAGAGGCACCCACCAGCAGGCCCCCACTCATGTCCAACTCATGTCTCCCAGCACCCCCTCCCCACAGCAGTGTAGGGCACCCTCCACCAGGCCCCCACTCATGTCCAATTCATGTCTCCCAGCACCCCCACCCCCCAGCAGTGCAGGGCACCCTCCACCAGGCCCCCACTCATGTCCAACTCATGTCTCCCGGCACCCCCACCCCCAGCAGTGCAGGGCACCCTCCACCAGGCCTCCACTCATGTCCAACTCATGTCTCCCAGCACCCCCACCCCACAGCAGTGCAGGGCACCCTCCACCAGGCCCCACTCATTTCCAACTCATGTTTCCCAGCACCCCCACCCCGCAGCAGTGCAGGGCACCCACAACCAGGCCCCCACTCATGTCCAACTTATGTCTCCCTGCACCCCCACCCACCAGCAGCCAGGGGCACCCTCCACCAGGCCCCCACTCATGTCCAACTTATGTCTCCCAGCACCCCACCCCCCAGCAGTGCAGGGCACCCTCCACCAGGCCCCCACTCATGTCCAACTCATGTCTCCCAGCACCCCCACCCCACAGCAGTGCAGGGCACCCTCCACCAGGCCCCCACTCATGTCCAACTCATGTCTCCCTGCACCCCCAACCCCCAGCAGTGCAGGGCACCCTCCACCAGGCCCCCACTCATGTCCAACTCATGTCTCCCAGCACCCCCACCCCACAGCAGTGCAGGGCACCCTCCACCAGGCCCCACTCATTTCCAACTCATGTCTCCCAGCACCCCCACCCCCAGCAGTGCAGGGCACCCGCAACCAGGCCCCCACTCATGTCCAACTCATGTCTCCCTGCACCCCCATCCACCAGCAGCCAGGGGCACCCTCCACCAGGCCCCCACTCATGTCCAACTCATTTCTCCCAGCACCCCCACCCCCCAGCAGTGCAGGGCACCCTCCACCAGGCCCCCACTCATGTCCAACTCATGTCTCCAAGCACCCCCACCCCACAGCAGTGCAGGGCACCCTCCACCAGGCCCCCACTCATGTCCAACTCATGTCTCCCTGCACCCCCAACCCCCAGCAGTGCAGGGCACCCTCCACCAGGTCCCCACTCATGTCCCCCTGCACTCAAACCCCCCAGCAGTGCAGGGCACCGTCCACCAGGCCCCCACTCATGACCCCCTGCACCCCCACCCACCAGCATCCAGGGGCACCCTCCACCAGGCCCCCACTCATGTCCCCCTGCACCCCCACCCCCCAGCAGCCAGGGGCACCCTCCACCAGGCCCCCACTCATGTCCCCCTGCACCCCCACCCCCCAGCAGCCAGGGGCACCCTCCACCAGGCCCCCACTCATGTCCCCCTGCACCCACACCCACCAGCAGCCAGGGGCACCCTCCACCAGGCCCCCACTCATGTCCAACTCATGTCTCCCAGCACCCCCATCCCCCAGCAGTGCAGGGCACCTGCAACCAGGCCCCCACTCATGTCCAACTCATGACCCCCTGCACCCCCACCCACCAGCATCCAGGGGCACCCTCCACCAGGACCCCACTCATGTCCCCGTGCACCCCCACCCCCAGCAGCCAGGGGCACCCTCCACCAGGCCCCCACTCATGTCCCCCTGCACCCCGACCCCCCAGCAGCCAGGGGCACCCTCCACCAGGCCCCCACTCATGTCCAATTCATGTCTCCCAGCACCCCCACCCCCCAGCAGTGCAGGGCACCCTCCACCAGGCCCCCACTCATGTCCAACTCATGTCTCCCGGCACCCCCACCCCCAGCAGTGCAGGGCACCCTCCACCAGGCCTCCACTCATGTCCAACTCATGTCTCCCAGCACCCCCACCCCACAGCAGTGCAGGGCACCCTCCACCAGGCCCCACTCATTTCCAACTCATGTCTCCCAGCACCCCCACCCCGCAGCAGTGCAGGGCACCCACAACCAGGCCCCCACTCATGTCCAACTCATGTCTCCCTGCACCCCCACCCACCAGCAGCCAGGGGCACCCTCCACCAGGCCCCCACTCATGTCCAACTTATGTCTCCCAGCACCCCACCCCCCAGCAGTGCAGGGCACCCTCCACCAGGCCCCCACTCATGTCCAACTCATGTCTCCCAGCACCCCCACCCCACAGCAGTGCAGGGCACCCTCCACCAGGCCCCCACTCATGTCCAACTCATGTCTCCCTGCACCCCCAACCCCCAGCAGTGCAGGGCACCCTCCACCAGGCCCCCACTCATGTCCAACTCATGTCTCCCAGCACCCCCACCCCACAGCAGTGCAGGGCACCCTCCACCAGGCCCCACTCATTTCCAACTCATGTCTCCCAGCACCCCCACCCCCAGCAGTGCAGGGCACCTGCAACCAGGCCCCCACTCATGTCCAACTCATGACCCCCTGCACCCCCACCCACCAGCATCCAGGGGCACCCTCCACCAGGACCCCACTCATGTCCCCGTGCACCCCCACCCCCAGCAGCCAGGGGCACCCTCCACCAGGCCCCCACTCATGTCCCCCTGCACCCCGACCCCCCAGCAGCCAGGGGCACCCTCCACCAGGCCCCCACTCATGTCCCCCTGTACCCCCACCCACCAGCAGCCAGGGGCACCATCCACCAGGCCCCCACTCATGTCCCCCTGCACCCCACCTACCAGCAGACAGAGGCACCCACCAGCAGGCCCCCACTCATGTCCAACTCATGTCTCCCAGCACCCCCTCCCCACAGCAGTGTAGGGCACCCTCCACCAGGCCCCCACTCATGTCCAATTCATGTCTCCCAGCACCCCCACCCCCCAGCAGTGCAGGGCACCCTCCACCAGGCCCCCACTCATGTCCAACTCATGTCTCCCGGCACCCCCACCCCCAGCAGTGCAGGGCACCCTCCACCAGGCCTCCACTCATGTCCAACTCATGTCTCCCAGCACCCCCACCCCACAGCAGTGCAGGGCACCCTCCACCAGGCCCCACTCATTTCCAACTCATGTTTCCCAGCACCCCCACCCCGCAGCAGTGCAGGGCACCCACAACCAGGCCCCCACTCATGTCCAACTTATGTCTCCCTGCACCCCCACCCACCAGCAGCCAGGGGCACCCTCCACCAGGCCCCCACTCATGTCCAACTTATGTCTCCCAGCACCCCACCCCCCAGCAGTGCAGGGCACCCTCCACCAGGCCCCCACTCATGTCCAACTCATGTCTCCCAGCACCCCCACCCCACAGCAGTGCAGGGCACCCTCCACCAGGCCCCCACTCATGTCCAACTCATGTCTCCCTGCACCCCCAACCCCCAGCAGTGCAGGGCACCCTCCACCAGGCCCCCACTCATGTCCAACTCATGTCTCCCAGCACCCCCACCCCACAGCAGTGCAGGGCACCCTCCACCAGGCCCCACTCATTTCCAACTCATGTCTCCCAGCACCCCCACCCCCAGCAGCGCAGGGCACCCGCAACCAGGCCCCCACTCATGTCCAACTCATGTCTCCCTGCACCCCCATCCACCAGCAGCCAGGGGCACCCTCCACCAGGCCCCCACTCATGTCCAACTCATTTCTCCCAGCACCCCCACCCCCCAGCAGTGCAGGGCACCCTCCACCAGGCCCCCACTCATGTCCAACTCATGTCTCCAAGCACCCCCACCCCACAGCAGTGCAGGGCACCCTCCACCAGGCCCCCACTCATGTCCAACTCATGTCTCCCTGCACCCCCAACCCCCAGCAGTGCAGGGCACCCTCCACCAGGTCCCCACTCATGTCCCCCTGCACTCAAACCCCCCAGCAGTGCAGGGCACCGTCCACCAGGCCCCCACTCATGACCCCCTGCACCCCCACCCACCAGCATCCAGGGGCACCCTCCACCAGGCCCCCACTCATGTCCCCCTGCACCCCCACCCCCCAGCAGCCAGGGGCACCCTCCACCAGGCCCCCACTCATGTCCCCCTGCACCCCCACCCCCCAGCAGCCAGGGGCACCCTCCACCAGGCCCCCACTCATGTCCCCCTGCACCCACACCCACCAGCAGCCAGGGGCACCCTCCACCAGGCCCCCACTCATGTCCAACTCATGTCTCCCAGCACCCCCATCCCCCAGCAGTGCAGGGCACCCTCCACCAGGCCCCCACTCATGTCCAACTCATGTCTCCCTGCACCCCCACCCACCAGCAGCCAGGGGCACCCTCCACCAGGCCCCCACTCATATCCAACTCATGTCTCCCAGCACCCCCACCCCCCAGCAGTGCAGGGCACCCTCCACCAGGCCCCCACTCATGTCCAACTCATGTCTCCCTGCACCCCCACCCACCAGCAGCCAGGGGTACCCTCCACCAGGCCCCCACTCATGTCCAACTTTGTCTCCCAGCACCCCACCCCCCAGCAGTGCAGGGCACCCTCCACCAGGCCCCCACTCATGTACAACTCATGTCTCCCAGCACCCCCACCCCACAGCAGTGCAGGGCACCCTCCACCAGGCCCCCACTCATGTCCAACTCATGTCTCCCTGCACCCCCAACCCCCAGCAGTGCAGGGCACCCTCCACCAGGCCCCCACTCATGTCCAACTCATGTCTCCCAGCACCCCCACCCCACAGCAGTGCAGGGCACCCTCCACCAGGCCCCACTCATTTCCAACTCATGTCTCCCAGCACCCCCACCCCCAGCAGTGCAGGGTACCCGCAACCAGGCCCCCACTCATGTCCAACTCATGTCTCCCTGCACCCCCACCCACCAGCAGCCAGGAGCACCCTCCACCAGGCCCCCAGTCATGTCCAACTCATGTCTCCCAGCACCCCCACCCCACAGCAGTGCAGGGCACCCTCCACCAGGCCCCCACTCATGTCCAACTCATGTCTCCCTGCACCCCCAACGCCCAACAGTGCAGGGCACCCTCCACCGGGTCCCCACTCATGTCCCCCCGCACTCAAACCCCCCAGCAGTGCAGGGCACCGTCCACCAGGCCCCCACTCATGACCACCTGCACCCCCACCCACCAGCATCCAGGGGCACCCTCCACCAGGCCCCCACTCATGTCCCCCTGCACCCCCACCCCCCAGCAGCCAGGGGCACCCTCCACCAGGCCCCCACTCATGTTCCCCTGCACCCCCACCACCCAGCAGCCAGGGGCACCCTCCACCAGGCCCCCACTCATGTCCCCCTGCACCCACACCCACCAGCAGCCAGGGGCACCCTCCACCAGGCCCCCACTCATGTCCAAATCATGTCTCCCAGCACCCCCATCCCCCAGCAGTGCAGGGCTCCCTCCACCAGGCCCCCACTCATGTCCAACTCATGTCTCCCTGCACCCCCACCCACCAGCAGCCAGGGGCACCCTCCACCAGGCCCCTACTCATATCCAACTCATGTCTCCCAGCACCCCCACCCCCCAGCAGTGCAGGGCACCCTCCACCAGGCCCCCACTCATGTCCAACTCATGTCTCCCTGCACCCCCACCCACCAGCAACCAGGGGCATCCTCCACCAGGCCCCCACTCATGTCCAACTCATGTCTCCCAGCACCCCCACCCCCCAGTAGTGCAGGGCACCCTCCACCAGGCCCCCACACATGTCCAATTCATGTCTCCCAGCACCCCCACCCCACAGCAGTGCAGGGCACCCTCCACCAGGCCCCCACTCATGTCCAACTCATGTCTCCCTGCACCCCCACCCACCAGCAGCCAGGGGCACCCTCCACCAGGCCCCCACTCATGTCCAACTCATGTCTTCCAGCACCCCCACTCCCCGGCAGTGCAGGGCACCCTCCACCAGGCCCCCACCCATGTCCAACTCATGTCTCCCTGCACCCCCACCCACCAGCAGCGAGGGGCACCCTCCACCAGGCACCCACTCATGTCCAACTCATGTCTCCCAGCACCCCCACCCCCCAGCAGTACAGGGCACCCTCCACCAGGCCCCCACCTCATGTCTCCCAGCACCCCCACCCCACAGCAGTGCAGGGCACCCTCCACCAGGCCCCCACTCATGTCCAACTCATGTCTCCCAGCACCCCCACCCCACAGCAGTGCAGGGCACCCTCCACCAGGCCCCCACTCATGACCCCCTGCACCCCCACCACCAGCATCCAGGGGCACCCTCCACCAGGCCCCCACTCTTGTCCTCCTGCGAACCCAGCCCCCAGCAGCCAGGGGCACCCTCCACCAGGCCCCCACTCATGTTCCCCCTGCACCCCCAACCCCCCAGCAGCCAGGGGCACCCTCCACCAGTCCCCCACTCATGTCCCCCGTCACCCCACCCACCAGCAGCCAGGGGCACCCTCCACCAGGCCCCCCACTCATGTCCCTCTGCACCCCCACCCACCAGCAGCCAGAGCACCCTCCACCAGGCCCCCACTCATGTCCAACTCATGTCTCCCAGCACCCCCACCTCCAGCAGTGCAGTGCACCCTCCACCAGGCCCCCACTCATGTCCAACTCATGTCTCCCTGCACCCTCACCCACCAGCAGCCAGGGGCACCCTCCACCAGGTCCCCACTCATGTCCAACTCATGTCTCCCAGCAACCACACCCCCCAGCAGTGCAGGGCACCCTCCACCAGGCCCCCACTCATGTCCAACTCATGTCTCCCAGCACCCCCACCCCACAGCAGTGCAGGGCACCCTCTACCGGGCCCCCACTCATGTCCAACTCATGTCTCCCAGCACCCCCACCCCCCAGCAGTGCAGGGCACCCTCACCAGGCCCCCACTCATGTCCAACTCATGTCTCCCTGCACCCTCACCCACCAGCAGCCAGGGCACCCTCCACCAGGTCCCCACCCATGTCCAACTCATGTCTCCCAGCACCCCCACCCCCCAGCAGTGCAGGGCACCCTCCACCAGGCCCCCACTCATGTCCAACTCATGTCTCCCTGCACCCCACCCACCAGGAGCCAGGAGCACCCTCCACCAGGCCCCCACTCATGTCCAACTCATGTCTCCCAGGACCCCCACCCCCCAGCAGCGCAGGGCACCCTCCACCAGGCCCCCACTCATGTCCAACGCATGTCTCCCAGCACCCCCACCCCACAGCAGTGCAGGGCACCCTTCACCAGGCCCCCACTCATGTCCAACTCATGACCCCCTGCACCCCCACCCACAAGCATCCAGGGGCACCCTCCACCAGGACCCCACTCATGTCCCTCTGCACCCCCACCCCCAGCAGCCAGGGGCACCCCTCCACCAGGCCCCCCACTCATGTACCCCTGCACCCCCACCCACCAGCATCCATGGGGCACCCTCCACCAGGCCCCCACTCATGTCCCCCTGTGCCCCCACCCACCATCAGCCAGGGGCACCCTCCACCAGGCCCCCACTCATGTCCCCCTGCACCCCACCCACCAGCAGCCAGAGGCACCCACCACCAGGCCCCCACTCATGTCCAACTCATGTCTTCCTGCACCCCCACCCCCCAGCAGTGCAGGGCACCCTCCACCAGGCCCCCACTCATGTCCAACTCATGTCTCCCAGCACCCCCACCCCCAGCAGTCAGGGGCACCCTCCACCAGGCCCGCACTCATGTCCCCCTGCACCCCACCCACCAGCATCCAGGGGCAACCTCCACCAGGCCCCCACTCATGTCCCCTTGCACCCTCACCCCCCAGCATCCAGGGGCACCCTCCACCAGGCCCCCACACATGTCTTCCAGCACCCCCACCCCCCAGCAGTGCAGGGCACCCTCCACCAGGCCCCCACTCATGTCCAACTCATGTCTCCCTGCACCCCCACCCACCAGCAGCCAGGGGCACCCTCCACCAGGCCCCCACTCATGTCCAACTTATGTCCCCCAGCCCCCCCACCCCCCAGCAGTGCAGGGCACCCTCCACCAGGCCCCCACTCATGTCCCCCTGCACCCCCACCCACCAGCAGCCAGTGGCACCCTCCACCAGGCCCCCGCTCATGTCCCCCTGCACCCCCACCCACCAGCATCCAGGGGCACCCTCCACCAGGCCCCCACTCAGGTCCCCCTGCACCCCCACCCCCAGCAGCCAGGGGCACCCTCCACCAGGCCCCCACTCATGTCCCCCTGCACCCCCACCCCCCAGCAGCCAGGGGCACCCTCCACCAGGCCCACACTCATGTTCCCCTGCACCCCCACCCACCAGCAGCCAGGGGCACCCTCCACCAGGCCCCACTCATGTCCCCCTGCACTCTTCACCCACCAGCAGCCAGGGGCACCCTCCACCAGGCACCCACTCATGTCCAACTCATGTCTCCCAGCACCCCCACCCCCGAGCAGTGCAGGGCACCCTCCACCAGCCCCCCACTCATGTCCAACTCATGTCTCACAGCACCCCTACCCCACAGCAGTGCAGGGCACCCTCCACCAGGCCCCCACTCATGTCCAACTCATGTCTCCCTGCACCCCCACCCACCAGCAGCCAGGGGCACCCTCCACCAGGCCCCCACTCATGTCCAACTCATGTCTCCCAGCACCCCCACCCCACAGCAGTGCAGGGCACCCTCCACCAGGCCCCCACTCATGTCCAACTCATGTCTCCCAGCACCCCCACCCCCCAGCAGTGCAGGGCACCCGCAACCAGGCCCCCACTCATGTCCAACTCATGTCTCCCTGCACCCCCACCCACCAGCAGCCAGGGGCACCCTCCACCAGGCCCCCACTCATTTCCAACTCATGTCTTCCAGCACCCCCACCCCCAGCAGTGCAGGGCACCCTCCACCAGGCCCCCACTCATGTCCCCCTGCACCACCACCCACCAGCAGCCAGGGGCACCCTCCACCAGGCCCCCACTCATGTCCCCCTGCACCCCCACCCACCAGCATCCAGGGGCACCCTCCACAGGGCCCCCACTCATGTCCCCCTGCACACCCACCCACCAGCAGCCAGGGGCACCCTCCACCAGGCCCCCACTCATGTCCCCCTGCACCCCCACCCACCAGCATCCAGGGGGCACCCTCCACCAGGCCCCCACTCATGTCCCCCTGCACCCCTACCCCCCAGCAGCCGGGGGCACCCTCCACCAGGCCCCCACTCATGTCCCCCTGCACCCCCACCCCCCAGCAGCCAGGGGCACCCTCCACCAGGCCCCCACTCATGTCCCCCTGCACCCCCACCCACCAGCAGCCAGGGGCACCCTCCACCAGGCCCCCACTCATGTCCCCCTGCACTCCCACCCACCAGCAGCCAGGCGCACCCTCCACAGGCCCCCACTCATGTCCAACTCATGTCTCCCAGCACCCCCACCCCCCAGCAGTGCAGGGCACCCTCCACCAGGCCCCCACTCATGTCCAACTCACGTCTCCCAGCACCCCCACCCACCAGCAGCCAGGGGCACCCTCCACCAGGCCCCCACTCATGTCCAACTCATGTCTCCCAGCACCCCCACCCCCCAGCAGTGCAGGGCACCCGCAACCAGGCCCCCACTCATGTCCAACTCATTTCTCCCTGCACCCCCACCCACCAGCAGCCAGGGGCACCCTCCACCAGGCCCCCACTCATGTCCAACTCATGTCTCCCAGCACCCCCACCCCACAGCAGTGCAGGGCACCCTCCGCCAGGCCCCACTCATGTCCAACTCATGTCTCCCTGCACCCCCACCCCCCAGCAGTGCAGGGCACCCTCCACCAGGCCCCCACTCATGTCCCCCTGCACTCCCACCCCCCAGCAGTGCAGGGCACCCTCCACCAGGCCCCCACTCATGACCCCCTGCACCCCCACCCACCAACATCCAGGGGAACCCTCCACCAGGCCCCCACCCATGTCCCCCTGCACCCCCACCCCCCAGCAGCCAGGGGCACCCTCCACCAGGCCCCCACTCATGTCCCCCTGCACCCCCACCCCCAGCAGCCAGGGGCACCCTCCACCAGGCCCCCACTCATGTCCCCCTGCACCCCCACCCCCCAGCAGCCAGGGGCACCCTCCACCAGGCCCCCACTCATGTCCCCCTGCACCCCCACCCACCAGCAGCCAGGGGCACCCACCACCAGGCCCCCACTCATGTCCAACTCATGTCTCCCAGCACCCCACCCCCCAGCAGTGCAGGGCACCCTCCAGCAGGCCCCCACTCATGTCCAACTCATGTCTCCCTGCACCCCCACCCACAAGCAGCCAGGGCACCTTGAAACACCTGTGTATAGGCACGTTACAAATGCCATATAATATCATATCATATCATATCAGGGGCACCCTCCACCAGGCCCCCACTCATGTCCCCCTGCACCCCCACCCACCAGCAGGCAGGGGCACCCTCCACCAGGCCCCCACTCATGTTAAACTCATGTCTCCCAGCACCCCCACCCCCCAGCAGTGCAGGGCACCCTCCACCAGGCCCCCACTCATGTCCAAATCATGTCTCCCAGAACCCCCTCCCCCCGGCAGTCAGGGGCACCCTCCACCAGGCCCCACTCATGTCCCACTGCACCCCCACCCACCAGCATTCAGGGGCTCCCTCCACCAGGACCCCACTCATGTCCCCCTGCACCCCACCCCCCAGCATCCAGGGGCACCCTCCACCAGGCCCCCACACATGTCCCCCACCACCCCCACCCCCCAGCAGTGCAGGGCACCCTCCACCAAGACCCCAATGATGTCCAACTCATGTCTCCCTGCACCCCCACCCACCAGCAGCCAGGGGCACCCTCCACCAGGCCCCCACTCATGTCCAACTCATGTCTCCCAGCACCCTCACCCCCCAGCAGTGCAGGGCACCCTCCACCAGGCCCCCACTCATGTCCAACTGCACCCCCACCCATCAGCAGCCAGGGGCACCCTCCACCAGGCCCCCACTCATGTCCCCCTGCACCCCCACCCACCAGCAGCCAGGGGCACCCTCCACCAGGCCCCCACTCATTTCGAACTCATGTCTCCCAGCACCCCCACCCCACAGCAGTGCAGGGCACCCTCCACCAGGCCCCCACTCATGTCCAACTCATGTCTCCCTGCACCCCAACCCCCAGCAGTGCAGGGCACCCTCCACCAGGCCCCCACTCATGTCCAACTCATGTCTCCCAGCACCCCCACCCCACAGCAGTGCAGGGCACCCTCCACCAGGCCCCACTCATTTCCAAATCATGTCTCCCAGCACCCCCACCCCCAGCAGTGCAGGGCACCCGCAACCAGGCCCCCACTCATGTCCAACTCATGTCTCCCTGCACACACATCCACCAGCAGCCAGGGGCACCCTCCACCAGGCCCCCACTCATGTCCAACTCATTTCTCCCAGCACCCCCACCCCACAGCAGTGCAGGGCACCCTCCACCAGGCCCCCACTCATGTCCAACTCATGTCTCCCTGCACCCCCAACCCCCAGCAGTGCAGGGCACCCTCCACCAGGCCCCCACTCATGTCCAACTCATGTCTCCCTGCACCCCCAACCCCCAGCAGTGCAGGGCACCCTCCACCAGGTCCCCACTCATGTCCCCCTGCACTCAAACCCCCCAGCAGTGCAGGGCACCGTCCACCAGGCCCCCACTCATGACCCCCTGCACCCCCACCCACCAGCATCCAGGGGCACCCTCCACCAGGCCCCCACTCATGTCCCCCTGCACCCCCACCCCCCTGGAGCCAGGGGCACCCTCCACCAGGCCCCCACTCATGTCCCCCTGCACCCACACCCACCAGCAGCCAGGGGCACCCTCCACCAGGCCCCCACTCATGTCCAACTCATGTCTCCCAGCACCCCCATCCCCCAGCAGTGCAGGGCACCCTCCACCAGGCCCCCACTCATGTCCAACTCATGTCTCCCTGCACCCCCACCCACCAGCAGCCAGGGGCACCCTCCACCAGGCCCCCACTCATATCCAACTCATGTCTCCCAGCACCCCCACCCCCCAGCAGTGCAGGGCACCCTCCACCAGGCCCCCACTCATGTCCAACTCATGTCTCCCTGCACACCCACCCACCAGCAGCAAGGGGTACCCTCCACCAGGCCCCCACTCATGTCCAACTTATGTCTCCCAGCACCCCACACCCCAGCAGTGCAGGGCACCCTCCACCAGGCCCCCACTCATGTACAACTCATGTCTCCCAGCACCCCCACCCCACAGCAGTGCAGGGCACCCTCCACCAGGCCCCCACTCATGTTCAACTCATGTCTCCCTGCACCCCCAACCCCCAGCAGTGCAGGGCACCCTCCACCAGGCCCCCACTCATGTCCAACTCATGTCTCCCAGCACCCCCACCCCACAGCAGTGCAGGGCACCCTCCACCAGGCCCCACTCATTTCCAACTCATGTCTCCCAGCACCCCCACCCCCAGCAGTGCAGGGCACCCGCAACCAGGCCCCCACTCATGTCCATCTCATGTCTCCCTGCACCCCCACCCACCAGCAGCCAGGGGCACCCTCCACCAGGCCCCCACTCATGTCCAACTCATGTCTCCCAGCACCCCCACCCCCCAGCAGTGCAGGGCACCCTCCACCAGGCCCGCACTCATGTCCAACTCATGTCTCCAAGCACCCCACCCCACAGCAGTGCAGGGCACCCTCCACCAGGCCCCCACTCATGTCCAACTCATGTCTCCCTGCACCCCCAACGCCCAGCAGTGCAGGGCACCCTCCACCGGGTCCCCACTCATGTCCCCCTGCACTCAAACCCCCCAGCAGTGCAGGGCACCGTCCACCAGGCCCCCACTCATGACCACCTGCACCCCCACCCACCAGCATCCAGGGGCACCCTCCACCAGGCCCCCACTCATGTCCCCCTGCACCCCCACCCCCCAGCAGCCAGGGGCACCCTCCACCAGGCCCCCACTCATGTTCCCCTGCACCCCCACCACCCAGCAGCCAGGGGCACCCTCCACCAGGCCCCCACTCATGTCCCCCTGCACCCACACCCACCAGCAGCCAGGGGCACCCTCCACCAGGCCCCCACTCATGTCCAACTCATGTCCCCCTGCTCCCCCCACCCCCCAGCAGCCAGGGGCACCCTGCACCAGGCC